>NW_027043810.1:0-1200000 GCF_036013475.1 Columba livia
GACTACCACAGGTAGTTATGAGACCTAATCAGGCATTCAGAGCAGCCTGGTGAGTAGGTTTATCCTCCAATAACAACTTGTGGATCCATGAACACCATGTCTAGGAATATAGCAAAAGTGTCATTTAATCATAGAATCAGAATCATAGAATAGTTTGGGTTGGAGGAGACCTTCAAAGTTCCTCTGCAGTTGCTGAGACTTTCAAGATTGGTTTTGTATATTTTGTATTATTTTCTCTATTCTTATTAGTAGCATTAGTAAAACATTTTTAATTTTTCCAACTCTCTTCTCTCTGTCCTTCTTTTGCTCCTGACTGCCTGTCCTTAGTGGGAAGGGGGGAGAGGGAGGGGCTGAACGCTGAAGCGGGGGAGGGAGGGGGCTAACAATACATCTGCCAGGGTTTTATTGTCACCCCGCAATCAAAGCCCTCGACACCAGGGATGAGGCATCTACTACTTCTCTGGGCAACCTGTGCAAGTATTTTACCACCCTCATTGTAAAAAATTTCCTCTTCATGTCTAGCCTGAAACTCCCCTCTTTTAGTTTTAAACCATTACCCATTGTCCTATTGCAACAGACAATGATAAAAAGTCCATCACCATCTTATAGGCCCCTTTTAAGTATTGAAAGGCCACAATAAGTTCTCCCCGGAGCCGTTTCTTCTCCAGGCTGCACAATCCCAACTCTCTCAACCTGTCTTTGTAGGAGAGGTGTTCCAGCCCTCTGATCATCTTCATGGTGGCCTTCCTTTAGACCCTCTCCAACAGGTCTTTCCTGTACTGAGAGCTGGACACAGGATTCCAGGTAGCATCTCACCAGAGCAGAGGGGCAGAATCACCTCCCTTGACCTGTCGGCCATGCTTCTCCTGGTGCAGCCCAAAATACGATTGGCCTTCTGTAAAGCCTTTGACATGGTTGCCCCCCAACATCCTTCTCTCTAAATTAAAGTGGTATTGATTTGATGGATGGACTGTTCAGTGGGTAAGGAACTGGCTGGATGGTCGCATCCAGAGAGTAGTGGTCAAGCACACATTACCAGCTCATGTCCAGTCTTCCATTCACCAGTACCCCCAAGTCCTTCTCTCTCATCCCCCAGCCTGTATTGATACTAGGAGTTGCCCTGACCCAGGTGCAGGACCTGGCACTTGGCCTTGTTAAATCTTATGAGGTTTGCATGGGTTCATTTCTTGATCTTACCCAGGTCCCGCTGGATCACATCCTGTCCCTCAGGCGTGTCAGCTGCACCACCCAGCTTGGTGTCATCTGCAAACTTGCTGAGGGTGCACTCGATCCCACTGTCTGTGTCATTGATGAAGATATTAAACAGTACTGGTCCAGATACAGACCCCTGACGGACACCACTTGTTGCTGGTGTCCATCTGGATATTGAGCCATTGACCACTACTCTCTGGATGCGACCATCCAGTCAGTTCCTCATCCACTGAACAGTCCATCCATCAAATCAATACCACTTTAATTTAGAGAGAAGGATGTTGGGGGGCAACCATGTCAAAAGCTTTACAGAAATCCAGGTAGTGGACAACTAAAGCCCTTCCTTTGTCCACTGATGTATTTA
The DNA here is from genome assembly GCF_036013475.1 of Columba livia. Taxonomy (NCBI): domain Eukaryota; kingdom Metazoa; phylum Chordata; class Aves; order Columbiformes; family Columbidae; genus Columba; species Columba livia. The sequence continues at coordinate 1,577 of NW_027043810.1, forward strand.
CTCCATTGTACAAGACCACTAGGTTGGTCAGGCAGGTGTTGCCCTTGGTGAAGCCATGCTGGCAGTCTCAAATCACCTCCCTGCCCTGCATGTGCCTTAACAGAGAAGCCTAATGCAGGTCTCATGTTCTGGGGTATTGCACTAACCACAGAGCTACTCGGTCAATGGAGGGAAAGAGCAGGTTCTTTAATAGCTGCTTTTTTAGAACTAGAGAGGAGTGAGTGAAGGTTCAGAAAGGCACAAGTTGTAGATCCCCTCTGAAGGGAGACACCTCCCAGCAGTGCAAGTACAACATAGCCTGGAGAGTGCTGGGCTTTACTGTTTGCCTTTGCCTTTCCTTCTGCCTCTTTGCATTACAGCTCCCCTTGGTCCTGGCTTTTTGGATTCATAGTAGCATTAGTCACCTCTCCATGTAGGGTTTTGGTTTCCATTTAAGGGACTCAGAAAGTGCTTATGGGATCTACTTTTAGTCTCTCTTTGTCTCAGTTCTGCATTTGAAAAAGGCTCTTTCCTCCTTTTGGTGGGACACTGTGAAAAATTAAGACTATGTGGTGTCCAGATCCTACAGTGCTGCAGAGGTGATGTATATGCAAATATGCACATCATGGACTGGAGGGTGGGGGTGGAGGTGCAATTAGTGGCATATTTTGAAGCACTTGACATATTGTTCTGTGATCCCCTGAAGACTGAGGATCTGGCAAGGTACTGCTCTGTTCTGTGTCTGGTTCCAACTGGCTGTACCAGAAGCATAGAATCATAGTAGGAATATCCAAGCAGTCCTTCAGCTGAGGACATCTGACTCAAAGGCACAGTCTCTGACATCACACCCAAATTCCTGTGCTCAGTCTCACTCAACCAGTTCCTCTTTGGTTTGGGCATTTCTTTTATTTCTACCCCCTAAATTTTCCTTCTGTTTTTCTGAGTAGAGGGTGTGTGGATATCTCGACAGGAGATGTCTGCTTCCTGGTCTTACTTCTGAAAAATCTCATTGTATTATCTCTGTCCCTTCACTCTCTCCACCACCAAGGAGATCCAGTTTCCCAGGGTCCCAGGGAGGATGCCTCTTAGAGTAACTGCTGTGAGGTATTTGCTTCTTTAGAAATTCAGCTGCTTAGGGATTGCAGGCCGAGATATGCACATATGTATGTGTGCGTGTGTGCATACCTAGGTGGGTCAGAAGTGAGGATTACTGAGAGGGACTCTGTGGTATACTGTAGGAAGGTAAAGACAAGGAGCATCAATGCAGCCTAGAGGAACACATAAGCAGTGTGCAGGACTGAGCGGCCTCTGCGGTGTGGCTGAGCACAAGGACAATGACACTGAATATGCTCCAGCTGTCTAAAAAAGTAGCAGTCACTTTCAATCCTCATGTTTCCGAGGCTTCCACATGTGGTACTGGCTGTATCTGCCAAAAAGCCTGCCATACCTGGCCTCCCTCTTTCCTGTCACTGGCACAGCTGTTAGCAGGGCTGCTGCACCCACTCTGTGTGCTGAGGATGTGAGAGACTGCACGAGGATGCAGCCCAGCTCCCTCCGGCCACCTCTTATCTGCCAAAAGGCTGATGGCACTGAAGGGCAGCTCCCCACCCCCACTCATGCTTTGAGCCCTGCAGTGACAATACCATCCTTTCCCAAAGGACTTTGGGACAGAAATGAGGGAAGTACAGCTGCAGAGTCTGGGAGGGCTGTGGGGAGGTAGAGGCAGTTAAAAAGGATGAGAGAAGGAGTGATGATGGGAAGCATGGCTGGGGAAAGGAGGAGCCATTGATAGGTAGCAGGGCAATGAGGCAATACATGTCAAGGGAGGAATGTACAGAAATATGTACATTGCTCAGAAACAGACCCAGCAATAGGGAAAAGGACAAACAGAGGAACCACAAAGGGATGGAAAGAGTCCTGAAGAAAGTGAAAGAAAGGAAACAGAAGAGACATGGCCTGACAGGGAGAAAGCATGAATACAGGAGGTGCCAAGAGGTGGCTAGAGGGTTATGTGACATGCTGAAACAAACACACTCAGCCAGTGGGCACAAACATGGTGCCTGGCCCTGCCTAGGGCAGAGTTTTGTAGAAGCTGAACTATTGATGTTTAAAAACGCTGCTTAGTGGCTAGAAGACCACACACTGAAGAGACCAGGTTTAAAGACTGAATAGCCAATTAAAGACAGTCTTCCCCTGTGCGTGGTTTCCCTTCTGTATCTCCCCTCATTAGCACTCTTGTCGCTCTGTCAGTGGCCAGGGTTAATGGACTGACCAGCATGTATTCCCTGCACTATGGCTTCTTGTGACCCTAGACATGCCATCCCATTTCTTTAGTTTAATTTCTGAGCTAGGGAATGGCCAGCTCTACTTATCTGTATTATCAACAGAGGAATCTACACTCTTCCTCATGCATCCAGTTTCTGCTTTCCCAGGTCCGTTTCCCCATACTCACATTGTTTGCAGAGCGATAACAGACCTTGGCAGGAGAGCTAATTCAGGAGTATAATCTCTCTCAAACAAAGTGCACCCTGTTCCCACCTGGTCAATTAAACTGGAACAAATCTGTGTAGAAGCACTGACCTGAGGCCAAGCACTTTCCCTCCTGGAAAGATGTGTGATGGCTTCCCATGTGAACACCACCTCAGCCCTACCTGGAGCTATGTGATGGACAGCTCGTCCCAACTGTCCACTGCCTGTTTGTTCAGACAGACCACAGCAGGGTCAGAGCCAACTTTGACAGTGTTTTCTGTGTGATACATATGTGTACAATCTTCCCAAATCCCCTGAAGGAATGAATCCAAGAGTGAAGGCCCTGTTGGAACAGGTGGCATAGGTTCTGTATGAAGCTGTTGCTGTGGTAGACCAAAAGCCACAGAGCAGTGCTGAGCCTGTTTCCTCGCATCCCTCCCACAATGTGCGTTACCTCTGGGGAACTCAGATCTGAAGCTTGTCCATACTCAGGATATTTAAACCATCTCTGCCTATAAGCCTATTCTTGGAGTCCCTGACCTCTCTCAGTAACGAACAGGACAGATGCTGAAACGGGGCCACAGGGAGAGCTGTTTCAGAGCAAAGTATTTTGGGGGGAAGACTGTCACTGGAGTCATGTGGATTGGAAGGAGGGAGCTGAGCAGCCAGGACTGTGACCTCTCCAGTTTGCAAAGCTTTCTCTGGGAGAGGCCTGGGTCAGAGGAGCCACGGCTCCTGTGCGATTCCCATGGCAGCCTTTTCTGGGAGTTGTCGTTGGGGAGTACCAAGAAGCTCTCCTTACACTCAAGTATAAAGCAAAGACTGGCTGTACAAAACAGCAGTTGTGGCATAACCCATTGTAAATGGTTATGTAAAATATTAAAAGTGTTACCCTTCACATCTTGTTCGAAAAACAGAGATTTATTTTGAGGATTTGGTTCAGAAAGTTAAGTTTCTTAATGTTTTCAGCAAAACTGTTATCTCTATTGTTCCAGCGCTCCTTTTTTCCAGGTTTTGAGACCTTATCGCTGCAAAGAGGGATATTTTTTTTGCACAACAAAATAGTAAGAAAAAAACATTCTTCATTACCTACAGAAGTATCTATTTAGGATTTTATTTTGCTTTTATTAATGTCAATTCAGGACAATGTCAATGTCAATGTCAATTTATTAATGTCAATGCTTTTGTGAATGTGAAAGTTAATGTTTGGTTTTGGACAAACTGTGCCCAGCAGAAATAAACAATAAAAATATAGGCTTTCAAATAGGGAACGGGTACACAAAAGTGCATACATATAAACAAATATAGTAGATACATGAATGCAAGCAAGCACAGATATGCAAACACAAAAATACAGTTATATATTGCTCATTCATATGAATGCATGTTCACATGAATGTTCATATGTTCAATCACATGAACACATGTATATGTACATACTTTGTATGTATGAAGTAGGATGTCTGCAAGTATCTTTAGATATTTAAATGTATGCTCAGAAATAAAAGCATATGTATATATATGGACATAAAGTAATACACATGTAGACATTTTAATATTATTAATTCATGCACTGGTAATCTCAGACATGCTAGTATTTGTACAGGCACCACAATACCACATGTTACATATCTGTTTATGTATCAGAACATAAAGTTACTCAGATATGAATGTTTTATATATAAGTATGGGCCCCAAAGAATCCTCCACCTGCCCAAAGAAGTACACCTGAGCATTTGCATACACAGCATCCTTGCACAGCTAGGCTAGCTGAATTTAACTCCTCTAGTTTTCAAAAGGACAGGCAGAAACCCATGTGTGTAGGAGTGGAAGTGAGCTGTGAAAGGGTGTAGGAATGATACTAGGGGAGAATAAAGGGTGTGTGGAGCACACAGGGGAGGATAAAGGGTGTGTGGAGCACACAGAGGGAGCAATGCAAGAGCCTAATGGGTTTGCCTAAGCAGGGCAGCACTGCTGGAGGGTGAGGAAGGAGGCTGGGGAAGAGACAGAGGACATGTATCAGGAAGTGCATCGTTTTCCCCTGAAAAGGCTGTATAAAATGAGGAGGTGGCTTAGGGCAGATGACCCCCTGGGCTTGCCGGCACCCAGTTTCTAAGGGGGAACAGGACAGAACTACTGGGATGGGGTGATGAGGCTGCATGCCGGGATCACTCCCACCCCCTTTTTGGTGACTGACCCTGCTGGCAATGCAGAGCATGACAGGCTGCGTAAAGCAGCTCTTCCTAGAGATAGGTTTTAATGTCGTCTTTTCTCATCTGCTTGGGCTGGATCTCAGCACAGGAGTGGTGAGTGGTGTTTTGGAGCACTCTTCACATTGCCCTCTTCCCTGTCCTACACGGGCTGGTCGTGCTGCTTCTGGCTACTGACCGTGAAGTGTGGGGTGCTGTAGGTGCGGGGAGAGGGGAGCACTGCCACAGGGCAGCTCAGACCCCCTCCTGCCAGGTCAGGAGTGATAAACCCCTGTGTGCCACATTGACTTAGCCATTGTCAGCCGAGGAGATGGAACAAACCCGAACAGGGAGAGGAGGAGGCTCAAATCCTGCCTCCTGAGTGTTTTCAATTCAACGGCAGCTAATTTAGATTACAACAGGGAGGGGATCAGAGAAGGGTCAGCCAGGGGCTTTGTTTCTTTCCTGTGAATCCTGCTGCCATAATCACACGTGATCTTAGTGAGCCATTTTCGCACCCTCTGCTCCCCCCCCCGCCCCTCGCCTCAGGCTATAATCCTTCATGCCATTGCTGGGAAATGTGTGAATTGGGTTGGGTACCTGGGCGCTCCAGCTGGATGAGAAATGACTCCAGGAGTGTTTGTCAATACGCAGTTCTGCTTGTGCTCAGTTATGTGTCAGTGTGTTTCTGTGTTGGAGCTGCTGTGTCAATATGTGTGTGTATTTGCTGGGCAGTGTGTATGTACAGTGGGTGGGTTTGACTCTGCATACTGTATGTGTATGGCCTGGCTGTGTGTGTATTTTTCTCTTACTAATGTTGGGGTGTGAGAAGTATGCCTAAATGGGGACATGAGATAAGGTAGCTCACTGTTGAAATGCCTCCACCCCATGCCATGGTGTGCAGGCCCAGACTGGCTCTATGTGCCAAGCAGGCAGCATGCCCTAGCACCCATTGCACTGGTACAGGATTGACCAGGCTAGGCATAAAATGCTGCTGTGAGGAAGCCTATGCTTTCTGATCGGTATCTGTCTGACTGAAACATTGCGGCTGGTTAAGCAGATAGAGAACATTGTCTAGCTGCATTCATCAAACTTCCCATCAGCCTTTTGTCGCACTGGCATGGTGCCCCGTATGTACCAAAGAGGGATTATTTCTATGTTTTTCAGACAAAAAAAAAGTTACACCTCCTTAAGAAATCACAGTTTTCCATCTGAATGTAGTATTTTATTGAGAAATACAAAGTAAATATTAGTTTTGTGAAGACTCATAAAAAATAATCCACTCCTTATGTATGTGCTGTTCAGCTCTTGGGAAAAGGAAGGAAGGCTCATTGGTGGTCTCAGCTGAATGGCAACCCTAATTCCCTCAGTCCCATACCTTCTGTTCCTCTGCTGGCCTCTTCACTCTCCTGAATCCTTTTGCTACACTGCTGACTAGGATCTTGCTGGGGAAGTCTCTTATGCTGGTGCTTTTAACTGAACTTCATTAGCCAGGTTGTTTTCTTTACATTGTCCTTCAAATTCAGTTTCTTGCTGAGAGTGGAGAAGACCACAGCGAGATGCAGCAACTGTTCTGTAAAAAAACCTCACCACAGACATTTTGGCCAAAGCCTCTCACTCCTACCCTGCAGCCTCCTGCTACCTTACCCCTGAGCCCTCAACACAGCTCTGCTGGTGCTTCCATTTCCGCAGTCGCTGCAGCATCCCAATGCAGGACCGGGACACGGGCTTTGGGGCAGTTTCAAATGTAGTTCACCTGTTGCCTGTATGTCCCAGAGAAAAGGAGGCGGAAACTGAGAGAGATCGTAAGAAGGGCAGTTGCTTATATAAACTATATATTTACAGCATTCTCAGCATGTACTTCATTATTGCTATTCTTACATGTGGACCAGCATTAAAATAAAACAAGATAAATAGCATTTAAAAAAGACAAATGCACAGATACATAGGTACTCTCTTTGCTAGAAAGCCTGGTTGTCCAGGCAACTTTACTCAGAAAAAAGTGGGCTTGTGGCCTAAATGCTGGGCAGGAGTCTTTTTCTAATCAGAGTGAAAGAAGAGTACAAGGCCTGAAGTGTTATGGGAAGTATATTGTCAGGCACTGAAACAGGCTGCCCTGGGAAGTGGTGGAGTCACCATCCCTAGAGGTGTTTAAAAGGCATTTAGACAAGGTTCTTAGGGACATGGTTTAGTACTTGAGTTAGGTTAGGTTATGGTTGGACTCAAAGATCCTGAGGCTCTCTTCCAACCAAGAGGATTCTATGATTCTAAGCGGGACTAGGAGACCTTAGATGACTTCGTGAGGGTTGTCATGTCTCTTGTGTGGCACCAAGATACATACAGGAAGCAGTATTTTCAGTATGTTACTACTGCTTGGAGTTTCCCTCCAGTGTGTTCATTTCTGCAGAACTATTTTTTTTTTTTTTTTACAAAGGTTACTTCCCCTTCACAAGCAATTGTTAAAATATTAAAAAAAAAAATACTTCAGTGATTCGATTAATTGACTAGGTTAATAAGAAAGGTTTTCAGAGACATTAGCTCCAACCTACATTTCACTGTGGTAGAGGGCAGAGGTTAAATGCAACTTTGGTTTAGCTGTCCTAGTCAGGTAATTCTGCAGTTTTCTCCTGTACCTCTCTCTTTGTGTTCACCTTTTCTATCTAGTCACCTCTTATCTCTTTTCCTCTAGTACTTTGCTGCTGCCTTTTCCTTCCTTTTCTCTTTTATTCCTCTGCCTTGCCCTTCTAATCTATTTTAGTGCTTGCTTTCTTGCCTCATTATGCCTTTTCCTTTCTTTTTGTTTTTGCCTTCTGTCTCTTCATTGATTCTCTTCTCACTCTCTTAACCTCCTGTTGTCTACAGACCAACCTACTCATCACCCATCATCTTGTTTTTCTCTTTTATCTTTCCTCCTTTTTCCAACTGCTTCTCAGCTCCTCTCAACAATGAAAGTTACTCAAGGCTTGTGGGGGAAGCATCTGGCCCATGCTAGCTCTTATTCTCTCTCTTTTGTTCTGAATGCTCTTTTGTTATAAGCACAACAAGCAGAAAAACACAAAATCATTTCTCAAGGCAAACACTGCCTTGTCCTCCTTGTCCCTGTTCCTCTTATCGCTGAAGAATTTGTTCTCCAGGCAAAATAATAAGAAACATGAGAAAGGATTCACGCAACTTGGAGGGGCAAGAGACTGTAAAGAGCTTCATGGTGTGGGGCAGCACCACTGAAATGAAAGCTGGGCAGATATGTCAAAGCAGCAAGTGTAAGGTGAAATATAGCTTGCCAGGAGCTTGGACAGGAGAGTGATGACCCTGTGGTGGATCAGCCCCTGTTGATCACTCTCTGTTCCCATTAGGTTGTGGAAGTATGGACAGGGTGATAATTTTTTTTTTTTTTTTAACACCCGATTTCTTGTGCTTTGTCCCTTATTGTCCCTTGAACCAAGGCCTTGTGTGTATGAAGTGTGTTTGCCAGAGAATTGTACCTGTTGGAGTGCCACTGATATCCTCAAAAAGCCGCAGCAAGGTGCTTCTGAGGGGTCACTTGCCAGCTCCAGCCTCTGAGATAATTTAAGATAAGAACAGGATTGTCCACAGTTGAGGCTCTTGTTAAATGCTAGATAGGCATTCTCTGATTAAAACAGCTTTCCTCAGAAAATGTAAGTTCCCTGGAAATTAAATGTCAGTTGTCATGCACTCATTTAGACATACAAGTGTTCTCAAAGCTTAAAAAAAAACCACAACCAAACAAACAACTTGTTAAGCAAAAGGTGAGCCTTTCCCAATCTCTATACCTCCCTAGTTAGGATACTGGTGTTTCATTGTGGAGCAGCCAGCATCAAGTTCTACCTGGAGCTGTTTCTGCCCTTAGAAATCTTATGTCTGGCAACCTGCATTGGGCCTCCTAGTGCAGCCAATACACTTTGCGTAATACTTGAGTATTACATTAACAAAAAGACTAGGTGGATAGTTTTAGATGGTATGGTGTCAGATAGCTCTGCTAAGGAGGTATTAAGGTATTTCCCCTAACAGCTGATCTTCAGAAGAATTATCTATGATGTAGGAGGTGGGTGTGTGTCCTAGGACAGGAACAAAACTGATATTTAGAAGGAACAGGCTATGATGCAAACTTCGTATCTAAATATGTGATCATTAGCAGATAAATTCAGATTGGGACAGAATTCAGTGAAATGGGATCGTGGGGTATTTTCCCCACATTCCTTAGGGAAATTTGCCTTTCAGAGATGCATTTTGAGCTTGTGTGTCATTCTTACTTCTGTTTACTCCATCAGCTCTGTAAACATTAGGAAGTTCCACCCACTGTGTTCTGTATCATGTTAGAGATTTAATTTTCAGCTAAACTCGTATTACTTCTAAGTTGGACTGGTAGCCACGTATGTATTTAATCTAATCTAAGTTTGGATTGCTCAGCACTTACAACAGAGTCATGTGGGTCAAGAATAAACTAGGAATTAGGCCATTTCAGAAGCATGCTTTTTGCAGTCTGGAGATTGCCTCTGAAATTTGGATATGCTTACCTCTCACACTAACCAGGCAACCTCCCACACTAACCAGTGAATTAAAATCTCCAGGGCTAGTGCCAAGGTCTGAGACAGCTGGTGATCAGATTCAAGGTGGAGTTTGCTATGCTTGCAAACAAAGGGAAAATAAGCTAGGAAAAAGAAAAATAAATGCAAGCCAAGATTAGTCAAACAAAGAGTGTTACGGAATTAGGGCTGGATCTGGCATCCTGGCAGAGGCAAGGCTGCCACAGTTCCTTGCTCCCAGGTGCAAACAGTGGCAAGGCTGAGCATGTGTTCCCAACAGGTACATGCACACAAACACACATATACACGACATAAATACATGGCTGCCACACAGATCTACAGAGAGCATTTACACAAGCAGCACCTATGGCCTCATCCTGTTCTCCTCCCAGACTGAGCAAGCTGGAGGTTCAGTAGTGGGAAATATAGATAAATATACATGTGTATAAGGTGGATCCTTCCAGGAGACATTCAGTCTGCCCCCAAATCCCAATCTCCCCAGTTGCTGCGACCTGGGCATATGAGACCCCAAGGCTGCAGACCCCACTACACACACCACACACACACACTCCAGTAGGCAACCTGCCATGGCCTCACCCTTTGAGACACAGGCAGTAGTGGTTTTCACCACTGGAGACCCCCAGACTCATGTAGCAGATGGGATTGCCCTGATCCCTCCAATAGGAAGCTCTTCACTTAGAGACACTCTCAGGCTCCCAGGCCACTTCGTGACATCTGGTTCAGCTGGCACACCTGCACTCACTGCACCATAGGCATATGGACCCCTGAGATCTGGCACTCAGACCCCCCCATCACCCCACCCCAAAAGAGAGTATCTCACCAAGGAAAAGAGATAGAAATAGAATTTAGTAACGAGATAGGGCAAACTGTGCTAATCAAGTGCAGGGCAAGGCTGGACACACATGCCGGCCAGCCAACAGTTTACATGGAACTGTCCCTTTTTTTCCCTCATCCCTCCCTTTCCACCACTTTGAGTCACAGATCATAGAATCATTTCAGTTGGAAGAGACCCTCAGGATCATCGAGTCCAACCATATAGAATCACAGAATTCCTCCCCTAATCATCTCATAGTAAGTCCTGTGAAGTCCCATAATGCCCTTCTTCTGATTCCTGTAACGTGTCCAGTGGCCCGTACACAGCACCCCCTTCCTCCCCTAGTCTGAAAGGTGCTCCAGCTGTTGACTCTTGGTGATGGGTTTCACACCGGGACAATGGAGCTGATGGCTCTCCTGGGAGAGCCCCGGGAGGGGCAGTCTCGGCAGGATGTCCCTTCCGCTGAGTCTTTGATTTGGGTTCGCACCTGCCATTGTGCCCCTGTGCTCCTCTGGGCGTGTGAAAATGGGGCCTTTGATGTGCTGATGGCTCCTTTGAGTAGCTGGGGCAGGATGTCATTTGGGCTCCTCCTGCTCCTTTGTGGGTGTGGAGCTTTTATCACGTAGCCTAAGGAAGAGGACTGAACTGGCTCCTCTTGCCCTTTTACACAACCCTTTTTCTGTTGGGAATAATATTTTAACAACATCACCTAAATACCCATGAAGGGAGTGAGGGAAAGTCTCACCCATTTAACCTGCTAACCTGTGATCAGGTGACCATGCCAAATAAAGAGCACAAGTGAAATTAAAATGTGACTGATCCATTCCCCCAGAATCTGGTGATAAAAGTGATGGCTAGTCCCAAGATAATTTTCCTAACAATAAAAAACTGTCATAAGTCAGCTTTCTTCCCCCACCCTTGCTGTTTCCTGGAGTCAAAATGCTTGTCAGATTCTGAATTCAGTGAAGACTTATTATTTGACAGTGGTTTTGCCTGAGATTCAATGCATAGCTTTTCACGACTCTCCTGGAAGGGTCTGGCAATCGTTTGACATGAAGGATGGAGATCAAATTCATATGAAACACAGTTTTGATTGAAAGGGTAACCAGTCTAGGTCTAAATGCAGCTGCAGGGTCACAGGTCAAGCTTTGCTCCCATAGATTCTCACTGTGTAGGAAAAATACATTTAAAAAACAAAACAATGAACCAAACCAACCAACCAAACAAACAAAAAACAACAAACCAAATTATCTGGAACCTGGGTCTCATCCACAGCTCTGGGAAGTGGGAAGAGCATCTGCCTGTGCTCTTTGTGTGGCTCTGTGCCCATCACTGCTTGTTGCTTGCCTCTCTATTTGAACGACAGACTGGAAACACCCATGTCATGCAAACCACCCAGGATTCTACCATAAGCTGGTATTTGCGTGCCATGAAAAGTGCGGTGAATACTTTTCCATGCTGGTTCCCAGATGCTCGCTCTGGCACTGGGCAGCCGGGGCAGCAGGGGCAGCAGGGGCAGCAGGGGCAGCCGGGGCAGCAGGGGCAGCAGGGGCAGCCGGGGCAGCAGGGGCAGCAGGGGCACCGGGCTGCCCGTCGGCCGCCCGGCCCTGTTCGCCGTGCACCATAGCGGCCCGGCGGCTCAGCACGCACGCTGCCGGAAGGCCGCCAGCCTCAGTTTTCAGTCAGAAAGCGGTGGGAGTCGCTGTTTTCGTGGTGGGTGTTTTTTTTGGTTTGGTTTGGTTCTTTTTTTTGGTAACTGCGGGACGCCGGGGAGCTCCTCCCTGGCCCCTCCCACCGGCCCCCGCCCATAACAGAGGCGATAAACGTGCGGCTCCAGCGGCGCGTAGGCGTGGTTGTTGGCAGGCTTCGTGGAGGCCGCGCTGCTGGGAAGCCGAGCCGCGGATTCCGTTAGCTGAGGCAGCCGTTCCACAGCAGCCGTTGACCAGGCACCGGGAGCTTCTCATCGGCGATCGCTCGCCGTTAGTCGCCGAGGATGGATAACAAAAAGGTAGTGAGGGAGCACGGATTTCTTCTACCTCCTCCGTCCGCTGCGAGGTGGTCGCCGGCGGGCAGCCTCCCCTCGGGTCCCCGGGCCTTTCGGCCGAGGGCCGGGGAAGCGGGGATGTGGTCGCGTCTGGAGGGTGGCCGGGACTCATCGCCGCCTCGTTGTCTGGTGCCGCCGGGTGTGTGTTGGTCGCGGTGATGATGGATGCGGTGGTGGTTCCGTCAGGGCTGCCGCCGCGGCCCTTTAGCCGGGAGAAGCCCGGTCTGCGGGGTGGGAGGACAGGCGCTTTGAGAGGGGTCGCTGCAGGTCGTCAGATTGATTTTTCGTGCGCGTGGCCTGATGATTCACATGGTGCTCTCCATATTGATCACGAGGTTTATTTTGCTGGCAGCGCATCACTCATTTGTCCTCCCAGGATTCGTGATGCTAAAAGCGGATTACCCTTGAAGGCATTTTTTTAAATGGTGCTGGCACGGCCTATAATAAACGTACTTTTAAATTTCAATAAGAAATCAAAACATAACTTTCCCCCCCTTCTCCCTTGGAGAGCAGGGGGCAGAGCCTTTGTCGGTATCGTAGTTCCATCTGCAGCTACGAGTGGGGCGTGCACTAGTGATGTGAGCTAATGACTGCGTGTTTGGAAGCATCAAGGGATAAAAGTAGGTAGGCATAAGGAAAGAGAGACAGCAAATATCCAGCTGAACCCGGTGTGGGGTGCCGGGGGATTACAGTTACACAGGAATGCCAGAATCAGGGAAGCCCGGCGTGCTCACCGCCATATTGATGGGAGATGCGGGTAGTGTGAGAAGATGAGGCAGAGGAAAGGAGAGTATCTGGTCAAGGTCGCTCAGAGGAGGGCTGAGAGGGCTGCTTTAGCTGGGTTCAACAAGTTGTACTGCTCTGAGGTTCCAGTCAGTGAAGGAGAGAGGGGGGCTGGTGAAAGGCATCTCCTGGATAATGAAAACTGCTGATGCCTGTGGTCGGAGGGAGGGGTGATGTTTTGAATTCCTTGCTGGTGTATAGACTTCAGCCTTTAGTTAGGGTGGGTGTAGCTGTACTATTTTTGAGCTCCCTGTTTGCGTTTTGGGAAGTGAGGCATTTCCAGCAGTAACAAATGATGCATATATTAGATTAAGGTCTGGATCACTGGAGGGGATTGGTCAGGCCATGTGATGTCTAGGTGGTATGAGACCTGGGTAGGAGATAATAGCAGGCAACAGCAAGAAGGGTATGAATACCCTCTGCCTTCCTCCTGTATGTACCATGTAGGTAAGAGGTGCCCACAAAGGTACCCTGTGGTCCCTGCTGCACCCAGAAGAAAAAGTCCAGCTGTGACTACTTTAAGCCAGGACAAAGCATAGCCCTGGGGGAAGGATGCTCTTGTGTTGAGTCACTGTTGAAAATGCAGAGAGCTGGGTTTTGTCCTCAGCTTCGTTATGCCTGCTGATTAGGGATGGACCTGGCCTTAGATATCTTAATGCCCTTTCACAGGCATCCAGCTGCTTTGAAAGAGTTGTGTCATTGTGATTTGGTGCCAAGTTTCCTTGTGACAAAAATGAGGGATGTGGTCCCAGGGTGGCAGGGAGTAGAAGGCCTAGACTGCCTAGGGCAGAGGTGTCAAACTCATTTTCACCGGGGCCTACACCAGTCCTATGGTTGCCTTCAAATGGCCAAGTGTAATTTTAAGACTGCAGAAGCAGTTACATTTATACAGTCCTAAAATTACATTTGACCCTTTGAAGGCAACTGTGAGGCTGATGTGGCCCTTGGTGAAAATGAGTTTGACACCCCTGCCCTATTCAGGTGTGGACACTACTTCAGGAATCATCTGCCTCCTGCAAGAAAAGGACCTTGTCCCCTTTTGTCTCTGTCTCCACCACTAACCTCAGCAGGAAGAGAGCTCAGCCTGAGACATTTATATGATATAGGTGGGGGAAACCATGCTTGAGAGTAATTTCCCCATTTTCTGTTTACTGAGGCCTAACTGGTAGCTGTTTTGAGGGTTGTGCAGGACAGATGCATCTACATTCTTGACTTGAAAGATTGGTAAAGGTGGTGTGAGCACTGGCAAATGGTTATTGGCTGTTTAAGGCAGCCTTGGGAGTCCTTGTTCCTGGAGCTGAGTCAGAAAGTGATATACTGGAAGAGATGTGACAGTAGGCCCCACAGAACACTTTTATCTCCCATGCTAGCCTTAGGACAATAATTGGAAAGCCTTGGAAAAGGAACTGTTAATATTTTTGGAAAAGCTTCCAGTCCCTCCTGAGACAGAAGCATGATATTTCCAAATTGTGCCAACCCAAACACTGGCCATCTCAAGTGCCAACTCCTGAGTCACCTGCTCCTCCATACCTCCCTAACACAGCTGGCTTAAATGCCACAAGTTTTAAAAATGTAGAAAATGGCAGATGCTTTTGACTGACACTTAAATTTCTCAGTCTGTGCGACTTCAGGTTGAACCTTCAAGCTTACTCTGAGGGTTCAGTAGTTTATTTTAATTTAATAGAGATTCGCACACATTCAAATTCCAGGGGCTGTGCTTCATTTAAAATACCAAGTACTGCCACAGCATCAAGAAAAAGGCGAAGGTTGGCAGCACTGCTGCCGCCTCTGTGAGGAGGCTGCTGTGCCAGGTGCCCTGGGGCAGGGTTGGGGAGCTCTAGTCTGGGAAAAGCAGGCCTGTTGCTGAAGAGTGCATGTTTTAATGGTGTGAGTGACTGCCAGAATAGCTCTTGGGCAGAACTGAGATTCAATTTATGGGAACTTGTCATTTGGCATGGGGAAGAATTAGACCCTTGTTGCATTACATGCCAGCAAAAGCTTTTCTGTAAAGCAGATCAACCCAAAATAACTGCCACTAATGCAGCCAGTGTATTCATTACTAGTGAGCTGAGAATAGTTGAAGGTCAGGAGACAATAAAGGGGAAGTCCTGGTTTCTAGTCACAACTTCTTACAGTTGCATCTCTTTCCAGGGTCTCTTACTGGTAGTCACTCTTGCTGAATCTTGCATGTGGTACCTATGACCTACAGCTGCTAAGTTGTGTAGAAAGTAGCCGAATTAACCAAATAATTATTTTCTCTCTCTTTCTGCAGCAAATTACAGCACCCCTTATCTATGCTGTTTCCATTGCTGCCATTGGATCTCTCCAGTTTGGGTACAACACTGGTGTCATCAATGCTCCTGAGAAGGTGAGAGAGAGAATGAGTTAGGGAGATGGTGTGAGAAAAGATGGTGTGGGAGTTGCTGATGAGAAAAAGGTATAAAAATAAGAGCTGTCTTCCAAAGAGCTACTAGTTTTGTTGTAGTTTATGAAGTCAAGAAGACATTTAAACCCCCTTTCAACTACAGAAATAAACAGGGAGGGAAAAGTTTTGGTGAGAGAGCGCAACTAGAGAGGTTTAATTCTCTTAACTAGGAGTGCGGATGGGGCAGGAGGGGTCCATCTGCCATTTCCTGGGAGGTCCATATTTGGTGCAGGGAAGAATGTGAGCCACTTCAGTTTTGAATCAAAAGAAACCAGCCACGGCAGAATGTAGAGAGCAGCAGGAAGAAAATATTTGAAGGGTTGGTAGGCATTACTGTTGCTCTAGTTTAGTTTATCTCAGGGACCACCTCAGGCTTCTTTGTTTATTCATTCCTTATTTTAAGTGTAGATTCAGTGCCTGTAAAAGGGTTGTGACTGGGGCACTCTGACCAAATTGCCTAATGACTGACTATAGCCTAAGAAAGAAGAGATTAAGAAAAGGAGAAATGTGTTTTTCTCTTAACTATATGATGGTTCCTTTCTTTCTCGAGAACTGAGTCACCAGTACCACATCCACCCTGCCTCCGGGAAAAGATGTCACATCACATGTTGGTGGGGGAAGGGTCCTCCCTAGCTAATGTCCTGCTGCCATCTGCTGGGGGCAGATGCTCTGAGGTTGTGTCCCTGTCAAACCTTGCAGAATTTCCCTCGTTATCAAAGAGGATGGCTTGGAAATCAGCAGCACAGCCCTATCACATGACCACAGGACAACGAAGGACTATTTTACATAATGCTGCAGTCTTTCAGGCTTAGCTCAGTGAAACTTTCTGTGTCTCTTAAACTATTTCCATCACAGAAAGCCAGTCCCTGCTGTCAGAGTTCTTGTATTGCCAGAAAGTTCCATTCTATTCTCTGGACACGTTTTCTTGCTCCCTCTCACTCCCAACTGTCTCTCACCACCTCCCCCGCCACTTCCTCCCCAAGAACCACTAGTTACTTACCTCATCCAGAAACATTGAGAAGATAAACTTGTTTTCCTTAATCATCAGTGGCCCACCCCAACCACATCCAGCAAAGCAAGCTCTCCCTCATTTTACTGCTACCCGTCTCCAAACTTCTCAGTGAAAGTTCCTCTTTCTGCACTCTGATGTTTCCCTTCTACAACTTGTCACCTACTGAAATTTTAGGTCCTGTTCTTGCTTCTTGCCACCATGAGAACAGAAGGAAGTAGTAAACTCCCCTCTTGCTAGTGCAAAATGCCTTCCAGTGGATTGTAAATCTGTTGTCTCTTCCAGATCATCCAGAGGTTCTTCAACAAAACCTTGTCAGAACGGAGTGGGCAGGTTGTCTCCTCAGAGCTCCTTACCTCTCTGTGGTCCCTTTCTGTGGCCATCTTCTCAGTAGGTGGTATGATTGGCTCCTTCTCAGTCAGCCTGTTTGTCAACAGATTTGGCAGGTAAGATGGGAAGAGGGATTCAGGCCATTAGGGAAATGTTCTATTCTGCAATGGAGTGTTGAGAGGAAGAGGGCAGAGGTGAGACGAAGGGAGAAGGAGGAGGCTGAGGATGAAGCCCTTGGGCTGCAAAAGGAAAGCAGAAGAGTTGCAGGCCAAGGCAGGAGCTGAACAGGAATTACTCTGTTCTCCTCTCACCCTTGAGACAGGGAGGTTGTGGGTGGGTTTACCTCTTTCCCAGTGATTTTCCCACTGTGTTGGCAATTTAAGCTCAGTCTTGACATCTTTACCCTGGCAGGAGGAACTCCATGCTGCTGGTGAATGTCTTGGCCTTTGCTGGTGGCACTCTCATGGCCTTCTCTAAGATGGCAAAGTCAGTGGAGATGCTGATTATTGGCCGTTTTGTTATTGGCCTATTCTGTGGTCTCTGCACTGGCTTTGTGCCCATGTACATCAGTGAGGTCTCTCCCACCAGCGTCCGTGGAGCTTTTGGCACCCTCAACCAGCTGGGCATTGTTGTGGGCATCCTGGTGGCCCAGGTAGGCTTGACAAAATCTGATCCTGCCCTTAGGGCAGGGGCTGTGGAGAGGGTGGGGAGGGCCATCAGGTGTGGCACCTTGTCCTGTCATTCACCGATGTGGGGGTGAGGAATTGGAGTGTTTACATCACTATTTCTTTCTAATTCTTGGTGTAGATCTTTGGTCTGGAGGCCATCATGGGAACTGAGATACTTTGGCCACTGCTTTTGGGGTTCACCATCTTTCCAGCAGTCCTGCAGTGCGTGGCTCTGTTTTTCTGCCCTGAGAGCCCCCGTTTCCTATTGATCAATAAGATGGAGGAGGACAAAGCACAAGCAGGTAAGAAATCATCTCTGAAGGGGCAGGGCTGTATTCCTGCTCCCAGCCTGCACTGAGTTTGAGTGGAAGGCCAGGACTGACTGGAGCCTGTGGTGGATCAGGGTGTGACACCCAGAGGGCAGCAGGCCTACCTTCCCATACTTTAGGTTTCACCAGAGCTAGGAAGTCTGAGAAACCTAGCATCACACCAGTGAGCACACTGGAGTGGCACCTGACATGATGGGATGTCAGCCAGCTACTGCAGCTCTATCATCTCCTGCTGAAAGGCAGAAAATGAGCTGACATTTAACGTGGAGCTTGAGGGCTGTTTTCCATCTGCTACTGTAGATGGCTAGAGTCAGCTCTGGGAAGTCTGTGAACAAAATTAAGGGGTCAAATATAAGTTTGATTTGGACCTAGTTTCCATGATGATCACAGCACCCTGACCTCTGGGTTGAAAAGATGGAAGGCTGTATGTAGAAAGAAGCTCTATCTTTCCCATGCAGCAGGTCCAAAGACTGACTGTTGGACCAGTGTGCCCTCTCTGAAACAGCAGGGCACAGTGGGGGTTGTGTGTATAGCCAGCATTTTTGGATTTCTTCCTCCAGTTCTCCAGAAGCTCCGTGGTACACAGGATGTGTCTCAAGACATCCTGGAGATGAAAGAAGAGAGTGCTAAAATGTCCCAGGAGAAGCAAGTAACTGTGCCAGAGCTCTTCCGTTCTCCAAGCTACCGTCAAGCCATTATCATCGCCATCATGCTGCAGCTGTCCCAGCAACTCTCGGGCATCAATGCTGTGAGTTATTTTCTTGTCCCATCTGCTGGCCCTCCCTTATCTCTGGCTACACTTGTACTTCTCAGTTACGTTGAGACAACTGTGCTTCCAAAAGCTGCTTTTTCTGCCTTGACTGGAGGTCACTGTTTTGTGATAACTGCAGAGATTGCCAAGATGGAAGGTGGAGATTATATTTGCTTTCACTTTTCCCATACATATCCTGGCAGCCTTGCATCAAGTGAATGAACCTTGACTGGAAGCATGCTGTTGTATTTAAAAAAAACCAACCAACCAACCAAACAAACAAAAAAAAAAAAACACAAAAAAAACCCAAACAAAAAACAAAACAAAAACCACAAACTAAAAAACCCCACCAAAAAAAAAACCCCACAAACTGGTGACTGCATTCTCAGGCGACATAACAGAAGGCCTTCTGAAGTCTCTGAGAGGTGTCCTATATGTTGCTGATCACTTCAGCGCAGCTTCTCAGTGTTTAAAGTTGTAGCACAGCACTATAGAATCATAGAGTAGTTTGAGTTGGGAGGGACCTTAAGAGGTCGTCTATTCCAGCCCACCTTCAGTCTTCAACTAGATGAGGTTGCTCAGAGCCCCATCCAGAACTGCATACTCCAGGTGAGGTCTCACCAGAGTGGAGTAGAGGGGCAGAATTATCTCCCTTGACCTGCTGGCCATACTTCTTTTGATGCAGCCCAAGATACAATTTGCCTTCTGGGCTGCAAACACACGTTACCAGCTCATGTCCAGTTTTTCATCCACCAGTACCCTCAAGTCCTCTGCAGGACTGCTCTCAATCCCTTCATACCCCAGCCTGTAGTGATACTGGGTATTGCCCTGACCCTGGTGCAGGACCTTGCGCTTGGCCTTGTTGAACTGTATGAGGTTCACATGGGCCCATATCTCGAGCTTGTCTGGGTCCCTCTGAATGGCATCCAATCCCTCAGGTGTACCAACTGCACCACTCAGCTTGGTGTCATCTGGAAACTTGCTGAGGGTGCACTTGATCCTATTATCTATGTCATTGGTGAAGATAATATATTTTACTGTAAGTGCTTTTTGTTGGGCCTGCAAACAATTAGAGAGGGAACAAGAGGCATGGTCTCAAACACTGGAATCATGACAGTGTCCAACTTTGGCTTCTCTTCCCAGGTATTCTATTATTCTACAGGGATTTTTGAAAGAGCAGGGATCACACAGCCTGTGTATGCCACCATTGGAGCTGGTGTGGTAAACACTGTCTTCACTGTTGTGTCGGTAAGTGGAACAGGGCCTTATGGTGAGAGGTAACTTGTCTGCCTGGGCTTCTTTGGGAGGTGTGACTGACAGGGTATGGCAAAGCATTGGGCTGGGCAATGGACTATAACAGCAAAGAATGCATTAAAAGCATTATGGAAGAGGAGAAGGGGAGAAAGAGATCTTATTTTGGAAGAAAGGGACAGTGAAAAGGCAGTGCATGGGGGAAGAGAATGCTGAGAGAAGGCAGTAGCAAAAACCAGAGAGGAAAAGTGTGCCAAGGGTGAAGTAGCCTGGTGACCTGCCTTGAGCTCACCGCTGTCACTGAGGGCTACAAGCAGATGAAAGAGGTACGAGGCAACCCTGAACAAGGCAGCCTCTTCTGCTTGCTGCCAAAGTAACAGATTTTTTTTTTTTCTGCCATGTTTCTAGCTGTTCCTGGTGGAGCGTGCAGGGCGCAGGACCCTCCATTTAGCCGGTTTGGGTGGCATGGCTGTGTGTGCTGTTTTTATGACCATCGCTTTAGCTCTGAAGGTAATTAGTGTTCTTGTCCAGGCTGACCCCAGCATGGGACCTATTAGACTATACATCTGCCTTACCCTGGAATTCTGCCTTGTACGGGTACAGCTTGGGCTAGAGCTGAGTGTGCAGTGGAAAGCACAACTGGAAACTATGCCACAGTGCAGCTGAGAAAGTTGTGACACTGGAGATGCTGTTATGTTGTGCCATATTTGCCTCTCAATTTGCAGCTGATCATGTTTTGTTCTCTTGCAGGACACTGTGGGGTGGATCAGATACATCAGCATTATTGCCACTTTTGGCTTTGTGGCTCTTTTTGAGATTGGCCCTGGCCCTATCCCGTG
Organism: Columba livia; assembly: GCF_036013475.1. Taxonomy (NCBI): domain Eukaryota; kingdom Metazoa; phylum Chordata; class Aves; order Columbiformes; family Columbidae; genus Columba; species Columba livia. The sequence continues at coordinate 22,022 of NW_027043810.1, forward strand.
GTTCATCGTGGCAGAACTCTTCAGCCAGGGACCACGGCCTGCAGCCATGGCAGTGGCTGGTTGTTCCAACTGGACCTCTAATTTCTTGGTGGGGATGCTCTTCCCCTATGCAGAGGTAAAGACCCAGTCCACAAAGCACTGTGAGAGTTCTGCAACATTGGAACAGGTGTCCAGATAGTAGTTGTTGAATCTTCATCCTTGGAGACCTCAAAACCTGACTGTATGACCCTTAACCACCTCATCTCTCCTTGAAGTTGTCCCTGCTTTGAGCAGAGGGCTGGTCAGTCTTCCAGAAGTCCCTGATTCTGTGTTCTGCTTGTTACTGAAGGTTAAGAGTGTTGTGGCTCACCTTCTTCTGTCTTAACTGTCTGTAGCTTACAAGTAGCTGGAAGAGCCATCTTAATTAGCACATCAAGGCTTTCCCTTTAAAAGCCTCAATTTTGGTCACACCCATGAAGATAAAAGTGTTTCAGAGGCCCGCAGGAACCTGATTTCAAAAAATGCTGTTTTGAAAAAAAGTCAGTAAAGATGTTGAAGAAAGCTTTTAGGATTTTGACTTGTCAATAGCAAATGCCCTTGCATTTAGGTTTATGAGCTTTTCAAATTAAAACTTTTTTTTTGTCCTTCTTACAGAAACTATGTGGCTCTTATGTCTTCCTCATCTTCCTTGTTTTCCTGGTCATCTTCTTTGTCTTCACATTCTTCAAAGTGCCAGAAACCAAGGGCAGGACTTTTGAAGACATAGCCAGGGGCTTTGAAGGACGAGCAGAAGCCAGCCCCACATCACCTGTAGAGAAGAACCCCATGGTGGAGCTGAACAGCATACAACCTGACAAAGAAGTTGCCTAAGATTCATTACACACTCCTTCTTTGACTCTTAACATGCTTAAAGAGTCATTAAAAGAAAAGAGAAAGAAAACTATGAGAAAGAACTGGGACTTTTTTTCCCCTCCCCTCAATTGCTGCTGTTTTTTCTTTGCACCCACATACTCCCTATTCTGCCAGGCTTACCAACCTTAAGCAAATCTGATATGGGTGATGTTCAGGTACTGGAAGGCACCTGGCACTTGCAAAAATAATCTCATCTTCTCTGTTACAAACATCAAGACAACAGACAAAAAGCTGGCACTATTTTTGCGTTTCTCACCTGTAATTGCTATTTGGGGTTAACATACTTATGCACGCAGTGAGCGTTACATATTTGAATCTAATTACTATTTTTGTAGTGAGTTGAAGTGGCCCACCAAACAAGTCCCCAGCCCTTTTAGTCTACTCTGTGTATGTGCAGTGTTACACTGGAATTTAACAAGCCTACCAAAAAGCCATCTCCTTGCTTTTTTCTATCCAGTGTGCACTTTTTTTCAGCCTCAGGAAAAAGGGGACCAAGTTACATGCATATTTTTCCCTGCTATTTTATTTTTTTGTATAGACAGACTGAAAGCATTCTTTTACTTTTTATTTATTTGTATGTCACTTTGTAAATATTTATTTTTTTAATGGTGTACAAAAATGTACAGATAATGAAATTGAAGACGTTTAAGAGTAATAGCTATTCTAACAAAAGATGCTGTGGACTTGAGGTGCAATAAGACTGTGAAGGAGAAATCTACTAAACAGGAGGTTGGGTATTGTGGATAGTATGTACAGCAGAACCAGTCTTGCACATCACCTTTAAGTTTTTTGTGCCCTCGGGAAAGAAAAACAAGTAATTGTGTACTTGTGAGAAGAGGTATGTTTGACTGCCCACCAAAATATCTGTTATTTGGGATGTTTTGGGAGGCAATTTTAAATATAATTGCCAAGTATTGTTTGGAAAGTGTGGTACTGCAGTGAATGGTTGTTTATATTTTCAGTCATGGTTAAGCATTGTATGGGATGATTGAGGGTTGTGATTGCAAACCAGAAGGTAACTTTTCCTGCCTTCTCTTCCCTGCTCTGCTGTAGGTTAGAAAGTCTGAAATTTTCAGATCACTACTTTGTGAGGATAAAAATTGTTTTCCAAAGATATGTTTTTCTTAGCAATTGTTCGTATAAATATTGGACAGAGGCATGTAGCCTAACCCTTCTGGACAAAGGCCTGGTCAGTTATGGCATGTGTAAGGTCATAAAGGTTGCAATGCAGGACTAGGGACCAGAGCTACTGGAACTGGCCAGCTTAGTGTGAAAGGTCTGTAGTGCTCAGTCCACTGGTTGGTTGTAGGCCAGATGTTTTTGCACCATGTATCCTCTCTGGAAGATTTGCATGATGTTGTGATGCTCACCAGTGTGCAGCATGCTGCGTAGATGTGTACAGGTCTGTAATACTGCCTCTGTTAAAAGGGACATGGCAGACAGTAATTGTACATCAGTAAATACTGGTCTCCCAGCTCATCGTACTGTTAGGCAATCGAGTATGCATACATCTACTCTTGCTGCCAAGCTAGCACAGTTCAGTTGAAGAAGGCAAAATATAGCACATATGGTATAACTAGCAATCAAGGGTTGGGAGCTTTGCTTCACTGACTGCAATACTCTGTCAAGAGATACTCCAGGCCATTGTCTATCTAGTTCTGCACAAACCATCTAGAGGTAGCACAGAAGCAGGTCCGATTTAAACTCCTGCTCCAAGATCTTCATTTTTGGACTTGATCAAATTCAGATCTAACTGCAAATTCGTGCTGGAGTTCATCACTGGATATCTTAAAAGAGAGGCAGGACCACACATTCCAAGATGGGTAAAAGGAATAAAGGTTCAGAAACATAGCAATGAGACCAAACTTGTCATTGCATGGATAGCCCAAGCTTTCTTGACAATATACTGCTTCAGAGGAGGTCAGTTTTATCAGTAACTAGTGCATTATCAGTAACTAGAATGATGACATTTCTACCTTCCCTAATGAGAAACAGTTGCAAAGAGAAGTAAAACTCGCTGTTAAGTACTTCCTGTGACTTCACTTGAAATATTCCAGCTTTGCACAATGCAATCCTATTACATACACTTTTCCCTAGCTTTCTATCAGGTTTCCATGCTGGCTATTCTCAGAAGTATTATATTACTTTTTTTTGCCCTACTTTCATATTTGGCTCAGATATACAGATTGTGTCCTTTGAACCTCCAGCACTTCCAAACATGATGTTTTTATGTGGGCATCTCCATGTTAGCAAATTACCCCTGCAGCTGTGCATAAGAGCATTCCATACTTTGCATCAGAGATGTGTGTTGGCTTGGACCGAAATGTGTAGATCTTTCTCACATGATATATCTTTGTTTTCTTCTGTAACAGCATTGTGAATATTTTTGATGGGTTTTATATGCTTATTAATGTGGTTATTTCCTGTTTTTAAAATAAAAATTATAGAGCTAAGTATCTGATTTGGATTTTGCCTTTACCCTGCAGGTATTTGTTTCTTTCTCCTTTATCACAGCCTGAGGCTACCTCCTAGAATGTCCCCAACTAGTTTGTAGTAGTGGAAATGGTAATCTCTCACAGCCTCCATGCATATCGCCTTAATTCCCTTACTACTATTCCTTAGGAGTTTTTAAACTAAAAGGTGTTCTTCTCTGGCTCTTGTTTGCCCAAATCCTTTTGTTTGCATCCAAATCCTTTCCTGGTATTTCTCAGAGGAGAGGGAACTGGCTGGTGATTAAGAATCCTCAGTAACATCTGAGACTTCTGCCCCTGCCCTCTTCTGAGAGTGGTCCTCAATTTCTGCCATGAGGGTGAAGAGGGATCCTTTCCCCTGTAAATTGTTTTGCTTCTGCTGTCTTGCAAGTGATCTTCATGTCCTCCTTGGAAATCTTGCTTGTGTACACTCAGTACTGGGTGTCTGAAAGGAGCTGGGTGGTAAAGAGGAAAGCCCAATGCCTGGAGAGAGGCTGGTCCCCAGGAGCTCCTCCCTTATCCCAAGGCCTGTGGCGTTTCCGACCCGCTGGAGGTCTGTGGGGTGCTCTCACCCATGGCTTTCTTGCACCCACCTATTGCCATGAAGCAACAAGGTCTTGTTCTAGTGCACTTGCTTCCGTATCATACAGTCATCTTACAAGGCCGAGGAGTCTGTGTCTGTTTCACAAGCAGAAACTAAGAACAAAGGATGAGGATGATGGGAATGAGAGGAAGGGAAAAAAAACACCCACCAAAACAAAAACAAAACACCAACCGACCAAAACCACCCCAAGGTACCCTAGAGGAAGAATCAGGCTCATACAACTCCAGAGTTACACAAAGCAACCAGGAAATGTAAACTCTGAAAAAGCTCAGCAAATGCTGGAACTAGTACAGGTTTTCTGGACCCTCATATCACTGATGGCTGCATGTTCCTAGATGGCATCCATGTGTTGCAAAGTTTGGTACGCAGCCAGCCTGAGAGCTGGGAACTGCTCTGGGCTAAGCTGTGTATGATTGGTTTTCAACTGTGTAACTGAGCTGAAAAAAAAACAAAACCCGGCTATCCATACTCGTGAGAATATCTACGTCAGACTTTAACATTTCAATTTTCTTGTCAAAGTGGGAACTGGAGAGCACAATTATTCAGGGCCAAAGCACATTATTCACTGAGCCCTAAATTAATGATTCATGTAGCTTTTGTCATAAACTTTTGGTCATGGAATCAGCATTTTAGATGATGTTATTTTATTCCTGAAAATTATAAGGAAACTTCAAAAGGAAAAGCTATTTTTGGTAAAATGGTTTGAGTGCTTGAAGATGAGTTATCTTTGTTTGAAACTGTTTATGTTCAAGTGAGCATGTAGGCAGTTCTTACAGCCACCACAATTGCCCCGTAAAATGCCATTCAATCTGAGAGGGGTGATGAGTGGCAGAGATGGCTTGTGCAGGTGTGTCTTCGAGGCTACCCATGGAACTTTGCTCTGGCTTGCCATGCAAGCAGCTCTGCAGAGGCTTTCAAAGCATTCCACAGGCCTGAAAATCAAGCTAGCCCCCAGAGCAGTGTGTGAAATTAAGATTTGGCTGCAGTGGGCTTTTTTCCTGCTAGTACTCCTACATTACACCTTGAGTATACTCAGAGCTGGTGAAGTATCACCTCTGATGGGAAGCAGGATGCTCCCAAGTCTCTGCATGCCATCCCTAATTGGCCCTGAAATGGTAGGGAAGAAGGCAGCAAGAGAGAGTGCGAGTAATGCAGTAAGTGAAAATTTAATCAGAGAATAAGTCTTGGAGTAACCGCCCTCCTTTTGCCACTTCCCGTGTCTTTGACCAACAGCCTACACTACAAAACCTGTGAGTTTGTTAGCACCATCTCAGATATCATACTTTTGGCAGAGATGGAGTTCATACCAGGTCAGGACCGCTCTGCATTCCATTTCTATTCCAGTCTGTTCCCCATCTGAGCAGGCATTGGCAGAGGTGTTGCCACAAGAAAAATCCCAAATGGCATGGAAAGTCTCGACATGTCTGTGGAACCAGAAGGCCCTAGTATATGAGTAACTAGATCACTGGAAAACCCTTCTGGGAAAAAAAAAAAAACATTGCCGAGTGGATAAGAGAAGATTCCCAGGTGTCCTGAGTGACATTAACCATGTCAAAGGTTTCAGTACCATTTTACATGCTGGGGCATGATAAGGAGTGTTACAGCATCCCTGCCCACATTTGTTGCTTTTTTATATGTGTTATTTATGATAAACATATTTGTGTACCAGAACATATTTCTGTACCACATTTTTTCTATGAGAAAAAATGTGAAAAAATATACATTGGAGGTAAATTTCTCTGCTGTGTACCCTATGCACAAATCTTTATGTCTGATTTTGTGCTCTTTTTAAATTCAGACTTCTCAGTAGCTGTGGAGACCATGGAGAGGCTTCTCTTTTGGGAAGGTACCTGAGTGAGAGTCCAAGCAGTGTTGCAGTCCTACCTGCAAAGGTAGGACTTAGCAAAGCTGCTAAGTAGAACTCAAAGACCTCAAATAAAGGCCATTTGCTAGTTTGGTGGGTGACTGCGTAATCACAGGTTTCTTCCTAGAGGAAAGAAGGTGTGGACACTCCGCTGATGACATAGTGGTGGGGCCACAATGGAGCAGCAACAGAAGGTGACTCACTGCCCCCTTTTTTTCTGCTATACACATAATGAGAAGGTCCTGCCAGTAGGTAGATCACATTGAGTTGCACAGAAAATGTACATCTCTGTTGTGTGTGGGAATTTTTGTGTATAGGTTTTTTTTGGTTTTTTTTTGTTTTTTTTTCAGGCTTTCTTCAGACCAGACCATGGACACAGATCCAAGGTTTTCTTCACTTTGAGAAGGACTCTTTGAAGACATGTGAGATGCTTACTGGAAACCCTGGGGTGCATGGCTCTGGTCTGTCATGCCTAGGCTTTAGCCTGGTGCTGTCTTTACAATGTGAGATAACACACAAGAGACAGTTGTCTTTGTAGTATGCTGGTGGGAAGAGACAGCACTCATGGAAATTAGGTTTGCTTAGACTAAGGAAAGAAAATGAGTTTGTTTCCTAAAACATATATGTTGCTAAGGCAATTTAATTCGTGCTGCTTAAAAGTATGCTGTATCTAGTGGAGGCAGGCTTTGCAACTTTTAAAACAATTTACTTGCTATGGTAAACCTTGTTTCTATGCTATACCCCACTAAAATACACAATGTTTAGAAGAATTTTCTTTTTCTTCTCGATGAGACACAGCTTCACCATGTCTGACAGACACATGACTGACCTGCTAAGTCTATTTTCTGCTTGTGTTGCACAACTGGTTTTTTTTTGTTTAGCAAATAGTCACATGGATTTGTGTAAGACAGTCACATTGGTGCACCAGCCACTGTGACATCCAGTGTGGGACCATTTCAAATAAAGTACTGAACAAGTAACCAGTAATTCATGCAATTATCAACCTGGTCAAATATCGCCCACTCTTTCACTTTGCTCTGGTCTCTGTTTCATCCTGTTATCTTCTCCATCATGAACAAATTTGTCATCAAGTACTCAGCTGCTTATTGCTTTCTTTATATTCCTGTCACCAACTGCTGTTGTCACCCAGGCTGCATATTATCTTGTTTCTAGCTTGTATTCATACTTTAAATGCTTTAAATGCTTGTATTCATACTTTAAATGGGGTCTGGACTATCTTTTTTCTCTCAGCTTTACTTATTTCTTTCAAAGTGCTCTCTCTGATAAGGACCAAACCTCTCAGTGACATGTCTTAACCTCGTAATTCTTCTTTGAGTCTAGTCTATGATGCAAGTCTATGACATGAAGAGTCCACAAGACTTAGGACAGAGTCACCAGAATAATTTTCCACTGAGGAAGGCATAGGGATGCAAAACCAGGAGAGGATGAAAGCTGAGAGCAGAGGTGAAGGTGTGGAGGGATGCAGCAGTGTGGCTGGGGAAGTTTGTAATATTTGGAAGAGCCTCTAGGAGGTTGAATACAGAAGAGAAACAGTGAAGATTATGAGGAAGTACTGAAGCAGTAATTAAAAAGAGAATGGTGTGTTGCTGATATTCAAGGAAAAGAGGAACAAGATGCAAGCTAAAAAGCCCTCTGATTCTGGAAGGAAGGTGAGGCATAAGTATGAGAAGGTGGAACAGGGCCTAAGACAGAGGAGTATGAACTTTGACAGAAGCAGGTGAGAGAATGAGGAAGAGAAAGAAGAGAATGCAGAGTAGAAAGGCAACAACCACAGCAACAAAGTATGGGCCCTTGAGCTGCATGCAAAATAACATGAAGCCACATAAGACTCCAGTAGCTTATGGCTCACAGGCAACAGGTCATCACTTCTTGAGGGAAAGGGAAATACAGGTGTCCTCTCCACCATCAATGCCCAAGAGAACGTTTGCAGCTGAAACAAAAAGCTGTTTCAGACCTACAGCCTTGCTAGCACTGGGACCTCATCTCTTGGTCCACAAAGCTGGGGTTCTACTTGCTTGAAAGAGGGCACTAAAAATTCCTGTAAGTGCCACAGCCAGGAAGAACTGATGGGAAAGGTCAGGCTGAATTAGTAACACTTTAAAAGCAGACACCAAGGAAATCTAAAGCTCACGGGAAGCCTTAAAGGAGTGAACTCTGCTGAAAGGGTCAGGAAAGACAGAAAGGTGAGACTCATGCCTGGAAATGCTGAGGGCTCTTGGGAGCCAGAACCAGACGCTGAAATCTGAACTAGGCGAAGAATGTAAGCAGGAGACACCTCAGTTCCCAGGAAATTGTTGCTGGACTGGAGGCCAAAAGCAACACAGGAATGGTCACACCCAAATGCACTCACTTGGCATCAGAGGCACAGACACCAAGGAGACTGCGGAGATGTAGCACAGCTTGTGGTTCATCATCCCCTGACGTTGCCTGACATGGAAGGGCAAGGTGTTGAACCAGGGGCACAAAGGAACGGGGTTGTATTGTTCCTGGTGCCAGTGCAAAGGGCTGCAGGAGGTGCTGGGTGACTGGAAAGATCTGGGAGCCAAAGGTGACATGTCCCCTGCTCCTAGGCTCTGAGAACTGAGTGGTCCTGGAGAGGTTTTGGAGCACAGCCATGAAAACCATGTTTGAAGTAGCTTCCCATCAATACTGTGAAACACAGTTTAAACTCATGTTAGATGCCAGGTCTTTTTTCTGAAATAAACAAATATTTGATATGTGGTTTGTGGGTGTGAATACTTCGGTTGCGCACATACACTGTGCTTGACCATTTGCTCCAGGTAGGGCATTAACTGTGCAAGGCAAGCTAGTTGGGATAGAAGATGTTCCTGTGATTAAACCAGACTTTCTATCTCTCCCAGTTTTTGAAATAACATAAGCTGAAATTATTTCCCCCTGTCTGCCCTCTTGGTTCACATGTTTACCTTGACAGGTATGAAACCCTCAGAATGGTTCTTATCTCTTTTCTTACTGAACTCTGGAGACTGAAAGGTGCTGATGTCCTCTTGGAGGAGGTGTGAGAGATGGTGGTTCTTAGTTTTGTGAATTGTCTCATAGCTTGCTTGTTTTAGGGAACAAGACAGGAAAATATCTATGATGCTTGCCCATTATGCTCACTGTTTGTGCAGAAAGCTTATGTAAACTCAGAAAATATGTGATCACTGTGACCTGCTAAAATTTAAAAAAATGCTTAAAGCCTGGGTAAGCTCAAGTGAAGATTAAGTGATATCAGCCACCAACATCTGGAACCAGGATGACAGGTTGTCCAGGCAACGCCCGCCGCCAACTGCAATAAAAGACGCACAATGAAAGACCTTTTTGTGACCTGAACCCTGAGACTGGCAAGACATGAAACCTGTGAGCTGCCAGCAACTACTGGGACCTGGGACCTGAAGAGCTGTCAGTCCCAGCGAGACCGATTAAGATGGTGTTTGGATCCAGGTGGTGTCTAGTTCTTACTTATCTTCTCAAATACTTGCTTAACGTTCTTCCTAATTTTTCCCACTTATGCTATCACTCTGTCTTCAGGTGTAAAAATAAAATAGATTGTTTGGTGGCATCTGACCTCGTTTGTGTCCTGTCTCAGTCTTGGGATCATTTCTAAAACTTCCTGAGCCTGAAATCGGACTGAGACCCTACAGGAGGTACAGGAGACAACAGAGAAATCAGTCACATTGAAAGACACAAAGACCAGCTGCATGTGGCCCATTACCATCCCTTCTTGCCTCAGTACCAACACTACACTGTCAGAGTTCAATGCTGTAGGTGGCTGTGGTGTGGTCAGTAGCCTGATAGGCAGAGAGGGAGCAGTGTCTCACGGGGAGGGGAGGGATTGGACATGAGTTCTTAGCAGCTAGGTCTGTGCTGATCATAAAGAAAAACTGGTGTTTCTGGAAGAGAAGCCTGAGAGGGACAGCTGTTGGGTTTTATGAGTGAATTGTGGGGAGGTCTTGACACTGGAGAAGACTTTCTCATCACCCTGCTCTATCTCCTTCTCCTTATTTGCCTTTTAAAATCCACTGATCCTCCAAAATAGTTCTGTACCTAGGGTTTTCCATTCTGCCTTGATCACCCTGGAACTGGGACCCGTAAGCTCCCTCCTCTCCGTATTTCCTGTTTGTGCCTTTAATGCCAGCACCTCATTCTCAGTGGACTGGGAGAGAAATATGAACACAGGTCTTCTTTGCTTTATTCTCTGAAGCACCCTGTCATGTGGCTCAGAAAATGGACTAATAGTTACTATCAGGTCTCATCTCTATCAATTCAAGATCCATACTAACCTGCAGATATTGGCATGCTGCACTTTGCTCTTCTACGTCACCGTGACTGACCCACCTCTTCTAGTATTGCTCCAGCCTATTCTATACCCCAGTACACAGAAAAATGCTAGTCAACCTGTATGTCCTGCTATCTTAGTTCCTGCTTCCTTCTAAAGCATCCTGCTAGCTGTCCCACCATGGTCATCACTGCGCCAGAGCAGGCTAGTGGGCCCAAAATCTTGTGCCTAGATAGATGTACTGTTGGATTTTTCTTAAGGAATACTCATGACAATTATGCATGAGCTGAAGCTAGTGTGAAGACTTTTTTCTTCACTCTGTCCCCCTTGTTATGAATTCTCCATATTCTCCATATCCTCTGGCCTCACAGAGCTGCCAAATGTTTCATGGACAAATGTATCTCTACAAATTACATGCTCAAGGAAAACAAACATTTAGTGCATGTACATCAGCAGAACATCAGAAGTATGTGGTGGCAATTGATGTGGAATGCTTCTTGCACTTCCAGATATTGCTCATGACAAGTTTGGGGGAAATCTGTTAAGATTTGATCAGTTGGTTGTGGCTTTGTATAGTCTATCTAGCTTTGCCTACAGTTCTACCTTCAGTGCTACAGAATATTTTAATGGACAATGAGCTGGTGTAGGTTCTATGCTTAGTTTTTCTGATGTATTCTACCCTGTGTCAGGGTGTTCAAGAATGTGATGGGTTGCTCAGGGCACTTTTTGGGCAATGTCACATTGCCAGGACACCAGCACGGAATTAAGAAGAGCTAGTCTACCGGTGGTGTCATTCACCTTCACTGGTATATTTTACCTCTTCCCATTCCCCAGTAGGCTGAGTTTGCTGCGATACCTCCCCCTCCTTCCAAAGAAGTACACTGTGTGGGACAGTACCTACAGTGTAACTCACATCAAAGTATATTATATCAATCACTCTCCCCATATCCATATAGCCAGTCCTTACATTTTAAAAGGCAGTCAGTTTGCCCTTGGTATCAACCTTTCTTGATTACCCCCTTGTCCTCTGCATATCTGGCAGTAGGGGCCAAGATAACATAGTACTGAGGTAAGGATGGCTGTTCTGGAGTTCCCTGAGTTATCCTGCTTGCTTTCTGTACAGCTGGGCACAATGTTACCTTTTTTCCCACGTGTCAGGATTGACAGATGAAAGACTGCAGTCTGATAATCATATCAAGCAATTATTCCAGCAACTTCAGATGTATCCCAACACCTTTTAAGTGTAACCTATCCAATCACATGCATTGTGATATATCCAGCCTCTCTAAGTAGTACCAAGCCTGTTGCTGCTCCACCCCTGGCTGTACTTCAACTTTCCAAACCATTATGGTATGTTTGGAGATTTGGGAGCAGGCTTTGCTTCTACAGGCTGTTGCAAGGAAGGCTTTGAGTATCTCATCCTCCTCTAAGGCTGAGACATATACCCTCAGTTTGTCCTCCATTCCTCAGCAGACCTGTACTTTCCCTGGACTGGCTACTAAGATAATTACAGAATCCCTCTTGTCACACACCCTGTCCCAAGCAAGTTTTTGCTCTAGCTGAGCTCTGAAAGGCCTTTCTGATTTTGTCCTTCAGTATCCAAGCAATTCTTCTGTCCTCCTCCTCCATAGCTTATCTTTTTTTTTTTTCCCCCACCTCTTGCATATACGCTTGTTGCATTTGAATTCATTGTGAAACTCCTTCCTTAGCCAGGATAGCTTTAATCCAAAATTCCCAGACTTTGTGCACAACAAAATGGCTTGAAGATGCTGTGTTTCATGCCTCATGTCCCTGTACCCACCAAGATGTTAGGCCAGGAAAAATAGTTGCAGATGCTGTGTCACTGTCTTTTTACAACTTTCTGATGCTGCAAATCTGTGGAAGAGTGACTGATGGCAAGACTGAACCTACGGATTTCTGGGACACAAACAGTTGCCTACTTTTCCTGATGTTAGGTGAAAGCGGAGGCTGTCCATGACAAAGGACAATGCATGCCCAAAGCCCAGTGAGCACTTCACACTGTCCCAGAGCAGTCAAAAGAATCAGGCTCAGAGGGGCAGTGTGGAGCTGGTGGATCAGGGCCAAGGCTGAACTGAAATTGAAGGTGATGTTCAGGGAACAGAACAAGAGGAATCCAAGGAAAGATGGAACAGACTGAAACACTGATAGTGCAGCGGAAGGCCTGGCAGAGACAGCAAGTGACTCCAGAAGGGAGTCCTAGAGCAGGCATGAGTTGGTCACTGTAGTGAACTAGCCAGGAGGAGTCTCTGCCCAGCGCATGACACTTTCTGGCAGTGTGTCTAGCAGTTAAATCAGGAAACAGGAGGAATCTGGGTGTGATAATAAGAGGGAAGAAGTATGCAGTGAAGAGTGGTAAGGTCTGTGAAGGTAAAAGTGATTGAAAAGACCTCATATGGGAGAATCTTTGAAAGTGGCATGGCTGTGAGGAGAGCTGAATGAAGCAAGGTGGAGTAACTACCAGGTAGCGTTAGTTAGTTAGTTATTAGGTGTCTCAGTAAGACACCTCACTTTTTAGTCATGGCATCATGACTACAAGGTGGATTGGCAGCAGGCAGCTGTGAGGCAGAGGAGATAAATAAACTCTAGCCTATATCCTCCGAGAATATGCAGCTCAGCACTTTCTGTCATCCAGCAGTCTTTGTCTTTTTGTCACCATGCTTCATCCAAAACAGCTCTTTCATGCCCACCCAACAGTGCTCTGTGGGTTCAAAGAGATGGCTGTCAAGCATGCTGAGGTGGTGGGAATGAATAAAAAAATGCAGACAGCTTTGGAGTAAGTGGTATACTGAAGGCTTACCTGTTTCAGCAGCTAGAAACAGGACTTCTGGAGCTCTGGGCTCCCATGGATAAAGCAAAGCTTGATAGCAGTTGGTGAGAAGGGTGGACAGCAGCAATACTACATGACACAGCCCTTGTTTGGAGGATCTACACACTTCTTCTGGCAGGTCTGAGATGCGAGGCAGGGGAAAACAGGGACAGGGAGGGGGCTGACATACATAAGGAGAGGAGTAGTGGCTGGATATTTTGGGTGCAGCAAAATGTGCCAGTGTGTGTTGTCTTCTCTGGGCTTTTGACCTGAGCAATCTCAATGGAAGAAGGGACAATCAGGGTGAAAGTTTAGCTAACAGAACAAGGTACTTCACTTAGGTCTTATCAGCTTCAGACAGCAAAACTGGCAGTGCCATCTCCTGGTCAGAGTGGGGGCTTGGAGCCTAGGAGCTCACATGTTGTACTCCTGCTGACTGGCTGAGTGATTTTGAGTAAACCACTTCCCCTCCTTGCACCTGGGTATTTTCAGGAACAAAGTGATGGCTCCAGTGGATTTGGTAAGCAAAGTTAACGTCCATCTAAATGAAATCTTGGCATCATCAAACAGGAGTGGAGAGCCACACTTGGGTTGACGGTCACTGCTGGAGAGAGAGTCGTGCTTGACCAACCTCATTGACTTTCATGAGGACATAACAATTTGGATGGATGATGGCAGAGCGGTGGACATGGTCTACCTTCACTTGAGTAAGGCATTTGACACAGTCTCCCACAGTATCCTCACAGCTAAACTGAGGAAGTGTGGTCTGGATGATCAGGTAGTGAGGTGGACTGCGAACTGGCTGAAGGAAAGAAGCCAGAGAGTTGTGGTCAGTGGGGCAGAGTTCAGTTGGAGGTCTGTATCTAGTGGAGTGCCTCAAGGGTCAGTACTTGGGCCTGTATTATTCAATATATTCATCAATGATTTGGATGAGGGAATAGAGTTTACTGTCAGCTCCGGCAGGGTGATTGGACTAGGTGATCTTTCGAGGACCCTTCCAATCCCTAACATTCTGTGATTCTGTGTGAAGAAGGACAAAAGTTGTCTGGGTCTTTCCACTTTCCCACCGAGTTTCTGCACACAGGCATGACATATTTCTTGGCTGTAGGTCTTTTTAACTGGGAGCTTCCTAAAGGACCTGTCCTGGTCCTGTCTCTAACTACATCATAGCAGTTTTTCAGCCATGTTGTTATATCTTATTCCCACAGAAATTGTACTTGATTCGGCACTCTCAATTTTTAACAACTACCACCAATAAGACTTTGGTATGGTGCGAGATGAAGGGTGGTCTTTGAAAATTTCCACTAAGCACAACATAGCTATATTTTCACTCAGTTATGAAAGCAATACCTTCAAGACTGTATCTTATCACCCATGTAAGCCAGATTACAACTGCCCCACAGGATATAAGTCATCAACCTCTGCAAAGAAGTTACTCACATTCTGCAGACTCGAAATTAGGATGCCTGATTGTCTGCAGAATGAGATTTTTTTCACATGAACACAAAGAGAAACATGATCAAAACACACTTTTCAGAGGGCATGAGCTTCTGGAATTTATTGTCAGTTGCCATTCAGAGCTGCCTGCGTAAAGGACTCAGAGCAAACTGATAAATGCTCAGGACCTTCTAAGTGCCACAACCAGGAAGAACTGATGGGCATGCCAAATACAGCTGGCTCAGCTAGACTAAATCTGGCAGAGTAGTATGTCAGAAGCAGCTTTGCCATAAAGGTTTATTCCTACCTGTGTTAGGTAATGCAAGACAAGGTCCTGAGAAACAGAACCAGATAAGACAAATGCCAGTAAAGCCCAGGTGGGACAGATACCACCACTGCACAGAATTCTGCAGGGGCTCATCCATCTCAGAAAAACTGTCAGTGCTGAAACCTTGGAAGAAATATTTTCCAGTTTCCTTATTTCATGAGAAACAAAGCTTTTTGGGAGTGATGGTGCAGCATCACACCACCTTTACTCTTTGACTGTTTCCTCCTTCTGACTTTTTCTCATTCTGATGCCAGAATAAAGTTCACACTGATTATGCGTAGCTCATAGGTATATGTTGTAATGTTTTGGTCACAACAACAACAAAAAGATTAAAACATTGTATTAGTGGAAGGCTTCAGTCTTTCCAAACACATCACCTAGGGCAATTTTGCTGTCTGAGCAAGTCTGATTTCTTTTTCCAAGTGTAACTGAAGTTAAAAATAAATAATGGTTTTGAAAAAGTAGAAATAAAGAGATTTTTCCTTGGGTATGGCAAATCCATCTCCTGACTGGCTTTGTGTGTGAGGACAAGCCAGCCAAAGTACAGATTCTAGATCTGGCTAGAAATTAAGCTTTAGCAGAGATGTAGTGCACAGTTTTTTTCCTTGACTGTGACAACCTTTAGTTAACTAAACTGAACAGAGAGAACATTTTCTCCAGTTGAAGGAAGGGTCAGGCCAAATTATTAACATTATTAACAGAACCCAAGAAAATCTGAAGCTCACAGGAAGCCTTAAAGGACTGAACTCTGCACCAGAGGCACAGACACCGGTGCTTGTGCAGTGCCCCAACACCAAGGAGACTGCGGAGATGTAGCACAGCTTGTGGTTCATCATCCCCTGACGTTGCCTGACATGGAAGGGCAAGGTGTTGAACCAGGGGCACAAAGGAACGGGGTTGTACTGTTCCTGGTGCCAGTGCAAAGGGCTGCAGGAGGTGCTGGGTGACTGGAAAGATCTGGGAGCCAAAGGTGACATGTCCCCTGCTCCCAGGCTCTGAGAACTGAGTGGTCCTGGAGAGGTTTTGGAACACAGCCATGATGACCACATATCTGATATGTGATCTGTGGGTGTGAGCATTCTGTTTGCACACATACAACATGCTCGATTCTCCCCAGCAGTGTAATGAAAAGGTGCAAAGAGTCCACACAACAAGTCAGCTCTTGGAAGGCCTTCTGAGAGCCTTGATCACAGCTTGTAGATCTGCATCCTCCTTTCTCCTGCAGGTGAAAGTAAGGCAAAAAACCCATGCATACATGCTCAACTTTGCAGCAGAGAGGATCCAGGCTTTCACCCAGCTCCAGTTATTACCTACCCCACACACCCCACCAAGGGGAGGGTCTCTGTGGCAAGTGGGACACAAAATCGTTGCCAAGCTTGCAGTTCACCTCTGATGTATGTGTTGATTCACAAGGAGAGCACAATGCAGTGCCAAGCTGTCTTCCAGCAGTAGCTAGAGTCCTGGGGTCCTGTCGTTCCATGTGGAAGCCTCTATTACTGGAGTTGAAAAGCCCACATGCTCCTTGCTAACACTGTCTTATGTGATTTGTCTCCATCAGAGGCCCAGCTACCACAAACAAAAGAGGCAAAAAAGTGCAGTGAGGGTGGTGGATGCTCTTCTTCCATTCAGTGAAGCAAGTTCTTTTCTCCAACCCCACAAGTACCAATACAGTCACTATACGCTGAACATAATGCATGCTCCTCTGCTTCAACAGGGTCCTTGCTCTCCCTTCCATGATGTCCCAGAACCCTGAAAGTAGCTGGAAATTTGCTGAATTCCTCTCATTCCTCCAGCTCATAATTACTCTTTTTGCTCCTCACAGGCTCTCTGGTATTTCTGTCTCGGAACCTAATTGTGCATGCCCAGAACGAGGAACCAATATACCTTTGGGTTGATCACTGACCGCTTTCACCAGGATGACATCTTGTCTCACTCTTAGGAAGGGCAGAGAAGGATAGACTGAAAGCACAGATGGAGATGGACTTGCATGACCCGGCCTTCTCTGGGGTGTCTCTCATACCTCAAGGCCTTTCTTGTGCCCCTGAACCTTACCTGGTCCTTCCATCTACCAGATAAGATTTTCACACTGCTTTCTGATGGCCCCATTTCTCCTTTAGCTCCTTCTGCCTGATGTAATGTGTTACAGGCCCTGCCTGTATAAAGAGCTGAGGGTGACCTGATGTTACACTCCTTCACACTTTTGGGATTATCTCTGCATTTCCCCTGACATTTCAGCCCATTTCTCCTGTTCTTCCCCACTTCTTTGCTGCTTCTTTGCTCTTCCTTATCTCCTCTTAAAGAGACATTCTTTAAGTCCCACTTCATGCTGCTGTCCTTCCCCTGCCTCAGGTTTTCTTCAAGATGTATAGCCCCTGGACAAAGCTTTGGGGGAGGGTGTGGAGTGTTGAGGCACATGTTTCCTGGGCAATGACAAAACTTTCATTATGTCCATCCCAAACTCTGCATGACATAGGGGACCTGCTGAGCTCAAAACCAAGCCAAAGCTTTGTCTCGTAGGGAGCATGGGCCAGCGGATGCTCCTACTGCCATCCTCGCATATTCAAGTCCTGACCTAGTATAAGGTCACCTTATGATGGCTTCTGCTGTGGTGGAGTGGGAAATGTCTGGCAGGGATCCTGGCAGGGCTGCCACTGGAGACAGAGGTTTGTGCTGTGCTGACTCTGCAGCTCATTCCATGGCTGTGCCACCTGGGTGGCTCTGCAGCCTGCAGCTCCTTGGTCACTAAGCTGGTGAAGCCCCTGAGCCTGAGGCTGGGAGAAACCCGAGTGCTCTGCTTTCTGTGGTGAGCCCAGCTGACTTTTCTACACACTTCTTCTGCTGTGAGCAAAAGGTGTCTCTTCCTAAATGAATATAACAACCTTTAAAAAACTCTCTTCTGCCTTTTTTTTTTCATGCTGAGACTTCCATAGGCCACCAGCCACCCACTCTATCTATTATATTCCCAAGGAGTTAACATTACTTTCCCAAAACTGGTTGATTACCTTTGGGCCATGAATTGCTTCCTTGCTCCTAAGGTGTCTCGATACAATTAAATTAAATAGTATTCCCTGAAAATAAAACAAGCCATTTGGGGACAGATATGAGGCCATGGTACTTATTTTTAAAATGTTCTTTAAGCTTCAATCATTGTTCACTGCTACCCTACCCTTATCTACAGTCATGCTGAATAAAGCTATAGCTAAATTAAAAGTTAAATGTATTTGAGAGGTGTTAATTTCTACTTCTTATTATTTGCAGTCTCTCAGAGAAAGTAAAAGTAACTACAAATAGTGCTATGCCAGAAACTTGTTTCTTGACCAACAATGTTGCTTTAGTATGCAATGAATTGCTTCATTCTAAAGTGGTCACAGTTGTTGACGACAAGAGGCTTTATATTTGAATATGGCATGTCTTTTGGTCTATGTGAAAAAAAGTTTGATTGTCAAATATTTTCTGACACTTTAGAGTTCCTGCTAGAGCACAGAACCTGAAGGGAAACACAAGATAGCAAATGCAGCCTCACTGGAGAGTGCCGACTCTGTTACTCTGCCTGGTTATGTGGCAACACACTAACAACATGTGTGTTTCCCAGGTTCCTCACGCTTAGCAAATAGTCCATAAAGATGGTTGCCAGCCAATCCCACCCCCCAATTCTCCCTGAAAAGCTTAGATTCATCTCCAATGTAATTACAGTAACAATTTTTTGAAGCGACTGATAGCTCATAGAGGTAAATTTTGACATGGCAGAACACAGGACTGCTCTGAAACATGAATGTCATGCCACCAATCCACAAAACATGCAACTGCTTCCCTCCCACTTCTCCCTTCTCCTGTCACCCCAACCACAGCCCAAAACAGATTATAGCTCAGCAGCACTTATGTGGCTACAGGCTTCAGAGAACAATGTCGGTTTTTTTTCTACAGAGTTGATGGCCTCACTTCTGTTTGCCCTGCAGAGCGGTGTTAGTTCATGGGGGAACCAGACCCATTAACAACATTATTTGTTAAGATCCAGCAATGATGTGACTGATGCCACAGTAAAGCCTGCTGGAAGATCACCCAACAGAACTGTAACTGATGGCGATAAGGCAGAGAAGCAGACCACTCTTGGCTCTCTGGCTTGTCTCTGTTCCAGAGTGGGCTTGTACATGGGTGAGGTGATTGTGAACAGCTGAAGTGACACACAACCTTACTTACTTTCATGAAAGCCGCAACTCTGGCGTTGTGTCTGTCAGTTCAGCCCTTTCCACCTGCCTTCACCTGCTTTGTGGGAAGGGCACCATGAGTGGAGCTGGCAGTGGGAATGCCTTCAGACAAGACAGATTTCCCCCTACATGTAAGCAGAGATTAGATCCACAGATTGCTGAGAAGCAGAGAAGATGAGATGCTGCCATTCTAGTTTGATACTCACTTAGCAGAGAGAACCTGCATTTTATAACATTCCTGTGCTTGCTGCTCCTCCCTCGGGCCTCCCTCTTTTCCTCATCCCACTTATTTTGCAGAGCACACAAACGAGAAAGTAACCTTCTTTTCAAAATCTCACTGTAACTGTGCACAGTACTGCCCCATAGCTCTTAACCAAAACTTTTCTACATTGACAACCTGGTGTTTCTGCCTAGCCAAAGTGTGGTTTGTGCCACACAACAACAGGCCCTTTACTGAGCCCATGTGGTGCCTCAGTTTCCCCATCCATGAAAATGAGATTATACAGATCTTTGTCACATGCTGCATGCCGGAAAAATAGTATTGCTGTTGCTTGAACTTGGTATACCTCAGCTGGCAAATGTGCAACTCTTTTGCCTGCCCTCTCCTCCTTTTTTTTTTTTTTTCCCCCATGCTGTGCTTTCTAGACATCTGCCTTTGATTACTTGCCTTTGGGATTCATTCTCCCCAGGTGCATGACTAGCCCACATCTTTCCTTCTTCCCCCCTGCCCAAGCAAGATAGATAGGTTCCTTTTGCATTACTTCTTTGTTCTCTGTGGTATTTGCAACACCCTCCCAGCCTTGTATCACCTGTGAATTCCATTCCTCCTGCTTGTGTTTTCCCTGTCTTTGCAGCACCTAGAATGACGAAGCCTTTTGTGTTTCTGTTGCTGCAATTGAACCTGATACTTGAAAGGAGAAGAGGTTGGAATAAACTGCTCTGATGATTCATCCCTGGGGCTGAGAGATTTGCTTCTTTGATATCAGTCCCTTGATCAGAGCTCTGCTGTTATCGCTGTTTGTCTGGGGAGACTTAATTCCTGGCACATTTGTGCTGGTGGAATCCCAGATACCAGAGCTGGTGACTGGAAAAGGAGCATACTGCATTCTTCTCCCAGTCTTAGATATGTCAAAGAGTCTGTAAGATTTGATGTTCCAGAGCCTGTAAGCCACTTAAAACAGCCTTTGTCTGCATTTAATGCATCTGAGAAACCTCTAAATTTCTTCCATCTACCAAAACCCATCATCTACTCTCTTTGTATCTCATATCCCTGCAGAGGTGTCCCAACAGTTTCCTCTTCCTCCTGCCTTGTTCTGTGGGCAGATTTCCCTGCTAGTTCATCCTCTACTTGCATGCCACATGCTCACAAAATATTGAGGACCCTTTCACAATTTCTTTAGGATGCTTTTGCACTGACCATGTACTGGTCATGAAGCAGGATGAGTGAAAACCATGAAAGGAACATGGAAAGCCCATCTTGAGCCATATGGACAGGCACTTTGGGAAGTGGAAAACACACAGCAGCACCGAGCTTGCTAAGCATTTGCTGTATTTGCACACTGTCCATAAACTCGTAGCCACATAGCCAGAGAAATTGCTTTGTCCAGTAACCACAGATGCCTTTTAAATATGAAATAAAGAGACAGAAGGTGGACTGAAAAAAAGCTTTTTGAAGGATGGGTGAGAGCAGAGGAATTATCCACTACATTTCAAGAGATGCTGGAATGGGGCTAAAAGTGGTAGACCTGGTGACACTGTTCAGGATCTTCTTTTCTGCCTACACTGATCACATTTTTTTTAGCAGACCAGGGAAGTAAAATCCTAAAGGTGAGACCCAGGAGACTGAGAGAGTGCTGGCAATGCTAGCAGAGTTATTTTCTTCCGAATTTCACCTTCCTTTTAGCATCAGGGTCAAATTGCATTTCTCTTAGAGGGCCTCACTGTGTGAAGGACTTCAGGAAGGATATATGAGCAGAAAAGTCCATCTCATGATAATGATCAACAGCTTGCCTTTCCTTGTTGGAATTTAAGCTCATTCATTTCTTGGCACTTCTGTTTTTGTCACTGAGCAGATTAAAAAAAAAAATTAAAAAAAAGAGTGTGAGAGAGAAGAAGACAGAGGGGAAGAATTTAAATATATGCATGTATATATATATGTGTGGGTGTTGCACGGATTTTCACTTTTACCTTCTGCTAAAAAATTTTGCACAGCAAACTAAGTTGGGTTTTTGTTACTCTGAATAATTTAAAAGAAGTGGCCTCTGCAGACTGTTCCCTTCCTTGATGAACCAAAACGACTTCACATGGGAAGCTAACTCCTAAATTACATTTACAGAAGGAAAAACGGAAGACAGCTAGGAAATACTGATGAATGTTATTTAAAGTTTGCAGACTTCCCAGCCCCAGTCTTTTTAACATAGGTGTAACCATAGCTCCCCTCATATCTTCCAGCTTTTAGGAGTCTTAACTTACTGTTTTCTGGAAATGGGACTGAAAGGCATACCTTTTAAAAAAGTCACCTTGGCCAGAAAAAATTATTATTTGCCGTTTTTACTAGTCACAGAAAAAAGACTGTTTGACCCAGGAAGCCTCCAGAGTTGCCAGGTGCTAAGCTGGTGCAGGGGAGAGGTAATCCCCACAGCCCCTCTGAACGGGGTCTGTTGAGGCTAAGCCTCCAAGAAAGTTGGTGTTTTCCTGCTATAGCAGTAGCCACAAGGACTTCTAAACTGTTGCAGCGCAAACTGCCACAGCTCCTGTTGATGGCATTGGCTGTATCTTCACTGAAGAGGCTGTTGGGCAGAGCTACACCAAGAAGAGGTGAGCCACAAGGTTTCAGGATGCTGTCAGCTTCAACTTCCAGTTTTTGTGCTGTTACATCCATGCTGTACACATCAAGACTTGTTAGCACGTTAGCTGTCATGGGACATTTCGCCTGAACACAGACACCTCAGAGTCAGGCCTGTCCAGTGTCTTTATACAGATCCGAGCTTTCCCATTTGACCCTGTCCGATTCCTCTTTTAGTGTAAAAGAGCAGCAACTGACAAATTAAGAGATCCAAAAGGTAATTTATTACCTAAAATCCTGGTAAAAAGCAGAATTAAAAAAAAAAGAAAAAAAAAAAAAGAGCTGTTTCCTGGAAGGATAATTTTGCCGAGGTCACCTGTGAAAGGTGGGGAAGACATTTGGGCAGTGACCAAAAGTTGTTAGGCACGAGAATCAGGTTGTCACTACTGTATGGATTGTGCCAGTGAAAGGAGGACCTAATACAGAAACCACTTCCATGAGCATGTTCTTCATCTTCTGCTCTGCTTAAGCATATTCTGAATTATGTCCATAATCCCAGTTTTCAAGATTGTTTTTTCAGCCTCTCCTGCCTTCCATGTCACTGGAGTCACCCTGTCAGTAGCACCTGTGTTCACTGCTTTGTGGGTACCTTGTGCAAGTCAGCATAAGCTACAACCACATCACGGAGGGCATGGTAACAGAGAATGAGGACTTTTCCTCTTTCCTCCTGGTCTCTCTAACTACAAGTCTTCCTAACTCACTGCCTTTATGGAGGAAACCTAGGCATTTACAGGCGACTGTTTCATTGCTGTGACTATTCCAGAGTTCAGTGCCATCTCAGGGAAAGAAAAGGACTTAGCTGTTGATGAGAGATGTTACTAACATGACTAACATGCCCTTTTTTATTGGCATGTGCTTTCAGCTTCATGGTGCAGAAGAGCAGATAAAGGTTGTTTAAGATACAAGAAAGCCCTCTGAACAAAGAGCATCAGCCTGGGAAGGCTTTCATGGAGATCATTGTGAGATAATAGTGAGCATTTGGGCCCAACTTGGAATAACATGTTACCAAACCAGCCAGGGTCTGTCTCTGTTCGATGCCAAGCTGCATCTGTCAGCTGCCTGCCTGCAATACTGGTTTTAGGGAGCTGTTGCCTGCACCACATGTTGTGCTGCACAAGGGTGGTAAGGTGCTCCCTGAGAGGTGGTGCTGCTCTGAAACCAGGGGAGTGAGGCCTTGATGTTCCTTCAGCTCCTCTGTCTCTTGGTCTCCCTCCCACCCCGGGGAAGTGACTCCCTCTGTGCTGCCCCACTCACTGGTCCAGTCAGGCGGGTGGTCTGCTCCCAGGGGTGACACCACCCTCCTCCCTGGCTTCTGCCCTCTGAGATTTTGTAGTGCAGTTGGCTATGCTAGTTTATTATGGCCTCTGGGCACTTTTCAGGAAAGATCCCAGATATCTTCAGAAGCAGCTGAAATCGTGGAGATCAAGTGCAAAGTGCTCAGCCAGTGAAACTCCCAACAAGTACACAAATACCCACTGCCACCCACGCCAGCACCCATGCCAGATTTTCTGCCAGATCTTCAGATTAAACAATTTTAGAAGATAAGTTGGTGTCCTTCAGGTCTGCTAACTCATTTTTATTTTCTGACTGCACCTAAGGCCATGAAAATTTGAACACCAACATAAAGTAACAGGCCAGACATTAAAAAGGAGTGTAAGACATTCTCTTTGTTGGCACTGGAGCTGCCCAGCAGTGTCCCAAGCTCTCTGCAGCTCATGTCGTTAGTGTCTCTCCCTTTACTTAATCAGCTAGGGCCTAAGGGCAGATATGAGGGACAACCATGTGAACTCTTGTGGCACTGCAACTCCGAAATGATGTAAGGCATGAGCCAAACCCACCAAGTAGACACTGTTGCAGAGTAATTGCCATATTCAGGATGTTCTTGGGATTCTATTAGGGTAGATGTACTCAAAAACCCTTTTTTGCTTTTAGTTTTCCAAGTTAATTTCATATTTAAAGCTGCATTTCTTGTGCATAGAGGTCAGTCCCTGCAGTTTGTAGGCAGAGAAAAGTGTTTAATGCAAACAGAAAACATAATACAATGATGCCAAGTTAAGGAGTCCTTAGCTAGGCCCCTAGTTCCCTCCAGTCTGCACCTCATGGGAAAGTGGATGATCTGAAGGCAGAAGAATCATGCTGTGATGTGGCAAGTGAGTTGAATGGTCTGTCCATGATGTCTCAAGAGCAGTTGCCTTGATTTTCAGGTTAACCCACAGGCCAGTCATACAGTTCCTTTTTGTTTCCCATGCAAGAATCTCAGAAGGCTCCCAATTTGCCCCCACTCTATAGACAGGGAAGCTGGGACTAGTAATCTGACATGAGACACACAGCAGCAGCAGAAGTGCTGGTAGAAGTGGTGTTCCACATCCTTTTAAACTGACCTAAATCACATTTTCTATGGTCTTGCTCACCTCCAGCTGTCTGTTTCTTCTCTCTGCTGATACCAGAATACTCTCACAGCGAGCAGGTTCCACTCTTTGGCCTGTTGGGCAGGTACTGGGTGCTAGTGCAGGCTTGGGAAGAAGGCAGCGACAAACACTTGTGGAGCAATGAGGCGCAGAGGGTTGTAGGGACAGTCTAGGTTTAATCATTTTACATTTCTGCAGATCTACACCCTCAGCTCTAAGCTTCTGACATGAGGCACAAATATGTCCTTGTGCCAAGGCAGGGCTGATTCCAACAAGAAATATTTGAATTAACTCTGGGACCTGTTCATTAACAATGGGCCTGTCCATTGAGAAATATAGACATTACCTAGAAACTCGCAATGTTTTTTGAGATGAAAGTAATAAAATCTTCCTAAACACAGGCAGAGCAAAACCTCTGGAGGGAAAGGGATTGGAGCAAGCCCATAGAGCAGATCACCCTGCAGGCTCATAGCTGAGTTATGTGGCTCACTCACCTATAGTTATTTAATGAACAGCTCTGCGGGTGCCTGTCCCCCTTGGGGTGGCCGTATGTCAGCAAATATCAGCTTAAAGTAAATTCCTCATTTTCTTTATTCCAACCAACCTGCAACAGCCTGGCAAAGGCCACAGCCAAGACTACATAAATGAAAGGGTGTGCCTTTGAAAGACCATGAGGGAGCAAATCTGTTGGCTGTGGATCTCACCCGCACTAAATCTTTTCCACCCTCCACAGTGAAAATGCCTGTGTTGATTGCACCTCTGTAGACCAGCCAGTTGAGATTTCTGTGTCTGCTCTGCAAAATGAGATCTGGTGTTGGATGTGGCTTTGTCCAGTGTTTCTGAGTTTGCTCTGACAGAGACATGTGGAAGATGAGACACACATTTTCAGCTAGCTCCCTCAAATGCCAGCGTGAAAGAAACTCCTTTCAGTTTAAAGAAAAATGTCGGTTCTAACCCCAGGTCTGATCCTTGCTTGTTTTTCACCCTTAATCCATCCCTGACCTCTGCACCAAGAGTGTGGGAAGTGCTGCTAGGTCAGGAGGGTATGTGCATGTGTGTGTGGGTCTTCTGGGGGTTCCAATGAGACAAAAGCCAAGAAGCAAAGGTCTCAGAACCCTCCCTGAAACCTGGAGCCAGGGCTTGGGTTTGCCCAGCAAGGTACTGAGCAGCTCAGCATCCAATCTCCCTCCCGTCCACTCCCATGTGGTGGAGATTGTTTGGGATTTTTCTCCCAGTGCAGTGAACAGCTGTCTTCTACAGGACATCTGTGCTCACGGGATTGTTTTGTGACGACAATTTGAGCTAGGCCTAAAGAAGCAAGTGGGAGGAGGTTTCCTGGAGCTCTTGATCAGAGCCCTGATCAGGTATGACTGAGGAACCTGTAGAATGGGAAGAATTCAGAGGGGACATGTTTTAGCCCTGATGCCATGTATGGCTTTCTCTCCCCAACTCCACCCTGCTCTTGTCCCCACCCCACCAATCAGGCTCTTTAACATGACAAAGAGCTTTGAGGAGCAGAGGATGGTGAATATTGCAGTCCCGGGCAGGGTATAACCAGCTATAAAGGTAACTGCCTGTCTACACTTCAGGGCTACCTTAACTCCTCAAGTCAAGGTGACATCTAATAGAAGGTGGTGGAACCCCCTCTTCATCTGCTCCACATGTGTGCACACTTGGCTCTGCCCCCCTACCAGGCTTATCCTGGTGGGCCTGTTATGGGGTACCTGGAGTTTTACTGGAACTCGGCTGCAGAGGCAGGACATGCCCCCACTTCGATTGGGCCAGCTGGAGCTACCAGTGTCAGTCAGTCTCCAGAGGCAGGAAGGAAGAGACAGACAGCAGGTAAGGTCTTTCAGCTAAGTTCTAGAGCTGATCCCCAGGATATCTGTGGTTCCAGGCCAGCCACCTCGAGCAAATTTTTCTCTCTCCCTGACTTGTTTTGCTGATGTGTGAGCTGGACAAAGTGTGACATGGTGGTAAAGAAGGATGGGTGACCTTGGGCAGTCACACCACCTTTCCATGCTACTTTTCTTCAGTTTCCTAAACCTGAACAGAGCCTGCATAGTCCAGGCACTGGCAGGTCTGTGCTCCAGGCTAAAGGGCAATGTGACAACATGGTCTCATGGAAGTTCATTGTTCTCAGCAGGAATGTCTGGGCCTCCTTTTAGTCAAATGCTGTTTTTGTGTTATAGAGAGAAACAAATCCTGAAGGTAATTCTACTCATAGCATCCCTTACCCCTTACAAAGTCTTCATGCCCTCTGTGTGTTCATTAAACTTGAGCCAAGGCGTGCACACTGTGGTGGGAAATTTGTTCCCTTTAAATCCAGCTTTGTTACTTGCTGCTTCTTTTAATTTGCCATTTTCCTCTCTCTATTTCCCTCTCATTTCCATGTTCTTTTTGCCTTGCCTTTCCCTGTTTGTGAGAAAGTCCCAGGTCCCACCGCAGTGGCATTTTCTGTTCCTGCCATTCCTCTCCCACTCCAGTAAGTGGCAATAGAATAGCTGATGAAAGCAGGTTTTGCCCAGCCCCATTGTATGGCCAGCAGGGTAGTTAATGCTCTTGTAAGGTTAACGGGTGGGAGGAGAGCAAGCTTTTGGAGTGCCAGTTTCAAGCTGTCAGAAACTCAGCCAAAGTGTCTGGTGGCTATTTGGCATGTGGCTACTTGACATGTAGTCTGGAGAAAGGCTTAGGTTCTCTGCACGCTGCCTGCTCCACAGAGGCAGCAGGCAGATTGACTCACTCGTGCCTCCAGTGAGACTGGTATATAGACTTAAAACCCATCTTCAAACACTCTTCTGCTGCCTCTCTTTAAAGAGAGAGCCCAGTCATGGAAGCAAAGGTCTACAGATGACAAGCATTTGTGGGATTGGGTCTGTCTTGGGTTTTCATGTTTATGTCTGTTGCACTGCTGTTTGTATTTCTTGTTTCCTCTTTTCTTCACTCTCTTTTCATGGGAGGGAGAATCCATGTGTCTTGA
This sequence comes from Columba livia, assembly GCF_036013475.1. NCBI lineage: Eukaryota > Metazoa > Chordata > Aves > Columbiformes > Columbidae > Columba > Columba livia. The sequence goes on from NW_027043810.1 coordinate 49,179, forward strand.
GCTTGAGCTGCAGATGGTAAATTACATGCAGCTTTGGGATGACAGGATGAGCAGGAATATGTGGGACTTTTAGCTGTGTGGTGTCTTGTTGTGGTTCCTCTCTAACAGAAGACTTTCCTGTTTTCCAAGCCCACATTCTCAACATGCTAATTTCCTACCTATCAGGTTTTTACTGTGCAGCCTGCAGGAGCCGAGCATCCTGTGATCCCCCACAAAATTTTAGCTTGCTGTGCTTTCAGGTCACAGATGTCCAGCTTCCTCTCAGGCTCTGCACACCCCTGCACATAACACCTCAGGATTTTGTACCTCTTCTGTTGACAACCCATTTCTCCTCGTAGGCAGAATCCCTTTGTAATTCTCATGGTCCTGCTTGCCAGCACCAGAAACCTGCCCCACTACACACCTGCCTCTTCACACAGCCCATGCTCTGGGTAATTATAATAGTCTAGGGATATGAAATAGCCAAGAACAGGCCTAAAAGAGCAGGCAACCCTAGAGTGGCAGGCACCACAAAGACAGGTACGCCTCTGTCAGGAAGTGTCAAGGACAGGAGGGTAACACGGAAAAGATACCGCAGACATGGCCACCTTTCTGAGGCCCAGCAACACCTCAAGGCTTTGGAGTGTTTGCTTATTAAGCATCTCAGTTTAGGACACGAGGAAGGGTTTGGTAGGATGGATGGGGACATAATTTCTCAGGAGGACTTCAGTACTTTGTGTGTAATATACATTTGGGAGGTTGAGGAGGGTGTCTCAGTGAGCTTCGGAATCACAGCTCTGAGGGTGACTATGAAGGAGATTCGGAGCTGTTGACTGGGCTCAGTAGTCAGAAAATGGCACTGCCCTATTCACCACACCTCCCCTCTCCTGAAATGTCAGTAGGAGGAGAGGAGATGGACCATGCAGAAGGGTCTGCGGAAGAGTAGCTGGAGGAAGGAGGAATTGACAGATTTATCATTGCAGTTATGGGGAAGGAGGGAGACTGGCATCACAGCCCTTCCAGTCAGGGCTGGCCTGAGAAGGTCTCAGCCTCTCACAGATCCCATAAAAAAGGCAACTGACAGAGAGGTGCTGGGGTAACTTCTCTTGTTAGCATTTTCCTATTCAGGCAGCCTGAATGACTTTGCATCTTGGCAGCTTTTGTCTGGACTAGTAGCCCAGATTGCTTAGGAAGTTTTTTCTTTAGATCTTTATCTCAACTTTGTCCTCAACAGAAACCCCTTAAGACATGTACCAGGACAAGTGACAAGGGTCTTGGACACTTTCATCTGCACACTTGAATTTTGTCCTCTGTGTCCCTGGTACAGAATTATTGTATCTTCTCAACTATCCCACAAATCTACCTTTCGTCTCTCACTCCCCACTTCTGTATCAAATTTATCTCCTTTGTTTGTGTCTTGCCAGAAGCCCCTCTCAGCCAAATCGGTCCCTTCATCTATATATGTGTTTCCAGCAGTGGGATGGTGTTGTGGTTTAACATGGCAGGCAGATAAACACCATACACAGCCATTCGTTCACTCCCCTGCTACCTCAGTAGGAGCAGGGAGAGAATTGGAAAAAAGGTAAACCTCATGGGTTAAGATAAAGACAGTTTAATAGTTCAGACAGGGATAATAATACTAATAGTAACAGTAAATTCATAGATGTAGACATATAGATACAAAACAAGTGATGCACTCATTAACTGACACCCAGCCAGTTCCTGAGCAGCAGTCCCCCAGCTAATTTTCCCCTAGTTTATATACTGAGTGTGACATCATACGGTATAGAATATCCCTTTGGTCAGTTTGGTCCTGGTCGTGCCCGCTCCCATCTTCTTGTGCATCTCCAGCTTCATCATTGAAAAGTCCTTGACTTGGTATAAACATTGCTTAGAAACAACCAAAACATCAGTGTATTATCAATATTCTTCTCATACTAAATCCAAACCACAAGTACTACACCAGCTACCAGGAAGAAAATTAACTCCATCCCAGCTGAAAGCAAGACAGATGGCCTGTGGTGAGAGCCATGGGCAAACAGAAGTGAGCGTATATCCAAGGCCTGACTGATGCTCTCCATCTGCTGCCCCATCATTGTAAGCAGACTGCTCTGCCCCACCATACACTCTGGTTGGTAGTCACTTTGCCATTGTCTATCAAGTGCCTTGAGATTGGCAGGCAGGCAGGCAGTTCTGAGGACCCCAGTCACCAATTCAAAGCTATGCTTGCAGTCATGACCAGGCCTCTTTACACCATACTGAAGCTGAAATATCACCGGGGCATTTTGGAGGAGGATAGTAACGCTGTGAGCCAATGTGTACCATTCTCCCCTCCCTGCTTTGACTTTTCTATCTGGTGAAAAGGAACCATGGGCATCCCAGAGGGCTGAGCTGGGAAGCTGCTCGCTGTCAGTGGGCTTGTCTGTGCTCACAGATCCATGAAGGAAGGAGGGTGACACAGGCCTTTGCATCAAGAAACTCCCTGCCTGGTTGGCAAGGAGCTCTATAGCATGCAGGGAGCATGCTCATATCCACACAGCTGTGCATTATGTCTTGTATACCTTCTCTCATTGTCTTTTTATTTCTAGAAGTAGCCCCAGCTTCATCCAGTTCTGGGAATTACAGCCAGTTCACACCAGATTCAGCCACGAGTCCACATTCGGCAACCTCATCCCCACAGCTTACAGCTAAGTCTCAGAAGGGCAGAGAAGATGGAATGGAGGGGGTGAGGAAGGCCAAGAACCGCACAGCTTTCTCCAAGGAGCAGCTGCAAACCCTGCACCAGCGGTTCCAGAGCCAGAAGTACCTCAGCCCTCAGCAGATCCGGGAGCTTGCTGCTGCCCTGGGACTCACCTACAAGCAGGTAGAGATAGAGATTTTGACCCATGGTATATCTGTCACAGCAGCTGAATGGTCACCTAAGGCAGGATGGAAAGATGAGGCTCCAGCAGAAAGTAGAGGCAAAGGTGCCAGCTAACAGTTGCTGTCCTGACTATTCATGCCCAGAGGTCAGAAGCACTTCTGGGGGACAGGAGTGGCAGTGGTACCTCCTTGGGGCCTCTCCAGTTAAGGGTACACTTGTAATAGAATTGCAAACACAGTGATGAACACATAGTTTGCTACAAACAGCTTTTATCTTGGGCTTGACAGCACTTCACAGATTTTTTCCATGCACTGGGGAGCTTCACAGAAACGCTGGCATGCATCAGTTCTCTGATTGCCGGGGCTGCAACATGCTGAAAGTTATTGCTAATATTGCCCAGTGCGGACCTTGTCCAATATCTAATACTGATGCACACTCAGCATGGCTTGTCTGCTTGACACCTGCACTCCACTCCTTCTAGGTTCATACATTGCAGCCTTTCAGTGTTGCCGCTGATCTCCAGGTAGTGTGTAGTGAACTGATGCTGGCTCAAATGATGCGTTCCTAAAGCAGAGGGGGCTGGGGAATGGGGCACAAGTGCTTGCAGTTACCATTCCAAAATCTGCCTGGAATTTGGATATCAGAGCTGGATATTATGGTCTGGATGCCCCGGGATGCCCTGGGACTAAAAATGTTGTATATGCACTTTAGGTGCACACGTGCATGCATGCACTGAACTGGTTCTGTCAGGGACAAGCTGGTGGGACAACCTGCTCTTTCCTTCAATCCACATCCCTGCAAAGACTGTTCTCAAAGCGCAGACACAGCCCTGGGGGGAAAAGGCTCTGGAATTCAGCCCAGCAAGGAACTTTGAATTTGGGAACCGCTGGTTACAAGGAGCAAACCTCTCCCTTCTCCACTTTCAAGTGTGCAGCAACAGTGTCTTAGAAATTTGCCTGTAGTGCAGAGGGTTTGTAGAGACCTGGGTGGGTCTCATTTGCACCAGTCATTCACCCCTGTGATTGAAATGAGTCAATTTTTCACAGGTATAACTGTTCTGTGGACATAATGCGGCTCCCTCCTCCCACCATGCAGATGAACTAGCCACCTGCTGAGGCTACTAGACAGACACCTCCCCTTGGCAACAACCCCAAGGAGCTCTTAAAGAGCTTTATCTGCTGCTGCTTATATATCTATGTCATCTGGTCATTCTTGTGAATCTGATAACATTTGCTCCTCCCTCTCCTTTGCTGATGTTTTCTCTGCTCTCCCTTCCCCACCCAGGTGAAGACTTGGTTCCAGAACAGGAGGATGAAGCTGAAAAGGTGCCAGAAGCAAAGTCTGTGGACTGAACGGGCTCAGTGGCTCACAGAAGTAAGAACATAGAACATGAGTCAGCATGGTCCTTCTATCTGGGCAGTTAAGTCCTGTGATGTCTTTCCTCCACAGGGGCAACTTAAGTGTAAAAGTATCAGCATAACCTGCCTTCTAGTTTGTTCAGCACAGAGGCAGAGACTTCACACAACTGTCCATGTTCTGTAGGTACCCTACCACTGGGCTTGCTATGCCACTGAAACGCTTCCAGAGAAAAGCTGGTTTCCTCACATTATATATATATATATATATATGTATATATATATATGTACACACACACACATATATATATATATGACTGTATATTCACCCCTGAGCTATGGGAATAGTTCTTCTTGCCCTCCCAAGCTATTGCTGCTGATCAAGAGAAAACACAAAGTGTGAAGGGACAGAGCCTTAGTATGTGTCACGCCTGTGGGTACCAGTGGAGAAGCTATGTGTCTGACTAGCTGTCTTTACCTTTCAGAGTGGCTTCCAGCCAGGTACTTACCTGGACGGGCACCCCAAATTCCATGAGGTCTACCCAATCACCACAGCCAGCAACATCCAAACCATGCCTCCATCTCACCAGCACTATGGAGCAGGGCAGAACACTTACACAATTGTGACCGGCGAGGATGGAGGAGTCTTTGGCAAAGGTGGGGGCACCTGCAGCAGCCAGCAGACAGTGGGCTTCATCGCCCAGCACAAAGTAGACTTTTACCACAGCTGTCCTGGAAATGTGGAATATTCCAGCACAAAGACAGGTGACACCTGTAACTTTCACCACTCGACCACCATGGGGGCTCCTTTCCCAGCCACTGCTGGCCACCATCTCTATCATTCCTAAGCACTGTGGATGCCGGGTACTTAAGCACCCAGGAATCAAATCTTCTTCTCATCTCTCCCTTTGTTATTCATGTGCCCTGCAGCTTGAGGGCATCATGTAGCTACAACTTGTTTTGACATCCCAATACGAGCCTGCAAGCACAGACACACAGACATGCAGATATACCTGTTTGCCCATATATGAACATACAGCTCTTCATTCATATGCCCTTACACATGCACACACACATCCCTTTCTTTATTGGCACAGACACTCAAGTTCCCTTATAGTAACACCCAAGATCTGGCTATCTAGATTATCCCCTGGATCTTCTAAATTATTTTGTCTCAGAGGAGGCACAGATTCCTTGGGGATCCCATTTATACAAATCACTGTACAGCTGTGTATACATAACACACAAAGCCATAGGCTGTATGGAGAGGTGCAGGTCACATACTTTTCACTGAAGATGGAGAAGTTACTGTCACATGCCAGGCATCCATCTGATGGTTAGATCATCAGTTCTGTAGGTCAGCCACAAGGTATAGAATTGATGAAGTGTCTAGTGAAGGCATATGTGACAAGTAGTTTGCAGAAAGGCTGGTAAGATGATCTTGTAAACATCAAAATGATAAGCAAGCCCCTTGTTCTGGTCTGTATCTTTCTCTGCCTCCCCTTAAGAAAACCAAACAGTGCATTCAATCTGGCAAATAAAATATTTTTTAAGGTAGATTATGTATTTTTTGGTATCTTTTTTTTCCACTATAACAGAGTATTGCAGTATGAAATCCAGGCTGAGCATAAATAGCCATAGCAATTGTATGCCATTGCTGTTACTGATTTGACTCTGAAATGATGAACATAGATTTTCCTGTGTTATTAATGGATCAGCTTCATTACTCTTGGCAATGTCAGATATCTAGAGTCAAAGGACAAGGTAACTACCACCCACCTCAAGAATTTGCCCTACTCGGCAATATTTAATACTAGGAGTTGTTAAAACATAGAGGTACCATAATTTCTAAACTGAATACAATGTAAGGGTCTATGTGTCTAAAAACAGATGTGTGTTTCAAAGTATATCTAATAACAGAGCCCTCGTTCCCAGAGTCACAGGTTTTCTGTCGCTTTATGATAATGACAATGACTCTATCTTAATGCAATGAAGTAGCTGTCATGGTTAAAAAAAAAAAAAAAGCAAAAAATTGAGGCAATTTATGTCTTCAGCTGGCACATTAAGAGGCACAGTCTTCTATTTGCAAAAATGGTTTATGTTCCTGTGCCTCACAGCTGTTTGTTCCCACCCCCACTCCCTCATGCAGCCACTCTTTGACATTTTTGTTGTTCACCTACACTGTTTATAGAGCTGTACTGTAAACTGTATGACCAGAATGATTTGGGGAAAAATAAGGCCTGGCAAATTTCTAAGTCATACAGGTTTTGAGATTCATTTTCATGTGCAGCCTGAACAGGCATCCTATGCAAGTGCCTGAGCTTAGGAAAGACACGTTCTTGCAACCACTGCACTGCCAGAGGGGTGGGGATCGATTGAGTTAGCTTAACTGAAAGGTGCTGGGTAATATCTAAAGGTGGAGTACAATAGCAGCAATTATCAGGGCTCTCGCGTGAGCAGGAGGAGTTTTTTCAGCTCCTTTGGAACCAACAATGCTGCTACTAACCTGAATATCATCTGGAACTTTTCCATACCACCCCACCAAAGGCTGCTGCAGGTGAAAAAGTTAAGGTTGTGACCGATTCTCATTAATAATTCTCTGGAAAAGGAGTCACCAGTTGTGCCCTTTTCCTTCGGGGATGCATTAGGACAGGCAGAATCTTGGTGTGAAGCTTCTGGGACTGGCTTGCAGAAGGATGCTGGTTATAAGAGCAACAGTTGTGATCTCCCTAGTATTGATATTCAGCAAAGCCATGCTAACAAACACTGCCAAATCTTGCAGTTTCCTCAAGAGGCCCATAGTTTTTTTCAGAAGCCATCATTCAAAGCCAGTTTGTTGCCACAAGTGGTTCTGGAAACTAAAGCCTGCAGCAATTCAAACAGGCAACTAAGCAGCTTCCAGGAAGGGAGTTCATTGATATCTGCTGTATCAGGAGCTGAAGTCCCGGTGCTCTGTGTAGTAACAGCAGGAATGTAGCTCCTGTTACAGGTAGCCCCCCAGCCACTGCCAGCCAGAGAGGACTACCGAGGACTTGCTTTCTCTTCTGGTCTTTCCCTCCTATCGAGCAATCACTTGGATGCATCTTGGGCTTCACCCAAGGCAGCAGTTGTAATTGACAAAAGATTTAATGATTCAGGCACAGCCCAGCTGCTTGAGACACACCCTGTCTGTGAGCACATTATTTCAATTAAATGTGAGAAATTAATTATAGCCTGATTATGAAAGAAAGTCACAGATATGACCTGAAGGTGCTCTTCAAAAACTTTGGACAGCATGAAGATAATATGTCCCTCACAGGAAAACACACTTTTTTTTTTTTTTCTTTCTTCCCTAAGACCATGATTTTGGGTCCTTCATGCCTCTTGACTGCTCAATATCAGCCAAGATGCTGCTGGCCACTGATGATGAGCCAAGCAAGAGATATGTGGCAATGCTTTACTGAAAATTTCCAAACCCTGTTAGCTCAGCATTTGAGTCATGCAGCATAGTCAGATAATTAAACAAAATGTTTACGCGTGTCTGTAGGGAAGAGCTTGTTAAATGCCATTACTTTTATCTGCACTGGAGAGACGACCAGGGCTATGAGCCCTTGTTCATGGGCCACTCAGAAGAAATGCATAGCTTACAAAACATCACTGCTGGTCACATTGGCACAGAGAGCAAGGAATGAGGTTACTTGCAATAGTCTGCTTGCTTGGTATTTTGCCTATGGTACAGGAAAAGCTGGAACACAGTAAACTAGAGAATAAACCCTGGCCTGCATTTGGGTGGAATTGTCTGTACCACTGGAGCTACATCTGCAGTGTAGACAAACTATAGTGTTGACACTGTAAAAGTGCAGTGTACTCCCACAAGTTATTATACATATGAAGAGCTCCATATGAACATACAGCTTGATCCTAAAAAGGTTTGCTGGCAAGGTGAATCATGTTTGCAGTGTGCAGAAATCACCGTTACACAGCAAAGTCACCAGAAGCAGCAGTCCTAACAGATGTAATATATAGACATTCACTCACTTCCTCCAAGGAACTGGTAGTTCTGGTAGAACTTTAGGAAGTATGAGTTTGATGGGATTAGTTGCAACTCCACCTTTTTGGTAGTAGTGCTGCAATCACCTGTGCAGTTGTTTCATGTGGTGAAATGACACAGGCATATCAAGGTAACAAAGGGTATCTCCAGTTCTGTGGAAAGGCAGAGTCCTACTTAATTTCACAGCTTCTAGAAACCCTACATGATACACTAGCAGTCCCTTCTGGCCCACGCACTGAAATTCCAACAGCCACTCTTCATGTTCCCTCCAGCTCTACAACTACATATGCTTGTCAAACCTCCATGCAACTCAGGGAATAGCACACCCATGAAGAAACACTCAATTTTTGCAAAATGGTCCCACAGGAAATGCACGAAACCACAAACTGCAGCATGCAGAGCAAGCCACCTCAGTCCCAGGGCTGTTTTCACAATGATCTGTTTCTGCGGGAGGACATCTGCCAGCAGAGCTCTGGCTACCTCCTTGTGTCAGAAACATAGAAGAGAAACACATCCAAGCAACATGTGTAATCTGTAGCAAGCATGCTCTGCAACCATTCTGCAAAGACCTGCACACTTTGTGTATTTCTTTAGAGCTCAAATTTTCATCTTAAAAACAAAACCAGACCAACCAACCAAACAAACAAAAAAACACAACACCACCTGGAAGCTGCTAATTTTAAAGCCAGAGGGCAAGTTTTCAGTATTGATATATGGTTCAGCCATTTTTTTTTCCCACATGAATTGTTGAAACTAACACTACTACTAGACCATTACCCAGAATTCATCCAAACTGATGTTGGGACATGAGACAAGTCAGGATGAGAATGGATTTCCATTTTGCAATACAAGAAACTCTGTGAATGTGGTATTCCCCCCTCTTCCAGGCCAGGTTTACATTTTTCTGCTGTTGAAGGTTGGCAACACACACATGGACAACTCAAGCTTTCTTTCTCCTCTACAGGCTCAAACCTCTACTCCTCCTCCTTCCAGCACATATTCCACCTCACCCTAGGAAGCAGAGCATTACGGTATTGCAAAAGGAAAGCAGACATGCTTTGGCACCCACTCAAGCAGGTTCTGGTCAGCAAAGGACCTGTGGCAGTTTGAGCCTGGGCAGTCATCTGTCAGTTTAGCCAGTTGTGCTCAGTGGAAGTATCTATTGAACTATCCATTTCAGAAAGATGAAAAGCTTTGGTGGTGTACTGTAGTTTAAGGAACTTGAAATTGAAGCCAAACAGATCATTTTTGCTGGTTTAAACTGTGGCTATTAACAGGAGCTTGGCTCTGCCAACACAGCAATAGGATCAGTTTTTGAGCACAGACAGCTGCCTTATTCCACTAGTGCTGGTCTCCATGGACCCTTGCAGCCCTTGGCTGCATGCAAGTTGCACAGGTGTTCAAATTGAGCAATACATAAGGAAAGCAAGGCTCTGATGAACCAAAGCTCACTGAGCAGAAAGAGGTTCATTGGATCTCTAAAACAGTGGCTGCTGATGCACAGTCCAGTTGCCTGCCCCTGAAGCATCCCTCACCTGCACTAGGCAACACAACTGCATGTTGAAAACAAGGCTGATGGACTTCTGTGACCTACTCCTTTTAAACAGTTACTTGAACCTACTTTTGGAAGAAACACAGTAGGGTTACCTCTTTTCCTCCTTTCCTCAGTACTGCTGGTATAACCTGTGCAAAATAACTATTCTTGTAGCAGGCTGTTCCAATGCAAGCTGATGACACTGTTGCAACTTTAAAATAAAACAATTTATTTTCAATTCAAACAAGTTTTTAAAAACATTAAGCAGAAAAAAAAAGTATAAAAAGAGAACATGCACATTAACATTAAACATTCTTGAGATGACTGCAAGAAAACAGACTTCAAGAAAAATTGTTCTGGAACAACAACAAATGTCTCCTTTGCAGTGAAAGTTTAACTATGACATACAACCCTTGGGCAGACATTTGAAGACAGGGTTGCAGTAAAAATGTGTGCTAACCACAAAAAAACCAACCAAACAAAAAACCAACCAAACAACAACAAAAAAAGAAACAAACAAACAAAAAAAACACCCCACACTCTACCACATGAATATATATGCTTTTACCATCTCATTTACTCTGGCCAACTCCTGCCATTTTGTATTCCTGGGCAGTGGCAGATAGAACTCTGCAGTTTTGTATCTTGTAAAAAACAAACAAACAAACAAACAAAAAACCAAACAAACAAAAACAAAACAAAAAAACAACAAAAAACACCCCAAAAAAACCCAAAAAGGTCAGTTTTACACAGATTGGAGCTGACTTCCAGATTCTTCACACTTGAAAAGGATGATTCAACAAGAGACAAAAATCCTACTAGCTTATACTCTTAAAACTGGGATTAGACAAGAGAGTGGAGAGCCATCCTGCTCTAGGCCCTTGGATGACAACTGCTGAGACCCAACAGGATTCCCCATCCCTAACATCCAGTTTCCAGGGTAAGTGACATTAAACTGATGTTTACAATAACAAAATCTTTTACCTAACTACCTGCCTCTACCCCAGAGAAAGCTGCACTGTAGCAGTGCTGTGTTTATGAAGTGCTAGGAGACCATCATGTACAGATAAGCAGACTGTTCTCACCTCTCTGAAAATGGCTACACACAGCCACTCCTCACACTTGTGACAATGGTGCTCAGGGCTACCCGCTGCGCCAACAGTTGCCCAACAGCAATGCAGAAGGGCAAGATCTAAACTGGGTAGGGATAGGTCCCAGAGACACCATCCTGAATGAGCTGACAGGCACAAGTAATTTAACAGTTTTGGAAAACAAAGTTTCCATGTCAGATATGGGCAGTAATCCACTTTCCTCTGCACCTCACTTCCTCTCAACTGCCCTGTGTACACAGGAGGGCAGTGAGCAAGGGGTAGGCAGGTGCTGACCCCTCCAGGAGGAGCTGCTGGGAGTAACTGGATCAAGTAATCTGAAATCAGATGACTCATAGCTTCTCAGTGAAGGAAGAGAGGATGCAGATGAACAACCTATTAGCAGTCAGCTGACTGAGATAACAACAGAAATATGCAAGACAGAATGAAAGATTCTGGGCTACAGCAGCGTATTTCTGGTGGAAAGTTGCTGAAGTGCTGGGTTTTCTTCTCCAGCAAAGATCTGCTGCAAGACATAACAGGGAACAGATCAGAGATCACCTGGTGAAGAGGCAGCAGAGGAAGATGAAACTTGGACAGCCAACATAGACCTTTACCACCTCTGCTGTTCCTGACTGTGGCATTGGACATTCCCCTCCATGAATGAAGTTTCACCTATCTGCACACAAAACACCTTTGCCAAGGGTTAGCTATGGACAGACAGGTGCCTTTAAACAGAAAACAATCCCAAGGCAGCAGGGTGGTGAGCCCCGCCAATGACTTAAACAGGAGTAGGGGAGGAAGGGCAAAAAAAAGGAATACAAACTGGATCCTTGAGTTAAGACCCTAGAAACCCCATAAGAGGAAACAAAAGGAAGAAAATAATACTTAGGCCTAAGATTCATAACCACTCTGGGTCCCCAGGGGATGCCAAGGGGCCTGGTACTGATGCCGTACAGGAGAGCTTGAGAATTGTGTGACACTGTCAGAGGTGCTCTGGAAGCCATAGGTATCTTCTGACTGCAGGTTGACATAATCCATATCAGCAGTGTAGCCATGATAGAAGTTCATCTGCTGGCTTAACAGACCCATGGCTTGCTGGGTATTGCAGCTTGTCCCACCTTTTCCAAAGAGCCCCTCATCCTCCACAGCCATGAATGAGTACAGGCTCTGCCCATTCCCATAAGTCTGGCCAGTGCTGTAAGCCTGCTGCATGTTGGTCACAGCCTGAAGGTTCCTGCTGGTGCTGACTGGGAAGCCCTGGTGGAATGTGGGGGCTATATCCAGGTATGCAGCCTGATGAAACCCATTCTAGGAGAGACAAAGACTGTTCAGTAATGGAAAGCATCACACCAGCTGTGCCTATTCTTTGGGATGGGTCTTCCTTTCTCCCCTGTGCCAAACAGTAGTGTCTTTTTTGTACTCATGGTCCTCACTATAAACTGATAATAACAGAGATGACAATATCTTAAGTTCATCATCTCCAGCTCAACGTATCTAGCAGCACAATGCTGGGGAGAAAAACAGCATGGGTAGCTCTGCTGGCCCTCTTTGGCTGTTTTATTTTCTATCTAGTCTCAACTGGGAGAGAAGCGGACTGGAAACCGAGTTCTTTCAGTGCCAGGGCAGGCTTAAAAATAGATGCCACTGTAAGCCCTATTACGAGAAATACAACTGGCTCAGTAATATCGAATCCTGTGCTTTGTTTGAGTTCGCAAGTTGGACATGATGCACTTCACTCCACAAACTGGAGGAACTGTGACCGTTGGTAATGGGGGAATTCTCTCACCTGTGGTAGATACACCCCTTTTTCCACCCACTGGCTCTCCTTCTGGCAACGTTTATATTTCATCCGTTGATTCTGAAACCATGTTTTCACCTAGAAGTCATGAGGGAAGGACACAGGGCATTAGAAATTAATTCCTAGAGCTTACTACACATTCTAAAGATGTTTTGCCTTCTACTACAATACAATTTCTTCTTGTCTTCTAATACTATAGATAATTTCAGCAGCTAACAATATGCAGCAGACCCACGTAGCTGTAGATTCAGAGCTGAGACTTGAAAACTAGCACTCTTACTCCTCAGGTCACCATGGGATCTTTCACGACACCAAAAACCTTACCTGAAAGACGGGCCAGGACAGCTACAGAAACACAGCTTGTACAGTAGCATCTCACTGCTGCACCAAGATCGGTGCAGACTCGGGAGTGAGTCATTCCTTCAGTCAGACACAAGTAGCCGGCCTGGCAGGGACCCTTTGTCTAGGGATAGACCCAGGTGCCACTCTATGAAACACAGCTTGCATAGCAGTGCATCTGACTTTTCGCATTGAGGGACAACACATGTCCACACAAGATAGTAACCTGACTCTGCATAGCCCTGCTCTGTATGCACTTTAAAACACCTGCACAGAGTGGGTGGTTGGTGCTAGAACCAAACACTAAGAGGAAGACTGAGTCATAAGTCTTCACACTCTCTGCTCTCTCACATAAGTAGTGGCATAAACAAGACCACATAAGAAACTCGTCTTTGAGGTCTAAGTAAAAACACACAAAAAAAACTTGCTCACAAGTTCACTTCACACCAGGGATGTGACTCAGCTGCTCAGAGCAAGATGCTCACCTGCTTGTAAGTGAGCCCTAGGGCAGCAGCAAGCTCCCGGATCTGCTGAGGGCTGAGGTACTTCTGGCTCTGGAACCGCTGGTGCAGGATTTGTAGCTGCTCCTGGGAGAATGCTGTGCGGCTCTTGGCCTTCTTCACCACACCTTCACCTTCCTCCTTGACCTTCTGGGAAGAGGGATGGGGGGATGGGCGGTCTGTGGTGGGGCTAGTGGCAGAGTCGGGGGTGTATTGGATGAGGGTCCCAGAGCTGGAGGAAGCCGGAGAGATGTCTGAGGAGAAGAGAGAATTGGGGTGAGCAGGGTCAGATGCAAAAGACCCAAAGACTTTGCAGTCCAGCTCTGAAGAATTTAAGATTGCAGCTGCCCCAGGACTCGAAGGGGCGCCGCAGCCAGTGCAGAGCAGAATAGTGGGTACCGTCACCCTCGGGTCAGGGGAAGCAAAAACCTCTGCTCACACCTCTGCTCCGTCCCGTCTGGACACAGGGGCCGCTGGCAGCCGCGCCGGTTTCCCGCCACCGCTTCCAACGAGGCAGCCGGCGGAGCAGCGCCTGTCGAATCCTCGCCCGGACGAGCGGCCGCCGGCAGCACCGGCATCCCCCCTCGCCCCCAGGGTAGAAAACACACAAGGGACAAAACCATCCCTCAGTCGAGAGCAGGCCGATCCCTTCCCCGGGGTCTGCCGGGCCGGCGGGCGTACCTGGGTGGCTGGGCGTCTTCTCCACCGCAGGGAAAGGGAGGGCGTCAGCCGGCGGAGCCTCCTCGGCGGGCATGCTGTCCATGCTCCCTGGAGAAAGCCAGTAGTAGTCCCCATACCTGACCGCACCTGGGTAGGGCAGGTAGGGCGGCATGGCCAGGTGGGCATTCATGGCCAGGCCGGGTCCTCCAGCCACGAGCAGGCGGCAAGCTGGCGGTAGAGGCTACAGACAACGTGCAGGCAGGTACCCCATTAGGCGGAGGTGGGGGGATGCTTTATGTCCTCCCCAGCCTGGCTTTGGCTAGAAGGGATTGTCATGGCCATTGTCATGTTAAAAGTCAGTTGATTGGAGGGGAGGGGCTTTGGGGGTATTCAGGGCGTGGGGGAGGGCTAGGACACCAGGCCCCACTTTCCAACTTGGGTCCTCGGGGGGGGTCAGGTCGCTGATGCCAGCACACCCCTTCCTGCTGGAGGGGTGGGAGGAAGGACCTTGTTTTCCCCTCGGGGCCAGAAGGCCTGAGCGGAGCCGCCGGGTGAGTTGGACAGGGCTTGGCAGACACCCTCCTACCCTCATATTTAACACTCTTCCCACCTCCTCCTCACCGGTCCCCACCCAAATGCAAAGAATGGAGGGGAACCCAAAGCCTGCCTCGGGGCATGTGGAGGCTTTGCGTGTCTGCATTGCAGATCGCAACCATTATTGCAAACAGATAAGCCCTCCACCTCCCTGCAAATAAGCATTGACTGGGAGCAGGGGGGACGGCGCTACAGAGCGGTGTCTGTACCGTGGGGAGGGGGTCTCAAAGACAAACAAGCTGCTTCTCCATTGACTAACCCAAGGCTGAGACAAGAAGACCTGTTTTAGAGTGGCACAGAGGAATGTCACTTCACTTTTTTCAAGCTTCTTTCCTTAGCCATTTGACACATTTTTGTTGTTGTTTTGAAAGAAGTGATAGCTAAAAAAAAAAAAAAAAAAATTTTGTTTTTTTTTTCGCTACCCACCAGGGAGAGGTGGGAATCACCCAGTCAGGTGCCAAAGAAAACAAGAGCCTTATGGACTTTGAGGATTTGAAGCCAGGGTCTGCAATCTGCTTGAGGAAGATAAACTCTTTCTACTCCTCCCTCCAAATATCACTGCTTCTTTTAAGGGAATTAATAGCTTACGGGGAGGATCTCACAGCCCAGGAGTTACAAAACCCGGAAAAACACCTGGAATAAGTACAAATAAGGGCACGTGACACATCAAGTAAATTCCCCAACTCCCCTAGGGCAAGGAAACAGGACACAAGCACCTACCTGTATACTAAAGCCGGGGAGTAGCTACCAATCTGTTGCACTAGCAAAAATCTTTTGGAGATGACAGAGACAGCCCTCCCTTGACTTCCATATATTTCCTCCTCCCCTCTTGAGTCATGAGATGAAACGAGCCCCAGCTGGTACCCTGAGCATACCGCCGTAAGGCAACGCCTAGAGGGGTCCTTGTCGGACCCACCTTTGATCACCTCGTAATTAACAGTAATGTCGTTTCTCGGTTAGAATCCGGACAGGATCCAGGCGGAGAGACTATTAGGAACGCGAGAGAAAGTGACTATAATCGGGCGAAAAAGATGAAATAAAGAGCTAGAGCCCGCTTCTCGCCCCGAAGCAAGCGGTGCCAGCTGAGGGTCTGGCCGCCGGCCCGGGGGCCACCCTCGTAGCCGCGGGCTGGGGGTTTCACTTGCTTGTTGCTCTCAGCCCCGCTGATGCAAGCACGGAAAGGGATTCCCCCACAGATGTAAAGCCATCGTGCTGCCCATTGTGGGAACAAGGGCCGCCGGTCCTCACGGTCCCCCGCGGACCGGGCTGCCCCGGGACACGTTATCCACACGGAGACTCTCGGAGTTCACCAAACCCGGCCCGTTGTAAAAACGGAGAAAAGTACAGGGTTGCGGGGGTGGGAGGGAGACGATGCGGCGGGGCTGTGTCTACAAACCGAAGCCCTTATGTTGTGTTGTCTCTCGGCAATGATAGCTCAAGGGGTGCCCCGTGTGTGCCTCCACAGCGTGTGACAGACGAAATAATTTTCTGTACTGACACTCTACTATTGGCAAGGACACCTGGCTGGAGACGCCGCCCGGCACCGGAGGGCTCCCGTGGGTACTGCCAGCCGGCTGACAGGCTGCAGGAACCCCCGAGTCTTCGGAGGGGACACGGCTTGCGACGGACACCCGCAGCTGAGGGATTATTATTATTTTACAGCCTCTGCCAGCAAATCGTCCCTCAGGGAATCGCACGCGTGTGTGTCTATGTGTGTGTTTGAAAACGCAACAGAAACGCTCAGAATTTGCAGTTTTCATGTGTAGATCAGTTTTCACATATAGATCAGATTCCCTCCCAGAGACAGACCTACTTTGCAGTGTGCGTGGAAGTGATTTTACTTCTTTTCTCCTTTTTTTTCCTCCCCCCCGTCTTTGTTCATGTCTTGACTTTCTCATTCCACTTATCTTTGTGGAATTATTCACTTTGTTTTTATCCTTTAACCTCCTGTCGAGGGTTAAGATTGCGGGGTGACAATAAAACCCTGGCAGATGTATTGTTAACCCCCTCTCCCCCCCACTTCCCCCTTTTTGCCCCTCCCTCTCCCCCCTTTCCACTAAAGAGAGGCGATTGGGAGGAAAGAAGGACAGAGAGAAGAGAGCTGGAAAAATTAACAATGTTTTACTAATGCTACTAATAAGAATAGAGAAAATGATACAAAATATACAAAACCAATCTTGAAAGTCTCAGCAACTGCAGAGGGACGAGATCCTCGTGATCTCCCACTTTTATATGAAGTATTCATGTGAATGGATTGTTATACACAGTTGACCATTTTCTTGGTCACTTGTTTCTTGTCACCCCTCTCGCGAGATGTCCATCCATGCTTATCAATAAGTTTGCATTCCATTGCTAGGTTTACCAAAACATGTGTCTGGTTCTCCAGGAAAATGCAGTTAATATGAAGGCTTTAGCTGACAGGCAAAATTCACTGAAAGAGAAACTTGTTTTTAGCAAAACCAGGACACCTCCCAATCTCTTTTCTATATATCTGTTTCCAGTGAAGATAATCTCCTCCCTCTCCCCAACCATAACTCTAATCAGGTGACCCAATATATCTTTTAAAACTTCTTTGGTGGGGAAACAAGTCTTGTGTGAATGTATAAAACCATACCTTCTAAAGTCAAAATTTATTTAGGAAAAGAAATCCAGTTATTTCCCCCCCAAATAGGTGATACACATAAAAACATCTTGGGAAGGTAAATCCAGAAGTCATACTGGCACAGAGAATGTTATGGGAAAGCAATAAGTGGACGTTGAGAGGTTTCTCAGGGTGGTAGGTCTGAGACCCTGTGGTACCATCAGCCCACAAATTGGATGTACTACCCATGAATTCCTACAGCTGATGTGCTTTTAAAAATACCTATTGGGAATGAATCATGGAGCAGATGGAAGTATCCACTCATGGCTCATGGGGTTTTTTTGAGCTGTTCTCAGCTGGAACAGCAACACAGTTCAGATCTAATCTAGTCCAGTTGTTCCCAACAGGACCAAATAGTAAAAATTTGGGTTTTGACCCAAGGTTGTGTCCAACTCTCCCTTCACGTGGCCAGCCTTAGCTTTTGGAATTCTTAGTTTATTATGTGCCTAATACTGTAGAGCATTAGTCAGGTGAGTCAGCATAAGTTTGGCTGATTAAGTATATGGAAATGAATGTAGCCACTTGCTGGGGCTGAAGTATGCCCTAACAAGCCTTTTCCATAGTCATTCAGCAGCAAAGATAGAAGCTTAGGTCTAAAAGCAGTTTGGCCGCTTGACCTAAGCACAGGTGAGACAGGACCATGGCTGGAAGATATTTTTATTCAGCAAGCTCCCCCTATGAGGGATCCCTTGGTGTCAGTAGGTTCACTACCTTCAGAGGGCTGGAACTCAACCTTTCACTGAAATGATGCAAACACAGCAGTTTACACAGTTGTGGGAGAAGTAGCTGCCTGATCCAGCTCCAGAGCTCTTACCACTGGGTCAGAAATGCTATGATTTCCTACCTTAGAGCATTGCTAAACTAATTTTCATCAGCAGGTTGATGTTATAGCAGTAAAGATTGTCTCAGATCATATGTATGTATTAGGTGCTCTTCTGTCATCCTGTAGCTAGCTCAAACGCGAGTCATCTGTGTTTTGGTGAATACTTGTGAAGCATCACTGAGTGTCACTGTGTCATTCTGCTCATGAGGTGGCAGGGTGCAGGCTTGGTATTAGTGAACAGGGAACCATGACCCTCAAAGGTTTCCCTGGAAGCCATCATTCACTGTCAGCGATGTGCGTGGTTGGGGAAGGCAGGTAGAATCTCTCTCTTGCATTCTGCTGAGCTCGATACACAGTACGTCAGCTTGTCTGGCTTTTCTCGCAAGCAGACACCTTTGATTTATTTATTTTTTACAAAAATTGAACATTCCTTGAGTTAGGCATGTGAAAACATTCCTGCCCTGCAGCCCCCAGCGCTCGCCCAGCACTCGGCTCCGGACAGCCTGCCCCCCGTAGCGCCGTCACAGCTCACGGTCTGGACCCAAGATGTCATGTTTGTGGAAGGAAGGCAGACAAGAAAGAATAACAAAAATTAGATCCTCATTCGTATTAAAATACAGTTTTCCTTTCCCTTGACTCTTTGGGGGAGCAGGTCGAGAAAAGGACAAAGGACAAAGAGTCTCCCTCCCATTAACAATCTCAATCACCTGAGAATTACTGGATGACGTGGCCCTTTGTTAGCAGAGGCAGACTAGGACGGAGGAGCCATGACACAAAACCAAGAGGCTCCCTGAAAAGGCAGGAAAGCTGAGTAAAAAAAAATATGTGGGAAACAGGTTAGCGAGCCAACTCAAATTTCTGGGGTTTCATCTTTCTTTACCAATGTTTCACCTATGCCTGCCATGCACATGATACTGAAGTGCTTATAGTTGTAAGCACTCATCTCAAGAAGCTTTCCCTACCAGTGCCCATCAGCTGAAATATGGAATAGTCTCTCAAAGGGAAGACTTGCAAGCAGCACAACTTGGAGCCAGGGTTATGAAAAGTCCTGGGGGTACATGGAGAGATTGTGCATATTGAGCAAAAATCTTCTGAGCATCCTCTCTGCTTGAATTCTCCCTTCTTCCCTTTAACCATAATGTGTTTGTTCCTACAGGCTCATTAAATATCTTCTTAATAAAAACAAACAGCACAGACAAAGCTGTGTTCAAATGCTTTCTGCCATTTCCCCCACCTGTGTTTCTAAGTGTACCAAGGCCCCGTGTAGCCTCAAAGCATGAGTCACCTCCTACTTTCTCCTCCAAAAGGATACTCTGCATCAGGCAGCTTACTTTTTGTTCCCCCAACACACACCACTTATGAACTCTGAAATGAAACGAAACAGAAGCTTTTTTTTTTTTTTTCCTTTTTTTCTCCTGAGGCTTCATTGCTCATCTTTCCTATTCTGATGGGGACAATTTCCTACAGTTCAGTCAGTGGGAAAAGTCTCTGCAAAATCCATAGCTGCCAGAGCCTCTAGTCTGAGCATGGCACTGAAGTGGTAGCTAGATTCTGTGCGTGTTAAAGGCTCTCTCGAGTTCATTGCACTGTGGCACCTGCTTTCTTCCACATCGCTCATCTGAGGCTGATACCGTGTATTTTACCACTCTTAGTGCATATCCCTCACCTGTCTACCCTCTCCTTTTCTTCAAGACTGGCTCTTGCACATGCATTCAGGAGTGATTAGCAAGTGATAAGAGTGTGAGGCTCCCTGGCTGACACCTGCTCTACATGTGAATGGTAGCGCCAGTGAAGCCCAGGGCTGTGGAATGGGATCTACAAGTGGATGTTGTCTGGGACTGACGGAAGAAAAAGATTTACCTGCTTTTGTCTAAGGATATTTAGGCAGCCGACTTGGCTAAGATGGAAAGAAAAGAGACAAAGAAGAGATGAACAGTGAGAAGTTGTTGTAGCTTTTTTAACTGGATGTCGTTTGTCTAGGAATTGAATCCAGCGAATAGTGGAGGCTGGGGAGGGGAATATAGCATCAACATCAGTTAGTGGCATAAAGGTAAGAAATATCTGTACATCATCTCCTTCAGATTGTCCACGGAGAAGGAGCTCATATTAGGCTGTGAAAGCACAACTTTTGGGGCAGCAAAGAGAAAGAATCAAAGAGACTGTACCTCTTCCCAGACTGCAGGGTCAGAAAAAGCCCCAGGATCACACAGTGAAAGAACTCCAGACCCCTAGACTCTGCTGTGACAAAATAAAAATTTTTCCCCAGCACAGTTTAGTCATGAAGGAGGAAAAGGAGCCTTGACTGTGTTTGCAACAACATCTTGCTAAAATTTCCCATTCTTACCCCAGTTGTGTCCTCCATGCGAACTCTGGGGCTAAGACAGGCCTGAGAACAACTTCTCTTAACTCCGCTCATGACTAAGATTTTTTACTATAGTTGTACACAGCCTAATAATAGTGTCAAAGTGGCTGCAGATGCAAAGTAACCTTGCAGAATGTTGCATGGCTTTGGTACAAAGATGCTGGTGTTGACCTGTGATCCAGCAGGGCCCTCTGACATAACTCAGTTGTCTCTCTTTATGTACTGCACGCACCAGACTTGCCCACCCCTGCAGCAGAAACAGTCAAGCGAGATGTATTTCGTCTCTCCTCAGCCACTGCAGTTCATGGGACAGCACGTTGACACAAACTGCTGCAGAATTCAGTTTCCATCAGTATGCATCTGCTTTGCAAAACCATGTGCTGGTCCTAGCTGGAGGTCTGTCCACCAGCTGCACACAGTATGGGGACAAAGCAACAGCTTTGCCCTGCAGCAAGAGCAGGCTATTTAACATCATGTTTCCCAGCACAGTCCAGTGACAACAGCCAGCCCCAGTTACACTCACTTTCTATTATTTGATCCCCAGAGAATAGGTGTACACAGGTCATTGGGATTCAATGTCTGTCCCTTGCATGTTTTGTTCATATACTGACATTCCAGTGGCTTGAGAAAGCTGCTTGGAGCACGTGAACCTGTCTCTCACAGCACTGAATGATGCAGTCATGGAAATGCCAAGAGCTGTCAGCAACCTGCTAACAGTAGTCTGCTATGACAGCAGGAAACAGGAGGAAAAGAAAATGCTGACAATCAGGCTATTCTATGTAACATCCTCTTCCTAACTTTAAATCCTCCCTTATGATGAAACACATTAACATCTTGTTTCAACCTCCTGAAGTTAAGACCAAAAGAGAGGGTATTAACCCAGTGGCCCAGGTGCTGACTTATTTTCCCTCTGTGTAACTGGGAGAATTTCTCAGCAGGGATGGATTCTGGTCCCATGATAGTCAAACACAGTTTCACATGGGCTTGGGCATCACTGAGGTTTGAATTTTTTCTGTGTTTGGAGCAAGCATCAGGTGATTCACTTGTCTTTGACACCTTGCTTTCTTTGGCTGAGAAGAGGTGAAGGTCTGGCCTGAGGATCACATGCTAACAATGTCTCCTGCCCAAACTACTGGTTTTACTCTACAGAAAGATTATACGGGCTGTGTGACACTGCTGCTTTCTGTGCCCCAGCCACAGGTGCTGCACAGAGCAGGGCAGGAGGCTATTTCGGTTGATCACATACCTGTTAAGACATCTTCTGCCACAGCTGGATTGCTGGGACAAATGCCCTTTCCCAGAAAGGCAGTGTGGAAGCTGGCCACTCCCTGTCCTGAAATACAGTGGTAGGGAGCTGTTGCACTTCATTTGTGTGCTCCTGCCTTGTGCTGCTGCCCAGGCATAGAGTTATCCTGAGCTGGCACACTGCAGTGCTTAACTCCCTTCAAACCTCTGTGGAAATGCCAGTCCAAGCAGAGATTCCCTTCACATTAGTCCAAATAACTGCATTGACCCGAGTAAGCAGCTCCACAGGTGTTGCTGCTTCATGCAGTCAGCTCCATCTCACACCTGAAAAGAAGGTGTGAGTTCTGTCTGCAGTTCAGCCCTTTGGCTTGAAGCCCACCTAAACTCAGTGGCTGTGCGCTGATAGGAAGGAGAACCAGTCCTGGGACAGAGGGATGTGAAAAGGGTGGAGAAGGTTCCCGAGGCCAGCATTTTGCCGACAGGCCCCTTTTAGGAAGCCAGAGCATCCTTCGGCCTGCGAAGGCAGGTTTCTGGGTCAGGTCGCGCTGAGGCTGAACGCGGGGGGCTGGGGCAGGGGGATCCCCCCGACTCTCCGCTGCTTCACCCTCAGACGGCCACCGAGGGGCAGCAGACAGCCGCAGTGGGGCCGACGCGGACGGTTCCTATCCACCTTCTTCTGCCTCTCCCGCCGGCGGCGGCTCGGCCGGCCGGGGCGGTGCTGGGGGATGTCAGCCCCCCAGGCTGTCCCAGCACCTCCAAAGCCTCCGGAGTGGCGAGGGCGTTTTTAGTGCCGCCGAGTATACGGCAGGTGAAGTGGGCGCAGGCTGCAAGCAAAGCCTGTGAGGGGACTGGGAGGTGGCGGTCTCCCTCCCGTACGGGGAGCAGAACTGGGCAAGGCAGAGGCAGTGAGTTGAGACGGGGTGGGTTATCCCCATCGCTGCTGCCTCTCCCGAGCAGAGCAAGGTAATATCGAGGGAAAGCGGATGGAGAGGGCTCGGTGTAATAGCGGGCTCACCCCGGATGCCCCAGCCCCTTTTGAGACACAGGGCTGAGATATGCTGGGGGCGTTTGTCCTCCTGCCATTCCCATCTCCTAGAGATATTCCTCCAAGAGATCTCAAGCTGGCAGCTGCATGAAGGAAAAGTACTGCATGACGCAGTGACTGAGAAATTCCTCTTTGTCCCCTGCTGGCTATAGAATCATAGAATCATTTTGGTTGGAAGAGACCCTCAGGGTCATCAAACCCAACCATAACCTAATCCAAGTACTAAACCATGTCCCTAAGAATCTCATCTAAATGCCTTTTAAACACCTCCAGGGATGGTGACTCCACCACTTCCCTGGGCAGCCTGTTCCAATGCCTAACAACCTTTTCCATTAAGATTTTTTTTCCTAATGTCCAATCTAAACCTTCCCTGGAGCAACTTGAGGCCATTTTCTCTTGTCCTGTCACTTGCTACTTGGGAGAAGAGACCAACACCCTCCATGCTACAACCTCCTGTCAGGGAGTTGTAGACAGCAATGAGGTCTCCCCTCAGCTTCCTTTTCTCCAGGCTAAACAGCCCTAGTTCCCTCAGCCACTTCTCATAAGACTTGTGCTCCAGGCCCCTCACCAGTTTCATCACCCTGCTCTGAACTCTCTCTAGTACCTCAATGTCTTTCAATCTCACCTGCACTCACGTTTTGGTCATGATTTCTGTTCCTGGAAGCAAGACCCCAACACAAGCTCTATAAACTGGCATTTGCATTGGCATCAACTTAACTGGCTGCAAGGTGGGCCTAGCTTAATCACTGCAAAATGCACATCTTTGCTTGTTTGTACAGAGGGAGGGACTAGCATTCTTTCTAGGGTGACATGCCAGAGTGCAACTGTCTTTTTGCAGAGGAAAAACTAATTGTGTTGCAGAAATCTTGCAGCGGTGTTGACTTACATGTCCTCAACAGTAGCTGAGACTCACTGCTCTCTACTTGTGTTTCTTTCAGTATGACACAGCTACCAGCTCCTGACTTTGCTGCAGACCACTCAAATTCTCTGTGGATGCTATTTTTGCTACCTGTGCTGCAGGTGAGTTACGCACTAGAGTTTCCTCTAGATGGATACCTTTATGATAAAGGCCACAACTGGGGGAATTTTCTTGTGCAAATGGGCCCTTCAACTAAGATGGGTTCTGAAGTTCTTAATTGGTAGAGTGTAAACTATGAGGTTACTTGGCCTGAGCTCCTGGAGGGAATGAAGCAGGCTATGAGTGAGGTTGAACTTCCCCTGCTTTAAGATGTTACTGTTGATATAGAGTTCTTGGCAGGGTTGGGGCATATGCAAGAAGACAGGCTTGCAAAGATTAAAGGCTTCAGCTGAGCTAGGAGAAGGATTTCCTTCCTCTTCACCACCTGTCATGCTCTTCTGGTCTGTCTTCTCCATGCATGGGAGGAGTAGAGCCACATAGCATGGAGTATCCAGCATTTTCTTTCCCTTGCACAGACAGGATGGAAGCGTGGCATTCCAGGGATGTCTCCTGTGCCTGGCTCATCTCTGATCTTCCCTTGGGTTTTTTTGCTTATTCTTGTTCTCTCTCTTATTTGCTTTTATTTATCTCATGCATTTTTTCTTGTTAATTTTGCTCTCCAGATGGCTTTCCAGATTATCATCTCCCTGTATTTTTTTCCTTTGTGACTCTGTATCTCTTTGCTCTGGTTCCTTACTTCTTTGTGACATGCAGCAGTCTTGCCAGTAACCAAAGCAAACTTTAATTGAAGACAAACATAGCTGCTGATTGAGTAGATTTTGATGCACCCCTTGCTTGCACCTACGTGACTGCAAGAGTAGCTGCCATCAGCTACAAGGATGCAGACACCATACCAGTTTTTTGTTTTGTTTGTTTGAGGGCTTTTTTGTTTGTTTGTGGGTTTGTTTGGTTGGTTTGCTTTGGTTTTTCTCCCTTTCATGGAGAGGGAGAGTTCTCTTGTTCTGTTTTATGATACTCCATTATTGCCCATTTATATTGGAAATAGTTAGGTGCTCTCAGGATGCATGGTATTGGCAATATTGAGGGCACTGTCAAACACATCAGTGCTGAGAGTTTTCCACCAACCATGCTGCTGTGACAGTCTCTTTGGCATGATGATAATTTCTCCAAGCAAACCAGAGGATGGTATCAACCTGTCAGCTTCATCTGCTTTTCAACTCTGCCTCCTAAATTACAGACAGATTGCATCAGGCTTCTTTGCATGCCTGCAGAAGCCAAAGTAATAATAGTTTTTTAACCTCCAACTTCCAGGTGTTTCAATGTTTGCATGTATGCAGATGCTCTTCATTTGTGTCAAAGCATGTTGTGTCTTAGAAGAAAGCCCTATCCACCTATCATCTAATATGCTGCTACACAGCCTCACAGGTAATCTTTTCCTGTCTGATGATAAAGATGACAGGATCCCAGACTGGAGGAGATACACCAGCAAAGCAAAGGTTCTGCGTCTGTAGTGCAGTGAGAATGGCCATTCACTGTTGGGCGTAGAAGGACTTTCCCACACTATCATGTTGAATATCCGTACTATTTTCAGTGAGCCATGGACACTAACCATCTCAGCAGTCCCTCTTGCTTTGACAGTCCTCACCCCTTATTTAAAACTCAAGAGACTCACCTCAGGGAACAGTGTGCTTTTGTCCCAGTGGCAGTGACAGACCCTAAGGGTGGCGAACAGCAGGAAAATAAAAGGTAGGAGCTGTACTGGCTACAGCAGTAGAGTCCAATAATGTGTTTAAGAAAAGCCTCAGCCTTCTGAAGATGAAACTGTCAGGATGTAAATCCCACCCATCTTGTGCTTAGTCCTAGCTTTTGCTCTCTTCAATTAAGGACAAATTGTTTCTGCAGAGTTGGTTTCTGCCTTGGAGAGACAGCAGTGCATGCATAAATGAAAGCTGAGCTGGCCAGGATTGTTTGGCTTTCATAGGGAAAGATTGCTTGCAGAGAACCAAAAGATTTTTTGTTTGTTTGTTTGATTGGTTGTTTTCTTGAGGGGTGCAGGGGGAGGAAGGGTTCTCCAGGCCGAAAAGGAGATTAATCGGATAGCCACTCCTAGGTGAGACTCAGGTTCATATCACTTTTTAAACCTGGATCTGTGGCATCCCAGCTGCATGCCACAGGCTATCAGCTGTTTCAGAGGACAACACAGTATGTGGGTGAGAAGCCAGTGAGACTGGGAGGGAAGGAGGGACCCTGTTTGTGTTGTGAGTCAGAATAAAAACATCTCATCAGTGTGATGCTTTCCAGGAAGCAGAATTGCTGATTTCTGGCCAGCTGTCTTCAAGCTTGGCTAAAGTCCGCTACAAAAGGTATTTCTGGGAAAATGGAATTTCCCAAGTTTGTGATGCCTTATTTCATATCACATTGCAGGTTTCCATTTTGTTTACTTGAATGCCTGGTTATTTTTGGCCAAAATCCATCTGTTCCTTTGCAGGACTGCTCTCCAAACTCTTTTACTACCCCTTGTAGAATTGACTGCATTAGATTTAAATGTTAAAAAAATCTATGAAGAAGACCATTCATCCTGTCCTTCTCAGTAACAGAACTGCAAGGGTGGTAACTGGCAAGAGAACAGCAAAAAGAAACAGCCAGGGACAGTCCTGCTGCAGCCCTGTGAATAATTTGTGCTGTCATATGGAGCTATCCTACTTCAAACCATCTGTAAATATGTGATGCAAGCCCAATAATGCAACTATGACTGTTGTTTTGGGATTTGGACTTGAGCCCATTTCACAGCTCACCCTGTTCCTTCGTCTTTAGGCATCACAACAAAACACCAGTATAGACACAATCTGTTGCTTGAAGTCAAGATAAAGCTGTCCTGCCCCGTGTTGTATTTTTTTGAGGCTAAAGACTCAGGACAGCCTGGGGCCAGAGAGGGGAATATGAAGTTTTCCTCATTCCCTATCTCACAGTAGATTTCACCTGAAATGGGATTTTTTTCCCTTGCCATGGGCTTTTGCGAAAACCCTTGGCTCTATTACTCACAGCCACCACGCCTTTGGAGAACCTACTTAATCCTCATGTCTCCTTTCACTCTTCTACTACTCACTGCTGCAGCTTGCATTTTCCTTTTGGAGATATACAGATTCAAGAGAGTAGATGGACACAAGGCTGACTTGGGTACAGAGGTCAGAGACAAATTCCACTGCCTAGCTATGCTGCCTCTGTGACACTCAGGTATTTGTGTCTAAGAAGCCTGCAGACATTAGAGTTAAACCACAGTGCTGGCAGGGTGTGTAGGGAGCTGCATACTGCCTCTGGGGTGGCATGGGGGAAGCTGGGTAGTGCTGAGGGGCAGATGGGATTCTGTTACTCCAAGTGTTTTCAAGAAACTACTCTGGTAATGGAAGGTCCTTGCAAATGGACAACCAGAGCTTGCACAGAGATGTGTTGTATCCCAACCTGACTTTCGTTGCCTCTGTCTGACTCATGTTCCCTCTTTATGGGAAGACTTTCCTTGACCAGCTAATTGAGGTAGAGTAATTGAAGGGCAGTGTCACCCTTCAGGGCAGCCTTTTGGCGGTGAGGAGAGAAGCATCCAGATGGCACACGGATAATGCAGAAGAAAGAGATCTCCTTGAAGGAGAGAGGGAAATTGTTTATGCTATTGCACTGCTCAGGCTGACTTTTCCCATTCCCTTTTTCTTTCTTAGAACACCAGCTTTCAAAATAGAAGCTATTTTGCTATCCGTCCCTATTATCATCCATTTCAAACTCTTTGAAAATCATTAGGACAGAACATGCCTTATAAAACAAGTAAACAAGCTCAATAACAGGGATCAGTAATTTTCCTGGTGTATTTATTGGCATCTTGTTTTTTGAGCTCTGAACTGTCCCTCTTGTTCTTTGTCCCAGGGTGTGGACAAATACATAATGTTAGATGAGTGACTGTGACTCAGGTGTGAGGCTAGAAGCGCTGAGATGTAAGGAAAGACTCCAGAACCTGACAGCAAATGTCAACAGCATCCAAGAAGCTACAGAGAGATGTGCTAGGGAGCACTGTAGTTTTGTGATACACTGGTTTTGGAGACAATTTTTTCCTATAAAGGTCCTGGCTTGTACAGATACTTCTATTCTATTGAACTCTAGGAGGTGATAAAGGCTTCTCAACAAGATCCCAAAGAGACATGAGGGATAGAAAGGGCCAGCTGTTGAGGGACAAACATCCAATATGTGCATAGGTAATATTCACTGATATTCTGCAAGCTTTTGAAAGGGGAAAATAAATCACTAAAATGCAGTTATGTTATGCTTTCTATTTCATTGGGTAATAAAGATAAAGAGCAGCATATTGAATGAGATAAATGGAACTATTAATAAAAGATTATGACTCATATATCCTGTGATTGAGCTGTCAGAACAAGGTATTTTGTATTCCTGGTTGAGTTACCTACCTGCTGATGATCTCATGTTTTTCATCATGGTATCCAATCTTTCACTGAAATAACAAATACATTCAGAGTACTCAAAACACAAAATGACTGCGGACACATCAATCAAAGTAACCAGTTTTCTTCTTTGAGTGTCTAGATTTAGTTACTTAACCCGCTTCCTCTATAAAACTGTCAGATCCCTGTAATTAATAATACTTATTAATTAACTCAGCAGACCCCTGACCATTAATGCTAGACCCAGGCAGTGTTGTTGGTCAGCTGTAGGTGCTGCAGATTTGCTCTAGCTCAGGTGTGGGCCCACAGCCACATTCTGACAGAGCTCTGCTGACCACCCCCAGCTGTGATTTTGTGCCAGCATATGTCCTGCATGTGTGAAGCTGGTGCTCCAGGTGGTACCCAGCATGTCTCATGTTGTGCATGGCAAGGATGCACTCCTGTTGCACAGAGTAGATGTTGCGGCAGCTTTCCAGGAACGGACTGGCTGTTTCTGAGAGCAATCATGGACCCAGGATATGGCCTTAAGTAAAGAACACCCACTCTGCAGTGAGAGAGCTAATGTTACCTCAGCAGTGCAGCTTGTAATTTTCATCCAGTCCTAGGATGCTGCAGCAGCAAGAGGAGGCAGTCAAGGCCTGGGTGTCTGGAAACTGGAAGCCCTCCACATCCAGCCTTTTGTTGCCAGCTCAGTCAGAGAACGTTAACCTGTGGCTTGACGACGGGATGTGGAGCTGTCACTGCATAGCAAAAACATCTCTTTGCCCAAGCTGTGGGAAATTCAGATCAGCATGCTGTGTTTCTGTTGGAGTACACAGGAGATGATGGAGCCTAGAGCAGGAAAAGCAGTCTCTGGAAGAATGAAAAAAAACCTGACCTATGAAATGCTATGTTCTTGTATCTCAAGCTGTGTTATAATAGTTTTATACCCCTGTGTCATTCAGTAATGTTGATTGCATGATGGAGAGTATTGAGACTAAAAATCACAGATTAAAGAAATCATAGCTGTTGCAATGAGTGTGTGTCCATCCACTATAGGCTTTCAAGGGTCACAGATACAAGCAATGTGGTTCGTGGAGCTAGAGGTGAGGTAATATGTAGAATGGGAAATGGCTGCTGGAAAAGAGACATAGGCATTGCTTAGGGGCAGCCTGTCACATACTGCCAACATCTTTGGAGGAAGGTGTTGACAGGCACATTCTAGTGAAAAGAGCTGCTGCAGTTTAGGGAAATACCATCTTATCTCTTGATTTCATCTCAGGTGATGTTTATTGCTGTCAGAGCATGATTGCTGGAATGGATCATATAAACAAATGCATGTTGTGCATTACCCTGCAGGAAGCTTTCCCATCAAATCTCCACTCAGTCCATTACAGGCTGTCACCATCTTATCTGAAAGTTGCTCCATGTCTCAATCTGAAATCTCCAAAGTGGCCTATTCCTTAGTAATTGAGTTTTTCAGTCACAGGTGAGTTTATCACAAACTTGAGCTTCATTAATTTCCACCATGAACTTCCATTTGTGGTGTGTCGTGTTGTTTTTTGTTTTTTTTTTTGATGACAGAAGTAGCATATTTAATACCTCCCACATATGCATTCCTAACAGACCTTTTATAGTAGTATCTGTGATCCTTTTCAGGTTTCAGAAAGTTGCAGCATTGCCACAGATACTTACAATGCACCACAAAAAACCATGCCAAAATGAACACACTGATCACGCACTTAAACCAAGAGAGTTTGGCAAGCTGGTGTCAACATCTGGCACTAGCTCCAGCATCAGCCCTGAAATCACTGAATTTTCTTGTCCCTCTGAAGAGATAGGGCTCAGCAATTTTCTTCAGGTAGTCCCTAAAAAGAGAAATGGAAACCAAAATCCTCATACTGTCAACTCATGGTGTTTAAGGATACACTGTGTAATGGAAAAAAAAGACAAGGCTGGTTCCTGGACTGCCAGATAGCTCTGTCACTGTACAAGGCCAAAGCTAACTCTGTGCATCCAAGCAGAGTTGAGCCTGAGGTCACCTACCCTTCTGGACCACAGAGAGCTGCTGGCACACCAAGTATGGCATAGCTCACCTTGAGGCAGAGCTGGTCTCATCATGGGTCTATGAGGAGTCACTTGGGTGTCATTGCCCCCTGATGCCCAGGACTCCTAGTCTTAAGAACATGTCTGCAGAGTCTCTGCAGCATTCTCTCTAGACACATCTGGTCCTTTTTTAGCTTAGGCTTGGTGTCCTGTGAAAGGATTTGTAATGTTTCCAGACCTGAGCAGGCAGTACTCTGCCTCAGCTAATGAACCAAGCCAGACTTTGCATAGAGCCAGCTAAGCTCTCTGCATCCACAGTGTGGTTAATCTGCAAGCAGAATATGAGCTCCTGAGTGACTGGTAATTGTAGTTGCTCTTTGGTGTCACTTTAGGATTGTGTCTTGCTAGTTTTGCTTTGGCCACATTTTCAGAAGAGGGCTGGCAAAGCTGCTGGGCTGCAGTGCATTCTTCTAGCATAGCGGTTAGGTGAACAGTAGTGACTGTGGGATTTGGGAGCTACTATCTTTCTTAAATGTCTCCATAGGAAATTAGTATAACAAAACTCAGAAAGACCTTAAGGAAGACGACTGTGATTTTATTTTACAAATCTCAAAATAAATTGATTCTACCCCCTTGCACAGTCCCATCCATATACTTACCAGCACCATGATGTGTGCATCTCAGTGGCCTGGCCAGGATCACTTATGTGCAAGAGAGATGGTGCAGGGTACTTACTGGATCTCAGTAAGAAAGGCCTGACAACAAACGGCTAAAAAAAACAGCTGTTTCAAAAAGACGGAATAAGAAGAGTAATATAGACAGCGAGTAAATCTTACATGTTTTCAGATGCTGGGCACCTCATGTTCATGCAGCATTGAACAGACCCTGGATGGATTTCCCTATGGCATGCTGCACAGAGCCAGTCCATGAACGGAAGTCCCCCCCTTTTTGGTCATCTGAACTCTTACATATTTTCTTACAGGAACACAATTCTGTTCCTAAAGGATGTTGTAACTTCCTGCAGATAATGGCAGGGATGGGCTGCTGGTGCTAAGTGGGAGCTGCCTGCAGGCTCCTCTGTTACAGTTCACCAGCTGAGTTCATCCTGCGGCCCAGGGGTTTGTGCAGCATGGCAGGGTCTGAAGGCCACGTTGCATTTGCAGCTCAGGGCAGCACAGACCTATGTATATAAATTACAGATTACATTAGTAACATACAGCCTTCTCCATCCCTAAACACAAGGTCCAAGAGAGCAGACATGGCTTGTTCAGGATCACCAAATCTTTGAATGCCATTTTTTCTGCAAAGCTCCCAATGCACCATCCCCTCTCTTCCTTCATAGGAGAGCTCTCCACCTTCCGGGTTTGGCAGGAAAGGTGAGTAAGCTTTGCAGATACCTTGTGAGTCAAGTCTCTTATCAGAGGGATTTGTGAGCTCTTCACCCTTGAGAAAGCTCTGACAGCATGGAATGATCTCTTGGTGCCTGATGCTGAACCACCGTGCTTTCCACACAGTCAGGCTTGGGAGAAAAGGCCTGTGAGCCACACAGAACAGCTGCACTGCTGGCAGGAATTTCCTGCACAGAAGAATAAATCTTATTTTTTTGCCAAGAAAGTATTACCATGCCTTTGAAACTTACAAGCAGGCTTCAAAGAGACTGTCCAGTTATTATGTTTTTAACTGGAAACATGTATCAAGCCCTCACTTCCCAGCTAAGAAGTGGGGAAAGCGTGCTGGTAAGGGCAGGCGTGTTAAGACATGTCATGTGGTAGCAGCCGCGATCAAACTGTTTTATTTCCCTTTGCTCTTACGTCACCCCATGCTACTCCATTACCAGCGACACACAGAGCTCCCGTCTGCTGGAACCGGAACAGAAAGGAGGGCAGCACCAAAGGAAGAAAGCAGTGTTGGACGGTTCACGGAGAGAGGAGAGGCCATGCACAGGAAAAAGCTGTCAGGGTAAAAAAAAAATTGCTGACTGCCTCCCAAAAAACAACCCAGCTTCAGCTCTATGCTGCTATTGCTTCAGCCCAAGGGGACTGCTTGCTTTGTCTCCCCAAGAGTGTGCTGTCTGTGCAAAGTCTCTGCTTCGCTTGGGAAAGGATGAAGGCGACACAGGTGCCAGCGTACCTGAGTGGGAGCTCTGGTCCCCAGTGTCACTGCAGTGGGTGAGGGGCCATGCCAAAGTCTGAGCTTGTTGAGGAAGTTCTTGCCATCATAAAACTGTCACTGGAGCTGTCAAATGGTGGGGAACAAAAGGTGCTGATAAAACCGAGCGAAAGATGGGAGTGTGTTGGGGAAGGGGTAAGGCAGGAGGTGGCTTACCCCAGTGCTGGGTAGCAACAGAATCTGAAAGTGCCTCTTCCCTGTTCAACTGTTTTGAGGTCTTGAAATGTCTGTTGTGCCACAAAATAAACAGGAAGTGTCAGTCGCTTTCTGTGCAATACAGGGGGAAAAATAGTTCTAATGCAAAGTTCAGTAAAAAAATGCATCGACTGTGCAAAGTGTTAGCAATGGAGGAAAAACATGGATTAAAGAAACTTTGAAACAGCTATGCTAATGGATTTTTAGATATGATCATCATTAGTATTATTATCTTGCAATAAGAAAAATTTTAAATAGTTTCTAATAAAAGGTGTTAGAGGAAGGAAGGAAGGAAAATTATTAAATATCAATTATGGTGTGGTTTATTACCTGAAGTTTTAATAAGAGAGATATTAGTTTTAGGAGCTGTTTTCATAAAATTAGTACATTTTAAAATATACTAATTGCATTCCTGTTCAAGTCATGGATGATGGGACAATAGAAAAGGTATAAATAACACATTTTAAAAGATATTTGTAATCAGTCAATATGTTGTCAAGGTTTAATTAATGCTTGCTTAGCAGCTGCATTTTAATAGAAAAGAAAATAAAGCCTAGGAGACAGTTACGTTGGTGGTCATCCCTCTGCTATTTTCTTCCCTAGCCCCTCTAAACATATTTGGGTACAATTCACCTATCAAACACTCAGTCTTTACAGTTGGTGTATTTCACTGCCGCTTTTAAATTCTGTAAGGGTTGCAACTTCACTTTCGTGAGATTGATGAACCAGATTTAGAAATAAATCAAAAATGTCTTAGGACTTTAAAAAATGATTATTTGCTAACTCTTAATTTTCTCTCATATTTGTATTAAGGAACCAGCTATTAAGTGCTTGATTTTTTTTAAAATTAAGCTCCATGTGTATATGTGCATCATATAAAACAATGTTGAACAGCAAGGACTGTTTATGATAGCTATAAAAACAAATAATAGAAGAGATTGCATGGTTTTGGGCAATTTATCTTTAAACTCACAACTTTTAAAAAGTATTTTCTTATCTGCTTTGGGGAGAAAATGGAAGTGGTGCTGGGATTCTTTATATATTCTATAGTGTGGGAATGTTTTATCATGTTTTTTAAATTTCTGTCCTTCTGTTAGAGCTGTTTAAATTTACATT
The DNA here is from genome assembly GCF_036013475.1 of Columba livia. Lineage (NCBI taxonomy): Eukaryota > Metazoa > Chordata > Aves > Columbiformes > Columbidae > Columba > Columba livia. The sequence goes on from NW_027043810.1 coordinate 82,907, forward strand.
AATCCATTATTTAAAAAATAGCAAATTATGTCTGTAGTAGATATTTATAAGAATCCAGGCTTCTGTTTATAGTGCATTAGGTTGATTATACAATAAATGCACTTAGCTTAACACACCTTTAACGTGGCTATATCTTGAAGATTAGTGTATTGCAAGATTGTTCTAAAGAAATGGCTTTATGTCCTTGAAAATATGCACAGGACACCCACTGCAATAGCTTATCCAAAGCTCAATATTTTATGGTCAAGACGCAGGCAAGGGGGTGCTTAAGATCAGTTTAAGTAAGACCTGGAAATTTTAACTTGTCTGTATGTTATAATCAGATTGCAACATCTACAGATACCTTTGAACAAATCAGATCCCTGTATTCTATTGTAACACTGTTTTCCAAAGTCTTAAAGATATGTTCTGTAAGAATTAAATGAACATATTTGGCTTGAGTATTGGGAGTTCAATGTATTTTCGTTGGTGAATTTCAACCACTGCCACTATATTCCATGTATACATGCACACACATACACATATATGTTATGTATATTATGCATGTCTTATATACTTATTATACAGATATATGTTCCCTAATCATCAAGTTATAAAGAAATCTAAGCTAATAAGCCCTAACATCCAAATAGCATAATAGAAATACAAAAAATACATCTCTGTTAGTACCTCAAATGAGAAAAAAAATTAAGCGTGTGCTTCACTTTTATTTCTCTGGCTTTTGTTTGTTGTTTGTTTTGTTTTGGTTTTGTTTGTTTGTTTGTTTTTTAAGCAACATACTAAAGGAATTAAGTGTAATAATAATAATAGTAATAAAGTTATTCCTGTACGAGAATTAAACATTTGGTGATATTATATTTACATTTCTTACATTTGCATAAATTCAATAGAAAGTCTGACAAAGAAATCTGCATACATAGTTTCTGTGGTTTATATACACAGAGTTTACATGAAGAAAATAAACAGAGATACACTCTGTAGTTTCTAAATGGGCTTATGTACATATGTATTTAGCGTGTAGAAGGCTGGGATGAGGAAGGAGACAGGGTCAGAAGACATAGCCTTCTAACTGACTCAGATAAATGAGATGCTTTTTTACATAGGTGATGACTCCTGTAGCTAGAGAATATGTGACAGTTGCTTGATCTGCAAAATTTAATTTGTCTTCAGTTCAGACAGTGGGTTTTTTTGTTATTGGTGAGTACTAATCTATAAAACAATCTACAGGTTTATTGTTTCTCTTAAAAGTGTCACATTGTCTACTAGATTTATTCTGGATTACTCTGATGTGGAAAAATATGTATCTGAAGTGCATTCTCGTACAAGTTTCTATATAAAGCAATTGTATAAAGGCTTCGAAGTGCCAGTGGTAACTTCATATATTATTTATGTATCATTGATAATTACTGATATAAAAGATACATTCATGACCAACAACAGCAGTCTTTGCATAGGTACTTAACTAGCAATATTTAGAGGTCTCTTCTGTACCGAATAGATCTGGATCTAATAGATGGACTGTCAGAAGATGTCTTCCTTGGGAGATGCATCTTTTTGTATAGAACACTTCTTTTTCCTTCTCTCATGTAGAAGTGTGCTGACTGTTCTAATCCTTATGAAAATAAGGAGAAACTTTCAGCTTCATAATTTATCAGTGATTTTATTTTCTTTTATTTTTTTAGTTTTTACAAAATTTACATTGAAAAGGGCTACACAGGAGCACTGGAAAAAATGTCTGACATGTAAAAAGATATAGAAAGCTTTTAGAAATGAGCTGACGAAGAAGAGAACAGCCATAGGGAGAGGTGAGGAGGTGAAAGTTCTGCATGCAGTTGCAAACAAAGAGAGATTAGGTGGTTCAGCATTTGGTTCCTTTATCCTGCTGTGGTGCCTACCTCCCCATTTTCCTTGCATTGCTCTCTCATATTTTGCCCTTTTCAGTTCTCCTCTCATTTCCTCCACCCTCTCCCTCTTTTGTGTAATGGAGAACAACTGAAAACAAAGTTATAACCTGTGATTTCTTGAAGTTTCTTTTCTGTTTCAGTATGTATATATCTAAAAGGGCATTAAGGGATAATTTTGACCCCCGTGAATTTCCACATGACACATACCTACTATGCAAACTGCAGTGGGGTGATACTGGCAGACCTTGGATACACTGGATCAGAAAGGATCATTACCATGCTGAAGTGTACTTCTTGGAGAAGATCTTTAAGATGAGAAGATCCAAAAATTTTGTCAACTGTTCCATCACCTGGTACTTGTCCTGGAGCCCCTGTGTGAGCTGCTGCTGTGAAATATTGAATTTCTTAGAGAAGCACTCAAATGTGAACATAGACATATATGTAGCACGGCTTTATAAAATACAAAATTCAGAAGTCTGTGAGGGTCTGAAGAAGCTTGTGAGCTTGAAGAAAGTAACCATTGCTGTCATGGAAATTAAAGGCAAGATTTCCTGTGCTTTGTGGGACTGGGAAGGGGTGAACTGATGAATTTTGTGCATAGGTGAAACTGGTATGGACTTGCTTTCTGCCCCGTGTCCTGCTCATCTTCTTTGGGGGCACATCCATTGCCATGCAGTGACTGAGTGTCACATCCAAAAAAATAAGTTCAAATATTGCAGGGGGATGGGGACAGGACTTTTAGCAACCAGACCTGAATGAAAATTTTCCTTTGTTTAGAGACACTATTTTTCTTTCACTCCTGAGGGAATAGGAGATATGGTGCTTCTCCCTTATCCTAGAGGACTAAATGCAACTGCTGGGATAAGGCTGGCTGAAAGGGCCCTCCACTGATAGGAGAGAGAAAAAAAATGCCCAGAGAGAATGGCATTGGTTCCAAATATGGAGTGAACAGCATACAGCTGTCCATGGGCAACCTGTCTCTGTGTCATTGGTGAAAGGAAGAGGTTAAAATCCCTGGCATTCTGTGTTTCTGTGAAAAGTCTTGTTTCCTGAGCTTGTCTGGTATCTGAATAAACTCAGGTTAGCCATCTTACTTCTATTTCTCCAGACTATACTTACTGTTGGAAAGCCTTTATCCAAGGAGATGCTGACGATGATTCCTGGACTGTGGGCTTTCAATCAGCGATAACTAAGAATCGTTTGAAGCTCAAGGATGTCTTTGAGGTTAGTAGAGTCTGAGGAACAGAGCAACTGCATTGAATGATTTGCTGTTTGCGTCACTGAGCCGTAAAGAGCAGGGAGAAGTACTGTGGGTTTTCTTCCATCATATAATGAAGCAAAGGCTGAGAGTGCAGGTTTTTTTCCTTCAGACTCCAGAGTGGGAAATACTTTGATTATCAGCTGAAACTCCAGCCTCATCCCAGAAACCCTTCACCAGATTCCTTTATAATTTTGATCTGAACATGGGTTTTGGTTCACCAAATGATGCTGCTCAGCTGCTTTCTGTCAATATCTGTACAAGTCTGCCACCCCTTCCCAGTCACTGGGCCCCTACATATTTCATTAAAGTCCCTTCCAGATTTGATTCAGCAACTTCTCTGGCTGGTCAAAGGGTACATGTTCCGAGAGATGAGAAAAGCTGTTCAAAAGAAAACATCTGTCCCCTGGGAAAGTCCAACCTTTGTTTTTGTTTTGTGCCAAACCTCCCTAAAACCAGGAGAGACAACAGATAGTGTGTTCACCAATGATGCTGAAAGTTTTTGCCCCTAAAGACAAGAGACCCTGCTTGAATAAATAGGTCCAAATATGTGGCCTAAAAGGACTGTGTGTAAAAAAAAAAAAAAAAAAAAAAAAAAAAAAAAGAGAGAAGTCTAGCAAAACTAGTATAAGTTCTGCAGCATTTTAATTTCAATGTATTAGAGTCTTCTGACAAATGCTACTTATAGTGAAAAAGAGTGAAAGAAATCCATGGCTAAGTAGGCCATTGAACATCTGGGAAATCCATGTTATATGGCATCTGTGAAAAAGAAATATTCTGGGCTATTACAAGTAATAGACTTCTCCTGCTATGTCCATTTCAAACCAGAGCAAATCCAAAGTCCAAGGATCTAAATGTCATATTTTTATTTTCATTTCAGGATCTTCCGTTCATACAATCATAGAACTATAGAATATCTCAAGCTGGAAGGGACCCATAAGGATTGAGTCCAACTCCTTGCTCCGTGGGGGACTATGTAAAAATAAACCATATGACTCAAAGTGTCATCCAGATGCTCCTTGAACTCCGCCAGGCTTGGTATTGTGACCACTTCCCTTGGAGCCTGTTCCAGTGACCAACCAACTCTCAGTGAAGACCCTTTTCCTAATGTCCAAGCTGAACCTCTCCTGATGCAGCTTCAATCCATTTCCTTGTGTCCTGTCGCTGGTCACCGGAGAGAGGAGATGAGCACCAGAATTACCCCATCTCAAATGGAGAATCCAGCACTCACTCCCATTAAATTTCATAAGGATGTGATTGCCCAGCTCTCTAGTCTATCCAGATCTCTCCATAAAGCCTCTTTACCATCCAAGGAGTCCACAGCTAGTTTAGTACCTTTGGCAAACTTACTTAATGTACATTTGATTCTTGTGTCCAGATAATTTATAAACACATTAAAGAACAGTGACCCTAAAATTGAGCTCTGCGGAATCCCACTGGTGACTGGTTACCAGCCTGATGTAACCCTATTTACTATTAATGTAACCCTTTGAGCCCAACCCATCAGCCAATTGCTCCCCAAGATACAACAGTCTAGCTGTGTGCTGGACAGTTTATCCAAAGAGATACTCTGAGAGACAGTATCAAAAGCTTTGCTAAAACCCAAACCTGACACAGCTACTGACTTCTCTTGGTCAACTAGATGGGTGACATTGTTATGAAAAGAAATTAAGTTGTTTAAGCAGGACTTTTCCCTTGTGAACTGATGTTGGCTATGACCAATGACTGCATTGTCTCTCAAGTGTTTTTCAGTAACTCCCATAATAACCTTCTGCACAATTTTACCAGGCAATGAGGTGAGACTGACATGCTTGTAATGATCAGGGTCTTCTTTCTTACCCTTCTTGAAAATTGGGACAACATTTGTGAGCTTCCAGTTGACTGGGACCCCTCCATACACCCAAAACCATTGAAAAATAATGGAGAGAGGTCCCACAATGACATTAGCCAGCTCTTTCAGTATCTTGGGATGAATCTCCTTGGGTCCCATGTGCATCCAGCTGGAGCATCAAGTCTCAAACACATTCAGGGTTGGCTGGGAGTTTATTATCCCCCAGTCATGGTCCTTCAACATGGGGCTCTGTGGTCACAGGGCACATAATCAGTGTTAAAGACAGAGGCAAAAAAGGTATTAAACGTCTCTGCTTTGTCTATTCCTAATTGTGAGCTGACTGAACTCATCAAGTAATGGACCAATGTTATCTCTGATCTTCTACAAAGAGATATCACGCACAAAATATAGCCAGCTGTCTTACTGCTTTTATGATAATAAATAACATAAAACATTGCTGACATTCCCCAGTTTCTAATGGCCACCAATATCCTGGACAGACAGCTTGTCACTGGGAGTCTTGAGTATACTGGACAGTGCTAAATATCTCTGATGAGAAACTTCTGGATGTGGAAATGGAGGCAGGTAGCAGCCAGAATGGTAAACAGTGCCCCAGGCCCAATACTCTGCTAATGTTTTTCATCCTCTGTTGTGACTCAGTGGTGCACAGGCTGTTGGGGAAAGGGTATTTAAAGAGGACTGCTAAATTAGCACCCAAACATCTGATTAATTCACTGTAAGTTACTTCAACTGAGGAATTTTGATTAAAACAGGCTATTTCCTTGACTGTTGAAAAATGAATCTCTGACAAGAGGAGGTCGGGGTGCCAAAAGGAACATCTCTGGAGTCTTGCTGTCCTCTTGGCTAGTCTTCTACCTCATACTGCATGAGGAACAAAAGTGAACATAAAAACACAGAAAATGCCCCATCAGGGTTGAGAGCATAGTCCAGACACTGCATCTAGCAGTGGCAGGAGGAGATGCTTTTTAGGGAGAGCAGACCAGTCTGGCTGCTATCTGCGCTTCCTTATGTATGATCCAGTCATACCACCTTGATACCTATGCTGACTGTGGTTGGGAATCCTGCATCTTCCCTTTAGTGTCTGTTTATATACTTGTTACTATGAATTTCTCAGGTCTCTTTTTACTCTGTACTGCCATCTGTGTCTACAGTTTACTGGGGCAGCAGATTCCAGAAGATCACAGCTTGCCAGGTAAATAAGTAGTTGTCTTACTTGCCTGTGTCTTAAACTATTCACAATAAGTGCCTGTTCTTGCTATACTAATTTTTCATCATTAATCACTGAAACACTTGTCTGCATTTGAAAGACTGTACTAGCCTAGAGAGTTTTTCACTGGCTCACTGGGACCTATAACGTGTGACTGACAGCAGCATATGATCTTAAAAGAGCAATTTTAAAAATCCACAGATGCTTCATTCAACGGAAGCAAATCCTCCATCCACCAAGTGATGTGACTGGAATTATAATGATGGTATTCATGGTCATTGCATTTCAACAGCTCCGCTCAGCTGGCTAAAACTAGTAAGAAAGTATTTTTATATGCAAGCCCATCCTGAAAATGGACCACTAGATGTATCCACTGGAAACACCTTAAAAAGTAAAGCACATCAATCTGCACAAAGAACAATAGGAATGCAGCTGTATCCCTTGCAGTAGTCAAGCTGGGTTGTTTGCCCCTCTGTACTATGACGAGGTACAAGCCCTGTTGTCAGTACGGAGTGCTTGGGAATAGAACCTCTCTCCATCCCCTATTCCTGATGCTGGGATATTTTTGCAAGGCTAGGATAAATATTCATTGACTTATACCCATTTTAGTAACTAAACTTTAAAGCTATGATTGGATCTGATTCTTCTCTCATTTGTATTGCCAATCTTTTAACATAATCAATAGAATTACTCGAAGTTGTGGCCCAATATAGCCTAAAGAGGATCTGGCTTATGGAAACTAGGAGATGACAGCCTCTAACTCACAAAATGGCAGCACTTCTCATTTAAGTAATGTCTGCTTTGGCAGATGTGCCATCTTGTTTACATATGGGTCTTTATATCTTATAAGTTCAGGAGCTGATGCTTTCAAGCTGGTCTTAAAGATGCAGAGAAAATTGATCACACAAGTTGTTATGAGGGGAAGAGAAACATAGACAATGTGAAAATTCTAAGTTCAAAGTGGACTAAATGTTCTCCCTCAGTCTCTGTTGCTGAAGGTCTTTGAAGTTAGTTGTTGCAACAAACTGCCATTAAATTGATATCACAGCATACCTTCCCAGCATCTCTGGGCATGTTTCTGTTGCTTGTTGATCCACTGTCCATGCCAAGGCTCAATATGCTTAGTTCTCGTTTATGTTGTCCTATTGGCTGTGGCTTACCACACTCAGCTCCTGTTTGAATTGTAACCAGCTCTTGGCCAAAGCAAGGCTGTGACATTCCTATGTCACATGCAAGGAAGAACCCCTAAATGTTTTCACAATAAAAACTGAAGGCAATTATTATGGTCTGTGTCTCCAGGGCCCTGAGCACATTAAAAAAACCTTAGTTGCCTTGAATATCCTGACCTGCAGCTTCCACTGGCACACTGCCCATAGATGGCCCAGCAGCTGCATTTAAGCTCAAGTCTATGCTATTAGTCCCTGCTGCCCGAGCTAAGGCGTAGTTGTGCTTGTCTCCATCTGTCACACCCATGCCTATGTCCATGCCCATAGCCAGCCATGGATCCTGTTGATCTGTTTCCTGACCTGTGAACTGATTTTCTGGGTTGATCTCAGACCCGTCTCATCTCTGTGTACCAGGTCAGTGATCACTGTGTCTGTATGTGACCTTGGTTGCCAACACAGGACCTGATCCTGACCTGAGGATTGACTTCTCAGCTTGACCTAGGACCTGCCTCGTCAACACGAACCTGCCTGAAAATCTGGACACTTGGTTGATCCTGGCTTCTAGTCCTGGGCCTGCCCTGCTCTCCTTTTCTGGATACATTGGGATGGCCCTTGGGTAGCAAGGTTCCTTCCTTGATGTCTGGTTTATCTTGCTTGTCTTGCCTCCTTATCCTTTAGGGAGTAGCGAGCCCTTGCTGCATCATAGCAATATCTGGCAAGAGCTGCTGTGACTTGGTCACAGAAAACAGTGTCTCTGGACACCTGGTCACTTGTCTAGATTCTGCTTATCTATTACACTATGATGAAATTTTTATTTCAAGCCATTTTTTTTAGTCACATTTGTGTAGCAAATCAGTCTGTGGTCAAACAGTAGTCAAGAATAGACCTCATGTTCAGCTCAGTTCTCCCCAGAGTATATGGGAGAACTACAGAATGATGTATCTAAAGTAATAGTAAAAATAAACATACCAAATGATACCTGATAGGTCTGGTATGAATGATGTGGCTGAGCAATACTTGTCAGTAGTAACTTAGAAATCAGAAGCTGTCTCTCTTGAACAGGCAGAGACAAACGCCAAGTCATGAAACAGGAGAGAGCTCTTGTTGCTGCCATAGCTGGCTGGAGCACTACCATAAGGCTGGGAAAAACATCTGGGAGCTGAGGGTTGACATTACGTACTTGGATGCCTTCTAGTTCTAATATACAGAGAAACAGAAGGGCCTGAATCCAGTCCCAGGTGGCACCTCTACAGTCACAGCTTGTTACTTATGTACTGTGGTCTTTCTCTTCCCTGTTAGATGCATGTGACATTTTAGTGTCCTATGGACAGAAATTTGTGCTTAAACTCAGCTATTTAGAGGTTATGGATGATATGCAGAGTAAGGCCTCATCCAGCACTCCATTCTGGCTGTCTGATGTGCTTACATCTTCCCCACCTCCCATCCAAGCCCATGTCCTGCTGCACTGCATGATGACTGCTGTCCTCACAGTCTTGCTCCTTACTGGACAAAAGTGCTGTTGTCTCCCTCCTGCAGCAGCCCTGCTGAGACTCAGACCTGTCCATCACTGTTTTGACCTGGACTTTTCCTTCAGCAGACCAGAGCTCTGGTGCCAGCATGCTCTGTATGTGCTGTCCCACCTGTGCACCTGAATGGTCACTTGGCAGCATCCCAGAGGTCAGAACAGACCCACAGAGCAGCCAGAGCTTCATCTTCCTGGAGTGACTTTGGGAGCCTGGCTCAGGTCTGCTTCCTGATCTGCAGCCCTGGAGATGTGATGTAGAGTCACAGTGCTTCGCACTAGCATTGCCTTGTTTGCCATGGTGGTCAGAGGCAGAATGTCTCAGTTTAAGTGTCTCTAATGAAGGTGGATTGTGGACTGGGCAGTAGGCTGTGGCAAAGGAGCTGCAGATGGATATGTTCCCCATCCTGAAGCCCTGCCTGTCTTACAAGTCAAACAGTAAATATGTTAGCCTCCAAATCTGCAATCTGTGTTAACTGTAGTGGTGAGATCTGGCAGGACTTCCCTGTCAGCACCATGCATGACTAAGATAAGACAAGAAAATTGTGACAGGGCAGGTTGCTGAGACATGGTATCATGATTCCCTTTATTTCCAACTACCACCCCCGTTATTGGCCTACCCCATAGTGAGGTCTTTCCATAGCAGCATTGTGATAAGTGAATGCCTAATCCATAGAACCAGAGCCAAGACTATTTGGATAGTTGGAGATTATTTACAGGCCACTTTCATAGCTGGATCTGACAAACATTTACAGTTGACCCCATTGGGTGTACTCATCTGAGTGAACTATGACAGCTCAGCTGGTATTTTGGATGTAAGTTCTGCCCTTCCACCCTCACAATTCCCTGATTCACCTTGATTTCCATCTCATTTGTTTTCCACTTCAGCCATCTGCTGCTCACAAACACTGTTTAGCTTCATATCCACCTTTCAATCCCTCACTTCTCTTAATATCTACTCAGATACAATGAACATGATCTATAACCATCACTGCAGCAAGTGTGACTCCTCCTTGTGCTGCTGACTGGCCTAACAAACACAGCTTCAACTTGGGAAAAGGTAACTGGAACCCACTGCTTCAGCTGTATTCCTTAAATCTCTTCCCTTGAAGGGTTATCTCACAGCTGTACCAGGTGTCCCCTGGACCTGCACCACATGCCATGACTGTTTAAATTCAAAGGTATCAAGACTGATAGATGGTCCCCTGAAGATTGCACTGCCTCTGCTATGAGAAATATAATAAAGCACTTACTGTTGCTTAAACATACATTTTCCTATCTCACAGTCCCACTCCATGTCAGTGACAGGAGAAGTGTTAGCTGTCAAGGAGAGACTATTTACACAGTAATACAGGGCCTGAACAGTTAAGGTTCTGGCGGAACAACCCCATACCTCTGGAGTCTTCTGAAAACTTCTTACAAGACCTCTTTGGCAGCTTGCCTGTGGATATCCAAGTTGGGTGGCTTTCTAGCTTACCTGTGGACATGAGATGGTGAGGTGGGTTAACTCTGGCAGGTAGCTAATCACTATACAGATGCTTGCTCTCCCCTCTCCCTGCCCCATGGGATGGGGTAGAGGATTAGAAGGGCAAAAGTAAGAAAACTCATTCATAAAGATAAAGACAGTCTAATAAGTGAAGGGGAAAAAAACAAGAAAAGACACCGCAAATGATGCAGAGGCAATCACAACCAGCAGACTGATGACCAGCCAGTCCTCAAGCAACAGCAAACATAGAAAAGTCCCTCCAAGTTCTATTGCTGAGCATACCATTAGATTACATGAAAGATCCCTGTGGTCAGTTTGGGTTGGCTGTCCCAGTTGTGGTCCCTCCCAGCATTTTGGCCACCCCCAGCCTAGCTGGAGGCAAAGTCTGAAACAGAGAAGGCCTTGACACTGCGCAAGTGCTATTCAGCAATAGCTAAAAAGTTAGTGTGTTATCAACACAGTTTTCGTCTCCAGACTAAACCACAACACTATACAGGCTGCTATGAATAAAATTAACTCCATCCTCGACGGTGCCCAATGGTTGTAACTCCTAGTTCTGGCAGACATTTTTCTGCTTCTGATAGAGGTTTTACCTCCCATGGGAGAAACAGCTTACAAGTGAATTTTGTGTAGAGTTTAACCATATGGTCACCACTGAGCAATCCCTGAGTGCTTAGAAAAGAGAGGCTCAGTGCTGAAAGTTCCTCGAGGTGCTCTGAACACTCTCTGGTATGACTGATAAGAAAAGAAGAGATGAATCATTGCTTTCTCTCGAGTGAGGTCCACCTGGTTTTGTTGTCCCTCTTGCTATTTAAAACTCTGCCAGTTGTGTGATGACTATATGCTATACTCAACTCTCAAAGGGAGTACAGACACTCTGATATCCACCAGGTTTGGGGTACTTATTATTCTGCTGAGTGCTTTGACACAGCACAAGCATTAAAACAAAGAGGCAGAAACAAGGCAAAATCAGAAAGATAAATATGTAGAATTTCTGTGATGCAAAGTAATGTGAGATGACTGTAGAAGAACTGCTTAGAAAATCATAGTCCAAAATACAGATACATTCACTTACAGGTTTTCTTTTTTCACACTGACTCCTTATAATTTGATCTGCTTCTCTGATTTCTATAGTCTCACCAGTTAGTGTGAAAGATTGGGATGTTTTATTTAGCTAAGAGAAATGAATACTGAAGTAAACACACAGGTGACTCCTTCCCACTGATCACCTGTTGACTTTGCCTGGGTCAGGGCTCTGCCCACACATCCTGGTGGCTGGCTGCCATTCCACTTCATTCTTTGGGGTCAGACTTATAAAGCTCACCCAGTAGTAGGACATCATCAATTATCTTAATCTTTTACGTCTCATACATGACAAGAGTCTCAGTAATGTATGGTGATGCTGTGTAATCTGCAGAGGAAAGGTTCTGGGAGACATAAAATGCCATAAGTGGTTGTGCTTATTAGTCAGAGTTGTAAACTCACATGTTGCTAAGCATGTGTATTTGTGTATCTATAAGCTTGTTTTTATACGTGCTGTTGCATTATTATGCATATCTATATATGCAAATATCTGTGTGAGTGTGTACTCATACACTGTCACTGTTTCTTGCAGAGCAACAGTAAAGTGTGGCCGCCTCCTTCCCACTACAGAAAGGGAATAGGAGGAAAAGGGAGAGAGACTTGCAAGTTGGAAAGGATCAGGATTGCAGGCAGGAAAACAGGCAGGGTCCTCTTCAGGCGTCAGCTATGGAGGAAGAGAGTGAGACCCTTGTGATCTCCCAGCTTTAAACTGTGTGTGACATGTATGGAATACCTCGTTGGTCGATTTGGGTCACCTGTCCACCCCTCCCTGCAAGTATGAATGGAATGTGTGAAATTTATGAATCATCTTGGCTGCTATAGCAATAAAAGATAATCCTGGGGTTTTTGTCCATATCATTCCTACCATTAGCTCAGTAAAACTGTACATATCAGGTGTTATCAGCTCTGGACCGAACACTGTATGAAAAACATGCAGCCAACTTCAGAAAAATGCAGTTACTTAGAAGAACCTAGCTGAAAGGAAAATTCACTAGCAGACAATTGGTCTTGTTTTAAGCAAAACCAGGACATACACAGAGACATGTTTTAGCCATTTTAAAAATTTGAAGTTAACAGAGTAAATCTCAAAAGGCTCTGTGTGTTTTTTCTTTCCATAAAAATGTAGATATCTACTGAGAAAACTCAATTAAATCCAAACAAACATACAGTGGATTTTCCTTTTACTGTCAAATACGCCAGCAGCAGAACACTTGAACTGACAGAAAATTTACCATTACAAATTAAGTTCAGGAGGCAGTTTGTAAGTCGAGATTGAGACCTAAGCCTCTGTGGCATGAGTCCCAAGATTTTAGTCACATTTAAGTTTTGCCTTCCCTCTTGCTTCCGGACTTCCACTGGGTGATCATTCAGCCAGAGAATAGAAAGTTCAGTACCTGTAAAACCTGAGATTTACAAACTGGGATCTTGGCTGATTCAAACTTTGTCCCTTTTTGTTTTTTTTTTGTGATATCTGATCTAACTTTCCTTCTCCCTCGCTCTTCTTTCTTCTCTCTGTCCTGCCTGACTTTCCTAATTTCTTCCATATTTTTCCATTTCTATGACTTCTACCTCAGTTCAAAATTGTGTTTTATGCAGAATAAAATTGTTCAGTGTGACGCTGCAGTTGGTACTACCAGACATACATCTTGGGCTTCAAGCATCAAATCAGCCAGAAGACACTTGAGAAAAATTGCAAACTATGTGTCTGTCCTCTTGAGACACACCTGGCTCAGAGAGATAAACTGGGGGAGTGGTACATCCAGTAGACACCACCACTGTAATACTGTCATTCTGCAGGACTGGTATACTGAAATCTGTTTCCAGGAAGACACCTGTAGAGAGCTGGCTCCCAGTTGCTCTATCCACCTCTCTATCCCCTGGCGTATATCCTGGAGGCCCTCTATAAAGTGTTCTGAAAAAACTGTGAAGTTTCTAGGTGACTACCACAGTGAATCTGGAACGTCATGAAGGTCTAAGGAACCTAGAGGCTAAAGGAGTCCTGAGTAAGTGTATGTCCACTGTTCTGTGTGCCCTTTGCTGTGTATGTTCCTCCAAAATGTATTTATGTTTAGGAGGTATGTATACAAAGGTGGTGATGATTATTTAAAAAACCCATTTGCTGGAGTGGATCTCAGATATATTCAGATGTTACCAGTAGCTCAGCATTACAAATCACCTTCAGATTTATCTTTAACATTACCTTAAGCAGCTTTTGTAAGCAGAGATAATTGACAGCATGAGAAATACAGAAAAAATATTTTGGTTATAGCTATTTGAGTAAAACAAGGTCTCAGGCAGATGTATGACCCTTGCTACAGACATGTAGCAGCTTAAAGGCATACTGGATTACAGCTATTTGCTCATGAAGGCCAAGAACGAGCTTTTCCACACAGATATGTGGCCCTTCTGGAGGTTACTCTCATCCTCTGAAGCACTGAAGTTTGCTCCCCATAGACAGGATATGCAAGTTCTTCTAGAGGCATGAAAATTCACTTGTGTTGTAACCTTGTCTTTCTGATTTTGTTAGGGTTGAACCAGTTTCTGGATTTGGAAGGGATTCCTTTCCTCACATTAGGCTGTCAGAAATGACAGAACAACATTTCCTTTTTTTTTTTTTTTTTTTTTTTTCCCTTTTGTTTATTCAGCATCTCATAGAGCACATTCAGCTTCCAGGAGACACCTGGAAATGTTGTATTGCAAATTCCCTGCTTCTGCTTTGACTGATTTTTTCTCTCTCTGCTTTCTGTGACACATTTCTGGTTTTACACCAGGAACTTGCTACAGAGCACTGCTGCTAATCAAGCCATCTCTTGCAGATCAGACTAAGCATCTTGAAGCCTAATTTATAACTGCATGTTTTTAAATATCTACTGCAGAGAGAAGGCGATGAAGAAAATACTGTAGTATCAATGCATTTCTAGCCTTAGAGAGTATCATGTCCATGAACTTGAAAACACATTAGTTAAACACTTTTCTTTCAAGAACTTTCTGAGTGTCTGAGTTGATCCCATTCCCTCTTCCTAAGGTATGAACTAATGCAAACACCAGGGAATGGTTCTGTGCTGTGAAGTGAGTGGTGACCTTGCAGCAGAAGAGGCCCTGACAGCAGATCCTGTTTTGGCACTGCATTGCCAGATAATCTGCCATGACTAGCCTTCTGCTTCACAGAGGGCCCTGCCAGTGTCTGGATCCCTTCTTCCTCTGTACTACACCATTCACATTCACTTCTGTTTGTTCTGCCCTTGCAGGAAAATTAGTAGTTTTTGCCAATAGAATGTTGAGTGCTGGCCTGGGAGAATACCAATAACTCAGTTCTCAAGCTATATAGTCCCAAGTCAGACTTGGCATTGAGGAAGGCAAGGTTTTCTCTTCCAGGAGTGCACACGCCTCGGTGGCTCACCAGGGAACCATTTCTGCCACTTGCATCAGGTCACAAAATAATTGTGTCGCAAAACCAGAGGAAACACTAAGTGACTGACTTAGTACAGTCATCTCTAGCTAAGCCACATGAAGAACTCTTTTTAATCCCTTTGCTCTGCGAGCCAGTTTTGGGTGTGTCAGTCAGAAAAAAAGCTCCTCACTAACAACTAGCATTGTTTCACTTGTTTTTCAGATTAAATGGGAAAATATTTTTTGCTGCATTTCGAGTGAGTTGCAGAATAGATCACAGGAAGGTGATGCCCAGTTCATAATGCTGAGATTTCTCAGGGCACTGGAAAAAGCCTAGTGTTTTTACACCACTGAACTGTCATGACCAATACGTTCTGCAGATACTTACCAGCTGGCTCAGGTCTTGCTCTCAGAGTGCCCATGTGAGTAGAGAGTTCTTCTTAGTTGTGAAGTTTCATGAATATCTGGGTGTTTCCCAACAAAAAAGCTGTCCACTGCCATAGCTGTCCTGGATGCTGGGCAGCTTGCGTAGTGCTAGCCTGAGGGTGTCTGTCCAGTTGCTGACCACAGCTGTAGATGTGTCCTTACAAACATTGGGAATCTTCCTTTCTTAATGTGAGGACCTAAGTTCATGGGTGTATGAGTGGTCCTTGGAACTCCACAGAATAGTCCCATGAAGGGAAATGGCAGTAACCATTACCATCCGCTGGAGATCCATAAAATCACAAACTTCTGCAGATAGCATCTTCTGTTTCCCTTCCCACTGGGTTCTGCTCAATGTTCTGATGATATCTGGGTGTCAGAACAGTTATCTGCCATGTCACAGCTCTGTAACTTGATGCCATTTGTGTAGATGCTCTTTCTCTCTTGGTGCATTGGAGTAGCTAGAGAAGAGTTGCTTTTCTATTCTGGGGCTAGTGGTAGTAAAGAGGTATGCTTTCTGCTCTGTGCTGCAAAAAAATGGCTCACCTGTTAGTTCCAGATTCTGGCAGGCAACCTTGCCTACACCCACAGATCCACTTCTGAACGAGACTCACCCTCTTTTACAGTATTTTGTTATCAGGAACTTGCTCTCAGTTTCATCTGATGAGATAGTTTACTTGCGTAAGAGCAAGTCACCTGGAGGAAATATTCAGCTGGGTAATATTACTAACATCCAGAGTTTAGCCTTCAGGAATAGAAACTGAAACAAATGTAAGACTATTAAAGCACCCATCACCCAAGAGCTGACAGACAAATCCAGAATTATCCATGGCTGCTGTCACTAATAGAGGTAAGTGCATGTGTGTGAAAAGCAGGTCTATTTCTCCATATTCAGTGTGGATATTTACTGTAGCTGTATCTAAGGAACCGGTAAGTACAGACAAATGTATGTGTTGTACATGAAAATATACAGGAGGCACTTGTGGATTTGTGTGTGTCATCTCTTTGAATGCATTACTGCATCTTGAGACTTAGGTTCAAAATACTAATGCCTCATTTTGTTAACGCTGATGTGTCATTAGGCAAGAAGAATTCAAATTCCAAAAGATCTCTTAATGTGGAAAAAGTTCTCAAAGGCAGTTAAGAATGGAGCAAATTAGTTGGCTTATTTTTTCACCTATTTTGTTTCCAATGCAATAAATAACTAGAAAATGCCTTTTCAAAATCAGTGCAATAAAGCTGTGCAAGGCACTGATCAGGTCTCTGTTGATGTGGAACACTATTTTATTTCTGCTGGAATGCAATTTCACTGTGTATATTTCCTAATTCCTCATCTTAAAGAGCTAAGAGTTATGGAAAAGTGCCTTTAGTATCTTAATTCCAAGTAAATTAATAATTTTCTACAATAAAATGAGGCTTCTTAGATCCTTAAGTTTGGTATGGATAGACTTCCACCAAAAA
This sequence comes from Columba livia, assembly GCF_036013475.1. Classification (NCBI taxonomy): domain Eukaryota; kingdom Metazoa; phylum Chordata; class Aves; order Columbiformes; family Columbidae; genus Columba; species Columba livia. Next base: position 99,659 of record NW_027043810.1, read on the forward strand.
AACAACTAGCCTTGTTCATCTGCAATTCTTTTCGTTTAGACCCTCAGCTGGGAAAGGATGAATGAGTCATAGGGTAGAACTTCTTTGCCACCACAAAAGACAAAATGTATATGATCAGGCAGGTATGATACTTTTTTCAGCTTTTGAAACAGTTTCATACTAAGAAAAAAGATTGATTGTCTAGATTGATGTCATGAGTACCAACAGGAAAATAGCTCAAGTTTTATGTAGTAGAAGTGGTTTGAAAGATAGGAAGGGAGAAGAGATTTGATTCTGCTCTGTCAGGGAAAAGCAGATGCAGTATTGCTGAAATTGGTGAAGTTAAACTTGAGTAAGATCACAATCAACCCTAATGGGTTAAATTGAGTAAGGGTTCATGTACAAGAGTAGTTTAAGCAACCATCAAGCTTAGCTCCCAGGTAGAAATCTGCCAATCCAGCATCTAAGAGCTGCTGTCGTCCTGTGAAGGGATTACTTATTCAGCCCTTCTAGATAAAGGAGATTTGACAGGGAGGATGTAGACTGAAAGGGCCAAGGACAGTGGGTGTAGAGGAAATTTTGTTTTCTGATCTACTACCCTCAATGACTCACAATCTTTTCTATATAGATTCCGCATGCAGAGAGAACAACCAAAGGTAAGAGATATGGTTCTATCACTGTGTGCTGCCTGGGCCTCATGGAAATTTTCAGAGACAAAAAAAGCTAAGAAGCCCTTGTGCCTTGTTTTCCTCTTATCATCTCTTTCCCCAATCTTTCTTTCCAGATTTAGGTCATTAGATTGTGACATTCTTCAAGCTGCTCATTTGTGATGGGGAAGGTTGAGAGTGGGAGGCTTGGCTGATGTTGAGAGCAGGCAATGCATAATGGAACCAAACATCATTGAAGTGTCAGGATCATAGTACCACTAGTACTTTTGTCACAGGTGGAAGATACAGCCAAATGACTTCAGAAGAAATTATTTGCCTGACAAGCAACCAAGGGTAGTGTACCTGCTGTATGAAATCAGGTGGAGAAGAGGTACCATCTGGAGGAACTGGTGCTCAAACAATCCTAACCAACATGCTGAAGTCAACTTTTTGAAAAATTATTTCAATGCCATGCCATCAGTTTCTTGCTCCATCACCTGGGTCTTATCTACTACTCCCTGTGGGAAATGCTCCATAAAAATTATGGAGTTCCTGAAGTTACATCCCAATGTGACCTTGGAAATATATGCAGCCAAGCTCTTCAAGCACCTGGATATCCGTAACCGGGAAGGTCTCAGGAACTTGGCAAAGAATGGAGTCATTATACACATTATGAACCTTGCAGGTAACCTAACTACTTTCTGGCTTTGCCTAGGTGTGGATTGAAAGTTTTGTGATTATGTGCACTCTCAGCAATTGTGCTTTGTAATAGTGGTGGTGACTGGCATTGGGAAATACTAGTGAGTGTGAAAATGCCACTCTCTTCTGCCTTATTTTTTCCCCAATCCCATACAGCTGCAGGACCAGCATGGTCACTTCTTCTTGCCAAACATGAACAAGGAGAGTTACGTCTTTCTCTAGCCATCCATGTCTCCTTTATATAAGGTGAAAAATCCTGACAGTAAGAAAGAACCTGTCCCTCCTGGCATATATATGCAGATCAGCTTGCCAGCTGCGGCAAGTAGTTCATTTTGCTTGATAGCTGAAGTAGAGAAGGAGACATATCTAAAGGAGACTTTCAGACAACGCATCACAGATGACAGTTATGTCTTGCATGTGTGTAATTTTGTATGTATGTCTTGCTCGCCTGTTGATGTTTAGCTATAAAAACAGTCCAGTAGCTCACAGAAAGGAATATACATTTGGAGAGATGAAACTCACGTACCTGTCTGAATACCTACTACTAGAGTGTGCAGCTACAAAACCTAACAGGTCAAAAGTGAACTTGAAGAATGTTATCTTGGGGAACCTGTCTCTGGAATTATACCACCAGAGCACTGATAGAAGCTCTGGCTATCCTATCAACACTAAGATCAATATGAAACTGCTAAACATTAGGGTATTCACTCCAGGTTTTCTCTGATAATCGAGATAAGTCAGATTAATGACTGAAGCAACTACTTTATTGTCTTGCCCAAAGCTGCTGTGATCAAGCACAAGGCTGCCAAAAGGTATGCCTGAATGGCCCCAATTGCATGTGCCAGTTCCTTTTTCAGTCCCTCCCAAAGAAGCAGCCTTCCACTCTCCAGTTCTTTCTCTCTTGGCCAATGTGCTCTGGCTGCATGCCCTGATCTGCTGTCTGTTATAGGGGTTGCCTAAGCCACAGCAGTGATCTCTATCTCCCAGGCAATTCCCCTTTTTAGACATATTGCTATTTGTAAAGTTTTGGTTCCTCTTTCCGCTAATTTATTTGTGTAGTTGCAAGTCATTGTTGGTCCCTTGCATGAGTACCCTCAGATGATTACCTTCCTCCTGCCCATTCCGTTACCTTCATCTTACTGAGAAAGAAGTGACTCTCTGGTGTATTCAAGAAGAAAAAAATAGGCATGCCTTTCATCAAGTCTGACTGGATATCTCTCTTCTCAGATTACAGTTACTGGTGGAAAATATTTGTCACACGCCAACATGGAGAAGAGGATTATTTGCCCTGGAGCTTCGCTTTACACATCTTTCTGAATTGCATAGAGTTCCAACAGATCCTTTTGGTCAGTATAATGCTACATTGTGCCTTTGTGGCCAGGAATAGAGAACAGATTTAGCAATAATCTCAGTTCTTTCACTAAGGAAGGGGTAAATTGTTTCAACCCTTTACATGGATCAGCTACAAGTAGCTTGCAGCTTACTAGTGCTATTTGATCCCAAAAGCTCATTCAGCTGTGTAAACATGTTTCAAGCACACTCTTTTTGCTTCTCAGGACAGGGCCACTGATTTTAGTTAAGTTCTGAACAAATTCAAAATCCTAGATGAGTGGATTCGCTTTAAGCATCAGAGCTTACACACAAGAGTATCATATGACTGAGATCTGCTTTCCCCACTTCTTGCAATTCATACAACTGCCAAAGTTATTTGTGTGGCCTGATATCCTACTATACATGAAAGAGAAGCTAGTTTACTGAACAGGAGAGAAGACCAAGATGGGAATTAAATTCCTGGCTCAGCCACTCTTTGTGGGGTGAGCCAGTTCTTGCTTGAATTGGTCTCTATATGCACAATGGGGGCTAGCAGAATGAATGACAAGAACTAGAGGAAGGGATCCACAGAACCACATAATACAGAAAGGAACTTAAAACTTTGAATGAAGAAAACTAACCTGTTTGTATGATACTGTAAATGCCTTGGTTTATTTCCGAATGAGGAAAAGGTAAACATTTCATTTCAGTTCAATCCATTCCAAACTTTACATAGGTCTTTTAATACCTCGGGACATTCTCTTTCTAATTCTAACTGTTAGAATTAGACATTCAGGTGACAGGATAAGCAGTCAGTGACATTATCCAGTCAGTCAGCTGATCTAACAAAGTAGTTAATTCAATGTAACTGGGAGATATTTTTACCTTGGCTTTCAGCCTTTCTGAGTCTCCTAATGTCTGAGATTAAATAATTTAGCACTTCATGTACAATCAAATGCATAATATGATGTTTATGAGGAAACTGAAGAGAGCTGTCTGCTAAATGCTTATGAGTACCGACAAACTAACGCTAACTTGGCACAGTTACCTGGGCAGCACCAAAAGGCAAACAGGCCTGTCAGGTCCTGGTTTTAAAGAGCCAGCTAACAAATGACCTGTCCTTCCCTGTGCCCCTGGCAACCTTGATGATTGCTGCAGACCCCTGATGGCCAGGCAGCTTGCACCTGGACACTCGTGCTGAACATCTGACACTTGCTCAACTGCTTTGCTGTCTCAGACAAACTTCTATTTCTTAGTGGTCTGTTTTTCTAGGAGGGGTTTATATGGCACAGTAAATTTCAAGGTGTTATCCTCTTGTTTGGAAAGATCTGTCCCAAGGGAGACTATCTGAATGTGCATCAGAGTGATCTCTTGAACTAGATGCTGTGTTTTCAAATTCTGGATCATGTTGAAGATAACAACTTAAGCTTTTGGCATCTAATTTTTAATGTTCATGTTTCTTTCCTCTTGCCAGGGGCTTCCTCCATTGCTGCCAAACTTCAAATACTGACAAGCAACAGCAGCATGTTTTCAAGATCACTTTGTGCATCATAACATTATTTCAAGACTGGAAAAGCCATCCCCTTTCAGTCTTCCCCACTACAGCCTTGAACTGTGAGTTTCACACTGTCACCAGAAAAGACTCTTAGAACTGGCTGAGCATTGCTAAGTATTACACACAGCAGAAAGAGCACATGACAAACCATCAGGCAGTTTGGATGATGCAGCGAGGCAGCCAGGACACAGTGCTCTGGGTCTTTACAAGGCTTCCTGAAAGTCCAGTGGGGATGGAGACTATGTCCCAGGATCAGGCCTTTCATGTCTGCTGATTCTACAATCAGATTCTGTGAGTAACCTCTTGAGAGGCCAATGAGTAACATTTTTCCTGCTCTGATCTGTTCCAAAGAAGTAATCAGAGAAATGAACTGTGGTTTTGAGAATTTCTTATTAAAACCACTTTTATGGCTACATGTGTATGTTTCAGAAAATACTTGATGCTATTTGTATTTATGTAATATTATTACTATTACATTACTGCCTTTATTACAAAATAATACAGTTATGTTACTAAGGACTATATTGATTGATTTTAAGATTTTATTCTCCTTGTTTTTATGACTGCAAAAACAACATAATAAAATGGAAAATGTCAGCTCTGTGGAAACTTTGCTTTTCATGTTCACTTCCTGGGCACATATCCTTCCCTTGTAATTCCACACTCTGGAGTCCCAGTTGTTTGTTAGAAACTGGGGAACACAGTACAAAACCTCTTCTTTTCCAGCTGGAAGCACTGAGTGGAATGGTGCGGCAGGAGATATTGAAAGCTCTGAGATATCTCTACAGGCAGAAGGCAAAAAGAAGGTAGAGGTGTACTGGGCCTTTCAGCAGTTTTACTTGCACTGCAAGTAATGCAAAACATCTGAACGAATCCTGTTGGGAGCTCCATTTTTCCATTTTAGATTCCCAACCCCTTCAAGTGGGAGGCCCATTCTGTGATGCCACCGGGGAATGTGCTGCTGCTGTGATCTGCAACATGCAGGCAGAAATTATTATTTAAAGAACAAGGCAGGGGCTGGTGGGAACCATGCCTATCTCTTCTAGTTGATTTATGCTTATAGCATCCTTTGGCCATGCCAAAGTCTCCAGATGTTTAGCAGACAATGAAGACAGACAGAAAGCTGCAGGCTGAGTAAGCAGCTCCACCCTCTGCTGTCTAAGAGAGTATCTAAAGCTGAGTGCAGCTGGCTGGGGAGTTTCTCCTACCAAATAAAATTGCTCCACACAATGCATAGTGTGTCTTAAGTTTTTTTCCCACTGTCCAGGTCCTCAGGCTAGATGTCACATAACTTCTTTCTGGCCATTCTAATGATAGCTCTTTTTTTCCTTAGCGAGAAATCAAATCACTTAATCAACATGTAGTTGAGTCCGTAACTATTCAGCACCATAACTTTAAAGTTATTGGTCTTGCTGTGGAATGTGGCAACCAGATTTGAGCCTGATCAATGTATACATCTTCAAACATCTTCATTTGTGTCTTACTTTGAAACTTCATTATGCTGCAGAGGTTAGTTGAGTTCCATCTGAGAATCTAGAAAGTACAACATCACAAAGCTATACAGCAATGTATAGCATCGATGGCCAGTAAAAATGGAAACATTAAGAAAATCTGCAAGACCTGAAGGCCCATCCCTGTCTCTTGCCATAAATATTTAAGCATCACGGAATCTTGCTCACAGCCTAGCATTGCACAGGGAAGGCTTTACTCATAGCTGTGTGAAAATTACTGACACACTGCTAGTTCACATGGAATACTCTAACAATGCTGGCAGGTGTTGCTATGTTTCTGTACCTTAGAAAAAATATACAGTCAGACTTTGACTTAGTGTCCCTAAAACTCCAGCTCTCTGGAGAAAGATGGCAGGTTGGATACCTCGGGTCTTTGGAACAGGGCAATGACATTGCCTGGAGACTAAATGACGTATGAATTTGAATTAGAAGGGGAAGGTGGATTGATGGGAGAGAACCCAAGAAAGAAAACAGGAGCCTTCTATAAGCAGCACTAGGTGAAGGGAATTAGGTGGTCCAGAAGCTAGGGCTGTGCCAGCCACATTTTTCTACATGAGAAAGAACCAGTAGTCCAGTAAGGAATAAGATATACCAGCCCAAAGTTAATATTAATCCTGTAACAGTAATACGGTGACCTGCTACAAATTAATTGCTTTTTCCTGTAGCATCATCTGAGGGCAAGTACAGACCCTGGTATGAATCCTCTGACTTTGTTCCTGACAGCCCAAGGCACATCTCAGTGAACTATTAGCATGAAACAGTCTACCGGTAGGCAAGGTAGAGGACAGTGTCTTTATTGCAGGACAGAGAGATTATTCCTGGCACACCAAGTGGTTCCCTATTCTTGCTTTGAACTTCAGCTATTAATCATCTGTTTAGCCCCAGGCCATACAGCCTTGGATGAGAGCAGGATGGTGGCCAAGGGAAAAAAAGCAAGAGAGAAATCAGGATATATAGCAGAACGACAGAGGACAAAATTATCTATGAAGGAGGAAAAAAATGGGATCCCAATGGGCTCCTCAGTTTCATTTAACATGGGTCTCTGCAGCATTATCCAGTGCAGCTTCTTTCAGACAGGTGGTACAGTAGGCATAATTCTCTTCAGGTTGTGAGGGATGCCTTGGGGATGAATGTCAGCACGAGCAAGAATATGAGATGGGTATGCAACATGATTTTTGGACACACATCCTGGAAGCTGTTTGGCCTACTCCTGTTCCATCTCAAAGTAATACTGACAAAGATCCACTAGCTCCACAGAGAGCCCTGGGTGTCTGCACAGAGATATGCTGGTTTAGGTCCCTTTTCAGCTCCCTTTAGTTACAGAAAACTGTAACTTTCTAACTCTTATTCCCCAAACAAGTGTTTTTATTTGTTGTCCTCTGTAATTATCTGGTTTTCTGTCAAACTTCCTGTTTGCTTGTCTGCCTTCTCAGAGGGGCTAATCAGTCTTGCTAGAAGTCCCAAAAGAGAAACACAGCAACAATAGGTTCCTGGAAGGGAAATACTCGGGAAGAGAAAACAAAGTGGGAAGGTGAAATAACTCTCATCTGACATACTCCTAGGCTCCTGCTCTCCTCAGCTCTTCTTAGGCCAAATGTGGTTTCTGAGTATTCAATAAAACTTGCAGAAGTGTAAGCAGCTACACTGCTGTTCTGGGAGACAGATGGAAGTTTTTTATGAAGGCTGTAACAACGGCAGCTGGAGTGTGATCAGGGTCCTGTGACCCTGCCCCAGTACAAGCAAGTTCAGGTCAAAGTGGTGAACCAGAGATGTGACCATTTGCTCAGCAGCATTCCTAGCCCATTAGGCAACAGTTTTGCAGTGGTGATGGTCCTGTAATGTGTAGGACTATCCCTAAGGGAGCAAGAGGACATGTAACAAAGCAGAAATGGTGAACAGGGAAGTGTGAGAGATGATGCCACACTCCTAGTGGAGCCTGGACTCTGAAGTGAACACTGTCACAGGCTGCTGTCTGCACTGGTCCCAGTTGCAGCTGAGTGTTGGGGCGTAATGAGGCAGAGATCTCTGGCATCTCCAATCCGTATCATGGGTCACAGTTCCGCTACTGCTTGTGTCAGCTCTGGACATTACCAACTCATTTGGCTGCACAGAAGTGCCTGTCTTAACTGAAGTGCACAGACTCATTTTTACGAATTAGCCACAGTGTATGATTCTTCATGGAAGGCTCAGCCCTTTCCCACTGAAGGCAGGAGGACAAACCTTCCCTGGTCCATTTGGTATCTTGCCAGTTCAAAGGTAGCCCGTTGAAGTTTTTTACACCAATTTTAGCCGCCAGACTGAACCTGAAATCTGCTGTACCCCTGCTGTGCCTCCACAGGTGTATAAAGGCCTATAGGTGGGTATACCACACTGCTAGCCTATAGAGGTAACCACAGAAGAGAGCTGATCTACTCTCATATTCTTCTGTCCTCCTGAACTGGTAAAAATGTTGTTCCACTTACAGAGCAAGACAGGTCTTAACTGTGATTAATAACAAGATCATAGCATGGATCACAGATCATCATCACAGATCATCAACATCCTCCCTGCCCTGGAACCTGGGTGCACTCACCCATGTGAGGAAGATCACCTCTCTCAATATTAGCCCTGCACCTTTGAAAGCCATATCAATCCTTCAAATTATATGCTCAGTAATAGTAATTATAACCACAGTAACAATGGTGTTGTATCTTATGCAGGTTTGGAAGCCTGAAGGGAAACCTGCCTATCACAAAAGTGTATGAGAGATTTAAAAGTCAAAAGCAGCCCTCAAAATACTCGCCACACACTTTGGCATCTACCTTTATGCTCTGACCTCTGCTCTGGCAGCAACCTGCTTTCTCCTTCCCTTTAGAAGCTCTGCTTATCCCTGCTGGTGTTGTCAGAACAAATGGTCTCTTCTGTGCCAAACCCCTCCACATTTCCTCTGTGGACAAAACCTGAGCATTTAATACATGTGTGATTAAATAACGTAATTTCTGCTCATGGAAACACCAAAGGGTCAGCACCAGGGAGGGGAGAAAAAAATGCTTTGAGCTAGAGGATAATGTTGGACACAAACATATATAGGCTAAAACCCCCTTAATGGGCAAGTAGCAGGGGTCTGGACCCCATGACCCTGAAGCCCCTTTCTGTCCTAGTTTCTGGGTACCCGCATGTAGGAGAGGGAGAGAGAACAAGCCACTGGGGTGGAGGGAGACATACTTTTAAAATCCCCCTTGTTTTTGCAAGGGTCTGGAGCATGTCTTTGCGTTGTTTAATGGTAATCTGTTTCTTATTATTGTAATGTGATGTCCAAGGACGCTGTGTACTGACCTGGAGTAATGCTGTGTGCAGCTGTGGGAATGATGTCAGTGTCGTGCTCTTTAATAGGCATGTTCTGAGGGTTGTAGAGAGCTGAACTCCTGGAGCTGATTGCAGTGAGGAACAACATCCCTACAGCCAACACCCTGGTAAAGTGTGCCAAACAGCCCCATGCACCAGGAGATGGCAGCCATGCCTGATTTTCCATATTTTACTGATAAACATCCCATCCCCTGTTTATCCTGTTCCCTCTGCTATCAAAGACCAACCCTGTACCTTGCTCTGCTGCAGAGTTGGAGCTTTCAGAGAGTGGGTGGTCTCTGTATCCCAGCCCTTGGGATGATAACGCACGCAGAAGTTGTAAGACTGTATGTGTCCCAAAGGTCTGATATTGCCAAAAGATCATGCAGACACACGCAGGATGACGTTCAGAGAGGATGAAGGAACTACCCCCAGCCTGTGTGTAGGATGATTTTCTAGAGCTCCCCAGGCCTCGTGAATGTGTGCTTACAGTAATGGTGTATAAAGCTTGAGCATGCAAAAAGCATTACATGCATCAGTCACAGGACCAGATCTGATGAGAACGCATGTTTGTGCCAGATTTTCTGGCAATCTTTTATATCTTGTCATCAGTTGTGGCTTTAGTCCTTAGGGTGTGAGTAACAAGAGAACTGAGAGGTGGGCACCCTTGTGGAAAGCACGGCTTGGGGCAGCAGTTATACAGATTTTTGGATGCGCCTGTTCCTTGTTCATTGCAGCAAGCCATGGGATGTTGGAACAAGTAAGACTGAGGTTTTCAGCTAGCAATGCAGGCCCGTCTCCATAAGGGACAGGTTGTAAACATAAGTGGTACTCAAGAGTATATAAGCAGTAGTGAAATGTTGCCTGTATACACAGGCAAGTAAAGGTCTTAGGCTGAAAAGGTAATGTCACTGCATAACAGTCGTCCTCCAGGGAGGTATTCTTGGCAGAGACACCTAATGTGTTTGAGGTTGAATTAATTAATAATGCCAATTCAAAGAATACTTTGTAGCAAATAGTAGGAATTGGTATTTGAGAACAGAAAAAATGCTGTTGAGATGAATCACTCTAGCAGGAGAGCCAAATTCCTATAGCTAAATCACACGGATTAGCTAAACAGTTCACTCTGAATTTAATCTGCTTTAGATTCAGAAGAAGCAACCTAGGATGTATTCTGAATGTAGTGCATGCTTCTTTGCATTCACTCATTGCATTTATTCTCCTATTGTACAATGCCATCAATTGTCATGTTTCAACAAGTATCTTCAGCTCAGTGTTCGACAGCATTTCAGCAAAAGTATCTCAACTGCTTTTTTAGAAAATGCTATGTTTTCTATCAGCTCTCCAACAATTTCACTGAGAAGGACAATGGTGTTGCACAGGCCAACACCAAAAGCTGGAAGACAGTTGCCCTTTTTCAACTCTTCTTCATTTCTGGTTTTGTGAAGTATGTTTAGTCAGCACTTCTGTGTTCACTTTAGTAATTTATGAATCATGAATGGGGGTGATAGACTTTCAATCAATGAAAGAAGCATCTTGAACAACTTTAGCACTTACATCACAGATTTTTGGTAGCATTTCCAAAGTACCTATTGTCTGAACACTTTACCTGCCTTGATCTGCTGGGTGACATTGTCAACAATTTCAAAGTTACAAGTGAAAAGAATGAAGGCATCTTAATAGGATAGTGCCTGGTTGTGTCTCCAGAAATCAGAAGAGATAGATTACACATCAATCTTCTGTGTCAAATTTTACTTCCCTCACCCACATGCTACCAAAATAATGACAAAAACAGATGCTCATTTGTAAGGCTTTTATTTATATAAATAATATCCACTATGTCAAACAAATATACAACACCATGCTTGCAAATTAATGCTTTGCAAAGAACTCTCATTGCTGTTCCTGATCAAAATTCCTCAAGCTGAGAGTGACTCAGGAGCCTGAAGTTGTAGGAAACTTGTGATGCACCCAGTTGTGACCTCTCCTAGCAGGTGGAGGCACTGTGGGCATAGGGTTCTGTGCTGTCTGCCTGGGACTGGCCTATCACCAGAGGAGGTGTTTTGAGGAGCAACACAGAAGCCTCCAGCCTGACCCAGGAAGAGGAGCAGCATGGAGCGGAGAACTCACAGCCATCCTGAAGGAAATGACAGAGCACCTCCAGAATGTGTGACATACTTAGCCTTGGCAAAGCCTCAAGAGGTTTAGATGGCAGAGGATCTGTGATTTAGGCAGTGGGAAGGTGGTGGTGAGAAGGCAGGTACTATGAAACCATGTGTTCAATGTGGTAAAGACTGTGTCCACAAGATCAGGTGTTAATGAGGTTCCCCTAGTGGAAACACAGTGATTGCCATGCAGGAGGATGCTTTGATTTTGCCCCCTACAGAAGATATCCATCTGCAGGCTGTATAGCTTTGTACATGCTGGAAGTTTTTTCTGGTCAACTCCCAGACCAGTCACCAACTAGCCATATCTGGCCATATTGTGGGCAGTAAAAGGCCTGAGAAAATCAAAGATTGTGGGACTGTTAAGGTGTCTCCATCAGAAGGAGCTAGGGAGAGAGCGTATTGCACATCTGATCTAAGAGGACACGTTCAGTGGATGAAGAGTAGTGAGAGCTCCTCCCTGACATATGTGAAGAAACAGATAGTGACTGATGTGGAATCCTAGTATACCATCCAAAATGCCACAACCTCAACCTACACATTAAGTCTGAGGGACAATACAAAGTGGAAATGAATTGTGTTTTTCAATAGACACATGCTGGAAAAAAAAACATTGCAAAGGTGAAGTGTCTTGGTTGGCTCCTTTTCTGGCTGTGTGGGAGGTCCACACACTGATCAGTACTGACCCTGAGCTGCCATGTATCTCATCATAGTTAATAGGAGTTGAGTGGACTTCCTATTTCTGCAGGGGACGTGTCTTGCTGCACACCCATAATTGCAGCTCACACTTGAAAATGGCCAGCAAGTCTTCTGCTTTCATTTTAGGTTTTTATTGTCTAGATTCAACCTCTCCTAGGGCACGAAGCCTGGACCCAGATCTACTGAAGCTCCCTCTCTGGACAGGAGGCACTACAGGGCCTGGGCCTACACACAATCCACTTAGAAGACCTGCTGGTTTCAAGTGAGGTTTTTAAGTTAAGCTACCTGGGCTGTCCAGGACTCACTTCAATACTCTGCTGAGCTTTCTAGTAACTGCCCAGTTTCACTGTTAGGACATGGGCGACACCACTTAAATGGTGATGGATTTCTACTTCCTACCCACATCCAGAAGGACAAATAAACTGTCCCACAGGGTAGAACGCAGAGCAGCTCAGTGTAGTGCAGCTCTAAGAAACAAGAGACGTGCTCCCCAAAGGCCTCATGAAATATGCAGATCAGTGTGGTGCCAGTGAGAACAAACACAATTGCACAAACACCTTGCAGGCTGTCTGCTCCCACCTGGGTTAGGCTAAATCCAGAACTCCATTTAGTCGACCACTTGAATGAGCTCTGCAGGGACTGAGGGAGGGCAAATCACTCTCTGGCAATGTCATTGCAGTTCTGACTATTCACAGCTAGCAATGGATGAAGTGTGAGCCTGGGGAATGTGTCTTCAGAAGTTCAGTCTAATTCTTCTTGGAAAAGAAAAAATAAGGATAGCCTAATCTGTAGACACAGGGCTGGAAGGGAGAGGTAAAGAGGGAAGAAGATAAAGATCTTTTGTAAGGGAGAGAGTTGGTAACCAAAGAAAAAATATTTGTGAAGTCTTCTGGTTGCTGATGACTTTCACTTCAAAGTCCCAGAGTTTTAAAGGCATCTCGTAAATCATCTACTTCGTACAGCGGCTGCAGTGCAAAATATAAATGGCAGGTCAGTTGTCAAGTGAGCATAGGTTCCTTATGGGGAAGAAGGAAGGAATGGCAGGAGATGGGGTGAAGGAAGAGAAGAGGAGAAGAATGAGGAGAGGATATAGAGGAAGTTGGGGGAGAGAGGAATGAAGCACATAGAATGTGAAGACACAGGAATGCATGAAATGGCAGATGGTAGAGATGGGCAGCAAGAGCAGAGAAAACTACAAGGAAGAAGAGATGAAGAAGCTGAAGGGAAGAGACACTGAAAGGAGAAGGAGAATTTGCCCTCACCAGGAGGATCCGTCGAAGTTTCCTGGACAGGTGTACAGAGTTTTCATGCAGCCCTTCCCAGGCTTCGAATGTCTTTTCCCTGTTTTCCACAAATGTGTTCCAGCAGTAGAAGTAATCTATGTAAGGCACAGAGGAGTTAAAGAATGCTCAAGGCTGTCCCAGAGAGGACATTGACCTCTCCTAGGATCACTAAAACATCACATCCTGCCATCATCTTCTCTGGCTCCTCATCCTAGCTTCTCCCATCCTCCTGGGTCCTCCTATCCGCCCCACCCCACCCAGCTTTCCATCATCTCTTTCTCACCTGCACATCTCACCTTTGAATGTCATGATGGCAATTTGGGCCCCTGCCCTGTGCAGACGCCTCAGGCCCTCAGGCTCTGCCTTGCGGTCCTCACAGAAGTAGAGGCGTGCCGTAAAGATGCGGAGGGTCAGGTTGGGGTAGGCTCGCAGGAAGTCGGCCACGTGTCGGGCGCAGTCATAACAGGGGCTCCAGGAGGTGAACCAGGTGATGCGGTAGCAGCGGCCTGGGTCAAGGTCCCAGGCTGAGATGTAGCGCAGGAAGAGCACTTCCACATGACAGCCCATCTTTGGGAAAGAGGGAGAGGTGCAAGGCGTGAGGCGGGGAGTGAGCAGGTTGTAAGACGGTTGGGGAGGGAAGTGTGAGCAGCCCTTCTTTCCCTGCTACTTCAGGGAACCTGGAGCTGCATAAACCTCAGCACGGATATAAGACCAGGATGTCAAGATGTTCCCCATACCTTATTGCGTAGATATCCAAAGTCCAGGGAACATGATGTAGCACTATCACGGCGCTTCACAACATAGCAGAGATAGGTTTCACGTCGTCCCTTGGCCCAGCGCAGGTTCTTGAAATTGTAAAGGAAGAGTTTCCTTTTCATCAGCAGGCTGCAGGAGGAGACAAGAGAGAGATTAGCTCCACCCTGGAGCCAGCAGTTGGCCATGTCTTTGTTGAGGGCTCAGCACCAAAAATACCCTCCTCTTGTCCAGGCCTCTCAGAACAAGAAGAGCATCAGTAATTTGCATGCAATGTGTTAGGGAAAGGGTGCAGACGTGACTGTGGGGATGAAGCAGGTGACCTTGTGAGTGGAAACAGTAAGTGAATTAGTAGTGATCAGTCAAACAGCAACTATGGCTGGGTAGAGCGTGCAAATATCTGCAAATATCCAAAAGTTAGACACCAATGAGGGAGAAGGATGAAGGCATCTCAGAAGACCTGGGAAGATAAGAGGACCTGGATTTCAGTCAAGAAATATTATTTTTGCTGTATGAGATCCTGAAAAGGGGCAAGGGATGGATCAAATTAGAGCCTTTTATAGAAGACTGGACAGAGATTCTTCCTAGAATTGCTCAGAGGAAGAGCATGGTTGAAAGTGTGCAGGGCTAGGGGCTTGGATAAGGTGCCATACACTAGCTTACAGAATACATAATGGGGTAGTCGTGCTGACACATCTCCAGATACAAGTAAAATTCGCACATTAGACAAACAGTGAGACTAGAAGGGACTGCTCCCATGCCCAAGGATCCTGCTGGTGAGAGGCAGCAGGAGCACAGAAAGGATGATGTAGTAATGAGCTGTATCTAGCAGCCTCACTGCCAAGTGGAGGTACACAGACAGTTGAGAACAGCTGTGTTCACTGAGGTGAGATGCTCATCTTCCCCACAGCAATGTAAAGCAAAAATTAATGGGTTAAAAATAATCCTGTCCTTTGTCATCTTTTCCCTCTGATAAACTGACATTCAGCAGGGAGATGGGAGTCAGATTAAGTGACACTGAGCTGGATTTTTTGGGCAATCTCCAGTGAAGTCTAGGAAAGGGGAATTTGAATTTGTTAGGAATTTAAATCCAATTTAAATCTGAGAGTCTAAGCAAGTAAAGGCTTCTTGAACAAACATCCTTCATCTGTTTGCCAACATCACCATAAAGCCTGAGCACTGCATAGCACTTCAGCTCCAGTTAGCAGTGGTATCCTCTCTGCCTCTCCAGGAGCTTCTATCATTTGTGCACCCAAACACATGGCAATCACACCACAGGTGCTCATTCATATAGTCACACACATTCTCTTGCTTTTGTTACCTAGTGCACATGCTTTGCTTTCTTGTAGCACTCCCTCTTCCACCTCACACTACGTTGCCAGAGAGGTACATTCTTCCCTCATACACCCTGGCTATCCTGATTGCCCCACAGATAGGCAGGCCACTTGCACACATCCTCTTTTCTGCCATGTCACCCTCAGCCTGCAGTGCAAAAATACCTGTCTTGCTCACACAGAAAGAGCAAGCACACACATACTCAGTTATGCCACCCTTTATACAGACTTGCTCCTAGAGAAGTAGATCACATGGGAGTTGTGGCATGTCTTATCCTAGGAGAACATCCATAGAGAAGACAAAGCAGTGTAGAGTCCTGCACATGCTCAGAGAGCAAAGCATCCCTACTAAACATTTTATTCAGCTCAACAACAGCCTCAGGAATTTCTTGGAAGTCTGTCCTGTAAGCACTGCCTCAGCTCTGGTCTGCTGGGCTTGCAGGTTGTGTCAGAAGTAGGGCAGAAACTGATCCCATTGCGTTTCATCACCCCTTTCCCTGGCAGTTCACATTGTGTGTGTGTTTCTCCTGTCCACTTTTCTCTCTTGCACTGTATGTTCTTCATCATCAGTTTTGGTTTATTTCTTACACTTAAAGCTGCCCCACTTCCCACCACCTTAGATTTACCCTGTTTCTCTGCCTTTGTACAAACGCATATGAACATGTGTATATTCCCTAATATACACACACACAAACACACACACATGTTGGTTCCCTCTCAAAACCGTCAACCAGTGGTTCATCTCAGGCTTCTCCCTCTTAGACATGTGTTATTGACGAGAAGTGGAGAAGACTGTGTCCTGTAACAGAGGTGCTGGTGTGGCAACACCCCTGCCATGTGTGACAGATCTTCAGAGAGTATAACACAGACAATCACAAGGGAAATGAGCAGGTATGATAGGCCAGAGGATTGCAAAGCATTTACCTGGAGTGTACCACAACAGCAGAAAACAGAGAGGAATTGTGAAAAATGCAATCACTTGTTGAAGAACCATGTAAGCCAGGTGAAAAGCGTTGACAATTATGTTGATGTTTCATCAATGGAAAAATGCTTTTCAACACACAAAAAAAGTTTAGGGAAAACAGGATTTCCATTTTCTCTCTCTCTTTTTTTATTTTTAAGTTTTGGGAAAAAAAAAATTTGCTTTCAAATTGTTTCTGATTCTTCTTCTAACTTTCCCTTTTCTCACTTCTTCCCATTTTTCTTTATTCAATAGTTTTGCCCCGTGAAACAGCACGTGGATGCAAATAAGAGTGAAGAACCAGAAATGACCCTCAAACCCCAAAAAATTGAATTATGATCACTTGGGTTATTTTTCAGTGTCAGAACAAAGTGAAGACAATTTTGAATCACAAAAGCCATTTGTTCAACTGGAACTGTTCATTAACATCAGTTCATGTTTTCCCTTCTATCTGGAGCTAACCATCCCAAGGTTTTTTTTGCTAAGGAGAATTTAGGAATGTGACTGATACAAGAAGACGAATAAATGAACAGATGTTGCATGGAGCAACTGAGCAGATTTGTGGTTAAGTATCAAGTGCTGGATACATGTGCAACTCCTATAGCTATAGGATAGTTCAAGGGAAAACAGCAAGGACACAGAAGCTGTGATTCTATGTGCAACTCCTATAGCTATAGGATAGTTCAAGGGAAAGCAGCAAGGACACAGAAGCTGTGATTCTATGTGCAACTCCTATAGCTATAGGATAGTTCAAGGGAAAGCAGCAAGGACACAGAAGCTGTGATTCTATGTGGGCACTGAAGAAGCAGATTGAACAGGGACCTTCTCCTCAAATAAAGATTTGTGAAGTCAGTCCTCAAATCAGAGTGAAGACCCTTGGGTGTGTGAATGATATGCAATTGTGGAGAGTGACTAGTGATAATTACCTCACAGAGCAATTGCAGTGCAAATAGAGGAATCCAGTGCTGGAACAGTCTGTGCTTACCAGCACAAGTGAAATCTGGTGTGAGAGAAAGAACAGGTGGATAAGGAGAGAAGAGAGGGCAGGGATCAAGGTGTTTAAGTGGCAGATAGCATTCAAATGTTTGTCTTTCTATTATCTCCTTTTGTTTCTAGAAAAGAAAAATAATGAAAAGGAACAGAGAATAGTCACGAGAAAGAGAAATGACAGAAAGGGAAAAGAGTACAGAGTGGCAGACAGTCAAAGAGAAAGAATGACTGAGACACAGAGATGCAAGATATGAGAGCTGATCGAGGCAGGGAGTTAGATCACTGAGTCAGATGGGGAAAGGGACCGTGAGCACCAAACAGGGAGCAGGTTAATTCTAAGAGAAAGACCCTCATTTCTTATATGAGCAAGAAACTGGAGGCACTTATTTTACCTGTCCATGACTGCCAGGGTCTCTGTCAGGTGGTGGTATTGCAGGGAGGTTGTCTTGCAGGCTCCGTCTGTGCAGCCCTCTGACTTGATGTACAGAAATGTGGATTCCCCTTGAGTTCCCTCTCCATTCACCCCTGTCTACCCTCTGCCAGATTTCATCGGGCTGTGGTTGAGGGAGGAGTTAGAAAGGTCTCTGGAGCTGCAGAAGCTGAAGAGCAAAGGGTTGAGATGAAAAGGGGCATTGGTTCTGAAAGATGCTCAGCAGTCATTGGTCACCTCCCCCCGCTGCACTCCCCATTGGGCCCTCTCCACCTGCAAAATTATTCTGAATTAATATCAATAACATAACGAGGCAGGAAGCATTGTCTAGTGGTTAGAGGAGGGCCTGCAACCTTGTGTACCACTAATGTAAATGTGGGCAAAACCACACTACCCCTCTGGGCCTTGGGCCATGCAGCTGTGCAGTGAAGGTGGTGACCCTGCCCTGTCCCACTACAGAGAGAGCTCTGCACAGTGCCCCGCAGCCATACGGCTGGAAGGAGCTCAGGGAACACCAAACTTGGCAGGCTTACTCCCTCCTCCACATCCCCCTGAAAGGCCCAGCAGCTACTTAACAGCATGGGGCAACACCAAGGCCCAAGAGCAGACTGAGAAGGACCCAGCTCTGGAGACAGCCTGGAGTGTGATGAGGAGTACCTGGCCCCACTTCAGCACCTGAACATGGCCATGGGCACCTGGGCCCTGTCCACACACCAGGAGTGGTAAAAAACCTGCATTGCAAAGCTGTTTGCAAAGGACCTGTGGGGAACGACTCAGGGCCCGATCCTGCTGTTCCATGTGGCACCAGCACTGAGATCTGCCAGCAGCAGAGTGGCTGTAGGGATCCTCCATCTGACGGCTGCACCTGGCAAGCGTGTGGTTGTACAGTGGTGTCGTGCCCGGGCTCATGCTCAGGATGCACACGCTTTGTTCTGCCAACATCACGCTCTGTTGCCCAGCCACTGCTCCACCACAGCCCTGCAGCTCCTACCTGGGCACCCATCCCCTCAGCAGGACTGAACGACAGCTAAGGGATAGGGCAGCATGTTCGGTCAGGCAGGGTGTGGAGGAGGCAGCCAGGGGATATTCTGTTGCTTTTCTGCCTCAAGTGGGGCATGGTCAATGCTACGCCTGAGAAACAGGGCTTTTGTTTACCTCATGCTAGGGTAGTTCTTCACTTTTTTCTCTGCTTCACTTACTTTCCTTATTAATCTTACTGACGTTCAGCATGCTAAGACTGTGTGAAACCGGTATATGCAAAAACATGAAAAGGAGAGATGAGTTGCCAGAACAGAGTAGGCGATTCTCTAGCCCAGCCACTTTGACAGGACTTGTCTTTGAGAGTGGCTGTTGTGGCACAATTCAGGGAAAGGAGAAGCACTCCTGGAAAGTCCAGGGCTGGGCTGTCCTGCTCCTTGAGGAAATGTCTGGGAAGGCCATACACACAACAAAACGCAAAACGACATTTTGGAAGTTACATTGGTTTCAAGAGTTGTGGCAATTATCCCCTTTGAGGATCTGGCTCCTGGTGTTTGACCCAAGCTAGAAAAGCCTGCAGTCCTGCCCTATCCTACTTAGAGTTAAAAAGGACACTCCTGCTAATGAAACAGCTGTCTTCTTTCAGCCTTTCCCCTAGCAACACCTTGTGACAAACCTCCTCAGACAGACCAAGAGTCATTTTATCCCTCTTTCATACTAGTTTTTTATTTTAATAATGCAAGGAGGATGTTTGTTACACAGGACGTTAAAAATAAGAAAAGGAAAAAAAAATGCAACACACCCCAGGAAATCTGCTTCTTATATACCACAACTCTTTGTGTTACATCAGATAAATAAAGGTAGCTTCAGCTTTATTCTTGTTCTGGCTCCTAATTTCCGTAGTCAAAACCCTGGAGAAAATTTAACACAACATTTTCTGCTCTGAAAACAGTCAATAAATATCTTAATGGTCAGCCTGGTATCTCCTATAAATTAAATTTTGGGTAATGATTTTCTAAAAGGTTTGACATGTCAGTTGTCATAAAACATTTAACTAGATCCTTTCTCTGGTCCTGCCTGTAAGTGGAATTCCTTCTTTGATGTTTAAAACATCATCTATTTTCCTTAAATGTTGAGAGCCCCTTTGCTCTCCACAGAGATGAAAAAGAAAGAATGAGCAAATGAAAAGCTGAACTACATTTATGTCAGTCTTCGGCAGGGCTCTCTAGTCTAAATACTAACATAGAATTTCTAATGCCCTTCATTTAGACTGGCAACTTCATACTGGAGGTGTGAGTGCACAAAGTCAGTGGCAGCAATTCTCTTCTTCTAGCTCTAATCCCCAGAGCATAAACTTGTTAATGTGAATGTGTTTTTAGTATCTCATAGCAAGTCCAGGGCGACACTTTGAGAGAGACCTTCAGCTCCTATGCAGTTCTGGCTAAAGTGGGAGGTGCAGCCTCTTGCCAAGGCAAGATCTTGCTCATTAGCAAATGTTATCTCTGCTCTGCTAAAAAAAAATCGTTTGGAAAACCATGAAAAAGTTGCTGATCTGTGATCTAGGTGCTAGTCCAGCTTCCTCCTTGGCTGTGCTGTAAGTTGCCAAATCTTTAACACATGGTGAGACTACTGTGGCTAGGAGCTAATACACAAGGAGAGATGCTGGCCACTCTGGTTTTCCTTCCTCTCTCCTCGATGCAAACTTATTTGGAGAAGGGGCTGGGGGTGGGAGAAAAAGACAGTTTTACTGAAGATTATTCCATCTCTGTTTGTGGCCAATTAAAGACTAGAGGGGAAGGCTAGAAAGGGTCTCTGTTCTCATGTGTTTGGAGTGTTGTCTAGCAAGAGACTGCTCCAGCTTATCAAGATCACAGAAGGGTGTTCTAGCATCCCTTCAGATTACTTGTGCTAGGGGTTCTATTCTCTGTCTTGAAGTGAGAAAAACAGAGAAATAACAGCAGGCTGAAGAGCAGTGGTCAGGTGTAAAGGTGGAGGGGGAACATACTAAAGATTCAGAAAGAAAACTGCTAAGAAATCAAACAGCGAAAATGCGGTGAATAATTAAAAGTAATTACCCAGCCCCAAAGCAGAGGAGGTGTTGCTTGTTTAGTCAACAGGAAGCCATGTGTTGGTGTGTACAGATATAAATACATATTTATTTTTTCCATTCACCCTTTGCTCAGAAATCGCATTTTGAAACAAGCACCAACATTACCATTTGGTTGTTTCTTATGCTGAACACAAAAAATGCAGACACCTGCTTCCACTTGCCTCAAGCAAAAACCTCAAGCAGTAAAACTTTCTCTGCTCAACAAGTGCTGATGCACCATGGACACTGGCTTGCACAGACACCTCAACAGGGGGATGGTAGAGTTCCTTGCAGTTAGACACAGGCAAATAAATAAGCTGATGTGTTGATTTATTATAAGCACATATAATGTATTATGCTTATTTAATAAAATAATATATTAAGAATAAGCACATACTAAAGCATTCCTTTATTATAAGCATGTTACATTATATTCTGTGTTCATTCCACAAAGATTTATCACCCTATTTTAAACAGGCCCAACACATAGGTAATAGGCTTGCTCAGGCACCTCTGCCAGGCAGATCATTCCCTTTACTCCAGTCCTAGGTGTAAATAAAAACCGCACTAGACGTAGAGGCAGCTTGCTGTCTAGGACGTGGAGAAAAGGGCCTTGTCCTTAGAGCTGCCAACTCATATTGTGATACAGCTGTGGATGCCATGCATGGGGAGAAGATTTCAGCAGTGGCAAGGCACAGCATTGTCTTTCATGGTGTGGAATATTTGGCACCATGGAGATATATGAAAGCTGTGAGGATGTGTGTGAGGTCTGCCTGGGTTGTACATCACCAGGAGGGGCAGGGGGTTGCAAATGCAAATCTAAAGCCCTGTGGGGTAAGTGTTGCTGAGGCTCCACCTATATTAGATAAGAGCAGGGATCCAAGGTCATGAGAAGGAAGTGGGAGGGAGAAAAGGCAGGAGTTCAGGATGTGTGGGGGTGCCACTGGGAGGAGTGGGTTTATGAAACCTGGACCCCCACCCTGTGCACCACTGCATGCTGCAGAATTGTAGGTGATGCCACTGATGCAGAATTGAGGGCGACTGGCTGCTGGGTGTACACTAAGATTATGCGTTATGATGTGTTTTACTAGTAATTTGGCTTTCCAGGCTTGCACTGCAAAACATTTACCTGGAGATTGACTCATGGTTTATTTTTGTTCCACTGTTGAGCTTGTTTTGGTGCTGGGGGATAAGGCAAATTAGAGTGAAACTATTGAATTGAGTACACATTCTTCAACCACAGTCCTGTGAGCGCCTTTCATTCTTGCCCTGCAGTTCTCTACTGGCCCAGCCTTGGGCTCCTTATAGGAACTAATGACCCTTAATCCTGCCTCTGTGACCCCACAATTTTTTCTCTCCCTGCCTATATTAATTCCCCCCACCACATCTTTAGGCAGCAGCAGTTCTATTCCTTGTTACCAGTGATTGACACCTGCTGTAATCACCAGCAGGAAGGGATGAAAAGGGGCTGGGTTTGGTTGGGGAGTTTAAGGTTTGGTGAATGTGTTCCTCACCATGAATGCAGGTAAGAAATGTGACCAAGTTCCACATGCATGCACTAAATGTCCTCAAGTGTCTTCTCTATCTTGAGGCTGTGACATGGTTGTCAACTTATCTCATTTACAGTCAGAAAAACACAGAGTCTGCAATCAAAGCTGTCGAGAGCTGGGGGTGGGAAAGTACCCACCAGAGCTGGTTGCACCTTGCTGCTTCCCATAGCAGTGCACGCACCTCCAACCTCCAGTGCACCCTGCCCATCTGACTTGGCTTCTGATTCAGCACTGTACAGATCTGGAGAATACCCTGTTTTTGCACAGGAAACTGGAAGCTGCATTCCAGTGTTACTCTCTCTTCTCCTACACCTCAGGCGTTTGGCCTGGGAACCCTAGGCCCTACTCCCAACCACATCTTCACCCTCCTTAATGGAAGTCACTGGCTCCATATCTCTGCAATCATCTGCTAGTCATGAGGAGAAACTCAGTTTTGCACCGCAGTTTTTCACAATGAGACTCATCTTGTAGCTGTGGTTATGCTTTCACAGACCAAAGTTGCCTGTTACTAGCTCCTGTTTGTGCAGGTGCAATAGCTCATGCTATTCAGTGCAAAAAGAGCTTGCACCTGGGGCCTGGGTGGTAAATCCTGATTTTAATTTCCCTGTTGTCTTTAGA
Source organism: Columba livia (assembly GCF_036013475.1). Classification (NCBI taxonomy): domain Eukaryota; kingdom Metazoa; phylum Chordata; class Aves; order Columbiformes; family Columbidae; genus Columba; species Columba livia. The sequence goes on from NW_027043810.1 coordinate 122,535, forward strand.
GAAGTCCTTTGCTGGAGAGGCTGGGACAGAGGTGCTTGGAAGCTCACTAAGGAGCAGCATGTTGCACATTCCTTGGCTTGCAGTCATGTGTTAAGAGTTCCCTGCAGTTGTACAAGCTTTCCTTGGCTGGAGATCCTCCTGAGCATTGTTCTTGCATCTTACAAAGTTTTCTTGTCAACAAAGCATGTGTTTTCAGAAGATTCAAGATCGCCTTGCTAGTTCTTGTCTTCCTCCCCATAAAGTTCAGAGCAGCCTCTGTGCACTTATCACGGGCTACATCCGGAAGGTTTGTGGGATGCCACCACTAACCTCTGTTCCCTAGTGCCAAAGTGTCAGGCAGTGGAACTAGGGGCTGTTCCTGCTACCTTGATACTTTTCCAAGGGCTTAGTGCTCTCAGCAATGGGGGTGGAATGGGAGACCCATCCTGAGGCCAGTGAAGAGAAGGAGAAAGGAGTGGAAAGTTATTCTCATTGCATGATAAAGGTCTCCTTTGCTGTTATACCTCTGCTGTCTTCCTTGCTAGTGCACTGTCATGCCTAGCTGTGCTGACTGTTAGCATCAGTATTTCTTTAACCGTGACCACATGGGAGGCTCCCAAGTTTCTGGGGTAAGTTGTGAGGTTAGAGTTGTGACACACTTGACTTGGCTGCCCAGGCATGGGAGTCTGAGAGCTTCCCAGCTAATTTTGTAGAGTTTAAAAATACCTTTTCATGTTCCAGCCGAAAGCATGGGTGAAAAGGTTGGTAGAAAATTCGAGAAAGCAGTAAGAGAGAGAAGAGGAAGAATATGAAGGGGAAACAAAGACCCTGTGAAAGTACTTATTATGAATTATTATTATCAGATATTTTAGTTCACTGGTGCCCACTAGTTTTAGACAATGCTTGCAGCATCATGTCTGCTTCTCACTCAGAAGTGGCCCCAAATTACTATGTCTCACTAAAATATACAGCTCTTGCATTCACATACACAAACAGTTCGTTTTCCTTTTCACAGTCTGTACTCAACCAGGGGACACCATGTTCACTCATCTGCCCTATCATTTCTTTGCAGGTACAGGTAGGTCAAGTAAGGCACAGACATATTTACTTTAAGATGGCTAGCTTGGTCCAATCTTGATTTGGAAAACTGGTGATAAGACCAACAAAACCTCACAGATCGGAGATGCAAAAATTTAACCTGAAGCAGTGCCCCTGCGGGCTCTCAAATAACAGAAATGGCAAAGGGGCATATAGAGACTGTGAAGAGTTCAGTGGCCTTTTCTAAACTAAACCAAAGGGAAACTACATAGATACCAGCTGATGGACAATGGAGCCGAGTGAAATGGTGTAATGATGGTGCTGGGCTCAAGTAGAGCTGATAAGAAAATTGTGACCACAGTGTAGAGAGTCTCAAGAATTACTACATTCACACTGCACCAGGCAGAAAAGAAGCTGTTTTGAACTCTTCCTCCACAGAAAGACCAGGCTGGCGTCTAAGTTTAGGCTGTGGAAGAAAACACGTTTTATTTGTTAATCCGTAATATTGGCCAATGCAGCTTGCTTCAGCTGATCTGAGCTATTTGGGTACCAGACAAGATATAGTGAGGTGTAAGAATTTTCTAGTGGGTATGTTTTCTAATACATTTGACTGGTGCTACAAGGGAACAGTCAGAGCAGGTCATGCCCACAGGAATGCCTTTAGCATAGAAAGGCTTTGTAGGTACAAGGCACCCAATACATGGGTGGCATGCTGACATGTGCATTGGTGTGAAACCAAAACCTTGGTCAAAGCTATGCTGGTTATCATGTTTGAAACAACTGCTGCTGCTGCATGTGCCGCTGGTGCTCCAGCCTCTAAGTCTAAGAAGCTGGAGAAGGTGGCAGGAAGATCCAAATCCTGCAAGCCCCCAGTCTCCAGGTGGGGGGCTTATTATGAGTGCAATGACTGCCTCCAAAAAGCACAAAAGAACTTTCTCTCACCACTCTGAAAGGGAACTGAAGTACACAGCACAGAAGAATAACACCTGCACCATGGCTGGGACTCAGGAGCCTGGAGAAGGGCAGCACAAGAGGACTTGGTCCTTCTAGCTCCTTTGAACTCAACAAGCCAAGAGGCATGTACCAAGAAGCCAACAAAAGCCCAGAACCACCTGACCCTTGACTGACACTGCCAAGAAGCCCAGAATAGCTGTGGCTGTGAAGGAAATCCCAAGGAAAGCCAAGAAACTTGCAGAGCCACCATGGCCAAGAAAGCAATAAAGAGCTTAGAAAATATGAAAGCTGACAGACCAAAAAAGGCAAAGATCCAGCTAAGGGCAAAACAGTGAAACCCAAGACTACCAAAGCCAAAGCAGAGAAATTGAAAGTGGCCTCAGGCAAAGAAGGTAGGGCACAAGAAGTAGATGCTGTATGAGCACAGAGTCTCCTGCTTTAGGTACAGAGTACAAATCCTTTAATTGAACCATTGATAGTGTTTATTCTTGCTATTTTCTTCAATTCTCTGCAGCAGTATTGTGGGGGAGATGGAGTCGTAGTTTGCTCAGAGGTGCACAGCAAAATATTCTAGAATAGAGGCAACAGATACAAACTGCAACAAAGGAATTTCTGATTTGACATCAGGAAAATATTTCCCATCTTAAGCGTGGTACAGCACTGGAACAGGTGACCAGAGAGGTTATGGATTCTCCATCTCTGATGACTTTTTCAAAACAACCAGACATGTCTCCGAGCAAACTGATTAGCTGTGAAGTTAGCCCTGCTTGCTAACTTTCAGTGTAATTTTATCTATGATCTTAACTGGGAAGGCATACTATCTCAATAAGGACAGTTATTTCAAAAAATTAATAACTTCATGTACATTTATTTTTATATTTAAGTAGGTGAGTTCTCTCATTTGTTATTATTTAGACACACTGAAATACACATATGTATTTATTACATCTTTTTACTAATGTCTAATTTGTGACAAGGTGCATTGGTGTGGAAATGGCATTCTTAGTCAAATGCCAAAACCAGCATTCTGAAAGATAATTTTTTCATCAAATGAAGCTTTGCTCTGCCGATGACTTTCATCAATTCAGTTTTTTAGTATACTTCAACATAGTAGCAACAAGTACATGCAGTTTGTATTTTAACTAATAAAATTTATGTTATTGAAAACATATTTATTTGGAAAAAAATACATTAATAGCAAAAGTAGACAATAAAATTCAGTCATTCTGTTTTGCACATTTTTTAATATCTTTTTTTAATGGACTGAAATATAGCTCTCTCTTTTCTGGGAATTTATCGCGGCTCGCTCCATTAAAAGAGCTAAGAATGGCAGGGAACGGAGAGAAATGAAACAACATACTGAAGATCAGAGAGTGGAGGTGAAGAGCAGATCCAGAAATGGAACTCAGTTCTCCTGTGCCTCGGTTAAGGGGCTGTTCACAACTGGGAAAATGTACACTGCCAAATAATGTCAGACCATGTGGTGCCAGGAGTAAACGTTTTGGGGTTGTGCACCTTTAAAATCTTCTTTCAAAACAAAACAAACAAACAAAAAACAAACCCCCAACAAACAAACAAACATAACCAAACAACAACACAATGAATTTAAAACAAACAAAACAAAACAAAAAAACAAAAAACAAACCAAACAAAAAAAACAACTAAATCCCTTTTGGTTTCAACCCACCTATTCCTCACATGACAGAGGTGCTCTTTCTGGATGTATTACAAGCAGTGCTTCTCTCTGTGAAGGAAAAGCCCACATCCCAGCCAGAAGTATGCTCTTGAGGGATCCCTATCAGCTGATAGGGCTGATGACAACATGTTTTATTCACTCTGCAGATTCTTGTGGACAAGATCCAGGCAACATGGAGCTTCCAGGTGATGTGGCAGCTGCTTCCAACAGCCTCCCCATGCTTTCCTGCAGTAGTCCCCTTCCTCCCCACCTTGTTTCTGTAACCATGGGCTACCACCTTAAGGTATGCATTTTCTGTTCCCACAGTGCACAAGCTGATGTGAGGTGCCATTCTCTCCTCCCTGCTCTGACTGGCATGTTCTTCCCTTCAGAAAATCCTGAAATTGGCAGCTGAGGGAGCCACAGCTCATGAGAGCTGGAGGGCAAGAGAAAAGTAGAGCTGGCATGGGCCAAGCACTGCCCTCAGCCCCACCTGGCAGTGCTGTGTGTCACCTCATCGAGCACCCTTCCTGCTGCCCACTTCAGCCTCACTGTCCTCCTCACAGTGTTTCTTGCTCTGAGATTAACATATGAACAGAGAAGAAAAAGATGAGGAAAACAGAGGCAGAGAATGAAGAGGACAAGGAGAGATGGGAAGGAGGAACAACCATTGCTTTCTAGGTGCAGCAGAAAGCCCTCCTTGTGGCCAGTTTCCATTGAAGAGATCTCCACATCCCTAGACCCAGCAAAGTGAGGTACCGCCTTAAGCTGGGGACCAGGCACCAGAGCACTGGCCTTGGAAAAGCAGCCTTCAAACTGGCAAGACTCGTTGGTACTTGGGAGCTGCGACAGCAAAATGACTCTTACAAGGACAACCATTGTGTAGAAAGCAACTGCAGGCCATCTAACTCCTGCTCCAAGTTGGAAGAGCTTATGAAAATCAGCCACAAACTCTAGATCATGCTTCTAAAATGGGATCCCGGCAGCTTTCTTTTTGGCTAGTCCAGCTTCACAAGAAACTAGACCTAGCTGCAGCTATATTTAAAACCATTTCCCCACAAGAGAAGACAATATAAGTAAGGTTCTGGGAACAGGCAATCGCCAGAGACCAGTGACACAGCACCATGACAGTTCAGGTTGGAATGGCAGGGGAGATAAATACATGCATGGGATAAGTGCTAATGAAGATGGGAAAGCTTCTCTGTGGACCCCCAGTACTGTAAGGAAAGTGAAGAATAAACTGAGTTACAAAAAGTGGATGGGATATGTTGTATTCTTGCTCACACAGCTGGTGGAACATGCTGATAGGACACAGCAAAGTCCAAGAGCTCATGAGTCAGAGCACATCCGTATAGATGGGAGCAACACCTACCGTCACCAGGACCAGGGCTAAGGCTGTTTTCAGTATAACAGTCTGAAACAGGGACACCGCAGTGTTAGCTAGGAAAGAGCATTGGTTCTAGGGGACAGTGTTGTGCAATAACCTGCATTGTGTGGTTCAGTCCTGAAGAACTATGGGACACTGCTAGAGGCAGTTTAATGGGTAATTTGGGCCACAGCCACTTTTGTTCTAGAAATACTATCTAAATGCAGACTTGACTGCTCGCACATGAAGGCAATGCCTGAGTCCCCCATGCTCTGAGTGCTCCATCTTTTTGACCAAGATACAATGTATAGATGGTGCCTGATGAATCTATGCAAAAGTCAGAACTTCAATGAAAGAGAAATTTTCCTAATCCTTTTGACCTAGATGTGTAATTTTTAATGTAGTCTTTCAGTTATTCCCATTACTGAATTAAATGGCTTTAGCGAACAAATTCTTTGTTGCTTATGAGGTGATTTATCACAGCTGTTCTCTTATTTCAGCCATCTTACCATTTTACTTGGAGATGGTAATTCTCCATTGGCAAGTCATGGCATATGCACAGTGAAAAGATGTGTTCTCAGCATAAATCTCATGGGAATTATCCCTGTGCTCAGCAGCTGTCAACTGTGAGGAAAACCTAGCACAGCCATCAATGCAAAAAATGTTGAAGATAGTTTTCTGTGTCTCTAGAAAAATTAATGATCTCCCAGGAAGACCTGTGACAGGAGAGTGGAAGCTAGCAGGGAGAAAAGAGGTCCAAATGGCAGATATGGGCAGGAGGCAAGTCTGCTCTCAAATCTGGAAGGAAATACAGCTAGAGACAAATAAAGCCGAACACATGAGATTTGCCAAGAATAAGAGGAAATAATTTTTCTTTTAATATTTTTGGGTGCATTATATGGACTCCAGCATTAAAGCAGTGTTCTCCTGGAGTGGAGCACCTCTTCCTGTCCCTGCTGAAAGCAAGCAACAGAAGGATTCTAATCATTCCCCAAACTGTATGAATGTTAAATTTTTATATACTATACAGTAGATATGTTATACAGTTATATATCTATAGATCAGTTTACATTCAGCTCTAAATACAGACTTGAGACTTGGCCTAGTCCAGTTGCATCTAACATCTCAACTCCATCCCACCTTCCTCCACGAAGGCTAATTCCACAGGCGCCCCACCATAGAGGTCAGTGACTGCCAGTGGCTTCAACGTCTTTGAAATCAAGCTCTCAGTGCCCTCCTCTCTACAGAAACATGCATGCACTCAGTACAGAGAAATTCCTCCTCCATCTCTAGTCTCATGACCCTTGAGTACTCAAGAGGAACATGATCCTCTGTGTAGGGGTGTTATGTCCCTATGTATAGGATGAAATTCCAGTCACCACATAACTTGGAATTCTATCACCTGTATACTGGATTAATATAGAGATTTAGCCCAACTATGGCAAATTTTGACCTTATATGGAATAAATCTGTGTCTGCACAGGGGTGTCTTCCTCCACACAGAGGATGTAACCAGCTTCCTGCAGCATATAGCAGAAACCCAAGTTCCTGGGAGAGACTCTTACATTAATTGTTTTGTTCTTCAGTTTTCTGAGGTATCTGCCTCTGTGAAGCCAACTGACCCCTATATTGTGTGACCCTGACTGTGTGCAGCAGATTAGTGCTCCTGCAAGGGTGAATGGTACTCAGCTCAGCAGCAGAATACATTATGGGCAGGGTGTGGATGCCTGCCCTAGCAAACTGGCTTTCTCTTAGTTGGGAACAACCCCTAGAGATCCTAGAGAGAGGGTCTTGCCGATCTTCTGCTGCAGTAAGCTAAGCTGCTCAGCTCTGGTGCTCCATGGAATCATGCCACTAAAAGTCATGTAAGTGATTAATACACTTCAGACAGCTCTTCCCCACTTACTCTACCCAGGCTTATAGTGAAAATGGCCTGTATACCTGAAAATGTTTCCCATATAATTGGAGAAGTTTTCCATACATCTGGAAAACAAAGTTCTCAAGCAGACCACAGACATCCATTGCTACCAGAGTGAATTTTTTTCCCAGGTTGGTCTGCTTCTATGCTTATACCTGCTGACATGTCTACCTCCCCACCCGCACCTGGCTCTGCGCAGATCAGCACAGCCGGAGAACCTGCAGGAAAAAACAGGGATCCCATATAACAATTCTTCTCCCATATGCCGATCCAATTTGTGCTTTCTGCTTTGTGCAGGAGTTCCCAGGTCAGCAGGTGGAACTCAAGTGGTGATATTGAAAGCAGGCTCAGCAACTGGAGAGTGTGGAGGTAGCCAGACCAAGACAAGCAACCTGGACAATCTAATTCATTGCAAGTTCCCAGTACTGTGAGGACACACAGGTTCTTCGTGGTCTCTCTTGGGCTTAGGAGTGGAGGAAGCCATCCTGCTCCTTGGAATTTGCCTGGAATGGGCATCAAGAGATTGCTTCAATGGGAAGGGAGAGACAGAATGGAGGAGAGGAGTGGAGAGAAGAGAGAGGGAGAGGGAGAGGGAGAGGGAGAGGGAGAGGGAGAGGGAGAGGGAGAGGGAGAGGGAGAGGGAGAGGGAGAGGGAGAGGGAGAGGCAGCACTCTGTTCCAACATGATCTTCTTGAGAGAAATATAATGCCATTCTAAATCCAGAATTCTTCCTTTCAGGAACAGTTGTGCATGAGGAAAGCAATGGGCTTAAAATGAAGAATTTCCCAGAGGTAGTTATAAATTATCTGCTGCCATACAGGGACAATGTTTGTCTTGGGTTAAGGACAGATTCCCTACCAGTTCTGTCAGTTCTCTGAGGCCAGCAGACACCAGAGGAGGCTGTGCTACCACACAGCAAGCTCAGCAGCTCAGGAGGGCCAAGGAGAGGTGCAGGCTGGCTAACCATATCTGAATTCATACTGATGCAGTGCAAGAAACCTGGGCCAGGAGTCCTAGGGTATAAAGGTTTGCACTGCTCCACATACGATGCAGCTTAACTCATCTGTACCATTAGAGAGGACTACCTCCGATCCTCATGCATGTCTCTCTGCAGGGGCAAAGCAAGAGAAGATGCAGCACATTTATAAGGACCTCTGGGAAATGAGCAGTTCACAGCCTGTCAGAGTTTAAGAGAAAAGAGAGGAGCAGCCCACATCCTCAGCAACAGACTTAGGAGATTATAACAGCCACTGTGTAGCAGAGAGGAGACTCTGTACTTCAGCACCTGAAAAAGAGGATGTGGGGGAAGGCAGAAAAGCAAGGAAATGGTGGGGAAATCACAAGCGAGGACTTGTCTTGGGCTGTAGGCAGCGAATGATGATTTTTCTCCTCTCTCTTCCTTTTTCTCTCCTACTGTTGGTAGCTCACAGAGCGTCAGGCCTTTTGAGCTGCTGCTCCAGAAGTTTTCTGCAAGGGAGATGCATGGGTTGTCCAGATCGGCGGAGACGTGGAGAAAGGCCAGCCAGCTGGCGACAGATCTCATCTGAAGACATAGCAGACACACACATGTTGGCAGATAATCAAAGCTTCCTTCAAATTCTTCACCACCAGAACAGTTAGAGGTACATCCTTTACTGTGTCTACAAGAACTGTTGGAACTGCTGAATACTCATACACATGAGGCAAGTGAACAAGTCCTTGCACTTTTATTCATTTCCTTCTGGCTTTATTAATGTACAACACATATTAAAATCACATGTATTTTACTGCAACAAAGATTGCATAAGAAATTTAGACTTAATCCTGTTTCTATTCATGAATAGAAATACTGAAACTTATTCTTTAACCTCAAAGGAATGCAATTTTTAGTAAAGGTGTTTCTGGGCCTAGTAGAGCATGATCAAGATCAAGGAAAGCAGAGCTCTCATACTTCTTAGTAGTACGATATCTACTTCCCAGTGTTTTTCATGGCATGCATACTGGATAATACGCTGTACTGCATTAGAGCTCCCCCAAAACAAGTCCGGGGAAACTACTACATATGAATTGGGACTAGGTAATTAGCTAGCTTTGAGATGGCCTCAGATATTCTTCTAGGCTAGCTTGTGCTATCACTCACCTTGCATGACCTCATTCTCCTTGCAGACAATGCGAGTACACACCTCCTTGTTTATTATGTACATGCGACGTACACTGAGGGATCACCAGGAACACACCAAGGACAGCAGCAAAACGCACAGGGACGCAAAGAAACAAAAAAAGGGTACAGGCAATAAACTTGTATATTCACTGATGAGGAGGCAAATCCTGATATTTTAGGATTAGTTAGTCTAGAATAAGGCATTTGTCAACAGGAAAGTAATCTTTGTCAATACCTCATGAAATGGCCAAATACCTTAAATACAGATTACAATATAAGGTACATCAGAGCTCCTTAGTGCTGCACAGATAATACTTATTGTGCCATTATAATTAATTGCCCTAAAAGGACACTCTGAGGATAGGACTCATCTCACCAACTGGTTCCCTGAGGAAAGCTCTAGTATTCAAAGGGAACAATTGCTGAACCGGAGTTTTTAGGACTTTACTAAGGGACTGCTGGTTTCTTACCTTGTAACACAGAGGTAGCTGATACACTGCTTGACTGGTTTGTGAACAGAGTAGAGGCGTGTGCAAGGGAACTTTTCTTCGCGACAATCTGGAAACACACACACAGAAACAATCCAGCATCACTGGCACATGCACTCATTCTGGCACACGTAACTTCCTCACCAGGTACTGTTCTCCAGGCTTCTAGGGAAGGACTCTATCCTCTATTTTCCACTCTCTTGTGAGAGATGGGAATGGTTTACAGAAAAGGAAAATAAGGCAGACATTTCTGATCCCCTTGCCTCATAAGGCAAAACAAGGGAAAGTTGAGTGAAGTGTAAAACAAGCCCACTGGGAATCCTCAATACAGAAGACACATGCTGTTATGGGGATAGACATGAAGAAACAAAATGTACATTGCAGTCACATGTTTAAGACGTGTTTCTAATAGATCTGCAATCTCACACTTCATGACACAAACCTGGTTCCCTTCTTTTCTGGACTATCAACCCTGTAGCTAATTATAATGGGTTTTCTTATATTTCCTTCTGACATGTCATGTCTTGGACACTGAAAATTGACAGAATAATGATCCAGCATGTCTTTTCTTGTGACCTGCCAGTTACTCCCTTCCTGGGTATGTCACCCAGGGTTAGACTTCAGATTCTACTGCTGTCATTCTCCAGTACCTCCAACTCAAGGAACAGGGTGAAGGGAATTCTCCAGGAGACAAAGCTCAGTGCTCAGCCAGCATCTACCTGGAGAGGTAACAGGCTGGGTGAAAGTGGGTCTGGAGGACGGGTACAGCAAACTTAAACATACCTGATGAAGCCGTTGTGGTTTCGCTATCAGATTGAACTGGAAGACAGGGGGTAACAAAGTTAGTGTGATTTACCATGATTCCTTCCCAGACATTAGCTTACACAAAACAAATAACTGGAAAGCTCTTTCAAGAACCCTCTATTTTAACTTCTAATGCAGAAGAAAGATTTCATTGTTACTGACATGAAGCTGTAAAAGAAGGTACAAATCCAATATGCATCTAGTGCCAGCTACCCAGCCAACAATGCTAAAAATCTGTCCAAGCTTTACCATAAAACATTACCACTACTGTTCAAAAATACACCATAAGGGCATCTTGACTTGTAAATCAAAAGGTCAGGTAAATATATTTAGTTACTGTAATTGCCATCCATCTAGACAAGAAGTGAAGGAGCCCGTGACTGGCTCTTCCTAAGGAATGGTGACTCCTTTAAGAAACAGCATCGCCAGACCACTGGTTTTTTAATGTCCATGACAAGGGGTCAAAAGGAGATTCATTTGTTATTCCCTCTGATAAACCAATCCATCTGTACCACAGTAAACCAGTACATTTTATTATTTAACCAGTGACAAACTGGAAAGGGAGGACTGACTGTCAGGCACAAGTTTTCATACACAGTTACAGAGGACTTCTGCTGTTCACATGCCATAGTGTCAGCCAGAAGCATAGATAAAACACAAGCGGACATAGAGTGGAGACTTTTGGGCATCAGGGCTGCAGTTAGGGGACGTCAGGGAAGGAAAAAGGAAGTGAGTTCCATAACATTTGGCTGTGAACTGAGAATAAACTCACCAGGACTAAGAAGCACAGGTGGTGTGACAGCTGCAGCTGGAAAAAAAAAAAAATGTTCTGAAATATCTTAATTTGAGCTTTCAGTCTCTTTCCCTCTGCCACAGTTATGCCAATGGCTCCCTACTTCTGACCAGTAGCCATCCCACATCTGGTTCATAGACATTGCTGATTGTGATGTTGTTATCTCACTTGTCAGAGTAACTGCAGGCTTTCCCTGTGAATATGCTGAGTGTCCAAGAGCTATGTCCCATGGCACATCCTTTGTGAAGAGTTTCTTCTTGATCCCTCAACAATAAGCGTTTTGAAGCCAAAGTCTGCTGTAAAGGTTTCATCTTTAGTCTTTTCAGGTTTAGATGTAGGTTAGCCACCACCATTTTAGTCTGGACACCAAGTCTTATCTACCCTCCTACAGACTGACATGTCTCACACACTGAACACAAGACTGAATTTTACCTCCCATTCCCACCAAAAATATCAGGCACCTTGCATGTACAATATTGTGCTTTCACTTTTCTCCTCTAGTGTTGTCCCATGACAGCTGGTCAGCTTGACCCACAACACTCTAGCCAGCAGATGAGCAAAGTCACAGGGCAGAGGAGAGACCATGGAACTGCTATCCTGGTGAATGGGACACCACTGTCAGATGAGCTCTCCTACACACGGCATGCTTCCCAGCAACAGCCAAGTGCTGCTCTCTCTCCTTTGTCTTTCGAACCATATCATTGACCAGATATGTTCTCCTTCTCCCTCTCCCTGCCCTGTCTGGTCCCCCCCACCTTGGAGGGATGTGTTTGAGAGACTGCCCCAGCAGAGAGAGAAAGCATTTTGAGCCTGCCTCTGGCTGTTTCCTCCCCATTGTGAGTCCAGCAGGATCAGCCTGTCTTGTAAATGCATATGCTTCCATCAGCCCTGTGTCCTTCCCCTTGGCCTGTCTTCACAGCAATACTTGGCTCTCTAAGGAGGTACATTGAATGCTACCAACGTGCATTTTCAAGCGTCCTCCATCTACCCTGCCTTACACATATATTTTGCTGCCCCCCAGTGACATAGCCAAAGGCACAGCATGGAAGACAGTAATAAAAGAACACTTCCACTTCCCCATCCCACCACCACTCACAGTTTGCTTTATTACTGTCTTTTGTTTTTGTGCTACATCTGTCTCCCGAGCACTCAAGCATTGCCACTGGCTGCCAGCAGACACGTACACAACCTGTGTCCCCCCAGTTAATTGGTTAACCTGACCAATTTCTCTCTCTTGTCATTCAGTCTTTTCCTTTCTGCAACCTTCTCTGGAAGCCCAGGCTAGAGCGAGCTTTGGATCTCATGGTTTTCTGCAGTGCAAACAGCTTCAGAGAGCCCTGGTAGGCCAGGCGAGATTGGCCTTTCCTTGGAAAACAGGCCATTAAGCCACCCCAAATTCATCTCTCTACATGGAGCACAGAAAGGACTCCCAGATAGCCATAAACACTTGAAGAGTACTGCTAGATATCAGAAGTGGGGAAGATGAGTTTCTGAGCATAAGGGGTAACTTCTGGGGCTACATAGACAGGAGTAAAGGGGAAAAAGGGAAAAGAAATCTGAAGTTGCTATGAGATAGGAGCTTACCAGAGTTGCTGATAAGAGAGTCGGTGCTAAGTTCACCTGGAAAAGAGAGAATGTCCTTGAGAGAGCTTGCCTTTGCTTTGTGGTCCATTACATATCTAGCCATAGCTAGCTTTAATTACTTTGGCTGCCATGGCAAGCTCATGGGACAACGGGATCCAACCCAGTAAATACCTAAATAAACACAGCACCCCCATCCCACATGCATCCATGCCCCTTCTCAGTAGCTGGACTGGGTCTGGATTTCTTAGTGCACATGTTGTATCAACCCTTACTGAACTCTGGATTTGCATTATGACTTCTCAGATCAGGCCACTGTGGGCATCTTGACAGGCAAGAAACAAGTCTGAAATTAAGGCGCTGATGGCTCCCACAGCGATAGAACAGACAGCTGAGGCACCTTCTGCACAGAAGGAGGAAGGCAACTCCAGAATCCAGCCTTGACTGCAGAAATTCATCAGTGGATGACTTTCTTTGAAAGGCAACTAATGGCAAAGCTGGTGTGGGTATGATGAAAGGGAAGGGAAGGGAAGGGAAGGGAAGGGAAGGGAAGGGAAGGGAAGGGAAGGGAAGGGAAGGGAAGGGAAGGGAAGGGAAGGGAAGGGAAGGGAAGGGAAGGGAAGGGAAGGGAAGGGAAGGGAAGGGAAGGGAAGGGAAGGGAAGGGAAGGGAAGGGAAGGGAAGGGAAGGGAAGGGAAGGGAAGGGAAGGGAAGGGAAGGGAAGCTTGGTCGACACATTTTGGACTGACTTCTGAGTAGTTCTCCAGGAAGCCCACATGACAGTATCATAACTGGGAGATGTCTGATGGCTTAGCCATGGACTTCAATTTGAAGAAAAGGCAGGCCTTTGTGGATGCTCTGGGTGTTGAAGCATGACACAAACCTATGTTAATTTTATTTTATCGTGTCACAGAAATGGAAAAAGGTCCAGAGGGATAAAGCAACCCCCAGCACTACAGTAGGTATGAAGACCAGTCAATATCCTTTCTCAGTGGCCCCACTGCTAAAGCACCGTGCCACTTGTGCACCCTTTGGCATTTTCCTGAGTAGCAGGAGAGTTCCCCAAACATCTTATGGTTAAAGCGTTATCAGCTCTTGTGGATCTCCCACAACCCTTGACTGCAAACATAACTTCATGTGCCTCACCTAAGTGTTCTGGGCCCCAACACTAGTGAATTATTTGTAAAGAACACACAATGCTTAGCAGATTGTCTTGGAGGGCTTATTCAATCTTCACTGAAGGCAAGCTCACAATGTCATATGCAAGGAAATGAAGAAGAGCATTTGCAGTTAAACAGGCTGTAAGTACACAGGACAACTGGATCACATATGCAGTCTTTAGCACATAATACACCTGTAATACTTACCAGTTGCACTTTCCAGTTCTTGCCCATTGACCATCCATGGAAACCAGGCTGCAAAAGAAGAGAGGGGAGTGAAGAAAGGACAGGGAGGGAGATTTCTATAGTCTGCAGTCTTTCTGAGATTTTTTTTTTATGCTTTTCTGTCCAGGAGACACCACTGCCCTCTGCTGAAGGGAGAAATGCTCTCCTCTGCCTCCGCTGCTGGCTGGGTTTGCTCTTTAAAGACTTGTCCATACAGTGAGTCCTAATCCTATCCCTGCTGCTTCCACCAGGGTCAAAGCCTAGGCACAGGGACAAGACAGTAAATACCTCCAGATCTGCTATGAGACTTTGCATTTCTGAAACCCCATTTGATGCATTTTGAAAACAAATTGCATGTTGCCTCCCTGCTCTGGAGGTTGGTCAAAAGCCCTATCTCCATTTTATAAAAGAGGAAACTGAGTTATGGAAATCATTTGCTTGGGATCACAGATTAAGTCATTGGCACAGTAAGAAACAGACTGCAGGTCTTGTAGCCTCTTTAGGCAAATAATTTTCTGGTCCATCATCCTGCCTGGGTATGGAGCACAGAGCAGATGATCTTTCCTCTCTCAGGCTCTGGTCACACTGAAGAGGGATAATGAAAAAGACTCGGCTGTGCACGCTGTGTGGAAGAGAAATTGAAACTGAGCTAGACTGTTCATTTGTCCAAATATAGAGGGTGAACAAGCTGCTTCCTACAGCAGCCAGGAATAGGAAAATATTTCCTGCTAGCCACAGACAAGGGAAATGTCTGCATAACTGGGACGGGATGAAGGAAGGAGTTGGCAGGAAAAACCCAGTGATCTGGGGCACTGCAGGGATGTGTGCAGAACCAGCCCAAAAGCAGTACACTCCTCTATGTCTTATGAACTCAGCCTTTAGCTTTCTGTTCTTAATGGGAGCACTGCATGGGTAAAAACTATCAGGTTTGGAGCTTTTCTCTTAATTCTTCCTCATTCCAAGAGCAGTTACTTGCAGGCTGCAGAGGGACTCTTGGGACCCCTATGTAATCCTGCTCTACAGCATTACAGGAGTCGCTGGACCCTGCTATTCCCTTCCCCACCTCACTGCCAGCAAGGGCTCAGCTGCTGGTGACTGACCCAGGGAGAGCCAGAAATCTATAAAAGGTTAAGTGGACAAAAGAGTACAACCCAAAAACTTGTCCTGTTCTGGCTAATCTCTTAATGGTAATGTAGAGGAGAAAAATTATATTGAACTTTCTCATTTGTTTCTGATACAAAAGGAAGGATACAAATTCTGAAACCATTGCAGTGTCCAGCAGTCCCAGATTGGAAACAGGAGTCATATGGAAAAAGAAGGGAGGCTCCTTGAGGTCTGAGAAAACTGCAACCCTAATTCACCAAATCTGTAGCTCATTCAAAACCAAAAGAAATAATAAGAGACCAGCTAGTGATTCTTGTTTTCCAAGCTAAAACAAAAAAACACAAATAGAGATGCTAAAACAAAATAAACAAAATAAGAAATATAGGAAATATTCCTTTCAGACCTCCCTCATGCATCATAAAAGCCACAGCCATTTTTTCTGCCTCTGACTTTGTAGGCTACCCACAAGCTCGCCTCACCTCCATGCTTCACATTCACAAAGACAACATCCTTTACTGTGCACCTTTACTGGAAGAGGTGCTATTGGGAGCAGAATCAATCTTCAGTGTGAGAGGCGGACCAAGAAGAGTAGATTGGAATGACCTGATCTGAATGTGATAGGTGCAGTCATCTATCTCCTACACCCAGTCTTTCCTAGATGAAGCTTTTTCCTTTCACTGGAATTAATCCTATTTTGCTGTCTGATGCTGCCCTCTTTTTTTCTTTTTTTTTTTTGACAAATTTGATCCCACTTGAATTTTTGCCAAAGTAACTCCAAGCAACAAAGAAGTGGAACAACAAAATAGGAGAACAAAAGCAGACAGCAGTTTGAACTATGGGGGTTAGGTTTCTCAAAACAGATATACGAAAACTACAAAACATCTCAGCAGCTGAGTGGCCTGGAATGGAGTCATTCCAACAAGAACCACTAGTGACAGCAAATGTTTCACAACTCTGACAGAACAAGTTTTGTGGAGCACTGGGAAATGCTCTGTAGGTCATGCAAACACAAGTGGTACAGCAGTCTATAGTAAGTACAAAGCACAGCTAACCCTCTTTCTCAACTCAAACTGTCTATTTTGCTTCCCCAAATACCCCTGCAGTGGAGGCTGTGGATCTCTGTCTCTAGTGACTCCCAGTACTTATGGGAAAGTGGACAAATACAGGAGCCAGTCCCCAGTTCCTAAATTTTTCCTTACAGCTCTATATCCACCTTGCCTTTCCTGTTCAGCCCTTCCGCTTTCACGATCATGTCTCCATTTTTTGGCTTAGGCCATTGCACATTAGCCTGCATAGGAAACTCTGTAGGGTCAGGGTGGAGAATAAATCCTCCCCCTGGCATAACGACTCACCAGCTGAGGACAAGCAGAGTGCTAAGAGACACAACAGTGTATGGGCTCCAGAGGTCTTCATCCCTGCGGAACAGAGGAGAGAGGAGTCAGAGGAAAGATAAGGCAGGAACAGAGATAGTCTCCCCTATAGCACAGAAACTCTTTTTTTTTCTGCTCTGTTTCCCTCTCAAGACCCTTTGGTATCCCCAGCCTCCCTTCCACCTGCCTCTCTCTTAATCTGGTCAGTTTTCAAGGTGTTTCTGAAACATATTGAACTGTACATATAACTCCATCTGCTTTCTTTCTCTTTCTACCTCATTTCTCAAGTCTTCGTTACTTTTCTCATCCAGGTGGCTAAACCCCCCTCCTCACACGCTCCCAGCATGCAAAGAAGTTTCCCCTTGTCATTTTCCTCCACTCTCTTCTATTTTTAAATCATCTTGAGCAGCATTGATAGAATAGATAGGGTCCCCATCACTTACTGCAGCCCTCAGTCTCCACTCCCTTCAGCAGCAGACGCTCTGTCTTTCCCTTTCAGTGGTTCCCCCCACTTTGGCTATTGGATAAATCACAGGCAGGCACACCCAGAACATGTTCTACTTTTGGTTGTCTTCAAAATACGATTTTGGGGAAGAAGAAAAAAAAAAAAAAAAAGAAAGAAAGAAAGAAAGAAAAAAAAAAAAAGAAGCCAGCGAGATGGTGGGATGTGGTGTCATCATGCATCTGGAATGAGGGGAGGAGCAAAGAGCCGCAGCCCACACCCTCATTCCAGAGTTTATTATCTTCCGATGGGAGCCCGCTCCTCCCATTCCCCCAGGATGGCCCAGCACCATGGACGGATTCTTGTGTCTACGCTACGCATCCGTGTATCGTTTTGGTTTTCCCTCCTATGCAGCTTCTCCTCCGCTCCCTCTCCCTCTTCTTCTCCCTCTCGTCTCCCTCTCCTCTCTCTTACACCGCTACATTCAAGCCTGGTTTCCTCACTCAGTTCCTGCCTCTTTCCACCCCACTCCTTTGGTCCTTTTCTTACTGTTTTCCTGCCTGTCTCTCGCATATGGACACTGCAGAGCCCACAGCTCTGTTTGCCTAAAGGACGTGCTCGGCTTGCCACGGTGCCGGGACGGTCCCTCGCCCACCCCTGGGCTGTCACGCTCCGGAGGCCCGGCTCAGCCGGCACGCCCTGCGAGTGATGCGCCTCCAGCCGCCACTACTGCGAGGCCTCTCCGTGCCGGGCGGGGCGCTCCGGCCGGGGGGGCTGCAGGCGGCCTTACGTGCCGCGGGAGCCGATCGCGGGCATCGGGGACGGGCAGCCGCGCCGGGAATGAGGAGCCGCGCCGGGAATGGGGCGCCGCCGCGGGCAGACGGCGGGCTGGCAGGCAGCCAATCGGCTGGCAGCAACGGTGATGACATCACCCCGCTGTCCCGCGCCGGGCCGGAGATTGGCAGCGCCCGGCGGGGTGACGCTGGGGCTTCGAGACCGCGCGGATGTGCGGAAGGGATGGGGAACAGACAGCGGCGCACACGGTCCATTCTGCAGCGCTGGTGCCGTTCTGGGCAGCCTGGGAAAAGTGGGCGGCAGGGAAAGCGTGTGGGGAAAAAAAAAAAAAAGAAAAGAAATAAAAAAATGGAAAACGGGAGAGACATAAACTGAGAAAGGAAGAAGAATGAGATCTGACCATCACTGTGCCATCCTTCAGACTGTCTTGCACTGCTTTGCCTCCAAGCTTGCTGTGTTTTACGAGTGAGGGAAGGACAAGCCCATGAGCCCCACTCGAACACTCCCTCTCTCCTAAACCCATCCTCCAACAGCCCCACGGTCCTCGGTCTCCCGTTGCTTTCTCAGAGACTTCCTTTCCCTTTGCTGCTCCTAGAATTGCTCGTCTGCATCTGAGGAGGCACTAGCTGGACAGTGTCCCTTGTATGAGCTCCAAGGCACGATCTCAGTCCTGAAGCCAAGGGAGTTGAAGGAGAAAGCTAGGAAAAGACACAAGCTCCCTCCCTCATACAGCCGTGAAAGGCAGAAACCATGTAGGGGAAAGCTGTGTCCCCTAAGGCTTATCCTGGTAGCTAGGTAACCGCCATTTGTTCTCAACAAATTGCAGACTAGGAATAAAACCCTATAATGCCTTGTACACAGCTACTAAGGAAATCCTCACTGTTATTGCCACCCAGAAGAGTGCTACCAACATGTGACATAACTGAAGCCACCTTTTCTTACCTAACAGTGGCTGAGCATCAGTTGTGACAGTGCTCAGGAGAGAAGACAGAACAACTGCTCCTTATCTCTGGTCCTCCCAAGATGGGGGTGGGGGGCAAGGCACCAGTGGTGGGCAGTACCAGAAGAGGGGTAGACAGGATGGGGAAAGCTAGGCATTTCCCTGCTCACCAGGGCAGCCTTCTGGGCCAAAGCACCATCACTCTGTATCACTGGAGCAAGGCATCACCGTTCCCACTTTCAAGGGCCAGCTAAAACTCAGTCCACCAGAGATGCTCGAAAGGTGATTAAACAGCCAAGAAAAAAAAGTGATGTAAGTTCAAACCACATCCCAGTTTGAGGAATCCTCTCAGATCTTTGCATTTTTCTGGAAGGCCACATAGTGGTATGTTTGGGCTAAATGTTTTCACACAGCTTGGTTTGGTTTTTGTTTTTCTCTGTGTCTCTGTTGTCACTTGAGCCTCTGTTACTGCTTAACTGGATAACTAAAATATCTTGAGAACTTGTGTGTTCCGAACACACTTATTTGGAAACTTTCATTGATGCTATATGTTTTGGTCTAGTGATGCACTGATGTACCACCATCTCCCACAGAGTGCAGGATTCACCTCTATTCCTGAATGAGGTTCCTTCCAATTGCTTTTGAGCTTTAAATATTTTTTTTTCTGCCTGGAAGACCGTGTCCTCCCCTAGTTGTCCAGTCCAGGAAAGCCACTTGTGCTAGCAGCACCCCTCCATTTGGAGAGCTCGATGTGGATGGGTGGGATGCTCATGGTGATGGAATCGCTGGCTGGGAAGCAGTTCAGTATTTTATATACCAGCCAAACAGCAGTGAAATAACTGGAGGTGTCCTGCTGCTCTTGCTTGCCGTGGACACGGGAGGGAGCTGCTGCATAGTGGCATGCGAAGCCCTGTTTTTCTTCTTGAAGACCAAGCATATTCTTCAACAGAGGTGGCTCTGTGTCTGCAGGCCCAGACCTGTTATGAAGGCCCTCCTCTTAGAACTGTTTAATTATTCTGCTTTTTGGGATGTAAAAGAATCTTGTTATTTTTACCCCATAACATTAACAAAGATAGTTGGCTAGGAGATATGAATAATTAACATCCTTCTGCACCTTCCCTTCTCATTCATGTTGCTGTCTTCTGCTTTGCACACAGCCATGCTTCTGCAGGGGAAGGTAACTTGGGGACACCTAAAGCAGATGACTCAAGGCGAAGCACTCTTCACCCTAAAAAGTCAGGCATCCATGCCACAGTATGGTGTACTGCAGTAAATAGCGTGGGTGATTCACAAAGCAAACACTTCCATACATTCCCCTAAGCTGCTCTGACCCCAGTGTCTGTAGGTGTTTACCTGAGATCAGAAGCAGTGATAGTGATTCAGCAAAAGTTTCTCTTCCTTCCAAGTTGCTACCGACTGCTTTATATTACAAGGGATGCTATAGTGATGGTAGTGTGGTATTTTGGATGAGAAACAAAATCACCCTTCCTAAAAATTAAAATCTCCTGGTGCATTTCACCCCAGAGATTACTGCATCTCATCAGAGAAGGAAGTGATCTTGGGACATCTTATTTGTAAAGGTCTTTGAGAGGCATATAAATGCCAGCTGATTTCTTTCCCTCTCTCTCCTTGTCTCCCTGGCCTTCACATATCCTCACAGTAACCAGGCCTTAAATTACATCTGAGTGATGAGAAATTAATGAACTGCTGTAAGATATTTGACGGTATCATTTCAATAATGCAGCACTACTGGCCATGTGAATTGAGGTTGTAATGAATTTTCTTGGGACCCACACTGCTGATGGGTCTCCATTAATACCTGAGGTCTGACACTAACCTGTAGTTGTTCCACTGGTGTTGCTGAAGTCATCAGTGGGAACAGACACAAGATCAAGGCCTGCTCCATCTGTCCCCAGTTTTGGGAGGTTCACATTTGACTTTTTATCCAACCCATTGTAGAATTGAAAACATTACAAAATACAGGAGCCTGGACATAATCCACTTCTGACTGACAGTTGTGCTTTCTGTTGCCCCATTTACAAGAATAACGAATACATCAATCACCTTTACTTCCAAATCAACATGCCAGTGCTTAGAGGGCAGGCAATCTTGCAGTCACAAAATACCCTAAGGGAATACACAAAACTCTAATTAATACCTGCTCAGCTCCTTCAAATCAGTTCAACATTTGGGAAGAACTGAGCACAAGAAGAGGCAGACAGTGGGGTCTTTGCTCTTTGGTTGGAGATTTGGCTACATGCTTCAGGCTTCTCATGGCCAAGAAGTCTACAGTGAGAAGTTGTCAGGACCTTCCTTCTCTGCTCTTTCTGAAGTTCTTATTACCATAAACATCCTTCCTTTCTGGTCCTTAGGACTATCTCAGGGCTGATTCTTCCTGGCTATTTCACATCTCTCGGCACTTCCCTTTCTCCAAACAGCTGAGCTCAAATACAGCTTCTCTCAGGGTACTTTTTCCAAGACCACTCTCTCAGGGAGACAGGTAGTGCTTTAAGCTTAACAAGTATATAAATCCCTCCTGTAAGACCAGTTATGTGTGCCCATACAGACCTTGGAGCACAAAGAAACACCACATTTAATTCAACTGCGTATAAGTTTTCCATCCAGACAAGGCTGTGGCCACGAGTTAAACACCAGTAAAGACATGATGGATGCCTCTTCCCCTTCTTCCATCTCTTCTGGACATCACAGACCCTGAAGCAAAATCAACAGGATTAATCCTCCTGCCACAGCACAGCTGTCGTGCACCCGAGCGGTAGCCAGAGCTGGCTAAAGAAGTCGCTACTAGGGAGCACAGGGGGGTCTTACACCCACACAGAGAGGTTTACTAGGGCTGATTTGGCAGAAATCAAGTAACAGCTGATCTTTCCAAGCAAGACAGCATCTGTCTCAATTGAGGTCCAGCCTTTTGTACCATTTCACTGTCTTTTAGTAGTCCTCCAAGGTGCAACAGATTTTGGTAGTTTTGCCTACTCTAACAGTCTGAAAAAATGAGTCATGCCCTCCAGTCCTCCTCTGTCAGCAGATCAGCTTCAAAAAATCACACCCTTAAGAGGCTATTCTGATATTCAAATGTTGCAGTGCTCAGGTATATGTTGCTCTGAGATCCTAACACAAGCTCATGCGTCTAGTAGTGTGGCTACAGAAAGTACTGGATACCATGTGATGAAATCGGGACAGCTGGCAGTGCCTGAATCAGACATGCCTTTTCAGTTAAAAATTACAACAGAAGGAAGAAGGTGTACAGGTGCACAGAATCACAGAATGGCTGGTGTTGGAAGAGACCTCTAGAGATCATCTACTCCAACCCACCTGCTAAAGCAGGTTCATCTAGAGCAGATCACAGAAGAATGCATCCAGGCGGACATGTCTCCAGAGGAGACTCCACAACCTCCCTGGGCAGCCTGTTCCAGTGTTCTGTCACCCTCGAAGTAAAGAAGTTTCTCCTCATATTCAGATGGAACTTTCTATGCTTCAGTCTGTACCCGTTGCTCCTCATCCTATCATTAGGCGCCACTGAAAGGAGTCTGGCCCCATCCTCTTGACACTCACCCTTGAGATATTTATAAACATTGATGAGATCCCCTCTCAGCCTTCTCTTTTCCAGGCTGAACAGACCCAGCTCTCTCAGTCTCTCCTCATAAGGTATTCTAGGCCCCCAATCATCTTTGTAACCCACCATTGGAGTCCCTCCAGTAATTCCTTGTGCTTCTTAAACCAGGGGCCCCAGAACTGGATGCAGTACTCCAGATGTGGCCTCACCAGGGCAGAGTAGAGGGGCAGGAAAACCTCCCTCCACATGCTGGTACACACTTCTTAATGCACCCCAGGATACTGTTGGCCTTCTTGGCCACAAGGGCACATTGCTGGCTCATGATCAACCTGTTGTCAACCAGAATTCCCATGTCCTTCTCCACAACACTGCTTTCCAGAAGGTCAGCCCCTAAACTGTACTGGTGCCTGGGGCTGTTCCTCCCCAGGGGCAGGATCCTACACTTGTCCTTTTTAAGCTTCATTAGGTTCTTCTCTGCCCTGTCCTCCAGCCTGTCCAGGTGTCACTGAATGGCACCACAGCCTTCTCGTGTGTATAGACAGGATGTTTCATGTGCACATAGGGAGACTAGGGGTAGGTATAGCAATTTAAAATAAAATTAAAATATTCTATTCAATTCTATTCATATTACACTGTACTACATTGTGTCATATTATATATTAGAAACTAGGCTGTATTATAAGCTTTTAAACATCATCAGAGAAGGGGGCAAAAGCAGCAACTTTAAAAGCAATTTGCTTTAAATTCTGTAACATTTAGAAAAATATCTATTGTCAAGACCTTTTTTTAAAACTGGTGGCATCCAAAATATGCAAAGCATTGAAAGCCTTCTCAGTGTCAGCACTGACAGTATTTATCTTGCTTCTGAAAGGATATAAGACAACAGCAATTGCACTGAGTAGAAGAAATGCAAATGATATACATGTTGGCAGGCAAACTGGTAAGATTTTATATTGTGGGGAAAATTAGGCAGCACCACCCCTCAGGTTATCTCTCCATTTCCTATACCTTCACAGGGACTGTAAAGTCTGACTTATCTTTTAAATATTCAATTATGTTTTATTCTACAGTTGACATTTGAGGAGTTTGAACAAACAAAAATTTTGGACGTTACTGCAACTGCATTGATATAAATCACTGTCTGTCCTGCAGGTACAGCTGACTTCAACCAGAGGACTTGAATTTTCTTCAGACCTTCCCCATGTATAGTCACTATTCTTACTTGATGGCAGACTGAAACCAAGGCAAGCGATGTTGATTAAAATCTGCCCTAATGTGATATGTATACATGCAAAGGACTTGTACTGATTTAGCTCACCTCTTAGAGAGACGAAAACAACACCAAATTCTGCATCAACATAACACATTTACAAGATCCCTGTAAAAGGGCAACAACACTGGTTGACGGAAAATCTAATTTGATATTATTCTAATCATTTCTTGGTTCTATCCATCAATGCAGCTGCCCTGATACAGACTTTTTATGAAAAAAAGCCTTAAATTATTCACCCATAATTTTCTCATTTGTAATTGTTCTTAGAATAAAACCACACTGAAATTTCATTTGCATGCAGCTGTATAAAATATTTGCATTCAACCAAAGCATGCTGGGTTTGCTTGTTAAAAAATCTAAATGTTATTTCATTGTATCACCCTAGCCTCTTTAGCCAGGTTTCTTTGGCTATTTACTGTATCCTTCTTGAGTTCTCTTGCCATGCCTGCCATCTCAGGTTTCTCTCCAGTTTAACTCTTGGGTTTTGTTCTACATTTTATTTTTCCTACATCTAATCTTTCTTCCTTTCCCTGGTTTCTCTCTCTGCACAATCTTTTCTAATTCTGGCTTTCTGTCTCCCTGGTTTCCTTTCAGTCACCTTCACTGGAATGTTGGCAGAAACACTTTTTTCTCTAAAAACAAAGAGGCTAAATAAGTAAAGGAACAAATAAAATAGCTGAAAGCAGACGGTAGGTTTCAGTTCCAGAAAGGTCTGTTATTTTGCCAGTTTTTCTCACTTTTTAGCAAAGGAGGAGATAGTTGCACTCCCTGCCCACCCCAGCCTCATAGGGAGCCAGGCTTCCCCCTCCCCTGGCATGGGGACCTTGGCTGGGAGTGATGGATTGCACTGCAGTGAGGGCTGGGAGCACTGCAGGGAGAGGAGGGGGAAGGATGGGGAAGAGAGGGAGGGAGGAGACAGGCTGCCAGCTTCAGGACAGGATGTAGTCGGGGCTGATGAGGAGGAGGGGAGAACAGGAAATGAGGAAGGGGAGAGCACCGCTGACAGAGTGCGCCTTTCTGCAGGCTGCGCCGTGCCGAGCAGATGGGGGAGCGCAGGTCTGAGGGAGACTGAGCCGGGCCGGCACAGGGCAGAGTGGGCAAGGCTGTCCCTGGGTAGCCGGGGAGACAGGCAGGGAAAATGGAAAAGCTACAGGGAAAGGGAGGACAGCAAGTCGGAGAGAGCAAGAGAAAGTAAGGCTTAGGTTGTACAGCAACGACAAAAGAACGCAGCTCTTGCAATCTGAATTTCTTTGGAGCTCTAACAGGGGAGGCAAAGTCAGATATGTGGAAACACTCGAAGGTCAAACAAGGCATACTGCAAACAGTACTGAAATGTACTTTCATTGCATTCAGTATGACCTTTGGGCAGTAGCGAGGTACATCTGTACTGCTGAAGCACGTGGTGATGGTAGGCATATTGGCATAGACTGGCTGCAGCAGCTTTATTGCCTTGTGGATTTTGACAAGGGTGATATGTCCTTTTGCCTGGGCACTGTAAGGAATGCAGATGATCTTCTCCCCACTGCACCAATTATAAGTGCTGAAACATCACTTGTCATTGTTGCCTTTCATGCTTCTCCCTTTTTTAAAATATATATGCTTCCATCTGTTCCTTATTCATTGTCCAGATTTTTCTCCAGTTTCCTGTTTCCATGCACGCTCCTTTCTCCATTATTAACATCATTCTCTCAGCATTACCTTCCACCCTCCCCTTCCCTCCTCTCCCCTTCGCTGACCTCCTCCTGCTCAGCCCTAGGCTTACCTCCCTGCTGGCTAAACGCGGTGCCAGGGCAGTGCTTCGCACGCCGGGGGCCCAGGGCAGGCAGGGCAAACTGGTGAGGAAGGGGCCGGTGGCGAGTGCAGGGGGTGAGGTGCTGCAGAAGGATGGGGTGCGGGGTGTGTGTGGGGTACTGGCAGCCATGTCCCGCCCCTGTAACTTCTCGGAGAGACTCCCCCCGCCCCCTCTCCATACAGCACGGCTCCTCTCACTCGACCCCTCTGGCTGCTGCTGCCTTTCCACCACCACCCCTCACCCCCGCCCCCCGACATCGCGCTGCACCAGCTGCAGTTCCCAGCTACGCTGACCTAGTTGCCCCTCCTCCCTTTGCACCTGGCCGCGGGAAGAGGGAACGCGAAAGGTCCCCTCGCACTGCAGGGAGCTCCCTGAGCACATCTCCCATAACGGCGCCAGACCCTGCCATGGGAGACCCGAATTTGAGATGCGGGCACCTGCCCCTTAATCTCCTCCATTGGTTTAAGGCAGGCAAGCGGGCACTGGGTGAATAACCAGACTTGGTAGTGGCAAGAGCTAGCATCAGGATTAGATTAAGAAACCGCTCCCCATGAATAAGAGAAGTCTTAAAAAACAGATTCCTTGCAACATGGTCTTATCAGCTCTGGGCACAGACTTGCTGGACGCAGAAGGAAAACACCAACACGACTGGGAGAAGCTCAGGGACATTTAACCTGCCACCTGAATCTCTTTAGCTCACAGGGCAGATGTTTATCAATCTTAATGCAGCAAAGTACCTGCAAGGTACAGCCACCCTGTGGTTGCATCAGATCCTACCCATCTGGCACTGAAATCTTAAGTCATCACTGCAACGGCATTCATCAAAAGACAACGGGGGTAAAGACAGAAAAAGACAGAACATGAGTCAAAAAGAGGGAGAGGAAAAGGAAACAAACAAAAGCAAGCAGACAGAAAAGAGAAAAGAATTTTCTCACGATGATAAAGGAAAAATGCATAAAGTGAGAAAAGTAGCTGGAGAAGGAGACAAGCAGACAAAAAGGAGCAGCAGAAGGGAGATACAGAGAGAAGGAGACGTTTTCCTTCCAAATTATTGTTTCCCTCAAAGGCACATTTTTCCTTTTGTCCAGCTCCTCAGTACTGTTCCCTGTTTCCCCGCAGCATAACTGCAATTTAGCTGTGAGAAATGCACTCCCGTCTTCTGGAACTGGGAGCTGCTGGTTATATACCGGTCTTTGAAGCCTACCAGCTGCTATTAATCCATCTAATTGTTTCTGTTGTAAGTTTGCCTGCCTGAGCTTCTTTGTATCTCTCAGTTCTCGAACTGTGCCCAGAACAAGGACAGCAGAAGCCTCTGACCTTCTACAAAGTTACCTATTGAATGAGACACATGCTCTCCTCTCTTATGTCCCCAAACGACTGCTGTCTGGCAGGAAAAGTCCTTCAATGGCCCTGCGAGACCCCTCCTTCTGGCAAGGTTGTGCCCTGAGCTTTTGCAGTCCTTGTTTCCAATGTTGGGAACAAGGTGGTTCCCGCTTCTTCTGTTCCACCACCGCACAGACCCCTCCTCTTTCATTTTGTCCCAGGGTATACACCAAAGGAATTATTTTCCGCCCTAGCAGCCTCCTCGCTCCCTTCCCACCGCCCAGCGTAGGAAATGGACGCCGGTGCCCCCCCTCGCCAGCCGTTAGGCAGCAGCCGCCCCTCCCAAACAGGACCGGTCTCCATGCCAGGGTGGGGTGCAAACCTCCTTGGATCGAGACAAACGAGCAGCACACCCCCTCCAGCTCCTCTCTCCCCACCCCGGGTCCCCCCGCCGCGGGGCACTGCCCGAGCCGCGGGGGGAATTGGCGGCAAGGCGCGGGAGCGGGTGGCCGAGCTGACCGCGGGGACCCCACTGCTGCCGCCGCCGGTTCCAGCCGGCTGCCGCCGGGAGCGCGCCGCAGGCAGGGCCGAGCGCCAACCGCCACGCCCCGCCCGCAGCTCTGCGCGGCCGCGCGCCTCCGCGTGCTCGCGAAGGGTCAGGCTGCGCATGCACGCCTTCCCCAGCCGGGGGATCGGGCTGCTGGCGCCCGCGCCGCGCGCGCAGGTGGGCTGTGGGGGCGGGGTTGGGGCTGCGCGCGCCCTCGCCCTCCCGCGCGCTGCCCCCCAGCCGCCCCGACTCCTCCGCTGTCCGTCTGTCTGTCCGTGCCGGCAGCCCCGGGCAGCCCCCCGCGGCCGGCCACACCCCACCCCGCCATCCAGCGGCTGCTCTACGCCTGAACGCGCAGGGGAGAGCGGGGGGTAGCGGAGCAGCTCGCCGCAGGGCGTGGGCAGGGTAGTCCCACGCGTGGGAAGCCCTTGCGAAGGGAGCAGTGGGTAGGGTTTGTTCGAAGGCAGCGGGGTGTTCAGGGTGAGGAAGCCCATGGAGCCGACGGGTTACGCGTGTGGCAGAAGCGTGCGGCAACCCCGGGTGCCGCAACCGCGGGTGCCGCGTTCTGCGAGGGGACGCACAGTGATGAGTCTGTTCAGCCTCCGAGACGTGACCCCAGAGCAGCTGGTTAATGAGCTCGGAGACGTGTATGGTGCTGGGTGGAAATACTTTTGGGGCTGAGCGAGCGAAACCTGGGACTTCTGCATACCCCCTTAGCTGTGAGTCCTTTGTGTAGGCAGTAATGTCTCCATTTTCTGCTGGCTTATGGTACTTTATTCAGAACAGGAATTTGTATAACAGCAGGAAACAATGAGAAACTGAGGTTGTACAAAATTAAAGATGATTTTGCATATTCCTCATTTTACGTAGTGTGAAACAAGGATGATAACGGCCATTTGGTCATTGAAACACAATCCAGAAATTGTTACCCTCCATGCGACCATCTGTGTTCATATGTGAACCCACGCATTCATGTGTGAACACTGGCACTTACCTTGCCCTATATTTTTTATTTATTGTTCAGTCATCCAAGTGGGCGGCAGAAACGTATCTATGAGACTCAGTTGACCAAATGAGCAGATACTTGCAGAGAGAGGCAGTGCACAGGCTTAGGCAAATTGGTATAAATAATTAAGCTTAGCAACATTTGCAGAATGGATTTTCCACCATTTTTCTATCACAAGCCCGTGCCTCCAACCAGAAACAGTATATGAAACTTTCTGATGTGAATGACAGAATAATGTGCTGCAGACTTTGGCTTCAAGAATAAACATGTGGTTTGCATTTTTAGTGAACTCAGTGACAAAAGATGTTTCATGGAATCAACTGTGAAATCAGATTTTGCATACATTAAGGCTTTGGACCATTCCCCACATTATGCATTTCAGAGTGCATGAGAAAAATCTCAAAAGAAAGGTGCCTGTCTTTCCTGTACTTGTAGAATGACTTTCTCTCAAATGTCTTATAACCAAATGCATATTTGTGCTGCCAAAAATCTATATTACAGGATTTCTCAGGTGGGCAATTCTTTTATTTCCACAAACTGTTAACCATGTTTGGGATGTAGCGGTACCTGCCTTAAAGCTTGTCTGCTTATGAAAATACAAAAGAAAAAAAGGCCATTATTATTATATCACTGTTGTTACAGCTATATAAATCCCAATGTGGACATTGTCTTTCCTCTTTGCTTTATACTATCTTAAAAGCAATATATACATGAATCCAGAAGAATTCTTACTCTGAAATATTTGTGCCTGCTAGATGATGTGCAGCAGTTACACACATCTTCAGCAGAGTAGTGATACCACAGTAGTTTTCTGTTAGTAAATTCCCTGTGTAAACAAACCTGTGCACCTCACAACCTGAAATCACCACTTTTGGAAGTGTGAACTTGATGGATGTGGGAACTGTGTTCCAGGAGGCTTAGAGCAGAGGTGTCAAACTCATTTTCACTGGAGGCCACATCAGCCTCGTGGTTGCCTTCAAAGGGCCAAGTGTAATCTTAGGACTGTATAAATGTAACTACTCCTACATTTATAGAGTCCTAAAATTACATGCAGCCCTTTGAAGGCAACCGTGAGGCTGATGTGGCCCCCAGTGAAAATGAGTTTGACACCTCTGGCATAGAACGTAATAATTCTGTTAAAGAAGGCATTATTTTGTTACTGTCAAAGTAACAAAAATACTGTCCAGCATTTTGGTCTAATTTATTTGTGTATTAATTTACTCTGCTGCAACTTGCCTACAGTTGCCTCTTGCTCTCTAATTGTACTTTTAGATGGCATTTAAGTGAGCGAGAGTATTTTTCCCTATACTGTTGTACAGAGTCAGGGGGATGGGAACTTGGAATCCAGAAGTGTTTTGCAGCCATGAGAAGACAGAAGTCTTGGTGAGCAACTAGGGAGACGGGTGCATCAGATTATGTCTGTAAACAGGGATTTTGGCCACTGACATCATCTGTGAGATAGCCTTTTCTATAGAGTACTCATAGGGCAAATAATTTTCAGAAGAGCTGTCTGAATTGCAGCTGAGGTTTGGGGAGTAGGACCCAGATGTTTGCAGAAACAAATGAACAAACACACCCTTCAGTAAAGTCATTCTTAGAAACGCTCAGTGATGTTTGGGTTATGAGCATTTTAACTATTGGCTATAATTTTGCAGAACATATACTGAAGTAGGAGCATATGGTAACATGGTACATCATTTTGCTGTATGAATGAATAAACATTGCAGCAGATTTCAGGGCATATTTAGATTACTACTGTGGAAATTGGTCACATCACATCAGTTAAATATCAGAGGTACTGCATTAAAGGTTTGGATGGCACATCTTTATTCTGCAGCCACAGGTTTTATAGCCTGCTGGAAATGGCTCTGGTTGTATCGTGTAGATAAACTATGCTGGGGAGGCAAGGTGTATGTAAAGTGTCTGTTGTTCAGGTGGGAGAATTAAGATGGTGCTGAAGAGGCAGAAGAAAGCAATTGGTTACATTCCTGACAGGATGGGTATTTGGGAGTATCAGACATGACCAAGTGGGTATATGCTATCTTTGCAAAGCTGGGAGTGTAACACAGGTTGTTGACCAATATATAGGTTGTTCCCCAGGGTCACAGACTGTGTGTGCAGTTATCTAGAAGTTATGGAGGTGGATGAAGGAGGAATTCATACTGGACAGAATCGGGGCAGTAAGTGGAGTATGTTTGGTGTGTGTGGTGAAGCCTGGTGAGATCACATCTAGAGTCCTATGTCCAGTTCTGGGCTCTCCAACAGGAGAGAGACATGGACATACTGGATGAGTCCAGCAAAGGGCCATGAAGATGATTAGGGACTTGGAGCATCTTCTCATAGGAGGAAAGACTGAGAGAGCTGGGTTTATTCTGCATGGGGAGGCTCAGGGAGATCTTATCAATGTGTATAAATACCTGTTGAGGGGTGGGGGGTAGTGAGGGAGGTGAAGGCAGACTTTGCTTGGTGATGCCCACTGAACAATCCTGTCTATTCAATTAGCACAAACCGAAACATAAATAAATTTCATTTAGATGTGAGAAACATTTTTTTTTCCTTGGGGGTGATCAAACACTAACAAATTGCCCAGAGAGATTATGGAGATACTCAAAACCTGACTGGGTATGAGTCTGAGCAACCTGTCCTATCTGACCCTGCTTTGAGCAGAGGTATCTCCAGATATGCCTTCCAATCTCAACTACTCTTTGATCTTGTGGTGATGGATGAAATGGAGCTCAGAGTGCAACATACATGAACAATGATTCATATTTGTGCAGTTCATGTATGTGTATGTGCTCCTTGGTGACTGTGAAGTCGTAGTATGGGTTTGGTGTACAGGTAGCAGACATCAAGTCAATCAATACCAGTGCATACCTGGGAATTCTTGCGAATATCCTGCTAACCATTGTGTTGGACTAGGCAGTCAGTTGTGCTGGGACTGCCAAATATGTGACAGTTTTGCACAGGCAGCATTTTGTTTATAATGCTCAGATGAAAGAAATAAGGCAATTAGAAGATATAAAGTAGAAGTTTGGGGATTTTCAATGTGTGTTGCTTAGCAAGTAGTGCTATTTATTATCAATTATCTGGATGAGGGGATTGAGTGAGTGTACCCTCAGTAAGTTTGCAGATGACAAAAAGCTGGGTGGGAGTGTTGATCTGCTGGAGGGTAGGAAGGCCATACAGAGGGATCTGGACCAGTTGGATCAATGGCCTGAGACCAGTAGTATGAGGTCCAAAAAGGCCAAGTGCTGGGTCCTGCAACTGGGTCACAACAACCCCAGGCAGCACTACAAGCTTGGGGAAGAGTGGCTGGAGATCTGCCTGGAGGAAAAGGGTCTGGGGTGTTGATTGACAACCAATTGAATGTGAACCAGCAGTGTGCCCAGGTGGCTGAAAACGCCAACAGCATCCTGGCTTGCATCAAGAATAGTGTGGCCAGTAGAACTAGAGAGGTGATCGTCCCACTGTACTTGGCACTGCTGAGGCCACACCTGAAATACTGTGTTCAGTTTTGGGCCCCTTATCATAAGTAAAACATTGAGGTACTAGAGAGAGTGCAGAGGAGGGCAAAGAAGCTTGTGAAGGGTCTAGCTAACAAGGATTATGAGGAGTGGCTAAGGGAACTGGTGTTATTTAACCAGGAGAAAAGAAGGCTGAGGGGAGACCTTATCACTCTCTACAACTACCTGAAAGGAGGTTGTAGCATGGAGTGTGTTGGTCTCTTCTCCCAAGTAGCAAGCGACAGGACAAGAGAAAATGGCCTCAAGTTGCACCAGGGAAGGTTCAGATTGGATATTAGGAGACATATCTTCAGGGAAAGGGCTGTCAAGCTTTGGAACAGGCTGCTCAGGGAAGTGGTATAGTCACCATCCCTGGAGGTGTTTAAAAGACATGTAGATGAGGTTCTTCGGGAAAGAGGAAGGACTGCTGATGGGTGTACCAGGTGTTTTGTGTTAAAGTGTGCTTGGTGTGTGTTTTGGGGGCAACATGCTTTCAATGTGGAATATACAGCTAATATGATATAGTAAATAAAAGGGTTTGGTATGGAGGAAACTGAGTAGGTGTGCCACAGAAAATGATAAACAAGGTGTATTGGTTCATACACTGGATGTGTCCTATTTGTTTGTTGGCAGCAGTTATTATTTTAGATAAATGATACCAGCGATGGATGATGCAGCCCCAGTTGCACACTGGGTATGTCAGACATGTGATGACGTATGGCAGGTGGTGTGGGGACATGTCACACATTTATCCATTAGACCAAGGCCTAAGGTTTTGGCTTTGCATGCCACCTACCAACAGCAGCAACAAATTCAACAGGTGTCATACGTTTTGCCATACCACCCAACAGCACAGCACAGCACCTGTGCTGTAGGCAGTCACCTGTTGCACTGGGACCACATCCGCACCCATGAACTGGCAGCTAAGGGGCAGAAAGTGGGGCGCATGTCCCTACACAGCCTGGCATGGTTGCACAATGCCTGAGCGGGCATGCCAGTAACATGGTGCTGCAGCTTGAGCTGTGTGTCGGGTCGGCCCGGGCACTGCCACGGCAGGTTGGGCGAGGTGGTGAGCAAACCTCTGGCTTGGGCAGGTGAAGAAGGGCGGGAAGGGGCAGGAGGCCTCAGCGAGCGTGTGGTGCCGCTGCCCAGCCCCGGCGCACCGTGGACCGGGCGGGGCACGGGCAGCCGTTCGGTCTTGGCCCAGCCGCCCCTCCCCGGCCGCCTTCGCGCCCCCGAGGGGCGCGCGGAGCGTGCGGCTGGAGCGCGCCGCTGCTGCCGCTTCGCTCGGGAGCCGGGCGCCCCACCTCGCGCCCCCTCCCCTGGCGGGTGCCAGCGCCGCTCGGCCGTTAGCGCCGTCGCCGCGTCAGTCAGGCGGCGGGAGCGAGCGCGGGAGGAGGCGGTGGCGCCCGCGCGGTGGCTAGCGCGGCGGCCGCGGGGGGCGGGGGTATCGGTGCAGGGAACAGCCGGCCTCCTCGCCCCAGTCGCGGGGAGGAGGGACACCGAGGAGGGGGAAGGTGTGGGGGGGCGAGTGTCGCGTCGCCCACTTGCCTTTAGGACCGCATCGCCGCGCAGTCGCCGCTGGCGGGGAGGAAGGGGCGAGTCTAACCGGAGCCCTGTTCGCCCCGCGGCTTCCCTTCCTGGGCCCAGTGCCGGAGGGAGGGGGTGCCGGCGGGGCGTCGCAGACCCCTGCGGGTCGCCTCAAGCTCGGGCTCGGCGGTGCCCGGGGCCGGTGAGATGTCGGGCTGAGCGGGTGCGAGCCCCGGGGTGGGGTCCGCCGTGCCCGGGGAGGGGGGGGCGGGCAAGGGGTTGGGACCTCAGCCGTCCCGCCCCGCCGCCGCTCTGCGCCCATGGTGATTGTGCATCCCCGGGCGCGGAGTGGGGCAGCAGCGCTCCGACTGCCGGCGCCTTCCCGCCGCGCCCGCGCGGGCCGGGCAGCCGGGGCGCCCAGGTGGGTGGTGTCCGGGGCCGCTTCGCGGAGGGGAAACGGTGGCCGCTCGTTGTGCTCGGGAGGGGGCTCCGCGCCGCGGATGCCGGGTCGCCGAGCTCTTGCCTCGCCCAGCGTGTTCCGCGGCGGGTCGCGCTCGGGTGTAGCGCTCCGTGTGCGTGGCGGGAGACGTTGCCTCTTCGCCGCCCGCCTTGCACACCCGGGCTTGCACGCCGTGTGCGTGTTGACACGCGTCCGTGGGTGCAAGCAGCCGCTGAAAGGGGGAGAAAAACTGCTCCCGTGCGCCTGAATGTGAAAATCTGCGCTTGCTGGGGGCATTTTTTTCACGTGATGTTGTAATGTGTATGTCTGTTGTGCCTCACAACGAAATCTTTACAACTAGGCTTCTTCTCTTTTGTTTTCTGATCTTTAAAGAGCTAATTGCACATGGGTGACCTAATGCGTAGGATCTATCAGGGGCTCCGTTTTCAAAGTGTGCGACTGTTAATTTTTAATTAACTTCATCATTTAAGCAGGCATCCTCTTTTTTTGTTGCAGAGTGGGGTGTAATGCGTAGCAATATATGCTTCTGACCTGAAACATACTTTTCTCCAGTCTCCTCATCTGAATTCTAAATATTATTCTGGGGGAGGGGTTTAAGGACTGACACAAATATAGGAATAGTTTTTGTAGGTTTAAAAACTTGATTTCTTGATATGTTCACGTGCAGTTACAGATTCATTTTTCGTTTGAATGCACATTCTTCAGTAAAGGAACAAACTGCTTAACCTTTTTTTTTTTTTTCTTCCCTTAGAATGGGATTCTGTGATAGTGTATTTCTGTAAATTATTTGAAGTTGCACATTAACCCATATTGTGTTGATCCCATATTTTTCTTTTGGCTTTGCTTGCTGTCTTGTATGGTACTTTTTCTTCCATTGAGATTTATTTTATCTTTATTAGATGCCTTTATATGTTTATTTATGTCTCATAGGGTTGTTTCTCCTTTTTTTCTCCATAGGTGTTGGTGACTTCAGAGTCATTTAGGGGTTTAGCTCTGAGGAAGCAGACACACAAGGATTGAATCTGTTTTACATAGAAAGCTACAGCTCTTCACCGGTACTCTTTTTTCTCCTTCCCATCCTTCCTCACCCATAGGGGAGGACAATTTGGGAATTATTTTAACAGTCATTTACTCTCCCTTCCCCCCCCACCCCCGCCCCGAAATCCATCTTGGTCCCCAAGGTATCAGCTAGGCATTGCCTGTCTGTTATAGTACCAGGAGAACGTTATCAGCAGCCCTTGCTTTGGGAACCTCAGTAGTAGCCTCTCCCTTCTTTGGAGTGCAGTGCAGAGAGGCATCCAGGAGACTTCCTTGCCACCCTTTTTGGTTAGTGGAAGATCCAGGAAAAGGGGTACCTAGCAAGACACGTGACCTCATCAAGGGATTCAGGACTAAAGCAGCACTTGGCACACTGAAGGAAGCACCCATCTTTGGTATCGTTTTCTGTCTTCCACTCCTTCCTCACTAAATTTCTGGTAAGTCTCTTCAGCCCATTCATTCATACAGTGCATGTTTCCCTTCCCCCACTCCAGGCACTAGGAGAAGCATGCACAGAGACAGAGTGGGGTGGGGGAAGGGAGAAGGGAAATCTGGCTGTGTACGCATGGATCGGGGAGGAGAGGGTTGTATTGTACCATATTGCAGGGGAACATGGACAGAGGTGGAAGAACCTCTCTTCAGAAAAGCAGCTGATGTGGGAGGAAATATTTTATTTGCACGGGTGTACATGCACGCACAGGCAGAGTGAAGGAGGGTGGAAAAGCTGAGAGCCTGTTGTAAAAAAAACCAAAACACTAAGACCAAAGTAGAAGGGTAGCTGATGCTGACCAGTATCAGGCTAGTGTTGCAGAGTAGGAGGAGAAGACATTATTCACTGGAGATCAGGAGCTGGGGTGTGTGAATGAGGAATGTTATCACCTACTTGCAAGCATGAACACAGAGGAGGAAAGATGAGGCGGGGTGCATGTGTGTGGTTGTCTGCCCTTTAGAGGCAATTGTGCCTGGAAGGATTGCTGCTAGCATCTTTAATGTTACTCAGTGCAAAGGTGGGGACAAGCAGATTAAAGCCATCGCAGGGAGTAAAGTTGCCTGTCTGTAGGGGTGGGGATGTCTGTAGGGGTGGGTATCATACTGGGAATGAATGGGAACGGTTAATATATTCCCATATCCTTTGACTGTTGCAGTCTACAAATCTCACAGGGAAAAGGAGGTGAATACCATGCTGAGCTTTCAAAGAGGTGTGTTTGGGGTTCACCTGACTGCAGTGACTTGAAATTCTACGATGCATGTGTAAAGGGCGGATGATAATGCAGCAGCACTGAACAGGTTGCTCTGCAGCTGCTCAGTATATTATATAAAATGCATTTAAATAAATATTTTAGTTTTTCAGATGCTTCAATTTTTAAAAATGTTTTCTTTACTAGGATTCTCAAACAGTTATGTGACAATCTTAGGAAAACTGGTCCCTGGTAGGTAAGAGAGGAATTTTCCTTGAGGTTGTCCTTAAGCATCGCCATGAAGCAGCAGTGTAAAGAATGAGTTGATTTTATCTTGGATTTATTTTTTTAAGACAATTTGAACAAGTGGTTCAAGGTGACAGTTTTTTATCTCTGTATATATCACCATAGGTTATATTAATCATCTACTTATTTCCTTCAGGTTTTCTTTAGGTGATCATGATTCTGCTATCTTTGTGTGGAAAAAAATAATTGTGCTTTATACTTGAAACAGCTGTGAACTGTTTTCAGACCTGCTTTCTCTATGACATAGGAAGTAATATTTCTGTGATGTTTCAAATACTGCTCTTTTCTCATTAAGATGAGACAGAAACTTCCATGACAGCGTATGATGGGTCGTATGCTGGGTCATATGCCAGGTGACCCTTCATTCACTGTTTAACCAGTCTGCTGCTTAAGATTGACTTTATAATTCAGATCAGCCTTGAGGTATTTCCTAAAGGAGATAATTTACAAGCATCTGCCAACTGTTCTTAGGTCTTCAGTATACTGAGGTGTGGCCTCTGAAACAGCATTCTAGAAACTGCTGTAATGGTAGAGACGTTTGGTTTATTGGAAGTGTGTACTCCGTTTCAAGCCTTAGCTAATATATGATAAAAAGGAAAGCAAAATAGCTTTTCCAATTTGAATAACACTGTTCTGCAAACAAATATTAAGGGATACGCATTAATGATAAATGCGAAGGTGTGTTGTTATTCGTAGTGAAGTGAGTGCTTGTAGCTATATTTTTCCTAGTTTTCCATTTCCCATGGCAATCATGGCTGTCAGTATCTTTGACCTTTCTTTCTGACTTCTGTGAGAATTTTATTATGCTAAAACTAAGATTAGGTTTTATCTCTCTATTAAACTGCTGAAATCCATGGTGCTGTGTTAGCCGCACAGTACTACAGCAGGCTGAGAGTCTGAACCAAGGTCTAGGAAAGAGGTGATTCTGGGAGAGGCTGATGGTAATAATTGTTCCACTAACTTGTTTCCCATATTGCACTATGGGCATTGGGAGCGTACTGCAACATCAGGTCACAAGTCCAGCAGTTGAGATACCTAGATCACATTCATTCTTAATACTACAAAACATCTGGGATTCCATTTGTCATTCCCATAGGGAAAAAAACAACCTAGCCTTTTTACTTTATGAAGGCATTCAGTAGCTATATTCTGAATAGAAAAAATATGGAATGATCTTTTAGTGTACTATCTATATTTTTTGTTACACATTTATCAATAATAGATAAATGTATTATTATGTATCTCCTAATAATTTGTTTATTGATTTAGCTTAGGGGAAAACACATCATGATGAAAAAGAGGCTAGGCTGTTTTTCTCTTGCTTTTGGGTGTTGAAGACAGTACAAGGAGTAAACGGACAGTGGAGACAATCTCCCATCCTAGAGGCAGGTCTGGGGTTCTCTCTGTGAAGAGAAGACCCCTTCAAGGGAGAAAGAGTCATCTTCAGAGATTTACAGGTGTCTCTGGACAGCTGATATGATTGGCTAAATTCCCTGTTATGTCAGTAAACATATTCACATGTGATGTAAAGTAGAAAAGTAGCACAGTGAATACTTCTGTTAGAACAGCTGCTAGAGGTGTATTACAGATTTGAGGAATGCAGGAGGAAATACATTTGCATGTGATGAGGAGGAGAGGAAGCCTCTGTGAATGCCAGAATAAAGCCTAGCTTAAGCAATACAGGGATGCCATAGCTTGAAGTTGAGATGAGTGTTCCTGTTCCTTCTATAAATTGCTAAGAATCTGTTCACACAGCACCTTCCTGAAGCAGATGCAGCAGTGACTGCTTGGCTGGAGTGACACACAACTAGTTTGATTTTTATAATAGGGTTTTCACTTTGATGTTACCCTTTAACCTCTCCCTGTCCGTTTTATATAGTTTATGATGGTTTTTTGTTCCTTTTCATTTCATAAATATGTTAGTTTTTGAAGCTTTGTACTTCATTTACCATGGTAGCTTTGAGTGAAAACTGCTTTTCAACCAGTCATCTGGAAGACACTTCAGCATCTGCTGTTCCCCTTATATATACTATACTTACTTTGTAATAGATGCTCTCATGGATTAGGAAGTGTTCCATGCACACCCAGCATTGTCTGAGGCTGTGTCTTTCAGATTGAAATGGGTGGAGTTTTTTTTCAGGGAAAAATTCTGGAAATCGTATCCAATTTGAGAGCTCTTTTGCATCTGACTGCAAGGCAAGCTTTCCTCCTACAGGCTGTTTTCTTGCGAATGTGGGAGGGATTGTTAAGATGTTTGGGTTAATAGGGTAAATTGCAGGTTTTGTGTTCTACGAGTCTTCTTACACAACCAAAATAGAGATTAGAAGGAGATGTTGAAACTGTTAAGTAAATTCTGTGTTTAGGAGCAGAATATTAGCATGAAAATGATATTTCTCCAGGTGGAAAAAAGATATGGTATTGGGTCAGCGGTCAAGGAATCTATAATTAGGATTACTAGTTTATGTCTCTGACACAGGCTTGTAGCTTGATCTAAAGTGAGTTTCTTAATCTCTGCCTCCAGACTTGAGGTTGTTACCTGCCTGCCTCATGATGAGATGTGAGCCTTTGTATATACTTTTATAAAACTTTTAAAATTTAGAGGAAATTAGACTTAGTATTAGGGTGGAGATGAACACCCATACCCAGGGCATTTTTTTTATATGCCTGCTGTACTAATTGAGGTATTTGGATGGTTCTTCTTGATGCTGCTCTAGCTTCTTACAAAAATAGAAGAAAGAAGGAGGAAGGAAAAGGATATATTTTATTTTTCTTCTTCAACCCTTTGCTGATTTTTAATAAAAAGTGCTGAAATGGCAATCAGGGAGAGATGATGGCACAGTCTCTGCAGATTTAAGGGGGTGGAGGTGGGGCCATGTAGAAAAGAGATTCATGAAAAGTGAGAGCAGATCCCTGTTGGCAAAGAAATCAAGGGCTAGGAGCAAGCAAAAATGGGGAGAAAGGTATTGGAGGGAAAATACTTGTTTGTTTGCACCAGTGTTAGAACCACTACTGAGGAAAAAACAATAAATCTCAAAAACCCAAAACACGATGAAAATGTGTAATGGCTTCTGATTTTTTTTTTTTTATATTATGACAAAGTCTGTCTAGTATATATTTTAAAATGTAGCCAGTGTTACATAGCCGTTTTTTGATAGGAGATAAGACAGTCCATTAGGTAAAGCTGCTTTTCAAATATGAGGCAGTAGGTGGGGCTGTTTGGTCTCCCTAGTCATCTATTCAGATAGCAAAAATAAAGATAAATTGACAAGAAGCCTTCTGAACTGTGCTGCAGCAGTGCCACTTCTGAAGAATATAGCTTGTCCCAATTTATAGCTGAGGATGTTGTTCCAGGAAGTTTTCGGTAAACTACCATATAGAGAAAATCCGTTGTTGAGAGAGTGAAAAGTGGGGCAGGATCAGCCATTGCAAGCCGAAGCTTTATCTTGCCCTTTTCACTTTCAGCTGCTTTGAAGAAAAAGGGATTCTTTGAGATATCAAAAGATATTCTTTATAAAGTCCTAAACCCATTTTCCTGCTGGGAACAAACATTCCATAGCCTGCTTTACCTTGAGCATCTTGAGTACTGTGAAGGGCTGATCTGATCTGTGATTGCCTTTCTCTAGCTTCTGCTTTCTTTCAGTCTGTTAGTATGAGGAACTTCAGTCCTTGGCTTTATTGTTGCTCCTAATTTACCAAAGCAATGGAAGAAGTGTCGTTGTCATTGTGATTCTCAGTGCCAGGAATAAGCATGGCCACTTGCCTCAGTCTTTAATAGTAAGACCAGTTGTGCTCCAGGTGCACAGCCCCCTGAGCCAGAAGACAGGGAGCAAAATGAAGCCCCAGTAATCCAAAGGGAAATGGTTAGCGATGTGCTACACCACTTTGACACCTACAAGTGTATAGGGCCAGATGGGATCCATCAAGGGTGCTGATGAAGCTGTCAGAGGTGCTCATCAAGCCACTTTCAATTATTTATCAGCAGTCCTGGCTAACTGGGGAGGTCCCAGTTGACTGGAAGTTGGCAAATGTGATGCCCATCTACAAGAAGGGCTGGAAGGAGGATCTGGGGAATTACAGGCCTGTTATTCAGACCTTGGTGCCAGGGAAGGTCATGGGGCAGATCATCGTGAGTGACATCACATGGCTCAAACAGGACAACCAATAGATCGGGCCTAGTCAACGTGGGTTGATGGTCCTGCTTGACCAACCTGATCTCCTTCTATGACAAGGTGATGCACCTAGTACATGAGGGAAGGACTGTGGATGTTGTGTAGTTAGCCTTCAGTAAAGCCTTTGGCACTGTTTGCCACAGCATTCTCCTGGAGAAACTGTCAGCTCACGGCCTGGGTGGGTGTACTCTTCGATGGATAAAGAACCGGCTCGATGGCTGCGCCCAATGAGTTGTGGTGGATGGAATAAAATCCAGTCAGTGGTTGGTCATGAGTGGTGTTCCCTAGGGCTCAGTATTTGGGCCAGTTCTGTATAATCTCTTTATCAATTATCTGGATGAGGGGATTGAGTGCACCCTCAGTAAGTTTGCAGATGACAAAAAGTTGGGTGGGAGTGTTGATCTGCTGGAAGGTCGCTGAAGACTCTACAGAGGGATCTGGACCAGTTGGATCAATGGGCTGAGGCCAATTGTATGAGGTTTAAGAAGGCCAAGTGCCAGGTCCTGCACTTGGGTCACAACCACCCCAGGCAATGCTACAAGTTCAGGGAAGAGTGGCTGGAGATCTGCCTGGAGGAAAAGGACCTAGGGGTGTTGATTGACAGCCAGCTGAATATGAGCCAGCAGTGTGCCCAGGTGTCCAAAAAGGCCAACAGCATCCTGGTGTGCATCAAGAATAGTGAGGCCAGCAGGACTAAAGGGGTGATCATCCCACTGTACTTGGCGCTGCTGAGGCTGCACCTTGAGTACTGTGATCAGTTTTGAGCCCCTCATCGTAATAAAGACATTGAGGTACCAGAGAGAGTGCAGAGGAGAGTGATGAAGCTGGTGAGGGACCTGGAGTACAAGTCTGATGAGGAGCAGCTGAGGGAACTGGGGCTGTTTAGCTTGGAGAAAAGGAGTCTGAGGGGAGACCTCATTGCTGTCTACAACTACTTGAAAGGAGGTTGTAGCTGGAGGGTGTTGGTCTCTTCTCCCAAGCAACTAGTGATACGACAAGAGGAAATGGCCTCAAGTTGTGCCAGGGAAGGTTCAGATTGGATATTAGGAAATTTTTTTTTTTTCACAGAAAGGGTTGTCAGACGTTGGAACAGGCTGCCCAGGGAAGTGGTGGAGTCACCATCCCTGGAGGTGTTTAAAAGATGTGCAGATGAGGTTCTTAGGGGCATGGTTTAGTGCTTGAGTTAGGTTATGGTTGGACTTGATGATCTTGAGGGTCTCTTCTAACCAAAATGATTCTATGATTCTATGAAGTCTTCTTGCTAAGAATAAGCTGTACTAGCAGAAAAAAACCTTGAATTTTAATTATAAAATAGTCACCTTGTTCTTATAATTGTAGCAAAACAAGACCTACTGCAGAAACTAAAATTCTTTGTAATATTAAATGAAAGCAGTTGTATACCTGTGGTCTTTCTGCATTTACATTTTCTGCAGACATCAGGTCCTGTTGTTAAGACTACTAGGTATAATGTCTGTTTCTGTCCAAGAGTTCAATTGTGTTTGAAACTCATGTAATCTATGTTTTAATTCAGAATTCTTTTTCTCTACACCGTACTGCTTCTTGTTTCTCTTGAGTGTGTTCATTAATGTACCTGCTTTTAAAATATTTTAGGATATAGTCAAAAGTGGTCCAAATCCTCTGCGAAAGGAGCAGTACCTAGTCGTTATCACTTGTAACACTATTGAAATTCTTCAATTTCAATGATGTTTTCTGTTTCTAGTGCTGAATTAATTAGTGCTGTTTATGTTTAAAGGTGATTTTTTGTTGTTGTTGTTTTTTTTAATTTGGAGCAAGAAAGAGCTAGCACTGAGATTCAGACCTTGATTTTGCTTTAGGTTACATGTGTTAATGTTCGGTATTCTTAACATTTTGTCAATGCTTCTTGTTCCATTGGTTTTTCCCTTAATATGTTCTTAGATAATACTAAATATCTTTCACAGTAGATGTGAAGTATATGTAAGAGCAAATCAGTCTTGAAATACTTTTGTGGAAAATTATTTTTTAATGGATTTCTTCCTTTCTTCTGGACTGCTTTTTTAACA
Source organism: Columba livia (assembly GCF_036013475.1). Lineage (NCBI taxonomy): Eukaryota > Metazoa > Chordata > Aves > Columbiformes > Columbidae > Columba > Columba livia. Next base: position 165,044 of record NW_027043810.1, read on the forward strand.
TAAAAAATTTGGCACACTCTGTTGTCTTCCATATATGATAAAAAGGGGTACATCAAGTCTGTCAGCAGTGTTTTAGCAGTACCTAGGGCTGGGTTATTTCCAATTGTAAGGAATTCTGCTAATTGTGAAGTTGAAATTCTGACCTTCAGAGATGGCCATTTAAAATGTTTGCAGTCCTTGGCATGCCTCTTTGTACTGTCAAGAAAGGGGGATTCTAGTGTCAATACCAGCAGTTACGTCAAGTGTGTGCTTCTTGTGGATGTAACTAGGATGAGGACCAAAACCTTTTTATTTTTTTTTTTTTTAGCATTTACATTCCACTGAATATAAATGGATTTGTTTCTGTTGTTACTTCTGTTGCAGATTAGGGGTAGACATTATTTTCTCACATGGAATTTGGAAATTACACTCTATTGAAAAGGACTGACTTGCACAAAGGGAGCAGGACTTGGTAGAGTGGGGAACATGAACTGTTGTATAACAGAGTCTTATCTTCTCCGCTGTTTAGAAGTTCCATTGAAAGAAAACCTTGAAGGTTGCAAGAAAAGTCCAAGATGTGCAGTTCAGTTGCTCCCAGGCTGTGGTTCTTAACAGACCGTCGCATCAGAGAAGATTACCCTCAGCAAGAGATCCTGAGAGCTCTGAAGGCCAAGTGCTGTGAAGAGGAGCTAGATTTCCGGGCCTTGGTGATGGATGAAGTGGTGCTGACCATTGAGGATGGAAATCTTGGTGAGAATCAGCTAAGGCTGGGAATATGCTGAAAGGATATTGGGAAAATACTGTAAAATGAAGCATCTATACCCTTTATAATGAATTCCATGCACGTCATAATACCATACATAATGTAAATCATGTAGATGTACATGGTATCATGTTCTTTATCATTTATTGTGATAATCAAATATAATTGTTAACTTTGCTAATTTACATTAGAACTATTTTTGCTTCTCTCTGTAGAACAGAGAGAAAGGTTGCTTTAGTTTGTTGATTCCAGGATCAGGACTGTGAGACCTCTGAATTAAGAAAAAATAATGGAATTTCATTTTTGCACAGGTACTTGAAGTTTATGGGTCACATTTAAGAGTTTCAGGGGGACTTTTTATTCTGTTTGTGTTCTGACTCCAAGATAACAAACACATTTGAAATAAAATACAAAGAATTTTCAACGGATAGTACAGAGTTTCATGGAGCTAGATGTAATAATGTGGCATAACTAAAGCATGCTTCTTTATGGCTGTGTAGTTACATATATGCCAAAAGAGAACAGGGCTGAAAAACAAAGTGTATGCATCAGAATAATTTGAAGTATTATTACAACTTACAGTGTTTTAAACTAAACCATGAGATTTATGTTCCGTTTTCCAGTTAGCTTTTTTTCTTCTGTGGTGATTAAAAAGGGAAGAGCAAGATGTAAGGTGTGTTAGAAATGTTAAGTAAAACGACTCTGTAGATAGTAAGCTTATGTTATAGGAAGCATATTAATACTATCAACGTCAAGCTGTGTAATGCTATTATTTTTTCAACTTCTACATTTGGATTTCCTAAAGGAATGAGACTGAAGTGTTGTTTTGTAACTTTACCTTTTCCATTTATCTTCTCCATATATCAGTCAAGAAAAAAAATCCCTGGAGATCCAGGGAAGAATTATATTTCTGAAAGTTGTATTAGAAAAATTCTGTGTTGGAAGAAAATATGAAAGTACCCTCAGCCCTGAAGAAGAGACTGCTGTGTGACCTTTTGCCTTGTTTCTTATTGGGAAATCTATATAGAAGGGAAAAATTAAAACTGACTCTGGGGAAGAACTTTGGTCAGAATTTTTACCTTAATGTGGCATGAAACGATCAGGCACAAAACAAATGCATGGAAAACCAGGATTTTTGATTCTGATATTACTATACTTATTTTTGTATTGTGTCTTTTATTTTGAGGTGTCCACGATTTTTATGAGAGACTTGATATTCTGTAGACTGTCTTCAAATCAAGGCAACTTCTTGTCAGAAAGTCTGAACATCTTATTGCTCTAAGTGTGTTGTCCTTTGGACAGTGTGTTCTGTGAAGGCAGCCATCCTGGACTGTAGCTTAAGCCACTAAGGGGCATGACTGGTCCTTCAGCATTTCAGTATTGTTATTTCTTGGTGATATTTTCTGCTTTCCCGTCTTCTGCCTGTTTTTGGGCAATTAAATACAGCAAGCATGAAATGTGAGCCTTTCTGGTCTCTTCCATTTAATGTCTTCTCATGCTGCATCTATTAAAAGAAGAAAAGGTAAAGTATGCAATTTGGAAAACTAATACTGAGGAATGTGTAATATAAGAATGAGAAAAATTAAGGAATTGACTAGAAAGAGAATGCAAAAAAAGGAAATAATTTTCATAGAAAGTTCATTCAAAACTATGTAAATAACAGACCTTTTGAAAATGAGTGAGATAGAAATGCTGCAAGATTTCAAATATAAATTTTCTTATGAATAATCTTGACTAGCTAATTGTGATGATTTTTTTTTTCCTTTTTGTGGGGGGTGGGGAGGAGAGTTTTCTTATCAAACAATTCGTTACCTTGGAGAAAGATTAAAAATCTTCCTTCTTAATTTTTCCAGATTTCTTTTTTGTAGTGCTTGCTCACATGTTTTGAGGTAGAATTCTAGGGGTGGGCACAAGCAAAAGTTTTGTGTTTCATTTTCCTTGTTAAAGTCTTCAGCAGGCCTAGGAAGAGGTGTCCTGGAACAAAATCTAGGAGGTAATGCATTCTGTACCCTTTCTGTTATGTACTGTTGTGGGGGGCGTCCAGGTTGAGTAAAATCTTGTACAACATAGAGGAGTTGATGAAGTGATCTTTAATGGTTAATAACCTTTTTTTGCTTCCAGTTGTACTATTATTTGTCTTGAAAGTGTAGCAATACAGGGCTCAAACTGATGGTAATACACAGTATTGGAGGAAGTAATAGGTTTTCACATAGGCATGTGATTAGAGCTTTTTTTTTCCTTTAGAACCTAGGCAGTTTCTTACGTAAATTGTGAAAAGCATGTTAACTTTACAAAGTCAAGTTGGAAATTACAGGATGCTATTTAAACTTTAAAAATGTGGTATTTCTGTAAATGTAAATTTCTGTAAATCAGTGGTACTTCTTTGTGGACTTGCTGACCATAAGGAACATGGCTGAGGATTTCAGATGCCAAAAATTCAGTATAGGACATGAAAAAGCTTGAAATGATTTACCTCACAGAGGTAAAGCAGAGTGGAAAAGACACTTCTAAAGCTTAGAAAATTGAGCAGAACAGTGATATACATACCAAAATACAAAATTGGCCCTTCTACGAATTATGTGGTGTACACCTTGACAGTAAAGCACATTGATGTAAATATCACTGAAGCCCAGAGCCAAAGACAGACATGGAAAACAACTGCGATGCTGAGACTCTTACAAAATCTATGTATGTCAGAGAAGGGTAAGGTTTTCCATGTACCTGACATGACGAAAGGAGAGGGAGGATTGTTTCAGTCACTGGGCACAGTGGTAGAGACTCCTCAGGGCATTGCTCTCCTGCACAGCAGGGCTGGATGGGAAGCGTGGCTGGAGTCCCAGGCAAGCCAACAGTGTAGCCCCAGCAGTCGCTGCTGGTTCCTTTTCTTCAGCATCCAAAACTTGGGATGACCCAGCTTGCCAAGCACCCCTCACAGCCCCAGTGTTACTGGCCACATGATGAACCCTTATGCAGCTCAAGATGCTTGTTAGGTGTCTCAACACAGCATAAGTCCAAAAATTATTGTAAATGCAAGTTAAGAGATGTAGAATTGAAGTTTTTCTGTTAAGTTGAAAATGAAACACTTAAACTGATTTATGCTTAAACTATTTTGGAAATAGTTTAAGTTCAACAATTAGTTTTTGAAAGTAACTGTGGCTTATGCCTTATTTAATTAAGTGCCTGCTTACCTGAGTCACATATTCATGTTTCCTTTGCACACTGGCGGTAGTACTGTAGAGATCTCCAAGGCAAAAGATGAGTTAAAATAAGTGGCGAAGTTGAGCTGCATAAAACAATGAATATTTGTCTGCTGCTTTGGTAGGTGAACCTGCTGAAATGGTTACTGAATTAGACATGCACAACATTGGTGCACAGGAGTGGACAAGAATGCATGTATGTAAAAAAGTGGAGGGTGGTATTGCGGCTGTTCTGATTTAAACTAACTCAAACTATGATGTGCCTGTAGCCTACATTTCTTAACAGCTAAATTCTTGAAGCTAAACCAGTCTAGTATGACTTACTGTAGAATGGAGCAGCTGTGTTCCTCTTGTCCTTTTCCAGCGTTGCTGTTGCTGCTTGACTTATTTAAGGACTTCATGTCTCTCTTGGTTTGCTTTCATGTTGTAGTCAGGCTTCATCTAGTTCAAAATGGCTTTGCTTGTTTGAAAGATCTGACATATGCATGAGTTGAGTTGGCTAATGCAATGGAACACTAACTCCGCCCCAATAATTAACAGTTTTCTGTTGGAATAGCTTGGTGCATCAACCCATTTTGTGGTCACACAATTGCTAGCTCTAGTACACGTGGGCAGGGGGGAATCGGGTTTCTCTATTTATGGCTCCTATTTATATTGATTTAGTTATAGCTTCAAGGCATACTATAGAAGAAAGGAATTTTCTTATGGTTGGGATGCTTGAAGTTCAAAAACTGTTTGTTGGTGAAGAACATGCTAGAGAAATTTGGATCATTCCTTTGTTAAAATTATATACAAGAATATCTTAATTAAAATTCTTTGCTGCCAGAATAGCGGAAGTTGGAGATCAATGAGCCAGCAGCTTACCAATTCCTTTAAAGTTTTTGGAATCTCCATATTTTGTGACACCGTCCTGTGAAGGAAAATATTTTTAAGGCAAGTTGCTTTCATGAGCTTTCAATTATTAAAGATGCTGGAGTGAGTGGAATTGGAGTGTCCTAAAGTGTAAAGCAAAGTAAAGTGAAGCAAAGTGAAGTGAAGATTTTCTTAGCTTTTCCTTTGGGAATGTAAAAACAAGTGATCAGCCTTGGTGAGGAATGAAAAGGACATAATAGTCATCCGTTCTTAAACAGTGACACTTTGTGCATGTTCAGCTAGCTTTTCTTAAGCCAGATGAATGACTTCTGGGAACTGATCTCTTCATTTTTCTGCAGAGAAGATATTTAGAAGATAGATTCTTTTAACTTGGTAAGGGTTGCTAGTGTGCTAGGTTAGGCATCTGGGTTTCCTTTATGGGCATGACATTTGCAATATTAGTCACTATTTTGTTTAAGCCTTTAACCTTGGAAAATCTGATTTTGTTTCATATGATCTGTCTTTCTAATTTGCTCTGAGGTAGTAAGAAATAGTTGTGATCTTTGATTTTTTGTTTTCTCACAGTGGGTTCTATAGCATTTGAAATAAACATGGAAGATTCAGGGCAGTTCAAAGATTTCTGTAAAGTGTAGAAAGCTGGGGAAAAAATGGTAAGGTTGGATAACAAATTCCTGTGTTTTCAGTGTAGTGTTAAGAAAAGCACTCTCAGCTAGATCCATGAGAAGAGAGGGCTTTTACATCTACAAAATGGTTGCTATTTCAAAATATCAAAACTCCTAATATTTTTGAATAATCTTGAAGTCACCTGAAGACTGTCTTCTATCACATGATAGTGAACATAATCACCTCCTCTTTCTACTGACTGTTCCAGCAGTCCCCTGGCACTTGTTAGTGCAGCGGTGCACCTTACTGCAAGAGCTTTTCCTGCAGTGTGCAGCAATGGCTCTAGGAGTGGTGGAGCAGAGGCGAGTGTCCTTGGCAAGGTGCCTTGTTGAGCACTGCAGAGTTGGCCTGCTTCCTGCTACTAAAAGTCAGAGCAACCATTACGTTCTCTGCAGCGGTGGGAAATTGGTTTGTAACTCAATAGTGAGAGCTAGAGAAGAAACTGCATTGTGTGCAAAGGACTGGAAGGTGGCTACACATGAAGTGAATTTTGTGCTTTCCTAAGTGCTGGGCTCAGAACCACTTGAAAGTGTTTCTGGTGTTCTTTCAATGTGGAAACGGATCACTTGCCAGCTTGATTGCTGTTAAACCTCATTGAGCCATAAGCATTCCTAGTAGATAGTTACGGACCATATAGAGGGGATTGTGGAATGGCAGCTGTATTTAGAGGTGGGGTGACTATGTGACCACCCCAACATTAGATACCCCAGACAAACACATCTTGAGTAGAAAAACCAGCAATTCAAATGTTTGCCTTAATAGCACAGAAATATAGTTTAATAACAGTGCATTCTAACAGCTGCCACATGTTGTAGGAAGAATTGTTTTCTCTCAGAATTGTGATACCAAACACAACCTTCTTATGATGCCTAAGAAGGAAGAAAGGGATTTATACTGTGTCCTTGAGTGTCCTTGCATTTTTCTTCCTTATTAGCAAGGATTTCTATTCTCACATGAATGACTAAATATTATCTCAACCTGATGCTAGATGGTAGTGGTAGATATGGGCTCAGTCCAAAGCTACTTTTGCAAGGTGGAGAGCTAAGAATGTTTCTGCAGGGAAATATTTTATTGTGGTCATTTCAGAGGGCTGTGTTAAGGACTGAAGTTTTTCATTTGCACGTGTTTTAGAACAGTCAGCCAGGAAAATCAGACTTGTGGGGAACATCATGTTGAACGTACATGCATGTTATCATATCTGAAAGTGCCAGAAGGCATTGCCAGATTTTTAATTGTTATAAGAATTCTCAGGAATGGCCATCTGGGGGAAAGACAGTTTAAAAAGACAAAAGCGGGATGAAAGAGGTGTTTCCACGGTCAAGAAATGAAAAATAGCCTAACATTTCACAAGACAGTCTTTAATTGGCTGGGGATTTCTGTGTCACTTTTCCAACAATCTCTGTTCCAGTGCTGTGTCACGTAAGTGAGTTGTGCTGGCACAATTGTCTGAGCAGTTGCATTGTGAACCATGTCTGCATACTGATGTAGTTTTAAACCAAATCAACCTCTTCTTGGTGGAGGGTATTTTTTTTAATGCTGCATCAGTCCATTGATGCAGGTAACAACATGACTGTATAAGCAGTGGTGTGCTGCAGGACTTAAATCAGGAGGGCAAAGCATGTGTGTTGGGGTGTGAGAGATTAGGAGATACCACAAGTATCAATACCAGAAGTATTGATGTGAAAAGCTTACATTACGAAACTGATAACCGTGCTTGCTTTACTGGATTTGTGGTCAGAGAAGTGCTCTATTATGTGTTCTTTAAGCAATGACAGTAGCTTGAGTTTTCTCCACCTTTTCTGCAAGTCCAGTTTTTATCCATTTGTGAATGACTGGCAGCTTACTGATGCTCAGTGACTGTGAATATTAGAGAGACTGGTACTACTGAACTTTGTTTGGTGTTGAGATGGGTCTTCCAGCGTGTAGACCTGCGTTTTAACGGTTATAGACTTCTGTGAGTGTCAGTGGCTGTGGACAAGTCCCTTTATTTTCTTATTCTTATAAACTCCATCTATAAAATGTGGTGAAATACTGGTTTCAAGAATTACACTTTCCTTTTGTATCTGTCCTTTGCTGCCTGAAAAGACTGCTCAAGCTCACTGCCAGCTCAAGCCTATTGCTCTCTTCAAAGCTTTTTTGGGTGGTCCAGTTTTTATACTCTAGGTTGGGTTGAGCCCTGTGTATGCTCCCCCCATGCTGGTCCAGTTATCTCAGGAAGACATTCAGGCTCTTGCTGCTCTCCTGGATTAGTTGATACACTCAACTGAGAGTCAGCCAGTGCCCCTGTAATAGCCCCTTGTCTTAAAAGCCACTTTCTGGTTTCCTTTGTCATAGTGTAAGGTCAGCTTTCTTTGCCACCCGTATGGTCATTCGCTTCCCACATTCTTTCCAGAGCTTCACAAGTGCACCCTGAGCCTTCCTTGGCATTTGGGGCATCTGCCTGGGTGTGCGAGACTTCTTTTAGGACTTCTGTCTTAGGTGTATATACAGGTGTATTTCTTCCAGGTTCATGCCCTGACCTTAGGGATGTAATATTTTAATCTTTGATCTGGTATAGATATTTGCTTTATGTAACAAAAACCAGACTGATATGAAGAGAGACCAAACTAGGAAGACTCTGTAGCCTAATGACTGTGTCAATATTTGCAATCCATATCCAAGTAACTGTCCTTGCATGTTAAAAGTGAAAGAATATCTCCACCTGCACCCAATGCTTGCTGTGAAAATTAGCAAAATCCCTTTGTGAACCCCTTGTGAATAGTCAAGCTGCTTCTTCCAAGTTTCTTTTTATGCTCAAAATAGTACTGTGAAGGTCTTAAATTAATGAATTGATTTTCTTGCTTTCCCTACCCCCAATAAAAATTACTGACTTCAGTTTTCAATTAGCTGTTGAAGCTGCTTAGATCCCCAATTGAGAATCATCTGAGGATTTAATTTTTGGTAGAAACATTACTGAAACAGATTAGAAGAATTAAATTTCACACTCAAGGGAATCATGGCTTTTAGAGTTTTTGTTAGCTTGTTTTTGCCATATTGGGACCATTTGTTCAAACAGTATTTTACAAAGAGACAGTACCATATATGATGATGTAACATGAATGTATATGTTATTTCAATACAGAAGAGTCAGTAGTAGAAAGTTTTTGGAGATTGAGATTGCACGATTTTTTTTTTTCAGCTGTGTAACTGTTTTATTCTGTAGTCCCCAAATACTATCAATCTGAAAATTTTAGGACTTCTTGAAAACACAGGTTAAATCCTCTGTAATATTCTTGTAGTACAAATGCAATGGTTTGCCATGCAGAAACAATATATAGGGAAGTTAAGAGATTTGTCTAAGGCACCACAGTGAGTAGAAGACTTGATTTATGCCTATGACTATGTTAGCTGCTTGCTTCTGTGTACTAAGACTAGCATTTCTAACATAATTTGCTTGTTTTATGCTTCGACATCTGAGTGGGTAACCTAACTGCTGAAACTGGTGATATACTGACATGATGTTTACTTCCTGTGAAAGTCAGGATTTATTTAAAAGTACAAGTTCAGACACTCAAGATGGTAAATGGATGAGATGTCCTAATCTGTAATGCCTTCCTCCACACTTTCCAGTAAGAAAAGCATGGTCCTTACTTTCTCTCTTACATCTGAAACACAACAAAACCATGGTTTCATCTGTTGGCCAGGCAGGTGACACTGATATAAAACTGATACTTTGCTTAGTGAGCAAGGAATTCTTGGGTTTTAGTACTGATTCTGTTCTTAATCAACATAATGTATCTGAGGAAGTATGATGTGTTTTTTGACCCTGTGGATGGGTCTCATGTCACCCATCTTAACATTACAAGGGCCCAAAACTTTCCATTATAAAAGAGACTTTTATTGCTTATAATTTGTCCCCTCCCCCTTGCCCCTTAACTCTTAAATGTCTTTTTGAATGAGTTTTTGAAAATTTTCTGCAAAGTGATTCAGTGGAAGGAGGACACTTCAAGGAAAAAATAATATGTTTTTCCATTTTCCCCTAAATTTGTAAGGCTGTTTTTGGAAGAACTAGCTTGGAACAGGAACTCAATTTGGCTGAAGTGGCTTTTGTTTGTTACAGCTGTGAACGTAGACATAAATTTGTCCCAAATTATTACCCTTTCAAAAAATGGTCTGTTATGCATCTTAGGGGCTTGTTTAAGCTTCACAGCTAAAACATTTGAAACATACTCTTCCATTACGCAAAAAAAGGACTTCTGTTGTTGTGGCCTTGTCTGCTGTGGGGTGGACTATAGTTTGGTTTGAGCATACAATTTAAAATGGAGTTTTTCTTTCGTGTTGGTTATACCTCCTCTCGCTAACACGAAGAACTGAATGAAGTAAATGACTCCATTCAAATGTAGTGGGGACAAGAAGAGTGAAAGTGGTTTGGGATTGGGGGCTGTGGTGTCAGCGTGGAAAAATCTGGTGTGAAGGCAGCATGCTGTGCAAACATGTTAGAACAAGAAACGGTAACAGGAAGTGATTGCAGTGAAACTCTTGCTAGATAAGAAATTGCTTCCCTCAAGAAGGAAATGGGAGCTGGAAACCAATGGGAACATAGGTTGCATATTGAAACTTCCTTGGGAAGAGTTGCAAACTGAACAAGGAGCCTTAAATGGAAAACAAGTTCGGAGGTAAGGCAGGGGACCAAATGGTTAATGTTCAACATTGCAGGCAAAGAAGCTACTTGACAGTAGGAGAAACCTGTAGTTTGGAAATGAACTGTAAAAATAAGGAGAATAGAATGAAGGTGGGAAGTGGAAGCACAGATGTTATAACTAAGGGGATGAATCCTATGGAGGGTGAATGGGGAGTGAGAAATTGGGACAGAGCAGGCTGCATGCAGTGCTTGCTGACTTCCTGTGCCTGAAGTGGAATAAAATCTTCCAGAGCTTTTCTCTTCTGCAAGAGAAACATTCCTCTGCCAGTTGGTTACAGATATTTGCTGACAGTGGAGCCCATCACTCTAAGTGATGGTCCACAGAGGCTGCTGACAGCTGTCAGCTCAAGTGTCAAAGATCTGTATGGTAAATGAAACTGTTGTAACCCTCATGTGCTATTTGACCAGCATCATGCATGAGTTACATAGTGCCAAGTGAGGAAGTTTGCTTTTGATTATGTGCAAATATAAAGATAAAATATTACTATGAGTAGAAACAGCAAATACCCCCAAATTAGAAATTGGCAAAAGCAAATTTGCATTTTTGACTCATTTGTTGTGTATTTGTTTTCAGATACTACATTGTGAATGACTTGATCACATGCTACTTTTTCATCAGCCTCCTTAAAGTACAGAGCGTTGTGCTCTGGAAACATAACTTGTAGCGTAGTAAAGGAGAGAACAATTTGTAGGATTCCTTCTTTATGGCTACAGGAATTTGTGACAATTGAAGCAGAATATTGCTGGAAGAAATACGTTATTTTGGTGATTTAAATTGGACTGTTCAGAAATTGCCTTTAATTGCATGATTTTACATTGTCTGAGTCCCCAAACTTTGGATACTAGGATCAGCTTTGTGAAAGTGCTGAATACTTGCATCCACAAATCAGTTGGAGCAGCATCAGCAACTGAGAAATCCTGGTTTCCCAAATGAGGCATCTAGAATTCTTTCTTTAATACTTATCTTCCCCATATGGGAAATCAGTAGAATACTCACTGGTTTCTTGTGGTGTTGACAGAATGAGTTAAGATTGTGAAGCACTTTAGATGTTACTGTGATAAGCACTATAAATAAAACTCAAGAAGAAATTAATAATGGTGTGTTTCAAGCAAGGATTTCGGTACACCAATATATGGACTACACGTTGAACAATATAAAAAAATACAGTGCTGAGTAGCTGCTTGTTAAGTGAGCACTGTACCTGTGGGGAAAAACTATATTTGTTTGTCTAATTGAAGACAGTATGTGGGTAGGGTAGCCGATCAATGCTACAGAAATATCCTTAGTTGTAGCTTTTTCTAACCTTTATGTGCTTGACACTGTGGCTTCAATAGTTTTCTCTTAATGTGGCTTTTTAATGTGGTACTGTAGACATGCATTCTTTGTAAATATGCAAAGTGTGCAATCACATGGGGACTGGGCTGGATGCATCAAGACTGTTTACTAGCCAGGCTGTGGAGGATGTAAATGTAGGGAAAAACAGGAGTGATAACCAGTTACTTGGATAACACAGTACTCTGTGTAGTAGTCTGTGAATTTATTTATGTTCAAGATACATATGGATCCTGTCAGTGAGACTGAGTAATTATTTTAGCTGCCGAAATACCTGGAGAGGTTGTGCTTGTACATTTTCTCCTTCATACTTGTTTCATGAATACGTAAATTTGTGTGTCCCCATTGTTATTGCACTTCTCCACTACTTTGGAAAATGGCTTTTTCCACTCCTGGAATTCTTTTTGTTTGGTTCTTTTGACAACACTGCTTTCAGTGTTTGTTTTGTATTTTATGAGGTGCCTTGCTGTTTTTCATGGTTAAGAACATGTTCATATATATATAAAAAAGTAATATATTACTTTTGGATATCAACATGAAGTATTGGACATTCTTTTTCCTGGACAAGGAACAGACCCAGAGGGTGAGCTACAGTTTTAGTTCTGTGGCCAGGCAGGATGCTGTGCCTTGATTTTTTTTTTTCTTAATCTGAAGCAGGAAGGGAACACTAGTGAACCTGAATGAGCCTGCCACGGTAGAGGCAGTCAGTTGTTATGATCTTGAAATTATTTTTTTAGGAGTTCATGTCAACGTGGAAGTCATGGACTAGTCACACAATCAATATGATCAGACGATAGCCAATTTTATTAGCAAAATCATCCGACATATATGCTATTTGTTTCCTCATCATGCGCTAGCAAGTATCTGATTGGTTACATGTACTGTTCTCGAGCTGTCTGCATGCCAGAAAGCTTCATATAATTGGATAATAGCTACTGTTCACACGCAGCAAACTAATAGGTGATTGCATTATATGTTTCTGCAAGAGCTCTAACATTAAGTAAAATATATCTATATTATAGCTAACTTGCTGATTCTTTTCTTCAGTAGTTAGTCTTTCTTTTGTTTTACTTAAGGTTCTACAAAGTCACATGAATCACGTAGGCTGCTCAAGGAGACACGTAGGCTGCTCAACTCTTGCTCTCTTGCTGTCTTGCTCTCTTGCTGAACACATAGGCCTCAGAGGCCTGTTCAGTTCAGTTCCATAAAATGTCCATTAACTTCAAGAAAATCCCTCAAATCTCCTGCAAGTTCAGGATTTTCTGCACCAGACGTATCTTTTAGCTCACTGTTCTAGAAAGCAGAGCCATCCAAATCTGACCTCTTCATGTTGTTGAGAGATAGCTTTCATTTCTATATCATGCCTTGTCCTTCTCCATGAAGAAGGTTTTTATTAATAATAAAAGAGGCCATATGAAGTTCTCCTACTAGTTTTACTATCTGTCCCTATTTATCTGAGTCACATGATACTCCTGAATATGCTGTAGACTAAGATTTAATGTTTAGCTGTCCTTTGTCTGGGTTGCAATCCATCTCTGCTATTCTCAGTGTGACAGTTTTGTTAGTTGTGCCTTGAAAATTCTTTGAAGAGTAGCTCTTATTTTTTCCACAAAGCTAGATTCAAACTCACATCAGGACCTAAAGGGAACTACCATTTGTGCCCCTGATAACTTTCTGGAACTTTCTTTAAAGGACTATATTGTTGGATGACTGCTTCTGCCAGGAGGACAGAATGGCGGTGAGCAAGACCTGTTTTCAATTGTGTATTTATAGGTGAACAATAAATCATCAAAAGTATTTTTCCCCTTTTGTTACTTTGCTTTCCAGACAAGATTTGCCTTTGCTGTATAATGAATTTCTTCTTAAATCTCTTTTCAAGAATCAGGTTGTGGTTCCCCCTCCAGCTGTCAAACCTATGGAGGCATTTTCCACTTTCATAATGAAGAACTTAATTTTTTATTTTTTTAATGATGGTAAAAATTAGTCAGATGAAATAGTGCATAGTGAAGCATGTGTCCTACTGTTGCAGCCACACAAGAGACCAGGCATGCTGCAGGAAAATGCCACAGAGAATCAGAATAATTGAGATTGGAAGGGACCTTTAAAAGTCATCTGAACCAGCCTTCTGCTCAAAGTGGCCAATTTGAAAGCTAGAGCCAGCTCTGAAGTTAGATCGGATTGCTCGGGTCATATCCAGCTGGGTTTTGAATATCTCCAAGGATGAAGCCTCTGCAGTCTCTCAGGGCAATCTATCCACCCTAGTGGAGGGGAAACAAAACCCAAATACAGGGTCGCAGCTGTGTTAGCAAATTGTGTTTGTTGCTAGTCTCTTGACTAGCTCTGTGCACTCTAAACCTGCATGTATGTGATCTGATCCATTGTGTAGAGCACAAACCCTTCTTCCTCACTTTTACAGCCTGTACTTCTGAAGGAGCCTTTATCCATTCACCACAATACTCCAGACAGGCAAACCAACCAGCTGCTGATGAGCAGAGATTATGGGTTGGAGTCAAGGTGTAACTGTAGGTAGAAAGATGGAGAGAAGTTACTTAATATTGACTGGAAGTTTTTGAGATGCGCCTGTTCATATCGTGCTTCCTTTTGTTTTTCTGTCAATCTGGGCTAAGACTGAAATGGTTCTTTGTGCGCTCCGCCTTACATGCTTGAGACTAAAGGTGAGGCAGGATTCTGAAAGTGCATGCCCTTTGTGGAGGCTTTGAGGTCGAGAAGGTCTGTGGCTGCAGGTGAAAGAGATGCATAAACTGCATGCTTTAATTCTTGTAATTGTTTGTCATTCTCAAACAAGGCTGGCAGCTGGGCCTTTGTTGCAACTTTGCTGCAATTTTTTCTTACCCATCAGAGCGGGAACCACTGGAAAATGTGTTACCTGCATAGGACGGGAGAGCAAGAGTTGGATAAAGAGAAATCGGTCTGATAGGCTTGTTTTTACAAAGTTTGAAGCTGGGCTAGCATAATGACCATCGAGTTGTAGGAAGGAATAAAATAATCTCATCATAGACAATTCTGCATTCTCAAAACAGCAAGATCTTGACAATTGAAGCTGTTCAGATCATTGCTGTCGTTACTACGATTCAGCCCTCCTCTGTTGCAGTTAACACCTGGATTGATCAGATCCTACAGTGAGCTGGTTCAGCTTGTGACACCCGCAGAAATCAAATTCCACAAAACCCAAAATAGTTTCCTGCTGTTGTAGGAAGCTTATCTGCTCACCAGTCGGGTCTGATGAGCACTAGTACAAGTGATAGGGAGTGGGTGGTACTACGTGCTACTCTAGGATTGCTTAGAGTAAAACGTTTGCAGCAGGAAAGTGACTTAAATTGTCTTAGAGCCACAGCCTTATGTGACTATTTTGTCCAACACAGGTATTTTTCAAGAGGTGCTCATTTCTTGCCCTTTCTTGCTTGGATCTTCCAAGATGTGCAAGCATGCAGTTAAACGTTTCCCTGTAAGAATTTTTAATATTTAAAAATTGTTAGAGGCAGAATCTAGAAGTGAATGTAAATTACCATTCTGTTACTGAGAGCAGATCGAGAGTGGCATTTGGTAATGAGATTTCTATGACTGTCTTGCTGTAAAGTGGAAGAACTTGAAGAAAAATGTAATCTGCAAATATTTAAAGGCAATTCTTAGAGGAATCTCTGGAGGACTAAGGTAAATGAACTAAGCAGACTTGTCATACCTCATGCTGGTAAAAAAAAGCTTCTGGTTCCAGTCTCTGCCATTGATTTGTTTGTGATAAGATCAGTAGCCTGTCAGTGTTTTTTGTTTCTTTGCAAATTAGGCAGATGTTTATTTCAGATAAGAAAATACAAAGAGAGCTTTAGAGCTTCTAGTGCAAAGTAAATGCATATAAAGGTGTTTATCAATTTGTAGGTATTGGTAAACTCAGGACTACACTTACAGTCTAGAGATTAGTAGTAAAATAGCTGTCTCTTAAATGTTGCCTTTAAAGGTCAAAACAAGCAGACAGCGGGGGATGGCTCTTTTGCTTGACTTAGTCTGCTGTCTGGGAGTACGAACTGCCACTGCACTATTTTTTTATTTGACTGATCTGGTTGGGAGCACTATATACCTGTGTAATTCTAAGGACCATTGTTTTTTAAGAAGATAGTTGCAGATTGTGTGGAGTGGTTTAATTAGGGAACATACTAAGCAAATGTCTTAGTTAACATCTTTTTGGCACTTGGTGGAAGCTCCTGCATCCAGAGCAGGTAAGAAATAATACTGTAGTGCAATACTCAGATTTTCATCACAGCATGGGCATGGATGCAGATACTGACTGCAGTGTAGTTTTAATTCTCTAGCACTAGGAAGAGGAAACATGCCCAATGAGTGAGTTACAGAGGTATGGGAAGAACATAATTCTTCCTTCTCTAGCTTTGCTCTGTGTACAGTCTTACATTAATGTCTGTCAAAACTAATAAATTCTGGGTTATATCTTTTAGTCTAGAATTTTTTGTTTTTGTTTAGGAAAACACTGTCCTCATGGAGAGACCTGAAACTGTTGTGTAGTATGTATCTGAGTGCAAGCAGTAGTGAGATGGGTACAGGAGTATCTTCTTTTGATGGGAGAGCGTGTTCCTTCTGGTGTGTTGTTTTTTTTGTTTTGTTTTGTTTTTTTTTCCTTTTTTTTTCTTTTTCTTTTTTTTTCTTTGTTCACTTTTTTCTTCTCTTAGCCCTGCTGACTGCTGAGTCTCTGTAACTTACAGGTGTTTGGTTGGGTTAGGACCCTACTGCTTTCGTCAACTAAAGCAGGTCAAAGAGATAAAGAGTGGGGAAGAGAGGAGCTATTAATTCAGATCTCAAATAACCATTCTCTGAGTTTTGGTTCTTCACTACTTATTAAGCTTTGCATGGTCTATTGCAGTCGCATTTGTTTTCTAGACAGACAACTTTCCCTTTCTTTCTTCTCCCTACTTTTTTCTTAGACCTGATTTGTGCTGCCTTTGACTTATTAATATGATACTGGCTTTTCATTTGGGAGTGCTCATTTGTGTTTTCAGAGTATTCACAGATTGTTAAAGCATTCAGTTTCTCAGACCATTAGAATAGTGTACAAAGTATTTATCATAAATATTAATTTTGAAATAGTTTTGCTACCATTTTGAAGTTGTTTGGTTTTCAGTGTGGTTAGGGTTTTTGCTACTTGTTAGTGCTAGACATGAGAGACATCTCAATACCTCTTTGGTTGACACGATGGTCAGTTGTCAGAATATCATGTTAATTTGATATTCACATTCACAGCACATTGTCTAAATTTCTTTCTTAATTTATTATCTTATTTTAAAACCATAATGCAAAAGACAAACCATAATCTAAAGAAAATAGTACAGAGTCCTCTGTAAACAAATAAAATCCTTAAACATAGGGCTGTATTCCTAACTATTCTCACTGCTGTCTCTTATTGTTTTTGACAAGTCTTGTTGGGACTTTTCTGCATGATATGTAATGTCAGTAGATCTAGACAGGTGTCTGCTCAGTTGTCATGCTGGTTTCACACTTGGCTCAAACATTTTTTGTGGCTGTGTAACAAACCACACTTAAATACCGCTCAAAAAGAAAGAAAAAGTGGTACTGGTTTGCTATTAATTCAGAGTAATTGCCTCATCTGATTCACTTTATAGCCACATCAATGTTGCTACTAACACAAGAGAAGGAGCAATGTGAGGAGATTAAATGTGAGTACTAGAAGCAGAATAGAACCACTTTTTTTGAATACTAGTGCAGACTTGGGTCTTACGATTCTGCAACTATAGTGAAAAACACGATATAATGCTTGACAACATAAATGCAGACCATTGTTGAAAGAAATGGTCCTGCTGTCTCCTCACACATAAGTGTTCCTGTTGCTTCCCTTACAGTCTAATGATTTCATGACTGCTCAGTGAGCTGAGTTAGCTAGTTATGAAGTGCAAAAATAATCACTGTTTTTCTTTTTCTCTGTTGTGTTGTTTTTTTTTTTTTTTCCCCTCCTCTCGAGCAACAAGCTGACTTCCTATATGGTTGTATGCCTAGGTCTGATGCAAGGTGAGAAGTATGGGGGTACCGGATACGATATGACTTGTTTCTGCTGCGGCATGCAGTTGAACCAGGTTAAATATAACATTAAATTGTATTTTATTTGAACAGTTCTGTTTTCTGGAGTCTTATCCATGTTTTATGAGGTCTGCCTATATAGTAAGGTTTCTGTGTTATCTTTAGCAAAGACCAATGCCTTATGGCATGTTCTAGACATTTCTGAAGAAACTGCATTAACCACCCTCAAATTCATCAGCATTCCTTTGTACTGTTTTTGAGCAGGTGAAGTTACTGAAGATATTGGCACAGCATTTCTGTGGCCGTGGTCTACACAGTCAGACTTTGAATCAGTATGATAGCATTGAAACACTCACTACTGCTGATGTGCAAGCTTTTCCTGATTGTTGAGACTATTCTTAACAATGTGTAGCTGTTAAATTTCGGAATTGTTATCATGCATCAAAAAGGCATTCTTTGTTTTAATAAATGTATTAGTCTCAATATATTAAACAAATGATCCAAACCCTTTCTCCCAGCAATCTTTTGAGCTTAAAATTTGGAATTTACTTTGCAGTTTTTGACAGTGTTGATCATTGAGGAAAACAACACAAGAAGCTGGTAATGCAAAGAGTGCTGTGTTAGAACCCCTTTTAAATTACTCTTGAGAGCTTCCTTTCATATAGAGTTTCTTAAATCTTGCTTTTCCCATTACCTTTTTCTGTTTTGCATTTGTCATTCCCTTCTGGCTAGAAATTTTTTCCGTCCTTTTAGAGAAGAAGCTAATTGTGAAAAGATAATAAAAATATTAAATGACCTTATTTTTTTTTCTTACTAAGGTTAAACTGTCTTGTTTGTTTGTTTGTTTGTTTTCTGTTTTGGACTGAGATTCCTTAAAGAAAACTAAATTACTTTACACATGCTGCAACAAGCTTGATAGTAGCAGTAGCTGATCGATCTGTTTTTGCTAATCCAAATAATAATAATCTCTAAAATCCTGGTCTACTTCAGAAGTCATCTGAAAGGTTTTAAGACGTAGAAAATGTTAAGATGACAATGACACTGAAAGAAGTAGAGGAAAACCTTCCCTGTTATTCTTACCTACGTCTTGCCTACTCTGTGCTGCCTTCTCTTTCCTGTGGGTTCAGGTCATCATGTAGGTGTGCAAATACTTTTGCAGGTGAAGTGGAGAGGCACTGTGAGATTTGGAAGCAGCAGGTGCAATAGCAAAAGAGGACTTTTTCTTTTGGTGGCAGTGCTGACTTGTGCTGATTTTTGTTGTTTGTGTCCAAGTGTGATGGTTTGTCAGATGTTAGAACAGATTGGATTTTCACCACCCCAAAGGCAGTCTGTCTTACTCCTCACCTCTGCTTGTTTGTGCATACCCAGCCTTTGCTGTCGCAGTATGGGATCTGGTTAACTGAGGTCTTGTCTTGCGAGTGACCCAGGTAAGTAACTAAGTGAAAAAAAGCCCTGAATGGTGCTCTGCAGATGACCCAACTGACTGAGAAGATGAGACCAGTGCCAGAAATTGAGCAAATGATACTGGAACTATATGATCAGAATAGGGCAGTTGAGACAGACTCCTTTGGTTTTGGTGACAAGTTTGTTCTCTTAGCTATCTTGTGAAACCTCACCCCAAAGTTAGTTTCACTTTTTTTGGCTTATGCTGATTTAATACCTTTCTATTACTCAGAGCAGCAGTGTTGTTCTCTCTCATCATGCCTTATTTGTTTTTTCACAATGTAGTATCAATTGCAAAGCTACGGTAAGCTGAATATTTAATACTGCCCCCCACCGCATTGGCTTCCTCTTGGTCACTGACACCTGAACATAAGAGAGGTGAGGAGACTACATTGCTGGTAGTGTGGTAAAAGACAAGGTTGTCCGCATGTATTTCAGCACTGGCTTAGATCCAATCAGCTTAGACTGATCATGAAACTCAAGGATTTTTTTGTTTTCTACTTGTAAAAACAAGAAAAAGAAATTTTAGTGCAGTTGCCAAAAATACATTTAGAAGCACATAGTGAAGGCAGAATACATAAATCCTGTTTGTGAGCTTGAACTTTCTCTTAATGTCGTTATATTCATTGGGATCTTTGATGGGAAATCTATTAGACAAAAGACAATCTAATCACTGCTTATGCGGTGGCTGTTTAGCATAGGTACATGCATATACTTGTGTAAGAATTGGCAGGCCTTTTTGAAATATTCAAGTCCAAACCATCTCCCTTGCACTCAGAGTCATTCACTTGAGCTGTGAGAGGCTTTGCGTTGTTATAACTGAAATAATTTAAAACTTTGATCAACAACTACACTTAATTTTTAATTTCAGTAAATTTAAATGGATCTCATCCTGAACATTTTTTCTTTGAGTTTGTGCTATAGAAAATGTTTAAAATTCTTCTAACTTTGCCCAGGAGTAAATGTGATGAGAACTTTAAATAAACTCAGTGGGAAAAACATAAATTGACTTTTCAAGGTATTTGAAATCGCATTTTTTCCAACACTGTTTTGTTTTATTTACAGAATCTTTTGATTTCCCCCTTTATGGCATTTTTCTTTAGAGTTTTTCTACAACACTATTTAAAATGCATCTTAACAGTTATATCATTAAAATATCCATTTTTGAGAATAGGGCTAAAATACTGTATATTTCTTTGTGTACTTGTTCGAATATCTTTTAGGTAGTCTCTGGAAATGTGTTTTTTGTTAGTGATGCAAAGTTTCTTGTGTGATTGTTTATATACATATAATAATGGTAGCTAAGGCTTTAACATTATTTCAGTATAGTTTCCTTGTTTATATACCTACCATAAAATCAATTCTTAGAGCAAGATGGTGGTCTAGAATTAATTTGTGTTTATAATATAACTTTTATGTATGTTTTTATATTTGAGTCCCTTGACATTTATGCATGACTCTGAAGAAGTCTTGTGGTTTGGGATTATAAGCAAACAATGTATTGTGACTAGAAATGTAGCTCAGAAACACAGATCTAGCCATGATCAGTCTGCTTAGTATTGATTTAGCGAGGTATGCAGATAGGCATCTGGTCTGTTTCCCCTTTGTGCTGGAAGAGAACCCCTATTCCAGAATGACTATAATCACTTTGAGCATTGTCATCCTTCCCAAGTTTTTCACTGTATTCAATAGCGTGCACATTTCTAAGAATGATTCTTCCTGAGGAAGGGGAGAGGTCTTCTGAGTCCAGGAAAGGACATGAAGTAGAGCTGGTTTAACTTCGCTGCCTGCTTGCTTTCTGTTTGTAGCTGCAGCAGTGGCCTTTTGTGAAAGTTTTCACAGTGCTTGCATTAGCAATTACGAATTGAAGCTGAAGCTGCTGCTCTTTATTTCTGTGTTTCAGGACAGAATGGCATGGTACTGTTCTAGAGAGATCAGTTTTGTCTCTGCTACGTGTGATTTCATTTGAACTGCTGAGCTATGGAAGTGTGTATTGGTGAGAAAGCCTCTTTGGTTAAGTTTGTGTGGAGTAGATTGTGGTGGTATTAAACATGTAGGGTTAAATGCCAGCACTTGTTAATTTGGTTTGAAAAACTAGTAAGTAGGACAGGAAGAGAAGAGAATATGAACTTAAAACAGCCAACACAGAACTATTGTAGAAATGTGTTTCTGTGTACAGTAAAAGATAGCTTGGTAATACTAGATATTAAATGGACTTTTGCATGGCAGTGAAATTTTGGAGAAATTCTAACAACAAAGTGTTCAAACTAATGAACTGTGGCTGTCAGGTGGTAAGTAATGCAGAGGAGAAAATGTCTGTGCAACTCCATGAGGGGAAGTTTAGTTTTGTGTTAATAAATGGGTGGATTTCTAAAATTTCATTGCCTAGATACTATTCCAAGGTTAAATTCTAGTTTAAATTCAAATGGACTTAAAGTGCTAGATTTTACTACGTGTCTCCCAATTTGTGGGAATTTATGTTGCTTACAGTTGTTTCATAAGATAGATATGGTAAAATTAAATCAACGTATTGCAGCAAGGTTTTTTGAGGTATAGAATAGTATTTTGTTAATGTTAATTGAACTTATGTTAATTATTCCTAAATTCTGCTATGCTCTTGGAAGAATGTATGGTTGAAGTATGCTGAATTTTTAAAATTGTAGAGATCTAGTTGTGATTGAGTTTGGTGAGGGAACATATATCTTGTTATTGCCAGTAATCTGCTGTGAAAGTTTGGGGTATTTCCCTTCTGAGCTTTAAACTTTTTTTATATGGCACTTAGGATGAAGCACATTTGATTATCTGCAAATAACTGTAAGTAATTATTAAACACTTTAGAACTTTAACACAAATATTATGCAGCGTCTTGGGTCTGACAGATATCGGGAGGACAAATGAACCAGAGATAGTAATGTTCCGTTATGAGAACAGGAGTGAGTCTAGATTTGTAGAAAAAATCAGTGATTTTTTGTTAGAATAACTGATTAATTGGAAAAAGCAGGTAGCAGAATGCCACGTCCTTAAAATACGAAGAAAGGTTTGTGTGACGGAAGGCTAGCCTGTTTCTCCCAGCTGGGTAAGTTGAATTCATTATAGCCTGCTTGCTGAGTGACTGTTCATCAGGGTAATGTTAGCAACTCCATGGATGGATAGATGAATTAATTGGTATAACAAAGCTGGGAGAGCTGGAAGCTTTCAGGATAGCATAGAGATCTCTGAGGAAAAATCTGGGTAATATTTTGCAAGTTTTCAGTTCCTTATAGCTTCTGTTGGGAATGTGATTTGAGCTGGTGTGTGTTGAGTGCTTTTGAAAATTTGTTTCAAATTTCATTTTTTTGGAATGCTGCATGCGTGATGACCATTTGACTTGTATGCTATACCTGTTAGAAATATATTTCACATATTGGATCTGCCTGAGTACCGAAATACTTTCTTCATGTTCCATCTTACTTACATAGCTCAGAGCAGTTGGCATTTATTAGGGGTTTCACCAAGGACGGAGGCGGTCACTGAAGTTAAATTCTTCTGAGAAATGGCTGCATGTGGCAGCTGTGGCCACAGATGTGAGGTTTCCTTTTGTAGCTGTCCATGCTCTACAAGGAACAATTTAACTTTGTTCTCATGTTTGGGCATTTTTCATAGTCACCCAGTTCTCAGATAAATTCTGCGAAATGGAAGTCTGAAAGAAGATGTCTTAATGACTAGAATGTTTTGTGTTGCTGGATTCATGGCAGCACTGAATAGGGAACTTCTGCAAACCTGCTTTTTGTGCTTTATTTCTACTCTTTTCATCTGTGTGGTCAGAAATGTGATACAATAGGTCATGAAGTAGCAAGGCAGTTATCAGTTTTCTTCAGGCACAGATTGAAAGGCTTTTGTTGTTTTTCTTCATGGAAACCCATTTACGGATTTAGGTTTTTCTAATGTGTGCATGGAAGTAAATATAAACATAGTATTTCTCCCTGAGAAATTTTCTTCTTCATTACTCTTATGTCAGTGTCCTTGGGTTTCTTCCCCAGGCTATAGCTTCTGACATTTCCAGGTACTTTAGTCTTTTCATCTGTCATAGTCTATCAATTAATACTGATGATTCAGGTTGTATAAAAATAGAAGAAGCTTGATATCAATAACTTGATTTACACGTAAGCCTATCCAGATCTCCTTGTGCTTGTGTATTAAATACTTTAAACATTTAGCTTGGTATCATTCCATTTTATTCAAGAAATTAGCTATGGTTCTTAAAGTCACATGTTGTACTTGAAGACCTGAATTGGAGTTCTAAGTACTTCATGGTCTTGGTGACTCATTTTGCTTTTTTTTTTTGGCTGTTTTCCAAAATTATAATTTGGAATGAAAATACTTTTATAGATTTATTTGATATTACTGAGATTTTTTTTTTGTTAAAAATGTCTTACGTTTACTGTAATGAAAGCTATAAAAACTCTGTAATTATTTTTTATGTCCTTGCAAATCTTTGAAATTTTAGACCTATCTTCTAAAACTATGTTCCTTCTTTGAAAGCATCTGCATTGTTTCAGCTGAAAATACAATTGTTTGTAACATGCAACTAGAAAAGAGAGATTGCTTTGCACTAGGTATTAATCTGCTGATTAACTGATTTTTTGTAGAGATTAGAAGGGATTTGTCTAGAGTGCAAATTGAACAGAATGAGTTTAAAAAATGTGTAGCAATTTCAAATGCTGCTTGGGTGTGAATTATGATGTTCAGAAGCCACACAGAGTTTCTTGAAATCTTGATCCTCTTTAACTGTCCATAATGCCATCAATGCAGAAGTGTTTCTTAGAGTTTCTAAAAGACAAGAATGTAGGATAACTGTAGATGACGCACCAGCGCTTATGGATTGTAAAAGGTGTGAGCCTGCATTTTTATGAACTCTAGCTGTGGTTGTGATTGACTTGCAGAACTGTTTGTCTTGCAGGCTTCACTGCTTGTATTTGGGCACTTAGCTTGTCGCAGTTGTGCAGTGAGATTCGTTTTTTTTAGAAATCCTTTGCCAAGGCTTAGGGTCAAACATTTTGCTTTGTGTTTTGCTGTAGGGTGGCAACATGCACATAGTCAGCATAGGAGTCTTAGCTGATGGACATCAACTTGTTCAGTCAGGATTTGTTTGTATGCCTGTATTTTGAGGCATTTCATTTGGAATGTGTGCCACCTAAATGATAACTCTCTTAAGAGAGCGAGGCTTTTTAATTGAAAAATTGTGATCATGAGATAAATTTGTTATGGGGAAGAAGGCAGAAGTTACTAAAAAAAACCCCAAACCCTCGCAAGGGAAGTTGCAGAATTTTGTGGGTTTTTTTTGTTTTTTTTTTTTTTTCCCCCAAGGTATGCATATCTACCCTAAAATTGTACTAAATCACGTTGTTGAGAGGCAGCTGTTGTCCTGAGTATCTTGATATGCAAATAGACTCTACCATGTTAGATATTAATGTCTTGAGGACTTCCTTAGGGTATAGATACAGGTCTTCTCATCTCATTGGTAACAGCAGTAGAAGTTTCTGCTTCTTTCTTCTGTCTTCACTGGAGTTTAATACTGCATCCATTTTCTGTGAACTTTATGGGTTCATTTGATGGCTTCTAATCTATTTGAGTCAAATTAGACATATTTAGCAGTGACTAGATACTTGCACTTTAAACTCACCTGCTGTTCTTTGGGGATGAAAAGCAGCAGTTGGGCCAACTGATGAGAAATAATGGATTTACCCTTTCAGTTCTGTCATGTGCTGCTCTGAGCTGTCTTTGAGAGAAACTTGAGACTTTTTTGGTTTATTTGAGGGATGTGGTATAATTAATTCCCAGGTGGGACCAGGATAGTACTATTATGTCAAAGAGAGTTCATCGCCATTTAAAAGAAAAAAAAAAAGTTTCATTAAACTACCCTTTAGGTAACAACTCTGTAACATATCTCTTTTCCTTTCTCCTTCTTTCCGTTGATAAACTGATCCTTTGGAAAAGAAATTAATTGTATGCAGTAATATCTTCTGTGTTACTGCTTTCAGCACATCATAGTGAATAAATATTATTTTATCAGCCATTTGACAATAATGATCATTAACCTGACCATTGACTGCTGGCTTTCGGATGGTATGCTGAATACAAGCTTGTTCCAAAATGGCAGAATTTGGCTCTCCTTTTAACTGTAGTAAAGCTGCTTCTTTTCACAGCACTGTGTTGCTGAGAGACTGCAGCTAATTTTTATGGCACATGTCAGTGGTAGTGATTCAAATTATACATTTCATTGAGTAGCTCTTTTCTTTGTTTGTAAACTGTCTCCTATGAGGGGAGAGAATTTTTTTTTATTCTGGGGAGAACAATATCCAGACCAGAGAAAATGACTGAATCTGGAACAAAAGCTCATTTTCTTCTGTTGATAAAATTATTGTACATCCAAAGTCACTCCAGGGGGGATGGTGGCCGGGCTGAATTTACACCAGTCTGATAGTTAAGCCTAACACAAGCATTCAGGAGAATTAACAGGTGAGGCATATGCATCTCCTCAAACTGCTGTTTTTCAGACTCCATGGTATAAAACTTCCATATGTGGTGTGACTTGAAAGCAAAACAACGAAATAGATTCTGAGACATCATGAATTCTGAGACATTATGAATTAGAAAACTGTGTAGTTTAGATTCACAGCAGAGATACAGTGGCAGTTTTGGGGCTCTGTGGAAAACGCAGTCCTTTTAAAAATGATTGTTACACAGCTTGCACGTGCATCAGGACATGCATACAATTACAGTGGCAAAAAGTGGGTGTAATTGGTCATGCACCTAAATGAGAAAATACATGTGTAAGATGGGATCTGACTAATAAGTTAAAAATCTTTTGCTCGCTGAGTCTGTACTCCTTTTCTGGGTAAAGGACTTTGTAGTCCATTTCCTGATGTTCACATTCTGCTTGGGGTTTTAGCAGTGTCTTGTTTTTAATCTCGCTTGAGATGCCTATATAAAATGACATGTGTGTGTGTGTCTCAAGGCTGCTTGCTTAAACACGCAAGTCATGTCAGCTGCAATGCGGCAGTGCTTGGTGCTAATGAGGTGAGCAGCCAGAGCACCCGTCTGCTTATGTTTTCTCATCTCTGTGCAATCATGGCAATGGGGATTAGAAAAAGGGATTTGTATTGGATATGGTTCTGTTTTGGCCTTCCCAGAGAGTGGTTTTGTGTCCTCGTGAGGACTGGGCAGCATATTTCTGCTTCCATTTTGGGAGTTAGATGGTTGCTTCACTATATTTAAGGCAGCTAAACTATATTTAAGGCAAGCTCTAAAGTACATCCTGGTTGGGAATAAAAAATAAAGCAGAAGTACGGAGAGGGGGACACCCTCTCTTCTCCTCTCCCCCCCAGTTATATGGAATGTATTGTCTGGCAATATGTGTCTTCGGGTTGAGTAGATAAAAGTCTGTGTTTGAAAAGTAGCATCTTCAAAATAGAGCTAATCAGGTAATTAATTCGGGCTAGATCTGAATGCTATATAGTTGGCCTTTCATAGGCACAGGAATTCAGATGCACTGTGATTTCTCAGCTCACCTTCTTTCTCTTTTTTAACCCTTAAGGTGCTGACAGCAGTGAGCTGTGTATTTTACACTGAAGTCTCTGAACATAAGGCAAATACCATGAATATCAAATCTTATTTGTCTTTTCCCTCCCTCAGATGCCTGACTGTCATAATTGAGCCTGATGCCCTCCTGTCCATTCCTATTGTAGTCCAATTCCTGCAGCCTGTCTTTCAGTGTTTCTTTTTCAGAGATATAGTCTGTAAAACTGTAGGTCATGATTAAGTAATGCATTGGTCTTTGTGGCTGTCTTTCCTTCTCTTTCCTGCCTTAATGTCACAGGGTGCTGCCCACTTAGCTGATAAAGTTATTTCTGAGTACTTATTTAGTATAAATCAGATTGTTGAAATTATCTGTGTTAAAAATACGACTTTTTTTTTTTAAGGGTCATGTGCATTCTCTGTTACTCTGGCAATATGTTGTGTAACATGATATTACAAACAGGGGGCTCAATATGGCTGGGACTGGAAAAGGTGTGAACTGTATCATGTAGTCAAGAACCAGTGGTGTGAGAAAGTAACCTCCTGAGCTATTGATACTGCTGATGTAAATGTAGTGTGTAGCTAACACCCATAGAAAGGGTCATGTGTCAACCTATAAAAAAAGGCCTTCAGCCTAGGAAGGAGCCCAGGATTCTGTGCCCTGATACAGTCTGTTCTTTGCCTAGTCCTAGTTTTAAGTGAGTTAAGAGTGACATGTATGAAACAGCACAACTGACAAGATACATATTAGGGAGAATTGTGCTGTTTTAGTGGTCACTGTTGATGTTTAGTATCTCTGTTGTGATCGCATACAGTGCCGTATTTCTTGGCTTGTTTAACTTCTCCTGAAGACCTTGCAGTTGATTGAGATGTTTTTATCTTCCTTCTTTAGGTCTCCGGGTAAATGGGGAGCTCATTACAGCTTACCCACAGGTGGTGGTTGTGCGTGTACCAACGCCTTGGGTCCAGAGTGACAGCGATATCACAGTCCTTCGCCACCTAGAGAAGATGGGCTGTCGATTGATGAATCGTCCCCAAGCCATCCTAAACTGTGTCAACAAGTTCTGGACGTTTCAAGAACTTGCTGGTCATGGTGTGCCTCTTCCAGACACTTTTTCATATGGTAAGGCTTTTGAATCAAAAGGATAGCATAGTTGCCTACTGTAATTTATGCTTTTGCAGTGCAAAAGATATGAGTCAAATTTTGGAAATCCATAGAATTAAGTAGTATGAGGCTCATTTCACAGATAAGTGTTCAATAACCAGAAAAGGCAATTAAAGTCGCAAGACTCAGGTTCTGGTTTTGCCTTTGTTGCTTAGCTGTGATGCTTTGGGAAGAGTACTTTAACTGTACCTCAGCCTCCCAACCACCTGATTTTGTTACTACTGAAACCCTTTGAACTGCTTTCTAATTGCCTGAAACAGCACACAGGAGCCTGGGGAACAAAATGTCACAGGATACTATAAAGATCTACATTTTGGTAAAATGTGAAAATAGATTAAACTTCTATATGAATAAAAGTATCTGCAATCATATTAATTATTATGAAAGAACAAAAGAGTACAGGCCCTTGTGTTCAACTTTTAACAATTGTTTGGGGTTTGTTTCCCACCAGAATTATTCCCATCAGTTAAATATTAATGATTCTTGTGGCTGTCTCTTTAGTCCATGGTTCCTGACAGAGTACTAGATTAGAGGAACCATTTGTCTACCTTGATGATATTTCTCTTTTTAATTATGATATATTAAAGAATTAAAGATACCTCTCAGGCTTTCTTTCCTTCTTGGGAAACAGCAGGGCTTTCCTCCCCTTTGTGTGGTTGTACCAGTAGGCTTTTGTAATGGGAATTTAACAAAAAACCACAAACAAACTTGACAAAAACAAAGCTATGGGTTTCCATCAATTACTAGGAATTACTGTTTCCATCAGTTACTGTGAAAGCACATTTGAGAAGAAGCATACCCTTTCTTTATAGATGTGGTTGCTCTAGCTCTTTGAGAAAGGAATGGGTTTTTATTTCTTTTGAGAGGGAGACCGCTAATGATGGGGTAATTGCAAAGCATCTCTTGTTCATAACTCCCTGCCACTTCTTTTAATGCCTGCCTCTGGAATTTGACAGAAGCATGACCTTTTTTTTTTTTTTTTAACACAAGTATCAAGTTATCAGTGAGAGTTGGCTTTGCCAGGAAAAACAGGATATGCTGAATGACATTTTGTTCAATGACATGCACTAAAATCCATGCCAGGGTAGTGATGGCTGCTGCTGGCTTTGTGACCAGTGTCTATGCTTGACTTCTGTGCTTTACTGCACATGCTGGTAGAAGAGTCTGATCCTTTGATCTGCTAACTTTCCCTTCTGTATTTCTTGTACTGTGGTCAGCCTTCTGTGAATTGAATTGAACTCAAATAACCTTGAAGTATCAACCCTAATCATGTGAATGGTCATTTGTAGTGAGATGAGAAGGTTGAAGTACTACTTCAGGTAATAGGGAGAATGAGATGCAGGAGACTTAAATCTTGGAAAGGAGGGAGCTAGAGTGACAAGATTTGGGTTATTACTGCTCTCTGGATTATGCCTTGTTTTTGTATTCCATGTTGCTTTCCTGGTTAGTAGTTTGAACAGAACTGTTACTGGTGTTATTCCTCTGCTATTTTCCTGGTACACATTTGAAAAGGTGGGAGTTGGAAAAGTAAAAGGGATAAACTGGAACAAGATGGTAGAATTGGGGCATTCAGATTTGGAAGACTGGATTGAGCCTTTTGTGGTTGTTATCAAGAGGCCTTTGTCAACTTGTGTCTTTAATTTCAAAGGAAGTAGGAGTTAGTATCCCGCAGATTGCTAACACCTTCAAAATCTGATAGTGCTCCGTGACCAAGTTCCTCTTAACTGATAGTTTTTTCTGCATTATCTAAGCTGTAAGGAGGGATGAATATGCGGCTATTACGTCCCCAATTTGGCCACACCAGACTGGTGGCATATAACGTTCTTGGTTTTCTTTTTGCCAGGTGGTCATGAGAATTTTGCCAAAATGATTGATGAGGCGGAAGTGCTGGAGTTCCCTATGGTGGTGAAGAACACACGGGGTCACCGAGGTGGGTGTGAGGTCAGGGGTGAGCACAAGGAGTGTTCTGAGCAGCACTCTTAAGATTTTGTCTCATCAAGTGATGATAGTTAAGAGGGTCTTCTGTTAGCCGTTGGACTTATTTGCGGGACATCTAAATTCTACCACCCTTAGACTTCTGAATGTTGAGTAGGCTGAAACACTGGGAAGCAGTTTTAGTAGAACCTAGTCTTGCAATAGCAGCGGGGATAGGGGTTCAAAAGTATAGTGCATTGGTGACTTCTATGAGGAAATCTTTGAATTGGAATAACAGAAGGTCTGGCCTTAGAGGAGTAGAGAGACGCCTACATGGATTTTAGGGATGTTTCGAAATAGGCATAAGAAATGAAATCTTAGTTCATTCAGTCTTAATTTGATTTTTTCCTATGTGATTTTGTCTATAATTAGGATTCTGATTTAAATAAAATTATCACATATTGTTCGTCAAACTGGATCTCTGTTTTTCAGAAAAATATCCTGACAGTGCTGGTGGTAATACAGCAGATGAAATTGTTCTGTTATCAGTCTTTTGTTTCATACGTTGAATATGAAACAATACATCAATTTCATTTAATATTAGATAGTGATCTACTAAAGGAAACCAGGTTTCAAATTAGTTTCAGAGGTTATTTGCCCAGGAGTTTGCACTGTTTTTAATTTACTTTAAAACCAATTTAATAAATACTGGAAGTAAAGAGAGACTGAAACCAAAGTGTAAATTCAAAAACCAGCAGTTACCTTAAAGAAAAGCATAACAAAAAGATACCAATTCTTCCTTCTTATTGTCTGTCATTTTGTTCCCACTCTGTGCTGCTCTGGTGCATCTATTCTGCTGACAATGAGTGTTTCTGTAGCCATGTTGTAAATGGATTCAGGAACTGATGTTGGATGAATCTAGATGGGTTATTTTTACTTGAATTAGTTCTTTACATGGATTGTCATTTACTCACACAAACGCTTGTGTTGATGTAATGGAAGAATAAGAGCAAAAGGCTGAGGCAGAGGAAGATCAGACCTGCTTCTGTTGGCTGTGATAACCAGTTTATATGGCTTTAAAGTACTTGTGGAGCTATGAAGCCAAGTTGGAATTTGACTTTGCAGCAAGCTGAATTTGACAACTGTGTAGTGTCTGAGGCAGTGAATTTGACTTGACACTGCCTCTTGTTAAGATCTATTAAACAGCTGCAGAGTTTTCAGCTATTGACTTTCTTCTCCCTTTTTTAGCCAGAATTCATGTAAATCTCTGTTTACAAGTTTATCTTAGAGCACTTTATATTCCAGGCATTTAAATGCAAATTTATGCACAGTACATGTCCTTTCACATTAAGAGAGATGAGGCGACTTTTTCAAATTACTTGAAGAGTAGCTGTTGGCAAATTTTATTTAAAACTGGCAAACTTGGTCACAGGTACTGGCTGATGAACATAAGTCATGCTCATACTATGCTCATTTTCTGTGTAGTTTGCTGCTGCAGCAAATGCGCTGATCTTACTTTTGCCAAGATGTCATGATGCTGCATAATTCCCAAGAACTAACTAGCTCCACTCCAAGATACCGTTCTGCCTGTCCCATTTTAGGATACAGTGTGATCATTAGGTACCTGTAGGGGAGCTAAAGTTGGGAATGGGAGAAAGCACATGGAGGTTTTTGCTTTCTTGTCATGACTTTTAAGCCTACATTCTGATACTTTGTCATGAGAAATTCCATGTTCCTCAAGCAGTGTTCTGTGTTATGGAGACCTTAAATACTGATGAAGCAGAGGCCGCTCCAGTTAAGTTTTGGAGTACCTGTTGGAATTCTTCTTCACACATTTTTTTTCTCCTAGTTCTGCTACGATTGCATTTATGTTCCCTTCATTAAGATAGGCAGTTGATCAGTTGATTTTTGTACTCTGTCAATAGTGTATCATAACTGAGTGACAATTCTGTCACCAAAAAAAATTGTGCAGCCTTTTCGTGAAATGTAAATCTATTATGGCACATAAAGGAATCCTTAAGAAAAGGATAGAGGACTTGGGAAATGTAGCTAAAGATGGAAAGGGATGCCATCTTGTGAGACTAGAAATGAGATGGAAAGTGTGAGAATCTGTTTCAGGAGTGACTTTTCATCAGTATTAGTAAAATTGGAAAAGAACAAATAAGTCTTTGATGTGCTCTAGAAATGAAGGGAAATCAAGTGACAAGTTTTAGGTTTAACAAAACAAGTCCTTGAGATGTTTGCTAGCAGTAAAACTAGTGATTTCTAAACAGGTTTTCTTCAATATTGTAGTACATTCCATTCATTTTATGTGTTGTGTAATCCTCTGCTAAATTATCTTGGATACTGCCTGGTGTTTTACTCTGAATGTAGTTGTTCCACTGCTCTCATTCTGGAGTTGTGAGCTGTTGTAAGTATTGGGAAGAGCAGCCCTTGGCAACTTCCCAACAGAGAAGCTGTTGGTTCTGCAGTGGCACCCTAGTGACTTCAGAGTTTTTAGCTGCCTGGGGTTTGACATGTAATTGATCCCATGTGTCAAGCTGTAGGTCCAATCCTCTTGGATAAACAGAACTGTGTTATTAATTAAATGTCTGCTGCTCTTTAAGTATCTCTTCCTTTTTTCTCTCATTAAGGACTTGTACCAAAAGGAGTTGAAATTACAAGACCACCTCCCTTATCTAAAGCTGTTTCCTTCTTCTTTCGTTCTTTTCATTGTTTTTTTTCATTCTCATGTGACTTCTCAACTCTGTCATTACTTGCATACCTAGAAGCACTGAAACACTGATGTCCACAGAAGAATTTGTAAATGGATATAAGCTTCAGATGAGGCCTGTGAGAATGGGCAGCATACTGGTCAGAGGTTTTACTTTTATACGCTGACTCATTGAGGCAGCTTGAATTGGTAGCTTCTTCCAATCTTCCAATGTTCTTTTCTTCATACAGGTAAAGCTGTGTTCCTGGCACGAGACAAACACCATTTGGCAGACCTAAGTCATTTGATCCGTCATGATGCCCCTTACTTATTTCAAAAATACGTTAAAGAGTCCCATGGCAAGGATGTACGTGTCATCGTAGTAGGAGGCCGCGTGGTGGGGACCATGCTCCGCTGCTCAACAGATGGGAGGATGCAGAGTAACTGCTCCCTTGGTAGGAAAAGCATTGTTCATAGTTTTGATCAGATTTTTTCAATCCAGTTGAAAAATCACAAAGTCAACTGAAATAAGCTGCAGGTTTTGTTTTGTATTAGTTGTGCTTATTGTTGGGGGTTTATAGAGGAAACATGAGAGTGAAGGTTAAGTGAGATGCGTGTTGAGCAAACGCGGAAGGAGAGACAATCTGCCCAGTGTTAGGTGGATAGGGTAGGTGAAAGGGAGGGGAAAGTTCTGGGACCACAAACGGAGCCATTGATGTGATAGTGGCAGTGTTATGCTAATGTCATGTTATCGTTGATTTCATCATGTTAAGAGGAACAGAAAAAGAAGACAGAAGATGAGACTGAGGGAGGTGGAGGAGACAGCCAGTTGGCAAGAGTGTAGAAGAAAGTGTTAAGTGAGGAAACTGTTGGATTGCATTGTGAAGCTGCTGTGATGCCTTATGTCTATCAGGCTCCTCCCTGCCACCTTTTACTCCAAAGACCATGTCTGGGAGTAAGGTTACTGTGTTGTTTGTAGCGTACTCACAACTTCGTTTCTGTGTAGCTTTGAGTGGAGGACAAGGGATGTTCATAAGGTAGGAGGAAAGAGGGTTGAGGTTCCCTGGCTGAACCTGAGCAAGGGATGGGATAATATGTGTTCATGTGTAGTATTGTTTTGGTTAGTCAAAATGCCTGAGAGGTTTTAGTCACTACTTCATACTGAGGAAACAGAGCCTGCTGAATTTCTCTGCTGAATGTTTTTTGGTTTATTAATATTTGCTTTTTTTAAACTTAAGAGTTGTGACAGGGGAAGTCTGAGTTGGTTAATACTTAGATGATAGACAGTGAAATGGACCAGCTCAGGTTCAGAGACAAATGTTCCCTAATTCTTGCTTTTGAGACAGTAACCTATGGTAGCAAGCTGAGAGGGACTTGAGCAGATGATAACGTATTAACCCGTATCCCCCTCAATTATATCTGCTAGAGCTGTAGTCTTACCAGGAACACTTGGTTTAATTTTGCTGGAAGATTTCTTGTGGTAACTTACAAATATGTATGGAAAACCTTTACTTTAGAAGGAACAAGAGTGGTTTGTTAGGTCATCTTTTTAATATCCTAGGATCACAAAAATGTATGATACCTTTCCTGACTAAGAAGGCAGCACTTAACTGTTTTTTAAACAAGTCATAATCTTTTGAAATCCTGCTGTGGCTTCAGGTTCATTAGTAGTCACTGTAGAAAGGAGGTTGCTTTCTCAGTAGTCAGCAGTATGCTCGCAGGCTTGCTTTGTAGCTTCCCAACCAAGAAGCACAAACCAATTGACAAGAATGTTAGTTTCCTGTGACCAGACTACAGACAGCAGTTTTTTTTTCACTTTTTCCAGGTGGCGTAGGGATGATGTGCTCACTCAGTGAACAAGGCAAGCAGCTGGCAGTCCAGGTGTCAAACATCCTGGGGATGGACGTGTGCGGCATTGACCTACTGATGAAAGACGATGGTTCATTCTACGTCTGTGAGGCCAATGCAAATGTAGGTTTCATTGCCTTTGACAAGGCTTGTAATCTAGATGTAGCTGGTATCATAGCGGACTATGCCGCTTCTCTTCTGACCCCCGGTCGCTTGACGCGACGCATGTCCTTGCTCTCTGTGGTGTCCACGGCAAGCGAGACTAGCGAGCCAGAGCTGGGCCCTCCAGCTAGTGCCGCTGTCGACAATATGAGTGCTAGCTCCAGCTCTGTCGACAGCGACCCTGAGACCACGGAGAGAGAATTGCTCACCAAGCTCCCGGGGGCTTTATTCAACATGAACCAGCTATTAGCCAATGAGATCAAACTTCTTGTGGAGTGATGCCACATGTCAATAGATGACCAACAGAACTCTCTCCTGTAAATTTTTTTTTAAACCAACTTGCAATGCTGTTTATCAGAGAAGCTCAGAGGAATGAGGGAAGGGGGGGTGTCAATCAAGAGAGCAAGAGTAAAGGGCACATGTGCTGTGATTGCTGCCTACTTTTTTGCAGAACATAAAATTGTGTTCATTCTTCAGTGTCAGTTTTCTAATGAAGATGCTCCGTTCACAACCTAAGTGAGAATTTTATTTGGATGCTACTTGGGTCCCCAGATGTATTGCCATTCATGTGTGGTCACAGGCAAGCATTAAAGCATGATTCACACTTCAAGATTTTCAGAAAGCTGTCTGGCAGCTCTATAGAAACTTCGGTGAATTACTGCACCAGTTAAGTCTCTTCTACCTCTGTAAGGCTTGATCCTGTAAATTGCTGAGTGCCTCAAATTCTGAACGTGAGTTGAAGGTGTTTAATACCAGGTATTTCAAAGTTCCTGGACACCTGCTGTTCCTACTCTCGTAGATGAAAACTGTAGGTTCAGGATACTTTTAAAGTCATCACTTCATGACCTTGCAGGATATGGCCTTTCAAATGATGAGGCTGAGAGAAGTATCAGTTGACTTACTGTGAGCTTTCTGTACAAATCTGTAATTTATGCCATCTTGATATTAACTGGCAGCTTTCTGTCTATATTTCTTTATAAAGCTTTTGAAGGAGGATTTTAGTGCTTCTGTTTTTCTCATTTCAAATCCTGATTTTTGAAAGGTATGTAGGGCAATTGGTCATATTCTATTTGTGGAAGAAGTGGCATGGTTTTAACTATTTTTTGCATGATTGGAGGAGATAAACAGCACTGTAATGTTTGGTATACAAAATAATGTTTGAGGCAAACGTGCATCAACTTGTATTTGTTAGTGTTTTAGTCTTTTTGAGAGAGATCTGCAATGTTAATGTTCCTTTTTCTTTAATACATGCTAGTCCAACAGTCCCTTCTCTATGCCTGCATCTTTAATGGTGGCCAAAGTGAAAACACTGCAGACTATTTGTTAAGAAAACACTGAGTTAAAGCCTGTACATTGGTGGGGTGGGTTGTTTTTTTTTTTTATCTTTGCTTTTCTGGGAGGGGAACATGGTATGGTGTGGAGGAGGGAAAAGTTGGTGAAAAGTTATTAGACATTTAGAGGTACTTCAGAATAAAGCTGCAGTTCATACAGTAGTTACCAGGATTAATTTTTCCCCACTGAATATAAAAGCTGTTGGCAAGAATCTGAAGTGTATAACTGGGGAGAAGTAGTCAGTTCTTAGCTTTGGGAAACATGCAGCAGATTTAAAAAAAAAAAAGGGGGGGAGAGAAAAAAGAAAGAAAAAGAAAGGAAGAAAGAAAGAGTGAGCAAGAAAGAACGAGCTCAGCCAGAATAAAAACATAAAATATATAACTTAGGTCCACAAACAATTAACAAATCAATCCTGGACCCTTACATGCGTGTGGTGTGAGTGCACACACTTGTGTGTGTTTGTGCATTTGCTTTGCTTTATTTCTTCTTGGGTTTTGGCTGTTTAGCTCGTAATTTTTTTCCACACTGCCTGATTTCCCCTAGTCCTTCTGGTGTGCATTTTCTCATCAGCCTTTAGCTGTTTTGGAAAACAGATGACCAGAACAGATACTGAGTCCATTTTTCAGTCCCTATCTTCACCATCCTTTTCTTCCTACTTCTCCTCCTCCCATTTCATTCCTTTCCGGTTCTCTGGGTTCATAAACCCCTGGAACTATATATATATATATATATATAAGATATATATATATAAAGATAAGCCTCTTTTTTAAAAACAGAAAGTAAAACGTTTACAATTGAAAAATGATCTTGTGAAATAGGGTTTGTTTGGAGGGGGACTATGTGTGTGCAATGCTGTTGTTTTCTGGATACTTCAATGGAGCATGTCCCATGTACCCTCTGAGGCTCTGCACTGCCCACCTCTGGGGCCCTTCCTCACCTCTCTGCTGCTCTGCTGTTTTGTCGTCACTTGGACCTTAAACACAACTCATGGACACTATGCAGAGAGTCTTCAAGAGGCAATAAACAGAACAGTATTAACCTGATTTATGGAGGTTTGATCATACTTCTTTGTACAGTTTGTTGTTTTTTTTTTTTCTTTTTCTTTTTTTTTTATTTTAAAAGGAATGTAATAAAATGGCGCTCTTTTTTTTTGTAGAATTAAATATTATTATTAAAATCAAGTGAAAGGTTGGCTGTTGGTGTTAAACAGGAGAGTGGACTAGCTGGTCCAGCAATAAAAGGAGCTTCATCAGTAGAGGTATTTTCAAATCTTTCTTCCTGAGCCTTCAAGTGCACAGGTTATATCTGAAGAATATGAAGGTCTTTAACTTCCATGAAGAGTTGCAGAACCACAGAATATGAAAGAAGCATGATTTTCTAGACACTGAGCAGTACACTGTCTCTTTCAGAGGCTCTTCTCCCCTTGCTTGTTTGTCTAAGGAGAATTTGGGTGGTGGTGTTTTGTTTTCTTCTGTTTTCTTTTTCCTGGTAGGTGCCTGCACTCCTTGAGAGGCTGATAGGGTCAATCCTTTCCTTTTCAGACATGGCACACATTGAGCACATGTGGAATAACAGCAGGGAGTAAATATGTGCGAGTTTGGATAGTGACATCTCTGTATTTCTATCACAGGAAACATCTTTTAGAGGAAAGAGCCGGTAACTGAACATTCTGGACTGTTTTTTGAATCTCCATAGTATTTTGTGGCTCGCGGGAACTTTACATTTCTGTCACCCTTTCAGAATGTCCAGATTACACCTCACAGTGGTAAACATAAGGTGTTTTGAAAGACAAACAGTGGATTGAGAGATTTACAGTTTGGCTCCCTTTAGGATGAGATGCTCCTCTGTGGTCGATGCTTCCATTGCTGTTAATAGTTTTGAGATAAGTCTATGCATAGTGGTCAGGGACGGAGCCAGGATTTGAAACATCATGTACAATTGTTTGGACATTGGGTATTGTTACAGCATAAAAACCTTGCTTGAGGGTTCATTGCTTCAGATGGGCACACCTGTCTCATATTTATTCCCTACTTACCTATTGCTTCTGAAATAGTGAAATGTGTAGAATGGGCTGGGAGTATGAGGGCGGTGTCTTGTTTTTACTTACAGGAAAAAAACACCAACAAATCTAGCCTGTGGTAATCAGGCAGTGTTTCCCAGTGAAGGTGAACTTTACAGACATCAGCTTTATACATTGTATTTCCTTCAGTTCTATATGCTGAAAAAACACATGCTAAACTTTATCATCATACAGTTGCACTAACACTACCTCTGTATATGGGTTTGGAAGCCTGTGCTGGAAAAATGGTAATGTAGTGCTGGATTATAATAGTGCTAATACAGCTGATGGTGACACAACTATTTTTGTATATTTTAATGTTTGAAAGAGCCAGTTAGAAACTTTTGTTGGCAAGAATAAGTTTCTGAAACTAATCTGGTGATTTGTTTGTTTTTTTGGTAACACTGGATATCTTCTGTTCAATTTACTATGTTTATAATTGATGTCTTGCTATGTCAATGTACGGATTGTATCTTAAGCCTTGTATTTAATGCTTTGATTTGTTTTATAAAAATCTCTTATTGGAATGTTAGGAAATCTCATCTGTAACACAATGTCAATGCTTGATGCATTTATGGACTGTTAACATTTGAGCTGATGGTCACTCTTGGAGCATTTTCTCCCACTTCGTGTGCTATATTTCATGTGTGATACTTAGTGAGGAAGTAACCTCTGGAACATCTGTGTATGTCAAACGCAAAGGAGATACTTCTTCAAATGTTACACTGGATGTCAAAATCCAACAAATGAAGCCAGTGATGTTTGCTGAATCTTCTATCCCCCATATTGCCAAACTTTGTCAGTTGAATACGTAATGGACCTTAAGGGCTTAGAGAGACTTGGAAAACAAATCGCATGTATCTTTCTCATGGCTCACTCTTTTTGAGAAGGTTTATGGGCTTTATGGCTGGTGTGACACAAACGACCCACTCCTGTTCTCTCTATGGAATAGTAGGTGCTCGGACAGGTAACTTCTGTTGCTACTGCTTTTTTAATTTTTTCACTGTTCTAGGAATTGTTTTAAACTGAACACTGGCAGATTTATAACCAGATGTTTGCTGCTTTTTCATTTGTTTTATTTCTTTAAGTCTGTCTTAATGGTTGAGGGTGACTTTTGGAGCATTCTGATGGTGGATCTTGGCCTGCTATTGGAAGTCTCCAAGCCTCTCATATTTCCAATTTGAGTTGAAAAGTTTTTGGTTTGTTTATTTGTTTAAACTGATGACACAAATTAGATGCACGGATTTCGGTTGTTGTTGGTCTGTATTATGTGACTTATTCTCCCATTTTTTACAGAAATGAGTTCTAACAGTTCACACTTTGTTACTGTTCTTTGCAAAACTTTTCAGGAGCCAAAAAAGCCAAACAATCCAGAGAAAACCTTCCCTTCTCCCCTTTCTGATGGCAAGAATGAGAACTTAAGAAAAGTCCTTGAGAATATTCCTTCCTAAACTTTTCCCCCCAATAATGCAAGTGGGTAAAATGGTAAATGCAGCAGTTTGGTGACATCCAAACCCAACCTGTTGTCAGGTAAATGAACTCTTTTCTGCTCTTACTGTAACCTTCATAAGTTTGCTAACTTGTTTGTCTTCGTTACTTCCCATCAGTTCATTTTGGTGAAACTTCTTGAATGATTTCTTTAACAGTGTTATTTAGAGAAAATCCTTCTTCTTTATTTCTCCTTATACGTGTTGACCTTTAAGAGAACTGTCATTGTCCTTTGTTTTACTCAGGTGAGACAAAAGTGAGTCCCCTCATATAAGTATATGAGGGATAGTTTTGTAATATGTTAATTCCACCTCCTCTTTATCACTTCAAGGGTACTATTTTAGCTTAGATTTTAAAGTTATGATGCTTTCCGTTTGTCAAGTGAACATAAAACATAACGGCATCCACTAAAAGTTGATAGATATGAAAAAGCAGTACTAAGAACATTAAATCTATTAAAATTCAATAGAGCCTCTTACAATTCCTGTCCTCTTGCAATTCCTGTAAAGAGGACAGATGGGAGAATATGGGTGCTAAAGAAAAAGACTGCGTGGCCTGCCCAGGGAGGTGGTGGACTCACTGTCCCTGGAGGTTTTTAAACTGAGATTGGACATGGCACTTAGTGCCATGGTCTAGTAAACGGACTAGAGTTGGACCAAGGGTTGGACTCGATGATCTCTGAGGTCTTTTCCAACCCAGTCGATTCTGTGATTCTGTGATTTTTTTTGTGGAGAATGGGGTGGTACATTTTTTGTTGCCCTTATTGCTATATATATACTTGTACATTTTACCCTCCTTTGGTAACTCCCTCCCGTAATCTTAAACCGCTTAAAAGTGCTCGGAACTTAATATTTTTTTACTTTGTCTAAGGAAGAGAATCTGTATTTTACGGAGGTAAGTATTAGACAATTCGAATACCATTCAAAGTGGAAGAGTAGGAGCCTTCAGACAGGCTTCCGAGTTTCCTGATGCAGTATTTCATTTCCCATGACACCTGTAAAGAATTAGCACTTGTTTCACACTTTTTTTCTGTGTACATTAATAAATCTTCTATATCATCATAAAATAGTCAACTTTTAGTGTTTTCAGTTTATATTTTCCTGAAGCACAGCAAATTTATCAGCAATACCATAACTTGCAGCTTTAAATTAAGGTGGGAGGGTGTAGTTTTAGAGATGAATTTTGCTCTCAATTACACTGAGATAAACTTGGAATCGCTCTGTGAATGTTAGTGGAGTGATATCCAGTTTCACTGATATAATTGAGTGTATAATTTGTGTCTTTAATTTCACTTGCAACATAATTCTACAGACCTGTTACACTTATGTTTCCAATGCTTTTTCCTTTCAGACACACCCTCTTCTTGCTTCTCAGCACTGGGCAGGCCTATTGGCTTATTTGTATATATTTTCATGCATCAGCTGCTGTAGGACACAGGTGTAACACTTTCAGACATGTGGTTGGGTGTCTCTTTGGTGGGCGACATTTGTGGGTTTGTAATAATGTCTGAAAAGAAAAATTTCTTGTCCTCAAATTTGTTGAACAAATTCTTGTTGGCTTACAGTTTTGCATGTCTAACCTGATTTTATATATATTACGTGAAGATTTTCTTGAAAGAAAGACAGTACTAGTTCTTTGCAGTGTCTGCAAATGATCTTTGTGTAGGGAGAGTTGATCAAAATCTGCCATATTCTGCAGAAGTTAATGTCTTAATATTTAATGTTGCTTGAAAGGTGGTTTTACGGATGATGCTCCTTCCTCTTTATGGAATGGCTTTCAAAGCCTTGTATTGATCTTAGTTGTGCCCCGTGCTTTGCCAGTGTTTGGGGAAACATAGAACTTGAATAAGCCATGACATCTTAGACAAAGGATGATGATTATGTGTGTGCTGAACAAGAACTTCTTCTGTATGCCCTTCTGCTGCAACAGAGTAATAAAATTGGTAGGTGGCAGCAGCAACAGAAGAAACTTATGTGACTGTGACCTGAGAAACCTCCAGTACTGGGAGAATGGATTGCAAAGTATTAACTGAAGTAAGGGGGACGGAGGAGAGAGGCGGAGTCCCCGAACTATCCCTTTGAATGGTGAGTCTAATTTACAGAATTCTAAC
Source organism: Columba livia (assembly GCF_036013475.1). Classification (NCBI taxonomy): domain Eukaryota; kingdom Metazoa; phylum Chordata; class Aves; order Columbiformes; family Columbidae; genus Columba; species Columba livia. The sequence goes on from NW_027043810.1 coordinate 206,360, forward strand.
CATCAAAATACTAGCTGTAGTACAGTAGACACATGAATCTAACTGATTTGGTGTTTGGTTACCAGGTGTCCTAATTCTGATCTTTGATTCAACATTCCAGTTTCCTCACTGCCTCTGCAAGGCACAGTATATACCTTAAAAATTAAAACTTCAACAAAATTGGCACATCCAAAGAGTACTGAAAAGTAAGGCTGGAAGGAATTCAGTCTATCCATTTCTCTGCCCCGTAGGAAGATCAGTCATAGTTATGCCATTGGTAACATGTTTTGACCTGGTTTAAAAATCCAGGAATAAACAAGGGAGATTCTGCAGTCTTATTTTATGAAGGTAAAAAGCATCCTTACTCTCAACCAGTGGTCAACTTCATGGGCTGAGCGCCCATCTGTTTTTGTTTGTTTTTTTGTTTTTTTTTTTTTTTTTTCCCCCATCTGCAATCTAAAGCTGCATTTGGCGTGATTCTCTGCTGTACTTCTTGTACATACAGATCTCCCCTTGAAATGTTCTTGAGGGTTTTATCAATGCTACTTGCGGATAACCGAAATGACGTGTGTATACATATATTTAACATTTCACATCAGATGTTGTTTCCTGTGAGTCTAAAGCTTGGTACCCCTTGGAATGTGAAGAACTTCTAGTATTGTCAATATGCATTCTTTTTGCGCAAGGCGAATAGTTTGCAAATGCATATAATAAGCAACCAGTCTCATGCTGTAATGACACTTTAAGAACTCAGAATTTTCACATGGTATGTGATGGTTATTTGAGATTTAGGGACAACAGCAGGGAATCAAGTATAACAAATAAATAGGCTTGTCATTAAGTCTAAATCAAATCACTCTAATTTTGTCCAGTAGGGTGCAATGGTGTACACTTACCTGAATGAATTTAGATGAATTTTTCAGAATTCTGGTATGAAGTTTCCTATATATAAAAAGCCTTTTTGAGACTTTACCTGAGGAGAAGGACTTGGGGGTGTTGGTTGATGAGAGACTGAACATGATCTGGCAATGTGGACTTGCGGTCCAGAAACCCAGCTGTATCCTGGGCTCCATCAAAACAAGTGTGACTAGCGAGTTGAGGGAGGTGATTTTGCCCCTCTACTTTGCTCTCATGAGACCCTATCTGGAGTACTGTGTTCAGCTCTGGGGGCCCCAGCATAAGAAGGACATGGAGTTGTTGGAGTGAGTCCAGAGGAAGGCCCTGAAGACAATCAGGAGGCTAGAACAGCTCTCCTATGAAGAAAGGCTGAGAGAGTTGGGCTTGTTGAGCCTGGAGAAGAAAAGGCTCTGGGGAGACCTTATAGGAGCCTTAGAATACCTAAAGGGGACCTACAAGAAAACTGAAGAGGGACTTTTTACAAGGGCATTTAGTGATAGGACATGGGGTAATGGCTTTAAACTGAAAGAGAGTAGATTTAGATTAGATAGAAGGAAGAAATTCTTCACTATGAGAGTGGTGAGGCACTGGAGCAGGTTGCCTGGAGAAATTGTGGATACCTCATCCCTGGAAGCATTTAAGGCCAGGTTGGATTGGACTTCGAGCAACCTGGTCTAATGGAAGGTGTCCCTGCCTGTGGCAGAGGGGTTGGAACTAGGTGATCTTTAAGGTCCCTTCCAATGCAAACTGTGATTCTATGCTATGGGAACTAAGCTGAATCTTCAGTTTTTGATATTCAGGCAACTAAATAGTCTCCAGTGTGCATCAGGTACTACTTAGGATTACGAACAACTGGTGTGCTTTTTTCCAGTAGCTTTTTACTTTTCATACAGCTTTTAAAAGTATTACGTGGACTACAAAGGGAAAGGAGATCAAATGTGCAAGATGAAAATTATTTTGTTAAATATAATGATTATCGAAATCTGTGTGAGAGATTAAGCTCATGGAGAAAGTTTTTTTAAATCCAGTCAGACAAGAGACATGAGAGAGAGTGAATTCTGGTAGTAGAGGCAAAGGAGTCTGCAGCATATGCAAGCGTGTCAGCAGAGGGAGATGAGTTAGTAAACCAGTTTTGCTGATCTTGAGCATTCCCAGCTTTTTGTTGTAAGAAGGAATCTCATGATACTTTATGTACATAATATATGCTAGGCATGCTACCCTTTGGGAACTGGTTATCAAGGAGGAGAGGTGAAAGTCAGTATAGAGCTGTTGATATGGAAACTAGCTATTGCACTTGCCTAGTAGAACAGACGGTCATGTGGCTTAAAGATGTTACTGCACTGAGTTTAAATGACAGTAACACTTGGGAAGAATGGTGGTCTTCTGGCCCTGGACATGGGCTTATTTGCCCAAATACACCTGTAACTTTTTGTTTTTCAACATAGTAAGGGATAGAGGCATTGAAATGCATGTAAGCCTTTTGAATGAGGAAGAGGACCATTCCAGGTGACTTAGAGTCAACTGTTCAGGAAAGAGTTTTTGGATGTAAACTTCCAGGAATTTAGAGTACTCTCTGAGATCATCCATGTTTTCACATACAAAAGGTGTTTGTTTTTTGTGTGTTTTGGTTGTTGGTTTGGTTTGGTTTTCTGCTAGATGTGACTCTGCAACTTTGATGTGGTAGACATTTGAATAAGGCAGAGTATTTTCTATTCTTATCATAGACTTCCATGGGCAGGCAAGGGGTATTATGTACGTGAAAAGGAGGAATGGATAGGTTTCTCACACTGACCTAAAAGCAGATTATGGATTAGGTTGATAGAAAAATTAATGTTTACGTTGGAATTAGGCAAGGCATTTTCAGGGTATTTCTGCATCCCCCTTTTGTTCCATTTAGAACGAGTACAAATGTTACTAGAATGTTATACAGAGTCTGCACAGTAGTATGTCAGCGTATTAAGCTCTGCCAAGTGTGTGTGGGGGAAGGGCTCATAAAAGATTTATGCAAATTTCTTTGTGTCTGCTAAGTCTACTTTTTTATTTGGAGGCAGTTTGCTCAGTGTAACTGAATATATTAACAGTCTTAGCGTAATAGATTTTTTTTCACTTGTTTGTTTGGAAGAAAATGTGTTCAGGGAGTTACATATGTAATTCTGTTGTCTTTTTCTACAGGAAGCAGAATGGTTAAAGGAAAGCAGTCAAAACGCATAGGAACTGCACAACTAGTTATATTCAAAGTCTATCAGTTGAGTACTCATTGATGTTGCTGGGTAGAAGGCTTCTTGGTCTATCTTTTAATAACAGGAGGCAAAGAAATATCTGAGAAATTTCTTTGAAAGTGCTGCATATGTTGAATTATTATACATCTTCTCTTGGCATTTCTTTTTGCTTTCAGAACTCTTTGATATGCTCTGTACATGTATCTTATTTAAAAAGTATTAGTTGTTGAAATGTTTCATGTTCATAGGGCTGAGGTCAGTTGAACAGGGGGAATAGGTGTGGAATGCTCTCTAACCAAGAACAGTCAGCTGTGCTTATCTGAGCCTTGACCAGATGAGGACAGAGAGTTAAAGTCTAACAGATTTGCTGATCTGTGTATTTTTGTTGCAATACATGCAGTAGTAGCAGAAGTCTTTGTCAAATAGTATTCTGTGTAGCTGTCACTGGAAGGTGTAGTTGCTTTTGATCAACAGTGAAGCTTAAAATTTCCCTTGTGTAATGCTTTGCATTTTCCCAAGTATAGGTACTGTATTATGTTAACTTGTGGCTTAATGTAATATGATGTATACAGTTTTACAAATCAGGACTGAATTTTTGTCTTAGACAAATTGCAATATAATTGAGTTTTATTAGAGGCAATTGGATTTTTTTTCAGTAAAGTATTGTAATCAGAAAAAAACCTAATTTATCACATTCATACATTTTCAGAGATATATGTTAATTTTCAGAATTTATTGTGATGATCCCCCTTGTACAAGACAGAATTTTTGTTAGAGAGGGAGGCAAAATCCGTATTATATTAGCCAATAACGCAGTTGTTGCTACGTTTTTGGCCAGTCATGCATTTTTTCTATGCAGATTTCCCCGTTTATGGTGGAAGCAGTGATACTACTGAGCTTCCTTGATGCTTAGTTTATCTGTGTCGTAAAATACTTACATTTTGGGGACAAAGGAGCTGGAGAGGTGTCAACTGTACACAGTGCTACGTGAACTAAACAGGAGGGTGTCATGAAGCAGAGAGAGAAGACTAAGCAGTAGCTGCATACACAGGTATCCTTTCAACTCTGTCCTATCAATGTAGTGGGAGGCTGGGAGTTACGGTGGCTGTTTCAGTTATACCATGATGAGGAATGGGAATGTCACATTGACTGTCTGGGCAACTGTAAATATTAAATACCTGGTGTTTACAAGAAGTGTGTTTTGCCCAGGGGTGTGCATGCAGTTTCTCTTCCTTGCTACTACTGTGCAAAGCACTGCCTGCAAGTATTTATTATTCTCTGGGTTTTGTTTGTTCAGTGGTATTACGTATTAAGCCTGAAACTTGTATTTGGAAAGTTTCAGGAGGAAACTTGGTATGCTTGTGTGTATATTTTCCCATTCCTCTAACAACCACAAGGCTAACAGAAACAACACAAACGTTATGGTTACTGTCCCCAGCCATCTTTACAGCAGTGTGTGGGAGAGGTAGTGCAAATGTGATCTGATGTAGAAATGCTGAATGGAGATGTTTGTTTACTGAATGGCAAATACTGAAGTTTTATCAGTGGGAGAACAAGGCAGCATGAGGTGGCAGTTTGACATTGCTAAACTTTTTCTACAATTTTTCCTCCACGTAAAATATTTCCACAGGAATGTAATGCCTGTGAAAGATACTGGATCAACAGTTGCAGAAATTGAACTCCTCTACCTGCAGGAAAGGTAACAGGATCTAGATTTTACCTTCAGAACACAGTCTTCAGTCCGAAGAGGAGTTCGGTGCCCATGGGTCAGTCCTTGTTGCATCTCTAATGCAGCTGTCAAGGAAGCCAGATAGATGGCAGTTACAGAGATTTTTTTTATGATGTCTGCTTGAATTTCTGATATTAATATTTCTGGGGAAAAGACTAACTTCTTCAATGGTTTGTTTCTCTAGGTTTTACTACACCAGCAGGAGGTGATGTCCACACTTGATGTTAATAGTCGTAATGAACACTGTCTACTAACATGGAGAGCTGAATAAAAGAGTTGTGAATTTGAATTCATAAGAGTGTGAGGTTCTTTTTGCTTCTTCTGCACCAACTCTCCTTTCTTGAAGTGCTGGTTAATTTCAGAAATCTGTTGATCTTGCAGCTTTGATACAGCTAAGCCAGAAAAGTAAAACCTGTTGGATATTTGTCATATTAGCCTTTTTTTTTTTTTTTTCCCAGTAATTTCATTCCTAAGCATTCTAAAATGCTTTATATTGACATTAGTAATTTTCCTGAATGCCTTGGAAACCTCAATATCAGGACTCTAGTTTTCAGCTATGAGTTCACCTAAGTCGTTGAGAATACAAGTCTCTTGAGTTTTAAAAGGAAGATCATACTATACTGGTCATGCCATACTGATAGCTTTGGTGACTGCTAGAGAGACACAGAACTGCAACTGTGTTAACCTGTTAGAGATTCTTTAAACTATCACATAATGTGCGTGTGGATTTTGAGGCCACAGTGGCAAGGGCATGTTATAGGCATGGTCACGTGAATTCTCACTATGTATTTTTTCTGAACCATAGGTTCTATATAGATCTTGCATCTATCTCTTTTGGTTTATTGTTAGTGGAACAGTGTAAAGAGTTAGACATACATTGATGCTATTTCTATAATGTCCTTACTGAAAATTCGCATTATTAAAGTGAAGGAAAAAAGGGAAGCGAGATACAGAGTTGGTACATCATCAGTACACACGTCTTACTCTTTACAAGATAGAATGTTCAGTTTCCTTGTAGTATTTTCCTTCCGTCCCTGAAATCCTGGCTAAATCTTTCAGAGGTGATGATGCATTATAAAGCTTGACCAAATTAAATGTTAAAACAAAGAATTGGTGAAACTGAAGTGGAATATGGAGCCAAAGGTAAAACCTTTAGCTCACTGGTAATTGCAAGAGGGACCATAAGGAAATAAAAGGGTAGTATTTGCTGGGATTATTTTTAAGTTAGATTGCATCATTCCAGGCTGAAAGCTAGCACAATTTGGATAAAATTAGTATAATACACTTTTTGTAGATAGTGCTCTTAGATTAGAAGATAAATTAAGGAATTGGTTTCAAGGTGCTCCTTAGGTCAAGAGTTTAGCAATTGTTTTATTTTTATAAACACTTACATGACTGTCACCTACGTGATGACTGAACCACCAATGTATTGTAGCAATTAGCAAGACTAAAACAATTTAGTGCTCGTGTGTTTCTAAAGAAGTGGAGAGAAAGAGGGAGAGAAAATCAGTACTATTGTGCAAGGTTGAGCTGAGATGTCACCTCTAATGATGTAAACAATTCTGATGACTCAGATTTGAAATGGAATTCCTTGCAGTGAGGCATGTCTTGTAGGATAAGGAGTGAGGGTTGCTACTGAAGAAGTTTCTGTGTGGTATAGCTATTTTCATTCCAATTTTCTACATGCTTGTTATTATTTACGTGTTGGTGGAAACAAGGAAACTGGTACTCTGCAGCTATGCCTTTCCTCAAATAGCTGCAGTTTGTGGTTGGTTGTGTTGCAAATCTGTATGTCAAACCATACCTCTTGTAGAACTCTGACCTCTGTAAGCAGGTAAAATGCCTGCCTATGCAGACTTTTAGCCATTTTCTCTCTTGTGGTTCAGCACTAATGCTTCCATAAGTGCTTTTCTACCATTTCCCTTAATATTTAATGTTAAAAAAGTAGAGCAGCTGAGAACGTTGTAAATTCCTTCTTAAGTTCATATATGCCATCTTACTAAGCTAGTTCCAGGCCCCTATCTGTATTTCAGTTCTATTTTCTTTGCAGATGTTCAGCAATGTTCTCCCTATTCTGCTGCCTAAAATTCACAGATTTACTCCTCCCACCTTCATAGTCCAGAATTTTATTTTGGAATTTCATAGCCCAGAATACATTAGAAGTTAAACTGAAATTAAAATTAGAATAAGTTAATGAAAATAGAGATGTCTAGTTTCACTGTAATGTCTCAAGTGATTGAGAATTAGCAAATTGCAATACTGAAAAGATCAGTGGGTCCCTGGCTCTTGCACTCCCTCTTTGATCAGAGGAAGTGGTCCACTTGTAATCTGCCTTTCCATGTACCACACTTATGAGCTCCAATTTAAGAGGTATGGTCAAGAATGTGTTAGTAAACATGTTAAGTTTTACTTTACTTTGTCCTTCTTTTGTTCCTCTGAATTTGTCATTTTAAAGTGAATACCAGGTATCAATAATTAAATAGAATCGTATAATAGTTTGGGTTTGGAAGGGATCTTCAAAGTTGATCTAGTCCAACCCCCCTGCTATGAGCAGGGGCATCTTCAACTAGATCAGGTTGCTCAGAGACCCATCCAGCCTGGCATTGAATGTTTCCAGAGATGGGGCACCTACCACCTCTCTGGGCAACATGTTCCGGTATTTTACCACCCTCACTGTAAAAAAATTTCTTCCTCGTGTCTAACCTGCATCTCCCCTCTTTTAGTTTAAAACCATTAGCCCTTGTCCTGTTGTAACACATCCTTCTAAAAAGTCTGTCCCCATCTTTCTTATAGGCCTTTTTTAAGTACTGAAAGACCACAATAAGGTCTTCCTGAAGCCCTCTGTTCTCCAGGCTGAACCACCCCAACTCTCTCAGCCACCATCCAATAATTAGATATTCATAATACAGTATTTTTATATTATTGTTTGTACAGTAAAAGCAGAGTAATAATAGGTCTGTAGTTATAATACTGACCTGTGATGTGATGGTTAGGGAAACCTGGTATAAACAGTTAATTTTGCACTTCTGCTGCATTTTCCCTTACTTGGAATGGTGATTTTCTGCTGGCTATAGAAATACAGTACTTGTAAAACACTAGTTTACTTACAATAATGAGATCTTGGGGTGGAGTGTATTTGTACTGAGGCCAAACTAGGAGAGAGGTTGCAGTTTTGTTTAGTATAAGATCTGGAAAACCTCTGTAACTTGGTTGGCCTGCATTCCGAGCTGTGCATGATAGAAGCAGACAGCTGTGTTTTGACCACTGTATTTTTAGGTTTTGTAGGTCACTTTCCATATTTTTTACCTTATCACCTTTTTTGCTTCTCCAACCTGCTCTTTCCCCATCCAAACAACCTGGTTTATCACTGTACATTTATCTCCAGGGGGTCTGCAAAATCTGGATGTCACACTGGAGCTAGACATCGCATCATCTTCTCTGTGACTCATCCCATGCTGTCTGCTGTCAACGTTTTTCTAGACGTTCTACTTTGGAGGACTTCATCTGCTGAGATAGTAATGTTGAGAGGGGAGAGCATGCAATGGAATTATGAAGTTGCCTCAAAAGCCTCAGGGGTGAAATCCATGGGAGAGAGGGTGCTGTGCTGTACTTCATTTCATTCCCACCATAATTCAGCTGTTAGCGCACAGGCTAGTAAGCAAAGCACAAGCTAATAAGCTACGTCCTACACTGTTTATTGGCTTATGCACTTTATCTTAGACATTGCTATGCTTTGGTGGTTGAGATAAACAACACTTCTCCCTGCCAGCTGGTGAGATCAGTGATTACTGTGTCAGTACTGCTGTGCTCTTTCGTGCTTTGCAAATGCCTGGTTCTAAGATTCAGGCAAGTCCCTTGGTCTCCTGAACATTTGCCCTGATCTGCTGTGGATCTACTATCCCAGTTTATGAATGGAAGGTGTGTAATACTGGGCTCCAAAATTACGTGAAACACACTCAGAAGAGTTCCTGTCAGAGATGGGGTTACAACTGCTCCATAGCTTTATTCAGCTTTTTCATTAATTTTTAAAAATATTTTTTGTTACAGTGCTTCTGAAGATATCTAATGAAGGAAAACTTCTTCCTCCTAGTTCTGCTCATCTGCCCCTCTTTTTTTTTCTAGAGAGAGCATACAGCAGCTGTCAGAGCCCTTAGGATCCAAGATGAAGAGATAACAGAGGCATATGGTGATGAGCTTCCACAAGGAAAGAATGGGATTTTGCTTTCTGGCATTCCTGATATCCATCCACATTCAGTTGCTTAGCAGTGACCATGTTTGTCTCTGTAAGAAATGAAATTGAGAGAGGAGGATGTGGGGAGGGAAGGGGCAGAATCTTTTCCAGCTGTGATAGGTCACTAATGGACCAGTGGTCGCCTGTGTGGTGAGTGAGAGGTGGGGTGTAGAGCTTGTGCTTTTGGAGAAATAAAGCAGCAACCTCCACAGTTTTCTAGTATCTTCTTTCCAGCCTTGTGGCCAGTGCTGTGTTACAGGGAAGAATACCTCCTTAGGCTTTGCTGTAACATCACACCTCATGGCTTTCTGTGGTTCTGTTTGCAAGGTAACACTGAGAGAAGATCTCCTCCGCAAAATCATTCAAAGCATTCCCCACAGCCTGAATCCTTTCATGGCTTGGATTGATGATCCTTTGTCTTAGTCCAATCTTAGTAATAGCTCACATATTTTGAAAACAGCTGAATTTGTGAACAGGGAGTGGAAATGAAAAATTGCAGCCCAGTGATGAGACTTCACTCTGGAACAGGCAAACCCTGAAGTAAGAGGCCCACTAGAGGGAAGGAAAGAATATTTTCAGTATCTAAGTTTCCAGATTTTGTTAGGTGGGTGGGTGTAACTTTATTTTACAACACCTCTGGTTCTTATTTGATCAGTTGTCACTTTAAGTTGGTTTGCTTGGATGTGAGACGTTAAAGGAGTATGTCTTCGGTTAGATGCAGCTGACTGCGTGGTGGTAGTGATGACATAGTAGCAGAAGGATAAGAGGGATCCCTAAAGATGCTTTTTTTCCTCTGAAATGAACTGAACTCCCATTGCTCTACTCAGATACTGTTTTGCAGAGTGATTTGGTAGATGGGTTTTTTGCTTTAATTTCAAAGGTTCCTTTTTTTTTTGCAGCTGAGCTATGGCCTTGTGGCACTTCTAACAAGACTGATCATTTAAAAAATCTGTGTGTCTGTCACCATGCCCGAAAGGTTGGGGAGGGTGAACACTGGATTATATTTTTTCTTCTTTGTTTTAATGGCTTATGGTTGATGTCCCTTTGTGCAAGACTGTTTTCCATCATCAATGGTAAGGAGCTCCTGCTGGTTTTTATACCAGCTGGGTTAGCTGTGTTTCCTTGGAAGTTCAGTTGCTTATTGAGATGAAAGTGGCATTGAATGCATGTTATTCTAGACTGTACAAAAAGATGAGGTACTTGTGAAGGCATATGGTCAAAGTAGATGGCAAGGTGGGAGGACACAGGGAAACAGCATGTCAATAATTAGTTCTTGTAACACATCTGGATGCAGTGACAGCTACCTATTCTGCTTTAGGATCCATTGGACTGAGAGAGATAGAAAAGTAGCAGGATTGTTGGGTGACTTCTGTAGTTTGCGTGCATCCTGTGTTTCACTCTCATAGATGGTATTACTGCCAGAGTCGTATCTCATTTGCAGGTAGAAACCATGGATGTCTGTTCTTGAGCAGATAATGTATTTCCTAGCCTGCATACTGACAGGAAGGGTAGTGTTGGCCCACCTTCCCAGGCTGAGTTGCCACAGTTTTCTTTGCCATGTAGGGAGCTCTCAGTGAGCTGCATGCAGCTGAAGGTGCCACTGACAAAAGTAAGGATGCAGTCATAGGAATTTAACATTTAGGACACTTTGCAGACCCACTTTTATGGCCAAAACTCACAAGGTCACATCAGGTCTGTGCACACAGTGGCACCGAACTCTGCTGTGTGGTGGGGGGCAGGAGTACAGTAAAAGTCAGGAGAATGCATTTGTGGTGCTCTGTGGGAAATGATTCAAGATGCTTAATTTCGTCAGTGCCTCCTGACTTCAGAGTAAAAAGATGGTACTCAAAACGTCTTTGATTAGGGTATAGCTGGCGTTGAATGTGGGGGAGGGAAAGAAAACAATGTGTTGTTAAGGCAGCCAAATCTTGCAGAATTGCTCGTCATAGCCATCAACTTTTAATTAAACTTCCACCTCTTTCCCTTAGCCCAATTGACTGGTATTTAATATCACTGCATTCAGTGTCCCTTGGAACAGAGCACAGTGTGGTGCATTGTTTTGTTTGTATAGAGCTGGCAAGCTGGTCATAAGTGTGCTTGCTTTGGTTGCCTGGAGGAGTTCAGCATCTTTGAATTACATGTTTTCTTAAGTGTCCTTTAACAAATGTAGCCCTTAGGAGCTAGAGCAGCGAGTATGAGAAGCAAGCTGGTTTGAAGGGATTTGGAAGATGTTGTGAGCCCAGAGTGATGAAGGGCTTTCAGAGAGGTGAAATTCATGCTCCTAGGCAATCCCACTCCTGGAAGCTTTTTCTGCAATTCATACTTCCCCCGTTAGGTTTTGGAAGCCCTCCTAGTGTTTTGGGCATGTGCTGTCTGAACACACCTCCTTAAGGCAGCATTGCCCCGTGTTGTTGAACATCTACTAAAACCTAGCCTAAGGCTGTACTTCTCTGTTGCAGAGAAAGAATGTGGGTCATTGGTGTTTGGGACAGAGACGCACTGAACTGGTCTGTTAGAAGTGCTCTTAGAGCTTGCTGATCATACCTGTTCATTGTTTCTTTTGTCTAGAAGTGATTTTGTCACAAGCACATATTGCCGCAATGTTTGACTGACATCTTCCAAGGTGAAAGATGTGAATTCCAACATCCAGAAGTCACTTCTAGCTGTGCTGGATTTGGATCATATTTTGTCAAGTGTACTTTGGACCCATTAACTAAATGGAGATTAGGATACATTTATAACCTTGAAAAAAACAGGCTCAAGATGCCTGAGTCATGTATTAACAGATATAACTCAAGGCTGAAATCACTTTTATTTATTTATGTCAGCTTACATAGTAAATACAAGATACAAGACAACATATCCTGCCACATCTCAATTGGTCTAATTTATCCCTGGGTAAATCAGTTTCCATGGATGTGAAGGGTAAAAAAAAATATCTCCAAGACGGCCAGTTAGTTTTCTTGAGGCTGTGTTTCCCTCTGCTGGCATGTAGTTAATATTGCCGACTTTTTTTTTCCCCTCCCCCCCAACAAAGCTTCTGAAGCCACTGCTTCTTTGTAATCCCAAGAAACATTTAAACTGTCTTCAGTGACCCAATGTAGCATATTAATCAAAATAAAATTAAGAAAGAAACAGCAACAGTGCTAATGAGTGAAACAAGCTTCTGTTGTAAACAATACCTTTAAATACAGTACATAAATACAGACTTGAAATGCTGAAGGAAAACACAAAGAGACACTAGAAATGCTTACAGAGCAAAATAAAAATATTTCTTTGGAATACTAAAAAAATAATTAGAGTGAAACTATCAACAGAAGTAGAGTTGATGTAATTAACTGTGTTCTTCAAGTGTTCAGAAGTTTTATCTGGAGTTTTTAGTCTAGATTATGTAAAGACAGCATTTTAGGTTACTGGTGTTTATAGCCTAAAGCTACAATTAGGGAAATTTGAATTGGACATGGGAAGAAATTGTTCACCATGTGAGAGATACAGCACTGCAGCAGGTGTCTGAAGAGGCTGTGGAATCTCCTTGCCTGGACACTGTCCAAATTTTGACAATGGTATGCAAATTTGGACATGAGATGCATGCTAGCTCTTCTTCAGGGGAGGGGATGTGTGAGGGTGAGGAGGGAAGGTGGGGGAGGAGTTACACTGAAGAGGTGAAGTGACAATTTTCAAAGTTTCCTATTTTTATTCATCTAGGCTAATTATTAATACTTCGGTAATCCTCAAACTAATAATATTTTTGAAAATGCGTACTGCTGTCTGACATGATTAGTTAATCTAAGTTATGGAAATTTGTAAAAGGCATCTGAACATTTGTTGCACTGCATGTTAAGATTAAAACATGACATTACAGGCAGCACTGTTTTAAAATTGATTTTGCTTGTTTCCATTTGTAAAACTACTATACATTAAAAAAAAAAAAATAATTGAAATTTGGGCCTAGAGTCATTTGGAAACTGAAGTGTATAGATTTGAAAGTGAGTAATACTACTGATTTCCTGAAACTCAAATCAAGTTCGTGCATTTGTGTGTATGTTTAAATGAGTAAAAGCTAAAACCATACTTCAGATTTCCCTTACAAGTAGCAATAGTTAATAAACATGATGCCCTCTCTTATAAAATTGTTAGATTATATGGCCTGGATAGGCCACATAAAATCTTTTTTCAGGTTGCTCATAAGGAGTTTTAAAATGTGTTTTTCCATACCTTGTTTTTATTATTTAGATTTTCATGCCTATCGTAGCAGTATTTCTTAGAACTGCTTTGTATCTGCAATTCAAAAACAATTGTTTTTCTTCACATGATTGTTCTGTACTCAGAAGAGGAAATTTGTAACTACAAAAATCTGTACAAAGCTCTTTCAAAGCTTTTTGAAATACCATAGTAGTTTTAAGTACTGATTTAAGCCCTTCCATCTTCCATGCTAGAAGATGGATGCAATCCGTGTGTATGACTTGGATGAAGCTGTAGAGTCTAGATACAGCAGAGACTCTGCAAGGGTCATGCTTAATATCTGAGATGTTCAGAGGAGTGATGTGAAAGGGACCAAAGCCAATGCTTGTCACCTGGAGTTCTGATATAAACAGAACATGCTGTGTTGGGCATCTTGGTATGTGCCTTAATAGGGCTAGAGCATAAGATTTTCACGCAGTCTCTTGTGTGGCCCAGCAACTCTAAACTCAACACCAAGCGTGGTAGCCGTGGCCTCTCCTTCCAAAATTGCCTGATGGTGGAGGAAGAAAAAAAAATGGTGTTACTTCCTTTCAAGGTGCTGAGAACCTTTATCTCTATTTCTTATTCTTACAGTGCCTATACCATGGAGGTGTAGGCAAGTCAGGTGGGGAAGTCTTGTGAAAGTCTTTCTGTTGAATCTAGAACTGCATAGAGAGAAGTAATGTAAGACTTGGAGCCAAAGAGGGAATAAGAGGAGTTCTGACTGCATATGCTACAATGAGGATACTTTCTTGGTGTGAGTGATGAAGGGCTGAATTTTTCTCAAGTCCTCTTAGAATGTCACCATTAATAGGTTTGAGAGTCAGCCTCTCTTTGGTGTAACAAATCTTCAGTTTGTTGCTGCACACTTGCTAATCATCTCTATGGAGATCTGCTCTGTGGGCTGATTGCTCATGGGAGATTCCTTTTCCCGTTTCCACCGAAGGATCTGAGCCACCTATTGCTACTTGAGATAATGGCAAAAGCAGTGATAGAAGGTATTCTGCATTAAGAACAAGGAGGTTGTATCAGAAATGGTACACACTCCTTGGATGAAACAGGTCCTTTAATGAGCAACCTCTGTAAGATTTTTCTTGTCACTTGCACCCTAGGGAGAATAGACTGTAGAGACAGTCCCTTTGAGACCTTGGGGTCTTGGATTTCAGAATCATAAGGATTCTTTTCTCTTAGCCATCCAGAAAATTTCAGATAATAGGACTTGCAAGCTGATCCAGTTTTGCCAAATGAAAGCAACAGTCCTTTGGGATATCTAGCAGTTTGTGGATTTGTGGCAGTTTGCTTTGTCATACTTCAGACCATTTTAGATGTCAGTAATGTCAGAATATTAACAATAATAGTCTTCTGGTAAGAATCTGGAATTCTTCCTTGTTCTTTCTCTAACAGAAAGAACAGAAAAATGTTTACCTGCAAAGAGCACTAAAGCCTACTAATCTACCAGTCATGTAATCTTCTGAAACATGGAATATGATGAAAACCAAATTTCAGACTTCACATAGGTGTTTGGGGACTGAAAGCTGTTGTGGCTGTTGTGTGAATCTTTCACTGTATTTGGAAAAGCAACATTTTGTGTGAGAGCCTGGACTGTCTAATAGCTTTAAGCAAGCAGGGGGAATGAAACCATTTATGTTTGGAAGGTAACAGGTCTTCAGAACTGAACATCATAAATCAAATACATTCACTGACTATGCATCTCTGCAAGGAGAGCAAGCAGTTGACAGACCAGGTGAGCAAGAGACCCTGTGTTTCCCACAAATGATCTCTGCAGGCATATTTTGATCATCAGCTTAAGGTTATCTAAGACCTATCCCCCTGTTTAAAAGGTTGATTCTACTAATGTCAGCAATATTACAGCCGGAGTTTAAGATGGTGCTCGAAGTGCATCCTAAAGGTGCCTATAATACCCCAAGTATTCCATAGATAGTGATCCCTATGGTGAACCTCCTTGTGACCAAAGACAATGCACATTATTCTCCCTTGTTCTCAGGAACAGAAAATCTCAATACTGCTAGCAAATACTTCAGAGGTTTCTCTAGCTGATACAGGCCATCTTTCAAAAGTCATGGAGTTAAGGGAAAGAGCAGTGCTCAGATAATGGTATTAATTTCATCTTAACCCTGGTAGCTCTTTTTTTTTAATATTTTCTGTCCACACAATTTCCAGAAGTCAGTACTGCTACCCCAAATGATGGTTAGAACCTATTTTACAGTTGGACATTTGACAGCAATATCTGCCTGCCACTTACCAGTAAAATATGAATGCAATTTCTCAAACCAAACCTTTATTGTCTAGCCAGGAAGATTTCATCATGTAGGACTTCAGGTCTTTCAATACATGAAAAAATAATTGTCTGAACCACTCTTTTCTTCTTTAGTCCATTATATATCAATGAAGGTGACTTTTTAGTGGCTGTTATTTCAGTTTACAAAGGCAAGATATATGTCAGTCTTTCCAGACAAAGTACCCCATTCAGAGCCATGAAACATCACCCCACATTTATCTAAAAAAATGGTGCTAAGCTTTCATGCTGATCAAGACTTGGGAATATCAGTGCTTTTAAGGTGTGGGGCTGGTTGGTTTGTTTGTTTTTGTTTTTCCAATGAGCATAATCATCTTGAAATGAAGCAAGACTGTCTCATCAGTGTAAATAGATATTCTAAGCCCAAAGGCTCAAGCAAGAACAGATCACTTAGCAGGTTCCTTGATTATATCTTCTTTTGACAGCACAGAAAATTTGGATCAGAGGCTAACAAAATGGATTGCACATTCAGTTGGAATGACCTGTGCTATAAATAAAGTGAATCTTCCCCAGCATGGCTCCCAAAGCAGTTTAAAGAGCTGCTGCAAATTTTTACGAATTAGTTGTAGGGAAGGTAGTATTCAGATGAACTCCCAGCTCAGCCCACTGGCAAGATCAGGCTCTTAGCTTATCACTGTAAGTGGAACCCACAGATAAAAGGTCATTGTTGACTTCCAAGACTCATTATTTTTTTCTGGTTTTCAGCAAGTGAAAATCCCATGACCATGACCTGGTATCCTTCTCCTCAGCCTGTTATTGTAGCATTAGGGTTCTAAAGAAAGAAGTGATCGAGTGCGGACAGAAGGGGTTATTCTACTCCTATTACTTGGAAGTGGAACACATGAATGTGTTGCATACATAGCGCCCTTGATGCACATGGCTGCAGAAATCTTTCCAAGCTACTGCCTATGGGACTCTTGTGCATCTTTCAGATGCTCAAAAAGCAGTAGCTGATCATTCAGGCAATTCCTGTTAGAGTGATCATGTTCCTGTTCCCACTGGTTTTCAGGCAGAGAGCTCTGCCACACTCTGCCTTGTTCCTTCCTTTTGAATGGTTTTCCCATTGTTGGCTTCTGGACATATCTGAACTTCCCAATAATTTCTTTCCTTATTTGCCCTTTAATTTCAGTCCACTAGTTCTGGTTCTTACCCAGTTCTGTGGCCTAGTCTGGCCATTCTCAACTTGTGTTTGCAGGCTGTCCTCTAATAATTCTCTTTGTGTGCTTCAGGGTGGTGCTTTTGACACTTGTGCAGTGACAGTCTGGCGTTTGTCTGTCTTGTACTCTGCATGGTAATGTAGAGAAATAAGTGAGCATTTAGAACAGACAAGGCCAAGCACCTTGCTCAGCACAAGCATTTGCTTCCTGCTGTTGAAGCTACATCTATCCTCACTTTTGGAGCACTAAAAAGGAATTTGTTAAGTTGCTCTAAGTGGATGGTACACATACTAGGTTAGTCAGCACTAGCAGAGAGTCTTCAGCAAGCTGTTCAGCTCGAACAGGTTCTGACTGAGCCTGTACTTGTTTCCAAGCTGCAATTCCAATGTGAGTTATAAGGAAGGATCACCAGAAAATTTTGATGTTAAAATTCCCAGTCTTCATCCTTGGGAAAGCATGCACCTTGTGGCAGAAGCTCTCAAAAAATTTGGTGCAAGGAAGATACATGCCCTGGAAAACGTCACCCAGGACTGCTAACTGAAGACAGCTTGTTATAGTGCGAACTAGCTTTAATAAGATGTACTGCAGTTTTGCTTAGAGTGACCTGGATTCACAAGTCGGTTCTGTCCTGCTGTATCTTATCTAAGGAACAGATTTTGCATGGTTGGCGTGTGTGCAAACACACCCTATGATTATTACACATGCAGACTGAACCCTAAGTCTGCTCAGAAGCAGGAATTGCAGCCACAATTAATGGATCTCAGTAGGTAATCCTTTCTGAAACAATAACTGCTCAGCCCTTGTGTAAAGAGGCCATGTTTGCCTGTAGAGCACAACTATGTTAGTCATGTTCCCTCCCTCCAGAATGTGGATGTTCCTTATGGAGCAAACAGTCTAGTGGTTCCCAGTTATCCACATTTGAGAATTTGAGTGGAGACAGCTCTGGGCAGAAGTCTTGAGTGCCTGGTATTTTGCCTAGGCTGTAGACAAGGAGAAAAAGGATTATAAAAGCCCAGTGAAGACTTCTGTAATAAAATGCTCCCTACTTCTTATTATCTGATGTGGTTCCCTGACTTTAAAAACATCTTGTTAATTGGTTCAGCATGTCAAGCCATTATTTGTCTGCAGCCGATCTCATTTTGCTTTGAGGCAGAGAAGCATTTTGCCTTCAGATCTGTCTGTCTTCTAAATCTGTTGCCTGTAATATCTGAGTATGCCTCTGTAGTTAGTAAGTCCTAATAAAAATGAAAACTTAAAATTATCAGTAGTTAGTTTCATGCAAAGTCTTGAATGAAAAGCAATAAACTTAGATTCTCTCAATTAAGGAAAATGACTCAAAAAATTACTTGTCCTTAGGAATATTCAGCTTTTAGACATCGCAAGCAATGACAATGATGCCAGTTACAAATGTTATGACAGTAGTGATACTCTGTCTTTTACCTGTAGCTGGTGGTGGGTGTGTGTATAGAAATGCTCTCTGAGAAGGGTCTGTGTGTCATTTTTCCTCACCTTTTTGAGTGCCTTAGTTTGTGGAGACTAGGTGTTAAACACAAGTAGCCAGTTTTTGGGTGTTCAGCATTTTCACTCTTGCCTATGGCCATGTGCTGGTTTGACTAAAAATGAGTTAATTTTCTTCATGCAGTTAGAAACCTTTATTTTTCATAGCTGGCACGGTCATTATTTGGACTTAGTTTGACAATGAGATAACACCCCAGCACAGAGTTAATATTTTTAATGCTCTGGTCTGAGAGCCAAGGCCTCTGAGCTCTGCCCACAGGTGTGAGGCAGCTGGGAAGGGGGACATGGATGGGGCAGAGCTTGACTGACATCCAGACTGATCAGTGAGAGTATTCCATCCATTAGCATCATGCTTCATATTGAAGGAGAGTCAGGATTTTCCAGTCTCTCTCTTGGGCGCTTGCTCTGTCTGTCTCTCTCTGTCTCTCTCTTGTGTTCTTTGCTCTTTTTGTTGGAGATGGGGGAGTTTGGACTTTTGCTGTTTTGCAGAGGCCTTTGAGCCTTTTTTCTCTCTCCGAGATCAGCTGTTAGAGGCCAGGTGCTGCTTCCTGGGACTTACTGATTGGAGTGGACAGAGTTCATGAGGAATTTCCTTAGGTATCTTTTATTTCTATTTTATATATATATTTACTAGTAGTGTATTAGTATTTTGTTATTTTATTAAATTGTGTTTATCTCAATCCAAGTTTCTCCCTTGCCTTTCAATTCTCTCCCCTGTTTGGGGTGGTGGGGTGGGAAGGGGGATGAGTGCGTGGCTATTGTGGTTGTATTGCTATCTTGGATTTAAACCATGACAGGCCATTACAGTGGTGTGAGTAGAGTTGCAGAGCAAAGACCACCTAGAGATGCTGGGAACTGAACATGCAAGTCACTGGGCCACATAACCCTGCACATGCTGTGAAACCCCTGGGAAATTAGCACCAAGTTCACAGAGTTTCGTTGCAGTAGTTCTGGAACTCTTACTTTTAAAAATGAGGTGAGTCCTCTGGGGAAGTTCTTGGATTCCCAGTTTGTCAGCAACTTTTTTTCACTTTTCTCCTTTCAGGTTTGTCTGCTGGCTGTAAAGTGTTGATACTTAAAATTCGAACAATGTCAAGCAGCGTGCTGTGTCTTGTATTTCCTCACAGCTTCCTGTAAGCCAGAAATTGGGAAGATAATAATCACTTTTGGTTTGGGAGGACTTGGCTTTTGAAGTCTGTAAGCGAAGATAAGACTTCCCTAGTGGACCTGTTAACATGGGAAGCAGGTTGCAGGGGCAACGTGTGATGTCTGGTAACACACAGCACTGTGAGGATATGGCAGGGATGTTGTGTGAAGAGGACTGCTACCTTAGAGAGGGCGTTTATGAACCTTTCCTCGCATCTCTCCAGAGTTAATTGTAATATTCCTCTAGGCCACGTATGGGAAAATGCTTACCTCTGGCTGCTCTGGAAGAACAGCTCAGGCTCTAACTCCACAGTAAATTCTACTTAGTCAGAGTGATGCTCTGTTGAAAGGCAGGCTTACCTGTTAGGAATATTCTTTCACCTAATTAGACATAGCATCATCTGTGTTGTCCATCTCAGTGCAGGGCTAGGGAGAGGCAAGAAATGTGCCGTGTGGTGAAGGCAACAGTGACCATGACCTGCTTGAAACCTCAGTATTGCTGTTTGGCAGCATAGCTCTAGTCTGTAAATGTTTTTGCATGGATCTTTGGTAAAAGTGTGACAAACCAGGAACATGTGTGGACTCTGAGGGGTTGGAAATTGATTTCGCACTGTTCTGCTTGCATTCTGCTAAGGAGATCTGAAGTGGAGGCAGAGGAAATAGTAGGAAGTACAAGGGTAAAACAGATTAGAGAATGAGGATGAAGGATAAATCAGGGAAAAAGATGTGCAAAGAGCAGGGTATACAGCTTATACTGTAAGCAAAATGTCCTATTTAATTGCTGTAAGTATGTGGGCTTGGGGACCTCTGTCGTGAAAGACATGAATTTCATTTTAGTAGAACACACTTCATTATCACTTCTGTAAATGTGTGAGAGATTAAATTGACTCAAATATCTTTAAAAAAACTTCAGGCTAGGGTCTACTTCTCAAATAATGAAGTAGCAGTTCCTTAATGTCTTATTCTTTTATTGTACTTACCAGAATTGCCAAGGAGTCTTATTATTAAATAGGATTTCCTGTATTGAGCCTGAATTTGCCACCATCCCTCAGCTTTACCAACTCTACCTCTCCAGGTTCAGTATAAATACTTTTCTGCTGCCTTGGTCTTAACAACTTTCATATAGCTTCTATGTTGTGATTCTGCTTCCCTTTCTGGAAATTCATGTTCTCTTAATGAAGGTAAAATCATGTCAATTAAAGCCAAGTGTACTGTAAATAGGCATAATCTTTGTTTTCCTCTCTCTGGCCTTTCTGAGTTCATTTTAGCTGTGTTCCTACTGTACTACCCCACCTCAAACTGGAAATTCTCAAGCAGATCTGCCAGAGCAGGTCACATTGTTAAAATAAACTACAGTGTGTAATGTGGCTTTGTAGTAGCTCTAATGTCCTAGGAATCTGAATGCCACATCCATGTAAGCAAGTTTAAATGAAGGAGATCATTTAAGATGGAGAGACTTTCCAGATGTTTTACAGCAGAGACAAGGCTGTCAGGATACAGACTGGGGGACTAGTATGGAACAGTGTGCCAGTGAAGAAGGACCACCACCATTTTGTGTTTGGCTGAGAGGATCAGGTGGGAGTAGTTGATGAATGAAGAGAGGGTCGTATACCTGTTTGCAAGCCTTTTTTTTTTTTTAAATAAAGGTTTTGTCTTCCTGTAGGTTTTCCAGTAAGAACGCAAAATTTTATATCGTGAAGAATGTGTGCACTAACAGCAGGTTTGTGTTGTAATGACCCACAGTAGAATGCAGAGACCTCTAGGGGCCAGCAGGGAGAGGCTGAAATTCACTTGTCTTGAGCATGGAAAAGGGATTCTTACATTTTTGGGAAGCTAGTTTAGAAGTGGAGTTTCCAAGCTCCACTTGGGTACCAGACTGATTCCACTTAACAGTGTCAGAGAAATTCTAACAGTAAATCCTGTGTAGTGGATAATTAGATTATAAACTTTGTGTCCATGGGGCACAGAGTGGAACACATACAAATGTGTCCTGCGGGTTCAAGGTATTTTGCTTTTCTTTTTGATGGAGGAAACTCTCAGCAGGCTTCATGCCTGATCTGGCATCATCTGGAGTCCCACAGGTCAGGGAAACACCTGCCTATGTTCAATAGAATTGCATCTCTGTGCTCCCACTTCATCTGGATCACATGCATAATTGCAAGTACTCTTGGCAGTGCCCCAGGCTGATACTAATATCTATGAAGCTGTGGTTTTAGCTAAGCTTTTCTATATAGAGAAGCTAGATAATCTTTTAGCAAGGGAAACCTTGGATTTCTAGATCAAAAGAAGGGAGGAAGGAGAAACTTCTGGGCATGCCATAGAGAGGGATAGGAGGAGGGAGGGTGTGGAATATACTAAGCTGAATACTGGGCCCTCACTAGAATTACTCTGTCTTTAGAAATCACAGAATCACAGAATGGTTGAGGTTTGAACCTCTGGAGATTATCTAGTCCAACCCACCTGCTAAAGCAGGTTCACCTAGATTAGATTGCACAGGAATGTGTCCAGGTGGGTTTTGAATGTCTCCAGAGAAGGAGACTCCACAACCTCTCTGGGCAGCCTGTTCCAGTGCTCTGTCATCCTCAAAGAAGTTTTTCCTCATATTCAGATGAAGCCTCCTGTGCTTTTGTCTGTGCCTGTTGCCCGTCATCCTATCATTGGGCACCACTGAAAGGAGTCTGGTCCCATCTTCTTGACACCCACTCTTGAGATATTTATAAACATTGGTAAGATCCTCTCTCAGCCTTTTCTTCTCCAGGCTGAACAGACCCAGCTCTCTCAGTCTCTCCTCATAAGAAACATGATCTAGACCCCTAGTCATCTTCGTAGCCCAACACTGGAGTCCTTCCAGTAATTCCTTGTCCTTCTTAAACTGGGGAGCCCAGAACTGGATGCAGTACACCAGATGTGGCCTCACCAGGGCAGAGTAGAGGGGAAGGAAAACCTCCCTCGACCTGCTGGTCACACTCTTCCTAATGCACCCCAGGATACTGTTGGCCTTCTTGGACACAAGGGCACATTGCTGGCTCACAGTCAACTTGTTGACAACCAGAACTTCCAAGTCCTTTTCTGCAACACTGCTTTTCAGCAGGTCTGCTCCTAACTCATGCCTGGGGTTGTTCCTCCCCGGGTACAGGATCCTACACTTGCCCTTCTTGAATTTCATCAGGTTCTTTGCCCAGCCCTCCAGCCTGTCAAGGTTGTGCTGAATGGCAGCACAGCCTTCTGGTGTGTCAGCCCTTCCTCCCAGTTTGGTGTCATCAGCAAACTTGCTGAGGGTGCACTTGGTCTCTTCATACAGGTCACTGATGAACAGGTTGAATAGGACTGTCCCGAGGCCCTGAAGTCTCTTTTAATTGCTCTTGGATTATGGGTCACAACCTCATGAAAAAACAGTGATGGGTAGTAGTCCAAGGGCTGTACCAGGCTGGGAAGTTTCCTGGTGATGTCCTTAACCTGGGCACCAGGAAGGCAGCAGACCTCCCTAAGAGGAGAGTCCTTCTGGCATATTTGACCCTTCATACCCCCAGAAGGGAGTCACCTACAACTGTAACCCTTCTTTCTTGTGAAGGTGGTCTTAATAAGGGGGGTAGGTCTTTCATATCATGTGGGCACCTGTGGTGTAGATGATCCTTCATTGTAATTGGCCATAGACTGGCCTTGCACTTTCAGGACCTTGTACCTGTTGAGGCACCTGGGAGGGTGGGGTGGTCAAGGAGATGTTTCACCTGCTACTTCAGGTGTGGACTTGTTTCTGTTCATCCCTTTCCCTTGACCTACTGTCTTCAGTCAGGTGGGAGGAGGATAATGGACATTCTTGGTCTTGGTTGCTTGGTAGTGGCCTTTCATGTCTCAGGGAGGCCAGAGCTTGATGCCACCAGTCTATTTCCTTCTCCACCTCCCTGACGCTTCTCAGACTTTCTGCCTCTTTTAGCTCTACCACCAGGCTGAGCAGGTCACCCGCCTGCACACACCTCACACAGCTGTTCTCACTCGTACCAGTGAGAGACTCTGGCATTCCCTGCAGCCCAAGGCCTGGATGGCTGCATGTTTCTTTGGCAGCTCTGTCTGGGTTGCTGCCTGCTTCATGGCAAACGCAGGGGACTTACCTTTCCTTTGGGAGGCTACCATAGTTAGGCTCCCTCTGTGAGGGTGTTAACCGCTGACTGAACTAATCTCTGAATGTACTAAGAGCAGCAGTACCATGCACATTATGAACTGCACCTACTTAACTCACAAGTGCTTATCAGCGCCAGAGACCAGGGAGCTGTATTGAGTCCATTTTATGTGTGCAATGGCTCAGTGCACCTTTAGTGAAATCTACAGCTCACATAGAGACATAACAGCAGGGCAATTGCTTTTCCCATGGTTTTGGCAGCCTATGCAGGAAAAGTGGTCATTTAATGCTCAGAGGAGTAAGGCTGACAGAGCTGACCTGTCATACTACAGAGCTCTTCAGGAGCAGGTGTTACCTGTGAACTGCAGGCAGGCACCTCTTGCTTCTTCACCTGGGACAGCATGTTGTGTCATAAATTTGTCAGTCAAGCATTTTTCCATATAGGTTTGTCCACAAGCAAAAAGACAAACAGATGATGGCAGGGCAGCATGTGTTTTCAAATATCCAGTAAGGGGAAATAATTATTTCAACATGAGGGTATTGACATGATCGCATGTTTCACCCTTCAATGAGTGTGCCCACACAACAACTTCCAGGTGTCTGTCAGCCTTGTAGCAGGGCTCAGAGCTTTCTTGAACTCTTTCCATGGTGCTTGGGGTACTTCCCAGAAATCACCCTCCCTATATGTAAGGGCAGGAAAAAGCAGAACATGCTGGTATGGGCTGATCAAAGCATAGAAACAGAGCTTGTTTCTGAAAATTATGTTCCTTGGTTAATTAGCTGTGGGTAAAGTGTGAAAGAGGAGCTTCCTGGTTACTAACTCCAACATCTAGGTTTCCAAATGTTTGTGACTGGAAGACTGCAAAAGTGGCAGTTTACAGTTACAGTGCTGTGGAAACATGTAGGAAGACTTAAAAAAACCCCAAACCAACCAACCAAAAAAAAACCAAAACCACCACTACAAAAAAACCCCAAACAATAATGCCCAAAAAAATCCCAAACAACAAAACAAAACAAAACCAAGGAAATCATGGATGTAGGTGTAAGGGTATATTCAGCATGCAAAGCTAGAGACATCAAAAACTTCAGCTGTAATCCAGGAGCTTCTAGGCTACTGTAACACATACTGTCATGCAGAGGAAGCAGCAGCATTGGAATTAACCTGCGTGCATCAATAAAACAGCAGCAGTAGATCCTTCAAAATTTGAATCTGCAGATAATCCCTAGAAAAAGGTCACTCAGAGCAGTGGAGCATTATTGCCATTGTTTTTTCTCTCTGCAAATTGTTTTGCAGTCTCTCCTCTGAACTGCCTCATTCCTGTAACTGCTTTCCTCTGGCTAAGAGAGCTTTTCATCCAGCTGCTGAGCTAGATCTTGCTCACTCTTTTCCTCCTCTGTTATCTTGCTATCTTTGCTGAAGTGATTAGCATCTGAAAAGATTTCAGTCTGCCTCATACGTACCATGCAGGACATACTAGTTACTGACAAAAATGCACACTGTCCCCTAACTTCACCAGGATCAAACTGAAGTACTTGAAAAGTTGCAGCTGTAAGTTTAGATCAAATTGATTTTCATGTGACAATCTGATTTCCCTCAAATTAAGGTATCTGGGAAGGATCTGAGGGTATTCTGCTGTGTGTGTCTTGTAACCACAGGGCTGTATTTCCTAGGTGAGGCACGCAGCACCTTTGAGCTCTGTTAAATCTTGCGTAGATGAGCTAGCAAACCTGATAGCTGTGATTCTCCCTGCTACAGCAGGCTCACCAAGAATAGCAGCGGCAGCACAGAAGCTGTTAGACAGAATTTGGGCTGGTGAGTTTTAGACAGAGCTTTGTCTGCTGGGAACACCCACAATGGTAAGGTTCAGCAACTTTTCCTACCTTAACTACTTTTCATCTTCAGGTTGATGTTGGACAAAGGGTCTGATGGCAAAGATGTAGCAAAGGCATAGGGAATGAAACAGGCAGGGGAGGAGTCTAGCAGTTTGGTTTGAGTGATGGTGCATTGTCCTTCGATGAGGAGTCTGGAGATGGGACAGGTGCCTGGTGGGCATAGAGAGGTGGTTATAATGGGATAAGGGAACCAGAAAGACCAGTTGTGAAGTTTTTCCCATGGACAGTGGAGACAAAGGGACTAAGCGAGGAAGAGACTGGACGTTTTGGAGGGAGTGTAGCAGGGGTTTTGAAGAGCTAGTAGTAGTGTTGTGCTCTGAGAACCTTTTGGATTAAACTTGTTGAGTAGCCAGATGTAGTCAAATGTTGTCTTGTTTTGCATCATCCCTCCATCCCTTCCCACTGTTGATTCCTCTTCCAGGCATAGTAACTAGCTGTAACCTTTCAACTTATTTTTTAAATGCCCCCAGTTGCTTTTCTCTGCTGCTTTGCTTCTTGCTGTCTAATCTCCCTGTATCTTTCCTGGAACTAGAACAGTATGAAGGGATGGGGAAGGTTTTCAGAGAAGGGAGTTTTCATCTGAACATGTGCTGTGCTTCTTTTCCAGGTGATGGGAATGACAGGCTTGTTGTGGATAGTCAGAAAGTCATTGGACTGAAGATGAATGTCGGAAGTACAGAAAGTCACTTCTGTAGTAAATGAGGTTGCATCCTGTTGAATGCAGGGGCACCCTAAAATTAGAAAGGGTTACTGAGGAAGGCATGTCCCAGTGGGCTGGAGAAGAACTCTTGTCTGTAGGATGGAATAGTGTTAGATCTGGTTGACTTGCACTTTCTCCTCTCTTCTCCTAGGTCTGAAAGTCTCTTTCTTTATCCTTTTCTCCTTGTCCCGCTCTGCTTCCAGCCCCTTACTGGGTGGCTCAGACCATGTTCCCTGGTGCTGACAGCGGAATTCAGGGTCTCTCTGTACTTCAGTAATCTGGCGAGGTTGATGCTGAAGCAGACTGTGGGAGCAAGAGAGATACAGAAAGAGAGGAAAGAATGAGACAGATGTTATCTTCACAGAGAGCTCTGCTGATGCAGTGGAAGAGCTGCAGCCAGGCCACCACCTGTCCTCTGACTGACTTGTCTTTCCAATGCTCCTGTTCCTGTTTGCTCCCACTCCACTTTCTGCTGTAGATCTCACTGGGGTTTCACAACAGCAAGATCTGCCAGGGGTAGCAGCGATTCTCCAGCTGAGGGCAGCTCCTGGCTGGCTGTGTGCTGTGCCTGCTGTGGACCAGAAACTGCTGCTCCTGAGGCCAGAGGATGAGCTCTGCAACAGCAGCCTGAGTGACTTGGTGCAACAGGCAGTGACGCATCACGGTAGGGAGGAAAGACAGAAAAACTGTGTGGAGAGGTAGAAGGAGCTAAGCTCAGGAATGGGCAGCAGGTCCCTGCACTGGGAAAAGAGCTGGTGTCAGAACTGCGATGTTTCTGAGATCAGCTGGTGCTAATTGAAGTGCTATAAATTATTTACTTAAATACATTTAAACAAACAAATAAGAAGCCTTTGTTTAGACTGTTTCATCTTCCTTTGGGCTTGCAACCAGTATATATTAAGCAAATATTGTCTGCATTGCCTTGTAAACCTATTTTGGGTATACAGAAACATGTGCTATGGCTGTGCATGTTTAATCAACCCTGTCAGGTTAATGTTTTAGAGTCTTCAATTTTAACAGTTTATCTTGATGAGAATATAAAAAGTATCAGGTTTTGTTTCTCAGTTCCAGTATGGCTTCATGGAAGCTGTAATTCAATCAATGCAAAAATCCCTCAGCATTTAAAATTTGTCATTAAATCACAGAATAAATAAATATATAAAGGTATCTTGGATATTTTGGACTCATGGAAAGTAAGTTTGTCTAAACGTATTTGACAGTTACATGGATTCAATTTAAACAAAGCAAGTTTTATCTCTCAAAAACTAATTAACTGATTAATTTTTATTTTTTTTCCTTCTTGTCACTGTGTTCTTCAGTGTTTGAGAAATCACAGAGATTAGCTCCTCACAACTAGATCCTATTTGCAGATATGGAGGGCAAAAGCAATTTCCGAATTTCCGTGCTTTTGCAGGCCCCCCAAGGCTCTTTCAGTTTGAATAAGCTAGTCATTACTTTGCACCAGGTGAATAAACAGGAAAAAAAAAAAAAAAAAAAAGGAATATTCTGTGGAGACATGAACAGATCGCTCTTGTCAAAAGCTGGCTGAACACCTTTGTAAACTGTGTTCTGGGCATTCACTATGGACTTCCACTTGCTCAGTAGTCTGCTTTTAAAACATTGTGGGAAACACATACAGCTTTATTATTTTCTTATTTTAATTACTTGGATGTATTCTAAAATGATATTTGGAACTCAGCAAATGTCTGTTATGACTTTAAACTGACTTTTTAAAAGGCTTATTTTCAAGCCAAGCTGTTATTTAAGCAGCAAAATTTAAGAAAACTTGATTTAAGGGTTGTAGCTGATTTGTTTAGATCTTTCTCCTTCATTGCAACCTTCCCTGTTTATGTATTCCTGGCTTCCTAACCCTTATAACCCCGTTTTCTTATGTTTCTGCACTTCTGGCTAGGGCAAGAGGCAATTCCTGTTCTGGCTGGCCACGAACTGTGTCCTCTCTGACTAACTGGTACCATCCACTGACTTGCTGGCCATGTAGCTGCTGTACAGCAGCTGATCACTGCTGATCTTAAACAACGTGCTCTTAATCAGTGGGAGATAGGAGATCTGGTCTCTCTTAATGTAATAGGTTAAAACCTTTTTTTGGGGGGAAAATGTACAAACATTCTAGCATCTGTGATCAGATGACAAAAATTCTACCTTTAAAAAATGGATGATCTTGATTAAAGACTGAGCCATTTGGATTCTGGAGAGTTGCAGTACATGGTGGCTTGTTGGTGTTTAAAAAGGTTGAGAAAGGAGAGAGAAATCTGTGGGATGATGGTTAGGTAGCAATCTATCATGTTTTGTTTACAATGTGAGCCTTTTGTTCAGATTTCTCTGTCTTTTTGTGTGATTATACAGGCGTAGTCTATGTTTTCCTCTCAAAATAGGAGTTAACCCTATGAAGTCAATGAGGACATTTACTGCATTGTACCAGGGATGAGGTAATTTCCAATTCCTGTCATTGGTCCTGGAATGTAGAATATATCTTGTGGTTTGATCAACCAGCTGACTTCTTCAGCTTTCTAAAGGTAGGTTCTTACAAGCTCTTGACAGAATCACAGAAGGGTTTGGGTTGGAAGGGAACATCTATTCCAACCCCCTGCTGTGGGCAGGGACATCTTTCACTAGATCAGATTGCTCAAAGCCCTGTCCAGTCCAGCACCGGATACTGCCAGGGCTGGGGCATCCACAGCTTCTCTGGGCAACATGTTCCAGTATCTCACCACCCTCATTGTAAAGAATTTCTTCCTTATATCCAATCTAAAGCTACCTTCTTTTAGTTTAAAAGCATTGCCCCTTGTCCTGTCACTATAGGCCCTTGTAAAAAGTCTCTCTCCATCTTTCTTATAAGCTCCCTGTAAGTACTGAAAGGCCGCAATAAGATCTCCCCAGACACTTCTCTTCTGCAGGCTGAAAACTCCCAACTCTTGGAGCTTTTCTTCATTAGGGAGGGTGTTCCATCCCTCTGATCATTTTTGTGGCTCTTCTCTGCCCCTCTCCATGTCTTTCCTGTACTTGAGGACTCCAGAGCTGGTTGCAGGACTCCAGGTGGTGTCTTGCTGTAACAGAGTAGAGAGTAATGCAAGTGAACATAGCAGAATGGTCTTAAGGTTTGAATTTGAGCCTGTAATTTTGTATGGTGAGGTGGTGGGTTTTGTTGTTGTTGGTTTTGTTTTATTTTGTTTTTTTGTTTTGTGGGTTTTTTGGTGTGGGGGTGGTTTTTTTGTTTGTTTTTTGTTTGTTTGGTGGTTTTTCATTGTTGTTGTTTGTTTGTTTGTTTTTCTGCAGTTGAAAAATATCTGGGATTTTTTTTTTTCAAGTTCTAAACAAACAGACAAACAATACTAACAAAGATTTAAATAGATCTTTAAAAGTTCAGCTCTCGTTTTAACATCAGACCTTGTTCTTTATGACTTGCTCTATGCTGCTAAAACAAGGTGCTGCTGAACCAGTCAGGCTGGTTCTTGAGTCCTCTGCTGCTGGCATTGATGATGACAAATGGTACCATCAGCCGTGCTGTGGCGTCATTGTTACCCTCCAGTTTCCTCAAATTGTATGTAAAGACCTCAGGGAAGACTGTAGGAAGAAGAGGAGAAGAGATGGAGGGTGGCAAAGAAAACTGAGGGAATGGCTGTAGTGACATACCAGGAAAAGAGATTGTAAGGATGCATAGAATTCCTTTTCTAATGTTATATTTATTTTGATTTTAACATCTCTGACGCAAAGAATACATGGGACTGTAAAGTCTGCCAAATGACAAGATAAAGAAGCAAGTGGACTGTTTAATCATGAGGAGCTCCTTATTTTCTTTGAGAGGAATGGCTGTTCCTATTTATAAAGTCTCTATCTACTCTCTTATCAGCTGCAGTCCCCCTGCTGTCTGCCTCTGACAAAGGGGCTGGTCTGCCATTCCCTCTTCTTTCCCCTGCCATGCATTTGTTCTATGTGCTGAGCTGCCTTTGTAAACCCTGGCTCTGGATATTGCTTGTGTTCGTTTCCAGGAGTACCCATGGTTTTCCCTCTCCCCAGAGAATCCTCACATAACTGAGTCAATCCCCATCAATTTTCAGCCCCAAGATGTGGATCTGGGACTTGTTCCCCACTGGCTTAGTCCAGCTTAAATTGTTAGGTGTGATTTGGGAGGCTGCTTCTTTGGACCCAGCACCCCTGTCTGCGAAAGGTTAGTATTTCCAGAGGAAATGTGTACTTGGCCTTGAGCATTTGTATTGTCTCCTTGGCCCTGGTTATGAATCACTGTGCAGCCTTGAGCAAGTCCCTTGCCTTTCTATGCCTCAGTTTCTTAGAGGATGTTGTATGGGTCTATCTTCTCTTCAGCATTGCCAATCTTGCAAAAGCACAGATGGAAGTGCTATAGGTAATTTTACTATTAATCAGAGGTTGATTTATTTACTTATTTTTAGATGCAGATCTTCTTTCCTTTGTCCTGGGATCTGGTTTGTTTTCAGAGGCTAAGGAGAGAAGCAAGTTCAAGTCACCACCCCTAATACCATAACAGAATGGAAAGCCAACGTGTTTTGTGTCTCGAGCAGTGATGGCTTTGGAGTGTGAGCTAACAGGGGCTTCATAGCAACCGCAAATGCAGAAGCCATAAGACCAAATTTCTCTTCGTCTGAGCCCACCCTGGCACAAGCATCCATCATCTCAGCTATTGAGCTATGCTTTGGTAAAGCAAGCAAGATTTTTTTACAAACTGGGTTAGCATTATCAACTGCGAGTGTCATAAGCAAAGGTTCTTTTACATTAGTATCAATCGGTGCCCTATCCAAAGCTTCCCTTAGACGTTCAAGAAAAGCCATGTACGATTCATTGTCCTTTTGCTTTACCTGAGAGTACGGAGGGACTGCTTTACCTTCCTCCGGTGGAGTTCGGAGAACGTCTCTTGCAAGAGAGGAACTCTGCCGCAAGAGGGCAGTATCTAACTATGCCTGCGCCTGAGGGTCAGCAAATTCTCCCGCCCCTGTCAGCTTGCCTTTCGAAGCAAGGCACAACGGGTCTCCGTCATTGCGGTCTAAGTTAAGAATAGCTGCTTCCTCACAAGCATCAGTCCACCTACTGCTCTAGAGAACTTCTTGCACTGGTGTTAGTAGTAACGTAGCCAGCTGACGACAATCGTAAGGAGTTAGTATTTGCCCATCAAAAAGAGTATTAATAAAGCCTTGTGTATATTTTCCATGCAATCCATACTGCTGCACCGCTTTTCTAGCCTCTTTTATCTCGTCCCAACGCAACCCAGCCCACCCAGGATTCTGATTACCCTGTCCGTCTCGCTGGTAAATGAATGGGTATGCACTTGTTATTTCGCCTTCTATCATCGCATTTCTGATAATCCCTTGCCAATGTCTTTTAATGTTATAAGCATCCATAGAACCCGAACCCCCCCGTTGCACCCCCCTTCTCGTCACCATCAAGATAATCGCCTTTCCGAGTGCTGGATTCTTTCAGTGATAGCTGGTCTATTTTTTCACACAGTTCTTTAGTCCAGTTTTTTTCTGGCGACTCCTTCTCCTCCGATGTAGGAGTTAGAGGGGTAGAAGGCGGTAAAGGCGGACAGGAATCAGTAAAAGGACTGATATTACACTTATTTATGACTTTAGCATTCTCAGCTTTCACCAGTTCTTTTGACAAATTATCTGACTCCAGTTCCTTGAACTGCTTAGTCTCTTTAAGGTCGTGTGATGGTATAGGGGGCCATCTGCCGAGTGATTTTCCTCCCCCCGCCCCAGACTGCTGTATCATCCGGGGTGCCGACGGCACAACAGGGGTTGGGGCAGGAAGGGAATCAAAGTCACGAACTGGGTAAGCTTCACAGTTATTTTTAAGTTCTTATCAGGCTGCAATGCTGTAAAAATTCCAGTAACCGCAGCCCATTCAGCCTTAAGTTCTTTTAAGGTGGTAATTATAAGCTTCCATGTAGTTGCTAGTGATTTAGTTTCCTTATCTCCGTCGTTAATCTTATCCCATAACTTCTGCCCTATATCGTCCCAAAGTTCAATTTTTAAAGCTTTTTCAGCTTCTGTCGGGTAGCCGTTAGTTCTACACCAAACCAACAGTCTCCGGATGTTACTTTCTTCATATTTAAGTCCTCTCATAGAAAGAATATGCAGGAGGAGTTTAACTATGGCTTCTTCCTCAGAGGATATGTTTTGCCCCATAACTTCACTCTTCCCTCCTCCCGCTCCCAGCCGCTCACCTTTTACGGTGACTTCTTCAACAAAATGCGGAACGTCCGTACGCCTCCGCCCGGTTCTCAGTCCAGCTGATCTGCCTCTGGCTGGGCCGCTCCAGGCTTTTCCCCGACCTCAGAGGTACGCCATTCAGAGTATCACGTCAGGGTCACCATTTGTTGGAGCGAAATAAGGACTCAGCAAAACAAGTCGATTCAATGTGAATCACGCTAAAGCCATTTATTACAGAAACAAGTCTCCTTATATACGTAACTATATTCTAATCACGCGTCCACGCTCCAAGCATGGATTCGCTAAATGAGTATCATGGGCTGTCCATGCGCTGGAGTCTCCCTGATGATACGTCCGATGATTCACGCCACACCAGGACCCCAGTGATTGTGGAACGCCCCTCTTTCCCACAGCAGACTCTGTTTTCAGCTTCCCGAAGCGGCCTTGAGATTCCTTTGAGCCAGACTAGTTCATCAACAAAGTCTTTATCTACCAAAACCCCCTCCACATTGGGTAATAATGTCAAGCTGTGTATGCAGGGAAAATACAAAGATCACTTCAGAGCATCCACAGTATTCTCCTTAAATCATCAGCTTGTCCTCCACAGAAGTCACCAGTCCTCTGAATTCTGCCTATTTCTTCCCTCTTTTTCCTGAGGATTTCTGTAATCAGGCTGAGCCCATTTGTGGCATGTGGCTGCATGAGAGAAAGACACAATACACTGGTCACCATTAGGGAAAGTCAATACAGAGATGCCAAGACATTCCCGATACATGACTTCCACTGGTTCCTCTAGAGTGGGTGGAGGAGGAATGCTGGCCCATAACCTGTGATACCAAGTCTTTGTTCAAGCCAAGTCCCAAAGTCTTTCAGATGTGAGCAGTTTTTGTTGCTATACTGCCCTTAGTGTGTTTCTGTGTTTATCTCTCCCTCCTTTTCCTCCTTCCTCTGACTCTTCCAGAAGGAGAAGAAAAGTAGTCCAGAACCAATAGGGTCCAAGCAGCTGCTGGCCAGAGTGCAATCAAATGCAAGATCTGGGAGATCCCCTGCTTGTTTGAGGCACTGACATGTCACTCTCTGGATTCCTGGCTGGCAGAACCACAGCATGAGATTCAGACATTGCCCAGTTTTCTGGACATATAGCCAGAACAACATATGTTACAGTGTAAATCATCTCATTGCTTCCCATGGAACACAAATATGCTTAATTGCTGTAGTGTACCCCAAATGCTATTTAAACAACTAGGTGATTACTTCACCTCGCTCAGCTGCATAACTCTGTGTGATGTAACATATCCTCAGAGTGGGTACGGAGACAGAAATTTTAGGACTACATATAGTGTCCCTGAAATCTTCCTGGTATTTAGCAGGCAGGCTTCTCAATAGCTATCACACCTTCCTTCAAACTGACATCTGGATGCTGGATGGAATAGCTGGTGTCTCTGCTGTAGAGAGCGAATATTTTCACCTTCTCTATGTGCAGTAAAGCATAGAGTGACATAGAGTCACAGCAGAACTGTGGGGTGGGAAAATAATAAGGTCAGAATGGAGAGAAGAGCTTTGTTGAATGGAGACTGTCCTCCTGACTGACAACACCAGTATCCAGTAATGGAACTACCCTCTGTGGCAGGCCTGTCCCTCCATCTGCCTGGGGGCTATTGCTCTGCTCATCTGTGCTTACCATGTCCTACCCTTTACAGCTCAGCAAAGGAAGGCTACCCAAAGAAGATAGCAGAAGAAAGGGAAGCCAGAGAAGCAACCAATGAGATTGCCCAAGGAAGAAGCATCCCTGATATCTTTCCTTGAAAGGAAGAAATCTTCCCTGTCCCTTTCTTCATGCAGCCTCCAGAAAGATGGCACACCTGTGTACCTGGCATATGTGTATGCGCATTATCAAAATAGCTGGTGCAGATACAGCAGCACTGTGAATTGTGTTTAACACTGAATATCTGTTTTACATTGATACTTCTTCCATGTGTTTTAATTTTAAACTTCTGAGCCTGTATTCAGTAATTGCGGGCAGGTCTCTATCACTTGTTGCATGGTTCATCTCCAGTTGTATGCTCCGTCCAGCATTAAATGGAAAAGGCACAGTCACAAGATTCTTAGAAAGTATCCTGCCCATGTCTGGCAGTGTTCAAGGTATTCCACAAATATCAGCTTTTCCAAACTACTGCAGTGTCTCATGTGTTTCCATACAAAATGAGTTTTCTTTGGTCCTTCCACCAAAAAGAAGCTTCTTGGGAGTAATCAAAGTTGCCACTTAATTGAGTAACTAAGGGTCTTTGCCAAAACTAAGAATCTCACATAACACCTGACAAATGGGTCCACGAATGTATTACATGTAGTAGAAACTCCACTACAATTATTCTGGTGGAACCTCCTTTATCTAGGACCCTAATCTTTACCACTAGGTTCTAGTTTCGGTTTTGTTTCTTTGTTAACACTAGAGATGATTCCTAAGCCACAGCATTCAGATCTGGAAGTCTTTGTGGTTTTGTTGCAACAACCAGTTCACTAACTTGTAAAGAGTTTTCAGCTTCTACGAGACCTTAACTAGTTGATGGCTATATTTGAATTTATAAGCCAGGATGTTGTGATTCAGAGAAGTCACTATGCCTGGAGAGCTGGTGAGACTTTCTCAGTTCAGTGAGGTGGGTAGGAGAGATGAAGCAAGAACAAGAGCTTTGGTATTGGGCCAAGAAGGTTTGGTAGATAGTAGGCTCTTTCAATGGGTTATGTGGGTTTTTGAAGTGTTAGCTAAAAATAAGCTGCACTAGTGATGTCTGCCCTTTTGTGAACACTATGTAAAGGTGCAGGTTTCAGGGCTCACACGTGTTCTTTGGAGAGAGATCCATGGGTCTCCTGTAGTTTGAATACCTTCCTGTGAAGGTTTCCAAACTCCCTTGGCATAGGTCTGTAATTCTGCAAAGCTCAATTCCAGTTAATGAATGTAAAGCCTACAATCTAAAGGCTTGCACTAGATTTCTGGGCAAAAATTTCAGAAGATTTGCTGTTTGAATGCTCTTGGTATAGGAGCCAAGCACTGAGAGAGGCACAGAACAGTTTATACTATGTTGCCTTCAAGCTTTCTGACCCAGTGAGTTCTGGCTCCTTCTGCTGTGTTTGTCCAGGTGTGTTCTCAGGTCCTTGCTTGGCTTTGGTGCAGTGGAAAAGTTATGCTGTCAAGGCAGCAGAAGGTGGGTGCAGCAGTCTACCTTGGCATTATGGGGAGATTATTGAGGGATTCCATTATGTTATGGATGTTGGTCAGGTTGCAAAAACCTTATCAGCTGACAGGTTTTTATAAACACTGCACAGACTGTGAAATATTTTTAATGCAAAGGTACACTTCACTGTCAGAACACAAGGGTATCAAAACCCATTGTCTCTGAAGATGCTATACAGTAGTTATAGAGTTTGTGTATGTGTGTAAGAGGCAAGCTGGAGGTGTCGGTGATTAGGAGTATGAAGTCTGTGATTGGAAAGGAAAGAAGGCAACAACGGAAGAAGCCCTAGGCCTGTGTGAAGCTGGTGATGAGTGTCTAGAAGAGAATGAAGAACAATTCAGTTGCTTTGATGAATTATTCTGTACTACAGGCTCTCTAACAGATAGGATTTCTAAAAGAAACCAATGACTTCCTCCTCTCTACACAGTCTTCTGTCAAAGGGATGTCTGCAGAGGCAGACATCAGGGCTTCCCCAGTACTCTTCTCACACAGAAAGTTGGTACTATTGCCTTTTTGTTTTCTTCAAAGCTATAATATTAAAACGTTGAAGGCATTTCCACTGCTCCTGGTCCTCATTCTGAACCACGGAGGACATCTTCCATGATAAGAGGTGTGACCCTTACTAAGTCTCCTTCCTTTTAATTTTTGATTAAAGTTATCTGTGGAGAACAGGTATCTATACGGTTTTGCATTGTGAGTATGTACTATGTCCTTTGATCCAGTTGAACAGCGTGTTTTCAGGAAGGGTAGACGCCTTACTCCACGTGGGTCTCTTGGCTCAGCACTTCTATCACAAAGGCCTTCTCTGAGTCCATTTTGACAAAGAAATTGCGAAACTAGAAACTGTGCACAGCCTTGCTGTGCTTTCTGTATTTCAGAGACTTTGTTCGGGTCTATGACACCTGTGCAGCTGTCAGTCACTGCTTTCAACACTGATCCTTCAAATGTGTGTTCCTGTGTCCAAGAGCCAGGTTTGCTGAAGCCAAGCAAGGAACAGAGAATGCACCTGGGCAAACACAGCAGGAGGAGCACGGTGGGACAGGGTCAGAGAGATCTCCCCAGTGCTGATCGTGGTGGGTGCAGCTCCTGTCACAAGTCTGCCAGCAGCTGGACCTCTCTGGCTATGGTTTATTGATTTATGGTAGATCTGACTGGTGCTTTTTGTAGGAAAATCTCAGGTTTTAGACAAAAAATTTGTAAGTATGCCTGCCATTCTCAGTGACATGGCCTTCCTTCACAGAGACAAGAACAGGGAAAATGTGTCAATCGAAATAAAAAGTAACCAGTCTTTCTTACTTAGGAACCTAAAACTGATTTAGACCAACTTAAAGCTGATTTATGAAATCAGTTGGGATATCTGGTCTCTGACTGGTTCTCAGTGTGTTGAACAGTAAAATATTCACTTGAGACAAAGGCAATGCTAGCACTAGCAGCTCTTGTGCATAATGTTTAGCCCCCATGATGTATGCTTGTTCTAGAGTGGCCCAGTGAGAGAGATAAAATAGAGATTGGTCTTCCCAACCCTATCTGGAAGAGTATAGAGAGCCTTGGGAACAGAGAAACTTCTGGGCATCATACAATGTGGTTTTGCCAGAGGAAGAGATGCCGACTGTGTGCTTGAGTAACACCATGCTGGGACCCAAATATGGAAAACTTAGGCTGCATCAGCACTATTAACAGTGCTGGGAAATATTTCCAGGCACAGAACTGTAGTTGTCTTTATTTTTAGGATGGTCCCTGGTACATTTCAGCCTGGGCTAACTCACATTGTCTCACACAAGTCTCAGATGTAGTTTATGAGTTAATGCAATCTGTGTACCACTCAACAGGCGGTTTACATGGTGACTATGCTTTTCTGGAGGCCAGGCTTGTTAAACAGCACAGTTGTTTACCCTTCTGTACAGGTTGTCATCATTGCTAGAAAATGTCCCACATGTTAAATTGTGAATTTTAACCTGACCCTCGGGTCCAAAAACAGAACCAAAAGGCTATATGCCTGTACTCTAGATCTTTCAGGCCCAGACATAAACAATGAGGAACTGGAAGCAGTTCCTGAGGCCTCCTCCTTGCAGATGGTGCCATTGCTAATGAGTGTTGCAGGGAGCTGGTGGATTCTTCTGTTGGCCAGTATATATTTCCCATTTCCCTCACTGTATGAAGTGAAGGAAAAGGCAAAGTCATTAGCTCATTGGTGGTTGCTGGCTGGTGGTAGTGTTGCTGTAGTGGTTCCTTGTGTGCATGCAGGGATCTGCTCCTATTCTGAAGGCAAACAGGAGATCCATAGTCTGATCCAGAGCTACTGAGACTGTGTCCTGAATGACAACACCACCTACTGTGTGCTCTTGCTGCTCAGCAGCAATCCATCTCCAGCTGCAACAAAGGGATGGAAGTGACAAGTGATCAGGACCTGGCATGGGTCACTGACCAGCAAAGTTCTCACTTTTTTTTTTTTTTTTTCCCCATAGAAAGTCCATTTGATCAGATGTCTCCATGGCAGCCTTGCAGGAGGGGATGTTCTGAACTAGTGGATGGCAGCCAAAGTGGCTGCTGTTGGCTAAGGGGCAATTGGTACAGTACACCCATCCCTACTGCTGCCTGCGTATAATCTCAGGAGAGGGGAAGAGGTGGGGAGAGGCTGGCTCCTCCCCCATCCCACCTCTTCATTTAGACTGTGCTCAAAAGAAATTACCCCCCTAAAGACAGCCTCAGTGATTTCAGAGGAAGAGGGACATTGGAGACTGGGCAACAAGAGCCCCCAAGATGAGGACAGCCATCCTCCTGAGCCTTCTGTTGCACATGACAGCTGCTTTTCACCAACTGTGAGTGGCGCTGAACTTCCGTTTCGGTTTCTTTTATGAAGGCATCAGTCTAGGTAGACAGACCACATTCCATGCCATCAGCTCTCATACTCCCTGCTCTATCAGATCACCTCAAAAGGTGTCTGAGACATTTACCTTGCCTCCCATGCATTTGATTGACTCCTGCGAGTTAAAATACAAGCCAACTTTTTGGGGAGCTTCCAAGTCAGACCTTAGGCTCAGGGGTGTTTGCTTCTCCAGTTGCCATGCCAGATCAAATCCCTGGTGTCTAGACTGAAAGGTTATGAGGCCACTTCTGAAGACTGCAAGTGATTGTTTTAGGGAGTTCAGGAGACAGCTGAAGTAAGAGGTTTGAAAAATATTGTAGGGCTGTATTTAAGCTAATCAAGCAGAAACTATTTCTCAAGGTATCAGTGAAGCAATCACTTTGCTGGGTTCACTGTTGCTTTTGAATATTGACTGCAGTCATGGCACATTGCTGAAGATTTCTGCATGGAAGCTCTTTTGCATTTCTAGGCGCTTGACCTGATGCCACCTCTGATGTTTTCTTTCCTCTGCCCCAGACATTACCTGGTGGTGATCCCTGCAGACCTCCGCTACACATCCACCCAAGTTGCCTGCCTTCATATCACCTGTTACGAAGCAAAGCTTCAAGTGAATCTGGTCCTGGAGTGCTCTGCAGGACATAAGCTTTTAGTGCAAGAAACCATCCAGAAGGAGAAGACTTTCATGTGCACTAAGTTCTGGGTGAGCCACCCTAGGCAAATGCCATCACTGATTTTGCCTTCAGGAACTGTAAATCCCTTGTGTTACTCCCTAAAAAGGGATAACATGGACAGGGTCTACTATGCCTTGGAGAGAGCCTGCTAGAAAGAGGGGTGGAAGGTGCCTAGGAACATCTATCCCAACATAATATCTTTTGGTCAGCACTGAATTCCCATTCTGAATGTAATTTTGAAATTGAAGTTACTTTTGTTAAAATCTACCACACTTCTGTATACATAAAAAGAACCCAGCTGTTTCCTTCTCTTCCATCACAGACCAGATGAAGCAGCTTTAGCTCTTCTCTGAAGGACTTACACAGCTTCACAGCTAAATCTTGGGGAAAGTGTTTTGCATGATGTACTGCAGTTTCTGTAGAATCTGAAGTCAGGCAGCAACTCAGCTCTTAGGAACTACTGAAGAGCAGTTGGGTGTAAATGGATGTGCTTGTTATTTTCAAATAGCATCCTAGAGCTGATTCATTGTTGGTGGGAATTTAGCAAAGACAGCATAAGGCAGACATGCCTAAACAGTATCCCTTCTGTTATACAGTATATTCTGTCCTGAGACTGCTGGGGAGGGCTTTGACTGCTGGTGCCAGGAAGAACCTCTGTCTCTTCTAATCTGGCTTTCTTGCTTGTACATGCTGGGTAGTCCTGAAGGCCTAGCAGTTGAGGCTGTGCTACAACTAGATCTTTCTCCTTTGATTCTCTGCTACCATCTCCCACCTTTCTGGCATCTGCCCATCTTCCTGACCAAGTCTGAAGACTCAAAGGTGTCAGGAACATGCTTGTCACTAGAGACAAAATTCCTTAACCACTGGGAAAAAGGACAGATTCCATGACATGCAGGACTTCCTGCTGTCATGTAAGGCTGAGTGAGATCTGGATGTGATCTAGATGAGGTATTGGAGAGAATGGATGGCCTGAGGCAGACAGAGGAGAACTGGTTAGTTCTTCCACTTTACTATCAGTTCCGGCTCAGAGTCCCCAGAAGATTACCTGGGGGCTGCATGCTCTCCTCTCTCTGTACAGGTTGCACCTCCAGCTGACGGCACAGAAGAGATTGCCACTGTCAAACTGATCATAACAGGTGAAGGGGTCAGTATTGAGGAGAACAAAAAGGTCCTGATTCGCAAGGCCAGCAGCGGCACCTTCATCCAAACAGACAAGACCATCTATCAACCAGGGCAGACAGGTGAGAGCTGCAAAAGGGAGCAACCGTGGGCCCTAGGCTCTCTGCTGGTAACACCAAAAGGAAAGCCTTCCATTGCTTGATATTCACAGACAGCCCTAACAGAAGGCTTTTAGAAAATGTCTCTTGTTGATGTAATGTTTTCAGTGGCTGTAATGTCCAGTTGTG
This sequence comes from Columba livia, assembly GCF_036013475.1. Taxonomy (NCBI): domain Eukaryota; kingdom Metazoa; phylum Chordata; class Aves; order Columbiformes; family Columbidae; genus Columba; species Columba livia. The sequence goes on from NW_027043810.1 coordinate 246,860, forward strand.
ACTGTGAAGTTGCAGGAGCTAGTAGGTCATTGTCCATGTTATCTTACATGTGGGAATGTCCGTGGCAGATGTTATCACAAATGTGTATAGAATAGAGACAAAAGATGGGGAAACAGAACAGGAATCTGTAGGGAAAAACTGAGATCTGATAAATATACTCTCTGATTTCCTTGCCTTCAGTGAAATTTCGCATTGTGACTCTGGATGAGGAATTCATGGCACTCAACGATTCGGTAAGCCAGCCCTGAGGGGCTGCAGAAAAGGCTGCCTTTTCCATGGATGGATCTTACTTCATTTCTACCCTGCTCATCTGCCCAAGCTCCAACTTTCCCACATTCATCCCTGGGCCAGGTTTGATGCGTGTCCAGAGGAGAATAGTAACTCAAGTAAAAGCTGGTAACTCAGGAAGATGGCGTAGGTGTACATGGCTCTTGCTTGTCCTGGTCATGCAAGCACAAGCATAGGACATATTGATTCCTGATGCGATGGTGTCATGTGGGGAATTAATAGTTTGCAAGTCAGGATTTCCTGGATATGTGGTGGGGAGGGGTGCTCTTAATCTGGCCTCTACAAGTTGTAACATGGGAAATTCTGATTAGACATTAGGACAAACTTTTTCATTGCGTTGATGATCAGATATTGAAATATGCTCAGAGAAAGCATTTTCATCCTTGGAGATGTTCAAAACTCAGCTGGAGAAGGCTATGAGCAATCTTCTCTGAGATGCTTCAGCAGGCTGTTGAACTAAATGACCTCCAGAGGTTCCTTCCAAACTATGTGAGCCTATACCTCTGTAACCCTGTTAAGACTGCAGCTGAGCCGGAGCTAGGTCTGTTTGGGCAACAAGTTTTCCTGATGGAGCACTCTGTCAGGAATAGCTGGGTGACCTCCAAGTTGGTTTTTCCTTTGTCTTTCTCTAGACCTTACTGTAATGGACTCACCTGGGACTTGCCATTTTTGGTGACATTTGTTTCACTTTATATTGTTGTCTGTGCTGTAAATTTGCAAATCAATAGTTGCACATCCTTCAGAGAGGGCTCTACATCTGAAGTGTCTTGTGTGTGTTGCTGGCATGTGTTTATATTTTCTAATGTTTTTACCTTTCCCTCCCCACAGATTTCCCTGTTTGTCCAGGTGAGTTATGCTTAAATCTAGTGTTACAGTAATATTGATGGCAGCCATTTCACTAGGCTGTTCATATTCAGTTCCTGGTAGATTTTACAGACCTCTGAGTGGAATAGTAGAACCTCCAGATTTCTAAAATATAATCCTTCAGCTTCTTTTTGATGTGTTTACTTGAAGTTATGCTCCCAGTTACTTCAGTAGAAATCTGAGTTGTTCTAGACTTGTCATAGCATAGACAGATAAACTTAGACCTTTATGAAATAAGTTGGAATTGTGAAGGATGTTTCCTTGAAATCAGAATGTAGATAAATGTAGGAGACTCAGATGCTGGGAGCTGAGTCTGGGAATTATTAATATATTGCCTTCAAAATTTCTTGACTAGACTATACCAGACCTCATTGCTTAGCTATAGAACCTGGTAATCTGCAGCACTGAAATTCTGAAGCTCAATTTCTATAGGGTGTGGGTCAGTGAGATGCTGGAACAACTGTTTCTTTCTTTCTTTTTTTCTTTCTTTCTTGTGGATGTAGGACCCTAAGAACAACCAGATAGAGCAATGGCTGAATGTGCTTCCCCAAGATGGCATTGCAGATCTGTCTTTCCAGCTAAGTGATGAGCCTCTGCTAGGGACATATATCATCAATGTAACCAGTGCAAAAGCGTGTGGCAGCTTCTCCGTTGAGGACTATGGTATGAGCATGTGGAGGATAAGTCTGGGCTGCAGAGAGGACCTTGCTCTCTTTATCAAGGAAGCTGGGTGTTTATTCCATTATAACCATCCCAGGAGCAAATGGGAAGAGTAATAGCACCTATCACAGAAAGTCTGAGCTGAGGCTCAGGAGAGAGACAACTTTGGGACCATGGGTCTGTGTGTGTGGGAGGAATGTTGAGCATGGATCCAGACCTTTGACACAGCTGATTCCTGCAGATCTCTGCATTAGACAGAACAGGGTCATTTAGGATGGGCTTTTCCAGAGAGTGTGAAGTTCAGTGCCATCCCACTTCTTGTTCATCCCCTAATTAATTGTGTTGGGAGGCTAATCTCTCAGTGCAAATAGCTGTCAGAAGTACTAGGACATGGGTATGTTTGGGTTGTAGTTTGGGAAAGAGGAATCAACCAGGGACTACACACAAATCTGTTAAAGAAAAAATGGAAATCTTCCCTTTCCCCTTCTTGCTATCTTTTTTCTCCATTTCGTGGCTCTTACTTCATCACAGTCTATCTTCACATTGATTCTCTGGAAATGCTGTCCCTGGCCAGTGTTTCCTACATTCCCTGTTGCTTCCCTTCCAGTGCTGCCAAAATTTGAAGTGACCTTTGAAGCGCCAAATCAGATTTATGCACTAGATAAAACCTTCCCACTCCGGGTATGTGGCAGGTGAGGATTCTGCTTGGAGGGATGGCTCTGTGTTAATTTCTGGCCTGATGAGTACAAGATGGCTAGGTAACCATGAGGGGGAAATTACTTACACTTCAGTTACAGGAGGCCAGAATCTTCCACAACTGCACTCTGATGCAACACAAAACATTCCTATAACTATCCTGGTACTCTAATGCCCCCTTTCGAAAAACACTCTACGAGTCTCTATACACAAAACCTAGGGGAACAACCTACCCTTTGACAAGCAACCATTTGTGGGACAGAACATGGCAGATGTTTGGTATTCATCTCCCTGCAGAACAAACTCATGGGAAATGAAGGGAAGCTTTTCTAGATTATGCTCTAGCGGAAATGAGAGAGGCAAAAAGGAATTGCCCCAGGTACAGTCCAAGGACAATGCTAGGTTTAACAGCCTCACGTAAAGGTGCTTTTTTGATGAAAGGCACTTTCTTAATCACCCATGCTTCTGCTCATAAGATGATGCATGCCTTCAGCATATTCTCGGGTTATAGCAGGTGATGCTGATGTAAAGTGCAGAGCTCTGTGTTGAGTCGACACCTACAACACTTTGGTTTCCCAGAACAGATTATATCACAGAGCCCTTGATCTTCCATCACTGCGGTGCCCCAACTTGGCCTTGCTTATTGAGTCAGGGCTCCTGAGCCTGGTGTGTCGCAGTCACTCTTTTGCTATATTGTGAAAATCTCCAGGGCTACGCAAAGTAAGCGCTGTGTTCTCTTGGTGTGTGTGACTGTCTCTTCCTTTCCCTGCTCCCCCAAACAGATACACCTATGGGAAACGCATCCAAGGCATAGTTCATGTGAGCCTTTGTCAGAAGATAGCCCCGTTTCTGCCCAGTGCTTCCAAACCTGATCTCTGTCAGGAATTCAGCAATCAGGTGAGATACTTTGCAGGAGCTGAACTGTATTCAGAGATATTTGTGCTTAGCCCCAGGGTAAGGCAGGGCTGCTGGAGACTTTAACTGAAGTATAGTGGTGTTACCCTGTGGTTTTGGCTGTTTAGCCACTGGTCTACTGGTGCTGCCTCTTAGTAACTGTGCCTGATGACTATGACTGCGTGTGCATCACGTGCAAGCTCCACATCCTGGACAGCTGTGTCAAAAGGCAAGCTCCCTGAGACCAGGGGTTTTGTGCTGCTCTTTCTGCATTGTTTGGGTAACTTCTAACGTAAATGCCTTGCTCAGATCTTGTTTCTTCTCTTTGTACTATCAGACAGATGAGATGGGTTGCTTCTTCACAAATGTGACTCTGTCTTCCTTCACTCGAGACTTTCGGTACTATCAGGACAGCATAGTTGCAGAGGCCTCGCTGGTGGAGAATGGCACAGGTAACTCTGGAAACATCTCTGGTGGCTGGTAAAAGGCATGTGAAGATGCACTAATCTTACCAAGAACACTGGAGACTTTCAGGCTAGCAAGGGCTCTGAGCTTTCTGAGCCCAGAAAGCTCACAGATACAGACGGAGCCACCGGTTCCTGATGGCATGACACACTCACTGTGAGTGCCTGTGGTCTCAGGTGGTGAAGCTTAGGGACCTCTCTAAGGGCAAGAAGTGGGAAGAAGACTAGATATCCAGAGTCCTGTGCAGATCATCTCCCTGGTATGAAGTATGTGTGGCTGAACATGTGCATCAGTATTACCAGTGGGTCACTCTGCGGGAAATTGCTGATTTGTGCTTGTCTACCTTGCTCCCTCCTTTATGTTTCTGTTTCACTGCTTTCATTCAGACATATATGTCAATGCTTCCCACAAATTACTCATCTCCAAGATTGGCGGCACGGCCTTGTTTGCTGATGTGAAGTCTTACTACCACACTGGAGAGATGTACAGGGGGAAGGTAATTCCCAGTTATACAGTCCTTTGGATTGGGGAGCATGAGCAATGCCTTCACAGTAACTTACCTAGCGTCTTGTCCAGCCAGGGACTTGGGAGGACATTGAATGATTCCCAGAGACAAAACTCTTGAATGTGAGAAAAACACCCTGTACTGCCATTTGGCAAATAAGCCTTGAGTAGTAACAGCTGTGGGGATCCATATGTGGGGTGCAAAGCCAAATACTTGAAATTTCAGCAGCGGAGAGGACTTCTGCTGTGAAGGGATAGAGAGCATGGGCGTGAATGAACATGTGCAAGTGATAATAGGAGGTGACCAGTAGCAGTGTTGACCATATAGTTAGCAACTAAAAGGGTGACCTTGATGTCTTTGGAAATTCAGCTCCTGCCTTAGACAAGTAAGAGATTCTGTCCACTGATTAGACTCTTCTGTACTTCTCTTGCTCACCACTGTGTTCTCAGATTAAAGTCATCGACTACCAAGGCAAGGCATTGAAGCACAAAAAAGTCCTTCTTCTAGTAAGCTGCAGTGAGCAGCAATTTAAGCAGGAGTATATCACTGGGGACTCTGGGACAGCTTCATTTAGCCTGAACACGACTGCTTGGAACAGCACCTTGGCCTCCCTGGAGGTAAGTGAGGAAGTGTTCGTCTTGTTGGCAGGGGTACATGTGCATTTCAGAGCTGTTTATTGCCCCACAGACATCTCCCCCGCTCCTTGAAGAACAGTAATTCAAACCTGAAACACCTCAGCATGTTCTGGATCTTGCCTCCCTCTGAGAGCTTATTTTCCAGATCCAAATTGATTTTCTCACAAGCTCTTCACACAGAGACCTCTGCTATGATGTTGCTCAGACCTGATCTGAGCTTCTTACCAAGCTGCAGCTGACTTGCTTAACTACATAAAGTAACCTTTTTTTTTTTTTTTTCCTTTTCGTATGTGTGTGTGTGTGTTTGTGTGTATCTGTGTATCTCACCAGGCAATTGTCCTGCATCAAGATTTGGATATAGAGCCTGGGACAGCTGATTTGAGTTACCAGCGGGCCTCTCATTTCATACGTCCTTTCTACAGCACCAGCAGGAGTTTTGTCTCTATTGTTCGTGTGCCAGAAACGATGCCCTGTGGTAAAAAGCAGGCTGTCCAGGTGGACTTCAGAATTTACCAGGAGGACCTGGAACATGGGCCCAAGCGTGTCATTTTCTCCTACTTTGTGAGTTTCTGGGGAAGTGATAGTAGGTAATGGCTTAAGGCACAAGATCAACGTCTCCTACAGATTCAAGCCTGTTATATGATAGCTTTGGCTCAGCCCAGATCAGGTAGCTTGTCCAGCCATCATGAGGCTGGATCTTGGTTTTGATCCTGGGACTGTAGTAATAGCAACAAAGGCTGCACCTTTCTTTTGGGCTCTGCACAGCTGCAGGGCATGTATTGGCCTTACCTGTCCTTCCCCAAGTCTTCTGATCCCTTGAGCTCTCTCTGCTACCTGAGAGTGAGTAAAGCTCATATCCCTCCTCTTTCCCCCATTCAATCCCCAATTTCAGGATTACTTTGATCTGCACAGTGATCTCAAAGACTGCAACTGGCATTCTTTTCCCTTTCTGTATTCTTCACTAGGTCACAGGGAAAAGAGGGATAGTCCATGCAGGTCAGAAGACTGTTTGGGTTGGGCTGCCAAGAAGTAAGTGCACTCCCCTGTTTCACGTCTAGCAAGCATTCAATGTTTTGTGGCATCCTGTCTTATTTCGATACGTAGCATAAGCCTCTTTTCCATTTAAAGCTGGCTCACCAATTTCCGTTGCATCAGAGCAATGTGCCTTTCCAGCTTTCATGTTTCCTTTATCCTCCTGCTTGGTACTGAGAGAATAATACTCAGCATTTCCCAGCCCATAGGCTCATCCTCTGTTTTCTTCATTTTCAAAGAAGTCTCCTTTTGCTGCCCCTGCAAATGGCATGAAACTATAGCCTTACCCTCTATCAAAACTCTCCTGCTTTAATTTGCAATTGTGTCTAAAAATAATCTTTAAGTAGTTAGGATGCCATAGTATGTCATTTTGATGGGTGTTTACTCACTGTTGTCTACTTCTCCAGCTCTTTTTTTTAAAAGCCTAAATTACAGGTGCTTTGGGACAAAGGTCATCTCTTTGTTGGTGATGGGATGGGAAATGTTTGGAGGCTTTGAAAGATATCTGAGATTCGTACTCAGCGCTAAGCTTGAACTCCAAATACCTGTTTTGTCTCCTTGAGGCAATCAACAGAACCAGAAAGAGTCTTTTGCTGGTCTTGAATATCAGATCCAGAGGTGTGCTGATTGTTTTAGTGGTCACCAGAAATCTCCTTGGTCCTGAAAGACTTGAGGAAAGGAACTAAACAGGCACATGCAGGATGGCAAAAGCTGATCAGAGTCCATTTTCACTACAAATCTACTTTCTCTTCTTCCCTCTCTCCTCCATCTAGTGCTGAAAGGCTTATTTTCCATCCCTCTTACCTTCAGCTTGATCTCTGCACCAGCTCCAAGACTTGTAATTTATGTTATCTTCCCTAATGGAAAAATCATCGCTGATTCTGCCATCCTCAGTGTTTCCATGTGTTTCAGAAATAAGGTAGGATTTGTGTCTGAGGCCTGACTAAATGTGTGAGAGTGTAGGTGTCTGTTGCAATGAAGAGACTGAGGAATACATAATATGTGTAGCTCTGTGTGGCTGATGATGTGTGGGATGCCGACACATGAACATGTGAACGGTGAAGTGTGCTGTGATGCAAGTACATGTGGAGCGTTATGAGGGCTGCTACAATGTTTGAGAAAGAAAGAGAATTGCTGTGTCTATCTCCGTAGGCTTGTATAACAACTGCAAGCCAATAGGATCACAGCCCAGCACAGGTTACTATTGTGATTCCCAGGAGAGTTCAAGGCTGCTCTGCTGCTCCTGCAGACACCTAAACTTGTTAGTATGTGGTGTCAAAAAGACAGCTGAGAGTGGCTGATGAAAGAAGTGGATTTTACTGGCTGTCCAGAAAGGGCTGAGTGATGTGGTCTTTGTGACACCCATAGGAATCTGCTTTCTTGGCTGTGTCTTGTGCTCCAAAGATGAACTTCTGAGGACTGGAATTACTGCTGCTCCACAGCTGTCTATCTGTCACGGGCAGTCAGATCCAAGCAAGTGCTTCAGGAAACAGATATACCGCACAAGGAGCCTGGACATAAGGTCTAGGCTTATAATATTAATCTGAGGCTCCAAAAGGAGCAGAAAGACAGCTGTGTGAGGTGTGTGATCATGGCTGGCTGGTTCGCTGGGTAAAGAGAGCACTAAGTTCTGATACAGGAATGTCTTCAGTACTGTGAACTGTGTACAATGATGGTTCCCCCTCTGCCATCTTTCCTGTTAGAACCTCAAAGTGATGGTTTTTAAATACCTCTGGGCATCTTGGGAAATTCCCCATCTTTCCATGCAAGGCCTTGGAAGCTCTCTTCATGTAGGTCCCTTCCCTGCTCAGGAAGTGGTAGGGTGGCCAGCAACAGAAATGTCACTCACCTATTGCCTGTATTCTTCCCATCCAGGTGGAGCTGGGCTTCTCAACGCCCGAGACCCTTCCTGATTCACAGGTTGGTCTCCACATGCTGGCAGCTCCTGGGTCCACATGTGCTGTCTGGGCTGTGGATCAGAGCGCCCTTTTACTGAAGCCAAGAAAAGAGCTCAGCAGCTCCTTGGTGAGTGAGCCTGCTTTAACTTCTTCCTTTCCCTTGTCTGAAATGAAGAGATGGGGAGACAGACTTTTGCATCTGTGCAGAGCTTATATCCCAAGTGACTCAAAGCACTGCCCAGAAGGATCAGCAGTGCTCTCAGTGTGTCATGGGTAATGGTTAGGGGTAAGAAAGAGGTTGAACATCACTCAGTGCACCAGTGGCAAATGAGCTTCTGTATTATGTCTCATGTTCAGTTCAGCAGGTTGTGCTGATGCTATCAGAGGAGTGACAGTGGGCCTGGGCATTCTGGCATATAGTCATGAACAGTAGCCAGGAACAAGTCAAACAGGCCTTGGATGAATGATAGGAAGGGAATGCCAGGTTTTATTTGTGCTGATTTTTTTTTTTTAATACTTTTTCTTGCTTTCTCAGATCTATGGACTGTTCCCATCTGTTTATAACTCCAGGTATCCTCGACAAGTGTCTGAAGATGATAATTCATGCGGGTTCCCAAATTCTGATGAACCTGATGTGTTTACAGCATTCAGGGTAAAAATGTTTGTTTTGGTGGGTTGGGAGAATTCATGAATTGAGGGAAGTGTGGCCTCCTGGCTTTACTAATATCCTAGGAATGCTGTTGCAGACAGTACAGGGAACAGGTCCAGTTTAAGCCCTTGTAACTCACTTGTTTGAATAAAAGACTTGAAATTGTTGACCAAGAAGAAATTGTTGTGTGGTTCTGCACTTCAGTTGTGTGATTCAGGATGCCAAGGATGATTAGTTACTTTAACTGGATTTCACATAGCATGTTGAATCTCCATAGCATGAGCAATTGCACTGTGCAGGCTGAGAAGGCATAGTGCCTAAATGACCATGTGTTTGAAAAAAAATAAATTCGGTTAACTCAGGCCAGATGACTTAGCTCAGAAGACCTTGTTTGCTCATTGCTGAGGACCTGAATAATTCCACTTCAAAATGAAGCAAAAAAATACTTTGCCAAGCCAGAGGACAGGCAAGTCCCCATTGGGTGATGGACAAAAAGGTAGAGGATAGAGAGCTTTTGGTGCATCAAGGTTTGTGTGTTTCTTTTTCTTTTTCCTTTCAGGAAATGGGGTTGAAAATTATGACCAACACCAATATCAGGAAGCCCAGAGTGTGTCCAACCACTTCATCGACAACCATGCTGCAAGAAAGAGCATTGTTTACTTCCAGGCCCATTTTGTTGTTTGCCCAGCCCCATAAAGCATATAACAGTAAGCATTTATCAACTGTTTCCTCTTACATGGGGTACTCTTTCAGGTGATAGCAATCCTGGGTTTGAGTGGAGAGGCAGTACTTGCTGTAATTGTAAATAGAAGAGGGAGAGTGTTCCCTGTTGTGCTAGTGTGAGGCTGCCTGGGGCTCAGGGCTTCTGGCTCTGAAACATTAGTGAGCTGTCTGGATCTTAACTCTTATCTCTGAGCTGAGGGAATGGTTGCCCTTCACTTGATGCCTACAAATGCAAGTAAGGTCCACAGCACCTCTGTTGTTTGAAATGAGGCAAGAGATTTTAAAATTGGGATAGCGCCTTCTGTTCCAGTGCTGTGCTTGCCAAGTGCTGACTGGATGACCTGCTGGGCTGAAGCTCCTCTGTTCTAAACCAGGGCCCAAGGACCTTGTTATGACTGGGGCTTTGTTATTTCCAGCAGAGCATCTGACAGCATCTATGTATCAGCCCACTATGTTTTCACCTGTTTCTTCAGCTGAAGAGAAAGTACACAAGCATTTCCCCAAAACCTGGATATGGGATTTGTATTCTGTGGGGTGAGTAAACTGAGCAGCAGGCGTCTAGTCTGGGTGGCTTAGTGTAATGGGGAATGGCAGCAGATACACTGGGTTTAGATTATAAGCTGCCGAGGAAGGTGTCTAAGGATGTATGTCATGGAGTTCATACCTGTCAGGCCATTTCTCATTGGAGCTGATGTCTGCATTGAATGCATTTTCCAGTACTAGATGATTGTATAGAAGTTTTGTCCATCCATGGGAAATAGCTGGCATGGGACTACAGGAGAGCATGTGCAGTGCAGCAAACCAGCTTGGTTTACTGCCCGCATCCTGCTTGTGGTAGCCCTGTGGGACAGCATTTCCTAAACAGTGCTCACAGGATGTATCCTTGGGATGCAGGTGAAGTTGTTCTTCACAGAAGTCCTTTATAGTACTGAGAGCTGTGTCTTGTGCGAAGGGCTCAGGGAGTACACAGGGTGTGCTGAGGGTCCGTTTAGAGATTTTTCATTTCTGACTTTAGGAATTTCTTGACTGGAGTCTGCTCAGGCCAGATGCCCCCCTATCTGCCTTCTCCCATCTCCACTGCCCTTTCAGCTACTTCCAACTCTTCACTCCCTAGCAGCAGATGTCTCCTATGTGAGATTTATGTGATGGTGATTTATGGAGATTTATCTCCTATGTGATTTATCCACCACTAGCCTGATCTAAGCAACCAAACGTCTCTATGTTGCATGTGTTGCCTTCCTGCATGTGCCTGGCAAAAGTGAATGTCTCCAGTTATTTGAGTCAAATAGTATCATAAGCTTTATCCAGGGCTGTTTTTATGTTTGTTGTGGTAGCAGCCACAGAACAGTCTGCTACTCTCAGAAGCTGTGATGTGGGCACAAGCCAAGTCTCTGCCCTGTCTTCCTATTGCACTTTAAGATGTCAGTGTCTCACAGGAAGGTGAATAGCCTGTCTCTTCTGCTAAATTCTACAGATGCTGAGCCAGTCTTGTTGCTCCTCTGATGTGTCTGGTTCTCTGTCCCTAGGCCAAGAAGAATAAAAATGCTGACACCTATAAAGCATTTTTATATGTGCTAGTGGCAAGCACTGTCTGAGAGAAGCCTTGAGTGTGATTGATGACATCTTGCAGCCATGTAACCTCTTGTTAAAAATGTTCTGTTCATATAAGCATCTGAGGAAGGGGTTCCTACTTTTACAAGGACCTACAAGGGCTATAAATTCAGCAGAGGTTAGGGGTTAGACTGAGCTTAGGGGGTGGGGTACACTGGAGAGAACGGTGCAGACCAGGTCACCTGGTGCTGTGTACAGCAAGAGTCAGTTAAATGCTTCTGTTGCTGTCTACTTCTCAGTTCCAGTGGAAACAAGAATATTACCGTCACTGTGCCTAATGCCATCACAGAATGGAAAGTGGGGATGTTCTGCACAGGACGTGATGGCTTTGGACTTGCTCCAACCTCCAGTCTGCTTGTGTTCAAGCCCTTCCTTGTGGAGCTCAGCCTGCCGTCTTCTGTGGTCAAGGGTGAGACCTTCCTCTTGAAGGCCACAGTCTTCAACTACCTGCAGCGATGCATGAAGGTAGGTGAGCCCTGTAGGCTCTGCAAGAAAAGCATGGTATGGGTGGGTATGAGATGGCTCAAATCTATGGCCTGTGATGTTTATCTTGTTACCACCACTATCTCTGCTGTACCTTCAGATCCAAGTGACCCTGGAAGAGTTTGATCACTTCCAGCTGAAGCCATGCAAAGGCTGTGTCTACAGCAGCTGCTTATGTGCCAAGGAAGCTAAGACCTTTCAGTGGAGCATCACAGCTGAGCAACTGGGTGAGTAGAACAGGGAGATGGGGTGGTGGAATTGGGAAGGAATAGGACCAAGGTGGGGCTGTTTTGTATGAGCTGACGTGGAGCAAGGAGTTGTTTGCCCTGTTAACCAGGTGTTATTTTCAGGGCACATGAACATCACCGTCAGCACAGAGGCTGTGGCCACTGAAGAGCTCTGTGGTGAAGAGATACCATATGTCCCAAATCAAGGACAGAAAGACATGATGACCAAACTCCTTCTAGTCCGGGTCAGACAAGCTTTTCTGTTACCTAGACCTGAAAGTGGGGTTTGTGAAATTCCCAGATTTTGTGCAGGTTAATTTTGGGAGTTACTCCTTGCTATTAAAGATGTCTAATTAAGAATCTCAGGGCCTGCGCTGGGCCTAACGAAGAGGGCTGATGGATGTGGGAGGGGTATCCTCCACTTCATACTGCAGGAAACTTTAAATATTACACTCTTTTATGTCCTTGCTCTTGAGCTCTCACAGACATTTACAAGTTATGATATTCTGAAAATGTGTGCTGTTTTCTCATCTGAAATGAAAATAATTAACAATAATTTGCATTATTACATGGTAATGATATTATTCCTACCTGAACGAGGATTTTGTCCATGTCTAATTCCAATCCACTTGTAATCCTGTTTCTCTCCTGTGTGCTCATTATAATGCTACTTTTCTGTGTTCCAACAGCCAGAGGGAGTCTTGGTAGAAAGGGCTCGCAGCTCCATCCTGTGTCCCAAAAAAGGTAGAGAGATTGTTTTCTTCTTTCACACTACACATCCCCCACTTCCTGCCTAACCACCTCCTGGGTCTTTCCACTTGTTTAAATATTTTTCTGTCAACAAGACCAACCTACAGAAGCAAACTCTAATCATGGTGCCAGCTAGAGCTTTGCCTGTGTAAGGATATGGGGAGGTCCAGTCTTAAAAGATTGGACCTGTGTCCCTGATACTAATGTGACATCAGTGTCCCTGATACTAATGTGACAGCTTGAGGCCTTTTCCACCTGTGGTAATAAAACTGGACTACCGAACATGGTGAGGCTGGAGGACATGACTTAGGATTGCTGCTCCCATCTTGAATTTTATTGTGTATGATGGGGCCGTTAGCAGATTTTGAGAGCATGAGGTGCATTGAGAAGACATACCTGCAACTGAAATCTGAAACAAGATGGAGTAACTTATGTAAAGGAAAGCACAAAGGTGGCTTTGACCACAGAAGGCTTAGAAGAGAAGATCCTCTCAACCTTTTCAGAAGGAAGGCTGTTAGGATAATGAAGTTGCAGTGAGATTGATGGGGGGAGTTGAGGGTGGAATGGGACAGGGTTTTTGGGGTGACCTGCAACCTCTGTGACAGGAAAATGGGCTGTTAGCATAGAACAGTTTCTAATGACCTCTGGGGATTTTGAAGGCTGTTTTCATCATGATGTCTTTCTTTTTGTCCTCTCCACACATCTTTCCCTGCTGATGTCAGGGAATCCAGCACAGGAGTCTGTGTCCCTGAAGTTGCCTCTAAATGTGGTTGAAGGTTCAGTCAGAGCCACAATCTCAGTCACAGGTAAGGAACTCAGCTATGCTAATACCTTTCCAAATCCCATATCTCTAAGTTCAGCCCTAGGAAAGCCCAAATCCAGAACCCCCCAACACCCTTTCTGAGGTTTCCAAGGCTCCATTGCCTTGTTCTTCTCATGCGTGTGGCTGTGTTTCCTGGCTCCAGATAGCCTCAAACACTCAGCAAGGAAGAGGATGTTCTGTTTATGGGCTTCCCCTGCCAGAATGGGAATGCGTAGAGCCCATATAGAGGGCACAGTGGAACTTATAAACTGACTGGACGGAGGTGCCCCCACACTGCTGTGCTGGGGCTATCTTGCCTGCTGCACTGCTGGGAATGGGTCGCAGGCAGGAGGAAGCGAATCGCCAAGCCTCCTACCTAGAGGTGGTCAGGCTGCCTACTCTTTGTTTCAGGTGACCTCATGGGGACAGCACTGCAGAACATGGATCACTTGGTGCAGATGCCCCATGGCTGTGGGGAGCAGAACATGGTGCTGTTTGCCCCTGTTGTCTATTTACTGCAGTACCTGAAGAAGACGAGGCAACTGACCCCTGAGATCAAGGAGAGGGCTACAGGATTCCTGCGCAATGGCAAGTACAGCAGACCCACCCTGTTCCTCTGCCTCTCCTGTGTCCAATCTACCTAGTTGCCTAGTCCCCTTCCCCTCAGGGCACTCAGCTACTTATAATGTTAACATCAGCCCATTCCCTGCCCAGTGATCTCACTGCAAATACCATTCTGAGCACTAATGTCCTGTCCCACTTCCCAGGATACCAGATACAGCTGCAGTATCAACACCCTGATGGTTCCTACAGTGAATTTGGTACCAAGGATGAGTATGGTAATACTTGGTAAGACATGGACTCTCTCCCTGCTGTCTACCTGCTGTCTGACAGCCTGGAGGTGGGCAGCTTTCTGCTTCCAACATCGGATCCTTTCTGTCCTATTGGATGCAAATTCTTCCAGGTGTTTTGTGGGCTAGGGCATCCCAGGGGTATACAAGTGTCCCTGGGATGAACTGTTTTTAGAACCAACAAATAGCAGAACAATGGTGAGGAGAGACCCACCAGTTTCAAATTCCCACTTTTTTCTTTTCCATCAGCTTCTGCTTAGATTCTTTCAGTTCATTCTTCCTTCTCTCTCATTCACTCCATTTCTTTCTGCTTCTCTCTTCCCTCTCTCATGCCTTTTTTTCTGTTCTCTCCCCAACCAGGCTGACTGCATTTGTGGTTAAATGCTTTGTGCAAGCCAAGCCATACATTTTTCTGGACAACAGGACCATTCAAATGGCTCTCACCTGGCTGGAGCTCCACCAGCTGCCCAATGGCTGCTTCAGAAATGTGGGCCAGCTTTTCCACACAGCCATGAAGGTAGGACCCAGAGCACCTTGAAGGACAACTCAAAGCAGTTCTTGCCAAGTACTCGTAATTGTTTAGTTTTCTTTCCTGTATTGTTCTGCTTTCCTGTGTGGGAGCAAGCCAGGAATAGGTGGGACCTTTACTGAAAGGCTTCAGGTCTTTGTATATTAACTTTCCCAGCTTTTTGGTTGTTTGTGCTTTTTGTAGGGAGGTGTGGATGGGGAAGCCCCCTTGGCTGCCTACATCACTGCTGCATACTTGGAGGCAGGAGAGTCACCAGAGGTAAATACTGGGATTCTTTGCCATGCTCTTGCCTTAAGATCTGAATCCTGAATAGCTTAACGGTGTCACTGAGGCAGGCAACAGAGCATCTTCAAGAGGCTGTGGACAAAGTAATAGAGTGGGGCAGGAAGAACTTACTGCTTCTGAGGAAAAAGCCTCAATTATCCCTTGAGGATGCCATTGCTGGCAGGGGAGAATGTGAGGTTAGACTACAGGGAGCAATTGGAGTTCATAGCTGGATACTATGACCATTTCCTAGGCTTTGGCTGCTCATTTCTGCTCCTTCAACCCATCCTCCCACTCTCTTGCTACCGTTTGTACTATACATAGCTGAGAGCTAGTGGTGATTTGTTAGGAAGGACTGGTTGGTGTAGCTGTTCCCACAGTCAAGTAAATAGTCGTAATGACATTTTTAATGTGTTTTAGCTTCATTTCACTGAGAGGGCACTGCTGAAACCCGTGACCAGCTCGGAGGGAGTCTGTGAAGCACCCTGCACCAAGGGCTGGAGACACTGCTTACTGGTGCTGCACTGATACAAAGAGAGGAGGGCAGGCTTGAGACACTATGGGGTGCTTTCTGGCCAGCATATGCAAATGTGTCCTTCTGCTTGTGTGTGTTAGTGTTTGCCTGTCTAATGTGTGTTTTTGTGTGACCAACATCCACGCATCTCTTCTCTGTAGAATACAGTGGTGCGCAAAGCTCTGGACTGTATCGCTTCTTCCCTTCCTGAAGCTGCCAGCACTTACACACAGGCCCTGCTGGCCTACACCTTTGCCCTGGCTAAGGACTCTCAACGCACACAAGAACTACTTGACATACTTGATCGAAAGGCAATCAGAACAGGTATGGGAGCTTTGATGCCAGATGAATATCAGAGAAGAGGCAAGTGAGCTTTCTGAGCCCTTGGTTACATGCAACCTGGCAGGACCATTACCCTTTAGGTCCTTACCTTAGCCTTACCCTTTAGGTCCTTCACCAAAGAGAGCTTTTAGACAGCCAGTCTACAAACTCTAAGTATGTGTTGGCAATACTGTGGTGTGGGTGCTGATCTCCTTCAAACCTCTCATCCTTTTCTGGTTCTCAAAGTAGAGGCTGGGCTTTGAGAGAAGTGGGTTTTCTTAGGCAGCACTGCAAAGCACCAGAGAGTGAAACAAGCTGGCAAGCTGCCCTACTTCTTGTTAGTCGGTGACCCCCAGGAATGGCTAGTGGGTAGCTAGCCAGTATCAGGTATAGCGGACCCAGTGAATAGGGCAACAGACTTGGACTTGGATGTCTGGGAGGTACTGTGTATGCAGATTATTGGCATATTAGTTTTTGTTTATCACCCTGGCAAATGGGTCTTTAAATGTGTAACACAGAGTGCTGAGCATTGCAAAATACACAGGACTGCAGTTTACCCAGTGGCATGATGACCTGCGCAAGAGGTATTTACTCAGTGGTCTTGAGATACACCGTCCTCCTAGGCCTCAGGATTTCTTTCCTGACATCCCTCAGAGTCATCTCCTCCCTCCCTTTCCCAGGTGGGCAGATCCACTGGAGTCAGACCTCATCCAAGCCCAGACCCAGTACCAGCACTTGGTCACAGCCACTGTCTCTGGATGTGGAGTTGACAGCCTATGTCCTCTTGGCCCTGCTCTCCAAGCCTAATACCACAGGGTCTGATCTCACCACAGCCTCGGGCATTGTGTCCTGGCTCACCAGGCAGCAGAATGCCTATGGAGGATTTGCCTCAACACAGGTAACTCGTGGACAGGGACAGGGATGTTGCTTGAGAAATAACCTCTG
Source organism: Columba livia (assembly GCF_036013475.1). Taxonomy (NCBI): domain Eukaryota; kingdom Metazoa; phylum Chordata; class Aves; order Columbiformes; family Columbidae; genus Columba; species Columba livia. The sequence continues at coordinate 263,466 of NW_027043810.1, forward strand.
CACAATCTATGCACAATTTATGCAAGTGAGAACTCTTTGAGGAGAAGAGCACTTGTAAATGGAGGTCCTCGGGACAGTGAGTTCAAGTGTCTTTGGGTCTCAGAGCTGCAAGTGTCATTGTTTCTTCCTTTTCAGGACACAGTAGTTGCCTTGCAGGCCTTGGCTAAGTATGCAGCACTGACGTACGACACAGAAGGGGTTGCAGAAGTGAGGGTGAGGTCCCAGAGAGGATTTGGGAGGAAGTTCCAAGTCTCCTACCAGAACCGGCTATTGGTGCAGGAGGCAGCACTAACAGAAGTCCCAGGAAAGTTCTTAGTGCAGGCCCATGGCAGCTGTTGTGTCTTTACTCGGGTAGGTTCCCACAGACCCTCCTGTGACAACCTTCTGCTCATCATCTTATTAATAACAAGTCTCCATTGTATCTCTATGCAAAGAAATGTGCATTAACTGGGCTTTAATCCCAGCCTGTTGCCAATGCAACAAACCTGTGTGCTGTAGAAGACTCAGAGACAGAACATGTCCCAATGTGATGACAGTGATGCTTCCATGGTTCTCAGGGTATTGGAGGGTGGAAATGTTGTATATTGGTCCCATTGCTGTGTGCCTGACTTGCATAGTCTCAAGGGAAAGGGTGAGGAGAAGGATCCCCAGCTGAAAGGATCATGGAATGTTTCCAATCTGAATGACCTGTATTTTGGGTACCAAGATGAGTATACTCACTGTGTATGGTTTATACAGTCACTGTCTGGGGTCCGTATCTTGAGGATTAGAGTAGTCAATGAAAAAAAAAGAGGTATGATAGATGATACTGAACTAATTATCAATGTCTTATTCTGTCTTTTCCTATCACCCTGCAGATGGTGCTGAGGTACAACATGCCTTCCCCACAGGTCTCCACATCCTTTGCCTTGCAAGTGAAAACCAAGCCTGTCAATTGCACTGAGGATGATACACACTCTGTTACTGTCTATGTCAATGTCAGGTGACTCTAAAGACACAGATTCACTTGGGAAGGAAAGCCAGGCATGGCTGGAGAGCTGAGGGGTGCTTCTTGGCTGCAGTGCAGGCACCAGGCAGTTTCAGCAGAAGTTCCAGGTGGAAGATGGAGAAGGAAAGATATGAGTGTCATCAGGGAAGGGGAAATGTTTCCAAGGGCTTTGTTTCTTGCTAGGGAGAGGGCTGCAAGTAGGCATCTCAGACTGGGGATGCTCAGAGCAGTGCAGCCATCATCTGCTCCCTGTGAGAGGGAAGAGTGCCTGCCTTGGCCCTGGTCCTGGCTGGGCTGCCTGGCTCAGGGTCCAACACACAGTGTATGGTGGTGGAGGGAAGCTGGGAGAGATTCTCTTTTTTGTCTTCTCCTCCAGGTACACTGGGAAGAGAGCCACTTCCGGCATGGTGATTGTGGAGGTGTCCCTACTGTCTGGATTCGTGCTGGCTCCAGGATCCCAGATGTCTGTAAGAAGCCTGTAATCAGCATGGTGATATGGTGTCAGTGGGACTATCCATGCCCAAGGAGAGGGTGTGGTTGCATAGGAAGGTGTTGTCTGTCTCTCTCTTGAGCAATCTTACCATCCTGTTCCCTCTGCCACACAACAAACATGAACACATACTGTTGGCTCTTTCTTTGTGCCTTGAGGTTGGTGATCTTTCTGGCCCAATTCACTCAGCATATTCTTGACAGCTAAGTAGCCTAGGTTCCTGGCCTTGGGCTTTTCACGAGCTGAGTGATCCTTCAGGGGGATGAGCCTGAAGGGCTAATAGCCCAAAATAAGTTTGGAAATGAGTAAATGAGAACCTGCCTACTCAAGCTTAAATAAACCTTGTTGGAATGTCTCACACTTGCTTTTCAAAAGATCCAACTAAATTGCTTCTTCTCCTCTCCTGTTCCTAGCTGCAGCATTGGCACCCTGTGAGAAGAACCGAGAATACACAAGGAGGTGTTGCCATCTACTTGGACAAAGTATGTGTGTACTACTAGAGAAGCTGCAGGAGAGGAGAACAGTGGCAGAGTTGTTTGGCGAGTCCAGGGCTGGGCTAGCAGAGCATGATATTAATCTTCCTGTCCTGCCTTTGACTCCACAGAGTTGTTACTGCCTATTAGTAGAATCAAATTTAGATGAGGAATAAAAAGAACAGCTCATAAGTGAACTGTCTTTTGCTTTTCTTTCCTAGTTGAGCCATGAGTCTGAGACATATGTCCTGCATCTAGAGCGGGAGATTGGGGTGACCAACCTGAAGCCAGGCCATGTCAGGGTCTATGACTACTACCATCCAGGTGAGTCTGGAACTGTGGGATGTTAGGACTGTCTGGGTGTTTGTACTTGGCTCTATGCAAGGATAACTTAGATCTCTCCTGTTGTGTTGCAGAGGAGCAGGCCCTGGCTGATTATAATGTCTTCTGCATCTGAGGTAGGTGTGAGTCCCTTCCTCTGCCCCTGTACAGAGCAAGCAACCCAGCCATCTCTCTTCTGTCCCAGAGGAGCCATGTGTAATTTTGATTCAGCACATTCCCATCATTTAGGACTTTATCTGGAATTCCCTAGGCCTCCAGGGACTTTAGTCTCTGCCCTCTGTTTTCTGGACTTTATAATGTAGTCTTTGCTGGGTTGCCCTGTAGGCAGTACATCAAGTGTTTAACATGTAGCCATGCTGTGAAGGACTAGTCATGTTCATTTTCCAGGACTTCCTACAGGGCTTTCTGAGCTGGTATAGTACATGGGACTGCTTGCCAGCTGACAGTGCTCATAGATGCTTTGCACTGTTGCGGAACAACTTCTAAGCAGAATTCATGGTGCTAGTTTCATCTTACGTTGTTTGGGTATGGAAAGTCCCATCTATTGCCGGGGAGGGACTGAAATAAAACAAGGCCACTAGATCAAAACAGAGATACCCTTTCCTTTTACATCCTTAGTGAGAGCCTGGGCTCCCTAGCTGTTAGCATCCCATAGTTAATAACTTGGGTCCTATTATTTGCTCTCTGGGTTACTCCTTCTTCCTGCTCTCATTTCTTCAAGGACTTGGTCTGCTCCCTTACTGTCCACTGTTTCAAGCCACAGGGATCCCACTAGTGCGAGATGCCCTAGGACAGCAGGGCCACTGCATTATTGCTTCTGGTTTGATGGGATGTGCGTCACCTGGAAAGTCACATCTCAGGAGGCTGGGGCAAACCTCAAGTTAGATTTGAAGACCAAACCCAGCCCAAGCCATCCTGTTGATCCTGACAGCCATTTCCTGGTGAATTCTTTGGGGTGTCTGATTAATTCTGATTGTATTAAGCCATGGATTTTCTTGATTGTAAAAAGAATTACAAGAAAATATAAATCACAAATCTGAGTCCTGTGGTGTGTGATTTGACTCTGTGACAAAGGATTACCTTGGAGGAGAGAGCAGGTAAGCAAACTGTCATAGAGAGAGTGTAGCTGAACCATGCACCTTGCATTCATTTCGTCCAACACTGGATTCCACTCCAGCAGCATCATGCAGTCGTCAGTATGGAGCGAGGACTTCTAGCTCTGTATGGAGACTAATCCCACTGAGCATCATCTGCTGCACAAAGGTGTAGCCGAGCAATAAGGCCTTGTCTGATTCTGCACTTTATATGAATGTAAAGTAAATCCACCCTGCTTTGTATCTCACAGATTAGCTGCTGTCCTCCTAGCACAGAAAGAGGGAGGAAAATAATTTTAGTTTCTGCACCACCTGTGAAGCTGGGTCTTGCACAGGACAATTCAAACATGAGTTGTCAGGCAGGGATGGTACCCCAGGGTTGAACAATCCCTGCTTAATGAGTTACTGGAGGGTGAACAGGGTCCTTGTCACATGACAAGGAGATGCAAGGGCAATTCAACAATCAAAACTTATCCAACATCTGTCATTACTTTTTAAAATAAAATCTCATGGTTTAAGGAAATCCAGCTCATGATCTGGGATCTTCAAGCTTGACAGTGCTACGTCCCTGTATAGACAGATGAGTCTCCAGAGAACCTTGCTAGAGCTGGCTGTGCAAGTGTGATGGCTGAGTGCAAAGTCAGGCTTAGGAGTGGAAGGTCTGGGAGGTGGGTGAAGGTTGAGGGTCTGGATTTAGCTATAGCCCTGAAAGTTCTCCAGACCAGATCCTGTAGCAAGGCTGGGATTTGTGGTGGTTAAAAAGGAAGGATTTTGAACGTGTTTAAATTTCACATTTGAAGTTCCAGAGTAACCCTGAAGTCTCAGCAATTCTCCTGTGCGAGGCAGAGACACAAGCATTGCAAGTTCTTTTGGTTAAGAGTGAACATTCTCCATAATGCACTGAGGACATCTGCCTGCAAGGCAGGCTGCTGAAAGCCTGCTCTGTGCTTCATGTGCAGCTTAACAGGACCAGAATGAATGCATAAATTCAGCACAGCAGTGTTGTGGTTTAACCTGGGCCAGCAATACAATCACGATAGCTGCTCACTCATTCCCTCTGCCTTCCCCTTCCGCCAACAGGGGAGAGAATTGAAAGGGAAGGGAGGTACTTGGATTGAGATAAACACAGTTTAATAAAATAACAAAATACTAATACACTACTAGTAAATATATATACATACGGTAGAAATAAAAGATAATGGAAGTAATTCCAAATGAACTCTGTCCATGCTAAGCAGCCAGTCCCAGGAAGCGGCACCCTGGTCCCAAACAGAGAAAAAAACTCCAAAACTCCCCTGACTCTGGCAAAAAAAAAAAAAAAAAAAAAAAAGCAAAGAAAAAAAATGCGTGCAAGAGAAAGTGCCAGAGAGCAAGAGTGGGAACACCCCAGAGAGAGTGAGCAAGACATCCTGAAATGTCCCAACTGTCCTTAAATCTGAAGCATGATGCTAATGGGATGGAATACTCTCATTGATCAGTCTGGATGTCAATCAAGCTCTGCCCCATTTCTGCCCCCTTCCTCGCTGCCTCACACCTATGGGCAGAGCCCTCAGAGTGTCCTCCAGACCAGAGCAGTTAAAAACATTAACTCTATGTTGGGGTGTTATCTTTTTGTTCTCAAACTAAGTCCAAATAATGAGCATGCTAGCTATGAAAAAGAAAGGTTTCTAACTACATGAAGAAAATTAACTCATTTTCAGTCAAACCTGCACAAGCAGTTAGGTGTTACCAGTGCCCTGTGCAGTGCCAGAAGTGGCTATGCTGTGGTTGGCTTCATTCCAGGTGTCACTTTCTCCCTTCTTCTGCACCTTTGTTTAAACAGGTGCTTTTTCCTTTTCTTTATTCAATTTCCTCAGCAGTCCATGAGCAATGTAAAGTCGAACTCTGCAGAACAGGATTTTTACCAGAATTCTATTTGCTCTGAAAATTTTTAAAAACAACTTTGTAGATACTACAGCCTTCTTTGGAAATGTCTCCTCTCCCCCTTGCCTTTATCTCTGGTGTTGTCTGTCCTTGTTGATATAAAAAAGCAGAACTGGAGCTAGTCAGGCCTGCACTTGGTATCAGTACTTAGCACCACTGGCTACAGCTTGGGCTTCTGCAGAAAGGGAGGGACCCCACTTACCAATGCCACCATGTTCTTACCAGCTCTTTGCAGTGCTTAGCAAAGCGCAGGCAATAGGTCTGATAAAATTCCCTGGAATAAAGGTATTTTGGGGAAAACAACTGCTGTATTTGTCATACACATATGTGTATTCCACCTAGTCCTTACTGACCACAGGAGGGGTAGCTCATGGATAAGCCCATTATTGCAGTAGGAGTTCACACACAGAAAAATTCTACTCATATACAGACATGTACACACTGTGTAAAAATTGCACGTAGTGGCATTTTTCACTAAATATCCATAGCAATTTCTCTTCTGGGTCCTTCAAAATGTTATTTCTTGGACTTAAACTGCAGTACTTGTGGTGTCTGGCTACCAGAGAGCATTTGGAGGGAGGTGACTGTCTTCCAGGAGAATTTCAAGACAGTGAAAAAATGGTTTTGTGCAAAACACATTGATTTCTCTGTGACCTGAACTTCCTCCTCTCTCTTTAGAACAGGACATGTTGCACATTGCACTAATTTTTTTGTCATTCACAAAATCAAGGGGTTGCGGTGATTCGACCTGGAGTCTTGGTGGTGCACATGCTTCCATTTAGCTTGTGATCAGTTCTGCTGCTTCAGCACTGAGGACTGCCTGCCTCCAGGGACACAATTTCAGCCTCAGCTCCTTGTGTGCCTCTCGCCTGTCTCTGACTCAAGTGATCAATGGGTCTGTGGGCTGGGGAGGGAGTTCAGTATAGGACAGCAGCCAGGTATCTTGTGCCCTACCACGAGTTCCAGTGGTTGCAGATCCCTGTTAAGAGGTGCTTGCTTCCCAAGTGTCTCCTGGCTGCAGCAGCTGGTCACCATGCTGGTAATGGGAGATGGAGATGGGACTGAGATGTATCATGCACATCAAACCTGCAATTTTGTTTTTGTTGGTCCAACATTTGTTTAATTCTGTTTTGTTATCTGGCAGTTGGGTTGGGTTGGGTTGATTGCTCAGGATATGGGTTTCCAGTCAGTCCTAAGTCCAGAATTTCAGAGGTATTGATGTGTCCACTCTCACAAAGCAACTGCTGGAGTCAGTAGGAACCAAGTCTCTTAATACCTTTGCCATTGTGAGCCTCTGCGCTGTTATGAGGGATCTGGCTGTCCCCTGAAACTGCTGTGAATCTACCATAAACAAACAAATGTCAGCTGGGATTTTCTGCAGGCACTGCCTGTACTTTTTGAGACCCACAGAAAGAAATGAAGGGCAGTCTAGCATCGAAGAATGATTCACATTCTTGCTCAGGTTCCTGTTTGCTTGTTTATCCAGGTGCGCTTATAGGCACCAGCAGCTCTGAGCAGAACCAAGTCCTGGGAGGGGGAAAAAAAGGAGAAGGAGGATTTGTATATGCCCACTATGTGTGGAGGAGATTAAAAAAAAAAAGCCTCAAACCCTGGTTTCATTGCTATACGTCAGTCTTTCCTAAAGAAAAGGAAAATATTACCAGGCCACACATATTTAAGAGCCCAGTTTGGTACTGGAGAATAAATTAGTGGTGCATTTTTATATGAAATGGTCGTGACACTGAAACAGAAGATCTTCCTTATTTTAAGAACAAGTAGTTTTAAGAACCAGATTTTCTTTTCAGTTATGGTAAGATAGGGAAAAAAAGTTCAGTATAATCAGTAGACCAACAGGTATAAAATTGGTACGTGGAAAAAAGCTCCCAAACTAGGTAACACAAGTTCCCATTACCTAGGGCTAGAGCCATAGACTCTTCATAGCTGGAGAAAACCCCATAGGTCTCAAGCCATACAGATTTTGACCTGCCTGCCCAATATTCAACCTTCATTTCCAGTGGTGAGTGTGTGTGTAAGTTGGCCCTGAACTGAACTAGAGAGGACTTTGTGATATAGCTGCAGCTGATAGATCTCCTCTTCAAGCTGAAATACCTGTAGGGCAGAGATAAGGTGAGGACTCCAGCTCTACCTGCTCTCTGTGTTCTTCTCCTGGGTAAGGCAGCACTCTGTGAAGGAACAGAGCACTATGCATATATACTTAATTTGTACAAAGCCTGGTCTCCAGTTCAAGACTGAGACATGCCTTAGGAGCTACAGACTCAGAAACCCTGGGGACAGCATGACCATAGGAGTTCACTGTGAGTTCCAGTTGAGTGCGCATGCCAAGGGGCTGTGGGACAGTCCAGATGGAGGCAAAACAATGGGACTGGGACTACAATTGGCAAAGGGAGCAGGGTCAGTACAGTGAACAGGACACAGGCTGTTGCTTAGCAAAATAAAAAACAAATTTGTCTGAATGGTGCAGTTCCATCCCAGGGGAGAAGGAGAGCAGAGAGGCTGGTGTCCAAAAAGGCCTGGATTGGCTGGTGAACATCCTGAATGGTACAACCCTGTGCCTGCAGCACTATAAACATGGGACTGAGACAGAAGGAAGGAAACTCTGAGGCTTTTTGTCTACTTTTGGGAAGCAACAGCAACAACAGCAAGTGGCCTGGAGACCTTGGAAGGAGAGAAGCTGTACCCTACCTTCTTTTCTGACCAGCTCTCCAGAGGAATCCACCTCTCTGGGGGTCTCCCATAAGAATGTGGACTCCCTTCCTCCTGAGCTGCCTGCTCTACACTGTGGGGATAGTGACACAACCGTAAGTGCCAATTAAAAATCTGGTGATTGATAGTTGTGGTGCTGAGGGAGGGGCCAGGATAGCAGAGAGAGAGTATGGGACCCTGCAAGTCATCTTCTTGGAAAGGATAGACATGGAGTGGTATGCAGCATGCCACAAGCCTTTTTATGAACACGGAATCCTCCTGAAGGTGGGAACCTCTCTCATGGATATTGCTGCAGTACAAGAACTATGTGAGGACTGATGATGGAAATAAGAAAAGCAAGGGACTGCAGTCTGAGGCAGGCTGAAGGAAAAGGTGTAGGATAAAGTGAATGGCAAATGAAAAGGGCTGCAAGGCTGGCAATGATTAAGTAGGAACCAATCTGCTGCCAAGGTAGTTGGGGAGCTGTCTTATAACAAGAAGGGCAGATCCTTTTCTGTTCAGAGGCTGGACTGTTGCGTTTTCCACATGTACTGAGACCACCTAAGAACCGTTCCCTTTGCAGAGATGGTCTCTACTGCGTATTTCTCTGCACTACTGTAGCATCCTCCAAAGCCATGTACACACCAGTGTGACCTGAGGTCACCAGAAAGCATTTCTCTTGTATTTACCTCAAATTAACTATGTACCTTCCATCACCCCTCTGAGAGGTTCACGCTCTCATTGTTAATCTGTCCCTCTCCCCAGCAAAGCAGCACCACCTGCCCTCAATGGAGGTAGTAAACTGTCCTACTTCCTCCAACCATAAAGTATTAGTGTCAAGAGAGGTTGAGACTACTCCCAGGATTTGATGTCTTGTTTCCCCACTGCAGGAGATACTTGATCATTATTCCAGCTGCACTGCCCTACCCCTCTTCTCAGAGAGTGTGCTTGGACCTCCGTGGGGTGGAGAAGCCTATTCGTGTGGCCTTGACCCTTGTGCATCCATCTGGCAACCTCAGCCTCTACCGCAAAGTTGTCCGAAACAACTGGATCTTTGAATGCTCCAAATTTCAGGTCAGGATCATTCTTGGCAGAGACCTCAAGCTGTCAGTTCTCAGCATGTTGTTTTGGCTCATAACTTCTCTCACCAGGGAAACAGAGAATGAGGATCATGGGAGGACAGAGTTCATGGAAAGGAGTGAATGCAAAGTCAGGGAGAATTTAGTGGGAGCCTGATGTCTTTGCTTCCTGCCTTCGTCTGTCTGCATGATACTGTTCCTGCTGTGTATCTCACAATCTACCCTGATGGCAAACTGAGGGAAGGCTGCCTGGTCAGCTGTCAAAGGACTGAGGAGGATGGAGCTGTTTAGAAGTGCCCAAATGGCAGCTGTGCAGCTTGTTCTCTCCTCTGAGAAGGAAGCACAGGGTGTCATTTGTGAATTGTGATGCAGGAAGAGCCAGACCTTTCATTTCAGATAGCCTCCCACCATGTCTGCTTACTTTCAGGCTTCTTCTTAAGGGCTGGAAAATGTGTTGGAGGACTAGGAAAGGCACTCTGCACACACAAGCTCAGCACAAGTCTTTCTGATCTGCCAAAGTCATGAACCTTATTTTCTTGGTTTGCATGGATGAGTAGGAGTGGATTTTAGCCTCCATGACCCACACACTCTCAGATTTCTAATCAACATAGACCTTTTTATCCCTTAGGTTAAGTCTTCTCCATCTCCATGCAGGCTGTAGCAGTGGCCCTGTAAAAGGGCAAACAATTTCTCTACACGAACAGGCTCTCTTTTCATCTTGTCCAAGGTCTGCCCCAAGTCTAAAGGCATCCCGTGTGTTTCCATAGACAGAGCCCTCAACTATAGAGGGGACAACTTGTGCTGGTCTTCAAAGTAAGACAGAGAAGAGGCTGGCCTCATGGTGCAGAAGGAGCAAGGAAAGGAGCACTGCTCTGATGCCATCCTGTCCTTTCCTACTGCCTGCTAACCTGGTGGCTCCTCTTTTGTGTCCCAGGTCCCTCAACCTGCAGGCAGCCAGGAGGTGGGCACTGTCCACCTGCGCATCTCCAATGGCCAATACTTCAGTGCAAATGAAGAGAAGAAAGTCCTGATCCGCAGGGCTGGCACCGGCACCTTTATTCAGACAGATAAACCCATTTATAACCCAGGACAGATAGGTGAGTACTACAGGGAGCATCCTGACAGTTCCCCTGCCTTGACCTGCCTGGACATTTTTCCCCATTTCCTGTGAGCGGTGTGCTGAGTACTATGTGCCATGTGGCCTCCATTGGGACAGAGAGGGAAGCTATCTTCTGGCTCTGGAGTGATGTATCTATGCATCGTGTTTTAGGGATGGGAGGGGACTAGAAGGATCAGTCTCACACATTCTAGGAGCAGAGTTGGCTTGGAAGAGCAAGCAAACCTGAATGTGGTCTTCTTGACCAGGGCCATGTGGGACTTGCCTGCTTACACTGCAGATGAGGAAATGTAAGGCTAACTCTGGGTGTAGCCTGTAGGAAAGACCCTAAATTGAGATGCTGTCTGTTGTGCTGCTGTGATGTGTTTGGAGGGAAGAGGTCTGAGCAAGGGATAAGGGAGGGCTGAAGGGCAGGTGTGAGGCTGCCGGTAAGGCTTTGTGGTGAGCTGTAATTTCAGGGTGAGGCGAGTGCAGGGCAAGTCCACTCCCACATGCACTCTGTCTCTGTAATGTTCTAATGTTCTTCTCCATTTCTTCCCTTCAGTGAAATTCCGAATTGTGACATTGACCGAAGAATTTACTCCTGTTAACAGCAAGGTAAAGCCCATCTAAGTGGAGGCCAGGAAGTCTCCACATTCCCTCTGTTGTCTCCACCTCCTCTGCCAGCCCCACGCTATGAAGGTTGAGACTGCAGCACTCAGGGCAGCCAGTGCCAACCCTCTACTAAACTAAAGTGGGACACCAGTGCCCATTTGCTGACAGCTGTGCTGTCACTCTCACAGGACAGCTGCTGGTCAGTGGGAGGCTGGCATTGCTGGTGGTATTTGGGGAGTGTGACAGTGCTCCCTACTAAGTGACTTAGTACAAGCCAGCCTGGGAGCTGCATATATCTGTCCCCCTGCCAAAAAAACTGGCAGGGTGTCTGAGGACATCCACAGGCTGCCTGCCATGGGTGCAATTATCAGACAAGCTGCGTACAGACTCGGCCAGACCTGTAGCTCGCCTCCCACAGCTATCGAAAGCTCAGCGCTTTGTGGAGTGTGTTGCACCTAAGGGTGGCAGGAGGGTCTGAAGCAAGATGAGATGCATTGCAAAATTTTAAGAAAAATTAATTGCTATGGGAAAAGATATGCATGATGTGATAATAATAAAAAAAAAAAATAGAGAAAAAAGAGTATAACCAAATTGTACTGATTTGCTGCTGGCAGCAGCTCGTTCTCCCCGTGTCAAGGGAGTGAGAAGTTGCCAGAGACTTGCATATGTGCTAGCCAGGAAACTGCAAGACTAGCGTCTTTCTACAGTAAGCAATTATACCTGCAGCCAGCAGCTACAGCTTTTTCACAGTCCTTTATCCTCAAGCAATTTAAGGAGAGCCAACAGGAATTCATGCATGACAGATAAATACTGAAGGGCATATGTGAGCACAGAGTTGGATCAAATCCCTCTAGACTGAAATAAAGGGAGAGATCTTTCTGGCTTCTTCTGATTACATTTCCTCTTTTTTGGGCTATTGCTGAGGGCCTAGGATCACACACTCCTTTCTCCTCTCAACAGAGAAGTCATATCTCACATATTAGTTAGACAATAAAGTAAACAATACATTTGCTTCCATGCTTACAGTTGGTTCATGAAGATATTTGACCATAACTATTTGATGCCTGTGTGTCAGTGTAAGTTAGCATTATAAGTGTTAATGCTGTGATGAAAATTCAAAAGAGGTCATGTTTAACCAAAGCTATTATGAGGCTTGAGTGCACAGCAGCATTAAGGCTATAATATATAGTTTGTACATTAGATGGGTTGGAAATAACATGGGTGCTTTTCCTGAGCATGTTTTGTTTTAGCATTGACATTGGATTGGAGTTACAAAAATAGTTAACCTGCACATATTTTTTGTTTCATTGAAAACAGATCTGCCTGTGATAACTTGCATTAAATCTTAGAATGATGGATAATGTGAATTACATGTGGCCTTCTGTTTACAGACCATTACTCCTCCAAGACCCTGTTCCTGCCTCCTTATGCCTTGTGCTCCCAAATAACATGACCTTCACCACTACTGTCTCCTGGCTGATAGCTGCATTGATATAAGAACATAAAGAGAATTACTCAGCCTAAAAGGGATGGAATATGTCCTTCTTTGTCCATCCCTGTTACTGTCAGCTGCAGTCTTCATACCTCCAAGCCTTACCTCCTAGGTCAGGGATTTTACAGGAAAATAGGGGGTGTATTCTTCCTGCAGGTGATGCAATTTTGCTAATTCTTGGAATTTATGTTACCAAACTGATGCCTTTTAGTATTTGTGGACGTGGGATGATGGCATTTGTGAGTGTCTCTGCTTTTTTTTTTTTTAGTGGTAAATTCTAATTTTCACAGTTGTAGAGTACCTATCAAAGTACATCTTACAAGTTCAGGGATCAAAAAGCAAATCGAAAGAATAGTATAGCTTTTATGTTTTTTATTTTCCTTACTATTTCAAACCCATTCTCCTGGTTTTGGTAGGATCAAGCTCCTTGTATTCTTGTGTTTGGGATTGGCAGTTTTGTCACAGCACACAGACTAGATGGGTAAGATAAGTTTATATGCAGGTTGCAATGTCATGCCAGTTTCTGACATTGCTGTCTGTTTGCTTTGCAGTACTCCATGGTGGAAGTCCAGGTGGGTGTTCCAGACTCTCCAGGTGTTATGAGGAAAGGTACTTCATCATGGATAATACCTAGGCCTCTGTCTTGCTGAGTCAAGTTACTTTTCTTAGAGTCTGTGTGTACACATGGACATGCATACTCTGTCCACACGCTTCTTGTTAGCAAGCATTCATGATCCAAATGGTTCAGCTTCCATCCATTTCTACATTTACAAACACTAGCCAGGTTTTAGCTAACTCTTACTGTTCATCTTTATGTAAGACTAGAGTCTAAATGTCAGGACTTTTCATACCCTCTTTTTCAACAGCAGTACAGAGTAGAGTAACCCTGGGTGGGTTGAGTTCACCTTTTCTGTTTCCCCAGTGCAACCTGGGAAGAAAGCACCAGGAGCCTCTGAAATACCTCTGAATCCACTGGGCTCTAGGTAGAGAAATGGCAGGTGTTGCTGATGACTGCCTCTTCTTTCCTCCCCTCGAACTGCAGGACCCAAACCAAAACCGCATTGGCCAGTGGCTGGATGTGAGACCAAAACAGGGCATTGCAGAGCTCTCTTTCCAGTTAGCTACTGAAATCTCTCTGGGGACTTACACCATCAGTGTGGTGAACCCAAAAGTGTCCAGTACCTTTAAGGTGGAAGAATGCGGTAAGACGTAGTATGGAGAAAAAAGAATGTGATGGAAAAAGTTGCTTGTTTCTGTCTGTATAATAATATGTAGCCAAACATTGTAAACTAAGGTTTACTGTCTGAGAGCTAGGATTAAACACAAATGTACAGAGTATAGAGTGGGCAATATCAGAAATGAACACAAGGGAGATTGTGCTGGAGATTCCTAGAGAAGTTATCTGCCAACAACTAGGCTGGCACAGAGTGAGAATACACTAAAGATCTCTGCAAGACTGTTCATATGGTGGAGGAAAAAAATGGGCTTCTTTCTTTGGTTTCCCTGTTTTTAATTAGTTCTTACTTTTACCTCATGAACATGTTCCTTCGTGGGACTCCAGCATTACGTGAAAACATTCTTCCCTTTTGTGATCCCATGCCTCAGTTATCTGTTGCGTTTGACAGAGTACTGTGGTTTTTGTTCCAGTGTTGCAGAAGTTTGATGTTTTCTTCGAGGGACCAGCTCAGATTTATGCTTCAGATAAAACTTTTCCACTGCGTGTGTGTGGCAGGTAAAGAGGATGTTCGGGAAAAGGAAAGAGCTCATTGAAACTGTGTTTCTCCTTCTGCATGTCTCCTGTGTCTTAAATCTATCAAGGAGAAGTGGCTCAAGCAGGGCCAGACATAGTTGTTTGAAGAATACCAAATAGTGCAAGAGTCAAAGTGAGGAGTTCTTCTTTGGGGAAGAGGTTCATAAGCCATACTTGGGGGTGACCGTCCAGCTACAGGAAGGCTTGTCCTAGGCAAGTGATACCATGATCTGAAAGCTGTGTGTCCAGCTTTGAAAGACCTTGTGTGGGGAAAAACACATATCTAATATGGGACTGATCTGCCGAGGTAAAGGAGCAGGAACTGGTGTTTCTTCAGAAGGTTATGTTGTTCCTTCTGACTTACATGCTACTGAATTTATTACCTTCTTAAAAGAAACAAGTGGGTTTCTATAGTTATGTAGTCATTAGCAAAAACAGAGCAGATGAGGCTGTGAAGGAAAACCTAAGATGGCATAAGCACAAAGGTGGAACAAGAATGGTCTGGAAACCACTCTGTAGACAGATGAAGAGGGTGAGCTCATTTCTGATAAAGGGGGTGAGCTGGGTTATCTGGAGACTTTTGGTGTCTCTTTGCTACCAGTGTGACATAATTTATCATTAACTGGAACACTTAAAAGTAGACCATATGAAGCTCTAGTAGAAAACAGTACAGCACTGCACAGCCAGGATGGGTTGCAGATGTCTTCCTGTTACTGGTACTGTCAGGAGCATTGCTCCAAAAGGAAAGACAGAGAGCAGTCAAAGCAGGGAAAGGCAGCAAGGCAGAGAGGGAAAATGCACTGACAAGGGCCCACTTTTTCTGTACCTTGCAAAAAACGGTGGAACAGGTCTGATGATGGAAACAAGAGTCCAGATCATGAGATAAGCCTCTGCTGAGGCAGGTCTGAGGTCATTCTGTAATATTATTACTGCCATATTATGTACTTTCTGTTGCTGTCTGGAGGTTTCTGCTGCTTTCACACCTGAGCTTGTATCTCCAGTGGGTGCTGCTCTGTCCTGTGTGAACACATCAGCTCACGTCAGCAAGTACCCAAAAGTGGAAGAGTTTAGGAGAGTTTGGGTATTTTCCAGTCTGTGCTTTCTTTCTGCCTCTGTTGGATGCAGGACCATGCTGTTGCACTCCCCAAATACACAATGTCTTATTTTTTCGTTTATGCCTGCTGTGCTTACCTGCTGCATTAAGATCTTCATCAGGAAGGCCACCTGTGTGGAGCAACCTGCTCAGCAAAATACACAGTGCTTCTGCTCAGCAGGTCCTCTGGTGTTCTGCCTGCAGGTACAGCTATGAAAAAGCAGTGCAAGGAACCATGCGGGTGACTTTGTGCCAGAAGGCAAGGAGGCGTCCTCAAAATGTCAGCAGGGACATCTGTAGGGAATACAGTGGTCTTGTGAGTAAAATCCTGGAAGATACATGAGTAGTGAAGGAGAACCATACAGGACTAAGTGTCAAAGGCTGAGTGAACAGAATGAACTGCTATGTAGGGAATGTTTGCCAGCCTCTGTAATGTATATGTAGACTAATAAGTAGATGTTGTAATTCAATTAATGCAATTATTGTTGCCTAGGCCAACTAAGAGGCCTTTATCTTGAGAAATTCTTTTTTGTAACTTTTCTTACTAACAACAGGGACTAGAAAAGAGGAATTTCACAGAAGATTGAGAGTTCTGTTCTTTTCTGGAAAGAAGTGTAACTTGCCAGAAATTAATGTAGTATAAGAAACAACAATTGATAGAGCAAAATTACTGTGTTAAGGTGAATCCATCCTGGAGCTGCACAAGGACACTAAGGTGTGGTGGAGATATGGATAGGTCAAATCACACAGTGTTTTTATACTTTATTTTATACTTTCATATCTTTATACAATTCCATATACTTTCATATATTTATATATTGCATATTTTTATATGTTCCTTATTATGTCTTTCCATTCCTAACGAAGTATTTCATAGCTGGGCTTTTCCCTTGTGCATATATCATTGAAAACTTTTCATGCTTTATGGTTTGTCACTAGGACTTGTTACAGTAGTTGCAATCTTGCACATCTGAAAATGATTTGTTACTTTGATTTTTCATTTGATTCTGCAGGTCTTCTAGCTAGATCTATTAAAATACTCATATAGTTTCTCTGTAATCCAGTTAATACAATTTTCAGTTTTCTACTAAAGCTGGAAAGTTGTCAACATTGTAACATTGATAAAACTGTGAAAGGTGTTTTGTTTTATATTCTACAATATGAATTACACCTATTCATGTATATAAAACAGAAAATACAGGATTTAAAATGTGAACCACATCTATCTATATATGACTCTGCATTATCACTTGTTGCAGTCAACAGTTATGACAGAATGACTAATAGCTTGTACTTTTGACTCCTTCCTTTCTCCCCAGCCTCAAATAATATCTACCACTTGCTATTGCAGACCACGAGCAAAGGGTGCTTCACCCCTTCTGTAATCACATCAGTCTTCAACCTGGCTCCCAGCGAGGAAGATGGCAAGCTCTATGCAGAAGCCTCTCTCTTGGAGATGGGCACAGGTATCCAGCGGCTCAGCAGAGAAGGTGCAAGGGTGAGAGGGACCATTCTGAGGATATGAGGGTCAGAGTGGGCACACCTCCCCCTCTCCTCTACCTGGTGCTGGGACCATCACAGGACATGGGGAGCAGTCCTGCCTGAGGAACCTGCTGTGCTCACGGAAAGCTACTCTGCCAGCAGCAGGCAGATGAGGTGTCTCCAAGTGTGGTCCTTAAGGCTACAAAGGGGCTTGGAGCCATCTTAATTAAAGAAGGATCTGCCATGGGAACAGCCTCCAAACCTTGAAGGGTGCTGGTGTCAGAAAGGAAGTTCAAGACACTCTGCTTAGAGGGGCTGGGAAAAACAAAGTGAGATTAAACTAGGCTGTGGTAGTCACCTCCAATACTGATCCTGCTCCCTTTACACTCTGTGTTCCAACAGGAGTACAGATCAACACCTCCAGCCAAATCCTCATCTCCAGGACAGTTGCAAGGGCAGTGTTTGAGACACCAAATGCATATTACATCCCTGGAGTACCCTACAGGGGGAAGGTGATTTTTTTCTGTCACTTCTTCCCTCCCCATCATTTGCCAAGGAATTTAGTGTCTAGTAAATTTTGTTGACCCAAAGCATTTTCTGTTCCTTGGACAGAGTATTTTGCCTTGCAATGTGTCACGTTACTTGACAGTGCAGCTCCAGTTAATGTGTTTCAGATCCCCAAATGTGTTTAAACCTCCAGTTTCTGCTGAGAGCAATGAGTGATGTCTCAGCAGACATGCTGGAATGTAAGGACGTCTCAGCTGTTGGCTAGGAGATGAGCTCCTCATGCTCTAGCCACACACATCTTTTGGAGCAAACAGGTTTTAATCACTTTTACCTTAGCTTTAGAGATGATGGAGTTGTATATGTCTCCTGTGTTCTTGGGGAACTAAAGCTAAGGCCACCTACACATGAGGCTCTATGTCAGAGGGAGGAAAGTTTTGGGTATGACACTGGAAGAAATATCTGACTTTGGCTTTTCTGCCTCACCCTATTGTCACCAGGTTAAGCTTCAAGATCACTATGGAAATGGTATGAAAAACAGAAAAGTTTATCTCATTATAAAGTTCATGAGGCGTCGCTTTATCAAAACATACATCACAGATGATAGTGGAATAGCATCATTCAACCTGGACACAACTGCCTGGAACAGCTCGTCAGTCTCTTTGGAGGTAAATCCCACCTTTGCATACAGGAAAATAAGAATCCTTGAGCTCTTCTAGTGCTCCCCACTCCTGCCCTGCAGCCCCCCTGCCAGCTCAGGCCTGGACTCCCCTCACAGCTCTGCTTGTGCAGAGCCAGTAGGAAGGCACCACACAACAGCCTTTCCCAAACTGAACTGATGACATCCTAACAAAGTACTGAAGCATGAAACTCTTTATTTCTGTGTGTCTCTGGTCCCCTCTCAGGGAAGGTTCACATTAGAGGGTGTAATGCGCACACCTCGAAAAACTGACTTCAGTTACACAAATGCTTACCATCACATCCAGCCCTTCCATGTCACAACAAAGAGCTTCCTGGACATACACCCACCCACAGAAACACTGCCTTGTGGGCTGAAGTGGAATATCCAGGTGACCTTCACACTCAGTCGAGATGACCTGGGAGAAGATACCAGTCGTGTAGGCTTTGCATATTATGTGAGTAAGGGTAGTAGAGAATCTGGAGGAAAAGGCTGCATTGGTGGGACCAGAACCCAATGAAATGTCGAGGGTATAATTTAGATCACCCTTGGAGGGATGACAGGAAAAGCTTGTTCTTGCAGAAATGAGTGAACACTACACCCTGTAGAGCTCAGCCTGGCCACAGTGTGATCCTGGTATCGGGGACCCAGTCACCTCTATGGATGGGAGGAGGCTTTTACCTTTGCAGCCAATTGTCCCCTTGGCCTCTGTTAAGGTTGCAGCAGGGTGGGAAGTGTCTTGTGCAGAGGCTGCTGTTAAACTCTTCTCCCTTTAAAACTGTATGGGGGGTCACTTTTGAACTCTGGTTATCTAACAGTTGCTCAGTGTAAATGCCTTTTTGTCCAGTCTGGAGACCTGCCTACTAGAGGGGAAATATCTTTGTGGTGTCTCATCTCCCCTAAAGCCACTACCCATCCATTGTCCTAACTGGACAGACCAGACCAGAATCTTATGTGTTAAAACTTTTTTTCCCGTGCTGTGATGTCTGCAAATCTGCTGTACTCAAGGTGGGGGGTTGAACTGGATCCACAGTTTGTTTCTGAGGTTGCTTAGAAGAGGAAGATGTACATAGGTGAATGTGACTGTGTTCTGCTGGCAAACAGCAGCCTGCTCATCCTGTGTCCCTTCTCCCTCAGGTCACTGGGAAGGCTGGAATTGTTGTCAGGGGCCAGAGGACTGTCCAGGTTGGGAAGCTGAACAGTAAGTCTGCGGCTGCCAGACAATGGGAAGCGCCTGGTGGGTTTCTAGGTTGGACAGTAAGATTTGTCAAAGTTTCTCCCAGATTCTCTGAATCTATAGGTCCTGGACAGTCAGCAAAAAAAGACAGAGGGAGTCTGAGGAAGCAATCATGTCAGCTGGAAGAGACCAAAAAGACAGAATGAGGGAAATGATGGAAAGAAAGGCTGGGATGACCTGTGGGAAGGTGGAGTGCATGGGGTCAGAGAAGAGAGAGAGAGAGCAGACAAAGTAGCAGCAGGAATCGGGTTGACATCGTGGGATTATAAAGTAGAAAAAAGGAGGGCAGAAGGAGATCTCAGTGGGGCTGTGATGAAAACATTTTGCATTTCCTTCCTCAGTGTTGAAGGGCTCCTTTTCCATCCCTTTGACATTCACTGCTGACTTCACCCCATCACCTTCCTTAGTGGTGTATGCCATCTTCCCCAATGGAGGTGTAACAGCTGACAGCATCCGTTTCAATGTTGCCTTGTGCTTTGAAAACCAGGTGAGACTCACTGGGGGAGGCTGGGGGAGAGCTGACAAGCAGACCTGAGGGAAGGAGACACTAAGATCCTTCAAAGAGAGAACTGTGGAGAAGAGATGATGGGGATATCTGCAGCACAGTGCCCAGGGACCAGGAAAGCTTCAGCAGTGACTTCTGTTCATAGCAGTGGCTGAGCAAGGGAGACTCCAGCTGGTCTCCCTCTCTCTGTCTGTGCTGTTTGTCTGTCAGTCTCCTCACCCCTCTTTCTTTCTTTCATATTTCCTTTCCTGGTGTGTTGCTCAAGGTCAAGGTAGGACTCTCAGCTAAAGAAGTCCAGCCAGGGTCAGCAGTGCAGCTCCAATTCCAGGCAGCCCCTGGCTCCTTGTGTGCAGTACAGGCAGTGAATGAAAAGATGTTCTTCGTGAGACCAGAGAGTGAGCTGACAAGTCAAATGGTGAGTATCTGTGCGCCTAGGCAAAAAAACCCAGCAGTGATAGATGAGCCGCAGGAGGCAGGCAGTGCCTGTGGTGAGGGGAGCCAGAAGCTAATGGATGAGGAGGTCTTTGTGTGGAGGAGAAAACAGGGTCTGCCTGGTGAGATGGGCAGGAACAGATTTGTATGCTAGGGGATGGTGGAGCAAAGCATCTGGAGGTATCTGCTCGTTGCCTCATTCTTTCCTGCCTGTGAGTTTCCCTAGGTCTATGGTTTATTCTCTGCTGCCTATCAACAAGGATACCCTGCCCAAGTAGAAGAGCATTCAGATCACTGTGTTCAGCCCCAGTCCACGTCACCTCTGCTACGAGAGAAGCCACAGCATTCCTTTCAGCATGACATCTTTAACCTCTTTCGGGTAATCACCTTGTGACTTTTCTCAGAGCATCTGAGATATCTTTCTCCCCAAGCAGTCTGAGAAGGCCTTGCCTTCTCCAGACAATCACTGCTGTCTGTCCTGGCTTAACTGTGCTGTCTCAAGAGACATACAATCCCATTATGAATAGGAACACCTGTATTCCATTCCACAGATGCAGAAAGCAAGATTATGAAATCCTGGACCAACAAAACCCAACTTTTGGGGCTTGGGAATGAGGGTCTGGGCTCTGTACTGTTTGTCAATAGTTTTAGAGGAAAGAGAGATGGGGAGTGATTCCAAGCATTAGACCACAGATCAGTGACACGGCTTAGTTGTTAGCTTGCTCTCTGACATTGTTTTGGGCTGTTCATTGGCTGATCTCTTGTTGTCTTTAAGGCAGATCTGCTCTAGAAAGGACTAGCCTTCAGCAACATTGACACAAGACAGGCAGTGCCATTTCACCTTTGTCCTGGGGATCATGCCCTGTCCTCTTATTTAGCAACAGAGACACAGCTTAGGAGGCTCTTTCACAGCATAGGGATATCTCTTGTGTTTATGGACAGGTCCATGTCCCAGCCCCAGGGGCTGAAGAGAAGGTGTGCTCCCTGTCACACCTCTGCACGACTTCAGAGGGCAGATTTCATCCAGCTATTCCCTTCAGCATGAAGGAAGGGATGGGGCAGGACATGGAAACATTTCCTCTGTGCACTTGTCACTGGAAATGCATTGAGAGGAGCAAGACATCCCAGTGTTACTCGGAAAAGAGGTGGTGGCTTAGTGACCTGAGAATAAGGGATTGGGAAGGCTGTGCCATGTGCCACCCAGCACTGTGTCTGGTTGGGCCAGAGCTGCTGTGGGCTGCCCAGGCACTGCGCTGTCCTGACCTGGATAATTTTCAGAGTAATTTTGAAGAGCAGTGGGCCGCTCTTCCCCACTCACAGACACTTTTTAACCTCCCACATCCTCCTTTTTTCCTAACAGAACATGGGACTGAAAATCTTCTCAAACCTTCTAATCAAGAAGCCATCTCTGTGCTTTCCTCGGGTGGA
This sequence comes from Columba livia, assembly GCF_036013475.1. Lineage (NCBI taxonomy): Eukaryota > Metazoa > Chordata > Aves > Columbiformes > Columbidae > Columba > Columba livia. The sequence goes on from NW_027043810.1 coordinate 284,871, forward strand.
CAGGAAGCCGACCAGGGGTGAGCTGCACTTTCAGCCTTGGCAGGAATGACCCAGTTCCTACAAAAAATGGCTCTGAAGAATGTCACTATCTGGATATTACCTGACACTAAAAGATGGCATTCCCTTTTCTGGCAAAGACAAACCCGAGTGTGGGAGAGGATCTGCTTCCCGGTGGCTATCCCACAGGCTGTGCTAAGACCCACCTTCTGTCCACACCTGCGGCTGCAGGGGCAGTAATTTCCTTCCTCCATGTCTCAGTTTACACTGGTTAATCACCCCAAGCTGGTTCACACACCTGCTTATATTTAAGCCATTGCTTGCAGAGGGTTACAAATTTTCTGCAGACCAGCAAACAGTGTCAGTATTAACAAAATTACAGAAGTGTTTGTTAAAATGGCTCTCTGAAGGTCTCTTGTCTCTTTAGCACTAACTCTGGGTCAGGTCAGCTGGGGGCTTTGTCTAAACAAGTCTTGGAAAACTTGCAACCAGCTCATTGCAAGCTGGTTCTCCTGTTACCACTCTCTTTTCCCTTCTCTTCCTGTTTTCCTACCAAATAAGCCCACTCCCTTGTGTTTTCTTCTGCTAGACTCTTCCGTTACCTCTCTTACTGCTTGCTTTGCCTCTTGCCCCAGTGCTAGGTTGTCATCACTGGCAGGGTTCACCTCTCCTGCTCTGGTGGAACTCCTCATTCTTTCTTTCAGGGGGGCCTTCTACAGAAGACCAAAGAATTGCTAAGGAACAACCCCAATTTCCTGCCCATGGAAGACACCATCACTGTTTCCCTGAAACTTGGATCTGGAATCTGTTCACTGTTGGGTAAGTGATGCCAAACTTCACAAATGGACAGAAGGATGATCCCTTTGTTGACACTTGGATGACTTGCATTTTTGCAAAAACCCATCCATAGGTGTAAAAAGAGGTCTGCATGTGAATTTTGTTGCTTTTCCCCACATTTGTAGTGTGTCAAACTGGAGGAATAGTAGACTTCGAGGTGTAGAACTGAAGTCTACACAGGTTTAGAGAAGAGCAATACACTTTCAGACCAAAACACCAAGTATCCTCTCTTCACACATTGGGGTACACTCTACTAACTTCTCCATTTGGTGGGTGTGCCAGCTAAGTTTATAGTTCTTGTTGCTACAGTGCTTAGATTAAGACAGATGAATTGACACTCAGGAGGATATGGTGCTGCTGCTTTCCAGAACACCATACTGTTGACTGGCATCATGCTGTTGACTGAGTGTACACAGCTGGAATGCTCGGGAGAAGGATATAAAGCCATTAGTTTTGGCATTTAAGCAGGGTTTGTGGCTTTGGGGAACAAATTGCTGACAGCTGCCTTGCTGTGAGCCACTGGAGCAGAAGTCATTGGTAATATAGCAGAGGTTGATCCGAGCATGAGGATCTGCACAGCCTCCCTCATCCAGGGCCATGAGCCCATCCCATTACAGTGGAGTGGGATGAATTTCTTCATGGAAGTGCTCTCTTCCTCTTAGCTCCAATGGCAGCAGGAGTGTCCCAGTCACTGCACCTGCTGTTGCTGCAGAGTGGAAACTCAAGACGTTCTGCTTGTCTGGGAGGGGATTTGGCCTTGCCCCAACCACAAGCCTCAGAACAGTCCAGCCCTTCTTTGTGGATGCGACACTGCCATATTCTGTCATCCGAGGAGAGACTTTCATGCTGAAAGCTATGGTCTTCAACTATTTGCAGCAGTGCATACAGGTGTGTGCCTGTGCCACACGTAATACTGTGTGGGACAGACCTACTATGCCCTCCTGTTTTAGAGTGCCTTGTGCTAATCCATCTCTCCTGAGTTGCCCAGTTGCTCTGCTGCACCTGTCATTCCCTCAGGTCCATGTGTCCCTGGCTAAATCCTCAGACTTCCAGGTGGAGCTTTGCCGGACCTGCAGGGAAAAGGAGTGTCTGTGTGCAGAGGAGTCCAAGACCTTCATGTGGAATATGACAGCAGTCCATCTGGGTACGGCAGCAAAAAATGGGAGTGGTGATGATGAACCTTAAAACTGAAGTGAGAAGGAATGGGGGTCCAGAGAAGCTGGCAGAGCCTTGCCTCCTCTGGATCCCAAAGTTTGCTCTTAGTGGTTCAAGCATGCAATCCATCATGTCTGCTTTCTTGCTCTCTTCTTAGACAAGCTCATCAGAGAGAGCAGGAACTGAATGTGTGGCACGGAGAACTCTTGAAGACAAGGCTGTGGGACCATCTGGGGAGGAAGGGGCTGCATGGATGTGGGTGGGGGAACCTTGTATTGTTGGTGCTATGCTTCATATGCAATAGGAAGAGGACACCAGGGTCCAAGGGGCTGCTGGATCTTCTCCTGTTACAGTCACATGTAGTGCAATGAAGTTACTGTTGGTGAGGCATTACCTAGTTCCATCACGTTTATCATGTGTGAACAAGCCATCAGTATTGGCTGGCTTACCCTTACCAGTCAAACTACTGAGGCTATGAAGAGCAGCCACTCAAAGCATCTCAGACCACTATTATTTAAAGCAGGTTGACTCAATTTGGCCACAGGTATAAGAAACAGGCTTCCATTTATTTCTTCAATATTTTTGCTAGGGACTCTGAATATCACAGTGAGGACAGAGGTACTGGACACCATGCCAAGGTGTGGGAGCAGGAAGCCCTTGCCAGCTACCATGAGGCGGAGGCATACGCTGGTCAAACATTTGCTTGTCCGGGTCAGTATGAAAGCAGGCTCCCTTCTCTTTCTGAGTTTCCCTGCCCCTGGGGGACAGAAGACTGATCTGGGCTAAATGTTTTTCTCTCCTAATTTTTTGGACAGCGTTAGCATACCAAAGCTGTGGCTCATTTTGCTTTGTTCTCCCCAGGACCCAGCCAAACCTATTCCTTTCTTACAGTGCCCTTTCTTGAACTGCATTCATACACCTTGTCAGTGTTTCTCCCTGTATCCTTCCCTCATCAATCACCCATTGTACATGAGCTTTTTTATATGCTCACTGACCAAAGAGTCTCCTTCCTCAGGCTTGCTTTTGCTCTCTTGGGCAGTGAAGCAGGCAGCTTCAGTGCAGACCTGCCAAAGGTGAGGAGGACAGGCTGGGGACTAACCTCTGAATTTAGACTTGAACTTGCTCTGAAATTTTGCTGCTGTTAGGGAATCTTGCATGTAATCTTGTTTCTCATTTCCCATGCTCATATTCCTGCCCTGGCAGCCCGAAGGCGTGTTAGTGGAGAAGTCTTACGTCTCCCTTCTGTGCCCAAAAGCAGGTATGTGGACAGCCTGAATGGGTCCTGAAGCCTGAAACAGCTGGACCTAAGAACAGGACTAAACTGTGAGAGGTCTGATGAAGGAATGTTTCCAAATGATTTTTCACATAGGTGATTTTTCATATAGGTGGCAAAATCCTGTTCTGTAGTCTCCTTCCCACACCGCAGTCCCCAGGCATTCCTGGGGCTTGGTAGTCACCAGTGAGAGCTGCTCCAGCTGTCCCACCCTGTTCCCATGGCACTGCAAGTCTCTCCAGGTTGTTCCTCTGCCAAGTGTTAACCAACTGTGATTCTTGTGGAGCTTGTGAAGCATAGTGAATTGAGTTGTACAGCTTGGTGAGCCCTCAGCCTGGCTGGCAGCTCTCATGTTCCTTCTAATCTGAAGTTTCCAGGCAATGGAACTTGGTGTGATGAGTGGGACAGACAGACTTTAGGGAGCAGTCTGTGTGAGAGGGATGTAGGTAGTATTCCATTTATCTGTGTCAGTCTTGTCCCTTTGGTTAGTTGCATTTGGCTTGATTTTTCATGATACACTTTTACACTGTTATCAGGAAACAAGGCTGAAGAACCTGTGTCACTTCACCTCCCTGACAATGTAGTAAAGGGATCTGCTAGGGCTTCCATTTCCATCTCAGGTAAGTGATTTTTATTGTGGGCTCACTGATGAGCAAGGTTTAACTTGGTGGTGGTGTCAGGGCGTCCATTTGACATGAAACTGCTCAAAAGAGAGTACACTGTGTTTATATTCTTTGCAAGGTTTCCCAACACCAGACTTTCAGATTTTTGGATTAGCACTTAGGCTTTCATAGGAAAAGTAATCTGCAGAGGAGAATAATCCATATTTTTCTAGCTAGGACATTGGACCAGAAATTCTAGGCCATTATTTTCACCGGAACTTTGGGACCTTGGTTAGTTCTGTGTAGATGCAATCAACAAGGCTCATAACCATCTTACCTCCCTGTAGAGTTTTACTGCTACAACAGAAGCTCCTGGAGAGAAGAAATTCTACTCAGCGTTGCTAAGTTCCAAAAGAATACTACTTGGACCAGGCATACCTATCATTCAGTACACTTATTTGCACTGGCTCATTTGCCCACATGGTATGTGGTATGAAGCCAGGCCTGGTATAAGTAGCCATGGATATTATGTGACAGAACCCCAAAGGAGGAAAACAAATACAAGGCTTTTCTGGCTGTCTGGGGAACATATGGACACCTTCACACCATCTGACTAGCACCCCTGCTGGCTTACTGACACTTTGATGCTTGACATATGGCCAGGTAGAACAAGCCTGGCTAAAGACCAGAAACATCTCAACCTTTCCCTACATACTTTTATATTCATCTGCCTGTATGACACACACTGAGCAACTGCAGCTCTGCTCATAGCCTTTTACAAATAGTACTTGTTATGACTGGAGTCCTTCAGACTGAAAAAGCTGATAAGGGAAAGTTTCTCAGGGACCCCGTAGAGCGGTCACCCTTCATCATGATGCCCAGACTGGGAAGAGGCAGAACAGTCACCATTCTCCATCCTGCACTCTGTTGTTTTCTCCTCTTTCCACCACTCTTCAGTGTTTTCCTCCTGTGCTGAGACAAAGCACTATTATCCAGTCTCTGGCTGAGAGACACTTCAAATCATACTTCCACTTGCTTTGTTTCTTATAACCTTGTGTAGGTGACCTCATGGGGATGGTGCTGCAGAACCTGGACCGCCTGGTGCAGCTGCCCCATGGTTGTGGGGAGCAGAACATGGTGCTGTTTACCCCCATTGTCTATGTGCTGCAGTACCTGGAGAAGACGAGGCAACTGACCCCCAAGATCAAGGAGAGGGCAACAGGATTCCTGCGCAATGGCAAGTACAGCAGACCCACCTTGCTCCTCTGCCTTCCCCTCTGTCCAACCTGCCAACAGCTCTTGCCCTTGCACTCATTCTGTTAATGTTGTCCTCTCTGTGTTACTGCACTGTATTAATCACTGTTTCCACCTCCCCAGGGTACCAGGTGCAGCTTCTTTATCGGCATAGAGATGGGTCCTACAGTGTCTTTGGGCAAAAGAGTGGGGAAGGGAACACTTGGTAAGCACTGGGAATATCACTTGCTCCTGATTTGCCCTGTCTGGTCCAGAGTAGCTAGCGTGCCTGGTAAAGCTGATTGATCGGTTGTGTGTTGCTTCTTTTGGATGGAGACTCCAGAAGCTCCCTGGCAGGGGGACAGATTGAGGGACTTGAGCCACTTGAAAAAGCAGTGAGGCAGGGCAGCAGAGTTTCTAGGAAAGTGGAACAGCAAAGATGTGGTTCCAGGAGGTGGGAGGTCTCTTTTTTTGTCTCTATGGCCCTGCTGCTGCCCCACAGAGAACACTGGTTTCTACTGGTGGTATCCTGGCAGCTAAGAGAGGTACATACTGACTGGAGGTAGATCAGGGAAGAGCAATAAAAAAAATCATGTCCCCAGAAGAGCTGCATTGTCCCAGGTGTGCCCTGTGGTGTCTGGGCTGGCAGAAATGGAGAAAGGAAGGCAGGAAGAAATGGAGAATTCAAGATTGTCTCTAGGTATTTGGAAGAGAGGAAGTACAACAGGTAAATGTAGAAGGGCTAAGAAGTTTTTCACCCGTGAAGTGACTGGGTAAAGCAGTAGTACATAAGTAGTACATTTGTGGAGCCAAACTGAAGGAGGGCAGCCACTTGGGTCCTGTGAACCACTTCCACTTTTGACTTGAATCTCTGAATGAAAATGACTCATTTTTTTGGCACCCTGCTGTGTCAGTATTAACTTCAGGAACAAGCACTCAGAGGCCTTTGACTTTCTCTTTACATTTTTTGTCTTTGTTTTTCTCTTACAACTCAATTTTTTCCTAGGCTGACAGCTTTTGTAGTCAAGAGTTTTGGCCAAGCCAGAAAATACATCTATATAGATGACAAGAACATCCAGGATGCCCTACACTGGCTGGAGCAAAACCAGCTCCCCAGTGGCTGCTTTGCAACTAAAGGGAGTATCTTTCACTCCTCCCTAAAGGTAAATGAGGGCCAAGCCAGACAGCACAGCTGGGGAGTAGCTGCACAAGTATTGTGACAGCAAATGATTGTGGGATTCCAAAGGATCCCGGAAAGTCACTCCTGTAACCAGCCTGAAAGAGAGCAGGGTATGGGGTGGGGAAGGCATAAGGAATGATTTTCCTTCTGGGGAGTCACTGTCTGTGCCCTCCAAATGCCACATAGGGAATGAAATGTGCATTCCCTTCACAGGGTGGTGTGGATGATGAAATCTCACTGGGGGCGTACGTGGCTGCAGCACTGCTGGAGCTGGGTCAGCCACTGAAGGTGAGTGTGCTCCCATTCCCTTCTGCTCTCCTGTACACTCTCACGCCTGGACACTGCTATGAGGATACACCAGCTCATACTGCTGGAATTCTCTAGGCTGGGAACATATAGGGAGCTGCTTTGAGGGAGTCAATATTTGGCCAGACTGTGAAGACATTCCCCAGAAGAGACAGTGCTGTAACACTGGCATGGTGCAACCCTGTTTGGTGGCTATGGTTCCCAGTGCACTGTTGTTTTCTCAAGTGAGTCTGTAATTTAGTGGGTTTCTCTGGAGCTACATCAAGAAGACATAGTCTGGCTACCTGACATGAGCTTCCCTGGCCCCTACTTTGCCTCTGTCAGAGTTTGGCATGTATCTCTCCTCCCAACATAGAGCAAGCTGATGCAGACCACCCTCCGCTGCCTGCAGCAGGTGGTTCACAACATCACCAACATCTACACAGAAGCTGTGCTGGCCTATGTGTTTGCCCTGGCTGGGGACTATGAGACAACCCAGGAGCTGCTGTACAAACTGGAGGAACAGGCCATCAAGTCAGGTGCTGGCTGCTGGTTGGGGTATTGCTTCTCATTCACCTGCTGGGATCTGGAGTAACATATGGGCAGCTAAAGCAGTTAAAAATGACATGTGTTTGTACATATTCCTTGTACATATGCAGTGACTGCACTTTGTGACTGAAAAGATGATAATTTATTTCACAAGTTGTGAGTGTGACTTATCAGAAAGAGTTTCAGCCTGGAGGATTTCAAGATCCTCTTGATGGGGGATGTAGGAATCTGTGAGCTAAGACCAGATGAAGCCCTAGAGAATAAATGAAGAAAGTGACCATGGCTGGAGTACAGGGAATGAGCTGAAGGAGCCCTGAAAGCACTGTGAGATTTGTTTCCTGTGAACCTGCAATTACATCCTTTCTGGATAGCCTGTATGCTTCTTTCCTTCTTCAGGGGGACAAATCCACTGGAGCCCCAAGCCAAGTTCTCCAGCTTCCACAGACTTCTGGCCTGGTACTCAGTCAGTGGACATAGAGCTGACAGCCTATGTGCTCCTGGCATACCTCTCTAAGCCACAGGCACATGCAGGTGACATGACAACTGCAGCTGGAATTGTAGCATGGCTGACCCAGCAGCAGAATGCCTATGGAGGCTTTGCCTCTACCCAGGTAACAAGTAGCTCCCTGTGGCTTGGTATGTTTTTGCACCTGAGGCTGGCAAGGCAAGTCCTCTTGAGGTCTTCCTACTCCAAGTCAGCTTCACTAGAGCTGGTGCTTTCAGAGGAGTGACTGTCTTTCCCTGTCTAGGACACAGTTGTTGCCTTGCAAGCCTTAGCAAAATATGCAGCAAGGATGTTCAGCACATCAGGCCAAGCTCTTGTGAGGGTGAAGTCTCAGAGGACCTTTGTGAGGGCTTTCCAAGTCACCCGCCAGAAGCGGCTGCTGTTGCAGCAGGCAGCACTGACAGAGATCCCAGGGCAGTTCCTGGTGCAGGTCCATGGCAGCAGCTGTGTATTTGCTCAGGTGAGGTTGTGGGATGAGCACGGGAGAGAGATGAGGCAGCCTCTTCTCCCTGTATGAGATCATGCCTTGTCTGTCTTTTCCCCTCCTGGTCCTTGCCCTGCAGATAGTGCTGAGGTACCATGAGCCTCCCCTACAGGCTGCTGTAACCTTCACTTTGCGTGTCAACACAGAGCTGACCAACTGTAGCCAGACTGATACACGTTTCCTCAACATCCGCATCCTTGCCAGGTGACCCCAAGGGTTGTTTCCAGCAAGACCCTTTGTGCTTGGGAACAGCAGCCAGCAAATGCTCAGGGCTGCACATGACAAGGGTGAATTTGGTGGGTGGAATGAATGGGGAAAGAAGATGTTGGCTACTTCCTGTGAGAGGGAGCAGTGCCTGTTGGGTCCTCAGCCAGATCACTGCCTGGCTCAAGGTATGGTGGTGGAGGGAAGCAGGGCTGGGAGGGTACTATTCTCACAGAGTCAGACCTTCTGACTGTTTCTTCTTAGCTACATAGGGAACAGAGTCACATCCAACATGGTGATTATGGAGGTGTCCCTGCTGTCTGGATTTGTCCAGACTCCTGGATCCAAGATGTTGGTAAGGACTCTGGAATCACAAAAGGGTAGCTGTGGTGAATGGGTCCCACCTGCTTGCTCCAGTTGGGAACTCTTCATTTCAGGCCACGGGGTAACTAAATTAGCAAGGGCCCTTTGCTGTTGGAGCTGAACCAAAACCTCTCATTTTCATACAGGGTCCACAAGGATTGGCTACAGAAGATCAGAGGTCATTCAGCTTCTCCCCCTGACACTATTCTCCCTTGAGCCAGAAACAAAATATGCTGCTGGGTGTGCTAAACACCAGGATTTGTTTTCCAGAAATTCTAAGAAAAGATTTCTTAGAGATACTTTAGTACCACCCGAAAAGATTATTTTTTCTGATTAAGCCAGAAAACAGAAGTATTAATTATTTGCACAGGTCCCAGGCAGGTCTTTAAGAGCAGTCTAGCAGTCAGTGAGATAACAAGAGTCTTTACTGGTGCCTACACCTGTTTGCTGACCAACGCATCAGTCCCATTTACTATCCACATGGCCTTTTGTCCCTAGAGTGGAAGATTCCTCTAATTGAGCAGTGTCAACATAGTTAATTCCTGAGATGCTCGCAAAGGATATCCAGGAGGGAATTACTAAAGATAAAACCACTAAAACCCTTATGTGTGAGAAATACAAAGTTCCACACAGAGCCCAACTCCACATCATCCCTTCAGTGCAACAGTAGGTTCCTCAGGTCAGGAAGCCCTTAGGAAAGTGCTCACAGATTTCCTTTTGTTATTATTTCCTATTCCAGCTGGAGCGCAGGACCATTGTTAAGAAAATAGAAGTGAAAGCTGATGTGGTCTACATTTATCTGGAGAAGGTAAGTGGGAATAAAAACATTTGGTTTGGCACGGTGAGAGCAAGAAGCCAGAGGACAAGGAACTGTGTGAGAAGCCCAAGGCTGGATGAGGCATGGGGAAAGAGCACTGGCGGAACTGTGGACAGAGGGAGCTTGCCCAATTTAATTTCTATTGGATTAGCATTTGCTATTCCTCACAAATACTCCTAAAATCTGGAGAGATTTAGTGCAGAAAAACATTCAAGCTAGGGAAGATGAACATGCAATGATTTCTTCCCTCCCATTCCTTGCTAATTTCTTTCCACCTACACAAGCTCGACGATGAACCTCAGACTTTCATTCTGCAACTGGAACAAGTAATTCAGGTGAAGAACCTGAAACCAGCCAGCATCAAAATCTATGATTACTACCAGCCAGGTGAGTTGCAGATTCCTTCCTATACTCGGGTTGGAGGTTGGGTTCCCAGCTGTCTGGCTGGGAAAAGGTGGTGTGTGCTATTCCCTGTGTGCATGTATGTGTGTGTAATTGTCTTCCTGATTTCCTTTTGCAGAGGAGCAAGCCTTGGCTGACTACAGTGCTGTCTGTAGTTGAGGTAGGCAGCAAGTCCCTGTGTGACAGGAACAGTGGCATCAGGAAATGACAGGTCTTGGGTGGGAGAGAGGGAATGCAGGCAATCAAAGATGGGAAAGAGGATGGTAATCAAGAGGAGCATATATCCAGCTAGAAAGAGAAACTGGCAGTTACCTGTGGCTAGGAGTGTGGAAATATGCTGCCGGCTCTTTTGCAGACAGGGAGGCAGCTGGAGGGCACTGCTGGACGATAGAGACAGGGACAGCATCTCTCAAAATCAGAGTGATGAAGGAAGGGCTGGGCATCAATCATGTGGAGTGAGAATGTGGAGGTATAGCAGCTTGTGCTAACAAGAAGTGTCAGATTCAGACACAGTTCCATTCCCTCAGCCTCCTCCCCCCTGCTCCATATTCATTGCAGGGTAGGAAAGGGGGACTCAGGGAGCCAAAGGAGCAAGGTGGAGCTAGAAGTTGTAATATTTCATCTTGGGGGGTAACATATCCAGCTGCCAGAAGGGGGATTGCTTGTATTAGCAACCTGAAGCCAGGACAGGTCTGGAGAAGTCTTTTCTGGAAGGGTAAAACAGAATCTTGACATGGTACATGCTGCATCCTGACACCATCCCACAGAAAGAAAGCTGCCTGGGGACCTGCCTAGGGAGCCATCCACACCACTAGCCAACACAAGGCAGCTTCCAGAGTCTGATGATAGCCATGGAGGCACCTCATCATGACCTCCTTGTTTGTCTTACCTTCTGTCCCCACAGTCACACATGGTTCCTCAGAAAGGGGTGAAGGAGCTCCCACATTTGTGACAAAGGAAAGGAACTGCCACACCATGACTCCTGCCTTTGCCCAATATTTCAGGTTGGGCACTGAATGGAAGGAGGTGCCCTAGCTGGGACACAGTCCACATTAAAGCCTGTGTGTTCCTGTGCCTGAGTGGATGGACTGAGGGATGACAATAGTCCAGTAGTTGTGTCTGGGTTGGGGTAGAGGGGGTGGGGTGTTACATATCTGGTACACACCTGGAAAGAAGAATTAAAGTAAACATGACCCCTTACCTTGCCACCATTGTGTCAGTTGTTGATATGCTACACACGTAGCCCAGGGAGATAACTTTTCTGCCATTGCACAAACCTTCTAGCTTCTCTGTTTTTCTCTCCTCATGCTTCCCATGGCTTCTCCTAATACATCCTGCAGTAGAACTCAGGCAGCTTTGGAGTACAGGATGCAACTGAACATGCTGTGACAGCTGTGTCCTTCTTGCAAGCTCCTGTGCCATCAGCTCTTCTTCAAAGCAGTTTTCAGATAGTAAAGCAGTGCATTGAGACTCTAGCCTTTTAGCTCACTTCAGCAGTACTGCCTTGTCAATTGCTCTTGGTAAAGGTCTCTAAATGCAACTGTTGGCCAAAGGAACTGTTAAACATATCCCAGCCCTCCCTTTGCTTTCAGCTCAAGCTTGCGTGGTGGTCACCTCTCTCAGGTACCTAATCTGCCTTGTTGCATGCTCTACCTCCTCCTGTGCAAATCTGCTGCTAGAGGAGTACAGTTTTGCACATGTAGGTGTATGTGCACACACAGAACAAAGGTGAAGTTATTTTCCCCAGATGCTCTTAAATGTGATTTTCCTCATTTGGAAGAAAAACAGTAAACTTGAATAATCAATTAGACAGTCCTAGTCTCTTGATTTTTAATAAGATGTCAGGCACAGTCTGAGCCTCTCAGAAGCTAACCACTCAGCAGGAAATTTCAAGTATTTTCTCTTTGCTTCTCATCTTTATGTTGTGGCTGTCTGTTGGCAGGGGTGACAGAGAACAGACAGACAGAGACTGCAGAAGGCGGGTCTGTACCTGTTCCTGTGAAGACAACAAAGAACAAAAAAAAAAAAAATCTGTGTTCCTGAAGTATTGAAACTAACCACTGGGAGCTCAGGGCTTTTTTGCATCTCATGACCAAATGGGACTGACAAATCATAAAGGACAGGGCTCTCTCTGACTCTGCCTGTACAAAGCCTACAGCAGAATCTCCACTAATGGTATGGGGCTTGTGGCAGGCATCCCAGGTTAGGGCTGTGTACCTCCCACAGGTGATTCATGAAGCAGGTGTTTTTCTCCATCTTGTGGGCTGTGGGCAAGGAAGCATGCCAATGCAAGCAAAGTTTAGAACAGGAGCAGGCATTGGTCAAGTTCAAGCTTTGCCTTTGCCCAGCCTGGAAAGAAGGAGTGGCAGACACCCATTCCTTCACGTGAATCAGAAGCTAGGCTGAGACTGTGAAATGCTTGGCACTGAAAAGGAGTCATGCCCTGCAGTAAAGGTAATCGTGGTGTCTTGTGTGCACAGGGCTCGAGGGCTGTGGAACTGCAGGGAAAGTGACGGGGAAAGGAACTGTATTGACTTGAGGAAAGTATATTTGATGGAAAATGCCAGGACTGATGGTAGGACGTAAGAGAGGCAGCCCTTGTTTTCTGTAACATACCTTCAACTCTGTCATGAGCTGGGCACCTCAAACCTTCCACTTCAATTATCCCTTTCCCTCAGTTTAACCACTGGGATATAGGAACTCACTGTTACTTAGCATTGCCTATCACTTGCAGTCTGGCAAGTTTCTTGACCAAGGGCCCTTGCATGCATCTCCCTCTCCATACTCTCCAGGACCATGCCTATGATGAGAAAAGAGTTGTTGGGCCCTCACCTTACTCGCATGGAGCACTGTAGCTCATCACCGTAGTTTCTTCTGAAAGATGAGAAAAAAAGTGCTGGTGAGATACGTTTGCCAAAAACTCTCTAAAGCAACCCATCATTGTGCCTCCATTTCTAGGAGAGGCATTCACTCAGCTTACAGGCCATGACTCTCCTCCACTGTGACATGTGACACCACTGGTATGTGTCAAAGATTTTGTATTTAGCTAGTCCAGATTCACCCCACATTTCTAGATCTTCCTCCCACTGGGGACCCCACAGAACAAGTTGTTTTCAATGTAATTCTTCTAAGAGGGTCCTCGCTCTTCTAAGCCATCCCCTCACTGTGGTACTTCTGCCTTTGCTGTCTCCCACAAAATGAGCATTTGAAAGCATGGCTCTGAGCAACGTGCTCCCCTCTCATTGGGAGAGTTAAACCCTAAGTGGTTTCACATACCAACTTCAAGCTTGCAAGTCCTGAGCCAGAAAAATAAGTATCTACCATTTTGAAACCCAAGAGGGTAAGTCCATATCTAGAGAGCTTCTAATTGGTAGTTAGATATGCATGTCAGCAGTGGTATTGTCTTAGGCTTGACACTTCAGAAAAATCCTTCCAGTGGTACATTTGGGTGGTTTCTGTAATACAGCATCTGAGCTCACCTGGCATGTAGTAATCATAGACCTTTATATTAGCTGGCTTATGATCCATCACTTGCATGTCCTGCTGCACCAGCAAAGTGTAGGTGTGAGGCTGTCTAGTCATCTAAGAACAAGAGACAGAAGGATTACGGCCAGAACCAAAGTCCTGTAGAAAAATCCCTTCTACCTGCTCTCAGGCTCCTGTGGAGACCTCACCACTGTGACAGATCTGTTCTGCTTTCCAGTGCATCTCAGAAATATCTTTTACTTCACAGGCTGTGGCCATCTCCCATTTTTTGGTCACCATATTTAACCCAGCTTATGAGAGACATCAAACCCACAGAGTTTAGGTATCTAAAGGTAGCACTAGTGTTGACCACCAATCCCCCATTCCCCTACAGTTCTGCTCTGAGCTTCTTCATGCATCTAGCCTCAGTGGCTATGTTCTTATACACAGTCCCATTACATCAGCTTTTATTCTCCATTTTCACACAACCCTCATCATTAGGCAGACAAAAGCAAGGTGTGGATGAACATCTGCTGGATGGTAGTAGTTACAGGACCTGCTGTTGATTGCATTCCCCCTTGTGCTACCTCGTATCCTGACCTGAAGTTCTTCTTTCTGCTGCCTTTCTACTCTGCTGCAGGTGTAGTGAAAGCAGAAACTCTGCAAATCTAACGCATCCACACAACAATAACCCACTTACTAGGAGGCTCAGCTTATTGACAGCTGGTGATGAAGAATCACAGAAATGTAGAAGTGCTCCTTAGAAATTCAAAAGTTTTTAAATTCATGCTAGGTCTTGTTTCTGGTGCCGTTTTTGTGTGCATATAGCTAGAGAAAGGCTAGATAGGTAGCTAATCTGTTGACTAATGAGGCTGTGGAGTGAGAACTGCTGTTCACACAACCATCTCATTTAATTTTGGGTGATCTTGGCAAACACCATGAGCAACCTTGTATGCTCCCTACTACAGTCATGCTGCTTAAGGGTTTTCTAAGAATTCAGGCTTGCTTGAATTTACTAGATGGATCCTACCAATACTCCCCAATCCTGATCAGACACTGTATATGGACTTTCAACAGTCTCTGAACAGTATCAACAGGTGTAGGCTTAATATCAGATTTAGCATCATGTGACTCAAGTTAAGTAGCCCTGTATACAGGCTCTACAGCTGAACAGCTGCAGGCTGACACAACACACTTCTCCAGGTCAGCAAATCTGACTGGTATGCAGGGACAACAGCTCTAGATACTTAAAATACTAACTGAACCAAGATACAAGAGTCAGCTAAAAGCTATCTGCCAGTCCATAGTCCCCTTAATGATGACATTAGCCTAAATTCTACTCACTTCCTCCAGGTAGAGAATGACACGGTCAGCTTCACTTTCAACTTTCTTCACTAAAGGCATTTTCTTTAGCTGAAAATAGGGGATAAAAGTAAGACTCTAACAGAAAGCAGAAATATTCAAGGATATTTGTCCTTGTGAGAGCACAGGCAAAATATTCACATGGCCAAGGAAGGCCTTAGGGTAGTGGAATGCAATGTATGGCCTGGAAGAGACTTTGGGTATAAAGATTTCTTGAGAAGAACCATGTTCCTCTGCCCACAGGAATAATCACAGTTCTGCATACAATCCTGCATGATGAACATCCACTATTGTTTCCCATCCCAGCTGGACACAAACTCACAGTCTCACCTCTTCCAACGAACCTGCCACGGGACTGTATCCAGACAGCAGCTCCACTTGGATCAGGACCATGTTGGTGGACACACGGTTCCCTGTGTAGCTGCAGCAGGAACCCAGGGGACAGCACTACTGTTACTTTCTGAGCCATGATCTCTAGATACTCCAGCCCAGCTTTGGTGCTCAAGTGGAGGAATGTGCCTTTCCTTCCAGTGTTTCTCCTGTAAGCATACTTGCTCCTGTACTGTAATAAATCTCTGTGCTTCCCCTGACTTCTCTCTTAATTGTGCTGAGCCAAAGAGAATAAATTCCTGGGAAGGCTTCTGGAAATACCTTCTCCAGACATGGCACGGAATGTCACATCCTCCACCTGCTCTCTTGGAAGGTCTGTCCCAAGTGAGGCAGGTGTACAGCAAGGGAGAGTCAACCAGGGGCAGAGAACGGAAGACTTAGGAATACTTGTCAGCAGTCAGTGCCACAGGACCTTCACATCACTAGTATTTTAAGACCTAATCCTAGAAGGAAGTGAGGCCCATAGACCTTGGGAGAACTTGTGGTGACTGGCATGATGATGAGATAGGGCTATAGCCTGAGTCATTCCACGGGACCTTGTACCTTCCACCCAGCTGAGGAGTGCATAGTTAAATGAAGTGAGACATCTTAGCACTTGGACCTCATGAGTAAGGGGAATCCTGGCCATCAAGAGACTGGTGTGGTGGCATAGGGGAGGCAAAGGGCAACTGAATATCTCCTACCGAGCATGAATCGTGACAGAGAACTGGCTGGCATTGGGTGCAGTGCATTCTGTCTGCAAAGACATGGCAAAGGTGATGTCACTCCTTGATGGAGGGATGTGGTACCGCAGAATGGCCTGCCAAGACAGAAAGAAGTTAGTTGGTAGAGAATAGCAGGGATTTTACTGAACAGTACCTTTGTCTAGCACTGACTGCTGTTTGCTGTTTTGCTCTATTGTAGGAGAAAACTATATGGGAGAAGCAGAGTTTCTGCTTGTGCACTGCTTCTGGTGGTGGTCACTGGGCTTCTTGGAGAAAAGATGCAGCTCTGATTGGGTGGAGATGATCCAGACTTCATCTGGGAAATTGCTATTCCCTTTCTGTTGGATCCCAGCTACTACTACCGGCCTTGAAGCCCAGATTCTTGCAAGTCACTGCAACAGTTCAGTCTTGTCTAGGTAGCAAGGTGAGAGGTCCCCTGGCTTTCAAGGTTTTTCCCCAGATGGATCTTTTCTCCCTTGCTGGGCTTACCTGCAGGAAGAGGCACCCTTGGCCCTGTACATGCACTCTATAAACTTGAGGAATGGTTGGCAGCTCCACTGTCTGCAGTAGGAGGCGATTGGTGTTGTTTACTCGGATGTTTTGGCTGAAACCCTCAGAGGAGAGAGAAGCCTGGAGATTAGGTCCATCCTTGTTGAAGGTCTTGCTTGCATACAGGGCTAGGGCTTCCAGGGCAACCACTGTGTCCTGAAGAAAGAGACACACATTGGGCAAAATAGGAGCCCTGCGTCCTGTGCATGCCCAGTCCTTAGCCTTTCCTTAATACTGCAGCCGCTGCACATTCAGGGTTGAGCTTTTCACTTGGACTTTCAGCATGGGATAGTCTCAGAGGAATGACAATATTGACCCTTTCCAAACCCTCAGGAGCTGTAAATCCATATATTTTAAAAAATTTTCTTTATTTTTTTTAAAAATATATATTTTTTAAAAATTTATTTTTTACTATAGGCTGTCCTAGAACCCATTGCTCTCACAAACCATAGCTGACACCAGGTTCTCTGATGATGATGGTTCAAGGGGATTACCTGAGTTGAAGCAAAGCCTCCATAAGGGTTTTGCTGCTTGATGAGCCAAGACACAATCTGAGACACCTTTCTGATTTCATCTGAAGACAAAGTTGACTTTGAAAGGTGAGCCATGAGGATACTAGATGTCAATTCCACATCAACAGATGGAGCCCGATACCAATATAGGGAGTCTTGTTCCTGTTTGGACTGTTGACTCCAGAATATTTGGTCATCTAGAGGTGGAGCGGGAACACTTATGGAGTGTGGATTCCTTTGGCCATTCAGCCCTGGGATCTCCACACAATTCTGCCAGTGACTGTCTCTCCAGCCCCATGGTCTTTGGTACCTGATATTGTGGCCATCTCATCCAATCGTTTGAGGATTTTCTGCCTGAGTGCCTTATCACCTGCTACTGCAAAGGCGTTTGCGGCTAATGCCAGGCTGTAGAGGTTGGAGCTGCCAGTATCAGCATTGACCAGGTTCCTTATACATTTCAGAGCTTTCCATACAACTGGGTCCTAGGATACAAATGAAAGCACACCAGTTGCTGGCAGAGTGCATGAGGAGGGAACACAGCCTTGATGTGTGCGAGGAGGGTAGAAACAGGGACAGGACACACAGGGAGAAAACTGGTACCGTGCCCCTGTGTGGACAAAGGCAGAGAGCCGGTGCACTGCCAGCCAGTCCCTGCTGCCAATACTCACGGAGCGTGGCATCCCTGAGTGTATGAGAGCTGTGATGATCACAGAGCTCATCCCCAGTCCCTCTTCCACTGCACCCTGCAGCCACCACAAAACAGAGAAGAGGAGGGTTACTGTGGGGAGAGAGGCCAAGAGGTTTTTCAGTACTTTCCGCTCCCTGAGCAAATTCCAAGCCAGTGCAGGCAACAGTGCTGGTCCTATTCCTCCACTAAGGAAGTGCCAGGGCTAGTATCTGCTTTTGCAGGTCCTGTTTGTGGGAGTACTTCTCAGCTACAGTGCCCCAGGCTACTCAGGGTAGCTGATTTCCTGCCTCTGCTTACCACTGAGCACACTCCGCTTTCCCCTCCCCCACAAAGATTTTCAGTAGTGGATTTCAGCACCAGGGGAAAGTGATGTTTCCACAACCCCACTGCAAGATGGCACTTCACTTGAGGGCCAGGACGATGGCAAGGGTATGGAGGAGCAAAAGAAAAGGTAGTTTTTGCAAAGGTATCATTCCCTTCACTTGAAGGATTAATTATCTGAGGTCCTGTCTGCTGAACTGCTGCTGGATCCACTTTGGTGGTACTCTGTGTGTGTCTGTGCATGCACAAGTGCTGTGTGTCTGATTGTATATGGCTCATTCCTGGCAAGGTTAATCTCACATGAGTGACTGCCATCAATCTTTATTCACTCAATTTCTGATCTGACTCTCTCTGTACATGGGGGAACTCATACTGTAGGAAGAATCAGCAGCTCAGTAATGGGAAAGGAAGCTAAAACAGTTTACCAAGGGAACAACACAGAGTTGGAAAACTTTTTTTTTTTTTTTTAAGGTATATGTTAATTTTTGAGATGGGGCTAGAGTAGGACACTGGTTCAGTTCCCATGTACGTATCATCAAATGCAAACCTTCATCATTCATAACCTGAAAAAGTACCACCATGACTAAGCACAACCCTGAGTGTCACCCAAGGGTGACCTTCGGCACATCGGAATCTCCCTCCTGCAGTAGGGTTTGTTTGTTCTTGGCACCCAAACTGGGCCAGAAAGTGAAAGCTCTGAGATACCTAAAGAACAGTCAGGACATGTCATACCATCAGACCATTGTTGAAGAGCTTCCCCACACTCTTGAAGCAGCCAGATGGAGTCTGACTTTTAATCAGGGCACTGGCAGCATCCCTTATATTCTGCTCATCTATGTGGATGAAGTCCTGGGCTTGGCTGAAGGTCTTGAGGACAAGGGCAGTTAGCCTAGAGCCAAGGAAAGGAGAAGAAAATCGGACCAAGCCAAAAATTGATACCCATTTCTTGTAGGAGACAGGAGTCTCTGTGTCTTCCACTATCTCAGCCCTGGAGAGCAGTCCAAAGCTTCTGTGCAGGTGGAGAATTGGAAGCAATGCATGAGTTAGATGCTATTGAAACTTGACCTAAGATCCATTTGCAGCAAGAAAGAAAAAAATCGACAGTTAAGTGCTCTGTCAATTCCAAGAGGGTGTGTTTGTGTGATTTGAAGCCACGAGGGCTGATATTTGTTGAGCTCACTCAGCCATTTTCCCAATCCTGTTAAGGCACAAAGCACTCTGCAAAACTTGAAAAGAAGGTGTCTTTGCAGCCAAGTTTTCAGAATCAGCCTCAGTTGGGGTGCTCAAGTACAAAAAATCAAACAGGGGTACCTCAAGTGAGTTAATTGGCATGGTTCACTTCCAGAAAGTCTCAGAAACAGTTTCTGTTCAAAACTCCACACCCTCAGACTCCACCAGGTTCCCCAGACAAAAATCCGAGCCAGTTTCAGCCTGACCAGGTTAATCTGTTTCTCCTCAACTGTGTCTGGATATCTCTTCTTACCATGTGTTCCCTGGCTCACTTCCTTCCCCAAAGGCACTGTATGAACCGTCTGTGTGCTTGTACAGGAGTTGCCGCTGATATCCTGTGGGAAAAGGGGGTAGTGAAGATGCTCTGTGTCTATTGCATTCTCAAGGTGACAATGTGCCTCTTCAATCCTGCTGATTATTATAGAGAACATTGACTCTGAGGAATTCAGCAAAGGGCTTTCAGGGGGGCCGCCATGTACCCCTTGTTCAGCTGAGACACAGCAACCTGATTCACACTGCTGTAATTCCCATGGTGTCGGGCAAGTGATGCTACACAAATGCTGTTCAGCACCAAGCCTCTGCTGACATCCCCACTGCACAACCTGCTGTAGTGAACATCACCAGCTTAATAACCCAAAATGAGCATGAATCCACTTACCACTTTGCAGATAGCCAATTGCCTTCTGTTTGATTTCTGGAGTGAGTTGTCCTGTTTCTTCAAGGTATCGTGTGATAAAGACATTAGGGGCAAAATGAACCATGTTCTGCTCACCACAGCCACTGGGCATCTGGAGGAGCTCATGTATGTTGTCCAGTGCTGTTCCCAAAATGTCACCTGTAGGACAGAACCACAGCTTTGGGAGCTTTACATATTCTTGCATACAAAAAAAATTCTGATCTCACCAGTTCTCCAGATAATCTGCTAAAACCAGTCTCTGCACCTCTGCTCACACTATAGTGACTTTCATGTCTGTAGAGCCCTGCAGGAATGGTGATATGGTACTTGTCTGTCTTTCCCTTGGCTAGGTGAAATTATATGTCTATCTGTCCCAGTGTCAGTTGTATAAGAGATGGGATGCTTCTCTGGAAGACATGAGGGCCTAGTATCACACCTCACTGTACATATTCTCTCTTGTGAGACATGGTGACACCAGAAGAAAAGACTCCTGCAGAGCAAAATCTTACTTTCCAAGACCCCCTTAAATCTCACCTAAGAAAGAGATGTGGGCTCTCTCCGACCCAAGGACCACGTTCTCTGGCATAGTGAATGTGATTGTCTCTGAAGCTGAAGTTCCTGCAGATGGCAAAACCATCAGAACAACAACAGGCCGAGGGAGATGGGAGACACACAGTCAACCTCAGGAGTCTGGTATCACCTCATCACTTGGCAAAATCAGCATTCAACAGAGAGGATGACATAGAGATCAGGCCACCTGCTGATGAGTGACTATGATATGGTTAGGTGGTGGCTTGGTGCTCCCCAGGAGTTTGTCATAGTACTGGGTAGAGCTGAATGGCTTTGCCTGCTCATAAAAGCTCCAAAATCCCTGACTTTCCCCTCCCAATGCACCTCCAGATAGTTCTAGAACTGTTCACACACCACACTGCTTCTGCTTGGTCTTCTTGCTCTGTGTGTATGTACAGCTCCAGTGACAAGATAGTCCCTGTATCTGGGGTACCTGCACCTACCTTTAGGGCACAGGAGTGAGGTGTGTGTCTTTTCCTCCAGTAGCCCCTCTGCCTGGTGAGGAGAAGGCTGGTCAGGTCAGAAGGGAGAGCAGTAAAATGAGACAGCAACGGTGCAGCACCCCACCTTCCTGCAAGCACGTGTTCCATCCTCCTAGGCCGTGCAAAAGGCCTCACACAGACAGTGGGGATATGTGTGCTGACAGTGAAGTGACCCTGGGAAGCAGTTTTCTAAGCTGCTGCATGGTCTCTGCCCCCATAGCGCTGCTAGCAAGCAGTTCTGAAATCTCTGCCCCATCAAATGGAGGTGCTCAGCTCATGCCCTGACCCAGCCTACCCTTAGAATCAATCCTTGATCAGCCTCCTCAGGAAACATGCCTACCTGCCTGGCTCGCTCACCCTTCCCAGAGTTACCTACTTGGCTGTTTTGAGTCTGACCTACTTCCAATCTTGCCAGAACCTTGAAGAAGACTCTGACCTTCACCAGCAGGTGTTTAACCACTGTGTCCTTCCCTCCAGACTCTGGCACAACAGCTGTACTCTCAGTGCAAACATCTTCCTGTTCCGTCACCTCAGCAGTGACAGTGAAATTCACCTTCCCTAAAGAACAAAACATCGAGAGGCCAGTTGGCACAGTCATGCCTGTGTTTTAGTTTTCTCATTCATGCTTTGTATAATAGGCCACTCTCCCTTCCAGCCCAGCTCTGGTTTCCTCAAGCAGCTCTGCCAGTGCCTCCCACTTATGCCCGTCTCTCATCTCCTTACCTAATTTTGTAGCCTTCACATCCCAAAAGAATGTTTTTGCTGAATCAGGACACAGACAAGCAGTGAACCTGGTATTTGCATGCATAAATTCAAAATCCCTGGAGTCCATTAGGCTAAGCTGGAGCTAGAGGCAAAACAAAAGGGAGTTCAGATTACAGAGTTGCTGCTGTGTTTTTCCTTTCAGCTCCTTGATCCAAATGTCAGTCAAGCTCAGACGTCCAGGGTGAGTATGATGATGGCCCTATTGCAATATCTATGGGCCACCAACAGCCCATGGACATTGCAGTCCTGTAGGGTTGAACTTACGGGGGGGATAGGCTGGACAGAGATGGCTCTGCATGGAGCTTTGTGGAGAGCTTCCTTGGTGTCTTTTGCTCAGTGCCTGGTGAGGCAGCCCCTTGTCTGGGTCTGTCAGTGAAATACTGTTACCACACATCCCTCCACCCAAAAATCATCCTGAAAGGAGCCACTCACCACCATGCACTGTTTCATGTAGCTGAAAACTTTGACTTTCAGGGGAAACGACTCCCCTCGGAAGATGGAATAGGGCAAGGTGGGTTCCATGAAGAAGGGTTTGAAGCTCTGCAGGCCGGTGATCTCTGAGATTCCCAACCCATGTCTCTCTGAGATGCAGAAAGTCATGGCTTTCCAGTCTGTTATACTGTCAGGTACTGTGGCAGCTAGCTCAGCAGTCCCTGAATCACTGAGGAAAAAACGGAGTGGAAGGGGTTGTCCATGTTATACAACCAGCCTGTATCTTCTGACACTTCAGCAACACTACCAACCAAACTTCCATCCACTTCCAGCCACAGCTCAGCAGTCATTATTATGTGTCACTTACATATCTGCATCCACAAAATCAAAGACAGTCCTGCCCTGAAATGGGTATGATCCAGCAAAATGAGATAGAGAGTTAGGGATCCTATTTTGCAGAATGTTGGCACATGGGAGAACTGAGAAAGCTGAGATATGTGAATAGCAGAACAACAGTGGATGGTTGAATTTAGCAAGACCTTTGACTCCCATAGTACCTTGTAGCCAAATTAGTGTGGACTGGACAAGTGGGTGATAAGGTGAGCAGAAAATGTGCTATACCACTTGGGAAAAAGGGTGGTTATTGGTGACACAAAGTCCAGCTGGACCCATGACATCCCTCGGGAATTGATACTTGAGCCAATACTGCTTAGTGGTTTTATTAATAACCTGGCTAATAGGAGAGAGGGCATCCTCAGTAAGATTAGCAGACTACCTTGGTATGTATTAGCAGACTGTACCTTATTGGGGAGGGATTTCTGATATGCTGGAGGGAAAAGTTGCTGTTAAGAAGAACCTTGACAAACTGGAAAATTTGGCTTGAAAATTAGTAAATACTAAATTCTGTATGTGGGATGGAATAATACCATGCAACAGTGCAGGCTAGTTAAGACTGGATAGTAAGCAGCTTTGCAGAATAAGAGGTGGGGGTTCTGGTGGATAACAAGTTGAGCACATCTCATGTGCCCTT
The DNA here is from genome assembly GCF_036013475.1 of Columba livia. Classification (NCBI taxonomy): domain Eukaryota; kingdom Metazoa; phylum Chordata; class Aves; order Columbiformes; family Columbidae; genus Columba; species Columba livia. Next base: position 307,933 of record NW_027043810.1, read on the forward strand.
ACAGTAATGAAGGCCATCTACTTCTGGACTGTATTAAGTAGACTGCAGGGACTAGGTTGAGAAAAATTATTTTTCCCCTGTATTCTTCCCTTGCGGGACCACATCTGCAGTGTTGTGTCCCATTTTTGCCTTGCAGCATAAGAAATATATTGACATACTTGGATGCATGCAGTGGAGGACTTCCAAGATGGTCAGGGGGCTGGGACATTTGATGTACAAGGAGAGACTGAAAGAACTAGGGTTTTCAAACTTAAGAGGGAAGATCTAGGGGAAGACATTTTTGTTTTCTACAGCTACCTAGTGGGAAGGTGTAGAGACAATGGAATCAAACTCTTCTGAGGTGCATATTGATAGAATGAAAAGTAACAGACACAAGCTGGAATATGAGAAATTCTGACTCAGGATTAAAAATATACCATGAGGATAGTCAAATGCTGGAACACTGGAACAGGTGCCCAGATAGTTTGTGAAGTCTCCATCCTCAAAGATACACAGTCCTTGACTACAATAACTTGATCAAACTGGATCTGCCTTGCACAGGATGTTGAGCTACAGATCTCTGGAGGCCTCTTCCATCCCACAGGGGTCTATGATTTTAAGTTCCTCAGAATCATTTGAAAAATCTCAAGCAAAGACAGGAGGTGAACCAAACCTCCATTGTCTTTATTCACTTCTTCACACCTCCCTTTTCTTTGTGGGCACAGAAGGCAATAATACCCTGACTCTGCTCCTGCCCATTCCCCCTCCACTGTGGCTGGCAGGAGGTCTGGATCAATGTGGGGCTACAGTCCATAATTACTCACTTGATGGGAACCAGAGTCCAGATGAATGTTTCTGGAAACCAGGTACGTATTGGCCCTGCCTCGCTAGCCAGCTCAACGTGCTCTGACTCAGCATGTTCAACAGCAGCATCTGTTTCTGGGTCCAAGTTGTCCAAGTCTGCCAGCTCTCCATAAGCTATTGGGAATACAAGCATTCATTCAGAGCAACTGTGAGATCAGGACAGTGTTCAGCTGGGGAAAGCTCAGCTCTCTGTCCCTCCCACTCCAATCCCATTTGTCCTCTCCAAGATGCCCTCAACCTACATAACCATTGTCTCCCACACGAAAATCCAGGAGACCATGTGAGTTCCAGTATATGTGTGTTCCCCCATGAGGGGGAGATAGCAGAAAGGCCTAGATACTGCCCAGTATCAATCTTGGCTCACACTGTAGTTTCCAGCAAGACCTTTCCTAGTCTTACAAACAGATGTTCCTTCCTGAGACAGCTGCCTCATTTTCCCCCTTGAGCATATTATCTTCCTGCCTGTCAGCAGAAGCTTCCAGGCAGGTTCTTCCTATGCAGCCAACCCTTCACCTTTTCAGTGTGCTGGACACACATAAACTTCAGGACCCTCCCTCTCTTCCTGTGGGGCACATCTTCTGTGCAACCTCCCACCCAGCTCTGGAGCCATCCCCAGTTCCTGAGGATACATGTTCAGCTGCCCTTGTGCAGCCTGTATGTTACCCATGATTTCCAAAGAAACAGGATAAAGATGTACACATGTAGTCATAGTAGAAGGTGGTCTGGGTGCGGCATTCAATTGGAGACTTGATTTTAAGGTTGGTTAAAAATGTTAGACCTGAATTCTGGAGGAAAGAAGAGGAGGAAAAGAAGGCAGATTTCAGTGCAGGGGGTGGTATGCCTGAGGGTCTGTCTCTGCTCCCATGTTCTAGCATATTGCCCACCCTGTGTAGTTGCACCTCAGCCTGACCTGTGAATTTATACAGGGAGAGAATGCAGAACCACCCTTCTCCCATGGCCTGGTCCTGGCCACTCATACCAAAGGAGACTCTCTCCAGTCAGGATTGTGGGGGTGACCACTTGCATGTATATGTCCACACATGAAGTCGTCATTTTAGCACCACGGTTTGCTGCCCACCCTAACACAGACTTGTCCTCATCTTTCACCTGCTATTTCTTTCTATTACTTTTTCCCTCCTTTCCCCAGTCCCCCTTTTCTTTCAGGTTCATTGCTTTTGCAACCTCCAATTTTATCTGACTCAGGCTGATACTTGCCTCTCCTTCCAACCCCTAGAAAGTCAGAGGGTCTCGAGTTTAGGATAAATGGAGAGCTGGGTTCTAGGGATATGGGTTAATGGGAATTTATCGAGCTGAAAGCATGGAGTGTCAGAGATCTCTTAGTTCAGAAGCTTGACAAATTCAGAACTTGAAGTTGCCAGTGATCACAGGAAAGACAATCTGTGAAGCTACCCAGCTCTGACCTAGGATATGAAAGGACTCAGCTCTGGTAGTCAGGTTTTCTGGAAGTTAGATTCACCTTCAGAAGTTCATAGACATCTGGTTGTGACACTGCGTAAGAGTATCTGTTGTACGTGAATGGTGACATTGATCCTGGTGGAAGGGTGGTCTGAGAGGAACCAATGATTCCTGGGCTCTCGTGGTTAGTGCAGTAGTCACTGTAAGAGTCTGTGAGGGTGCTGGGGTGCTCCTGAGAATAGCTGAACATATTGTACACCTGTAGACCAAGAATGAAAACAGTACAGGTCAGTGTGAGAGGTGGGAAGTTTTTCATTTCTATCTGGAGATTTTCTGTGACCGCAAAGGCAGAGCTTAGGTCCTGCCTGACACAAAAGTCTCACCCCAAAGGTTTTTGAGCTTCATGGAGAGCCTCCACAAGTTTTAGATACCTAACATCAGAGATGAACATGAACCCCTCTGGAGTATGACTGCATAGTTGTGGCCACTTCTAGCTCATAGATTGTACCTGTGAGCTCAATGTATACTGTAAAGGTACCTTCCCTGTAAGAGTCATTAGATAGCCTCTTGTCTGACTGAAGACACATCCTGGATCCACCAAGACAGTGTCAAGAGGCAATTCAAGGGTCCTTAGACCCATTGCATCTGAGGTCTAGAGGTGAAATTGAACCTTTCCACTGCCAAGGCATCACTTACAGTCCAGTTTGTGATTGGAAGGACTGTCTGTTTCATGCAAGCTGGAACAAAGAAATGGAACCTACCACACATCTTTTTGAATGTAACTTTTTCAAAGCACTATCATGAATTTTTCAGGAGATGGAAGTCTCTTGCCATCTGGTTGCCACTGTGGCAAAGCACTCTAAGTTTAACAAAGATGTGCCTTTGGGCTATACTTAGGGTGGACACTGATCCCTTTGTAGACACTGAAAATTTTGACTGGTATTTGATGTTGGCCTTCATTTTTTCTCATTAAGCCATGTCCTATCCCCCTCTCAAGTGCCTTATTAACCAGTGCCTGCAAAGAGATACTCAAAAAGCATCTCTCCAATATTAGCAAGGCTCAGCACTAAAGTGACTCACGCTATCTCTGGATAGCTCAGCCTCTGGCCTCAGGAGAAGGACACTCTGGTCTACAGCATGGATACTACATAAGGAGCCTCGTGCAGCCTGCAAATGGAGATGGACAGTCGATCCTGGGAGAGCCACTCTGCCTGAGAAGCCAAGCTTCACCTGAAACAGCAGGAGAAAGAGGGATTGAAGACATTGATAGAGGAAGGAAAGGGGAGACTGTGGGTATTGGATTCTGCTGGACATACATTGCCAATTTGCAGTTAATTAGCTACCCTCCTGCCTGCCTGATGTTTTGTTCACTACTTACATGGTTCCTGAAGCACTTGGAGACTTTCAGACTGAAGATGTCCGCTGCCACTTGTCCTTCAGGGAAAGCAATGTAGACAAAGATGGTAGCCATGGGCGAAATGAGGTCAATGGGCAGACTGACATTGAAAGCCCCATTATACTGACCTGAAGAAAGAAGGAGAAATAGAAGAAGTATAGGAAGAGGCAAGGAAGTCTGTTTCCAAGGATCACAGAAGCATCATACTCATCCTCTATAATACTTCTGTACAGTTACGTGGATAAAGACTATTCTGCCTTGCCTCTGGGGAGGCCACAGCCAGTCCAGGATGTAGGTTAGTGCCATTTTGTAGCACCAAATGAGGATCTTGTTAACAGTGTGCACTTGGGAGAAAAACGACTTTCCACTTGAGTCCAGCAAAAAGATTCAGTGGGTTTTCTTGGAGGTGTCTGATAATTCCTGCTTGGCAGATAAACTCTGACAATTTCATCATTTGATTGAAAAAAAATAGGTAAATTAAAAGACAGAAGAGAGATACCATATTTGCCATTTTCTCTTGACTTTTTGTGCCAGACCTGGGTATTCCTGTTGGTCTCAGATCTCTTTTCTCTCCTTTCTCATTTAGACTGGAAGTGCTTTCCTCTGGGTCCTTAATCTGTCCCTGGTATTTAAATGCTCTTACCTAATGATGGATCAAGAAGTACTGTTGTTTGGCCATGATGTACAAGGGATCCTCTGGCCAAAACCTAAAGGGCAAAGAACAGAACAAAGGGTTGATAGTGCCCCTGCTCCATGCCTCTGGGCCAGCAAAGGGCCCTGTGCTGACACAAGCCCATCACAAAGCTGACTTCATTGATGGTGCTGCCTGGCACTCACCAGGTGGTAGAAGTCTGCTCTGGCAGCCCCATCCCCCAGCTCTGTGGCTAGGATGTGATACTGCACAGTGACCTGCTGCACGTCCCCACAGGGCAGCATTGCCCGCACTGGCTGGATCTTCACAGAGCTGCGGCTGGAAGAGTAGAAGGCCCTTAGTGTGAGGGATGCAGTGCCATAAGACACCCTCACATTTCGACCTCTTAAGTCCTCCGGCTGGGTCTTTGCCTGTGACACAAAAAATGTTTCTCGGTGTCTGAAGATTTCCGACAACCCTCCTCACACCAAAATCAAGACTGACTGTACAGTGGGTTCTGAACTTTCCCAGGGTAAAGTGTCTATTTCCACCTAAGCCAAGCTCAGTCAGCCCCTTTCTGTGGAGTCTGGCATTGTCTGCTCCACCATCTGCTGTGGAGTCTGGCATTGTCTGCTCCTCTGGGATAATTAGCACCTAAAGAGGAGTCCAGGAGCTGTATACTACTAGGACTTGGGCTAAAGCCTGAACTTCAGCAATGCTGCTGCCACCCTGAGAGCAAGCCAGATAGTTAGACTGTGTAAGAGTGGCTTATTCATCCCTGGATCAAACCACTGAACCCTTTGCTTCTGTCTGGTACTTGTGAGGAAAGTATGGATCTGCCCTAATATTGCATTTCACTGTTCAATATTAGCCCACTCACACGCTGTATTTCTTTTAGTGCTTTCTCTGATCCATAGGTTAGAGGTGGCAGGGAACAAATGAAGATGAATAGCCTTGCTCATCTTTAACCTATGACCTATCTGCACTGAGACTATGATAGTAACATTTTTTGGGCTTTCAGCAAGGTCAGGACCCATCATATAAAATTCTGTATGCACTCTGATAAAGAGACAGGGCTTGTCTTGAAGTGCCTTGACCTTGAAGTTGGGTAGAGCATGGCCAACAGGTTGAGGGAGGAGATTCTGCCCCTCTACTCTGTCCTGGTGAGACCCCGCCTGGATTACTGCATCCAGCTCTGGAGCCCTCAGTAGAGGAAATACATGGACTTGTTGGAGACGGTCCAGAGAAGGGTCACCAAGGTGATCAGAGGGCTGTAACATCTCTCCTGTGAGAACAGGCTGAGAGTGTTGGGGTTGTTCAGTCTGGAAAAGAGAATGCTCAAGGGAGACCTTATTGTGGCCCTTTAGTACTATAAGAAAGATGGTGGCAGACTTTTTATCAGGACCTGTTGCAACAGGACAAGGGTAATGGTTTTAAAGTAAAGGAGACGGGATTCTGGCTAGACACGAGGAAGAAATTTTTTACAATAAGGGTGGTAAAATACTGGAACAGGTTGCCTATGGAAGTGGTAGATGCCTCATCCCTGGAACCATTCAGTGCCAGGCTGGATGAGGCTCTGAGCAATCTGATCTAGTTGAAGATGTCCCTGCTCATGGCAGAGGCCTTGGACCTTTGAAGGTCCCGCCCAACCCAAACTATTCAATGATTCTATTATTAGAAATCTACTCCTACGACCAAACAGAGAGTCTTCCCTGTTCATGGGAAAGCAGATGGGAAGTTTTCTCTCTCAATTCCCTGTTGACGGCATCCCCGTTTAGCTTCTTACATCCTGATTACCTGCTCTGCTCCAGATTGGCTTGGAACAACTGTTTCCTTACTAACCTGCCTTCCTTCTTCCCTAAGTTTTCTGCCTCTTATATCCCAGTTTTCTCCTAACTCTTACATTATGTGGAAACACCACACAAACTGGTCACTGCCATTTTATTCTCCACATATATTTTCAGATGCTTATTCCCTAGTTCCTTTCCTATCTTCTTATTCCACACCATGTGGGAGTTCTTCCTTTGCTCTTTGCCCATGTCCAGCCCCATAAAGTCCTTTCCACCTCAGAAGGAGTTACAATGTAGGTAGACCTCAGTCACAATTTCATGGGGTCCCTGTCCACTGCTCCATCTATCATCATTCTCCGGACTGGTCAGGGACTCTGTGTCGTACCAGCAGTCAGAACTCTGGCTCTGCTTTGGGCTATTCCTCTTGCCCTGGATTTACGATTTCATTGTTCCATGCCTCTGTCTCCCTGGCTATACTGAGACAACTTCACAGACTATAGATCTGAGGGATGCACTGCTTAATGCTAGCCAAATCCAATGTAATTATTGGTCTTAACCTGTAGTAGAACTTTACTGCTGTTGTCCCATGCTGACGTGTCTAAGGTGAAAGATGCCATCCCAGTGTCATCTATGAAGTAGGTCTTGATCTGCTTCCTGCTACCGTGGGACACTGTAAGAATCACTTCCTTGTTCTTCACGTGTGTCCCATTAGCACTTTTGAGTTCCAGCTGTAATGATGCAGAGAACAGTCGCAGAATTGAAGGCCTCGGGATTTAAAATCCACCTCACAGTACAAGTTCCAGTTCCCCTCTCTGAAAAGGGACTCTGTGGCAGAAAGCAAACCCCCCTCTCTCCCCCTCCCTTCTTCAATATGGAAGGAGTAGACACATCTCCCTCTCTCCCTGCTGTTTGAGGCTAACAGCTTGTTTTGTTCGGCCTCAGGAGCCCCCTGGCCAGGGCCATTAAGAGAGAGAAGAAGGGAGTGCTGAGGTGCCAGGGAGCCGCTGGGTGCCTGTGGCCAGTGTGGGGGATGTTTGGAAGCTTCAGGGGCACCCCACAGCCAGTGTGGGGGTGCAGAGAAGTTTCTGGAATGCCCACAGTCAGATCTGATCAGGCTATAAAAAAAAAAGGGATTCTTGTCGTAACTCTGCCCTTTGTTGCGGATCTCTTGGAGCACGAGCCAGATGCTGCCGCCAAGAGCCCCGCCTGGGATGGAGACTCCACTTGCCTTGCCGCCGCATGTGTGAGTAAAATTAGTCCTTGCAGGATTGCAAGGGTATCTACTTTCCGTGTACATTTGCATGCGTACTTTCTGTGCTCAATACAAGCACGTGTAAAATTAATCCTCGCATAATCATGGGTGTATTTTCCTACCATGCTTCCACATAAGCATGTGTAACTTTTTGTGCACATCTGCACGCTTATTTTCCATGCTCAATACGAGTACGTGTATAAAATTAATCCTCGCATAATCACGGATGTATTTTCCTCCCATGCTTCCACATAAGCCTGTGTAACTTTCCGTGAACATTTGCACGTGTATTTTCTGTGCTCAATACAAGCACATGTATAAATTATGTCCTCGCACAATCACAAGTGTATTTTCCTCCCGCGCTTCCACTTAAGCACGTGTAATATTCCGTGCACCTTTGCACGTGTATTTCTCCTCGCAGGATTGCAAGTGTTTTATAAATTTACCCTCGCGGGATTGCAAGTGTACACTTTCCGTACTCAATATGAGTACGTGTATCCCTTTAAAATAATCCCACACCATGTTCAGGCAAGTGTGTACTCCTCCTGGACTCAGAGACGGCTCCAACATTGTTTTGGGTGAAGCCATGTGCATGCACTCTGTGGACCGCCTGTTGTATTAGTTGCTGCGCCTTAATAATTTTCCTCAACTGATATCCGAACCTGTGTTCAAGTCACTTTTGGAGTGCTAAAACCCTGTTTCTCACAGGTTTAATAAAAGTTGTTTTGGACCCTGTTGTCCCTTAAACCAACCTTGGGGTGCCTCCGTGACAGACTCTCAGTATGAACTCTAACTCCACCAACTGCTCCCCATTTATGCAGCAGCCATCTCATCTGGCAAAGCCATGTGCCTATCCCATGGTTGGACCTTTGGATTAACTCTTGGTAGAGATGTCAAAGGAGAGACTGGGACAGATGACTGTGCTAGTATCTTTGGGCAGCTCAGACAAGGGGACCCCTCAGTACTTCCGTGCCTGACATCTCCTTAGGCTCAACTTCTGGCCTTTCCATGTTTCTGTGCTGTTCACTTACATTTCCATAGTAGGGAGCTCCTTGCTGATAGTAGTAGCTTGTACCCCAGAATTGGAGAGTTGTGATATCAAAAGTAACCTTGCAGTTTTCAGTGGCGTTGAACTCCACTCCTAGGAAAGATGGAAGGTATATGCAGGTGAGTATCACATGTCTGAATAAAGGCAGCAGGATTGGATGGACTGAGGTAAGAGGTTGCTCATAGGAGGTTGTAGTTTCTCCATGTAACTTCAGGAGTCATTTAACACACGCACTTCGCAATAGTGCCTCCTACATTCTGACCTGCTAGACTGACAGCACTCTACTAGGAGGTCTCTGACAGTTCTCAAATGCTCTTTCTGACTTTGTTTAAGATGGTCTTACTTGTCTTACTTGTAATTATCCACTCCCATTCTCCTCCCATTCTCACAGCAGAGTCACTAGAAGGCAAAATTTTGTGTTGCCTTCACCATGTTAGTTTACAGTCTGCTGTTTTGTTGTGTGGTGCCCATCTGAAATCACTGTAGTTGTTTGCTATGTGAATGTATGTCGATGCTTTCAGCAAGGACTGCAAAACATTTTCTTGCAAGGAAAGGTTTGTAAAATTTTGTACGAGAGAAAACCTCATAGGATGGGATATTTAACAGTAGCTCTGGACAAGTATCCTCATCTCCCTGTCTGGGATGTGGAGATAAAACAGTACACAGTTGGGGCCTTGATTATCACTGGTTACTCTGAGTATCTTCTAATTCCAATGGACTTTCCTAAAGTATGGTTTAGGAGCAAGAGAACCTGGCCTCATCCACCTTTGTGCACATTTCTACTGTGACTAGAAGACAAGAAAAAGCAGCTCTTGTCCATCTCTGACAAACCAAGGTGACTGTCAGAGCTGGACTGGCCACAGCTTGTGCAGGAGCAAGCATACTGGTAAAGCCCATCCTGCAGCTGGGAGAATCCACATGTTTTATGTGAGTCAGACCTGGGTGCTATGGTACATGAGAGCATCCATGCTGCTGTGGTGCTCCCAGGGAAGACACAACTCTCTGAACACTTGACCCCATGGCAGCCAGTGCAGATATCTCCAGTGGTTTGGTGGGAAGACACAAGGATCCATGAAGAGTCTTACAGATGGAAACCCAAAGACAGGCATGTTGCACGAGTGTAAAGTTAAAGTAAAATATTTTCCACAAAGCGTAGAATCAGTTTTTGGTACCTGTTCCACTTTCTTTCAGAAAAGCCACAGCTTCCAGGTTGAAATCATAATTGTCACCGTGCTTCTGGTGGTAGATTTGAATATTCACCTCAGTACCAAAGCAGCCATCCTTGTTTGTCTGAGGATGCAAAATTGTATCTGTTAACCAACCATGAATGCTCTAGTCCCTTCTGTAGTGCAGATCAAACCCAAGTTCCAGAAGCCTAAAAGTACATGATAAAGACACTTGAGTTAAAGCATCAACTCCCGTACTAACATGAAACATACTGCTTTTCTGTGGAGCAGTCACTAATAGGAGATGCTGTTTCACAGGTATCTCTTCTTCACACATTCACTCATATGCCAGTAGCAAACATGAGTTGTCATTTCTCCCTGATGACATGATTTCTTCTTCTAAGGCAGGATTTATCTTTAAGATATGTGGTGCATTACTTAAAAATATGTAAACAAATATAGATACATTAATTCAACCCTAAAGATGAATGAGTAAAGTTTGTGCTAATCTGCAATTGCTTGTTTAGCTGCAAGGCATAATCTTTGTGTTTCCAAAACAGCTGTTTCTGGGAAACAGCACATAGATTTTCGCACCAGATTAAAAAGTGGTGCGAAAAAACATCCAGTGGAAGTAAATCGATGTGGAGAGTGTTTGTACTTTTTATTGGTTTGTTGCAACACCGTTTTGTAGGCAAATCTGCAATAGTTAGCTTGCCCACAGATGCTTCTTCCTTTGAGTGCATCTCAGAGCTGTCAGAGAAATCACTGAGAGAGGCTAAGGTTACTACACTAGGGAGTTAAGGACATATCAGTCGTTCAACCCCAAGCAAAGAGCATGCTGCTTCAATAGCTGATGCCTGTCCCGTTCCTCCATTTAGCATTCTTCTCTCTCTTTGCCCTGTTCCTCTCTTTTGTGAGAGGAGTGTATGTCCCATATGCTCACCTCGCCAGTGTAATCCTTACAAATACTGTGCTTGGCTTTGGAAGACTTCCGATTATAGCGGATATGTTTACGGCACACCACAGCCTTCACAATACCATGGACTGGTTTCCCATATGTGTACCTGGCAAACATGGCAGAGAGGATTACACTCACATACAGAAACAGTGGCTCAAGGGTGAATAGTATCAGCTTTAGTCTGTGATTTGCAGCTATACAACCCAGCAGTACGCAGTATCTTCATGGTTCATGAGCTCAGCAGAGGCTAAGAAGTTAAAGTGACTTAATCAGACAGAGATAGAAGGCAGTGGTGTATGAGTTCTCTCCAAGTCAACACTAGTCCCACCAGGCAGTGCTAGCGGACATCACACTGGTCAAAAGTTGAGTCATTATTCCTTCCACACTGGCACTAATAATTGCAGCAAAGGTGGTGTATTTTAGGGCACATGCCCCACTGAGAAGATCCACTGCCACACTTTCAAACTCACAGACAAAGAAGTAGGGAGAGAGAATATTGAGAAAGGTGAGATTCCAGGAGAATTCCTTAGCAAAGAATGCTAGGGTACCAGACTTTGGGGTGGGGGGCAGGGCTGTCAGAGACTATTTTGAGATCTGTTGTGCAGTTTCCAACCTAGTAAGATTGCACCTTCTGCCACAATAAGTAAGCTCACATGCCACAGACGTGGAGACGAAAGTTCTCCTCCAAGATGGTGACCACCTGGGGCATCTGAATGGAGACATTGAACTTGGGCAGTACTGTGTGAAAGCAAGAGAAATATAATTCAGTGGGAACAGAGACAGCTCATTTGTTCCAATCCTCCCTAAATGATTGTTTACAGAATTTTGTCCCTTCATTGCCTAACTACCAGAACAGGGCCTGGTAGCAAGGCATCAGCAGCCCAGCCAGGAGATTGTGGTGGGAGTAGACAGCCTCAGTCTCCTTCCCAGAGCGCAGCTGTGGAACAGCACTTTGGTCCATCCACAGGACATGGGAGAGGAAAAAGAGTGGGCCAGAGCAAAAGTCAATGATTACATCCTCTGGCAGACAGTTGGACATCTTAGCTGTTAGCACAACTAGCACAGCTGTTCACAGCTGCGTGGCCCATTCAACTCTGTGTGAGAGAGGGGGATGGAAGATATAGATCTTTCTCTGCTGCTGCCAGCTCCCTGAGACTCTTACCATACTCCTCTACCCTGAAGGTATGTGTGCGGTCAGGCATCTTGATGGTGTACTCTCCAACTGGTGCTTCTGCAGCCAAAGGGAAGGACAGATCCACAATGCCTCCCACAGGTATAACATTTAGCCACTGTGCAATTCGGTTCCCTTTGGGGTCCTGCATAGGCAATAGTAGAGAGTAGTTATTTCCCAGTGCATAAAGAGACTCTTTTGCAGGGTGTCCAAGCTACAACAGCATGGTCTGAGCAGATATCCTTTGTCCTGAGAGCCCAGATCTATGACACAGCCACAGTGCCTAGGTGAGTTTGACATCGAAGAGAATAGGGCTTTTCTCCCTGTCTCATTGACAATTTATCATATTATAGCTCTCCGGTGGCACCACCATCTCACTGACCACTGCAAAACAGTGGTTTACAGCCTGCCTGTCTCACTAAGAGATACAGTTGAGATTCCTGTGGTGATCTGGGCTGGTGTAGCCCCAAGGTCACTGTGGAGGGGGTCAATCCTGACAGCTAATGCTGTCTAAGGCATGAACTAGTTGGGAGTGGGGAGTCTAATGTCTTGAATCCCCAGGAAAGTCTGGGGAAATGCATCCAAGACTTCATGCAGGGAACCATGAGGCCTGGTGTAGAAAGGAAGATGTGAAGACCTGGGGTGCAAGGGCATTTGGAGGCTTTGTTGACTGTCACGGTCAGTCCATGGCACACAGTATTCTCCCACTGCTGGGTCTTCGGAAGGCAAGATGCAGAACTCTGGCTACAGTCACACTGCCCAGCCAGGAAGGACTCCGTGATGAGTTGGTGGGTGCTTTATAAACATATGGAAGAAGTGTAAACTGTTGTTTGAAAGGGTGAAGCTTGATCAGAGTACTACGTGTTTATAAACTGACATAAAGCATTGCATAGGCATCTCAGAAACCATGTGTTTATGTGTTGGTTGCTTGGTGGGTATGGCATTCAGATGTTCATTAGCTTCTGCCATTGCTAGTTGGAACTGTGACATCTCTGCAATAGGTTATGACAAATGACCCACCACTTTCAGATATCTTTCCTCAGCCTGAGTGATTGCAGTCTGTATTCTATCTATAATATTGAAACTAAACTAACAGATATTAAGAACAATATCCTGAAGGCTGCTTTAGGAAGTTTCTCTAGCTGTGTAAATGCAACACTAACTGGTCAAACTCACATTTTCTGTATGTTAAATATAAAAGTCTCCTTAAAGAAACTTCAGGATTTTCACAAATCTTCAATTCACAGGCTAAAGGGACTAAAAGTGCTGTGATCACTCTAGAAAAGTTTGCTGGACTGATTTTCAATGGCACCCATCCTTTATTGCAGGGACTCCTGTGTGATCAATATCATGACAGCGTGCTGCCAAACTTGTGTGGCTACTAAAGGAAGGAAGGGCAAGAAGTCGAGGACTGCTCCCATTCATTCTGAGGTAACTGGCTTTCTGCATCCATATTTCCCCACCATCATCTCCAAACCTGTTTCTTCACCATGGTAAGAAGAGATCACCACTTTCAATAAAGTAGGTGCTTTACCTTCAGTTCCACCAGGCGGTGCTGTGGGGAGGAAATAACAGTTACTGGTGGTAAGCTTTCAGGTAAGTTACCACTCACGTTTTTATCCCCCAACCACTGCCTGTGACCCAACCTCATTAGCAGTTCCTGCGTTGCTGTTTATAAGCACCAGAAGCAACACTGAGACTAATTGTCCACAGATGGATCACCTAGCTGGGCCAAGCACTGATCCAGAAGTCATGGAAGCAGCCCACAGCATTTTCAGACTTATTAAGGTTTCTCCTCTCTTGACTTACCGTTTCATTGCTGGCAATAAAGTTCTGATCCAAGGTTACAATTTGCAACTTGACTATAGAACAAAAGAAAAACAGGACTGGCTGAAATGAAATCAAGTCTGTTAATAATAATAAAAATGTATGGCTAAGACAGATGTGTCCATGTGCTTCGCTGAGAGGTTGAAGGCAGCAGCTAAATCCATCCACTCCTGGGCTTGTGCTCAAATCCCTGCTCTGAGCTGGCAGCCAGCTAGAAAAAAAAGTGGCATAGGAGGTGGTGTGGGGTTTCTGGGAAGGCTGGCTGTATTGGTGAGAAAGGGCATTTTTCTGGACATTGGACCTGTGATGGGGCACTCAGTCTTGCCTGCAGTGAAGGTCATGCCAGTGGAAAAGGGGTAAGGCATGGGGCAAACAGCTGTACCCTGTGGTGATCTGAGCTGTGCTAGGGTAGTGATGGGGCCTGCAGAACCATGATCCTTGTCTGGGGAAGCCTGAGGGAGAGAGGGGGATTTAGGGCACCGACAGACTACTGTGGCTTTGACTGGAGCAATCCTGAATATAACACAGTGGTGCCTGAACCTTTTCTCATGCATCATCCAGAACATACAAGCACTGTTCACACTGGCATGCTGTCTGAGTACAGCTAGTACTGGAGATAAAATGTCTCATGCTGACTCAGAAGAGAGGTATCCCCAAATCTTTCAAAGCCCAGAGGGACCCCATTTCCCTTGCAGAGCTGGCCACCCTCCAAGTGCTAGAGGCTACCCTATATCTTGTGGCCTGATGACTGCTTTTTCTCTCACAAGACACGGCATTCTCTCCATACCAGTCTGTCCAGGTTTATACACAGGTTTGTCCGTCTGGATAAAGGTCTTCTTGTCTGCATGTTTGATTAAGACTTTCTGTTTCTTCTGAAAATCTGAGCTGGCTTCCAGGACTGCTATTACAATAAAAGCCACTTCATCAGGGTTTCCAACAGGAGGAGGGACCTGCAAGCATAGTTTAACCATCATTCAGGGTGAATTGCATTCATGGATCCCCAAGATTTTGGCATAACAATTAAGATACTGCTTTTATATTGCTCCAGTTCTTCTTGCCCTTAAAGACCTCCCAGTGCTTTTCAGAATGTTTTCTAGAAGAGTAAAATATCAGAGGGGCTACACAGCAGGAAGGACACTGGTAGACCTATTCACGCTGACACAGAAGATTCGGTGCCCAATTAAGATGTCCTCATGGGAAGACACAATTATTTGCCTTCCTGCCCAGCAAGAGTAGAACTCATGCACTATCCACACTACTGACAACCCCTGGAAATACCTTCCTCACCTGGAATCTTGTGCAATGAAAGAAGGTGAGCTGAGAGATGGACTGAGTGATCAAAGTCTCATTCCCAGCTCTGCTTTGCAAGGTTACTGTCACATGGATTGGGACTGCTTGCTTTCTGCTTAGTTGGAGGCACACTGTCTCTGAGAAGGGATAGTAGAGCTGAGATGGTATTGCCACAGCATAATTTCTGTTAAAAAAAAAGAAAAAAAAAAAATCAGGTGAAACTGATTTTCTAAGAGGACAGGTTTTGCCCGTAGGATTTGGGTACTACCTAATAAGACTTCTGGCCTCTTCATTCTACTGTCACGATGACAGTAGGACAAGATGGCATAGTGACAGGTGGGACAAGATCACACTGTTCACTATGCCAGTGGGACAATATCACACTATTGTTCTCTTCTTTAGCCAACATTCAAGCAGGTTTGAAAATTCTTGTTACTGACTCCTCCTGCTTACTGTTTCTGGACAGATTCAGCCAGTGGCATGATTTGCAGCAGCAGAAGGTCAGAGTCTGGAAAGATGAGAACAGCAGGAGGCAGAGGCGTGACCTTCTGGTAGTTTTTAGCTGGAGCCCAGCACCCTGGCAAGAGAGAGTCAAAGTCCTGTTGGCCAGGAGCCTGGAGTGCTTTCACGCTTGAGTGCTGTCAGGCTGCCTTGAGCAGCTTGTTTGCTGCTGATATTAGGGGATCTGATAACAGATGCCAATGACATTTTGATTTTCCTACTTAAGCTGACTTACGGCACCTCCCCTCTCCCACTGAGCCAAAGGATGGGAAGACTCACTGCTTGAACCTCCCGTAACCTCCCTTGCTCCTAATGACCCTTTATTCTGAAACATTTTCTTACACCCATTTGACAATTCATCCCTTGCCTGCCAAGCTATAAAAGTACAAGACAGCACCTCTGAAGATGTGATTCAAGGATCCCAAGAGCCAGGCTGGATTACTTTCTTATGAATCTACAAAAAACCTTGGTATACAGGTAAGACAGCAGACAGTCTGTTGAAGCAAGCAGTATTTCCACAGAGCAAAGCTTTATGCTGAAGGTAACTGTGGGAAACAGGTAGCAGTAAAGCATCTTTTGATGAGATCTGTGTCAGCTTATGGAACATATCCTAAAGGAAGAGGCTGTACTCCTGCTGAAAAAGATTTTGAAAACTAGACTTGTGCATGCCATACCACACATGGCAGGAGGGAAACCAACTACATCGCAGTGACATATTTCCCACTATAACATCTACTGTTTGAGCACAGCAATATTTCAGTTTGCATTTATGCCATGGCTGCAAAAGCAAAGCCCTTTAAAAGTCAAAAGCAAGTACACAAGCCAGTATATCATATCAGTGACAGCTGGAACAGGAGTTTCATTCAGGATAAAGTATATAAAGAGAAACAGTGCTGGGAATTGTCCTTGCTAGAGGAGAAAAGGCATAGAGGGTGCAGACAGACAGCCAAGACAGAATGACCACACTTCTTGACAAAGAGCACTGCTATTAGATACTTTCGGCTCACATTTGCCCCGTTTGTAGAGACACCCAGCTTTGTCTGCTAAATATTTAAATGGTGACCTATTACTCTGGGGAGAAAAGCATAGCCCAGAAGGAAATGTATTCTGCAGCACGGTAGTAGAAATGAGATGCTGGCAGGTCAGAATTAAACACATGCAGAAAGTTGGCAGAATTACTCTGCCTCTCATTGCAGAAATACGTGGTCTAGTGCCTGTCAAAGGTACTAATGGGAGAGCCAAGTAGTAGAGGGAGTGGGGCAAGGAGGGTGCATGAGAACCAAGTGAATCATTGGAATTATGAGAAATTATGCCTCTCTGGAAAAGTGTTAGGACTTCTGTCCTGTTTCTGTCACACCACCGCCCCCCCAGTATTCCCAGAAGACCAGAGCGTGTATGCGAAGCAGCTGAGGTTCTTACAGCATTTCAGGCACTCCAGCTGTGCTAGGCAGGAGAAGGATGCTGCCCCACAGGAAAGCGATGCTCCACATAGCTGATTGCAGGTAGAATCCCTCCACGGAAAGCTTAGCCTCTCCTCTGCCCCCACTTCGTCCCTGCTTCTGCTGTCTTCCTATTCTCTCCTCTTCATTCACAGCTGAAGGACTCTGCAGCTCCTATCCTGAGCAGGTGCCCATCTCTCTCTTGGTTTCAAAACCAAGGAGGTGGAAATTGTGCTGCGCATGGCGGGGGCTGGGATGTGGGTGGGTAGAAGGGGTGGAGACAATATTTATTGCCATGCCAAAGGCATTTGCCTCAAGGCTTTATGAGATTCATTGTTATTTCTCAGTGAGATGACTTGCTCTGCCTTATGCAGCACAGTTGGTGGCAGCAAGAGCGTTCAGTTACTGTATTTGGTACAGAGGCCCAGATTTCACACAGTATTTAATCAGAAACATCCTGGGACAAATTAATTCTTTGTGATGTCAGTGGATTTTGTTTTAGGGTTCTTCTTCTGTAGAACTTCTTTTTTATGTATTATTTACTTCTTACTGAAATGTCACCTCTGCCCTGCAGCCTCCAGCCAGACCAGCCCAGGGCTTCACACACAGCTCTACCAGTGTCCCCATTCCTCCCTGGAACAAGGGAAGAACTTTAGCCTGTTATTATCTTTTTGTTGTCTATTTGTTCCCATTTAACCTTGGAGGCAGCTAATTGGATGACCATTCAGAGATGCAGAGCAGTGGGGAGTGTTTCTGAAATCAGACAGAACTCTGCCTTTTGTTCCACTAGTTTAGGTTTGAACCTAAAACCCAGCTGATTTCAGAGAATCAAATCTGCTCCCAGATCAGTGACATACAGTGCTTTAAACTTGCAGATTATCTGCAATGACAGTGCTAGGTTAAAGGCTGCTGTGCTCCTATTATATTGAACTGTGTACAAAGAGGGTGGATGCTAAGCACACATATGGTGACTGTGCCAAAGTAAATCCAGGGGATTGCTTCAGCTGGGAGCAAAGAGTGGGTGGATGGCAAATTCACTCCATATTGTGTACCTTTGGTTATGCTCTGCAAAAACAAAGCTGGGGCCAAGGCAGGGTGGGGACATCCACCGTCAAATGAGGTTGTAAGTAGAGGGCAAATATGTCCAAGTCCTGTTCACTTCACTTCACTTCACTTCACTTCACTTCACTTCACTTCACTTCACTTCATTTCGCTTCGCTTCGCTTCGCTTCGCTTCGCTTCGCTGTTGGCACTCAGGAAATGGAAATACAAGGTCGCAGTGCCTGAGAAGAGTCTGGAGGAGATGGGTGCTGGCACCAGTGTAGAACTACCTTATGGCTGGAGGAAGATGTTAGAAGACTAAAACATCTGGTGTGTGAGGATGTAAAGTAGAGATTTGCTAAAATATGTTGGGACTTAAAATGTCTTGCTTTATTTGGAAAGATAGTGGAGCTACAAGTGGTGTTGACAGTGGGTGGTAGGAGCGGCCATGGAAAAGGTTCTGTACTCCGGAGGATCAGGTGTGGATGGGATGGATGGGTGGACAGAGGTAGTGAATGGAGGTGAATTGAAAGGCTTTTATTCCAAGCTCTGACTAAATACTGAATGAAAGGAAGATCACTAATGAAGGAGAGTAATCACACAGAGTACTGATGATGCTTTGTACAAGCACAGGACAGTAGCTGGTGTGCAGCTTTGGCTCTCATCAGATGCTACAGCCAGCATCCAGACCAGCTGCAGCTGAGATAAGTTTTCCTCCTAAGTTCCCTTCAGCCTGGGTTAGAGGTCACCCATCCCTCATCGCCACACCAGTGCTCTGGCACCCCATGGCCTGGAATACCATCTGAATGTAGACATGGGTGGAGAACTGAGCTGTGTGGCCTTCAGTCTGCTGTTGGAAGCAAGTAAATATTAGCTAATGTCATTAGCCTGGAAGAGATACTATCTCCATATACTAACTCACTCACTCTTTGGACTTAGAAGCATCTGAAGGGGGGTATTTAGGATTGCTCCAGCCCATCAGTACAGGCAGTTGGCTTCTCCAGTGTGGATCTAGTCAGCTGTCTGTCCCAGCCCAAGCAATGGGAGCACCAGTGCTCCTCTTGGCCCTGGCCCTATTCCCAGTTGCAGCTGCAGCAAGTCTGGAACCATGAGTTTATCTTCTTTTGATTTTGGGGGGCTTGGTGGAATGGACTGTCATTGAAGGGTGGTGCTGAGGTGTTGCACTGTTTAGCATCACAGAGCTGAACGGTGGGGGCCTTGTTCTCAGGGAAGCTGAGCAGAAGCAGCTCCTGAGTCCCTCTGGAGTGCTGAGTGTCAAGCGTCACTGCAGGGTGAAGCCCCTGATGCTTGCTTGTGCAGGCATGGCACTGCACGCACCACAAAGCTACAGAAGTCACATGTTTTGCCTCTGTTCATCCTCTGCTGGTGGGAGGTGAAATCTGGTGTGAGGACTGAAGCCTTATGCCTCAGCCACTGAGTCTTTGGCTTCATTCCTCACACAGCCTTGCTCTGTGTACTTGCAGTTGGAGTATCATACACTGGGAGGCTGTGTCCTGGCTGGTGACAAAGTGGTGACAGACAAATATCAGGAGCTCTCTAGTTCCATACTGGGCATGTTGTTTCTTTCTGGTATGGAAAGGGAGGTGCACTATAGTTTCTTCACTGCAGGTCACCAGATATTTCTGACCCTGATCTACCTCTTAATGGAAAGGAGCAGAGATGGATTCTGGCCTGTCCACCTCAGCCTCTGAGTTGTTTTTGAACATCTGCTCTCTTCTAGTCACTATATGGTGATATTCCCTACTGTCATTCAGCATTCCCAAGAAGAGAAGCTCTGCATTCATCTCAGCTCCTTGACTGAGGCTGTCCATATGGCTGTCACCTTAGAGGTGACAACACAGAATCACACACTGGTGGAACAGGATGTGGAGAAGCCAGGCATTTATCAGTGCATCACCTTCCAGGCAAGCATAGCTGTGGCTACTCATTTGGCAGTGGATGCTCTCACCTTCACTTCAGACAGGAGCCCAGCACTTCTCTGGATACACTGTCTTTTGCTTTGCCACGGCTTGCAAGCAGGTTGAGTGTATTTCCCCACCAGTGCCAGGTAAAATACAGCAGTGTCCTGGAGCCTAGCAAAGTAGGAAACCTCTACTGTGTAGATAAAAACCTGTTCTTTTGATTTGTATCAGTCCATTTCATTCTACTTAAAACCTGTCGGAAAACATTGACTTTCAGTTTAATCAGTGTTTACTCCCTAAAAATGCTTGTATATCACAGTGCAAGTCAATGCATTGGTAATACATTCTTTCGATAATTGCTTCCTCAGAAGCCTGGCCCGCCAGCTCCAAGAGGGCCATTCTACTCTAAAGCTGCATCTATATTGCAAGGTGTGGTTGCAGCCTGCATAGACATTGAGTTTGCTTTGATTTAACTGTGATGGGTGGTGATGGTGCTGAACCCACAATCAACTGAATTTCACCTAGGCAGTCTGGATACTTCTTGGGTGGCTTTAATTTCTGTCATTGCAACTTTGCTGCTCTAGTTAGCTTAACTAGACACACTGAGGCTGGGGCACTACTACAGGAACTTCAGTTACATTTCTGGAGTGCCATGGGAATGTGTCTGGTGCTGAGGGTCTACAAACTGCCCCTTTCTTTCTTAGCACTGTACAAAGTCACTGTGTCTATGCCCTGATTGTTCTGCAGATTCAGCAGAACTCAAGGAGGGGCTTTAGTCACTTCTGGTTCTTGCATGTTTGTTGCCAGTCCTTAATAGAGATTAAGTCCTGTCTCTGGAAAGCCAAGGAAGTCTGCTGTTAGCGAAAAGAACCTTTCTCCTGGTGAGCTCAGTCTTTCTGATACTGAGATGTCCTGGTTTTGCCTGATCAGTATCTCATCTCCTGTTACTGTCTTGGTCAGCTCCAGATCTGACTTCCCTATGGGTTTTCCTGTTTTCATAAAAATCTTACATTTACATGAAGTGAGAGAATTACATGTCAGTTGGTTCACTCCTAGTTTATGAATGACAGGCAGTGACTGCTTCCTCTTCCTATAATTTCAAGCAGGTTAGAAATAGAATTGTAAAGTGAAATTTGGACTCTGAAGCTTGCGGATTTTTTAATTAGATGATGTCTCATATCTGGGATAAGATGCAAACTCTCTGACAAATTTGTTTTCCATTTCCTTGTATCTATCAACCTAGGTGCCAGAGTTCATTCCCAGGAAAAGAAATTATTCCACATCACACATAAGATATCTCTCTTGGCTGCTTCTCCTCATACAAACTAGATGGCTTCAGACTCTCCTGCATCTGAGATGCTGGAGGTGCAGGGTGGGAAAGATAGTAAAAGGGAGAAAGAAATGTGGAGAATGGCAAACATGACAAGGAGAAAGGCAGAGAAAAGAGAATGAGGAAGCTGGAGAGCACAGACAATGACTAGGGGAAGGAAAGACCTATATTAAAGGAGGGGAAGGGAAGAGAGGGAAGTTGGAGATTTTGGTAGAATAGGTGCCTCTGTTTCTCCTTCAAGCTACTGGTAATGTCAAGCAGTTTGTGTTTTTTTTAACCTGACAGCCGAATGTGGTGGGTTTTCTGAATGTCATAATCCACTGCGGGGACAATGTGCTCTTTGAGGGTCCAAGAAAGTTCTGGTCAAGCCCCAGAAGAATGTAATTCTGATAGAGACAAACAAGGGCTTTTACAAACCAGGAGAAACAGGTAAGGCAAGAAGGTGATATATGGAAATGTGGAAAGAAGGGTCAAGGTAGCAGCCACATCTGAGGGGAAGACTTTACCAAGTACAGCAAGATAAGCTTCTTGGAGATGGAAGACAGCAGATCTCTATTATCAGATGTTTCCAGGAACAGTATGCATCAGGATGTTCCCCTCTGAGCCGTGCTGCACCAAATGCCCAGCCTGCTGCTCCTGGGTCTTTTTTTGGTGAAGTATCTTTAGT
Source organism: Columba livia (assembly GCF_036013475.1). Taxonomy (NCBI): domain Eukaryota; kingdom Metazoa; phylum Chordata; class Aves; order Columbiformes; family Columbidae; genus Columba; species Columba livia. The sequence goes on from NW_027043810.1 coordinate 329,621, forward strand.
GAGACCTAAAAGGAAAGTCAGGACTCTCTAGAACACTGGAAAGTCTCTTGTATTCTAAAGACTGTTGTCCATATTTGAGTAAAGCCTACAGTGACAGTTCCGAGCTCTAGAAATACAGAGTTACTCCAGTGTCTTCACAATACGAACAGGCTGCCATCAGACTGACCCCGGTGTTTAACACATCATTGTAATCTTTCCAGGTAAAGGTAGTGAGTTTCTACATCCTGCAGCTGCATATAAACCTTCCACACAGAGTCCTCTGCGGTGGGAGATGCTGGGGAGGGCTGTTTGAGGAAAGACCTGAATACCTCTGAGGTAAACAGAGAGACATGAATACTGAAGCACAGGAAAAGAGAAGCAGATTTGTGCAAGGATACGTCACAGCCAGAATGCTTTACAATCATTTTCTTTATATCTCCAGTGAAATTTCGAATTGTGAACCTTGATGATGACCTTAACGTTATTAAAAAAGAGGTGAGTATCACCTTGTGCTTTTCTAGAAGTAGGAGCCTTAGCATGAGACACATCTAGTGGCTCAAGAAAGAGACATCTCCCTTCATGCCTGTTAAACCGTACGAACAAATGATCTTTGAAAGGGAATCCACTCATCCACTGGTCCCTTTGAGAAAGACTACAGTGTAAGCTAGCACAGAGAAAGAAGGAAACCTAGTGTGGGGTCTGGATGGCACAGAAATTTTTGGTCGGGGCCCACATCAGGCAGTGATATTAATACTGATTCGCGTGGGTGTCTTGCTCTATACAAAACTGAGCTTGTGTTTCTCTTGTTTTTACAGTATTCCCGGATATGGCTACAGGTAAGTGTCAAAGAAATGACCGAAGTCAGATGTCTGTCTCTTCTGCTGTGCCCTTTCACTCCTGGACAGAGTTGAGTCACAAATGCAACCTCATAAGGTCATGGTAATGGTTCAGCTGGTGTCCTTTCTACCTTGTCAGCCTGGGGTCTTCATTCAAGCCAGCACGCCTGTGATGCACACAGCTGAGCTAGAGACATGGCAGTAATGAACCTTTTCCCAACACCTTGTCTGCACAGAGCACAAGGCACAAGAGTCAGAGCTCAGTAAATGCAGCACAGCTGCTTCTCCTTCCCACAGTGTTATAGTGTTACCACTTCACAGTAGCTTGACTGTTCTTGGCAGCCTTTGCAATTCAAAAGTACAGTAAAAGTACCCTTCGAGGGAGGAGAAGGAATCTCACCTGGTGGTCTGGCAACCTCTCTACTGGGGCATGGGTAAGCCCTTGTAGTGCCTTCTTGTGCCCGGGTACGGCTGGACCTGCCGGGTACCCATGCTCCCAGTGTGACTTGGTGGCTCTGCATGTCCTTTCCCAAATAGGATCCTGAATATAACTGTATTGCTGAGTGGCTGAATGTACAGTCAAGAAATGGCATTGTGGATCTATCCTTCCCCCTGGCCTTTGAAGCACCCCTTGGGGAGTATACCATCTCGGTGCAACAAGACATGGCTAAAAAAAACTTCAGTGTTGCTGGGAGAAGAGAACAGGGAGATGGGGCCATTTTCATCAGACCTTTTGCCCTGGGATAACAGCAGGCTGGGGACAGGGATGGATTGGTCTGTGCACACACCTCAGACTGGGCTGGTGGTTCTGCAGCTGCATAGGGTACAAAGGAGAGGCTGTGGTCTGACATCTCCTTCTAGCTGTTTCTGAGCCCTGTAATGAGCACTTTCTGCTGCTCATTGTTACCCTCTTCTAAGCCAGGTTTACTATCCACTCCAATCAGCTGCTATTAATACAATAGGAAGCAGCACCACATCTTAGTCCCATTCAGATACATAAGGACAAACCCTGTGCCATTTAAAACGTTTGTGCTTGACTGAGCTGGAGTGGAAAGCAGCCCCATGTGCAATTGTAGTAGCAAACAGAGGGTGGTGTGGCTGAAGGGAGTAACCCCTATTGCAGCATGGTGACGAATAACTGGGGACATTACTGTCTTCACCCCCACCTGGACTGCAGCTACAACAGAACTTACAGTCAGTGTTCATACTCAGTATTGCTTTTTTCCCTCTCCATCCTCACCTTCCTCTCTTTCATGCAGTGCTGAAAAAAAATGAAATAAATATTGAGCACCCTCCATATATCACTACAGTGGATGAGGAATTTCAGCTGACTGTCTGTGGCAAGTAAGTACATGACACCGCTGTGATCTCTGGCCTCTGACTCCACAATCACCTCCAGATTGTCTGTGGCTGAGAAGTGTCCGTCCAGTATGATGCTCTTGCATTACCCTGTGACTCAGGGAAACAGATCACTCCCTGGAATGGGCTCCTTCTTGCACCTGGTCATTTACTGTGAGGCTGAAGGACACTGAAGATTCTGGGTATAGTGGGTGGAGAGGGATGCAAACTGATCTTAAGGAACGAGCTGAGGTTCCTGAGCAAACCAAAGTACAAAGCTCTCCTAGGATCCACTTCCCCCCAATGAGGGTGGAGGGTAGCCTGGATCAATATGTCTACTGAGGCAGCCAGTCTTCAGGTGAATGTTTCTCCCCTTTGACACAGGTATACCTGCGGAAAGCCCTTTCAAGGGAAAACAGATATTACTTTTGTCATACTAACACACTTCTTGGAATACAATTTATCAAGTTCTACTAATGTGAGAAAGAAAACATGTTTGGTAGGTGAACAAATAGGAGAGTGGGAAGTATAACCTGCTGGAAATGTATATCTGTTCCTTTAACATGCCTTGATACAGCTTTGATACGTACTAACCTGTTTAGTCTGGTGTCTTCCCACTTGCTGGACCTGATCAGACCATTGATTCCTCTTCCTGTGACTCTGTTGCTTGAAGTCCTGCTCTAGCTGACTATTTGTGACTCAGCATTTCCGAAAAAGTTGTAAACTCTGTGTAAGTAATGATGTCTGGGGTCTTTCCCAAGGGTCTGTATCACATTGTATGCAATCAGACCACTGATCTATTCAGTCCTGTGACCACTCCCACCAATAAACAGCTATCAGAGCGTCAGATGGTCTGTGCCTTAATGCCCTGTTTCTTGCTGTATCCATACACTTAATGGATCATCTTAAGCTTGCTAGGGTCCCATCTGAGATTATGTCCAATGCTGGTTACACTTTCTGCATGTTTGTGTTCATTATATGTTTATGGTTAAGCTCCACACTTGTTTTTTCCCCAGCTTTCAGATGCAGTTCTTTCAGCCTGAAAGTCAGAAGAAAATACTTCTAAATGTCAGACCAGCCAGCAACAAAGCAAAATACAAAAATCCAGCTGGATCTCTGCATCTTTTAAAGAGCAGCCAGTAGCAAAATATCTCCAGCTGGAATTCTGTACAATCGTAGCTGTGCAAAACACTACCTGAATGCCAGCTGCCTCTCACATGGTATGTAAATAGCCCTGCAAGGTTCTGTAGTGAACTTAACAGGCACAACTACAAATACTTTGTCCACCTTATCTCTCTGGCAGACTGGCTGTATCCAGTCTCTGCCTTAGTGCTTGAGAACGCTCTTGAATTTGTAAGTGGCTGGCTGCCCAGGTTAAACACGGCCACATCACAGAGATGGTTGTGACTGGAAAGTCACACTCTTGGGCTTTATTCATCAGGGCCATACAGTTTCAGGGAGGAGATTACCTTTAGCTCAGGTAAAGACATTCACACTCCGTCAGCTGCAGGATCTGGGCTTAATCCAGTCTCTTGAGTTTGTGACATAATTAACCCTTATGTGATTTGTTTTTCTGCCACTTTTTTGGTGACTGTTTAATCCAAGTGTGTTAATTTTCTTCTCTGGCTAAGGTATCCATAATAGGTTTCTGCAATTACAGGTTTTTGAACTTCCATCTATTCCACAAGTTTTTGGAAATACTTCTTTAGGTTTGCCCAGCACCTACGGAACAGTTCATCTTCCTCCACATCATGCTCTTTCTCTCTTTTCATATCTCTGTTTCTGCAGAAAATCAAGAATGGCTGCGCTACTTTCACAGTGAAGACGAAGACTCTGAAATTAGAGGACACTGACAGCTACATAGTTGTCATGGGAAAGAGGGTGGAAGATGGAACTGGAGAATATGTGAAACATTCTCTTCATTGCAGGCAACTTTTTTGGTTTTGGCCATTCTGCAGCAGTTGAATTCCTTTTGAAAAAAGTAACTTGATGGTTCCCAAGTCTTCTGGCATGATGATGGTCTCTATTCTAGTATAATACCTTTTCCATCTATTATTACCAGATTTCCTAATCCTCTCCGCCCTTCATCTCCACTAACACATGTATAAATTTTTTGTGATTGCGTGAACACCAGGTTGTTCCTCAGCCAGTTGCAAAGCCTTGGCTAGCTATGGTGAAGTTTGCAACAAGCCCTTGCAGTCCTTGCTAATCACAGTGCACAATCCTGACAGGTAGTCCCTACCTGTAGCCTCTTGTCCTCTCTTTTCCTAAACCTGAGGCAGGGCTGCTTTATGCACACTCCTGCTGTGAGGAATCCTTTTCCCTTTTAGTCTGACACAATATTGACTATAAGAAGGCAGGTTTTCAGTATCAGTGTTAATGTGCACCTAGCTCTGGCAACAGGAGGCGTCCATTGTTCAAACTGTCACACTGTGGGTGAGGTCCCTCAGGCCACTTTTAGGCATCTACAGTGTAGCTGTCCATAGTTAAACAGTCATCTAGTTTATCTTAAATAAAGATAAGTAAGTAGTTATAGGTACGACGCATCATGTCATGAAGCAGAGGGCCCAGAAAGGCTGAGGGAATCATAGCCTAGAAGAATGTATTTTCTCTCCTAAATTTAGAAGTTATATATGCAGTTAGCATTGAAGCACCTTCTTGTCTTCTGCTTTCCGAAGAGCAATGCTGGGGTTTAACAGATTTCTCATCTCTCTACCCAGGAGTAGAGGCTAAGGAAGTGGTTGTAATTCCTGTTGCAATGAGAATGAAGTCTATAGAGTTTATCAACCTCCATCCATTCTACAAACGTGGACTACCATACACAGGGAAGGTAATGCTCACAGAATCCTTCTCTGCTGAGAATACATCCTAGATCTAAACTTCTGTAGGCAGAAAGCAACAGTCTCTAGGAAAGTAAGTGCAGCTCTGCTGGTAAACAACAACTGTGAGTTAAGCATCCTGTAGAAGCAATTTCTTCTGCCCATCCTAACCTAGTATATTCCCTGGACAGGAATTTTGAGGCCAGCTGCAATGACTGGAGGCTTCTCCAGGAACAGCTCCTGAAACTAGTCTGTACAATTTAAGGCAATATGGGCTAGGGGTTCCATCAGCATGGAAATAACATTCCCTTCAGACAAATGCTCATGGTGACATGGCAGAAATCACTAAAGCCTTGTATATCTCTTCACAGTCATTTCTGACTCAAGTCCCCTTGGTGATGCTAGGACTGCTGTCCCACTGGGGCTAGAAAGACTTTCATCTGGGCTAGTACTAACCCCAGCATGACGGAGAGCAAGCAACAGAAAAGTTAAGTTGCTAGAGACAAGGCTGTTTCAGATTGACAAGGATCCTTCAGCATTGTCCAAGAAAAAGCCCAAGATGTGAGGAAAGCACCTTTTTTCTTCCAATATAGGTATCTTATTTGACTGCACTACCATTTATTTCTAGACCTTAACAGCTGCACATCACCGGTTTTGTGTGTTTATTTCACTTTTATTTGGATCTTTCCAACCTATCTGAAAGCTGGAAGGGCTAAGGAAGCCTAATGATAGAAATTATTAATGTTAAGCACTGGTAGTGCCTCAGAGTGTGACACAACAGGGTATTAACTTCTTCCCCTTCTCCGCAGGTGTTCTGCCACAGTAGTGAGTCTCCCCTCAGTAATGAAACAGTTGATGTCAATGATGAGGAGACACACCTGTCATTCCTCACAGATAAGAATGGGGAAGTCCACTTCTCACTGGATACCACCAGCTGGAACAGCACACTGGTTTCTCTGAAGGTGAGCATCAGCCACAGAAGAAGAAAGATAAAGTGAAGGTAGACCGAGGAAAAGGATGGAAAGTGGAAGAAATATGAGGTTTTGGAGCACAGTCTCCCAATCTCATTTCACTTCATCTGTAGAAGCATCTCTACTCTCCAGTGCCATCTCCTCAGGGAAACCAGAAATTGGCAACAGTTCAACCAGATGATCACCAAAGGTGCTGTGCTGTCCTGAGCTTGAGCATGATCTTTTGTATCCTCCCTCATGTTCCTTTGACTTCACTAAAAACATTTGTTAATCTGAACACTTCCTTGGAGGAAATCTCCCCTTTATCCATTCTGAGACGTATGCTGGAGGTGGCTCAGCAGAACCGGCAGTTGACACCTGCCTCTGAACTCCACTTCTAGTGGCTGCCCTCACCCTGCAGCAACACACAGCTTGTCCAGGCTCAGCTTGTCAGGCAGCTGCTCTTGACCTCCCTTTCAATACCAGACCTTGAAGCACCTGGCTGCTTCTTCTCACAGCTCCTGATCCTACAGTTAGAGCTCATTGTTACCAGTCTGGCACTCCACCTATCTTCCCACTACCTGCATACCTGCAGCTTATGTGGGATTCATGCCCAAAGAGTACAATCTCCTTATTGCCACCTGTTTCTCAGAGACTAGGACTATTGTTCCAGATGTTTTTCCCTGAGACTCCAGTCTATACAGGGTAAGGTTCCCTAATTTTGATTGGGCAGGATTTGGTGATCAGAGGTTCTGTAATCTGGGATGTAGATTTCTGTCCTCAGGGAGTCTGGGGACTGGCTCTAGTTCTTGTTCCTAGGCCCACAGCTATTGTCCACAGAGTCCTAAATTATCTTCAGAGAAGTAGAGCTTCACCACAGAAAAGTTGGTTTAGTGCCTCTTGTGCTTCAGGGCATTTGACCAGAAAAACAAATTGAAAATAGGGGTGCTGTGCCGGAGTGGGGTGTACACCCATGGAAACATAAAGGAGGAAAATTGAGACTTTAGGCAGATCTACTAGACTTAGATTTTTACTAAAACTTTGTAAGAGAAAGTCTCATAAGAGACTTTAAAATAACATTTAAACAAAAGAATATTTTAAGCATACAGATGCATGGTCTGCTGTCAACTCAGGTAATAACTTTTCTGTTTTCAGCAGGTGTAAAAGCTCCCTTATGTCACTTGATACTGATTGCCAACTCATGTTTTTGTGCTCTGAAGGCTACCTACAAGCTTGGAAAAGACAATGAGCAGAATTCTTCTGAAAGCTACACAGGAGTTGAGGACAGCTTCCATTGGCTGAAACCTTTCTATTCTGAGAGCAACAGCTTCCTTGAGATCAAGGCCAGGAATGATGTGATGCCTTGTGATCAAGAGCAAGAAGTGCAAGTGGATTATATCCTTGACCAGAATAAACTCAGCTCTGAAGCAGACCACATCAATTTCTACTACTTGGTGAGCACAGAAGACAACTGAATCTCAGGGAAAGACTACGCTTGCTGGTATTTTACCCTTTTCACATGGCACATAGTTACTCATGGAAAAGGGTAAGCTGCTCCCAGGCCAGTATAAGTCAGTATGTGTGTTCTGTTCTGCCCAAACCTACTGCTGTTTTCCAGTTCCTGGACCTGCTCCTAGCCTGCAGCTGCTTTGCTTTGTTAGGAGTACCTTGACCTAAGCCTGGGTGATTGCCTGCCATTCACCCTACTTTCTATTATGTTCACATGGGTGGCAGTGGAGGGCTAACCTGGTTTCTGCCCAGCAGGTATGCTCTAGACCTCCATCTGTGTCTGGGGCAATCTGTCTGTGAACTCAGAAGACAATCTCTGGGGCAGCTGACCTTCCCTGGCCTGTATCTTTACAGGAAAAGGCTTGAAATTGCATATGGCATTGATGGACTCCAGAGGTATGTAATCAGTAAGTCCAAAGCAAGTGTGACTACAGCCTAGCTGAGAGGTTATGAGTATTGTGGTTACTGAACTAGGCTCATTCATACGGTTAAAAAGTACTGTATCTTGGTATAGTGAAGATCAGAGTTCACTAGGGCTTAAGAGCAGCCGCTCTTATCTTCAGATGTACCTTTGCCTTCATAAGTGGCCATGTCTTCTTATTGCCTAACTGATACCTCTCAAGTCCCTTCCAAGCTATGCTATCACCACCTCTTTTGCAGAGCTCTTCAAGTCATGGCCTGCCAGAGGAGTTTCTGTGAAAAAACGTCTGATGTCCTTCTCTCTTCTCTTGTTTTTTCCCACTCTCCTCATGCTGTCAGAATTCAGACCCTTTAAATGGCTCCTCTCTTTGTTCTTCAGGCTATAGCAAAACGCAAGATCCTTTTCAATCGAGAGAAGCGGGTGCCAATTCTCCAGCATGAGAGTGAGTAGAAATGCATGAAGTGCCTCATAACACACTCAAGAAAAGTGTTACTGCTATCCAGTGGCAACCTCTGCAGGTGTTATCCACAGGTGGGAGCTATTCAACTAAATTCTTAGTGGTGGTCCACCTCATTAGACCAATAAAATCTTCACTCATATCAGTTCAGTGTCCTTCCAGGTGACTGTCCTCCTGCCTTGTCTAATTCATCTACTATCCAGTCTTAAGACTCTGCCACTAGCTTGTACCTTTGGAATGTGTATCTTGCCTGTTTATTTAAGGTACAGTAGGGAAGAAGAATATTTTTGCCAACATTGAACCAAAGAAGTGGCCAGTATCCTGGTTTTATTGTTTATCTATGACAATATCTGTGTGGAATATTCTGATCTGCAGGTAGAAATTATTAAATTCCCTCTTTTTGTTCTTATTTTGTGTCATTCCCCAATGAGTCGATTCAATTGAATGCTTTCCCTCTCTTCCTTGCTGCTATCTTGTGCAGATCTGCAGGGCTCCTTCTCATTGACTCTGACTATTGGCAATGACTTCCTGCCTGACATCAAGCTTCTACTGTATGCAGTCTTCTTGTATGGAGAGGTGGTGGCTGACATGGAAGAGTTTCAAGTAGAAGAGTGCTTTAGACACAAGATGAGTAGAAACACAAGGAGTGTGATATCATCATTGATGTGCTCTGGACTGCTGTGGTTCCTGGTCGTGTTTTATCCTCAGCTAAGTGGTGTAAACTGGATACATACCAAACCAGATGCCCATTACTTTTGGCTGTGAAACAGAACAAGAAAACTTCTTTCCTAAATTCCTAGTCCTGCCCTCCCAAACACTGACTGGTTTCTCTTCCCATTCCCTGTGACTGACTTGGGAGCACACTGCCCCTCATGTTGTCCCTAACACAGAAGAGAAGCCTGCCTGCTTATCTCCCTGTGGTAGTTCTGGATCAGAGGGTGGAGGCTGTGTGGTGGAAGGGGAATTCTAGCTGGGCTATACACAGAGCAGCCCCTGTAACCTTCCCAATGGGTTTCCAGAACGACCTGTTTCAGCATCTCAGCCCTCTTCCCTTATTCGCTGTCCTTCCCTCTGCTGGCCAGACATCTAAGAGTCACAGGGTCACACCCTCCAAAAGTATGCCCCCTGACCCTGTCTTTTCTTCTGCAGGTGGCACTGGACTTCTCACACGAGAAAGTTCCAGGGTCAAAAGTCAGTCTGGACCTCAAGGCTGCTCTGGGATCCCCGTGCTCTGTCCAAGCTGTTGACAAGAGTGTCCTTCTGAACAAGGACAATACCCTAATAGCAAACACAGTGAGTGCTGCCTGCTGTGACCAACTCCCTAGTGTTCACCTGCCTTCTGTCTCCATGCGATGCGTTGGTAAGAAGAAGCCTATAGTGTGCCTCAGGACATCGCTGCAATGTTAGGTGGCTGCCCTGACATTCGCCCTCCTCAGCCTCTTCTGAGCAGTTATGTGGTGATCATGTTCCGCATGCATCAGCCATGCACTGTGGGCCTCTGCCTGGGGAGTGGTGGATGCTGCATGGCACTGCAGGGCTGGGTGGGGAGAGCAGCTTCAAAGAGGTGCTGGTGCTGTCTGCTTGGAGGGAGAGTGCTTAGCAGCTTTCCTTGCATCCACCTGTTTCTCTAGTCCTCCATCTTCCACCTGGCAGTGGGGCTAAACCTCTGAAACTGAATTTTGTCCCAGTAGGGTCCTCCTATCCCTCTGCCCCAAATATTGCTGGATTATAACCCTATGGCAGATCAGGCTGAGCAGCTGAGGAGTTATTTAGAAAAGAATAGCTAGAGGACAGCACCCACCACACACAGTGGCTGGTGAAAAGTGATCAGGGGTCAGGATCTTGTTGGCACCCAGGTGCATTCTGAGAATCCAGAAAGACTGAAGAAACTTATCTTAAAGCGGTCATGTGTTTCAGAGGAAAGAATTTAAGACATAGAACAAAAACACTGGAAGAACTGAAAATTCTAACATAATTCTACAATGTATATCAAAGACAATATACATGTATATGCCTCATGCAAAGTTGTAAGTTAAGTTATAGCAGGTCAGTTTGTTACAAAGAAGCTTCACCAAATACAGGGAGACTTGCTGCACCTGAAGATAGGACCCACAATGTGATCTGGTGTTCCATTTTACAGGAATGCTGTTCTAGGGCAGAACACTTGCATCATCTACTAACACGTATAGAAAGTTGTAATCATTAAATATGTAAGTCAGATGTGCCAGTGCCTTGAGCTCCAGCTGAACAATGTGCTTTATCCTAATCTTGCATCCTAGAGTTAAAAGGCTTGAAATGTAAGAGGTGAAAGTCTGCAAACTAAAAGCTACTTGCCTACATCCACTCCTTGGGCTTCATGTCCCTTGGTATAAGCTGGGCCAGTGCTAACTTCCTTAACTGCAAAGCCTTATGAAATATAATTGAGAGCTACAATCCAAATATTTGACCCATACTCATGCTCGTTGGCCAGTTCCTTATGAAGACCTCTGTTTTTCCATTGCACCTGTATAAGGAGATCTTTGATGACAGCTTTATGATTGGAGGACGAGGGTTCCCTTATCACCTGGAAGACTTTGAGGCATACCCTTGTCTGCCCCAGTAGTCCAGTCTTCACAAAAAGATGGCAGCATCATGGTACCAAAGTGATGCTGATGTCTTTAATCTGTTTAAGGTGAGTCTCTGCACTTGCACCAAACTTTTCCTGAGCCAGCAGTTGCCAGTATGCCATCCTGAATGCCTACAATAAGTCACTCTTAGAACACTTCAGCTGCCCTGATTTTGATTGCTACAAGTAATTTGTGCCTTGTTTGTCTGTGTAGCCACACTGATTGGTGTGGTGGATGAGCCGACTAGGAGAGGAGCGCTGCTGGATCTCATTCTTACTAACAAGGAGGGTCTGGTTGAAGTAGTAAAGGTTAAGGGCTGCCTTGGTTGCAGTGACCATCAGATGCTGGAGTTCAGGATCTCATGTGGCAGGAATAGAATACCATGCAGAATCACAACCCTGGACTTTAGTAGGGCAAACTTTGGCCTTTTCAAGCAATTGCTAGGGGAAATCCCATGGGAAAGGGTACTTGAAGTTAAAGGTGCCCAGGACTGTTGGTTAGCATTCAAGGACTAGCATTCTTCCAAGCTCAAGATCAGAGCATCCCGACACGTAGGAAGTCAAGGAAGGGAGCCAGGAGACCTGCATGGTTAAACAGGGAGCAGCTAGGCAAGCTCAAGTGGAAGAGGAGCCTGTAACTTAAGTCCACAGGCATGTACATCCTCCACAGAAACAGTGAGGACCAATACTGTCCATGAATGGTTTTGGCACTTCAAGAAAGCAGAAGAGCTCTCAGTGACCTGTATACCATTAAATCATAGCAAGGATTGCTCACGGGATCACGTGTATTCTTTTGGTGGGGTGGTGTCTTCTTCTCAGTCCATGCAAATGAAGGCGCATTCAATCCAGTATTTCCACTTTGTGCAGTACAGGCCCTGAGACTCTGAGTCTCATTCAGACAAAACCAGAATCCATACTACGTTCTAGTGTGGTTCCCTCTCTGTTTTCTAAGACAGGACTGGTACTAACTTCTGTAAGAACAGTTTTATGTGAACAGCCAGTCAGATCTTTCCATTCCAAAATTGTGCAGAGCCTGGAATTTTTTTTTCTTTTAAGTTTTTCACAGGATATACAGTGTTTGGCTCTGGCTCATTGTTAAGGTTAGGCATATGAAGTTGACATTTATGAGAAGTAATGACTGGCCTCAGTATTCTTCAGAAGCTTGTTTCCATTCTTTATGTACTGACCAGAGTCTGAGCCTGTAAGTCTTTGCATACGTATACAAGCAAGCAGCATTTTAGAAAGTTTCAGCTACCACCAGCCCCCTTATGACACCTGCTATCATGAGATATTTTCAACAGTTCTTGTTCCTTTTTGTCATTGATTTACTCTCTTAACTGTTTTCCCAGATATTGCGCATGAAAATATTAACCAATACTAGAATCAAGAAACCAGTTTCCTGTATGAAACCAGGCTTTGAGAAAAAGAAGTATATTGGAAAATACAGTGTTTTTGGTAAGGAACAGACATGTCCATCTCCTTGACTGAAGGGGCTCTCTTCTTACAATTCTGGCCAGCCTGCAGCTGAAACAGCTGACTTCCATCCTACTGTGTTTCTTGCTTGTGTATGAGAGGATCAAAGCTTGTGTCCTGGACCTGATTGATAAATCACAGATAAAAGCTCAGATATCTGTGCTTTATTGGCTATCCTGGTGTTCTGCATTCTTCACAGAAAACGTAGTGTGCCCTCCACCAGCAGTTTCACAGATTATTTAAAAGAGTGCAACTCCATTTGAGGATGCTGTCTCCCCCTGGATCCAGACCAAATTTGCTGTATCTGTCAGACTGAGTCTCAGGCTAAATTCAACCCAACTCTGCCTCCCTAAATCTGTGTTCGTCAAAGACACAGACACTGTGCTAGATTCTCACTGAAAAGCCAGCTCTGTCCACTCTTTTTCTGTGTCACAAAGCATTTACGGTTTGTGTTAAACTGCCTGTGAATGACAAACTAATTTCGCTTGTAAGCTACATATACTGTTTCCTGAGGTATCACTTGCTTTTCTGCAGAAAATCATGTTGGCCATAATGATTCTGTACCTCACTCTGATAACACAAGGAAGCCAAGACCACGGACACTTTTCCCAGAGACCTGGATTTCAGATTTGGTCTCTGTCAGGTTGGTAACGGCCTCTACCTGCCTTCCCCAGAGAGACCCCTGGAGACTTCTGATTGCTTCTGAGCAAGTTTCTCTCTCTCTCTTCCTGCTGTAGAGATGATGGGCAAGCATCTCTCCAAGCTGCTGTACCTGACACCATCACAGAATGGAATGCCAACACCTTCTGTGTTGCTGATACTGGATTTGGGTGGTCTCCTCTGACCACTCTTAAGGTCTTCCAACCTTTCTTTGTAGATCTGTCACTGCCATATTCTCTGATTCAAGGAGAGACTTTCAGTCTAAAAGCTACTGTCTTCAACTGCCTCAAGGACTGTATCCAGGTGAGCATTCCCTCAGTTACACACCGCTGCCAGAGCAACAACTTGAGCCCAAAGCCAAACTATGAGCTTCCCAGGAGCTCTAGCTACTGGCATCTGGGCCATAAAGCACAGCCTCACACTTTATGACTCATGGTGTTTGCTCCTTTTAGAAGCACCTGGTACTAACACTATGCTAACGTGTGCCTTTACACCCCACCACACTCAGGTGCGCACCACTCTCACAGAAACTCCAGAACTAAAGGTGGATGCCTGTCCAGAGTGCCAGTTCACCAGCTGCCTCTGTGCTAACGAAGCAAAAACCTTTGAGTGGAACGTGACAGCCACCAGACTGGGTGAGGTTGAGCAGAGGGATGTGTGGCAGCTAACAGGAAGAGAGGTGGAATTCGCCTGCCTCTGCATGTTGGGTCCCTATGCTTGTATGCAGAGCTGCTTGCTGTGAGTGCTCAGCAATGTGCCCCTGTGCTCCCTGCAGGCAAAGTGAATGTCACTGTGAGCAGCGTGGCAGAAGATTCACACAATCTCTTTGGTAACAGGATTGCTGTGACACCTTTGCAAGGTGAGAGAGACACAGTGATAAAACCTCTGCTTTTGAAGGTTAGTCAGACCTCAGGGTGGAGAACACCTGGGGACAGTGGATCGTCCCCTGAGGCAGTTAACAAGATGCTAAGAGGAAGTTTAGTCCCTTCTCAGAAGCAGATAGGCCTGCAAAGGCATGGTGATTTATTTTCCTAGCTTCTCTAACTAGTCTTTCTCCATCTGCAGCCAGGAGGTGTCCTACAAGAGAAGACCCATTATGCCTTTTGCTGTGCTGCAGGTCTGAGGCAAAAATCTCTGACTGTTACTGATCATGAGAGTAGAATGGAAGGGGTAGTGGTACTGCAAATAACCAGGGGTGGTGGGAATTTGTTTGAGAGCAAGTGCTAGTGGCATCATCCCTGCCTGGGAGAACAACCATGATAGTTTGTTCATGTTTGTCTTCTACCTGGCAAAATTTCCTGCATTGAGGCACTTGTTTGCAAGTTTCATCCTTACCTGGATCTCCTTCGGATGTCACATTTGTGTGTGATACTTCTTCAATGAGATAAATTTCTGGGTTCTGCCTTCCTCAGATAACACTGTTTCTGAAGAGTTCTCCCTGATGCTGCCTGCAGAAGTGCTGGAGGGATCTGACCGAGCCACTTTCTCTGTGATTGGTGAGAAAGGCTTTCCCTGTCCTTGGGTCCATAGTGGGAAGAGCTTGCACAATGCTTTGCCCTTAATGATGCATTGACCCATTTCCTCACAAGATAAACTGTAGGGGGTGTGGTGTTGGCCTCAGAAATGTGGATCAAGTAATCTTTTTCAGTATCTGTCAGTATTTTGCTTCTCATAAGGAAACATCTCATAAGGAATGATCCTGGGTGACCCTCCAGTGACTGGACAAGAAGGCACAAAATGGGGTATCCTCTCTGATATCTGTCATTGCCACCCACCTAAGCAAACCAAAACCATCCCTGCAGATTTTCACCTAGTTTGCCTCTGTAATTCTTTTCCTTCAGGAATGACATCTCTCTTCACCTTTCTTCAGGTGCCCTTATCTTCACATTTCCACCCCCTTCTAGAACCATGATGTCTTCTCTTTTATGCTGGTCTAATATGGGAGAGATCAGCAGAAATCTTAATCATCTCTGTTCAGTGAGGGGCCGTCTCTTTTCTGGAACCCCAGTAGAGTTTAGAGAATGCAGCAGTCCCTTATTTTCATACTACTGAATGTCTGTGCTTTCCATTTCTCCTGCCCTTCCACTTCAAAATTAAGGGGACATCATGGGCCCAGCACTTCAAAATTTAGACCATCTGCTAATGATGCCCTTTGGCTGTGGTGAGCAAAACATGGTTCAGTTTGCACCAAACATCTTCATACTCCAGTACGTGAAAAAGACTAAACAACTGTACCCAGAAATTGAAGAAAAAGCACTGAAATTCCTGAGAACAGGTAAACATTGTCCTTCTGCCTTCTGCTGCAAAATCAATGTGGGGCACTGGTCTGGTGGGAGCATTGCCAGAGCTGTGAGAAAGGAAGATATAGAGAATAAGGGAGATGTCTAATGGAAAGGAAACATGTTTCTGAGGAAGCAGGACTTCTGCCTCTGTCTTTATTGAAATATTAAACCTGCTTTTCTGAGGAGGGTGTGGGTAATTAACAATCTCCATCATTATGCAGTGATTATGGTTTGTTCCTTTATGGGTTTGAGGGAGACAGAAATCCCTTGTGAAAACGGGGCATCAGCTGCTATTAATTGGGATAAAGCGTGGCCTTTGCGGGGAGATAGGAGTTTGGTAGCTTAGTGTTTCCCTCTGTTTTAGGGCACATATTGTGGGGTTGTGTCAGATCAGTCCGATATAATCTGAATTTAATACAGTGCCTTTGTCTGTGGCTCATTTTGCAATGTTCCTCACATTATGGCCTGCCAGTTCCCTTAGTCTGCTACACTGCAAGCTCAGCAGCCTCCTATAGATAGGATTTTACTCCCTCTCCTTTCCCTTTTCTCTCTTGTACTGCAAGTTGGGACACATATCTGGGAGAAGTGATCCTACCTAGGGGAATGCTGGCAGCAGAGGGGTGGCATGGAGGGTGAACAGTGAGGTCATGTGGGGGGCTGAGGAAGGCCAAACAGATGGGGACGGTGTTCTGCCCTCAGAGCTTAAAGGCAGGGCTTGCTCCTTTCTGTACATCCCATAAAAAGTGCTTTCAAGAGTCTCACCAGGGCTAGCTGCAGTGCTGAACAACAAACGCGTTTTCATATTGGTCCCCTCTATGAAATGCCTTCCTCCTCACTCCTGCAGATCTTTTCATTCACAACATGGTGCACGTGAGGGTTCCCTGGGGCATGGGGAGATACAACGTGGTGAGTATGTCACTGTTCTGCAAAACCAGCAGGACAGACACTCACAGTACTTGCACGTAGCAGCGCTAGTAATGCAGAGCAGCCACATAGTGCACATCAGTGACACTGTGCAACTGCTTCTTGTCAGGCTGATGCTGTGGGATGCACAGAGAATTGTGTTTGGTAGGTTTGCCTCAAAGTCTCTGACTGTGGACCTAATGAAGTCTCATGCTGTGAAGCCTTTTCCCACAGCAAAGATGTGGCTTGAGATGCTACAGGCCCTCACACACTAAAAATTGTGTCCTGGCATCTGTCTTCATAGGTTATCAGAGTCAGCTGCTCTACAAACATGATGATGGCTCCTACAGTGCCTTTGGAAATCTGACAACCAGGGCAATACATGGTGAATGACCAAAATTTGTACCATCCTCCCAAACCTATTGTCATTTCTGGTTCATCTCCTGGCTGTGACGTGGAATTTCTTTATGCTTTGTTCACAGGCTGACAGCATTTGTAGACAGGTCCTTTGGACAAGCCAGTTCTTACATTTACATCAGTCAGGATCATGTGCACAATGCTCTGCTCTGGCTGCAGAAGCACTAGCTGCCCAGTGGCTGCTTCCGTAGTGTGGGGAAGCTCTTCAACAATGACTTGAAGGTATAGCTGCCAAACATGGGAGTGGGGGGAACACAGTGTGGGGCACAGGGTTGCTTCCTCAGGCTCCTTCACTCTGCACAGTAGCACAAAACAATGTCCCCATGGTCTAGCACAGCCAAGGCATCTACCCAGGGTAGAATGAAAAAGCATGGCCTAAAGCAGCAAGCATTTCTTCTGTGTGAGGTTTTAATGTCTGCTAGGTTTTCTCCATTTTTACTCTAGTCAAAAGGCACCATGGCTAATTGTACCAAGGCATTTCAGGGGCAGAGGGATAAATATTTTTA
Organism: Columba livia; assembly: GCF_036013475.1. Taxonomy (NCBI): domain Eukaryota; kingdom Metazoa; phylum Chordata; class Aves; order Columbiformes; family Columbidae; genus Columba; species Columba livia. The sequence continues at coordinate 346,776 of NW_027043810.1, forward strand.
TATTTTAGTGCTTGTCTAGATTACACTGTTTGGATTCTCCCTTATCTCATGCCTTATGATGCACAATACTCTCCAGATTGGCCTGACTGTGCGCTCTAATATGGGATTATCTGAAGACACAGTTGCACCTCTATTGCCCACCAAATGTGACTTCTCCTGGAACCTGGCAGCCCCTAAATGATCCCTGCAGTGTAGCTGGAAATGCACCAAACTTTTGGTGAACATGCCCTAGTACTCAGGTACCAAACAGTGTTCGTGCAGTGTGGCAATACTTGAGTTCATTGTCTTTGTAAAGGCAAGAATAATCCAGAGTGGTCAGACTGTAAAGTCACCCATATGAAGTACAAGGCAGGTTTACAAAAGAAATCAGGCTGCTATTTCAGTAAAGCAAAGGCTTACACTTTTTTTTTCATAAAAATTTGATGCAATACAAAATAAAAACAGAGTATACATGTAGGCTGTTCATTCTTGTCTGACTTTCATGAATTTCTTAGCTTGGGCTTTCTATTTGAACAGATTTTTTTTTGTAATAGGTTTCCCGCTCACCCCTTACACTTCAAAGTTTCTGCTATTCAGTTGTCAACTATGCTTCTCAGTGTCTCAGCCCAAATTTCTCTGCTCATTTTAGATCTAGTCTTGTCTCATGTCTGAGGATTCAAGCAGAACTCCCCCAAGAATTAGTGTTCTCTTATGGGAAAAGAAGCTCTTGTAGCATCTCACAGTCAGCTGAATTGTGTATAAACATGCATTGCTTTTTTGTATGCAAACCGTGCACCATAAATATTTGTTCTGGTGTCCAGTCACTGATAAAATAAACAGCTTAAAAGTTTGCTTCATGCCCTTCTATGAGAAGGCACATCTAGGCTGCATGTACAATATGGCTGTCAGGCTGCCCCCAATACCAGACTTTCATGATATTCAGTAAGTGAGCCTGTAGGTCTTTCTTCAGTCCCCACATGTCCAGGAATGCCCAGAGGCATGCCACTGTACTCTCTCAGATATACCATTCATAGGATGTTTCAGTGGCTATATGATGACAGGCTTGGCTGGTTGGTTTTGTCCCTTTCTGATGTCCATGTGCCTTGCAGGGTGCTGTGGATGATATGATCTCATTAACAGCCTATATCACTGCTGCATTGGTGGAGCTTCATCTGGAGAAGAATGAAAGTCACATCATTACTCTTGCAGGGCTTGGGAGCATGCTCCACCCTTCAGTCCTCCCCAGGTCTGTGATTTCACGGAGTACCCAGCTTGAATTAGTGAAAGGTTCTGTCATGTCCCACCTTTGTACACCCTAAGCTCAAGGGAAATTTTTAACTCTCTAAGGATTTTTTTAATATAAATGGCCTGATTTGCGGAAAAGCAGAGCATCTGCCATTCCCAAATGATCTCAGTGGAAACAATTGTCTCTGAAAACGGCTCAGAGTCTGCAGGGAGAGGCAATAGTTTTCATTAAACTGATCAACATAGCTAAAGGAGAAAGAAAAGACCACCTGTCCTGGTTTTGCTAAAAAACAAGTTTCTCTTTCAGTGTATTTTGCCTGTCAGCTAAAGCCTTCATATTAACTGCATTTTCCTGGAGAACCAGACACATGTTTTGGTAAACCTAGCAATGGAATGCAAACTTATTGATAAGCACAGATGGACATCTCCGAGAGGGGCGACGAGAAGAAAGAGACCAAGAAACTGACCAACTGTGTATAACATTCCATTCACGTGAATACTTCACATAAAAGTGGGAGATCACGAGGATCTTTTTGCTTTTCCCTTTTCCCTTCTGCTCATGGCTGACTTTAGAAGAGGACCTTGCTAGTCGTCCCTGCGAACTGAGGCCTAGTGACAGACTGAATCCAGCTCCTATTGGCTGCGGAGTCTAATCCAGGACTTTGGTTGCCGGCTCTGCAGTTGCTGAGACTTTCAAGATTGGTTTTGTATATTTTGTATTATTTTCTCTATTCTTATTAGTAGCATTAGTAAAACATCTTTAATTTTTTCCAACTCTCTTCACTCTGTGCTTCTTTTCCTCCCAATAGCCTCTCCTTAGTGAAAAGGGGGGAGAGGGAGGGGGAAGTGTGGGGAGGGGGAGAGGGGGTTAACAATACATCTGCCAGGGTTTTATTGTCACCCCACAATCTTAACCCTCGACACCACCTTTCAGGTATGAAACCCTGCTCCTTCAGACTAGAAATAAAAGCCATGATCTTCAAGTCAAGTGTAGACTGCTCTAGCCAGGATGGGCTGATATTCCAGCCTTACTGCTACAGTTCTGAAAACAATGTTGTGCCCTCTCAGGAGCTGAGACCCACAGCATGCAGATCTGACAGTTCTGAGCTGGTGTGTTACCAGACACTTCCTATGGCTGGATTCTCCACCCCAGTGATCCGCCCAGTCACATCTTTATTTTCAACCCGCAACAAGTGACACATTGTCTGCCCTACTTCACATTCCACATCCCTGCAAGAAATACAGTAGTGAAATACATCAAAGATGTAGCTGGGGTACTTGAGGGTTAGGGGTAGATTTTCACAATAAAAACTGGTCAGGGGAAATTCACTGGGTTTGGATTCCTTTTGCAGGACACCATGCTGAATAATGCCTTACATTGCCTCAAGAATGTAACACTTGATAAGACAAGCCTTTATGTCAAGGCCTTGATGGCTTACGTCTTCACACTGAGAAAGGACATGGAGATGAGAGAGCAGCTCCTGGATATGCTAGAGAAGGAAACTGGTAGGTTGTTGCTCTTCAGAAGATTTTGGGTTCTAGAGATAATGACTGTATTTAAGACCTGGTATCTGTAGGACTTAATTGCAAGAGTTTGGGAAATTTAACTATTCTCAGGTTGGCTTTTGCATCAGAAAAATCATAATTTATTGAAACTGTGAAAGTCTCTAGTTTTTTCTGACCCAGGAAACAATTTCTAATCAAAGCAGCAGAGGTAATCCATGCTTAGTTTGTGTGGTCAAAGTACACAATTGAGTTGTGGTGTTCGTGTCATTCTTCAGCAATTCATACATAGTACAAGAGATCTTGCAGAGGAAACTTGCCTCACCATGTCCATTCAGCTACTGATCAGGACATTTCTTTGCAGAGTTCAAACCTTTTGACCCCAACTGCTACTCTACACAGCTCAAGGGTCCTTGGGTGGATGCATCTTTATTTTCATTCTACTGAGCTCGGTTTTTCTTTTAGTTTCTTTAACTTAGAAAATAATGGGCTTCTATCCTGAATGAGGATTCCAGCAAGGGGATTTCAAAAGCACCTAAGCCTATGGTTAAACAATTGGTTAACAACATTACCTGACATAGCTTGAGCAAGCTCTTTTCCACATATGTTCCTCAGGCAGTATGGTGAACTAAATTGGGGACTGAAAAATAACACAGAAGAAAAAAGGGAAAGGATTTTTCCCTGACAAGCTACCAGTGCAGTTCACTGCATTGCCACTCAAGTTGCCCAGCTGGCTTCACAGGGTGGCTTTGGGTAAACTGGAAGGAATAGAACTGCACACACTGAGTTCAATATTTTCTCATAGTTGCCACTGAGAATCCAGGTATGGAACAAGTGACTGGAGCATACCCTCACTGATGTCCAATCAGTCTGATGCTTCTAACTTACTAAGCACCATGGAAAATGTCCCCTCAAGGCCCTAGGGCATGAAGCACTACAAACTGCATATGGCAGGTGACAGTTTTCTTTGGTTCTTGCTTCCACTGATAATAGTTAGCAATTACTTGGCAAGAGCAATGGAGTTCTGAGGGAAAGGTGTTCTACATATTTAAGTGTGTCTATATTCTGTCTGCTGAGTCTGAGGATGTGACTATGGCCACCAGCTGCAGCCAGTTGGCCTCTGGAGAATCTCTGCCAAAGAGGATTATCTTCTGCTGACTAGAGATACACGTTCCATGGCCTCATGGCTGGGATTCTGTTAGCCTCACTAACAGGATTACTGTTGGATCTCAAGCAGGAGTTTGATGCTTTTTAAAGAATCAAGGTTAATCTCTGGGTCATCTGTAGCTGCATCTCCAAGGCACCTTCTACCACTTCATGAAAAAATTGTTCTGCTTATGTCACTTTGGAAGTAACAAATCACAAATCCCTCACACAAAAATCTTCCATTTTGATAAACATAATGAAGTAAGACCAGTCCATAGAGTCACCGAGCTAAATTCTACAGTCTTTATGCTAGTTTTATGCAAATAAGTGATTTTGTGATTGACTTGTAATTTAAAAGCATTTCAGGTTTTCACATTCGTACCATCACAGCAGGTGCCTACACTGGCACAACAAAGTTCTTAGCTGAATTTTGGTTAGACCATACAGCAAAACATTCAACCAAACTCAGATGTGTTCAGAGCCTGTAAGCTTGGACCATAAGTGGGAACTCAGGTCTATCTTAAATTCTCCCAGTCTATGCACTGCACAGTGAGGATGCCAACAAAATAAGTTGGGTAGTTTTGCTCCTCTGGTAGCCTGCCAGCCAATCTCCCCCCAAGAGTGACCAATTCTTGTACAAGAGATAAAACTTGCTGGAAATGAGTCCCAGAGCTTTTCAGTACAGGGAGCCCTGTTAGACTGTGATAGGTAAATGCAGAAACAGCAAAAATGCTGTAGCTTGGGGACATAGCTTTGAATATACGCAGAGCTGAATAAGACTATGACTGCACTTTAAATAAAAAGCCTTTGTCAATCTGTTTCTAGAGGAACTGTTTCCTAAAAGTACTGGATCTCTCTGCTTTCAAAGGAAGAAATGGAGCCTATCATAGCTGGCTGACCCTTTGGAGTCCAAAAATAACAGGAGAGATTGGCTTCTGCACTCTGAGATGCCCAGAAAGGCACAGGAATTTCTGATGGTGTACAGGGAACTGCCAGTCCTACAGGGGTACCAGGGCAGGAAAAGCTGATGTTCACAGGGATCTACTGTTCTTCCCTTCCACATGTTTCTCCCCCCATCAGCAGAGCTCCTGACATCACATTCCAGTAGTGAAGAATCTTCTTCTTCTTCTTCTATGATTGAGACAGCAGCCTACATCCTCCTGGCTTATGTCTCCAAACCAGACTTGGCATACAATGATGCCTCAATGACCAAGCTTGTGCACTGGCTCAGTGGACAAAGAAATGCCTTTGGCGGATTTGCTTCCACACAGGTAACAAGCTGGAGAAGTCATGGGGGAAGGAGATACTGCACCCAGAAGTAATGTGCACGTCTCTTATAGGCATGTCACTCTAGGTTCATCCTTTGCAGACAGGCATGCATGAACACTGCTTGGGAACCAGGGTGACATGGGCTAATTTTTTCTATGCGGTGTAACTGGTATTACCCAGGGCCTGAGACTGCCAGCCCCAGGGCTCAGAAGTCATTCTTCTGCCTGTGCATTTGGTGGTATAGACCTTGCTTGTGTAAGACTGTGAATCAGGGCCATGAAGTGTGTAGTTCTCCCTGTAGTGTCTTACAGTGCACCAGATATTTGCTCTACAGCAAAGTGACTCTCTCTCTACCTTCAGGACACAGTTGTTAGCCTGCAGGCCCTGGCTCAGTATGCAGCCCTGATTTCTCAGGAGATCAGAGATGTGAAGGTGACAGTGAAAAGCAAAGAGGCTTCTCCGTTGGTGTTCCACGTGCACAGGAACAACAAGTTGGTCCTGCATCAGGCACCTCTCCCTGCAGTCCCAGGGATGTACACAGTGCAGGCAACTGGCAGCGGCTGTGTCTATGTACAGGTGAGTACATATAAGGAACAGAGATGTCAGGTTTTGCCATTGACTCTTCAAGTGAGGTTTGGCTCTAAGCAGGCCTCAAGTTCTGAGTAGGATTTGGCTTTCTAGGCAGAATCATGACAAGCTTAAAGGAGACTGGGTATATTCTGTTGACATGGTTTTATTGCAACCATCTATTGTAACTTCTTCTTAGAAATATCTCAGCTTTGCTGTCTCATGCTACAGAGCAATGTCATTGTTAAGAGATCAGTAGATCTGAAGTCGGGAGTGATGACATACAGAACACTACCTGTTTCTATACGGAACATATGTTGCTGATGTCACTGTATATCTTCTGACATAATATTCTTTGGGTTATTATCACATGCAGAGATGGGGAGTGATGTAGGACCAAAGCCTTCTTATCCCAGTATAGCAACACAACAGGTATATCAGGACAATAGATTTTAATTTTCTGTCAGCTTTGGTAGTGGTCTGCTTATTAGCTATTCATGCAGCAAAGAACTGCAAAATCAAGTTACTTCCTGTGCAAACCTCCCTCACTGAGTCAGTTCTATTCAGTCATCTCCTGCGATGCTCTCAGAGCCTACACACAGTGTATAGACAAGATGACACAACAATTAGCTATGTCTAATGCATGTAGAAGGTAGCTAGGACTCATACTACTTGGCTACATTTGAATATAGTCAATAAGCATAAGACATCTGATGAGTACCTGCTGGCCAGGCAGCCAGTCACCAGGCAAGCAGAGGAAGATTTGCCTATGCTGCTGTTTGGAGGACTGTGATCATCCTTCTTGCTGAGTTGTTCTTTTCTGATTCTCTGCTCTTTCTTTCTTTCTTACGGGTTTAATACTTGTTTTGTCAGTATTTTTCCTCTTGAGATTTAAAACTACTAACTATTATCATGTCAGCAGTTAACAGTTACACTTCTTTCTCCTTGTGGGCACAGTTTTAGCTAATGTAATTTCTCACGTCTTAAATATATTTTTTTAATAAGACTCGGACATTGTACTGAATGAGGCCTTGGATCACAGGTACCTGAGCCTGTATGCTGAGGGTTACATTTGGCAGAAGCATGTGATGTCATGTGCTAAACAGCATGTGTCTGAACAGAAACAATAGCTAGGCCCAACTGTTTTAGCCACTGGTTACAAATTTCGTAAAAGCTGGAGGCACAGGTAGTCCTTCAAGCTCACACAGAGAAGCTCTGGGGCACTTCACAGAGATGTTTTTCTTCTGCACCAGACCTCTTTGTACTATAACATCCCACCACCAGAAACAGAAGAGGTCTTTGTCCTGGATGTGGAAACAGTACCAAGAGAATGGGATGATGTCAGGAAACAGCTTGACATCCATGTGTCCATCAGGTATGACATCCCTTGAGGCTTTCTTCAGAGGAAAGAAGCAGGAGCATTAGTAGTATGACTAGAACCCCATATATCTCTTGTCTGTGGCAACAAAGACACAGGGCAGACTCTTTTCTTCTTTATAGATCCCAAAGAGATTGTGAATTAAGGCCTGGGGAAGCATGGAAATGCACTGGTAGTGGCTCTCAAAACCACAGCAACTATCTCAATCAGGATGAAGCAGCTCAGCAGCCCTCAGAGCACTAGCAGCTGACATGGCAGAATTCCCAAGAGCCAGAGCTCCCCCATAGGGCGTGCTTGGCAGCTTAGGCTGAACCAGCCTTGAGGTGCACTATCCTGCACTGTAAACCTCTGCTGGAACCAGACAGCAGAAAGTCCAGACCCTGTCCACACTTTACTTGCCTGCATCTGTCTAGGAAGAGTGTCTTGATCAATGTTCTCCATGCCCTGTTGTCCTGAAAGAGAACAATGTCAACGTTGCCAGTCTCAATCTGTAACATCAAAGATCACTTTCACCCGTTGTAGAGGGCAGCATGAGCATTAACCATAATACACAGTCTGTCTCCATATTGAGCAAGGAGATGTGGGGAGGGGAGTTTTGTTTCTCCCATCAGTTAGACAAGCTGCTGAGCTTTCACATCACTGTAGAGCAGGCCAGAGTTTGGAAGTGCTCATTAATATCTCCTAGAAATGGTGTGTTGCCTTCTATATCTAATGTGCTTCTCTCCTGCTTTTTTTCAGTTACACAGGGAGCTGTGAGATCAGTAATATGGCCCTGGTGGAAGTAGAGATGCTGTCAGGGTTCATTCCTGTGAGCAGCTCTGTGACAGCGGTAAGACTTTTTTCTCTGGTCTCATCTGAAGATAAGAAAATCTCTTTTCCAGATGTAGTTCAGCCAGAAATATCCAAGTTGAAGTAGGATCTACTGTACTAGTTCTGGGCACAGTTTCCAGCCCAGGTATAATCTCAATGCAGACCAAGGCTTGAGCATGCCATGGAAAGTTAAAAGGATCTGTCTTTATTCCATTTCCATGCACTCCTTTCATTGTAGAGTCCTCGCAGCACCCCAAATATGAATGCAACTGGAAATGCCTATGTCAATGACAAAAAGATGTTGCAACTCATCCCCTCAGATTTGTTAGTCCTTAGATTTCTTCCTAAAAATTCATCAGGCACTTTGCCTTTTCTTGCTCGTTCTTTCTGCAGACATCTTGAAGAAGAGATCCTACTAGAATGCCCTGGCTCTGGAATCAATAACCTGAGTTTCCTGTTTCCATAAGGAAAACTTCATTGCTCTAGCTCTTCTCTGCTGTGTTGGATGCATCTTTGATCCGTGCTCCAAGGTTACATACTTCGCTTTTGATCACCATATTGGCATAAGTATTCCTCTCTACCCCAAGTCTTATCTCTGAGCTACCTTCTCAACTGAGTTAACACGACAGTCTGTCTGCAACCAAACTCCAAGCAAAAAAAAAAAGAAATTTCACTACATGGCCCTGTGGACCATCTTTCTGTCACAACTGAAGAGTAGGAACAGAGGGATGTAGCAGCATCACAGACTGAGAAAGAATGGGACATTCCTTGGTAATACTTTTAGATATTCTGAACAGCGCCATATAAACCAACCAAACAGAAAAAACAAACAAACCAAACAAACCAAAATTAAAAAAAAAAAAGAGCAAACCCAACCCAAACCAACAACAACCAGCCAAACAAACAAAAACGTAACAGTGGAAATTCCCCTTACCTGACTAAAACTAATCAGTTCTGACACAGGAACAAATCTCTCTCTCTCTCCCACCCTCTTGGAAGTTGGGATCCTGCAGCAGAGGGGGGGGAATGAGGAGAAAGGAGGAGAGGGAGAGGTTGGGGACTAGGGTTAGGTGAGCCATGTGGGGATGTAGGATGAGGAAGAGAGATAGAGCCCTCATGGGTGTGTGGTGACATTGGGATGGAGCTGTAGGTGTTGGGGAACCCAAGGGCAAGACAAGACCCTGCCTCACCCAGCCTATAGCCATCACTGCCAATGTGGTTAGTCTCCTCCTTTCACAGCTCTGGTTGCTAAGCTGCCCCAAGACCTCTGCCTGGTCTCAATGTCTGTGCCTCCACCAGCACCCTGCAATCCAACTTCCCCCAACCCTTTCCCTCCTGTTCTCACATGCCTCATCTTCTCCTTCCCTCTGTCACCAAGTTCCTCTCTCTCTCAGGGTGTCTCCTGCTCTGAGACCCACAAACACTCCTGTGAAGGCAACAGCCCATCCCCTGCTGCTGGCACACTCTCTCCTCTGCCCAGTGGTATTCCTTTTGATCCCCTGCATAGAACTGAGAAGAAATTATTCCTGGTTCTTTGCTTCACCTTCACACTGTCCTGCTCTTCCACTGCCCACGCTGTAACCCCAGGTCCCAGTCCCCATTGCCCACGTGGCCTGCCTCAACTCCTGCCAGCGCTGCTTATCCCAAGAATTTTTGTTCCCCAAATGGTCCCTGACTCTTCCAAAATTTTCTGCCTGCCCAAGCATTCTATCCATTCTAATATTTCTTTCCTCTTCAGTTTAATGGTCAGCAAATCTGTCTTTACCTAGTTGACCTCACCCTCTTGTCTGCTATGTATGCCTCTTTCCCACCTGTGTTTATTCTTCCTCTTGTTTTCTATTCTGCTTTTGTCTTCTCTTACTCCATTTTTTACTTTGTATTTCTCCGTCTCCCCTTTGGGCAAGGCAATTTTTCACGAATAGTGTATATTTCTGCAGTTGGTGTCCTTTTCATTGTCATCTCTCCCTTTTTTTGTTTGCTTTGTGTTCCCAGGCATTCCACATTTAAGTTCTGTCCTAACTACACCATTTTTACTATCATCTTTTATATCATGTACCACTACTCAGTGCTCATATATATATATATTTTTTTTTTCTGTAAACAATCAGAAATGACTGTCTCTACAGGTGTGATTTGTGGTAACACTTTCCTTTTCTCCCCCTCTTCTTTTTGGAGAAATGCACATATAATAGCAATGCATGGCCCTTCCTGTTTTCTTTGTTCATCTCCCTGTCTTGGACTTTGACTCACATGACTGCCTCCCATAAAACCGGGTTCAGTTTTCCCATTTCAGCTACCCACGCTCAGGCCTTCTGGATGGGTCATTCAACACTGTGCATGTTTAAACTCTGGCAATACCCAGTCCCATCCTGTAAAGACATTAACCTAGAAGTCTAATCTTATCTGTGAGACTACTAGAAAAAGATAATAATCTGAGGAATCTGAGGATGCAACACACACAGTAGTAGAGTAGATCATATGCACATGGCTCATCAGGATGTGCACTCCATTAGCAAGGCAGTACACAAAAAGGTGGGACACCAGATAACAAAAATGCGTACTGGTTTTATAGAGCTAATTATCAAGGAAGAAGTTACCAGACAGTCATGCCACAAATATGATGTAAAGCTATAAAGTCAACGAGACTGGAAACAATGGAGAAAAATTGAACAAGGTGGGCTGTGTGTTTGGGAGCTGATGATGCTTCTAAAGAGGAAGTACGTAGGAGAGAAAAAGGGGGGAAAAGGAATATAAAGTCAAGGAAATCATGTGACCAGCAGGGTTGTTTCAGGGATCCCTTTGCCTGATTCCCACAGCTTGCAAGAGGACTGTACATCTATTTTTTTCTGGCCATTCAGAGTGATCTGTCCCTACAGTGGGCAGAGTCAATCCTTTCCCTACTCATCATTGTTCTTGGGGTTGTCCAGTAGGGACAGGAAAAAAGGAAAACAAAACTCTGACAGCAGTGGCTAAGAAGCATGAGGAACTAAGTGTTTCTGTGGACAACTGATACAAAAAGAGGACAGGGCTGAGTTCAAGCAAGCAAAAATATGAAGGAACTGGAAGGAGCCTCCATGGAGCATTCCCCTCACATTGTTCCTTCCCAAGACATTCATGGGAGTCAATGAGTACTGTTCGATGGTGCTCTGCCAATGGACAGGAAAGAACAAGGGAGCAAAGTGGTACCCACCATCTCCCACTTGCCTTCTAGGCAAGTTTCTTCCACTGGGTATTTGGGCCGGACTGAATGAGCTTCAGGAGGAAGGTCCTCTAATCAGGTTGAACTTCAGATAGGGAGGTTATAAATTAAAACTGAAGGCTGTAACTCAGTGTGCTCAGTGTGACCATGAGTCAGGCTCTCCCGCCTCTAAATGGACATGCGTCAAAGGTCTGTTTTACAGGAAATGAAGTATGTGAAATATGAATACAAACAAATGTTTCCAGGTTTTTGTTTCAAATCAGATCAATGTTGTTCAGCTGCATATACGAGGGGCTGAGGAAGCTGTCAAACCAGAGGGCTGAGAAAGAGCTGCTGTGTCACAAGCTTCCTTAAAACAGGAGTGTACATTAGAAGTCAGTAATGTCTTTGTATCTTGGAGCAAACTTCAGGGAATAGGGTAAGTGGCTAGCCTGTGCTGGGTGGGCAATCTGAAGCTTGTTCAGCTCTGCTGACAGTAGAAGGGTGCTCCCTGTCCTTGATGACATCCATAGGAAATGTTTTCCAGTCCAAGAAAGGAACATTTGCTATGTATAAGCAAAGCTGGGGTACAAGTAGCAGATATCCAGCAGACTTCTTCCCATCACCTCACCACTGTTATATGGGTCTTGAATGCCCAGATGGCCTTGAGGCAATTGGAAATACAAGCATGCTTGGATTTCCTTTGTGAATGTGGTTGTTTCAGCTTAAGGGTAGAGGCCCTGGAATGTGGCTTACCTTTGACATGCAAAGAGCCTTCCTTCCTGAGAAAAGTCTAAAGCTTGTTGCTTCTTGTGTTGTACGGTTTGCCACACAGTGTTTTTTTCCTCACAGTCTCTTATGTTGACAAGCAGTATAGTTGATACTGTCTTAATGGCCAGGGCCATCTTAAAGACAGTGGAGAGGAGAAGGGTGTCTTCAGGGTATGGCAGGTAATTGACCCTTCATGCTGGCTCCTCACACACCTATACAGCATTCTGATGTTCCCTTTATGTATTCCAACTTCCCAGTTGCTGCAGGGAGCAGAAAGGCAGTTTGGCATGCACCAACCTGTTTTTTTGAGGGATCGGAAATAAAGATAAGGAGATGTGGTTGCAGTCTCTCTGCTTTCTCTCAGTTTTCAGACTTCGAGAAACCTTCTAATAGTAGGAAGTGCAGATTCACACTAGGATCAGTCATGCTGGAAATAAAGTGTAGGACAGGGGTATGGGAGAGGTGGCGGTATATCAAGACTTGCATCAAATGCGGGGCTGGCAAGGTCAGAGCAGGACTTAGCACACTCAGATGAGCTTTTGCTCAGAATCAGGAGAAAATGGAAATTAGACCCTGCGGTTGCTATGATCATCTGTTCAGCTTCCTTCTGGAGATAGTGATGGGTCAGGGGGGTCAGGGCTAGCAGAATCTAGTGCTAGTTGAGATCTAGTGGTGTGTTGAGGCTGCAGATGGGCTGGTGTCCATATATGTGAAGGTGTGGATACCAAAAGCAGAGATCTGGGCAGCCTGTAAGAAGTACTTCGCAGAAACCGCAAGATAGGCCTATCCCAATTATATGTCCTAGTAAACTGGGAATGATGTCAACCTCTTCTCTGAGAAGGAAGACATTCCAGGCTTGGAGGTGGCTGTAAATCAGATTTCTGGCTCCCCTTGCACCTCTGTGCTATAGATCTAAGCATTAGTTCTTGGTGGCTGAGGCTGAATACATTACAAGATGTCCTGTTCCCTGACATTGTGCATGAAAACTCCAGTCTTACCCAACACAAGAGTTTTCACACAAGTTTTTTCCACCACAAGTTTTCCTTCTGCGGTACCTGGAGGTGATGGTCTTGCTTCCAGACGGAAGCAAGAAATTGAGTGTGGTAAAGAAGGCAAATGCTGATACACAGGCTAGACGTCCGTGTATATGCTAGTACTATATGAATTTGTACGGCAGAGTATGCAGACTCATCTTCACGCTCAGCAGTGCTGTTTATTTACCTGTGTATGAGGTTCATTTGCTATTGCTATCTTCCTGATTGCAAAAAAAGTTGAACTCAAAAGGTGCACTTTTCCACCAAGGCCACTGAATGTCGCCATCGCTCCGTGGCTTGCTCTGTAAGATGCTGTTTCTCCAGCAAAACTCCTTTGCTTCAAAGGGTTGTAATGCAAAAACAAAACACCCCCACAAACAAACAAAACAAACAAACAAAAAAAGAGCACACAAAAACCCCAACCAAACAAAACCCCCCCCATAACTGGAATGAAAATGGGTTTCTTCTGGCTAAGCCCGGAGCTGGGAAGGTCTTCATCAAGTGATGCCACCTATGAAATTAATCTTGACTTGTATTTATACATAGTGCTTGACAGGTTTCCAGAGAGACCCTGTAAGCCATTCTCACAAATTGTAGCATGAGCCTCAATAGTGTTTCATGAAGAGACACTGAAAATTCTGGGATTTCACCATTTGGTGAGCAGTATTAGCAGAATCTAGCTACTAGATGGGGGACTGAGATTTACAAAAATAATGAAGGCAGTGGATGAAGGGAATGGAAAACTGTTCTTCAGCAAATCTTTCCATGGCAGACTAGGGGCATATGATAAAACTAGCTTGTAATGCATTTAAAACAAACACAAAACGTATACTCTAAGAACCTACTGCGGGTGTTATGGGAGACAATAATATCAGCAGCCTCGAAGTACACCCCAGTAAGTCCTAAAGCTTCTTTATTGCAGTAGTTCCCCTTCATTTGCATGGATGCCACTGAGGGTTTCCTCCCTTGAATCCACTTCAGCGGGCTTTGCAACAGAGATAATTGGTTTATTCGTTCATCCAGTCGTTGAGGGGTTTAAGTAGTGGTTGATTCACACGGATTAGTTGGCTGGGTTCCCTGCCTTGTCATTGTTCCATTGATCACTATCTGAGCTTTTGGCTTATTTTGAATGGCCTTAAATACATCTTTCAGCTTTTTGTTTGTTTGTTTTTGTTTTAATCAGACACTTTTCCATCTGAATTAAAAAAGAATCCCCAACATTTAGAGCAGGTGTGTATGGTAACAGACCAAACACTCTCCTATACAGTGTGTTTTGCTGCTTTTTGTGCAGCAGCAAATTCTACTTTGTGATTCCAAGTCAATGGGAGTGGATCTCCTGCAAACTGATAGCCCAGCACTTTTGTTACTGAGTCAGATGCAATGGTCTTGCAACATGAAGCTCAGTCATGTCATTTGCAGGGAAATTTATGATGCTCACAGCCTCAGCAGTACTTGAGCTTCTGCACCTTGCACACATAGATGGAGTATGATTAGTTTCTGCTTGTCTTTTGCTTCTTCCTACCCTTCCTTGGTGCATGACCTGTCATCCTTCAAGGGAACTCATTGGGTCTCATCAAGATGAGCCATTGATCAGATCTGATAGAGCATTTCTTGTGATCTTAGCAACAGTCATTCTGACTACAACATTACTGTTACAAATGAACAAGTTTACCTTAATTGACTAATCTTAACTAAGACAGGCAACAGACAGAAGATCACAGTATCACAGTATCATAGTATGTTTGGGATTGGAAGGGACCTCAAAAGATCATCTAGTCCAATCCCCCTGCTGGAGCAGGAATGCCTAGAGGAGGTCGCACAGGAACATGTCCAGGCGGGTTTTGAATGTCTCCAGAGAAGGAGACTCCACAACCTCCCTGGGCAGCCCGTTCCAGTGCTCTGTCACCCTCACTGAGAAGAAGTTTTTTCTCAAATTTAAGTGAAACCTCTTGTGTTCCAGCTTGATCCCATTACCCCTTGTCCTATCATTGTTTGCCACCAAGAAGAGCCTGGCTTCATCCTCATGGCACTCACCCTTTATATATTTATAAACATTAATGAGGTCACCCCTCAGTCTCCTCTTCTCCAAACTAAAGAGACCCAGCTCCCTCAGCCTTTCTTCATAAGGGAGATGCTCCACTCCCTTAATCATCTTCGTTGCCCTACGCTGGACCCTCTCCAGCAGTTCCCTGTCCTTCTTGAACTGATCTGATGTTCTTGGAGAGTGATCAAGGAAAGTAATGTCTAAGTGCCTGCACAGTGCAGCCTCTCTTCTGAAAGTTGCCAGCAAACTGCCACTGTGGTTTCTTCACCCTGTTTATGCAAGTTTCCACTGTGAACCTCTACATGTGCTCTCTATGACCTGGACAGAAACCCCCGAGGCACTATTATTACCACTATGTCGTGTCTGCTCATCAAAGCTTGTTCCAGGTACTAAGACAAACATTTTACACCCTATATGTAGGAAACAATTATTTTGCAAATATAATAGGATCAGGTAGGATGTCTCAGCAAAGCAATTTTTTTTCAATAACGATATTGTAACACCAGGTGTTCTACCTAAGGTAGGCACACATAATAGGGCAAAAAGCCCCTGCTTATATCCCCCCCAACTCCCGGCCGCAATTTCCCTCCCCTGTTCCCCATTGGTTGGGTACCTCAGGGTTTACAGACTACCCGGTGCCTGCCTCAGTCTACATACAAAACCCTCCCCTTATCAATCTATTTAAGATATGGATTCCTGGTACTTTGGCTACCCTTCCCCCTAAACTAACTTGTAAATGCAGGTATCAGTATGCATACAGGCATCAGTATATATTCCGGGAAGAGACTGTTTTACACTAAGGATTCATAGTCCGATGTCTCTCGGTCCTTCCCCCCTGCTGGGGTGAGGCGTCAGGTCCTCAATTATGTAAAAACAACAGTTCTTCGTTAAAAGTTCCTTACACTATATAAAACTACCGATGTTTAGCAAGCTTAACCAATGCCCAGAAGGATCGATCGCAAGTGTATTTCAGCACAGAGGGCACCCTCTCTGAATGGCGAAGAGCCCTTGGCGCCTGCCGTACAGCCGGGCTGTGACGCTCAGGAACATCTTGATTAATTAGTCCCTTTCTCCTGCAGGCCCAGCTGGCGGCCGCGACCGAGGACCCCAGCGCCCCTCCCCAGCAAGGCCGGGCGGGTGAACGGGGCGGGCCCGGGCAGCCCCAGCCCCCGGCGAGGCCCCGTCCCTCCGCCGCGTCCCGCCGGGCTCCGGCTGCTGTCACCAGGGCAACGGCAAGCTGCGCCCCGGGAAGCGGGTCACGTGACCGGAAGCGCCTCGAGGTAGGAAGTGACGGAACGTCGGGGAGCTCCAGAGGCCAAGATTAAAAAACAAAAACAAACAAAAAAAAGAACAACAACAACAACAAAAAAACACACAAAAAAACCCAAACCAAAAAACGGGGGGCGGAACGGGCCCGTGAGAGGCGCGATCGTGGGCCCCGCCCCCGCCGCCCCGCCCCGCGCGGCCGCGCCGGGCCTTCGGGGCTGCCCTGCCAGTCCGGGCCCGGCCGGGCTCACCGGGAGCCACCGCCAGGTAACGCCCCCGGCCCCGCCCTCCCCCAACAACGGGGACCCCCGGGCACCGCCCCGCCCCGCCCCGCCCGGCCGGGGCCCGGCCTGTCTGCCCGCGCGGGGGGGCGTGGCAGGCGGCGGCGGCCGGGGGGCTCCGGTAACGCTGGTAGCGCGGGTCCCTCGGGGGCTCGCGGCAGGGCGGGGCGGCGCGGCGGCTGTGGAGGGGAGCAGTGCAGGGCAGTGCCGCGGCGGCTGCAGGTGAGGCCGGGCCCGGGCGGCTGCGGCGGGGAGAGTTCCCGGGGCCGGGGCGGGCTGGGCTGGGCTGGGCTGGGCTGGGCTGGAAGTTGACAGCGGCGGCGGAGCAGCCATTGTCTCCCCGGCCCGGCCCCGGGAGCGGCGGCCGGGAGCAGCTCCCCCTCGCAGCCCTGCTCCCGCCTCCCGAGTAGCCGCCGCCGCACCCCCAGCCGCTGGCCGGGCGTGAAACACGCGCCTTTCTTCAGCTCCCCGCGGTGGCATCCTGCGGCGGGTTCCCGCCTCCCGCCGCGGCGGGGCTGCCGGCACGGTACATACATGTTGCAGGTGGGCAGGGCGCCCGCACGCTCCGTGGCGGCTCAACTTTGCTGCCGGAGTTGCCGGCGGCCTGGGGGGCTGCCGCCGCGCTGCCCCCCACCCCTGCTTCCGGGAGCCTGCGGCCCTGTTGACGGGGAAAGGTGGGCGGCGGGGTGGGGAACAGGTGGTGCGAAGGTCTGGCGCTGCTCGACAGACGCATGTACTGCTGCCTCCAGAGCATCCCGGAGCAGAGGTAGCATGTCCCGGCGGTTTCATACCTCTGCTTGGGTAGCTTGGAGTCTTTCTTGTAGGGTGAGGAGACTGCTGTAGTCCTGGTTGCTCATTTTTCTCCTTAAAACCTGTCGGCAAACCTGTGCAAATCATGTTCACTGAGTTTCTCGGGAATGAAATGACAAAACCAGTTGTAAGGCTAGAAAATGTTCTGCAGGCAGCAGTCACATGCCAGAAGGAGTGGATAGGGTGAGGCAAGTAAAACTTTTTTGCCTCACTCCAAACAGTGTTCAATGAATAGGGTAGATGTTTGGCCCTTGCACTTAAGAAAGGTCAGGAACTTGTAGATGGGCCACCTGTGGTGTTCTTGATGTGTGCTGAGTTCAGCAGTGTGGGTCAGGCTCTGGACTGGCCTGTGTTCTCATGCTTGTATGAGCTCATTTTCTCCATTTTCCTGACCTGCCTTTTTGCTGTCCTGTCATTCCTGCTATGGTGTTAATAGGCCTTTGTATCTTTCCATGTCTGCCTCTTTGGGGTGCAGTTCTGTGTTAAGCTTAATCCAATTTAGCTGTTGTTCAAAGGTTACTTTCCAGTAAAGGCCACATTGTTACCCTGTGTTGTGGTGGTTGTTTGTTTTGTTTTTTTTTTGGGGGGGGGAGGTGGGTGATGGAATCTACTGATTGTTTGCAAAGTGGGTTGGTTAACTCAATCTTTTGGGAAAGCCATGGTTTAATCATTTTTGATAGGTTATCCATCTCATGGAGCAGCTAGTTGGGTAAAGTGATCTGACAGACCGATGATCACTAGATTTTTGCAAGAGAAGAGTGCTGGAAGATGCTTTTGGAGGAGGGGAGAGAGTGAAATCTGTGCTATTTTGTGTGGAAATAGCCTGTGTTTGGATCAGATTACACTAACATGGAGCTGCGTTCTTAAATGAACTTGCATGGGGAAGCACTGTGTCTTTTCATTTTTGTGTTTGGAAATGGTTTTGCTGGATAGCCCTGCTTGCTGTGAGCGACTTAAAATTCTTACTGCCCTTCCGCAAAAGGAGAGTATGCTTATTTATCCATGCTACCGAAGGGCGTTTTGCCTACACAGAGACCAAAATTTTTGATGCCTCTCATCCCAGAAGTGTTTGAGTACAATTCTGTTTGTGTTGGGGCCTGATTTTAAGAAGATCTAGGTTGATGTGGGCCCCTCAAAAATGCTGGAAATCTTACAAATCAATGCTGCTGTTTAATGAGGAAACACAGATTGGTGGAGCAGAGCACCAAGTCGGAAACAAGATTTCTCCTGGTGCAGCTGTTGAGGGCAAGAGTATGTGCTACAGCTAGGCTGAACCTTAGTTACCTTCTTTTCTTTCTCGCTGGTGCTCGTGGCATCACAAATGAGCTAATTCAACTCAGTGATCTGGCAGAAAATGATGTTTAGGGTAGTTTTTCTGCAAAGTTAAGAAGCTGAACTAGTGAGCATCAGAAGCAAGGTGAATTCTGGGAGGAACCTGCACAGGAAGGTTGAGGGTGGATGGGAGAACAGAAAGTATGTCCTAATGGTAGCGAAGCTACTAGATAAGTTAGTGTAATGTGTTATAGCTTCATTCTGACTTGCATTTTAACCCTATTTGCAGTACTTCATTTATCTACCAGTTTATTTCTTTCAAAACATCTGTATTCTCTCCCTTCTCAATTTACTTGTTTTCAGGCTTCATTTACTTTTTGTGGTGCTGTCTCCTGGGGAAGATATTTGAGGCAATTGTCTTCTCCAGAGCTTTAATGTTCTAGGTAGGCTTATTGACCAGCTGCTCCTAGATGTTACAGAGTTGTGCCTCAAGGCAGCAGCAGCCAGTTGGGAGGGTGTGTGTCTCACTTGAGGAGATGATGACTGCAGAGCCACTGCTGAAGCAGTGCAGGAAGCCAGTGCTGGATTAGCATGGAGATGCCTGGGCAGGACTTGAGGGCAGAGGAAAAGATTTCTGGGGAAGCCAGAACTTGAGCAGCAGGAATCTGCTTGTCAATTACAGATTTTTGCAGGTTTTGAGGAGCAGCAGTTCCCTGATTTAACCATCAATCCTCTGCAGCGTTAATGCTGTTACCCTACTTTAAAGTCATCTGCTGCCCTTAACACCATTTCAGAATTTAAAAAGTTGTCTAGTTGGCTCTTTTTCTGCTGTGCTGGTCTGTTTGTTTACGCACCTGGAAAAAGTTATGTTTCCTGAAGGCTGTGAAGCTCGACATCTCTGGATTTGAAAAGGTTGAGATACAGGAGCTGTGTTGGTGCTGCGGGGTCCTGGAACCCTAGGGGTCTCATTTAGAGGTCTCTTAAATAGGTTGCAGGGGAGCTGTCTGGTGTTTTGGAAACAAACAGGCTGTCAGTGATATTGAGACTACCAGAAGCTTTTTTTTTTTAATGTTACATGAAGTGCTATCCTTCTAAAAAGTCTTTTTGTTTGTTTTTTTGTTTTTTTTTTAAGTGCAATTCAGTTGAATCATCAGTTTTGTACTTTCCCTTTTCTGACTCTAATCCCTCCTACCATTACCCCCTGTGTAGCCCATGTTTCTTGCTGCAGGAAACTCCATGATCAACCTAATGTGTTACTCTTCTACTAAGTGCTCTCTTCAGTCTCACTTCTCTTCCTCTTGGCTGATGAAAGTTTTCCCCAGTCCTTTCTTAGTCTTGTTGTTCACTGCAACTCATCTTTCTGCTGCTAGAAGATCTCTCTGGCTCTGCATGACCTCTTCAGCAGCTTCCCCCTCACAAGTGTTGCTAGTTGCCATCCACTCTTCTTCTGACTTTGTTCCTCCTAAAAGGAACTCACCACCAAAGATACCAGCCTCCAGTCTAATATTCAAGTTACAATCTGTCAGAAAAAACAAGTAGCAAGAAAGTCCATGTGATCAGAGATAGAAAAAAGTGATCGAGAGCTGGGGCTGAACTGCGAGGAGGAGGGACCAAGTTGGTGTATCTGCAGTAGGGCAGCAGAGTTGTGGGATAATTATATTATACCTCTTGTTGGAGTGGAGGAAGAGGATCAGAAGTTGCCAAAGTGCAGTAGGAGATGGGGAATCACAGTGCAATTCACCTCAGTTCACTAGCTTTGAAGGAGAGATGGCCAGGTCTGTAACCAAATGATTGTCTGAATGAGCTGCAGCTGCTACTTCACTTTGCTGCCTTTTTAAGAATTCAGGATGCTGTAGCTTCCAACTGTAGCATGGCAATAAAAATATGAGAATTTTTATGTTACCTTTGTGACTGTGGTAATAACTGTGAGGATAATTTCTGAGTGATTTTGGACCCCTGTTATCCCCAGACCCCTGTGATGTAGCAAATCTGTGCAAGGAGCCTGGTACTGGGATATTCCAGTAAAAAAGCTGTGTAATGCAGTGAAATACGGTTTGGTTCTTTCTTTAGCCTGACTTAGTTTCCAGTTCTCTTGATGTAGATCTGGAGTCTGTCTCAGCCTGAGCTCCTGGGATCCTGTCACCATGGAGACCGAAAGTGAGCAGAACTCCAGCTCCACCAGTGGGAGCTCCAGCTCTGGAGGAAGCACCCGTCCTCAGATATCACAGATGTCTCTCTATGAGCGACAGGCAGTGCAGGTGAGATGCAGTTATGTTCTGGTATGGGATGTACATCAGTGGAATGTGATGGTGAGCCCTGTTGTGTGTCTCTGCGTTATCATGTGTCAGGGTGGGAGCATACTCGAAGGACTGTTTTGTTCAGATTTATAAATTCTTGTGCTAGGCTCAATCTTTAGTTCCTGTAGCCTGACACAGTGCTTCATTTTTTTATAGGTTAGTCCTCCAGTGTTCAGTCTCTTAGATTTAATCTGTGCTGTGATTCAACACATTGATTTTTAGCATGCTGTTCTAGAGCAATTAATTCAGTTTATCATCCCAGTTCCTCTATATACACATATCCTCCATATACATACTGTACTAAAACTCTTCTTTGACTTCTTGAGCACAAACATCCCCAAATTCCTGGAGTTTATTAAAGACTTACAGGCATACTTCCTGCTGTCCTGGAATACAGCTGTGATTCAGTCTGCTACCAAATTTGTAGCTATACTATGTATTTTGATGTGCTAATCTAGTGACTTAGCTTTTTTTCATGGGGTCTCAGGACTGTTATTTCTTTCTTCTTTGCTTTCTAGTCATTTCAAGGGCATGTTGTTTTAAACAATTAGGTTTTCCTCTTTCTCTAGGCCCTGCAGGCACTCCAGAGACAGCCCAATGCAGCCCAGTACTTTCATCAATTTATGCTCCAGCAGCAGCTTAACAGTGCCCAGCTTCACAGCCTGGCTGCTGTCCAGCAGGTGAGTTGCCAAGGGGCAGAAGGAGAGGAACTGGATTGTTCCCTGAGGAAGTTCCAGAGATGCTCTCTTCATACAGTGACTTGCATACCAAGGTCCATCTGATCCATGATTAAACAATAAGTCCCTAAACACATTGTTTAAAGCTAATACAAACAGCTAGTAAACTGGAAGTTTGATGCAAAGATTTGTTTGGTTTTCATGTACAGAGCAGGGGAATATGTAATTTGGCATCCCCGTAAGGAAGCTTGCACTTCAGAAGCATGTGGCTAGTCCTTGTGCCTTCTTTAAATAAAACATGGGTGGTTAAGTCAGCAGTGGATGCAGTGACACTTAAACACTGTCTTAAAGTGACTGATGGATTGTTATTTCTCTGAGAATAAACATAGCCTTGTGTGCATGAGATTTCGGGCAGTATCTTCTGAATTTTATGTCTTGAAACTTAGTAGCCCAGGTTTTCTTTACCTGTTGCTATCAAGAGGGATCTGAGGTAGATTTTGTCCAGGCAGGTGGGTGTTTCTTTAACTGAGATATGTTTATACAAATCCAGGTATTTTATGATACATAACTGTTGAGCAATTTGTTTTTTTTCCTTAGCAACATTCCTTACCTGCAAGACCTTATCATCAGTTGAAGATGCATTATGTGTGATGTGAATACAGTTCTGTCTGTGTAACAATATCTCCATCAGCCACTGTGCTCCTTGGCTGTTAGTCCAGGATTTAGTTGTTCTCAAGTTCTTACCTGCAGTTTTATAGCATAGAGGGAATAGAATCATCTCACCAGTTTCACACAAATCTTAGTTGTAAAACTAACTAAACTTGTACAGTGTAATACCCATGGGAACATAGAGGGAGGAAAAAAACCATCTAACAATATTTACATTTCTCCGTGAACCGTATGTGCTGTAATCCAAAATGTATTACTTGGAATTCTATCATTACATTGTTACTAAACTGCGTAATTAACCCAGCAATTGCTAATATTGAGGGGAATGTCTGGGTTTTGACAGAGTGGATTGCGGTGTCGGGATGAGGGTTGTAGTATGTAGCATGACAAGCTGGGGCACCGGTGACGTATATACCTGTGGGTGGAAGGACTTGAGGTTGTGCACTATAATGGTCTCTTGTCCACTGCTTTGGGTATTATATAGGACTGAGCTGGCTGGAGAAGAGGAGGTTGCTGCACCGAATTTGTAGGGCATGGCAGGGATTTGTGGTAGAGAGATTGTGCTCCTGTTCTCAGGAACAGAAGATGATTTGGCAGTAGATGTTGTGACAAAGCCAAATATTTGGACTGGATTGAAAAGCTAGTTCCAGGTACTTATTTCTCTGTCAATCTCTCTTGCAGGCTACAATTGCAGCCAGTAGACAGGCCAGCTCCCCCAACACCAGCACCCCACAACAGACCACCACCACCCAGCCCTCAGTAAGTAACTGCTCCCTCACACACGTATCAAAGCCTCCCTCCCACCTCTTGCCATGTTCTTTCTCCTCTTTGTCTTTCAGGAAGTCAGGCAGCCAGGGAAGCACAGCTTCTAAGAATGCTGGGAATACACAAGATGAAGACAACTTTGGGGATTTGGGGTGCTATCATTGTTGATGGCTGTTGAGGAGACCAGAGAAAGTCTCTGAGTGGGAGAGGCCTCTTAGCTGGAAAGTTCAACACTGATCTACCTTTGCTGAGGCTCTGGGGATACATCATCATAGATTAGGAAAGGACTGGAATTTTTAAGGAAGAGAAGGAGTCATGGACAGCTTGAAAGGGAATGCTCTTTTTTTTTGGGCTAAGTAGTACTTTGTTGAATGAGAGCGAGTCTGGTTGTTTTGTAGTGAGTATTGAGGAACTGGGATTTGTTCAATGAGTAGGTGAGTTGGTAGGGTAGAGATTACCTTGTGGTTTGTTTTTTCCTTTACTTGGGAGGCTGGAGAAAATGATGTATTTCTTTTGGATTTCTTATTACAGTTGCATGCTAACAGTGATACATGGGCTCAGCATACAAATGAGATTAGCATCTAGGGCTGTGGCTAGTTTAGATTGCACCACCCCTTAAGACAAGAACTTTTTTCTTCTTGCTCCCCTGTGGGATACAGGAAAAAAGTGTGAAATGTCTGTTCTAGCTCTACCCCAGTAAGTGAATTTGTACTTATTTCTTTGCCTCTGTCACTTCCTATATGATTTGGGGCTTTTCTCTGTTTTAAGATCAACCTAGCCACCACATCAGCTGCTCAGTTGATCAGTCGGTCACAGAGTGTGAGTTCCCCCAGTGCCACAACCCTGACGCAGTCTGTGCTCCTTGGGAATGCCACCTCACCACCTCTCAACCAGTCGCAGGCCCAGATGTATCTCCGGGTAAGAGCTGTGTATGCGAAATGTGTCCTGACCACAAACCCCACTTCAGTGTTTCACTGCTACGGATTACCAACACCTTCGAACTAACTCTAGCTTTAAGGATGATGCACTATATTTTAAATTCAGGTGGGGAAGCTCCTATCTCTGAAACCACAAGTTTGACTCTGGGCTCAGCTTTTGAGGGTAAATGATCTTTGTATTGTGTGGGTCAGGTGAGATCATCAAGAACTGTGTTTGTCTCTGCTTTGCATAGATGTTAAAGATCCCATGGCACTTCCCACTAGAGTTTAAATGTGAAATGTATGTCCTAGACTTCAATATAGTTCACAGAAATAAAGCTATTCTTCTGGTTCAATTTTAGAATATATATATATGGTAAATTACTTTCTTCTACTACTACTGAGCTCTGAAACCTAAGTAAGAATTCAACTAAGTCTAGAAACAAATCAACATGAGCAAATGTGTAATCCTTTTAATTGGTTTGAAGGGCTGCTAAATAGAAAACATTAGGTTTGACTATAGTCAGTCTGGGGTTTGGTTACCTACTCAAAAAATATTTTCAGTGTCTCAGTTGATTTAGATACAGATTGGAATCCCTTCTTTTCAAGCAACCCTGGTCTTGGTTATCACTGTTTCTCAACCAGCCCGGGATATATGTCTGAAAATTCTATGATACCTCAGTCTTTTAGCCAGCCTTGGGCAGAATGGAGGAGTTGGCCCTGGCCCATGTTAGATAGAAGAGTGCTTGTTTCTGTAAGGAAATTGTTCCCAGTTTCTTGCTCCTGAGGGTTATGTTCAGTGTTACAGTGCAGGGAGGGCTGGGTTTTTGCAATGTGTGACATTGCAGCCCAGTATTGCTTTGTAATCTGTTTGCTTGTGGTTCGCTTTCTTTTTCTCTTCTCCTCCGTTCCTTTCATTCCATATCACCTGACCCTCCCTCAACAGCCACAGCTGGGGAACCTGTTGCAGGTAAACCGGACCTTGGGCCGCAATGTGCCTCTTGCCTCCCAACTCATCCTGATGCCCAACGGGGCTGTGGCCGCTGTCCAGCAGGAGGTACCACCCACTCAGTCTCCTGGGGTCCATGCAGACACAGACCAGGTCAGTGACACCCCTTCCCAGAGTCCTCCCCTTCCCCTGCTCTCCATCACCTCACATTCTGGTCTTTGCTCCAGCCACCCCTGTGTAGCAGATTAGCTCTATTTTATCCCCATCCTATGTTCCTGTGCAAGCAGGAGATTCTGTTCTCTCTTGCCACCATTTTTTTCATGTTTGCTTTTTGCCTCCGGAGATGGGATTCATTTCTGCTTATAATTTGGGGGGTGAGCCACAGGCTGGATCAGTCCTGTCTTCAGAGTTTCTCGATTGTCCTTATGTGAAAAGAATTGTTGAGTTCTATGTCCAGTTCTCAGTTACTTGGCAATGAAGAGTCTTGGCCAGCAGCAATATTCCTTCACCCAGTTGGTTTGTTGTTTTAAGGATGCCAAAGACCAAACAGGCCATAGTGTCTTAGCTCTTGCATTAATCTATAAATAATTCTCCAGGTCAGGGAGCTGCCATGACTTCCCATTTTCTTTGTCCTATGTCAATCGTTATTGGAATTTACAGTTACTTCATATTTTTCTTGTATGGAACCCTTTCTTTGAAGGAAAGTCAGCCATGATCAGACTTGAAGATAGAACTGCATTTGGAGTGGGAGTAAACATAGATCGAAATGCAGAGGGATTAGTGAAATCAGAAGAGCTGCAGGCCATGGGCCTCCTGAGTGGGAAGCCCTGCACAGAGGGAGGAGGCAGGTGGCACAAAAATTAAAAACAAATGACTGGCCTTTAAAAAGGGTATCTCAGGGCTTTTAGTGCTGTGCTAAACTGGATCCTCCCAATGCAAGGGCACGGCAGGCAGATCTGAAGACTGCCCCATGCTTCAGAGAATGGTGGTGTCCTCATGTGCTCTTCAGAAAGTGCCATGAGATCTTTAACTTCCATCAGAGATGGGGCAGGAGGGAGTTCAGGATAACATGTTTCCTGGAGAAGGCCGCACCTGAGTTTGCCCTGCAGTTTTATTCAGCTCTCCACATGAGATTTGAAGTGTTGACTGAAGCCTGCATCCCAGTAGACTGTGTTGCTTGTGTTCTCTACAAAACTTGCAGCAAGTAACCTACCTAAAGCAAATGGATTCTGTTTTGTATATGTGTTTCCAGGTGCAGAACTTGGCTGTGAGGAGCCAGCAGACCTCAGCCACTAATGCCCAGCTCCAAGGCTCTGCTCAGAAGGCAGCTCTGCCAGGAAGCTCCCAGGCTTCGGGCTTACCACAGGCCACCAGCACGGGCCAGACCTTGGCAGTGGCTCAGGCCTCCTCTGGCAGCGCAGGCCAGTCCCTCAACTTGAGCCAAGGGGCTGCTGGCAGCAATGGTGTCTCTGGGGGTGTGGTGGCAAGCAGTGGGAGCCAGACCTCGACAGGATTGAGCCAGACCTCGTCGGCAGGCACTGCTGGCAGTTGCCAAAGGAAAGGCACAGGGGTGGTTCAGCCATTACCGGTAGCGGCTGCCCAGGCCGCGACTGTCAGCCAGGGAAGCCAGACGGAGACAGAGAATGCAGCCACAAAGAAGGGCGAAATGGACAGCAGCGGACAGCAAACAGTGGGTATGAACCTTACCAGGACTGCTACACCAGCGCCCAGCCAGACGTTGATCAGTTCAGGTAAGTGTGGACCTGTGGAACTTCTCTTCAAGCCCACTGGCCTTTCGCAAGAGAGTGCCATTTGAAAGCCCACTGGCGAGAGGTTTCCCAACTCACCTCCCAGCCTCTGCACTCCCAGAGGCTGATTTCTAGGGCTTATCCTTCTCTGTTAGCATGAGAAGTTAATTTAGTCCCACATGTCCTCTGACAGTAAGCTGTCAGTCATCTTGGAGCTTAATAACTCAAACCAGTACAGTGGCTGCCTGTTGTTGTTGTTCCCAGCTGTATTGTTGCTAACTTTTGTGCTCTCCTGTTTTTCTACTCTGTATAGCCACATATACACAGATCCAGCCACACTCACTGATCCAGCAGCAGCAGCAGATACACCTGCAGAAGCAGGTGGTGATCCAGCAGCAGATTGCCATTCATCACCAGCAGCAGTTCCAGCACCGCCAGTCCCAGCTTCTCCACACAGCCACCCATCTCCAGCTGGCCCAACAGCAGCAACAGCAGCAAGCACCATCTCTGACCCAACAGCAGCAGCAAACTCAACCTCTGCAGCAGCAGGCTCCACCTCAAAACCAGCAGCAGGCTCAGACACTTGTGGTACAACCTATGTTGCAGTCCCAGCCACAGCCTGTGCAGCTCCAGCAGGACAGTCCTTGCCAGCCAGCCACCAAGTCACCTGTTCCAATTCAGTCAAAATCTCTGGTCACCCCTATCAAACCACCTCAGCTTGGGCCTGCCAAAATGTCAGCAGCACAGCAGCCTCCACCACACATCCCAGTACAGGTGGTGGGTACTCGGCAGCAGGGCTCAGGCCAAGCCCAAGCACTTGGTTTGGCTCAGATTGCTGCAGCAGTGCCGACATCCCGGGGAATGCCAGCCGTGGTCCAGCCTGTTTCCCAAGCCCATGCTGCTCCCCCATCATCATCTTCATCTTCAGCATCATCACAGGAAGCTCCTCCTCTCACCACAGGATTGAATTTGGCACAAGTTCAAGGCACAGCCCACATGGTGAAGAGCCCAGCCTCCTCTCCAGTCGTGGCTCAGATGCCAGCAGCATTCTACATGCAGTCTGTCCAGTTGCCAGTAAGTGATACCGTTGAGAAGGAGAATAGCATACGGATTTTATTTTTTCATTCCTAGGGCACCAATCGCCATCCAGGCCCAGGTCAGTGGGTAAGGGGTTTGGGTAAAGTCATGTGGAGACTTTTTCCTCTCAAAAACACTAATTCCAGTCCAACCCTTGGGGGTTACTGACTACAAGCATTTATCTTCCACATTATCATTCAAAGGCTTACATGAAGTAAATAGTTGAGACTTAGACATTGCCCCAAATGGGGTAGGTGTTCACATCACGTACTAAATATCACATAAAACAATGTGGTAGGTTGACCTTGGCTGGTTGCTGGGTGACCACCAAGCTTCTCTATCACTCCCCTTTCACAGCCGGATGGGAAATAAAATACAGCCAAAATCTTCTGGCTTGAGATAAAAACAGGCAGATTACTTACCAATTACCATAATGGGCAAAATAATCTCAATTTAGGGAAATTAATTAAATTTATTGCCAATTAATCAGAGTGGACTGATGGGAAATAAGAACAAATCTAAAAAACACCTCTTGCCCTTCTTCATGGGCTCAATGTCACTCTGAGATCTTCTGCCTCCTACCACTGAGTGGTGCAGGCTGATGGGGAGTGACAGTTGTGGTCAGTTCATAATGTTTTGTCTCTGCTGCTCCTTTTTTCCTCACACTTTTCTCTTGCTGGAGCATGGAGTCCCTCCCATAGGATACATTCCTTCTTGAACTTCTCTAATGTAGGCCATTCCCACAGGCTGGGGGTTCTTAATGAACTGGCCCACTGTGGGTCCCTTCCACAGGGTGCAGTCCTTCAGGAACAGACTGCTCCAGTGTGGGTCTTCCACAGGGTCAGAGGTCCTGCCAGGGGCCTGCTCCAGTGCAAGCTCTCCATGGGGTCACAGCCTCATTTGGGTATCTACCTGCTCTGGCATAGAGTCCTCCAGCATCTGTAGTGGATCTCTGCTCCACCATGGACCTCCATGGGCTGCCCCACAGGCTGCCAAGGTATCTCTGCTCTTGTGCCTGGAGCACCTCCTGCCCACCTTCCTCACTGACCTTGTGTCTGCAGGGCTATTTGTCACTGCTCTCTCCCAGCTTCTGCTGCAGTTTTTTCCCCTTCTTAAATATCACAAAGGTTGCTACCAGCATCGCTGATGGACTCAGCTTTGACCAGTAGCGAGTTTGTCCTGGAGCTCACTGGAACTGGCCCTGTCAGACATGTGGGTAAGCTTCTGGTGTCTCCTCACAGAAGTCACACCTGTGGCCTCCATGCTACCAAAACCTTGCCACATAATTCAAATGCAAACAATAACTCACCTCTTCTCTTTGTGGTCTCTCTCAGGAGAGAGATGAGAGCTGAGTGGGCCATGAAGACTGAACCTCTTCTCACTAGGTGGATACCTCTGGGTCAGAGACCCTTTTCTGTGTGACACCAGCCACTGACTCTGGGCCTCAGAGAATCCCCTAGCAACAGGCTATGCCGAGGAAAGCAAAGATGGCTCATGTTCCACAGGCCTCAGCCTGGCTGCTGTGAGTTGTCCAGCTAGAGCCTGCTTAATTTCCTGAGACAGCAGCACTTTGCCAGCTCAGATATCCTTAGCTGAGACTGTTCCTAAACTCTGGCTGCTTCTTCAGGAAGGTGTTGCATGATTTGTCTGATTGCTAGAGTGGGGGGACAATTCTGCTCCCATCCAACATGTTTCCCCTACTGTTTTGACTCTCCTTTATTGAAACTCATCTGATCTAGCCAAAAGCCTGTTTGGAAACTGCTGGGTGACTGCCATTCCATTTCTTTCTTCCTGGAATAATCCCTTGAGGCTCACACTGTGTCTTGGTATTGTATCAATGTCCCCATTCATGTTGATACATGAAGCTTTGCTCCTTGCTAGGCAAATGCTTTTAAATAGAGGTATGTACTGTGAGGGAGCTAGAGGTATTTCCATGAGAAGGAACCAGACTGGAGCTGAAGTGTGATGGGTCAGGATGCATCTTCCTTTTGCCTTCAGTCTGTCTCGCCCTTTGCTTTGGGGCCCCTGACTCTGCTTACATGTTCCTTTTTATTCACGCAGGGCAAGTCTCAGACCTTAGCAGTAAAGCGCAAGGCAGAGTCAGAGGAGGAAAAGGAGGAGTCACCCAGTGTCACTGCACTCCTGCCTGTCAGGTCCTCTCCTGTAACAGACAGTCCCAAAAACATGGAGGACAAGAGTGGCCTTGGAGGTGAGGTTACAAAAGAGAGTTCTGCTTGTATGTACTAATGATCTGATCTCATATTCCATTTGAAGTAGATGGAGCAAAGGTTACTGACACTTATGCTGTTAATATTCCAGATAAATCTGATCCTGCTGCCACTGCAATCCCAAATACCACCTCGAGTGAAGGAACATCAATCACCCCCACCTCTGCTCCCACCCCTAACCTGGCAATGGTGTCACGTCATATTGGAGACTCCAAACCCCCGCAAGCCATCGTCAAACCCCAGATACTCACACACATCATTGAAGGCTTTGTCATCCAGGAGGGAGCAGAGCCCTTTCCGGTAGGGATTCTTTGCTGTGGAGGAAGGAGGTGTAGCGCTCTCTTGGGAGGGTAGCGGGTTTCTGTCTTTAGACAGGAGTTTCTTTCCCTATGTTTCAAGTCAGTATTTTTAGCCTGAGACACAGACAGTGAAGAGGAAGGGAAAGGGGGGAGGTGTCATGCATGAAACAAGGCATTAAGTGGTGGCATGAAAGAGAATGGGTTGGAAGGAGTAAAAGAAGTGTGACAGGGACTGTTTTCTCCACTAGTCCTCAAAGCAATCCTTCATGTATGAATTGTAAGAAGGTTCTTCTCTCTGACTTTCAGTGAGGGAAAGATGCACTGCATTTTGAACAAGCAGCAAGTGAAGTTAAAGCAAGTAAGGGAAAATGCAGTTACACGGAATTGCATGATATTCGAGGCAGATAGTACCTTGTGATCTGTGAATGAACCTCCAAGCCTGTGAGTCAGGAAGGAGCAATAACTTTGTCCAGCAACTCCTTCCCTGGTAGGCAGGGCTATTTTTCTGAGCTGTAATAAGGTATGAGTGTCATATATGTTGCAGAGGGTGGTGGACACGGAGAATCTTTTGCTGATGGGCCTGGCTCTTTCTCTTCCTGTCCAGGTGGGTTGTTCTCAGCTGCTGAAAGAATCTGAGAAACAGCTGCAGGGAGAGGCTCCTTCTGGCCAGAGTGAAAACCTGTCCAGTAATTCTCTGGAAGGGGATAGTGCTTCTGGGGGTAAGTTTCAGCACCAGGAGGCCTAGCTAGTGTTACTGAAAAATTCTGCTCTCTGATACTGCATTACTAACTTTATGCATGAGGGACTTGAATCCCTTTTTACCTTCCTGCTAACTCCTTAGAGACTCAAGCTATGGACCTAGGATCTCTTTTTCTTGAGTGTCAGAATACAATACTTTTTTGTTGTTAATATGATCTAACATACCCTGTGTCAATAGTAAGCAGGAGAATCTGAGTTGTACCTGTCTCTAATGAATGTGAAGGATGTGTGGATGCAGCAGAGTGCAGTGATGGAGATTTTCTCCACAGCCTTGTAAGACATGAGGGATATGCTATTTTTTCCTTGTTTGGCAAAACAGTACTGACAAGGAGAAATAAGCTGCTCTGTTCAATATCCAGGGGTCCTATTTAGCAGAGCTTCTGCCTCTCTTCTCCCAGCTTCTTCCCCAAGCTAACTGTTTAATAGATTCACTAGAGAGTAGTGCTTGGAATCTGTCTGCTCAGAAAAATAGTGGAATGGGGAATAATTATGTGTGATCTGTTTCAGTTCAGATCATCAACTGGTGTGTATCTTTGTCTCACCAGAGCTTGATAAGAAGGCAAACTTGCTGAAGTGTGAATACTGTGGGAAGTATGCCCCAGCAACCCAGTTTCGTGGCTCCAAGAGGTTTTGTTCCATGACCTGTGCTAAAAGGTAACAGCAACACAATCTTCCTTTTCTCTGACTATACATTCCCTGGAACTGGGCAGGTGCCCTTCTTCCAGGTAGTGTACAACACTTCAGTACATCTGATCCTCCCTTGTTGGGATGCACTGGCCACAGAGATGATTTGTGAATGCTTTTAGATGTGGAGAGGTGGATGTGGTCTTGAGTGTAAACAGGATTTCTGACTTGCTTAGAAAATGAAATGGAAAAAGGGAAGTTCTTGAGCTCCAAAGAACCACTCTTCAGACAAATGTACATTTGAATGACTAAACAAGTGTGTACTGGTAGGTATCTGCTGCACTGGTACTAGACAAAGACACAAGGGGGCATTGGGGGAAAAAGCCTCAGCAGTAGTTATACTAGCCATTGCTGCCTCCTGTTGATAACAGAGTGCTTGCATGGGGTTTTTTTCCCCTTAGGGGAATATCTTAATTGACCCTTCAGATGTTAGATCAAGACTCTGGTGTCCAAATATTGCTTGTGTCAGAAGTCTGGACTGTTTCCTTCCAAGGGGAAGTCTTAGAAGGAAGAGGAACAAAAAAAAGATGTTAAAAAGATGTTAAAATGATGATGTTAAAAAGAGGAGTTTTATCCCCATGTAGAGCCAGGAGAAGCAGTAGGTTCAGGTAGTTGCTGTTTCATAACTGCTTCTCTGCTTCTGTTTAATTGAGGTACAATGTAAGCTGCAGCCATCAGTTTCGGCTGCAGAGAAAGAAGATGAAGGAATTCCAGGAAGCTAACTATGCCCGTGTGCGGCGACGGGGATCACGGCGCAGCAGCTCTGAAATTGCTCGAACAAAGAT
The DNA here is from genome assembly GCF_036013475.1 of Columba livia. Lineage (NCBI taxonomy): Eukaryota > Metazoa > Chordata > Aves > Columbiformes > Columbidae > Columba > Columba livia. The sequence continues at coordinate 379,183 of NW_027043810.1, forward strand.
CCAGGGGAAGCGCCACAGGGTAAGGACATAGTCCTGTCTGCCTCTGTTGTGGCAGACCTCAGTGTAAAAGTTGTCACTGCTGGATGTACCACTTTCTTATAGTGGACAGAGTGGAACAGGATGTGCCAAGTGCACATTGATACAGTTGTTACACAAGGCACAGTAAGCTGTTCTAATTGCTCATTGGCTAGAAAAAGTGGATCCATGTTTTTATTTGCTCTGTTCACTCTGTATTCGCTGTCATATGTGTCTCGGAGGTCTCAGTGAGTGAGACCAACTGACACCCTTGGTAGAAAACAAACCACTTTTCTTGTTTGATTAGCATTCTTCCACATGAATGATTTGAATGTGATTATGAAGAATTGAATGAGCTTCAGAGCTGATGTGAGAAAGAGGAATGGACTGGGGGAGGATGGGGAGAAGGAAGAGGAAGGAAAATAAGAGCAAAGTCTCCTTTCTGACATCAGGGAGCTGTTCTGTCAGCTGCCCCTGGACCAACAACCTGAGACAGTTGTCCCAGACTGTTGGGACAACTTCTGCTGTTCCCAATGTCTTGTTTTGCACCTGGAAATTGTCAGTGTATTACAAAACACCTTTTCTTTCTTATGGGCTTGTAGGGCCAGGAAGACTCAAGTCGAGGCTCTGATAACTCCAGCTATGATGAAGCTTTGTCCCCTACATCTCCAGGACCCCTGTCAGTAAGGGCCAGTCATGGAGAGAGGGACTTGGCAAACTCTAGTATGGCCCCACCTACCCCAGATCTACATGGCATCAACCCAGTCTTCCTGTCCAGCAATCCCAGTCGTTGGAGTGTGGAGGAAGTGTATGAGTTCATTGCATCACTGCAAGGTGAAGTTAAGATCCTCTCCTGCACTCCTGTGATCCAGTAGCATGGGGAAAGTTTTGCCTCTGTTGCTGGAAAGTGGTGTCAGTGGTGCCTAGTTCTTTTATTGTACTTCTGCACGTGTTTCTGAATTGGAGTAGGTCATACAGATGGATGACTTGTAACTTCTCAGGCAGCCTGTAGAGTGGGGAGGGGGGTTGATTAGATTCCTAGCTTGCTTTTTCTGTACCTGCCAGAGGTCCGAAGAGTGGGAACAAGGGTAATGCCCAGGGTACATCTGTTTCTCAGTGCTGATTTTTGGTTTCACAGGGTGCCAGGAGATTGCGGAGGAGTTTCGGTCACAGGAAATTGACGGCCAGGCCCTGTTGCTTCTGAAGGAGGAACACCTCATGAGTGCCATGAACATCAAGCTGGGACCAGCTCTCAAGATCTGTGCCAAGATCAATGTCCTTAAGGAGACCTAACAGCTCTGAAGTCAGAGGTCTCACTTTTGCTCTGACTTCAGGGCAGCTGCCAGCTCTGGAGCATCATCTTGGGGTGGGGAAGAATGGGACAGTCCCCTGTGGTCTTGCATTCAAGAATCAGAAGGAATTCAACCGATTGAAACTGCCATGCACAAGCCCCTGTCTTAGTTTCTTAATGGTGCTACAAGGGGGAGAAAAACTCCCACCTGGGGCCTTGAAACATCTTTCCTTCTTCCTGTTTTTGAATATGCCTCTCCCATAACCCACATAAAGACAGGAAGGGGATGTCTTTCTGTCTTTGCAGACTTCTGGAAGGGAACTGCTCTTGCCCATTTTTGCTACAGCAGGTCTGCTAGATCTTAGTTTTGAATGTTGCTGTGCCAGAACTTGAGACATAGGAAGACCTGGCCCCACACAAGACATTGGGAGCAGCTGTGCTTGGGGCATTTAAGAAGGGGAACTAGTGAATTCCAAGTGACAGAAGTGGACATACAAGAATTAAAGCAAAAGCGGTTGCTGCTGTTTCACTCTTCAAAAATTACCAAGGCCGTTCATGAACTGGGTTTAATAGCCATTAGCATGCACACCAAACATGAACGCCCGTGGCAAAAGGACCTGCCCGAGCTTTACTGTCTGCTGTAGAGATGCAGAGTGAAGACGAAGTGTTGTGGCAGCTATTCACTCCAGATGTTTCTCTCTGAACTGGTCAGAGGATTTATGCTGAGTAGTTATGACAAGGTGATGGACAAGTGAAAGGGAGGGGGATTGTATTGCATTACAGAACTCTGCAGCACTAGGTTTGTCTCCCCATTTTGCTAGGGCATAATTTACAGATCCAAAGCAGCCTTCAGAAGCACCAAGGCCCTTCATAAAAGTGGCCAGGTTGTGTTGTTTTTTGTTTGGGTGTGTTTTTGTTTTTTTGTTTTTTTTTTTTTTTCTCTTATCAGTTTGTATTATTTTTGCGTCTTTATTCATTGCCCTCAGGAGAGGTTATGGGTAAAAGTTAAAGTTGGCAGGATTGTATCTCCTTTGTCAGGCTCTTTGTTGTTGTTAAACAAATCTTTTTCTTCCTCAGGTAAAAAAAAGAAAAGGCAAACAAAAACATAGCCTCCAACAACTGAATACTGATCCTTTAACACTACTTCTCCTTTCTAAGGGGGAGAATTATGTTATAGGCTGAGTCCCTCCCTTTTAGCCCCCCCCCCCCAGGTTTGGGTGTTTTTTGGTGTGTTTTTTTGTTTGGTTGGGCGCTTTTTTTGTTGTTTTTTAAAGGACCAAATGTGGTATTCTGAAGTTTTGTAACCAGTTTGGCAAAGGTGAAAGACTGGGCCGAGTTCTCTTCCAGAAGCACCTCTGCTTAAAACAAGTAAAAACGTGAAGAAATTCCACGAAGCATGAAGAGCTAAGTACCCCATGGAGCCAAATACCTGAAAAGAAAGATGATTTTTAAACCATGTGTCTCAGGTTTTCTGTTTTCAGAGTTTTCATGTGAATATTTGAGTAAAACATAAGACTGTACTGTTGGAGGAAGGCTGCAGTGGCATGAGAGAAGGCCTAATAGCATAGGCTAGAAAACAGATATCTTTGTAATGGGCTCTTGATCCATGGTAGAAAAAGAGAAGTTGGAAAGTGCTTAGAAGATGGATAAAACATAGCAGCAGCTGCTTAGTCTTCACTGTTGAATCTCATTTTAATGACATCCCTGTTCCTATGAGTGAAGACTTCTGAGGCTTCTTGAATCAAAATAGGCTCAAAGGAAACTGCCCCTGCTTTCACCATGATAACAGTATTTGGTCTGGTGTCATGTGTGGGCAGGGAAGGGGTAGGCTAGAATCTCTTAACTGCAATCCACAGAGGTAGGCTGCCCTTAAACCGTTTTATCCTCAGCAAGCTGGGTGTGGTAAAACTCCTGTTTAGCTATGTTACTTACTGCTTCTGAGAACCAGATTTTATTTCAGTCAAATGGGAAGGTTTCTCTTTATTTCACATTCAATGTTCTTAATTTGAAAAAAAAAACCAAAACTAAAACCCCACAACTACAGTTGTTCAGGCTTTTTAAGTCTGGTTGCTTTTTAACCAACCCCCCTTCCCCTCAACCTGAACAGTAACATTTGAGAAGTACAAACTTCATCAAAAAGTTTCTTTTTATTTTTATTGCTGCATAGGAAACTTCTCCCATCCCTAACTACTTGACCTTTTAAAGTTTCAGTTTTGAAATGTGTCTATACCTCTGCCTCTTAAGTCCCAAGGGAACTTGGTGATACAAGGTAGCAGCAAAAAAACATGTACTAATACAAAGAGATGCATTCCTGGCAAAAGAAGTTCAGGCACAAGGCACTACATACTAAGGACCCTTCACCTTGGATACATAAGATACTCTGGCACCAAAGAAAGCTCTTGTTAAATCAGCACACCACTTTACCAGGTTTTTCAGTTGTTTTATTTTTGAAACTTGTGTTTTGTACAAAAAAAAAAACAAAAAAACAAACCCAACAACAAAACCTTAAACACCACCATGAAAAACAGTAACAGACTGACTTCCTATTTTTCCCACATTATGAGAAGGATTGAGACTGTAACAAAAGTCAAAGCAAGCAGGAATTGTTTGCTCACTCTAAACCCAGCAAGAAAGCAGGGCCAGCCCTTGTCCCTCAATGTCACTGTTCAGACTGCTTTGATAGTATTAAAACATACAAACCTTGTCTGTACTCTGCTACTAGCGGTAGTGGCTTGCTTATTCACAGTTTCTGCCCTCAAGACTGAGGACAGTTCTCTGCCATCTTATGACAGGACAGAGTCTAGCCCCTTCACATAAAAAGCAATTAGGAATCAAATGGCCAAGTTTCTGAAGGTTTCTGTTAAGTCTTACAACTCAGCTGCACCTGCCTTTCACCAGGGCCTCAGGAGGTGTCTCTCACTCCCAGCCAGTATCAGTATGCAAGTACCATCTGCAGAGGGCAAGCATTGTAAGACTGGTCTGCACCATGCTTAGGGGGACAGTGATTTATGAAAGCTGACCCTTTAAGTGCAGGAATCCTTACGCAGTTTTTAATATGTTAGCATTCTTATCCTTGGCTTCCATGGTTCCTTTTTTATAAAAATAAATTCTGGTAGCTCTGTGGGAAAATGCTCTGCCAAACAAGGAACTTTCAGATAATGTGAAATCACAATGTTGCCAGTGACTGGGCTGTGTGGGCTGTTACCTCAGGAAGCTTGTGACAGAACTCAAGTGGCATCTACCTTTCTCATTTTGCTTTGATGTCAGTTGCAGCAAGTGTTCCCTTTACATAATTTCCTTTTGTTTCTCAATGATTGAGAAGACTAAGTATTTTGACTTAACTGGAAAGTCATGAGCCTGTATTTAACTCCTATAGTTTTTTAGCATTGCCTCTCTCCAGTCTGAGAGAATGGCATGCATCCCTTTATAACTGTTGAAGGAAACTGTTGTATACTCTTCAACATATTGCCATTAAGAAAAGACTGCAGAGGTGCTAATGCCTCTTCCACCCCCACAGAGTCTGGCATAGAGCCCTCTGTGCAGGTTATGCTGGCAGAAACAGTGTGTAACGGTGCAGAAGCTAGAAAAGCTAAAAATGCATTCAAAGAAAAATTATTCCAGTGTCTTACAGATTCTGTAAACCCTAAGGAAAAAAAAAGACACAAAATATCCCTCTTACAGTCTCAGATGTTGTAACCCACTGCCTTATTTTACTTCCCCTTTCTGCACCCATCTGTGACCCTTCTGTTCTCTCAATGAATCATCTCCCATTCCTGCGTAGTGCTGAATGCTTGTAGTTTCCTTGCCATCTTCTACTCAACCCTCAGCACTTTTCCACCCCCAAGCTCTGCTGCATTTTTAAAAACCTAAACCAGCATTGTATTTGTAAGGCCTCAGGGACCAGTGCTGTTCACACCCAGCGGCATCCAGGGGACTTGACATACCAGAAAGCAGCGGAAGTAAGTAAAGAAAATCAGAAGTGAGAGAAAGAGAACTGGCTGAGAAACACCTGGCTAAACAAGTGCTGGGAAGATGGGGAGAAAAGAACTCAGTGTTGAAAGCCTGTCACATTGGCAGCAAGTGGTCATCCCGTTCTTCTGACTCCTCACCCAGCTGGTCATCACCCACACCACGGTATGCAGCTGGTGCATTTCGAGGCTTGGAGCGGCAGACAAAGTCACAGCCATCCTACAAGCAGAGGACATTGCACCAGAATCAGACTGTATGCAACCCAAAGCAAAGCAGCTTCTGTGACTTCTCTTTTGTAAAGGCATTACACCCACCCATGTGCTATCTGGGACAGGACCCCAAAACTTGTCTTTACAAGAGAAGCACACACATACAAAAATCCAGCTTGGTCTTGAAAGCTCTGGGGTAGAATGCAAGTACTGATTAACAGTAAGTAGCACCATCAGGCTGAGATGAGCAAGGACAATAAATGGCACTGCCAAAGGTGACTAAGGAAAGGCCTCAGGGAGTTGGACACAAAAGTTTCACAGTCCCTAGCTTAACATTCCTACCTGGAATGTGTTAACTGCTAATGAGCACATGCTCTAGTTTGTTATGTAGTAATCACAGGATATCAGCAAGGAATCAGACTCAGCAAGGATTCGAAAACAGAGTACTCAAACCACCAAAAAAGCCCACACAGATATTCTCTTCTGCCTCAAGGTACGCTATCCTCGTGGGGTAGGTCTATGCAAGAGACCTAGTCCACAAAGACAAGGCAATTGTCATGTCCTGTCCTACCATATGGGTCAGGCTGGAAATATACAGGGATTTTTCACTCACCGCCACCAAATTGCCCAGATCTTGCCAGAAGGCAAAGTGAGGAAACTGCTCCATGCCCTTTGCTCCCACTACAAGGCGCTGGTAGAGGAACCCACCAATGATGTAGACTGCAATCAGTGAAGCAAACCTGGAGGGCAGAATTAAAAATCAGAACTGAGGAAATCCTACAGATAACCTCTTCTGAGCCAGCTACCTGCCTCAGATTGGTATTAGAGCAAGCAGCTGAACACCACTCAAGAACAGAGCTAAAAACAAACACCAGACCAGAAAAGGCCTCTAAAAAAATTCATCTACTAGTATAAATCTTGCAGCAGCATTACAAGAAGTAGTGCCTGTAAGCACAAACACAGAAAATGAGTAAAGACTCCTGTTCTGAATTCCCAGCTCTGGCAAATAGTTGTATAATTTTAGGAAGTCATGTCTTCTGTGTTTCAGTGCACTTGTTTGTAAACTATGAAGCAGAACGCCTACAGAGAACAGAGCAGCTCTGCAGCATCACGCTTTAAGCAAGTTTCTGTCCAAAAAGCTGAGAGGCACAGTAACACCTAATGGTGACTGTTGATAGGTATACTACAATTATCTAGTCCAGTATAGCATTTGCTGTGTTTCTAAATGGCATTGGAGATTGTGGCCCAGACATGAACAGCTCTTCCATTGACTCACGTGATCAGTAGAATGGAGCCAACGCTAAGGTGGGAATCCTCAGCTGGACAAGCCACACTGCTGTCCATCTCAAAGAGGTAGAAACAGTCTTGCTCCTTTTCCCGCTCTTCTGAAACAATGCTGAATGAACTCTGCAATTTGGAAAAAGTTAAATTGTGTGAAAATAAGCCCAGGCATACTGAACTTCACCAGAAGACAGTTTTATTGCTGTTGGTGCAGCTAGGCAACAGACACTGGAGGACAGAGAACCTTGCTGCCTCCTCAAAGCCCTTCTGCTTATAAACAACTGTTTGTCCTGCTCCCCCTCCCATCTCATGTGTCACTCACCGCTGTAACTCCCTGCTTGCAAGAAATCATTATCACAGCTCGTCTCTTCTCACTACTGCAGTGGCTGCCATATGAATCACCTCCTTTATAAATCAGCATGATCCAGTCACCTTCCAAGAGAGGAACAATATAGGCTGCAAATCCAGATCAGGAGGCAAAAGGCAGATACTGAGTAAGAAAGGTATAGAGCAGAATCTTACTTCCATTGAAGACCTGGGTTTCATTGATTCTTCCTATCACTGTAGTCTTTCCATTCTGTCTATTTGTTTGCACCAGGCCAGCAAAATCCTGCAAGGTGCTGTTGACCTCCCTGCACACCCTGAATTGGTAGATGTAGTTTTCTGTTTTGCCTTTCTCCACAGTCACGTTAAACCTGCAGCAGGGAGAGGACAGAACAAACAGCTCACAGGATTACAAAGAACAAGGCTCAGAGCAGCAGACACTCAAGACCTGGAAGTCAGTCACAGACCATACTAATAGGGACAAGTGTTCTGTGGTCTGACCCCAAATCTTCCCCTTCTCTTGGGCTAAGGGTAGGCACTGTGCAGCCCTGAGGTCTGCGCGGTGTTGTACTGTACCTCATTTGGCTCAGGGGCTCTAGTTTCTTCAGCAAGGCTCTTTCCATTTGCGACTCACTGCTCTTATCACCAATCACATCGCAGCTCCTCTCTCCCGACTGTTCAGCCCTTGCACCGACAGCAAGGGCCATAAAGACGAGCAGCACAGCAGAGATACAGCAAGGTGATGACATCCTGGACACACAGAAAAGGCAGAGGATTGACTGTTTCAGCCCCCTGTAAACTAAGTTCAGGGTCATGGAGTCAATGATTGGCCACTTCCTCAGTCCTGACTGCAAAAAGGGGAAGTCAAAATCTGGAAACATCTCACAGTTCCCAAAAAGCACAAAATCTGAATCTCTTGCATAGTCAAAGTCAATTCACTGGGCTGATTTAGGATTCTTTTCCAGGTTTTGCCTGGAGGTCACAAAAAGTTTTGCTGCTAAGCACATTAATTAGCATTGATTCAGCCAGAGCAGAGCCCAGCAGGCTGAACGCCGGAGTAAGTTTCAGGCATAAGCTATTGTTTGTTATTGCATTGCACTGAGAAGCCGTTCAGCAGAAAATTATTTACCAAGCCTCTAATCGACCCTCTTTGCAGCTCTCCTGCAAAGAGTTTACAGGGAAGAGCCACTGTGATTAGTCAGGCTCTGTTTGTTCAAGTGACTTAATAATTATGATATATTAACTATTACATTATCTTTCTAGTACTGCTTTAGCTGAGAATTTGAAAGTGTTTAATAATACTAAGCTACAACTTCACAGAACAGTTTTCTTCTCTTTACACAGGGCAAGAAGGGAAGGGCAAAACTGAGACATTCATTCTATGTAAGATCCAACCAAAGAGGCAGTAATGAAGATATTCTAGATTATCTGGCTTTCAGGTTCACGCTAAAATCACGTTGGAAAGATCCAGTGATTGCACCAGGCAACCAGAGTGGCACAACACACTCCCCTCCGCTTCTCCCATCACAGGTTTCAGTAAAGCTCCAGATGCTGATGGAATGCAACGGGTAGACCCACAATTAAAGGAGGAATATTCCACATCTGGAATATCGTGTCCAGTTCTGGGCCCCTCAGTTCCAGAAGGACAGGGAACTGCTGGAGAGAGTCCAGCGCAGGGCGACAAATATGATAAAGGGAGTCGAGCATCTCCCTTATGAGGAAAGGCTGAGGGAGCTGGGTCTCTTTAGCTTAGAGGAGACTGAGGGGCGACCTCATTAATGTTGTTTATAAATATGTAAAGGGTGAGTGTCACAAGGATGGAGCCAGGCTCTTCTTGGTGACAACCAGTGATAGGACAAGGAGCAATGGGTACAAACTGGAACACAGGAGGTTCCATTTAAATTTGAGAAGAAACTTCTTCTCAGTGAGGCTGGCAGAGCACTGGAACGGGCTGCCCAGGGAGGCTGAGGACTCTCCTCCTCTGGAGACATTCAAAAGCCACCTGGACACATTCCTGTGTAACCTCATCTAGGTGTTCCTGCTCTGGCGGGGGGATTGGACTAGACGATCTTCTGAGGTCCCTTCCAATCCCTAACATTCTGTAAAACAAGCCCCTGGCTGCAGCTGGACAGACAGCCCGCCAGATGGACAGCCTGTCCGGTTGCACCTCACGATCGCCCCAGGCCCCGCAGAGCCCCCGGTGCCAGCGCTCAGCTGAGGCGCGGGGGGGTCGGACACGCGGGCGGCCCGTGACACAGGAGCTCGTGACTCGCCTCTCACGAGACCCAGCGCACAACCCGCCCTTCGCGCTTCCCCGGGCAGCGGCTGCCAAACGCTCCGCTCACGCACCGCCTGGAGCAACAAGCGACGCGACGACGGTGCCCTCGGCCGGTACTGCTCCGGCGGGCAGCTCGGGCCGCTCGGGGCAGGGCGCAGCGGCCTCGGTGCCACCCGGCTTCCCCCACCCCGCCGCTCCCCACCTCTCTCGCGGCCCCGGGCTCAACGTGCCGCCGCCAGCCCCGCGCCACCGCACCCACCTGCGGCCGCGCCGCCCGGCCTCCCCGCGCCGCGCACGGGGACAGGCACGGGCGCCCCTACGGAAGAGCGATCCACCGCTCACAGGCATCCCATCCTACGCGCCCAGCGGTGACGGGGCAGCCCGGGGGCCGCAGGTGCGGACGACACCGGCTGGCCCCGGCCGCCTCCCGTGGCCCACCCCGCGAACCGGAACCAGGAAGGGCGTAGTGAAACCGGCACTCTCCGCCAATAGAAGCAAAGGAGCCGGCGAGATTTCCACGCCCACTGGCAATTCCTCAGCGAATGGAAAGCGGCAATGGAAAGGAGCAGCTTCTAAAGCCCGCCCTAGCCTATGACGAAGGCGGCTCCGAAACCCGTCTCCTTCTTATTCTCTATCCAATAGGCGATGAATAGAGGCGTGAAGATCCCGCCTTCCCTCGCTTCTCTTCCAATGAGCCATGAGCGCCAGCTGAAAGGCGCCCCGTAGCGCCCGCCGGCTGACCCCTCCCCGCAGACAGCCTCTGCGGAGTGCGGCCCGAGGCGGGAGCCGCTCGCCCAATGGCGGAGAAGGACGCCCCGTCGGGCCGCCCCGTCCCCCGGGCCAGGCGGCCAGAGCGGCCCCGTGGGCTGGGCTGCCGGGCCCGTCTGCCCCACTGTGAAGCCGAGCTCTTACCGTTCGTGTTGGAATCACCTACAGGGACGGTAGCACGTCAGTAACGGTGGGAGGCGGTAGTGGCCGCCACTAAGTCACGGGATCATAGAATTATAGTAATGGAACAGCTTGGGTTGGAAGGGACTTTCAAAGTTCATCTAGCCCAACCCCCTGCAATGAGTAGGGGCATCCTCAACTAGATCAGTTTGCTCAGAGCCCCATCCAGCGTGGCCTTGAATGTCTCCACGGATAGGGCATCTGCCACCTCTCTGGGCAATCTATGCCAGTGTTTCACCGCCCCCATTGTACAAAATGCCTAACCTGAATCTCGCTTCCTTTAGTTTAAAACCAATACCCCTTGTCCTATTGTAACAGACCCTGCTAAAAAGTCTGTCCCCATCTTTATAGGCCCGTTTCCTCATAGGAGCAATGTTCCAGTCCTGTCATCATCTTTGTGTCCATATGCTTGACTCTCTCCAGTATGTCCATGTCTCTCTTGTACTGATGCTGTTGATATGTTGATGCAGAGGATATCGGGGGATGCCAGCTCTCAATGCCTGCCTGTGTCTCAAGCACTTCCACACTGAGTGTTGGGTGTAGAAAGAGTGACTAGTAGAAGTGTCCAGTGGTCACAAGGCTTCCTTCTCAAACCCGTGCTGTCCACTTCTGCTTTCCTAATGACAGGAGCTGGGCTGCCAGTTTGCCATAGCCATTGCTTATTCCTCTTTCCACCTTGTACTCTCACTATTCACCTGCTACGGTCCTGGGAGGCAGCTCTTCAGAGTGACACATTCTCACAGCCTCTTGCATTAGCAACAATTAGAATACCCATACACTTTGTGATTAATCACCTCTTCCACTGATATCTACTCTAAGACATCCCTTAACAGGTCAGGAAATGGAAGTTGTTTCACTTCCACTGCTCTCCATGCTGTTATAAATTTAGTTATTTTGATCAGCTGGAGATAGAGGTTGCCATTTCACACTTCTTGTCTTCTGAATGCAGCCTCAGGTTTCCTGTTTCCCAGGCGTTGAGCCCTGTCGCTCAACAGCCTGATTGAAACATCTTGTCATACGCACTCTTTGCGTTGGCATGGAGGGAAGCAGATCAGAAACTTCTGCAGCTGAAGCGAGTGAGGAAATAATTTATACTTCTGTTAAATTCTCTCCGTTGAGGGCCAAAGCTGCACAGGAAAAAAGAGGTAAGGAAGCTGGATGAGGTAGGTCAACAGAAAATTTTGTTTTGAGTGAAAGCAAGGTCTATCAAAACCAGTCCAAGCTGGCCACTGATTTTGAGTGCCAGCTTATGGTGCTGTTGCTTTGGTTCTAAAATTACTGTATTTGAATGTGATAAAAGCCAGTGGGTCAGAGACGCAGCGTTGTTCCTCTCCCTCTCTCCATCGGTACCCTTTTGGTGTCTACTTGTGGGCATTCAATCCAGGCATCCATTTCTGCAAAAGAGGTTTGCAGTTTTAAAGTTGTCTGCTTGTCAGCAGTAAGAGATTGTCAGCCATAGTCCTCCAAAGGTCAGGCAAGATGCATGTACAGATAAATTAAAGGCATATGCTAATCAGAGATCAGAGGAGGCATATGAGATCATCCAGTCTCTCTCCCATGGGGCTCTGCAGGATTCTTTTGTGATACATTTTTTTCCTGTGTTTTCACTGTTTAGTTTTACATACCTCCTCAGCTTTTGCCTTGAGACAGTTCTGCAGGGCATTTTACTATCAGGAGATTTTCTTAGTGCTATCCCTAAATGTTCTCTTTCCTTATTTCTGCTCCATTACCCCTGTTCAGGCCTTGCAAATGTCACACGTAGCAATTTCTCTGGCTGCTTAGTTGAGAAATACCGCCCTAGAAGAGTGAGACTTTGCATTGCTGATGATTCTTTAAGTGTCTCTGTTTGATGAGCTGATTGCTTTTCCTCTAAATGCTCCTGTCCTTTAAATGAGTTGTGTTGCATTGGCTGTAACACTAATGGTTGACCTTAGCTTTTTTCAGAGCTGTTACAGCAAAGGGATGTTTCACTGTGGGAAAGGAGATTCCTATGCCCCGAGCAGAATAACTTCATATATATGTGGTTGTTACTGCTGCTTGGTCACTTGCTGCACTGTGCAAATGAAGCCAGCACAGAAACCCTCAAGTTCCTATCTGGTAATCACACACCATCTGCTTGGAAGGCAGTCTTGCTTTTGCATGTGTTTTCATCAGAAATGATGTCTTCTGTTGCATCAGAAAACACAAGCACATTCCTTCATTCCCTGCAGTTTGTGTTCACTCCCACCTTGTTGGAGGTGGAGATTACCCAATGTTCTCTTGAGATGATTGCAGTTTTCTTTTTAATATTCCTCCTCTCCAAATTTCTCTTTGTACCCTCATCTTTTTGAGTTAAAGTTAGAGGACCTAAAATAAGGAATCTGATATTTGAACACAATTTCTGTGGATGTAATTTGATTATTTCCCAGCTCTCTCCTGCATGTAAGGAGTCTCTAAGGAGCACAGTTTAAGTACCTTTCTTTAGAAGATCTTTATTTTCAGCTGTGTCCCCAGCTCCATCACTTTTGAGAGATGTGCTCTCAGATATCTATTGTCTGTTTTCAAATGCTGCCCTTGCTACCAATTCATCCCTGTGACACAGTGTCACAGGTGTATAGAGCAGTCCTTTGGTCAAACCAGCTGGTTTTCGCTCTCATGGTCTCCTTGAAAATGAACAGTTGCCCTGACTGTCTTGTTTGGCTTCCAGAGAGCCTTAGATACACCACACTACCAAAATGTCAGTCCAGCAGTCACTTAAGAGAGTGTTAGGCTGTGTGGCATGCTTGTAGGGATAGCAATAACCAGGTCTGTGCCATAGCCAGGGACAGGATCCTCCTTTCTCAAATCCTCCTCCCTGGCTATAGGTAGTAATGCTGCTTCTATACTGATGTAGGCAGGAGCTGATGGGAGCCATTTAGGACATTGCAATGACATTCTTCAGGTTGTCCTAGAAGACCTGAATTATAAAATGCTAACAGCTTTTAGTTTTTGAACTGAATCTGGACTCCAAAACCTAAAAGTATTGGGTCACGTTGCTTGCAAATGAATACAGCCTATCACAGTCATTTCTCCAGAGCGCTGAGAGACCTAACAGGGTGTTTTGTGTACTAGAAAATTATAACATTGGATATTTATGTTAAATGTCCACTGGTCCACTTTTCCCTTCCCTTGGGGAGACTCTTCCACAGTTCCTCAGACAACTACATGAAAGTAGTTCTGAATGGTCCATTCAGATTTTCCTCCTGTTTCAAACTCATCTCAGGTACTTCTCCCATCCTCTTCTACAAGAGATTCACATGTGGTCCAGGGGCTGCGAATCAAGCACAAACCCTTGAACCTGTTTTAAAAAGGGTCAACTGTGGGGAACCCCTTTTGCAAGGGGTAAAAATCCAGATTTATGAAAGTTTTTATTCCACTTTCCTGGTTTGATTGCTTCAGTTCAAGTGGGGTTTAAATTCACCTCAAATGGTTAAATATGACTTTCCCTCTTCATTTTCTTTTTTCCTCCCCAAATCATCGAATGGCATAATTTTTCATTTTTGAGAACTGAAGTGAACTTCTCAATGCTCTGGTTGTGAAGGTGCCCTGGGATTTTATTTTCATGCTGAGTCAGTTCCCTTTTTTTCTGCTGTTGTTTCGAACAATAGAGGGTGAACTTCTCTCTTCATTGCCAGGAGGCACCAGCTGGGTGATCTTTTCCCTAAAATCAGGAACAGTGATATGGAAGGTGCAGGAGGTAACTTCTTTGAGAGGCCAGAGAGAAAGGAAAATAAAAGTGCAAATCCTTAGAAATGTGGTCTCAGAACAAAGAATTAGGTTTCAACAGATATTTATCCCCTTGTACCTAGTTTTCAGTTGTAATCTGCAGAGAAGCAGCTCCACCCTTAACCTCATCTGACTCCATTCTCTTGAGGCTTAATCTGATGGCAAACCCCATGTCATCAGAGACAGGAAAGTGACCTTACAAGAGGAATAGAGAGTAGGCAGAGAGAACAGGTACGCAGTTCAAGTCCTTCAGTTCTCCCATTGTCCTTGTGTGAAGCTGGGGAGTAGGTTGTAACTGAGAAGTCTTTTGTAACTGAAAAGAGATGGCTTTTGTTCTTTAATAATGATTAAAAAAGATGTAAATGTTGGTATTACAAGTATTACAAGTACAGCAGCTAGAAGGTCCTGCAAGCTTCAGGCAACACAACAAAACCTTTAACTTAGGAAAGATCTTTCTACCAGAAGAATGATGCTTACAATGGAGCTCTCTCGTCCTCTCCCTTGTGACCCAAGACACTTATTGTAACCAAGCCCACAGATCTCAGTATATTGCTATAAAACCAGAACCTAGTCTTAAGACTGATGAGCCTGCAAACTGCTCTAAGATCAAAATCAATTCATTTTTATTAATTTATTGATCTGGCCTACTTTCTGTATTTGGACAAAGCTTCCGATGCTTAAAGCATGCATTCTTGTTCTTAAGCAAAGTCCCTTCCCCTTCTATTTCAGCGCTGGCTTTCTTTGTCCTTCTCACAATATTTTTGATATGTGGTGTGCATTTGTTTTCAGTCTCCACCTAGAGATCCTAAAAAAAGTCTTCCCTACTGCTTATAAATATTTTATTCTTTTAGCCATCCCTTTTAATTTCTCAATGACAAACTTCCTCATTCTCCTGTAGTTTCCCATTTTGAAATTATTATATTACAGTGCCTTTTTTTTGCCTGTCATTGTAGTTCCTGATTGTTGGCTCTGTTGAATCTCAGTGTGGTTGTGTTCCCTGCAGCACAGCAACTGCTGGATGGAGCCATGCTGAGCCGGGTGGCCCAAGCAAGGCTCAGGGCAGTCACCAGCTGCTTCGTTTTCTGTGTTTCCCAGATCACCACTCTGTGAGGTGCCTGTTGATGATGTCTAAGCATTCAGTCTCAGCGTCATGCCATTACATGGCATTTGTGTAGTTTCATGTGATTAATTGATACCCCTCATCACTGTGCTTCCCTCACACTTGCTCTGGGTTATTTTGACGGTTCATGACTGCTGTCACCATCCTTATCTGGCAGTCCATGATATAATTTGAACCCCCATGCATTTAGTAGTATTTGCCTAGTCGGTGGCAGGCAATTACTCTTACTGTTACTTCTCTATGTAGTTGTTTAATCTAATTTGACCATAATTTTATTTGAGCAGAGATCAGCCCCCTCTGTCTTGCCTGTGTATTTTGTATCCTATTGCTATGACATCCTGCTCACAGCTCTTCTGCCAAGTTTTTTATGTGGTTGCTGTGGTGGTGTCTTTGGTTAAAGCTAGCTTTCCCCTTCCTCCGTCTTTTTCCTTAGACTGCTAGCCCTTTTTTGGAACTACAGATATGTTTGTTTGGGTTTTGTGACATGACTGAGAGAAGCACCTTGGATGTCAAGAGCCTCACTGAGGACTTTTGTCGCTAGATTTGGATAGAAGATTCTCAAGCACCACAAGAGCAGGTTGTGGTACATAAGTTTAAGGGATAAGCACATGGAAATCCTGAGTTCTTCACCACCAGTAACCATTAGCTGCACATTAGGTGTTTCTTAGAAAGTCCTTTTGTCTGTGCAGCTGTCACCCTGAGATTAGTAAAGTAAGCAAACCAAAACCCCATGGAGCTCATCTGTGGAAGTTAAATATCATCCTCTACTCGGCTTCGGGGAGACAAGGTTTTAGTGCTGAGATTTCAAATGGTTTATGGAAAGTGAATGCCTCTTGGGTCAAACACAGCTCCAGGAGATGACAATAAGAAAGCAATGTGTAGCATGGTGGTTAACTTGTTGTGCTGTAAATCTCTACATGGCAGTCCTGCCCTGCTGTTTGAAAGGAAGCTGTGCTGGGCTATGGTGGAGGCAGCCTAAACACTCACCCTCTGTCACTGCCAGCAAGTGAACAGCAGATGGTGGTGAAAGTGTGGAGGGGCATGTCAAAGTCTTCAAGGCTGACCCTCACATCCTGCTATCCCACCACTGCAGAGGTGGATAAGAGCATAGGACTGACTTGGGAGTGTCCTGGGAAGATGTAACATGAACCTGTGTCTAAGCCTGTGAACAGGATGCTGAGGTTAAACCTGTCTCTGTTGCTGAGAGACCTGGGGGAAAGGCCTTGGGTTTCTTTTTGCACTTCAGCTGGAACATGATAGCTATGGCAATCTGTGTTTGAAGTTTTTGAAGTGTTTGCACTCAGAGCTTCAATGCTGAGACCAAAGTGGGTTTGCTAGGAGGCTCCTGCCAGCATGAGATGCCATAGGGTGCCTGGGGGGCTCTGGCTGACTTGAGGTGGATGTTTCCTCTCTTGGGGTGAGCCACTGCAGGAGCTGGACCAGCTGGCTCTGTGGCCAGGCAGGGGCAGAGCTGTGGCTGCTCTGGAGACAGGTACATCTCCTGGGAAGCTCAGGCAGGGACTGAGGGTCCCAAGATCAGATGAAATGGGGCCCTGGATGAGTGGGCTGGAGTGTGCAAGGCCCCGGGGTGGCTGGGCAGGGATAGTGATGGCAGCGATGTGCAGAGTATAGAGAGACAGGGATGCTCCTTATGGAAATGCCCAGGACACAAACCATGTAAAACTACCATCAGTTTTCATGTGGCTCCTGTTCACTATGGTTTCTTTTCTCTTTTACAGCTCCCTGTCTGTGGCCAGCAGTTGTGCGGGGCTTGGCTATAGGCTTTGGGATACTGAGCATCTCCCTGGCAATTGCTTTGATTTGGAAGATGAGTAAGTGCACAAAGGGGTGCTGAGGATGAGCAACCAACAGCAAAGGACTGGAGGCTCATCTAAGCACAGGAGGTCTCATCCTGAACTTCCTTATATGGGGTTAAACGAGAAGCTATTCTGGATATCTACCAGCCTTAAGTACCTACTGCCTATCCAGAATATTTTGAGACCCCAAGCAATCCGTTTCAGATCCTGTGGCAAAAAACTGTGAAATATATTGTAAGGTTTCTATAGGCTTATCTGTTGTAATTATAGTGGTAAACTGTAGAACAAATACGTAAGGTCTATAACACTTTTGCATGCATGCAGAAGGTGCTAGACCATGTGGGAGAGCGTACTGTTTGCTGCTTAAAATCCGTTCACCTCATGTGTGGCATGATCACATTGTACCCACAAAATGATGTAATTATTTCCATCACTTTTTGCACACCCAGAGTGTTGTCTGCTTTCAGATAGCAAATTTTGGTTCTCATGTATCTGAGTAGTTCAGAGGAAGCCCAGGCTGAGGGGCTGCACCAGCATCAGAGTGCATGTGACACTTGTACAAAGGCTTGGAAACTGCACAGAGGATCTGAATTTCTGTCTTCACGCATTGTTACTTTTAGATGTTTATCCTGACTTGCGTTTTCTGCATTGCATATATCCAGGAGAGTTGCTTTTCCTTGCTGACAAGTGTCTTTCTGTTGGTTAATGGTAGAGAAAAGCTGGTATTTTGATTCCTTTACAGGCGACACCCACCCACGCTGCCCTGAGCAGTGGGTGGCCTACAGAGGGAGCTGCTACTCCTTCTCCAAGGAGAAGAAGGACTGGAATTCCAGCCAGGAATCCTGCTGGGCAAAGGGTGCCCATCTCCTGGTGATCAGCGATGCCTGGGAAATGGTAATGGTTTTCTTATTCTTTGAGGATCTTCCATTTCCCTGCAGATACCTCAGTGATTGACATCCAAGCAGTGCAATGTTTTGACTTCAAAGGAGGGGAAGGATTTACAACTGAGGTTATAGTGCACTTCCAGTTTCACTATACACCTTGAAAGTTCCCAATACACAAAGAAGCAAAGGGGAGAAGGGATAGGTGAGGATCACTGTTAGGTACTCAGAATCATCCTATGAAGGATGTCAGGAGGCTGCCTTCTCCACTGTCTCTCTCCATCTCCCTTCCTATCCCAAATAAGGCTGATATGAATGATCACAGGAAAAGACTTTGGCACTAGTACAGTCACTGTACTCACTGCCTACAAACCAATACATCACCACTCTCCAGAAATGGTTTCTTTGCAAAAGTGATGCCTCTCCTCCCTGCAACTGCTCCAGCTGCTTCTGCTCAGTATCCCTCGCCACTCCCTGTGTTCATGCATGGATATTTCTTTCTTGGTCTGTTTTCAATGCTCACTTCCTCTCTCTGCCAAAAAAACCTACTTTTGCTGGTGAAATCAGAAGCTGCTCATTTTCTAGCAGGTGCTCACCAGAGACAGGGGTGTGTATGGCCAGTAAAGAAATGGGCAGAGCTGTTCACTAAGGAGGTGAGGCACATCTGCCTAAGTAGAGCAGAAGTACTTGGTCTGGTTTTGTGAAAGCCATGGCGTATTAGCTCAGGTCCAATGAACGTGGCCAGCTTCCAGTCCCTGGACAGAAGTTGCATTGTATAATGTTCTGTGGGGGCTTACAAAGCCAGGTCTCTGCTCAACTGGGAGTAGGTACCAAGCCCTCACACTTGCTTAGGCATATCCTGATTCCGTGGCAAATACCCATCTTCCCCAGATTACCCATTTCTCTGCACGAAGAAAGCTTCCCTGCTCCAGCTGCTTTCTTACTGCTGTCTCTGCTACTAGACTGTTACCTGTTATCCCTGCTCAGACTTCCCCATGTAAGCAGGACTTTCCTGGCTGTATATGCCCTGTGCTGCAAAGGCTGTGACTGTTCGGTCTCCCTTTGTCAGGGAAGCACAGTCACCTTCCAAACCCCCAGCAACACTCAAGCATTCCTTGAGCTACTTCTATTCCCACCACTTTACCAAACCAGCTTTGTTAATGCATCATTGTGAAGATGTGACATCTGCAGTTTATGGCAGCAGGATATACGGATGGATCCCAGCCATACCACTGAAAGCTTACTGTTGTTTGTTTTCATTGCAAATGTGGGCAAGACAAAGTTCTCTCTCTTGTCTTTTTTTTTTTTTTTTTTTGTGGGGGGGGTGGGGTAATTTACTTAAAGGCTGAGTTTCTATTGAAGACTTCATATTTTAACAGTAAACAGGAATTAAAGGTTAGGTAAAAGGAAATGAACTTTGAAAACACATAGGAGGGAAGTTTGTGTAAAATTTAATGAGCTTTGGAACTGGGCTCTTTACACGGATCTGTCATGCCAGCACTTCCTGCCCTGACCTGATTTTACCTTTAATTGTTAGTACTTTACATTAGCATGCCAGCTAGCTGTATGGTAGATCATTAATATTAATACTAATAGCATATGTTCCTACATAAAGCTGTGTGTAGGATACTCCAGGAGGCTTGGGTGCAGTTGGTTCACCTATATTGCCCTGAGAAATGTCATTTGAAGAATCTGCCCAGGACCCTTGAAAGCATGCTTACTTCCTTGTGAGTGTACACATTGTTATTCCAGGCACGATCTGCAGAGCTGATCTGCAGATCAGGTGTGGAAAAGCATTATTATCAACCACTTAAGGAACAGTCAGGCGAGGGGATGTATCTTTCTTTCTGTTCTCTTTACTTATCCTTACCTCCATTTTCAGGCTGGCTTTCATTAGTCACTTTGTAATTTGTCACCATTTCTAGGATCTGTTCAAGAGTATTCAAACAGAATGTTTCTGGATTGGACTGAGGAACAGCCCAGGATCTGGATGGATTTGGGAAGATGGCTCTGAATTAAATGGCATCAAGTGAGTTTCATTCTATTTTAAAAACAACAGTGCTAATTTTGATTGCCTCGTGTTCCACAACACCCAGAGTTCCTGCACCAGACCTTAGGAGCTTTCTTCCTGGGCACATTTTCTTTTTACTGTCACCTGTACAGCACTGAATTCAAAAGGGTCTGCTTTTTACTGCACTGCACCTTCTGAAGTCATGTACCTCTGAAAAGCAGGCTATTTTTAGTATCTCAGTTCCCTCCAGCTGCTCAGACCAATTATTATTTACCTCCACTGCCCATACAGATGCACAGTCACAAAAGCATATGGTCTATCTTGGCTTTACTGGGTTTAACCGTCTTGCACCCATTCTGCCAAATGCTGGTGTCACTGGGTGTGAGGACCAGTTATTTGCTGCTTCACTGGTGCCAACCCAAGTCAGAACATTAATTTTGGCATAGTGTTTTCTGGGACAAAACTCAGCATTCTGCATGAGGGAAAGCATTATGATTTGGTCCAGTGACTTTGCCTGTCCATTTCCTTTTTGTGGCAGTTAAGACAATAAGTTAGTCTCTAGCACTTCTTCCACAAGGAAACTCTGTCAGTAGGTTGGTACACCAAGCACTTGGCTTAGTTCCCTTCTTAAATCCAGTTGTTACAAGCTCCTTGCAGGTGATCATCTTTACATTAAATTCTCAGCACTGCCATTCTCATGTTGGGGGGCATCACTGCCACTGCAGGACATTGTGTCTATGTTTGGTTCTGATTTGGGTTCCACAATGGTAAAGTTACTTAGATGTGTAATCTTCAGGTGGATAGGGATTTTTTTGGTGTATGTTTTGTTTTCTAAAACCTGCCTTTTGGAGGTTGGGTTCCTTCACTTCCTCTGGACTCCACCCTTCAAAATCAGATGTTTTTTCTTTCTTGCCTCCAGGAGACAATCTCAACATTTTCTCTCAGTCTCACTTTTGTTCCATGTCTCTTGCAGGGTCCTCTCTAACAGCCCTGTGCAATGCTGTGGTGTCCTGATGAAAGGTCAGTTGCAGGCCTCCAGCTGTGAATTTTCTGCTGCATGGATCTGTGAGAAATCTCTTAGATAAATCCCATGTGCATTTTCATCTCATAACCATCTCATCAGTTGTACAAGTGGACCATTGTCCTGCAAAACAAAGCTCTACACAAGACCAAGGACTTGCCCTTTCCACACCCTCACAAAGGTGTTCTGCAGTGATGGGTTTGTTGCCCATAAGGGCAATTTATCCTCAGTATCAGATCCATTCTCAGTCCACATCTGTTGCATTACTGCTGTTTGTGACCAGATGAGACCTGGGACATGTCCCCTGCCCTAGTCTTTCCTTATTTGTCCTATAAGGGCAAAGAAAAGTTTTGTCACAACAGATGCTGGGTCTTCAGATCTCTGAAGGTGAGCTGGCCATTCTCCTCCATTCCTGAGCATCAGATTTCATTTTCATTCCCTGCTGTCTTCATTGTCTGGTGCCAGCAGGACCAGGAAAACGAAGCCTACTGTTAACTGCTGGAAACACATGAACTGACTTCTCCCAGTGGCAGCCTCTCTTTTTGCATCCCATGCTGTAAGTGGGAGAGAAGAGTGTGAAATGAGACTACAACTTCAGTAAATCCAGCAACGAAAACAAACCTTCAGTACTGCACTGGATCAAAAGTGTGTACCCATGTCATTACGTCTCTCTGTTGGAAGGAACCAACTGCACACTGTTGCATAGGCCAGCTTCAAAGCAAGCAGTCAAGAGGCTGGATTTCTGGAGTCAAAGGAATACAGCCAGTTGTGTTGTATTATTGAATCAACCAAGAACATGTTTCCCTCTCCACCTCTGCAGGTTCGTACTGCAGAGAGAGGAAGCAGCAGACAACTCCTTACTGCAAGGAACTTTCAGTTCAAATAGAGCAGTCACAGGCTATGAGTGTGAACAGCACAAAGCCACAGTGAACAGAGTAAGACAGCAGGTTGCATTTCCACACACCTCAAAAACTCTTTTCCACACAGAGGTTTTGTTCCAACATAAGAAGAGAAATTGTATTAATTCCCAATTTATCCTATTTATCCTAATACATTTACATTACATTCCTACTTACTATTATCTGTTTACCCAGCAAGGGTAGGCCTGCTTTTCAATAACCATGCCTGCAACAGCCAGACCTGGGGAAACTGAGAAAAACACAGTGTACTAGGACCTAAAAACTTCAAGTTTTCATCATCGTCAGGGTTACTTTGTGTGTGTAATTTTGTCTATGCCAGAGTCCATTCAATGATCAAAAGAAGGTGCTGTCCCTGACTCCCGGAAAGTTGCCAGGCTCTATGTAATAATGCTGGAGACTTTGCCTGCTCTGTCAAAATTGTGATAGCATCTACAGAAAGAAACCTAGCAGTTAATTTACCAGAGATCTCCGTGAGAGAACAGTTAATCATGCTATCATGATGCCTGTAGGTGCTGTGAGCATGTCTCAAAGCTTGTGCAGTTTGCCTTGCAAATAGTGCAACAGTTGCTTCCCTTAGGATTTTACAGTGTAGCCCATGGTAGACTATTTAACTTTTTAGCTCTTCAAACACGGCCTCTCAATCTCATATGAAAGTGATACTCAGGAACTGTAAAATAAATATATATACTAGGTTACCTCAAAAGTTGACCATTGTTTGAACTGTGTATTTTACTTTTAACAATGCACATGACTCTTCTCTGGGTTCAAGTTTTTGCAATAATACTAAAGGGATTGGAAGCAAGTATATTCATTTCCTTGAAAAGCAGATGAATGAAAATCTTTGGCAGAGCTTTTAATCTTCTGTCTAGAGCACATTGATATAGTTGATTGATACATACTCATTTTCTTGGAGGTAAGTTCTGCTTGGATGAACTCTGTAAGCAGCGATGAATAAATACTGGAAGAGCATGGCCAGCAGATTGAGGTAAGTTACAATCCTCATTTTCAATGGCATTTCTGCAACTGCAGCTTAGGAAGTTTCGATTGGAGATGAAGAAAGATATCTTCATCAGAGATTGGTGCAAAATTGGAACAGGTCTCTGAAGAAATGGCAGATTCTCCGTCCTTAGAGGTTTTCCAGATTTGACTAGACAAAGTCACAGCTGACCTGATCTAGCGTTGGCAGCAGTCCTGCATTAAGTGACAGAGTAGACTTCCAGAGCTCACTTCCAACCAGCACTTCTGTGATGCTATCAATGAATGCAGCAGGATTCTTGGCTCAGATTACAGGACGCTTAATGCTCTTTTTGCACTACTGGGGCACCTGTCTCTTTGAGCTATGCTAAGTGACAGAACTTCAGACTTACTAAGAAATCCAGGAAAGAGTTCCCTAAAACACACTCTCCTCATGGATAGGCCAACACCATGCAGAAGTTTTCTCAGGAGATTAGAGATAGCCACTGAAAATCTAGTAAAAAAACTCTAGAGAGCCTGTTGACCTTTTCAGTTGTACTCACAGCAGATGGAAATGGCAGGAGAGGGAAAATTTATTGCCACTGCCTTGTTTGTACCACTACCTACAAGCTGAATCACATGGGCCATGCAGAGACTCTTGAAATTAGGTTGTTGGGGCCCAAAGTTGCTACTGGGAATGAAGTGGAGGCCAAGAAGCTTGAGGGCAGATTTCAAGTCAGTTTGGTATCTGTGAATGTTCATTGGTACCTGCTGGAATTCTCAAGCCTTTAAGATCTTGTCCCCCTCAATTGACTGAAGCCTTTCTCTTCGGTTTTTAGCTACAAGGCACATTTTTGACCAGGGTTCTAACGATCACTGACTTGTGAGTATCTGGGCTGTTTGGCTGTTTTCCAGAAGGGCAGCCCTAGCTTCCCTTGCTGTGTGCAGTTCTGCACCTCTTTCCTGTACGGTTTGCCTTCAGTCTGGCTCCTGACATGATCAAACCTATGTAGAGTCATCTTCAAAAAGGCTTTGACCATCCTGTGTACAAATCCTCTCTTCTCTGTGGGTGAGGCAGATCTCCCTTAATTACAATTCTTTTGGGCAGGCAGAGCAACCTTCAGGCGTCAGATGGAGAAGGCAGGGCACAAGCCTAGGCTGTTTCTTTTGTGCAGTCCCCAAGGAAACTGGACATGCATGACTATCCTATTTTCTTTCCCATACAGGTCACTGCAGGGCAGAATGAGGTCTGTAATTAAGGTTTATTATCTCATTGCATTTGGATTTCTTAACTCCAAAGTTCCTGAGCTTAACAAACTTCTGATGATGACAGGTGAGGAGAAGGACAGACAGATAATCCTGCACCCTTTTTAATCCTCAGATAAATCTTTACATCCTCTAACATAGATCTCCATTCTTTGGAGTCTGGGTTAGGACTAGAAGTAAGACAGATATTCCACTGCTACTTTCAAGGGTAATAATTACCAGAGCTATCGATCCTCCTCCTGCAGACCAAGGTAACTATAGTAAAGACGATGGTAAAATCAAAATTTCTCTGTATGACAGAACATTGCCCATCACAGTGCATTACATGGATTTTCACATCATGAAACCAGGAAGGACTCAATCTAATGGAAATAATTTGATCTAGATGTGCCAATAACTTGACCTGGATAAGCATCAACACAGGCAAAGCAAGACTCAGGCCATGTCTGTTCTGCTACGTGACAGCAACTGCTGCTCTGGGGAACTGGTTAATGTGTTACGTGCAGTTAACGGGTTGAACTTTTGGCAGCTTCTCATCATGTCACTGTCCCCGTTACCATCAGGGTGAAGGTCAGATTATCTTAGACAACTTGATTGTCCAGACATTCTCTGGCCCCCTTTCCCAGCATTAGCTCTGGTGGGACAAGGAATGGAGAGCACAAGAGAGCAGGGTGGGTGGAGGGTGAAGGTTTTCAGAGTCTGCATTCTCTGTTTTCAGATCCTGCTCGTAAGTGGTGGTTAGGCACACCCACACTTGTTTCCAAAACCGTACATCAATCTCCCACCCCCAGTTTGCAGGACATCAGACTGCTTCTGCTCCTCCAGAAGCCTCCAAGACCAGTGTTCTGGCCAGCTCCATACAGGGAGCCCTACGAGAAATAGATACTTCCCCCCTATTCTCTGCTGCTAGCCCTTCTTTTCTTTAGCTACCACCTTTCCTCCTTCAGTGCCTACTGCCATGCCTCAAAAGAGAGACAGCTCCTATCTGCTGGGAAGCCTTCCCTCCCTCTCCTCCCCCAGCTTCTGGCCTTCTGCCCGGATTCAGAGCTGCTTGTTCCAGCTCTTCCTTACCACCTCTTTCCGCTTCCGAATGGGTCCTGGCCCCCTGCCCTTATCTCCTCCAGTCCCTGAGCTGTTTGCAGAGGAGAGTATAAAGGGGTTGGAGGAGAGTATAAAGGGGTTGATTCGAAGAGCGGAGGGGGAGCACAAGCAGCACCAGGCCAGACTGGGTGTCCACTTGGCTCACCACGACCTGCTCTGCACCATGGGGAAGCACAGGCTGCTCATCAAACCAAACATCTTCCTCCTGCTCCTCTTCTTCCTTCCTGGAGACACCTCTCCCACCACAGAACCGTAAGCTATGCAGAGGGATCTGTGGGCAGGCAGGAGACCTGGTTTGAATTCCTGTGTCTGTTGTTTGTCTCTTCTGCCTACTTTCCTTTATGCAGGAATAAAGACACTTGGGCTGGGTAAAGTGTCTTCTACAAGCAGCAGCTCTAGTGCTTCAGGGAGACCCAAAACAGCCTGTGAAACTGAGATATCAGCAAAGCTTCAGAAAAAAAAAAAAAAAAAGAAGGAAAGTTCTATGAGAATATCTTTTGCTGCCTCAGAGAACTGAAAGCATTTTAAAAAAATTTGCTGCACAAAATTGCTTCTTTACTTAAAAGGCAGCTTTTTATAAATGTTTACACATTCAGTTTTTCTCAAGAGACAGACTTTTCCAGAAGACAATTAAAGATTTCATTTTGGGTTGACTAACCTACTCCCAGGTTGAAATGCCCAGGAGATGGGGGTGTTTTTTTTAATTGACAATGAGAAAAAAAAAAAAAAAAATATATATATATATATATATATATATATACAAAAGGAACAAATAACGGATCTGGCATGACAACAGAAGGCTTCATTTATAAATTCATGTTATTTCAGCTCAGCCAATGGAATGAAAATTCCCTTCTCTTGCAGGGTTATGTGGCAGTGTAAGATTGTGTCTGTTAAGGTCTGTGAAGGTATATTCTGCTTCATCCATTCTTCACCCCCTTTTGCCCTGTTTGTATGTGAAGGGAGTGTGTGTTGTGTGTATGTGTGTATGTGTACAGCAGAAGCAGTCTGCAAGGGGTCCTGACATCTCAAGAGACTCTTTCCTTTGTCTTGTTGGCAATGTCTTTTCCTCCCCAGCGACGCAAGGCTGTGCGGCAGCACTTTCATCAAAAGTGGGGTAAGCAGACAGCAGGGTTGGGATCTGAGGGACCAAAGCTTTCTCCCTGCAGACCAACTGTTGGACATAAAGGTGTGAGAGCCTCCTCTGCTGCTAAAGGGAATGCCCCGCTTCACTGCTGAGGTGTCGAGGGCTCTTCTCCCAGCTGCTCACTGCTCTGGGGTTGCTCGTCAGAGGCCAGTCCTTGCCCACCCAAAAGGGAGCACTGTTGCCATTAGACTGATCAGGTTTGATTCCCAGATGCAGTGTTCAGCAGCAGGACTCTGGCACCTTGCTCTGCTGGGAGGGAGGCTGCACAGAGTTGAGCAGGGACCCCATGCTCGGCCTGAGCGAGCAGGGCTTGCTTCCCTGCAAACAAACTGAATTTGCTCTAGTGTTTTTGCTTATGATCTGGCACCACGCTGTGGCAGTTTTGGGTCTCCATGAGGAATGACAGTAGTGCTACAGGTGGTTTGTAGTGTGCAGTCAACAGTGTTTATTCATGAAGTACTGGTACTTGTGTGGCTGCTGAATCCTACTAACAGCATCTGAGAAAGGTGACGATCAACTTTTCCCCACTGCCATTATTCAGGGTCTCAGGAGGAACCGCTGCTGTTGTGCCAGAACCTGAAAAATATATCCCTTCCAGATGTTTGTGTTGAGGATTTCCTGTGGTATTTTACTTTTCAGACCGACCTGTCTACAGACATGCTGGAAAACTTGTTACACTCCCAGAAAATGCATCTCTCTCCCTGTACAGTGAAAGCTGGAATCATCAGACTGGTTTATTTGCTCTTCCTGTACAGCTCCTGTTACCTGTTCCTTTTCCTCTGACCCATTCTTCTCCCCTCTTCCTAGGCAGTATATGGTGCTACTGCCCTCTCTGATACACACAGATTCTTCTGAGAAGGTCTGTGTTCAGCTGACCCACCTGAATGAGTCTGTGACACTGAGTGCCACACTTGAGTATCAAGGGGAAAACAGGAGCTTGATTGATGATGTGGTGTCAGAGAAGGACGTGTTCACCTGCATCCCTTTCTCTGTGAGTATCTCACCCTTGTGGGATGATCCCTTGTGTTAGGGATAAACTATAAGGACACTGAGTACTAATGAACAGAGTAACACTGTGTAGTTTCACTTCCTTCTTAGTCAAAGGTATGTTCATGTCCATCCTCAACACCATCTCACTGCTGAGATCTCCTTAGCATGCTACCTGAATGTTGAATCCTGGAAAGCAAGCACATCTAGGACAGGAGGAGGAAAGGCCAGGAGAAATGAGTAGTTTTAGTATTGACATTCCTGATGACGGCTGTTTGGTGAACAGCTTCCTCAAATGGCTCTTCACATCATCCTTCAACAGCCACAGATTGTCACTTGAGTGTCTTCAAATTAGAGTAGAGCTTTTGGATCTCAGATACTTTTTGCCTTGTGGATATAGTACACTGAATTGAAGTGAGAACATAGAGTTGTGATTGTCTGTGTCTGAAAAAGAGAGTGAAGCAGGAAATTAATAGTTTAGTGTAACTGATAGCCCCAGGGACTATAACAAGTCATGAGCAGCCATAAAAATTGGCCATCTAGCTCAGAGCATAGATTATGTCTTTGCCCTGAGGTATTGTCTTTCAGGACACTGAAGAGCTTGGCATCCATGTCTGGGTTTATCAGATATAGGCTGAAGACTGAATTCTGTCACTTGGAGAGAGATGTATAGAATTCTAGCATGTCTGGTTTGGAAAAGGAAATGTTCTGCAAGGACTGGGGACATTATCTGAAAGAGAAAGGGAATTATTCCATTGCCCCAGTGAATGTCAAAGGAAACGAACAGAAAAGTTTCGGTCAGGGCAGTAAGAATTGTTTAAAATCATCAAGTGGCAGAGGGGGCAGTTATTTTGCTGCACAATACCTGCACAATCACTGCACAGCAGTAGGGATGAGTAGGAATGTGGGACAAACAAAGATCAGTCTTTTGTTTCTGATTATAGTTCTCCTCAACTCTGTGTTGGGTCCTTCAGGTTTATATTAGATATCATATTTCATAAAGGCCAGTTCAGTTCAGGAAGCCTTTAAAGGTAGCCTATAACATAGTTGGCTTCTTACTCTCCAGCTTCCAAAATCAAATAGCCAGTCACCAGTCACATTTGTCACTGTGATGGTGAAGGGGGCGACACTGCAGTTCACGAGCCGCAAGTCGGTGCTGGTCCAGAATTCTGAGAGCCTGGTCTTCATCCAGACAGACAAACCCATCTACAAGCCTGGACAGACAGGTACCGGGGAAAGGGTGAAGATTTGTGTTTGAAGCAAAAATTAGTACTAAACCTCTTGGACTATGCTGGCTAGATGTCATCAGCTTTCACTGGGAGTCAGAACTGCAACCTTATGGTGGAGGCTTAGGTTTTAAATGCTCCATGTGGGAACAATTTGGGGAACCTTAAGATACATGCATGTATCTTAAGGCACCTGCACACACACCCTCTGTCACTGGGGACCATGCAGTTAGGGTCAGTATTAAAATCAGAGAAAGACTGGATATTTGTCCTACAAAGAACAGGGCCAAAATTCAAACTAAGCCATGAAATAGCTTTCAAAGAGGCAGATTTTGCTCAATTAAGACAGAGAGAACTATATAAGCCATTTATTTCTTCTAGGCCATTGATGTCCTAAATTTGGTCTGGACAGAAACAAAGGTCCTAACAGAGGCACTGAATTCTCTGTCTATCCAGAGCCAACACAAACTTGCATCCAAGTGCTGAAATAATTTGCTTGCATTCATCCTTTCTAAGAAGTCAGTCTAGTTATAGCAAAATTAGAAGACCAATGTGAATTCCAATGTGAAAATTTATCCTTACAAAGTAGGCAAGGGCGATTTGAATTTAACTTTGGTTCTAATTAATGAGATTCTGTTGTCTGTGATCAGTAAGACATTCACACTGCCATGGATTTGCTCTTAACATCCTCTTACTCATGTAATTTCTTCCATGGGTAGCCTTCTAGTGTGACTTTGCTTTCTAGTGAATGGAATTTCTTTAGAAGATAATAGCTCTGTTCTCTGTTATACCATTTTTTGTAACTAATGTATTCTGGTTGGTGAGTATACTGTGGAACCTCACTGTCTGCCTTTCTCCATCAGTCCTGTTCAGAATTGTTTCTCTGGATAAAGACTTTCGTCCCTTGAATGAAGTGGTAAGTATGATCCTTCATTTTGACTAGTTATTTGGCCTTAAGTCATCTATGTGGTGAAAGGAAGGAAAGAAGTGTCTTTTGGGGAGAGCTCTCAGTACACTGGGATAGTTGTGCAGTTCCTGGGCTTGCTCAGATCTTGTTAACAGGACCTGTTCTTCAAATTTCTGTGTAAGGCTGCCTTCTGCATTTTTGGAAAGGTTTGACAAACTACAAATAAACAGTGCTGGTGTGAACACCTCAGCAGTGAGCAGGCCACATGCTCTTATTAGTATTGCAGTAATTTCAGCTGACTTTTCTGCTTGAGACAAAGGATTGCCCTCCCTACCAGCTGTACCTCAAAATGCTCTGTTGCTCTATACTAGGAAGTTTTTTGCTTATCCCATTGGATGACCAGCTTGTTCCCTGAAACATGGTCATATCCCTGGTCATTTGACTGGGTTGCTTGCATTCTGTCTAAATGTGCATTCTAAGTATGCTGTTTTCTTTCTTCTTTGTCTAGTTTCCGCTGGTGTATGTCCAGGTATGTACAATCATTAAATTCATATTCACATCTATTGCACGTCAACCCAGGAAGAATAACTAACTCAAGATGATTCTTGTCTATTTTCTCTATTAAGCAGGCCCATTACATTAATTCAAATACACAGAGCTTTAACTCATATGATGGCAATCGTACTATGTGGCCAGGTTAC
The DNA here is from genome assembly GCF_036013475.1 of Columba livia. Lineage (NCBI taxonomy): Eukaryota > Metazoa > Chordata > Aves > Columbiformes > Columbidae > Columba > Columba livia. Next base: position 409,301 of record NW_027043810.1, read on the forward strand.
AGGTCCTTCTATTGTCCAGGCTGGGCTCCCCACACAATTCTGCACTGACCCCCATTCCTGCCCTGCAGCCTCCTGAAACACTGGGGCTCAGCCTACTCTCACACTTTTGGGAGCGCTTTTTAGGTCTTGTTGCAGACTCCTACTCTTCTCACAATCTCCTTGCGTTCTCATTACCTGTAGGACCCAAAGAACAACCGTCTATACCAGTGGACAAATGCAGAGTTAAAGGCAGGGTTAATACAGCTGTTCTTCAACCTCGCCTCTGAACCTATGCAAGGGACCTACACAGTGGTGGCACAGAAGGCCTCTGGGAGGACAATTCGGCATCCTTTCTCTGTGGAGGAGTATGGTAACTATTGCTGCACTTTCAAGCTCCTAACAGTTCCATGGGTCCTGAAAGCCTCATTGAACAGGGTAGTAGATCTGGCCAGGATGTCCAGTATGGCTGGAAAAATGTCTCTTTGTCCTCTCCCTCCCAAACATCGTCCCTTTCTGAAGAGGGAAGGCTGAAGGACGTGAGTGACATGTCTCCACTCCTTCCTAAGCCCCAAGCCATGCAGTGTGGCTCTTCTGACTGCCCACCTCAGCAAGGGTCCCATCAGGAGGAGCAATGTGCTTGGATCAGTCTGTGCTGGTAACCACAAGCCTCACCTCCTTTCAGAGGCCACAGCCTCATCTCCAGTTGGCTACACACCTGTCAAGCGTCATGCTATCAGTCTGGGTCTCCCCTACCTAAGGCCCAAAGTTCTGACCTTTTGGTGTAGGTTGGGGCTCTCTGTGAATTCAGATCTTATCTTTCCTCCTCCACAAGCTAAGTCCGTAGCTTGCATGATGCTTTAGTGCCTTAACCTCTCTTTGTTACTCTCACCCCTATGCAAGTTCCATCTGCCTGGCTAGAAAGTGGTATCCAAATATACACCTGTACATGGTCGCAACCAACATATCTTCCCACCCCACTGAGCCAGCTGCAGCCTTGGTTACATGGTCTGACATGATCTGGCTTGTGGTTGAAAGTCCTTTGACCTCTTTCAGTTGCAAGATTGTCCCTGTGCCCTGCGTCCTTCCTAGTTCTCCCAAGACAGTCACCATCCACTTCCCTTCCCATAGCTGGGTTTTGATGTAATGCCACCGTGTGCTAATTTAGTGGGGAAGCTATAGGGTCTTCCTATTTTTTCAAATTGTTAAGACACACATGCTTTGGAAGTGCAGAGACCAGGCTGCAGTCCCAGCTCCATATGTTTGTGGGAGACCTTTATTGACTTAACTTTATATTTTACTGTATCCTACTGCTGTGGGACTGATAACCCAGGTGTTATGTAAGAAGCTGCTGTATTTTATTAGCTGGTGCAAAAATCCTGTCTTCTTACCTGGCATAGTGGTTGTCTGAGTGCCTGTGGTTTTCACTGACTTCAGTGGGATGTGCAGGTGACAGAAGCCTCTAAAATCGGACCATTGACATGCAAAAGTGTCTCAGGTCATTTGTAAGAATAGCCTTTGAGCAGCCTTCATGTCTCATTTTTATGTTATCCCCCCCCACAAACTGTGTTCCTTTTTTTTTTTTTTCTGCAGTGCTTCCAAAATTTGAAGTAACAGTGAAAATGCCCAAGGTGATCACCATTCTTGATGAGAAGCTGAAAGTGACAGTTTGTGGTCTGTGAGTATCATTCTTTCATGTCCTTCTTGGTTTCAGTTTTTCTTCAGCTGCTGCTGGAAGTCCAGTTGGGAGACTGAGATATATATGATACTTCATTCTATTCCTCAATCATTTTGGGGTCCCAGGACCAAACAGATTACATCTACCATTAGGCAAAAGGCAACAAATATTGCTTGGGGCACTTTGTATTTAACATGTAGAAACATATTGTTCTTTGGGTTTTTTGGGGGAGGATGTTTTTGCCTGCCTTCTTTTTTTTTTTTTTTTTTTCTTTTGAGTCATAGGTATTTCAGACCACCTACAGTTCTAGGGAAGAGGTCTTCAGTTTAGTTTACCTGGGAATGACATTTGAACTGTGGTTTCTGCTTGCCATCCCTGAGAGGAACCCATAAGTGATGCAGCTGCCCTCTTTCCTTTGGGCCATCTCAGTTGATTCTGCATAGCAATGTTCCATGCTTCCTGCAGGGAGAGCTATGGCTTGGGCTACAGAACAAGCCAAAAGACCCAACGCACATATGTACACTAACTGGTTCTGTCAGAATTGGGCGATGGGCTAGATACTCGCATCATGTTCCTCCAAGGTGAGGGGTAATCACAACTAAGTCAGCATTAGGGTAAATGTTTACTGCGGACTTGTGTGTTACTTCCAGGGTAGCAATCAGGACTATAAGATTCAGTGCTCCTGCCTCTGTTGCCAAGCCTGATCCTAAAACGCAAATTTCTTTCTACTTTTTATTGCCTGTGATGACCCTGCTGTATCCTGGAGACAGCTCTAGGGCAGAGTCCTGACTCCACTGGGGGTCAGCTAGTTATTTTTTTACATCCCTTTCACATTCCCATTGGCTCTGTTTTTCTTTCAATCCCCCCTGCTGGTAGATACACATTTGGGAAGCCTGTTCCTGGCCTCGTGAGCTTCCGTGTCTGCCGGAAGTTTGAACATGCAGCCACCACCTGCTATGGTGAAGAGGCTAAGGCAGTGTGTGACGAGTTCTCTGGACAGGTGAGTCATGGTTACTCTTGTGGGTAGAGTGATAGGAGAAAGTGTAGTTTATTGAGCTTGCCTTGTAGGAATAAGCTTGCAGATGTACAAGCGTGAATGCAAAGACGGGACAGATAAAAATCTTTTTTTAAGGAAGCCTGAAGAAGGAGAGAAGATTGGGTGCCAGACAAAATGTGAAAGGTAAAAACAGAGGCAAGGTACGTGCAGTAAAAAAGGTGTGTAAAGGAAAGAAGCTGATGGAGGAGAAAGAGATGAAAAAAACAAAAAAAGGTCAGATTGAGTGCAGAAAGTAAAAAGAGAAGATAGAAAAGGTATGAGCAATGAGAGCAGAGGTGGAGTTGGCTTACACTAGAGACAGTGTGTGGGCTCAGAAGTTGGTGATAGAAGCAGGAAAGGAGCAGAAACCAGGGGAAAGGTGATGTGGTTTGAGCAAGAAGGAAAGGAATACAGATTTCAGCATCAGTGATTATGACAGACAGGAAAAAAAATATCAATTTTTTCACTCTTCAGACTGGCAAGTCTACAAGGGCAGAACTGAATGGTGTTTGGAGCATGGACAGGTGTAACAGTGCTAGCTTAACTGACAGAAGCTGAGGTAATGGCTATTGTGGCTATATCCCAGGACAAAAAAAGCAAGCAGAAGATATCCTTGAGGTCTGCTACACTATGATCCCCACAATTGCCTCTGCCACTGCTGTTGTTACCCATGCTAGGAGAAAATACAAACATCATGGTGCTAACCTTTGTTCCAGGCATCTTTTCCCTTTTATTTGGAGACCCACCTTCCACATGAGGATGCTGAAAAGAGGTGGCAAGCTTTGGAAATACTTTTTCAGCTGTCATCTTTCTATGCATACACAGGCTTTGGTTTATGTATCACTCATACAGCTTGTGCATTTTAAGGCAGCAGCTATATTCTACGTGCCTGATGCTTGGTAAACAATTCCTGTGTGGCATACACTTGAATAATCCCCTGTGCTTCTGTACCAAGTGTTTGGAATTTTAAACTTCACATACACAAAAATCTTCTAGGTTGCAAACTCTTTGCTCTGATGTTGCTGCAATTAATTCAAAATTGTGCCTTTCCAAGATATTTGTATGCTTTTCCAGTTTTGATAAAAACAACAGAGGGAATAATCTGTGAGGTTATGGGCTTCTCTTCCAGTTCAGAGCAACAAATTGCAATGGATTCACTGAGTTGGATAAACATTATATACATGAGACTACAATGGTCTTCTTTGTTTCCTTCCAACAGACAGACAACAATGGCTGCATTTCTGAAATGGTAAAGACCAAGTTATTCCAGCTCAAGAGGAGTGGATATGAGAATAAGCTCCGTGTAGAGGCTAAAATTAAAGAGGAGGAGACAGGTATGAATTATCTGGATTGAAGACCCATGTAATAAGCCCAGGGGAGACCAGCCTGCCAAGTAGGAATGAGGAAGAAAAACAGACCTTTGCTTTTCTGGAATCCTAAAGCTTTCCTGCCTGGAGGACAGAATCATCAACAAATTGCTTGCCCAACAAAGGAGGGTTGGTATGGAGTAAAAGTAATGCTGGTCAGGCAGAGAAAAATTAATTCTTCATGCTTTTTCCTGCAGGAGTGGAGTTGACTGGAACAAGCTTCTCTGAGATCACGACGACCATTAGCAAAATCACCTTTGAGCATTCAGACTCCTACTACAAACCTGGAATCCCCTTCTTCGGACAGGTAGGGAAGCCATGAGAATGGAATGCCATGAGGACCAAAAGATCATGCTACTGAACCTCCTGGACCTACCATGCATACCCTACTCTGCAAAGATGCTAGACCTCAGTGCTGCTAATCCCTGTGGGCCTCCTCTCCCCTGCAGGCTCTCAGACCAGGGAAGACCAGCTGAGAGCACAGCCCTCATTCTGCTTACCTCTCTGTCCTTGCACTTCTGCTTCTCCAGTCAAGTAAAATTCTGGTTTTCCTGTTTCCTGTTTAATAGAAGGCCTAAGGGGTGTGAGTGTATGTCAGTCTCCACATCTACTCCTCTGACTCAGAGACAGAGATTAGAAAGGGCCGAAGAAATAAGATTCAGAAAGCTTGTGGCTCTCTCTGAAAGAGATAGATGATACATGTTTAAAGTGCAGTGGAGGCTTCCTTGTCTGACATGAGCCCAACATCCTTAGGTTGGTGGTCTATCAGTCTGTTCAGGTGACAGGCATTCCTCTCCTTCCATACTGATTTTGCTCCTCCAGGTGAAACTAGTGGATGGGTCTGGTGCTCCAATTGTCAATGAAATTGTGAGGATTTCTTTCCAAGGAGGCGAGCAAAACAACTACACAACAAATGAAGAGGGCAGGGCACGGTTTGCCTTGAACACTTCTATGTTTTTCTTCGATTCTGTTGGAATTCAGGTGAGTCCTGCGGGCAGAGGAGGTGATGAAGTGACCCACAGGGCCAGAAGGGGAACACCTCTGAAGTTTCTATTATATATGCAAAAGCACTTAGCTTCTTGTTTTTCGTTGTTTGTGCTGACCTTGACATCAGTGTAGTGGAAATAGCCATACAACAAACCAGGTTGCCATGTCACAATTGCACTTAGCTTGCAAATATTTGATTTCTGCTTGGCCATAGCAATATAGGGTTAGAAGGAATGTCAAGAGGTCATAGCAGTCCATTCTGCTGCAAGTCCATTCTCCTTACCTAGAGAAATCTGTTTCAGGGGTGGGTCTGACTCCCGTGGTGGAGTAATGCTAGTGCTTTGCTGTCTTTTCAATGAGATGATTGCCCAAGTGTCTCATCTAAATATCCTTTGTGGTCAGTTAAAGCAATCTGCAGCTCTCAGAGTTTAATTTAGCATTCTGAGTTTCTAAGTTGTCCTCCTTCTTTTTTCTTTCTTTTTTTTCTTTTTTTTTCCTTGTCATAAAGAATATGAAACATTCACAGAAATTCTCTCCCTGGTGTGGAATTTATTTATCTGGGAAAATAAGTGCTGCTGAGCATCCTTTTTTTTAGTGGAAAATGCAATATGTGTGTAGCATGCACATTTCATAATATCTCACCCTGGAATAGGGTATATTGCCTAGAATTATACTTGCTCTTCTCCCTACAATTCTCTTATCACAGAATAAAACAATTAAAAACTATGCAGAAGCTACCACTAGGTGCTTGAAGTTTTCAGAATTTTGCAGGGTAAAGGCAAGAATTCCCAAGTATAGTGAGAAAGATAAGGAAACAAGGGCATGTGAGGCACATGAAATGATGAGCATCCTTCTAAATGTGAAATATATTCCCCTTGCTCTCATTTTTGAGAAGACCTGGACTCTTGCAGCTCCTAAACTTCTACTCAATTTAGGTTTTGAATTCTCAGGTGGAGACTTTTCTTCCTTTTCCATAGCATCCTTAGCTTGATTTTGATTCTAGTAATCTCTGAACAGTACTATTGCTTCTCCAGCACCAATAATGAGAAGAAATATGAAAATCAGGTTCTCTTCTTTTTCAACTAACAGGGTATTAGAAAGTGCAAGGTGTTAGCCCTTGAGCTGAAACTGAAGTAAACAAACAATTGATATGATTCAGCTTGTTTGAGACAAACTCCAGCTTCTCTGGGAGTGAGATAATTCCCAATGATTTGCTAATGATACAACCACACTGTCATGCGTCTTTTCTTGTAGACTACCTTGTTGCTTAAATACAAAAAATACCAAAATTTTAAGACTAGGCCATGAATTTTGGCTACAGTTCAGCCACCTGTGTTTAAGGATCTATGTGTGTTTTTTTTCTCATTTTCCAGGCAACTCACAAAGCACGCCGCTACTGCTATGACCGTAACTGGGTTGTTCCACGCCATGAAGAAGGCTATCTCCAACTAAAGCGCTTTTACTCTCCTAGTAACAGCTTCCTCAAAATTGAGCCCAAGCCTGAGACACTCAGCTGTGGCTTCTCCACAGAGGTCCGGGTGCACTATATCCTTACTCCAGAGGCCACAGAAGAGAAGAAGAAAATCGCCTTTTATTACCTGGTAAGCTTGCACCTGCCATACAGTGAGGTTGTCACTGATAATTGTAGTGAGGCTGGAGATGGAAATTGTGGCTTTGTGGCAGGAGGCTTTAAACACTTTCCCATCATCCTTCGTATGTTCTTCTCCCACAAAAAGGAGGGACTGGCTTAGGAGCAGAAGGGTAAGGATGTCCCAGTACCCCCTGGGTGAGCACTGGAATTCTGCTACAAGAAGGCATACAGCATCTGAGCAGGGTGTGAGCAGCAGACATACAGCTAGGTTGCTCTCCTCTCAGGTTCCCTGTCCTTCAGGTTTGGATCATGCATAACCTCAATCACCGCAGAGTTTCTCTTTCCATTCAGGTGATGGCCAAGGGCATCATTAAGCGAGCGGGCACCCACATTCTGGATTTAGACCAGGAAAGTGGTGAGTTCCTCTCTCCTGCCAAATTGTCGCTGTCCTGGGAGGCTAGGCAACTGTGGCAGACATAGAGGCTGCTTCCATATAAAAGCAGGGATCCTCATCTCTATGTCCTCTAAGATATAGGAAGAGTTTGAGATTTCTTTTCTCTGTGTTTATTTAGGTTTTGCATGGATTTGCTCAAATCCCCTGTGCTAGCTGTCTTTCTTCTGACACTGTATTTTTGGGGCTTCAGTGCTCCTAGGAGACACAGACTGATGGTCTCTTTTTAGAAACTGAACAGAAGTTCAGCATGCTCATGCACTGGAAAACAAGACTTGAAACAGGACTGTTCAGGCAGACAGTGAGACTTATACATCTCTGTGAGCACCAGTTCATCCCACTTGGAGGTCCAGAGTTTCATCATTGCTAGGATGAAGTTCAGCATGAAGTCAAACCTAGCATTTTGGCTGCTCCAAGAACAGGTTTCCTGTACTGTAACGTTTTGCTCTCGTTTTGTTTGCTAGCCAATGGGGTCTTCTTGCTACAACTGCCTGTACAAGCTGATATTGCTCCAGTGGCTGAAGTGCTTGTCTACACCACTGCCCCCAGCAGACAGGTGATCGCTGATTCAACCAAGTTCAATGTAGAAAAGTGTTTCAGCAATAAGGTACGTGTCCAATTCTTATGGGAGCAGCTGTCAGACTGCAGCATAGTCAAGCTCATTTATTTAGATTTAGCCTGGCTAAGCTCATTGATTAAGATTTACTAACACTGGACATGCCACTTATTAATTGTTGTAGGTAGCTTCACTGCTTACTGGTTTGCGCTAGCTTGGAAGAGATCAACTATTGGAAGAAAGGTGCTAGCAGGGACTACACTGATAAAACTCCTCTTAGCAACTAGACACAACCACTGATCTCAGAGATGGTCCTGGGTAAAGAAAAGGGAGGACACATGTCTTATGTCATTCTGCAACCCATGTATTTCACTTTATTTCCCACAAGCTCATTCCAGCAATGAGGTGGCTGCTTATATGGTTACAGAACAAAAATAAAACACACACAGCCCCAGTCCAGTGGCTGAAGCTCATACTTTTCAGATGTTTCAGCTCCTGCACATCTTACCCTGTCATTTTAACTTCTGTTGTATGTAAATGGAGATAAACCTTGCCTGAACCTCCTGAGCACCGCACAGTGGTGCTTCAATAGCAATGGCGAGACTGAAAGAGTGCGGAACAATAAAGCCTTTCTGCGAGTATGTGGACCTTTGTTGTCTTATAGCCACACATATTCCTTATGAGAAGATCAGACTGATGTATGAGCAGCCCTAAGAAAAGAATAACCTCAAAAACTCCTGTCAGAACTTCAGAACAGTAGTCAGGACACTGCTAAAGGCAGTCCATTGTCCTGCTACAGTCCAAGCTAAATGAGTTCTTGAGACTAGTGTTATTGTTGGAGCTTGGTCACCTGCATTTTGTTCATATATTAAAAGTCATGCTATGCACTGCGTTAAGGTCTAGGTGCCAGCCAAGTGATTTACACGCTTAGACACTGCTTTCCTCTCTGAAAGTATCCTGTATTCAAAGCTGTTGTCAGACTGGATAAGACAGACTTTGAGCTATCTCTATGCTACACAGTTTTCTTAGCAGCAGCAATCTTGCTACAAGCCCTTGTTCTGCCCTTTCCTGAAGCATATTGTTATTGCAGTCTCAAGATTATGAGTCCAGCCTGGAGAGGTGGGGGGTGTCAGCAGAAGGCATGCTGTAGTCTGCTTGGAACATGAGGAAGACTGGCACTGATGCTACTTTGTCAGGCAACACATTTACTCTGAGGATGCTTTGATCATTTAGTGTTAGGGGAGGGTTTGTACTGCTGAGGAGAGGGAAGATTTATGCAGGTCAGCCATCTTATTACAAAATCATGTTAGATGGTGACGACAACTTATGCTAGCAAGTACTACCAGGGCAGAGGTTAGTAGAGGAGTCATTAGAGTTGTCAGTTAGGTTTTGTGGAAGGCATGCAAATCTGGGAGGCCTCAACCAACAAGCCAGTTCTTCAGAATTGACAGCCAGTAGATATTGCAATATTACTCCAGGGTATCACTGCTTCTCATGTTACCGAAAAATTTGCTAAGCAAGGTCTTTGCAAGCCTGTTTTCTCTCCACACACAATATCTGCGTGTAGTACAGAGAGTGGACCTGGTTCAACACCATGCCCAGCTGCCTGAACACATCGAATCACTATGTGCGATTATCTCATGAGATTTACTAGTGGCCATAAAACCCCCAAAACTGCCTCAAAAGTTTTATGAGCAATTGTGATGATGAAAGTTGTCAAGAACCATTAGTGCTGATTTGTCTGGCATTGCAGAGAGGAAACCCAGCTCTGCAGCCGCACAGAGGGAGCACAGAGGTGTGTGTGTTTATGCACTTGTGGGCTTTTGTGAGGTTAGAACTGATGCAGTCAACTGAAGGGAAAAGTCCTGCAAGGGCAGGGCATCTGTGACATAGTTTTTCCTGTTGATATAGGTGGACTTGAGCTTCTCTCCTTCTGAAGGCCTGCCTTCTTCTGATGCTCACTTGCTGTTCAGAGCCTCCCCAAACTCCCTCTGTGCTGTCCGTGCTGTAGACAAGAGTGTTCTCCTCATGAAGCCAGAAGCTGATCTGTCACCCAGCTCTGTAAGTGCTTGGTCTGTGGAGCAACTTTGGAGCCTAGTCAGAAAAAATGCAGCCTGGTGCTGGGGTAGAAACAGTGAACAGTCCTTCTTGTCCGTGCTGACACAGGAAAGCTGTCCTGTGCTGTTTCTCTTCTTTCTTCAGTGGGCAAAAAGATGAGAACTGGGAAGCAGCTGTTTCTTAGGAGTTTTATCCAACTATAGGGATGACATTGAGGAAAACCTTATAAGGTGACTGCTTCTCTTGGCCAGAGCCAAACACCATTGTGAGTTTGGTGATGGTTTTTCAGTTATTCTCTCCAGTCATGGATTAATTTTCTGGGAGTAGCATCTAGAAGAGAGTTTATTCTCATGCTAAGCAGCAAACAACAATCCTTGAGTAGGGACAAAGGACTGAAAATGTCTTTTTTATGTATTTGAGCCATAATAACCAGAGTAACACTCTCTGCTCATAACAGAAGAGGAGGTATCTCCAAATCGGCATTTCTTTTTTGATTCCCAAATTCCCACTGCTCCCACCACAGGGAGGACCATGGCAATGTGGATGTATGTGCTGTTATGGTTATGGTCTTTGCATCCAAATCCCTCAGTTGTGTGTTGTAACAGTGGACACTGAAAATGCTGGATACTCTGGCTCTTTCTGCCTAGGTGTATAACTTGCTGCCAGGGAAGGGACTGCATGACTATCCCTATAGTCCAGACATTCTCTCGGAGGAGTCCCTGGAAAACTGCATCCCCTTGAAGAAGATAGTTCTGAATGGGATCACCTATTCTCCAGTAGTGGAGATGGACGAAGACGACACTTACAGCATTCTAAAGGTATAGCCCTCTTGCATGGTTAGGGAGTGGAGTGGGAGACAGACTGAGAATACTTAAGCTTCTGTGGCATGATGCAACATATCAAGGGAAGGGTTTGTCAGTCTGAATGATCTGACACTAATTTTTATCCAGAGGCAAGTTCACTGAGAGTCATATGCTTCACCTGTCTTGCCAGCTTTGCTCCTGACTTGGTGGAAAAGTGATCAGTCCCAAAGTTTTCTTCTTACAGGAAAAGCTTTGAGGCTGATTTTGTGTGAGGTTCTAACAGGATGTAAATAATCCTGTGCCATTACAGTTAGTCCAAATAAAGTCCTTGAGCTGCATCATAGCCACAGACATTTCCTTCCAGAGAGAAAACTATCTGCTTCCTGGCTCATCCTGACCCCTAGGCTGGAACTGGACAAGAACAAGTGCCCTAGAGACAAAGGGGATTTATACTTTGGTCTGTCTGAGCCACCCAAGCACCCAGACCCCAGGGTTAAGGAGTTCATCTCAAGGTCCAATCCACAGTCAGTAACGGCTTCTCCTTTTGAGGCAGTAAAATACCAATGTCAGGTCTGCTGTGTAGACTTGAACAGGACTCATTAACAAAAAAACATGTTGGATTTCTCTCCCATAGAAAATGGGTTTGAAGGTTTTCACAAATACCAAAGTGAGGAAACCACAGTATTGCAGCACTGGTATTTATGTGCCAGCAGCAGCCCGCCTTGAATCGGCTCCACTCTCATCTGGAGGACGTATGTCTGCAATGAGGACAGGTGGTAAAGGAACTGGGTCTTGTTATTGTATTTGAGATCCTGTCTGTATTTTGGGGTGAATACTCAAACAAAAACTGGTGTTGTGGAAGTCATACTGAAGTAATGGGTTCACAGATGTCAGCTTGTGCATGAGTGTGGGGAATATCTTTTTTGCTGGGTTATGAAGATCTAAAGACAAGCTTTCATAATTCCACATTAGAAGTCAGCAGAACCAAGTAGTTTTCAAAAACCCTGGCAGAACAGAGGATGTTATTTGGCATCTGAACTGTTCACTAGGTTTTTGTACTAGATGTCTTTTCCTAGGTATCACTTAAGGGGTCTCCAATACCATCTTCAGTCTGCCCTCATTGACTCATCCAGTTTTATGTATCATCAAAACCAGAAGAAGCGGGTGAGAAAATTTTCAGTGACAAGCTGGTAGGCTGAGAGTGGTAAGATGTGAAGTCCAGCCTGAAATTGACCCACCCTAGTTCTAAAGGCTATCTCAACTCTTGAACGGTAGCTTTTTGAGGGACAGGATTGGCCATGTCATCATCCAGAGTCTCATATTAAGGGAAATATCCTGGAAAATCTAGATTATTCTAGCTGGACAACTGATTTAGAAAGTTTTCCATTGGCACACTTCAGTGTGCCAATCTCAACTTCTAATTCAGGTTGATAAGATGCAGGATAGGTGCTTTTAAATTATTTTAAAACTGAAACAGGCAGAAGTCATAAGACTGAAATATCATGATAGACAATACAAGCAAGCCACTGTCACTCTTGCTTGGAGCTATGTGATACAGCTCTGATAGCATCTTTCATTCCTGCTCTGAAATCTTCCCCGACTTCGGAGGTGCCTGTTGCAGAGATAGTATGGATACTTGCTAGCTACACAATTTTTATCTAAACAGAGACATTAATTTAGGCAAAGTAAAGATGACCAAAACTAGAATTCAGTTAAGAACTTTTCTTCTTTATCTGCTTGTGTGGATTTCTCTTTCTTTTTGTCAAAGCCAAGCAAACCAACTGTCCCATCCTGCTCATGACCCTTCTGTTTGTCAGCTGTTCAAAACTAAAGTCAAACAAAGGCTTATTTTTTATCCAATTTCATCCCAAACTCAGAATATCTTCTTGGGAATAATTTTTACGTGTGAAAAATTTGGTTTAGGGAAAAAGTCTATTTTTATCCCTCCCAAATTCCAACTGCATGTTTTTAGTTTAAGCATCTCTAGCCTAGTTCTTTAGAAGTTGTAAATTCAGCAGGGAGGCGGTTTTCTGAATCATAATGACCCTACAAAAACCACTGCAACAGAGGGACATTCCATTGCTACTTGGCCTGATAGGATAGAGAAGGATGTCACCTTAAGACTGTGCCTGAAAGAGACAGAGCTGCTTGCACAGAAGGTAATAAATAGCTCTTTGCTTTAACATCCTTGTTTTAACCTGTGAAGTGTTGCCCCGCGTACTCTAAGGTTTGCTGGAGACTAGCAGGAAATGCTGAAAGGCTAGCTCTTGCTAATAAGACCTGACTCTGAAACTTCACTGCTCTGGATACTAGTACTCACTACAACCACAGCAAACATCTGCTGCCAGTAAGGCTTCTAATTGTCATGTAGATTGACGCTTTCTCAGACCAAAGCATGATGCTGACGTAGATCTTGCTTGTTTGGAATTGTCAGTAGTTGATAGCATCTCACCGCATTCAGGCCTTCAGGCAGACAGACTTCATGCCACATTAAGCACTCCTGAAGAGGTGACGGAGACAGTCCGAAAGTATTTCCCAGAAACTTGGATTTGGAGTTTAGTATCTATAAGGTAAGCACCTTGGGCTAGTTCCTTCCTTTTTAATAAAACTGGTTTTATAAGGTAAAAACATGAATCCCCATATGTTTACCAAACTTTTTCAATGCCAAAACATTTTTTATTGTTTGAGGAGATCACTTGGCAATCCTCTGAGAAGGAATTACCTTCAGCCATGGTTAGGTTTGTCCAAGGAGTGATCATGGATATGGAAGAAGAGGTGGGGTGGCCCTACAGTAACAAACATACAGTTCACACAGGCAGTACTGTTCAGTGGGTCAAAAGGGGCACAGATAGTCACCAAAATGCCATAAAAAAATCACTCTCTGTCCTTACTCTCTGTGTTTCACCAGCTCTGACGGAAATGCTGATCTAAATGTGACCATCCCCGATACCATCACTGAGTGGAAAGCCAATGCCTTCTGCACTTCGGCAGACACAGGCTTTGGCCTGTCCCCGACAGTGTCCCTCAGAGCCTTCCAGCCCTTCTTTGTAGAGCTCACCATGCCCTACTCTGTGGTGCGTGGTGAGTCCTTCATGCTGAAAGCCACAGTTTTCAACTACCTGACTGCCTGCATCAGGGTAAGGAAGGTTTAAATCCTTCTCTGTACTTGTGTAACCTTCTTGTACACCTCTTACCTTCACCTAGCCTTCTTATATCTTTGAGTAGCCCTAGACCCTTCTATCCCAAAATTCTTGTTATTCCTCCTATGTACTCCAAATGCAGAACCCACAACTCCAGCTCCCTGCTCCCTTGCCTCTGAAGAAGCAGCTGTTGCTGTTGCTTCCTGGCTCCCTGTCTGTCATGATCACGCTTCCTTGATTGTGCTTCTCTACAACTGGCAGATCAGCATGACTCTGGCTCAATCTGCTCATTTCCTGGCTGCTCCGGTAGAAAAGGATGAAGAATCTCATTGTCTTTGTGAGAACGGGAGGAAAACCGTGGCTTGGCTGGTGACTCCCAGATCTCTAGGTAAAGGTCTCAGGGTGCTGAAAACTGCTGAAAAAGATTTTCTCTGTGATGTTCTCCCCATTCAGTGTTTGGTGTTAGAGCAACACAATTTCCTGGCAAGCATTAAAGCTGAATACCTGTCTCATTTGGGGTTATTTGGGAGGCAAAGTCTGGCAGACTCACAGTGTCCAAGGCTCTGTCTGGTACCACATGTAGTATCATCGAGCCTTACAGCCCTTGGACAACATTTTCTGAAGCCAGAGATGTTGCAAGCCAGTGGGGATACTCTGTTGTCTCCATCCCTCCCAGAGATTAGATGACTTTGTTTTCACTGTTTTCACTGTTGTTACGTGCTGTGGTAGCAGCTGTGCTGTGCATGCAGGCAGCAGTGTGCTGAACAGCAGTGGGGCTGGTGAGTCCCACCTCTGTGGTGTCCTAAGTTCTGGAAAAGAGTCACCTTTTGATGGCGGTGCAGCTTATCTGCTCCAGGATGGATTCTGATATAGATAGCCATGTTCTTGTGGGAAATAAGCAGAGCCCGGGTGTGAAGGGAAGTCCCCACCCATAGGCCTGCAGATTGAAATTCCTGGAAGTGGCAGTGACTCCTGTTTACCTGGCAGGGTTGGCTGACCCTTGTTTCCTACAGGGCAGGTGGAGTTCTTGGTGAGCACTGAGGCCCTGCAGAACCAGCAGCCCTGCGGGAATGCCATCGTGGAGACCCCTGAGAAAGGGCGGAAGGACACGGTCATCAGACAGCTGCTGGTGGAGGTATGTGGGTTGTGGGAATGAGAGGACTGAGCTTTCCACAGGCTAGACCGTACACTGTGATGCAATTGGACAAAGTGCTATATAATCTCATATAGGCAAATTTCTCTGTCCTTGTTGAGGATTCCTCTGTCTGTCTGTACTTCCTGTCTCACTAACTTCTCACTTCTCTCATTTTCCTTCATCCCACCCAAGCCTGAAGGAGTTGAGAAGGAAACAACCCAGAACTTTGTGCTCTGTGTAAAAGGTAAAGCCGTCTCTCCCCACCCTCTCCATTTGTTCCTGTTTGGTTTGATGGGTGGGACAAGTCTGGAGAAGGAAGATAGTGCTGCCTCTATTGTATTCCACACAGGCTGATATTTTTAGATAATCAAAACATGCCTCATCAGTTGGGAGCCTGAGATGTAAGACTGAAGAAGGCCCTAGAGAATGGATAGTCCTGCCTAAGCGTCAGGGTATGAACTAGGACAGATTTAGCATGCCTGTTTGCATCCCTGTTCTCTTGTGTGCTGACATTGGAGTTACAAGCCCTGTCTCCTGTTTTCTAGCATGCCCAGGAAAAAGCTGTAGAGATGTGATCTACAGCGCCTAACAGTGGTGAGCGTGGTTTCATGCAGAGATTGCCCTATAGCCAGGGAAGAACGAAGAGACTGAAGTCAGGGCATTTCTAATAGGAAGTGATCCTTTTGTTTCACTGAGACCCCCTCCCCTTTCATTAGCCGTTTCTTGGCACTGCACTGAAGCTGTTTGGGTCTTGTTTCCCTCTCAGGAGTACCTGTAAAAGAGAAGTTTTCCCTGTTGCTACCCTCAAATGTGGTACAAGACTCAGGAAGAGCATATTTCTCAGTGCTGGGTGAGTGAGCAGGCTTGGAGAAGAACCATATACTGTTTCTGCCCCTCTCTGTTGGCCTCCTACCTCACAGTCTTTTCTCCTGGTTTCCAGTACACCTCATATTCCTGTCTTTCACCCCTCTGTCTCAAGCACTTTCCCTTCCAGTTGTGATCTTTCTTTTGCCCTTTCTGCATGTCCTTTTGTTCAGCGTTCTCTGCCAGTGCCCTAACCTCTCATTTCCCTCTCTTTTCCCTCTTTTTCTCTGCTGTTCTGCATTTCATTCCAAGATGTTTATCAATTCAGATTTTCTTTTGTTCTTCTTCATTATCTCCTGCTTCTCTCATTCAGTAGCCACCTCTGATTCTGATAGACAACCCTGAGCATTGTTAATATACCTCTGGTATCTCCTGCTCCCTAGGTGACATCATGGGCACTGCCATGCAGAACCTGCACCAGCTCCTCCAGATGCCGTTCGGCTGTGGAGAGCAGAACATGGTCCTGTTTGCACCCAATATCTATGTCCTGGACTATCTGAACAAGACAGAGCAGCTAAGTGAGGAGGTCAAATCCAAGGCCATTGGATACTTAGTGAGCGGTGAGCTGGGACATGGCTTTTGCTTCTTCATTGTATTTTTTCCAGATCCTGCCTGGGGTGCTTCTGTCAAATGTTGGCCAAATGTGGAAAGAGAGCTTCTCTCATGCACAGATGGTCTCTGCTGTATGCCTGAGAAGGCCCTTCACTGTTTTTTGCTTTATTATTTTCTGTTGCTTAAGCATTAGCGTATCTGATCATTGCACCCACTTTTCTTTGCTCCGTAATTGGGTTGCAATGCAGTGCAGAGCTGTCAGGTGGCCTGCTACAGTGACTTGTCCATTGTCACTAATATGTCCTCCCTTCTGAAGAAATGCAGGTGTTGCTTCACCTCACAAAATACAAGCAGTGCATGGAAGTGGGGATGTATAGTACTTCTTACTGGCTAGGATAGGGCTGACCTACTCTCCTCTCCTTTGCCTTTGCTGATACAGCTGTTTTTCTACTTCCCCGTCCCTCAGTAGACTTCCTCTGGCATCTGAATCTTGCTTAACTCTCCATTACAGGTTATCAGAGGCAGCTGAACTACAAGCACCCAGATGGCTCTTACAGTACCTTTGGACTACGTTATGGCCAACCAGGGAACACTTGGTGTGATTTTCATGTCAATTATATGCTTATATGCTTATATATATGCTCCTCTTTCTCCTCTACACATTTATAATAAGTGCAGCATGACAGTAAATATGAAATTCTGTTGTAGACCACCAGGCTTTCCTGAGCTGGTGTGGTCCCTGTGCTGCCTTAATAAAATAGGCTGCACCAGCCTGTTATGTAGCTGAAGCCCATGGCTTGGACAAGTGTACTCTACACTGGGTTAAGAACTGGCTGGAGGGCCGGGCCCAGAGAGTGCTGGTGAATGGGGCTGCATCCAGCTGGCGGCCAGTCACTAGTGGTGTTCCCCGGGGGTCAGTATTGGGTCCAGTCCTGTTTAACATCTTTATCGATGATTTAGATGAGGGGATTGAGACCATCATCAGCAAATTTGCTGATGACACCAAGTTGGGAGGGAGTGTCGACCTGCTGGAAGGCAGGAGGGCTCTGCAGAGGGATCTGGATAGACTGGAAAAATGGGCTGATTCCAGTGGGATGAAGTTCAATAAGGCCAAATGCCGGGTGCTGCACTTTGGTCACAACAACCCCCTGCAGCGCTACAGGCTGGGTGCAGAGTGGCTGGAGAGCAGTCAGGCAGAAAGGGACCTGGGGGTACTAATTGACAGGAAGCTCAACATGAGCCAACAGTGTGCCCAGGTGGCCAAGAAGGCCAACAGTATCCTGTCCTGTATCAAAAACAGCGTGGTCAGCAGGACAAGGGAAGTGATCCTTCCCCTGTACTCTGCATTGGTGAGGCCACACCTGGAGTATTGTGTTCAGTTCTGGGCCCCTCAGTTCAGGAAAGACATTGAAGTGCTGGAGCGGGTCCAGAGAAGAGCAACACGACTGGTGAAGGGACTTGAACATAAGACCTATGGGGAGAGGCTGAGGGAGCTGGGGTTGTTTAGTCTAGAGAAGAGGAGGCTTAGAGGTGACCTCATCACTCTCTATAACTACCTGAAGGGAAGTTATAGCCAGGTGGGGACTGGTCTCTTCTCCCAGGCAGTTAGCAATAGGACAAGGGGGCATGGGCTTAAACTCTGCCAGGGGAAATTTAGGCTGGATATTAGAAAGAAATTCTTTACAGAGAGAGTGATCAGGCATTGGAATGGCCTGCCCAGGGAGGTGGTGGACTCGCCATCCCTAGAGGGTTTTAAACTGAGATTGAACATGGCACTTAGTGCCGTGATCTAGTAAACGGGCTAGAGTTGGACCAAGGGTTGGACTCGATGATCTCTGAGGTCTTTTCCAACCCAGTCAATTCTGTGATTCTGTGAAGCACATTCTCCCACCAGCAGGTCTGAGGACCATGACAAACATGAAAGAAATGGTGATAAATTGGGGATGAAGGGAGCAGGGATTTCACATCCTGACTGAGGAAGGCCGAAGAGTTGCAGTGGCAGCTCTTCTAGACCAGCACCTGCTGAGAAGGCTGCTGGGAAGGGTGTTTCCATATAAGTGGAAAGGATGATAATATAAGAGCAGTGTCGTATGATTTTTTTCAAGAGCGTTTGTGTATTACTAAGCAAACACAGCCTGGAGGAGGATGTGTGTTGTCAGTGTGACTTACTGCAAAGTTTTGAGTTGCTCCAGCATATCATTGCCATGCATTTTCAACTTCAGGTAAGAGTAAGAATGGATGACTTCATCACCTTCAGTTTTAGTTTCTGCAACAATACTTGGCTCAGTAGCATGCTGGCTTCTCGCCTCATGCCTGCTTCTTTTCCATAACTGCTTGTAACAACTCTAGCAAACAGTCTTTTAACATGTTCTTTTTTACCCTAAAACTCTGGGGACTTCTGGGAAGCCCGTGAGGCATGGATTTCTAATGCAAGAGTCCTGCCAATAGACCATGAGCTAGCAGGGATTTAATTATTCTTCCCTGTCATTTTGAGTATTACTATTATGCACATGTTTTGGAATGCTATTCCCTACTTTTTCTAAAGCGATTTTTTTAGATACAGAACAATAACTGTCCTTCAAACTGTAGCCTCAATAGAAAGGGGTCACAGGGTTTCATGAGCCAAAAGAGGGACAAGAAATCCAGTTGTGAAGCAGTTTTTTGACAGATTTTTTGAGGTGAAGATATAATATACATGTGGGCTGACTAACTGGCCCACAGTTCCCCAGGCCTTGCCTTTCTCCAAGCAGATGATGTCCACATGGGCCCTGTCACCTGTGACACATAACAGGCATGCTAAGGCTCATTCACTGCTCTTTCTCTCTTTCAGGCTCACAGCCTTTGTCCTCAAGTCCTTTGCCCAGGCCCGGCGTTACATTTTCATAGATGAGAAGCACATCCAGGATGCTTTGGTCTGGCTGTCTTACAAACAGAAGGAGAATGGGTGTTTCCACAGCTCTGGGACACTCCTGAACAATGTCATGAAGGTAACATGACTGCCTGGTTGGTTTTTTTTGTGAGGCTAGAAGTTGACCCTAAGTCAGATAGGTCCAGTTGAGCTTCTTGAGTATACAGGCAGATGGGAAATGCCCACATCAATGGCAAGAAGTTGGGAGCCAAAGGTCATTCTTCGCTGGGTAAAGAACTGGCTGGATGGCCAGGGCCAAAGAGTTGTGGTGAATGGAGTCAAATCCAGTTGGTAGCCGCTCAGGAGTGGTGTTCCCCAGGGGTCAGTGTTGGGGCCAGTTCTGTTTAATATCTTTATCAATGATCTGGATGAGGGGAACGAGTGCACCCTCAGTACGTGTGCAAATGAAATCAAGTTGGGTGGGAGTGTTGATCTGCTGGAGGGTAGGAGGGCTCTGCAAAGGGATCTGGGCCAACTGCACCATTGGGCTGAGGCCAATTGTATGAAGTTCAACAAGGCCAAATGCCAGGTCCTCCATTTGGATTACAACCACTCCATGCAGCACTACAGGCTCGGAGACTAGTGGCTGGAAAACTGTCTGGGGGAAAAGGACCTGGGGGTGCTGATCAACAGCCAGCTGAATATGAGCCAGCAGTGTGCCCAGGTGGCCTAAAAGGCCAAGAGCATCAAGAATAGTGTGGCCAACAGGACTAGGAAAAAGATCATCCCACTGTACTCGGCACTGCTGAGGCCCCACCTTGAATACTATGTTTAGTTTTGGGCCTCTCATTACAGGAAAGACATTGGAGAGAGTTCAGAGAAGGGTGACGAAGCTGGAGAGGGATCTGGAGCACAAGTCTTAGGAGGAGCAGCTGGGGGAACTGTGGTTGTTTAGCCTGGAGAAAAGGAGGCTCAGGGTCATCCTTATCACTCTTTACAACTACCTGAAAGGAGGTTGTAGCATGGAGGGTGTTGGTCTCTTCTCTGAAATAGCAAGGGATCTGACAAAAGGAAATGGCTTCAAGTTGTGCCAGGAAACGTTCAGATTGGGTATTAGGAAAAATTTCTTCATAGGAAGGGTTGTGAAACACTGGAACAGGCTGCCTAGGGAAGTGGTTGAGTCACCATCCCTGGAGGTGTTTAAAAGACGTATGGATGAGGTTCTTAGGGACATGGTTTAGTACTAGATGGACTTGATGATCTTAGGGGTCTCTTCCAACCAAAATGATTCTATGATTCTGCGTGATCACCACAAAAAGAAGGAGAATAAAAGCTAACTTGAACTTTATAAGTGATATTGATATATCCACATCAGCTGCAAGGGGAAGGAGACAAGCCAGTGGCCTACAATGCAGAATAAAGTATTCCCACTGGAGTGGGAGAAAAGACTGAATATAAGAAGCATGGTTGGATCAGCATCTACCTTTGTGTTTTCCTGCAGGGTGGAGTGGACAATGAGGTCTCGCTGACAGCCTACATCACTATTGCATTGCTGGAGATTCCTCTGCCTGTAACAGTATGTGGCTGCAATTGAACTTGAGTCAGTTATGTTGTGTTAGTCGATGATGACACTTTACTGCCCAGAATTTCCTCCACATTGTAAAAAGGACTTGTTTGTTGATCCCTGTGATATAAGAATTACGTGCTGACAATATTAGCATTACTGGAAAAAATCGTTCCCTACTTATCCCTAGACTTCATTCTGGCAGACCCCTCATCAAAGTTCAGTGGAGTTACGTGTCACTAGTAGGGCAAAAGCCTCATTTCTCCCCACCCTTCTAATCACTGGGTATCTCTCCCCCCCCAGCACTCAGTGGTGCGTAACGCTCTGTTCTGCCTGGAAACAGCAGCAGATGAAAAAGAAAACCACGTGTACACCAAGGCACTGATGGCGTACACCTTCGCCCTGGCAGGCAAGGAGGAGAAACGGAAGGCATTGCTCAGCTCACTTGAAAAGGAAGCCGTGAAAAAGGGTGAGTGCTCCTGGTGGCACATCTTTCTTCCAACCTGCTGACCTAACATCTTCCTTTGATAAAATGGCTTTTATTGGTGGTGCAATGGCTTCAGGAAATGGCTTCTGTGGGTAGGGACAGAGAGTGGGAGAGGAAAGCTTTGTGTAAAGGGGTTGAGTTTTTGATAACTCACTCTCAGTGTCCAGCTCTACTTCTCTGCCCTGAGGGAGTTCATCAGGTAGCACCAGGCACCATCACCATTGGTCCTGAAGTAAAAGGTGACTGTGCTCATGTCCATCCTCAGTCCACTTCTCTTGCCACACCAGGTACTGCTTAGCGAGGTCTTAGCAATGTTTATGGCTACACATGCTCAACATCAAACAAAGCTGACTTTGCACAGCACAAGGCATGATAAATCAGAGAAAAGCTGCATGAGCCGTGCAGGAAAATGAACATGCAGGTCATTTCAGAGGCTACAGTGTAACCCCTGAGTAAAGTCAGGAAGTGTTCTGGTAAAGTGGGGCCAGACAGTGGGTTTTGCCCAAGTGATGGGCAGTAGGGTTGTGAGAGGAAGCATCCCCAGCCCTGCTGACAGTCGTAGGGTCATTTTGCCTCACGGAGCTTGTCACTGCCTGACTCTGGTATCTCTACTTTAAAAGGGAAGGTGTGCTAGCCTGGTGCCCTGGTGACCTGCTCAGGTCACTGATACCTCGAGGTGTCCAAGCCCATAAATACCTGTGTCAATCTGGAGTCTAGGACAAAGTGGTATCCAGTCCTGAGGACAAAGCCTCAGCAGACTCAGCTTAGCTGTAAACATGCAGCAAGTGTAAACCTGACCCTACCCATTTCATGCTATGTGACAGATGTATCCTGGGGGCTCTGGCCTCCCAGCTGAATCGGCAGCAGATCAAGAACTCCCTTGCAATAACTACTAATAGATGGTTGTTGTCTTCTCTCCACACGCTCCCTGGCTCCCATAAAGATGGGTCTGTTCATTGGCAGCGGCCAGGGAAAGAGCCAGAGGTTCATCTCCCATACTTACGCTACCGAGCTCCCTCTGCTGAAGTGGAGATGACAGCCTATGCGCTCCTTGCTCACCTCACCACGCAGCTGACGCCTTCCCAGGAGGAGCTGTCGTTCGCATCTCTTATTGCGAAGTGGATCACGGGTCAGCAGAATCCCAATGGAGGCTTCTCCTCCACCCAGGTGAGCTGCTTCCCTCCTGCCACCTCACGCATCAATGCCAGAAGATGGGAAGCGTCAGAGACCTAGGTGGGAGCACAGTAAGGTTTGCCAGGGCAGGGACTGCAGCACTGCAGTATCTCGCTGTAGTATCTACCATGGTTTCCAAAGTTCCCAAGAGGCAAGAGGCTGGTATGCACCTCTGGGAAATACTGATATTTTGCTTAATGACCTGGCTTGATTGACACTACAGTGGGGCACCACGGTAGGGACGCGAGGGACTGTGTCATTGGAGAGGGCTCCCACTGCAATTTCTTTCTGCATCTGAAGCTGCTGCTTCACCCTGTGGCGAGCGAGTGGAGGCTGCTCAGAGCTGCACACCAGGGAGCTGAGGGAACATGCAACTGCTGTGCAGAGGACACGGGAAGGGAATGGAAACATGCAAAAGCTGCTCATTCCCTGTGTCCTTTGTTCTTAAAACTGGAGAAAGCGAAGAATGGAGGGGCGGGTGTCTCCTGGCAGCAAAAGGCAGGCTGTGGGAAGGCTAAGCCTGTCCCCTGGGTGCCGGGACCCGTCTCTTCCAGGACACAGTGGTGGCCCTCCAAGCCTTGTCCCTGTATGGAGCTGTCACCTATGCCAAGAGCGGAGCAGCTTCCAAAGTGACCCTGCGATCTGGAGGGGACTTCCAGCAAGACTTCCAAGTGGATCCCACAAACCGGCTGCTGCTCCAGCGTGTGCCCCTGCCCCAGGTGCCCGGGGAGTACAGCATGGAGGTTTCTGGCGAGGGATGCGTCTACCTGCAGGTGAGGGTGATGGGGGAAGCAGGTGGCACCCCTAGGAGGGGAGTCCTTTGCCAGGCAGGAGCCAAGGAGAGGGCAGAAGGGACAGCACAGAGGGTAGGAGTGGGAGGGAAGGTTCTGGGAGAGGGAATAGGAGAAGAAGAGTAGAGGTGTGTGAAGGAGAAAGGAAAGAAGGAAGGGAGGGAGGGAGGGAGGGAGGTAGGGAGGGAGGGAGGAAGGAAGGAAGGAAGGAAGGAAGGAAGGAAAGAAGGACAGAAGGGAGGAAGGAAGAATCCACTGTGTGGAGGAGCTGGGAGAGTGGGAGAAGTGGGGAGGCTGGACAAGGAGAGGATTGTCTCTCTCAAGTGCTGAGCAGACACACACACACTCTCTCCTCTAGACAAGCCTGAGGTACAACGTGCAGCCCACACAGGAGGATGCACCCTTCATGCTCCACGTGTACACGATGCCAGAGACATGTGTGGACTCCAATGCTCACAAGGTCTTTGACATAGGTATAAATGTCAGGTGAGTCTGCATTTGGGTCTGAGCCTTCCTGAGAAGCCATGCCATGGGAGCTGGAGGAGGTCTGGCTGTCCAGGGTGAGCCACTGTGGAAGCCCTGCAGGAGCAATGCCTCTCTGGAAAAGTGGGCAGGACACAGCTGGGCTGGGAAGAAAGGCTGTAGAGGAAGGACATGTCCTGCAGTCGTGGAGCTGTGTGGGCAGCCGTGGCTGGGCTACCGAGAGGCTGCACAGCTGACTAGGAGGCCGTGGCATAGCTGGAGAAGGTGCTGGACTGTCAGGATGTGGTGGGGTGGCAGGTATGATGGAAAGGTGGAAGTGTCCCAGCCTCCATTTGAGGTGCACTGAAACTTTGCTACTTGGTTCCTTAGTTACACTGGGGAGCGCAATGTCTCCAACATGGTGATTGTTGATGTGAAGATGCTGTCAGGATTCATCCCCATTAAATCCTCTGTGACGAAGGTAGGATCCTGTTTGTGTAACAAGCAACATCCAGCTTCTTATCTTCAAGCGGCTTCCAAATCTGTGTTGCAAGCTAGAGGCCTTCAGGGTTGGAATCAACCCGATCTTGCCACTGTCATCTGCACATTTTCTGTGTAGAGCATTCTCTTTTCACACCTGGCTCATGGCCAGCACAAGGGGGAACAATGTGTTGGATTTAGGAAAAATACAGCATGTATTTTTTTCTTTAGACTGGTCATGGGCACCTTTATTATTAATGAATGCTGACAGCTCTCTAAAAGCTTTGTCTGTGCATAGGACATGCAAAAGTAGTGCTGTTTCTTTTTTCCCTCTGCTGACCTGACAACACCCTGTAGCATTTTAACTGTTCAGATTCTGGGTCACTGTTTGAGATGCTGAGCAGGTGCACGGTTTGGAAAACAAACTCAGTCATACGATACTGCAATAATAGCAAGCCAGAAGGAATGTATTTTCATGTAATCACTGCATCACTGTGCTTGAACCAGTACTCAGTCTCTGCTGGAGCCAGGCTGTACTTTATCTGTTGGGCTGGCAAAGGGACCATGATACCTGGGAGCACACCAAGGAGGCAGTTCCACGCAGCAGTACCCTACTGTTTCATCCACAGTACATCTGATCCATAGGGCTGGGTAAGGGGCACAGGAAGACCACCCTCAACACAGTAACATCTTGGCCTTCTTTGTTCAGCTGGAACGTGACCCTGTTATTGAGCGCACAGAATTGAGTACCAACCACGTCCTGGTGTACCTGGAAAAGGTAAGTATCCATCTGGGGCAAGGATGGGTCAGAAACACAGGCACTGGGACATTTGGCCACATAAGTAAAAAGATCTGGGCCTCCAAAGTACCATGGATCTCACAAGATTAGTAGGAAACATCATACTGAATTTTGCTGACCTTTCAGATTTACTGGTACTTTCCTCCCAGCGTCAGCAGCCTTTCCCTCTGCCCCACGCACACATCAGGCCCTGACCTCCCCAGCAGCCAGAGCCTCCACCAGTGTGGGGAAAGGCCCCAAGGTTTCCCCTGCACCCAGCCAGGGCTGCAGCTCCTGCAGCCCCAGAGCCCGGGCACGGCTGGCAGGGGAGCCCGGGGTGGTGCGGAGCCGCCCCTGAGCTTCCACCGCTTCCCTTCCCCAGCTGGGCAGCGAGACCCTCAGCTTCTCCTTCACGGTGGAGCGGGACGTCCCCGTGCAGGGCCTGAAGCCGGCGCAGGTGAAGGTCTATGACTACTACGAGACAGGTGAGTGCGGGGTTGGGGCTGCCCCGGGCAGCGGGACGCGGGGAGGGGCCCGGGAGCGGCGGGACCTGCACCTGCCCCTGCCCCGGCCGGGACCCTCGCCCGCCGCGCTGCCTGAGCTCTCTGAGCACAGAGGCACCCGGAGCGCCGGAGCCACCACCCTGCCCTCCTGCTCCTGCCCGGGCGGGACCCACGGAACACCGAGAGGCAGGTCCGGGCGGCGGTGACGGTGTGCAGATCCCTGCAGGGCTGCCCCTCACGCCGGCACCTGCTGCGCAGCCGCCCTCCCCTAAGGGAGAGAGAGCAGGAGGCCTGTGGGCGCTGGGATCCCGTGTACAGGGCCGGTCCCAGAGCGCAGCCCCGCCTGCGTTTCCAGGCGGTCCCTCCGCTCCTCGTCCCGGCTGCGGCGCCAGGCGGCAGCGACAGAGCCGGCCCCGGCCCAGGGTGCTGGCAGCAGGTGTCTGAGCAGCTCTAGGGCACCCTGGGGTGCAGACCTGCCGGGGCTGCTCTGCCGGGCAGCTCTGCCGGGCAGCTCTGCCCTGCGCTGGGCTCCGGACAGGCCGTGACCGAGGCTTCCTCCCGCCCGGCTGGGATCTCTGGGAGGAAGGAGAGGGTGGCGGCAGCAGCGTGTGTGGGGCCTGGGAGAAGTGTCTCCCTGGCACCCGTCCCTCTGCCAGGAGTGCCGAGAGCCTCTTGACCGGCTGCTCTCCTTTCCTTTCTGTTTTCCAGATGAGTTTGCCACACAGGAGTACAGTGCTCCTTGCACCACAGGTAGGTTGCACAGGAACAACTGAGATGTTCCAGTATGGCCTATTGCAGATTGCCTTGAATGTCTTTGCAGACCTGGGTTTCCTCAGCCTGTGTGTGCTGTCAGCATTTATCCTCACTGTGCCTACTGCAATCTCTAGGCATGCCTCAGTACTGAGAGGAAGAGCAATGCTGCCACCCCATGTCTTGTGTAGGATCAGATAAAGCTTTCATTTTTGTTCACTAGGCACGGCAATCCCAGCATTGCTGACTTCATTCACACAGACGCACTTGTGTTTTGCTGTGTGTGTATGTCACATTGTAACAAATAAGACTGAAATCTCCCTTGGGACTGAACACACTCAGCAGTTGTGTCTCTGCCCTTTTCAGGGCCACGTTTGCTATGCCTCAGACATAAAGGTAATGAGGAATTGTCCACCAAACGTCTTGGTGAAATTTTTATATTATTCACATGTCTTTGATGGGGACCTTTCAGACTGTGCCCTGGATTATTTTTTCCCTTCCTTTGAGAAATACAGGTGCTGAGAGAATGTGTAGTGGGATAGCTCATGTATCTCCGGGGTACCTCTGCCTCCCGTCCTCTCTCTGTAGCATGGATATATATCTTCAATGTGTCCAGCCATTTCCATTCAGTTATCTGTCTGCAACTGGGTATTTTTAGATGAGCAAGTTTCCCAGTTTTTAGCAGGGCTTGAACTCCCATAGCCACCAGAACACAGAGAAGATGTCCAGGGCTCTCTCTGGACACTGCTTCACCGGGATGCTTATCTCACTGTGTCCTTTTCCCACCTCCAGCCAAGGCTGAACAGGGAAATGCCTGAAGACCACATCTTGTCTGAACCTTGCTGGAACAACACGCATGTCTCTCCCCCTAGAAGTTCTTGTTGCAGGGGCCTATTGAAATGTTAGAGGAGGACACCTCAGCACCAAAAAGGAAGCAACACTGTAAATAAATTAAGTCTTCATTCTCATCAGATGCCTCTGGTCTTATTTTTTTTTACTGCATCTTGTCTCCCCCTCTGTCCATAGCTCAGACTGTGTAATGGCCCAGTACTTAAATCCAGAGCCATCCACGGCAAGGCGGTGTTTGGCAATTCCTCAGGAACAACAGGAGGCAGACAGCTTTTAGCAGTTGGCAGGTTTGCCTCCATGCTTGCCAGTTCTCCAGGAAAAAAAGAAAGCCTACATGATCCATTATGCACTGGAGGCTTGGTTTCTTGCCTCTATAAGTGGGTGTTTTTCGCAAGGTAATTGTTGGACGTAACCCAGTGATCACATATTGCTTTATCTCCCTGTGAAATGGCTACTGTGAGGTGGAAGGACAGTGTGAACCTGCCCAGTCTGATCTTTCACAGCAGGCCAGATAGAAGTGAAGGGAAAACCTGTGGACTCTCCTATACTGGCAGTGAAGACACTGCTCTTTCTAAACAGTTGAGGTGAAATAAGAGAGGGACTAGGAGCTTAACAGTATCATTAGTCAGAATTTAAACCAAGAACCACCCTATGAGTCAAACCCCTTGCATTGTTCATGAGAACTTTTTCCTTTTAGCCTCAGTGGAGGCCTATAAATCTATTTTGGGATTTTTGAGTAATTTTAAAACAGTTGGTGGTATTTTGTTTTGTGTGTTGGTGGTGTGTTTATTTTGTTTTGCTTTGTTTTGTTTTTTCCTCCCTCATAAGTAGGCTTACAGTCCTTCAGCAGAATTCAGAGGTGAGGCCTTGGATTTCCATCTGGTAGTTTGGGTTAAAGTTTTTGCCTGTCACTTTCCCAAAGGATCACATTCTCTCTAGTCTAGATCTCTCCTGGGGATGCAGTCAATCAGCCTTAGCTCAGTAGGTCATATGGCACCCTGTGTATTTTATTTATGTGATTCTGTGTGCCTTTGACCCCGCCAGCAACATAAGCTTAAGCAAACACACCTATAGGAGTCCCTCATGTAGCTTCTGTCACGTACACAGACCCAGGTCACCAATGCAGCAAAGAACGTGTTTCATTGATGCTGAAGCTTTTTGCATTGTCATCATCAATGTGGACATCTCAAGACCCTCTGTCTCCTTCATGAGCTCTAATTCGTTACTGTGTGAGGAAAGTAGTAGTTTGCTCTGGCCCATTTTATAGTTGTCCCCTTGCTATGGGCTCATGAGAGACTGACTGTAGTGGAGACACACAGTCCCAGCTGAGACTTAATTAGGGACAAGAAGATTCAAAAGTGCCAGGTCTGCAAACTTGTGCATACAGATACATGTCTGCAAATACAGACCCTCCTTTATGTCAGTCTGTAAATGGATGGCAACAACTCCTTCATTTTCATTACTTTCTGGTCAGTTCTCTATATGGTTATGATGTTGGCTCTTTTCTGCCTCAAATGAAAGAAAGTGATCATCATGACAATTTAATTTAAAAGTCTATGAAATCACTGGAGTACATTCAGTTCACAAAATCTGGATAATTGCTTTCTACCATGGAAAGAGTTGACACGTTTTTCTGCTGCCTAACTATTGGCCATGGGCAGCCACATCACTTGTCATTTGGGCTCCCTGGCTAGTCCTTATCTGTAAAGCCATTTAATGTGTCTCTGCTTGTGTAGGCTGTGAATCACCGAAGTCACATACTTGCAGGTCCTCCACAGCATACCACATAGAAAACTTTAGCAAGGCTGCCTTACGGAAGTACAGGAATGTCTGAAGGCAAATCACAACGGTCTGAAATCAAACCAAAAACTATGTTGCTTCGAGAACTTGGAAAATAAATTGCCTCATGGTAGGAAATGAGATGGTTTTACTACTAAATCAAAACAAAACACAATTTGTATTCATGCTTGATTAGAAATCTTGCTCAGCTTTTGCTGAAGCCAGTTCATTCCATAGACTTCTTTGAATATTAGGTGTGAAACAGGTCTTGAGTGAGTAAACACCAAACACTACAGGAGACAAAGTGACATAATATTAATATCTAGCAAAATAGATGAAGAACTTTATTTGTTCTCAAAAACACTTGATAGGCACACAAAAAAATTGGATGGAACAACTAGCTGTGCACGCTTTGGATACACAATAAGCCATGATACCT
This sequence comes from Columba livia, assembly GCF_036013475.1. Lineage (NCBI taxonomy): Eukaryota > Metazoa > Chordata > Aves > Columbiformes > Columbidae > Columba > Columba livia. The sequence goes on from NW_027043810.1 coordinate 438,398, forward strand.
AACAATAAGCATTGCATGAGAATAAACAGTTACGTAAGATCTTTCTGCCATTTAAAGGTTAAAACCGGAAATTAATGAGACAGAAGCAAGAGAAGGGGAGCATTTCTGGAGATGGCTAAAAGGACTATAGACAGTTTCACCAAAGCAACTCTATGATTTAAATAAATGTGCCATTTAAACTAAACTTAGGTAGGTTACCAGAAAATTCCATTAGCTTCTCCTTGGGAATGTCCCAGAAGCAGGAGGCACAAGATATGGAAGTTTCCACAAGAAGGCCAAAGCTTCAACTGGAGAATAGGCCATTACAAATTAGCAGCTGAAGGCATAATGCATGAACACATCCCTCCTGCCCACCCCTGCACATTCTAATATTAGAAGAGGGCAGTCTGTGTATCTCCTCCCACTCTTCTACAGACAAGAAATCACCCTGGAAGGGGTGTCTATGGGGCACATCACAGGTTCAATTTAATGTAACATTAGCTGATCATCCAGGCTGTCTACCGGTGGGAGACACACAAATTGAATCAAAGTTACGGTTTCTAAACCAAGGGAGAGAACTTATTCTCAATAAGTACCTGTACTTCACTATTGATTTGACAGGATCTCAGATAACAAGTTCAGGCTACATAACACTAAGAGGGCTATGTTAAGAAAGGCTGCCCCCAACTTAAATCATTCTGTCCTATTTTGTTTTTTTCCCCTCACTTGTCAGCCTTACTGTCCTGCACACAGGCATGGCTGGATGGGATGCTCTTCAGCCTAAGAAGCTAGGGAGATTAATGCTGTGACTGGAGGCTAAGCAGGAAAAAACAGAATAGGAAATAAACTGTTCAAAAATCATTGGTGAGTACAGTTAGTTTATTTGTCATGTTAATTTCCCATTCCTTGCAGGCACTATTAATCTGTCATTCCATTGATGGTGGTGGTGGTAGTGAGGCAGGTGGATTCCAGCAACTGGGAGTATTCCTCATGCATTGTCCTGGTCTACTTCCTCTGCAAGGATTGAAGAAGAGGGAAGGGTAGAGGAGTGAGAGAGATATTCCAGTTCCCTCTCTTGGGCCGAGAGACAGGGAGAGCAAGATGTGGGTTTGGGAAGCCAGGTTGTGTGTGAAACACATTACAGGAGAGTGAGTTGCTGTTTGACCAGGGTTGAGGATCATCCATAGCACTCAACACTCATGCCACCTTCAAAGCTATGTGAAGTTGAAATTCTTCACAGTGAGGGTAACAAAATACTGGAACAGGCTGCCCAGGGAGGTTGTGGAGTCTCCTTCTCTAGAGACATTCAAAACCTGCCTGGACACCTTCCTGTGTAACCTCATCTGCTCTGGCAGGGGGATTGGACTAGATGATCTTTCGAGGTCTCTTCCAATCCCTGACATTCTGTGATTCTGTGTGAAGTTGAGAGAGGGCTGAGACTCTTTCTGACCCACTAGGAGATAAGCAGAATAGGATTTGTCACATCTGGGGTGGAAAGAGGAGCACAGTGCAAACAGGCAGCAACGGTGTTCACTGCAGCAATGAGGCATGTTCTCAAAGTGTATTTATTTCTCTGCAGAGAGTGGAAGGAATCTGCTGCATCAGTACTGTTCAGAGCAGGGAAGGAAGCTTTCTGCTTTGCAACTGAGATCCACCTTTTAGTCAGTGCAGACCACTTTTGGACACCTAGACCAGTGGGTGGGCCTCTACCTTTCAACAGACATGGGGAAGAGTAGCCCAAAATCTAAAGCCTCCCCACTAGTTTCAGACTGGATAACCAGACCACACTAACAGACCCTTTGAAAATGCTGTACTGTCCACTCAGAGTCTGTCTTAGGACTTATGCACCCTTTTTCCATGAAGGGAGGCTGTATGCCAGAATCGGCGGACGCAGTTGTACCTACAGACACAACCCAGGTTAGCAAGCAGTATGGAGTAAAAGCGTGGGAGCTCAGGCTCTTTTCCTGGACACCAGATAAGAATATAAAAAGGGAAAAAATTCACCATGTACCACTAGCAAGAGATAATGCTTTTGCCTTCCGCAAGTCCAAATCACTTTTTCTCTGCTCTCAGATGACACAGTGAGGCCCTGTGAAAAACCACTTCCCAGGGTCTCAGTGCTTTCCAGAAGCCTCCATATTCCAAACACCTGAAACTGGGCAACTGATGGGAAGCCAGACCTGCTACTCTTCATATTGGAAGACTCCATATAGGACAGGAGAAGTATCCCTGGTCAGGGCCTTGCAGAGAAGCTCCTACATTACCTGTGCTCCTAAGCCTCAAGGCCTTGTACTGCAGAGAACCCCTCTCTACCAGCTCAAGACTCCAAACCAAGACAGAGGGCTGGCTGCCTAGGGTCATGAGGAACATCTGCCTCCTGAGAGACCCCTGTTGGGCAACGGGAGCTGAGCAGGAAGCAGCTGTTGCTCCAGACAGTAGCTGCCAAAGGCAAACTTGCCATCACTTGGGATCCAAGGAGAATGACATTGCTCAAAGGCATGCTGCAATGTGCCAAAATGACCACAGACTTTGCCACATAGAGTTGCTAAGCAGGCTAGGGTTCCATATTGGAGAACTGATTCCTCACACAGACGAGTGATGTGGCTGTGTGCACAAGTGAGGATCTACCACCACGGCAGTTTTCTGTCACCACAAAAGAGAGGAAAGCCCAAGCTCCTACAAGAGCCAAACACTACCTCTTCAATAGCAAGGGAGGGATTCCTCCGTAATGAGGAGTCCCTACTGCAGGTATGGTTCTGTGCTCAGAGGAGGAAGCACAGGGCTAAGAGCAGCACTGCATTACAGCTTTAGTGAAAAGGTATGCCAGGAGGTTCTGGAGCACAGCATGAAATCATGGTAGGTCAAACCATGACATGGTGCTTTTATGGGTTATCTTTTGGTGGTCTTAATTGCTCTGTTGCTCTAGACAGAGCACTTTTGGGAAGGAATGTGCTAGGTGGTTTGAGTCAAGTCGCCTCACAATGATCCCACAGCTACACTAGCTGGAGCTCTCAGGAAGGACCAGAGAATACCTCAAATCAGAGAAAAGAAAAACAATATAAGAAACTTCAACTCAAAGAAAAAGTCCAAGGGGCAGTAACACAACAAAAGAGACACAATCTTCATTCAAGACAGGAGAACTTCACTAAGGAAACCACTTTGAGAATTCAGAGATGATGGATTTTGAACGAGACAATAACATTGTGCCTCTTGAACTCTCAGTTTTGTATACAAAATCTGTGCCTGTGAGTTGGGCCAATTTCATCCAAATTACCCATTAAGCAGAAGGAGGCAAGCGCTGGCTGGAAGACCAAAAATACAAGGAAGATATAGATAAATGTGAAGAAGAGAAGGGGTTTCAATACCCTACCTGTGGTGCAAGGAGCACTGTACTCCTGTGTGGCAAACTCATCTGGAAAACAGAAAGGAAAGGAGAGCAGCCGGTCAAGAGGCTCTCGGCACTCCTGGCAGAGGGACGGGTGCCAGGGAGACACTTCTCCCAGGTCCCACACACGCTGCTGCCGCCACCCTCTCCTTCCCCCCAGAGATCCCAGCCGGGCGGGAGGAAGCCTCGGTCACGGCCTGTCCGGAGCCCAGCGCAGGGCAGAGCTGCCCGGCAGAGCTGCCCGGCAGAGCTGCCCGGCAGAGCTGCCCGGCAGAGCTGCCCGGCAGAGCTGCCCGGCAGAGCTGCCCCGCAGAGCAGCCCCGGCAGGTCTGCACCCCAGGGTGCCCTAGAGCTGCTCAGACACCTGCTGCCAGCACCCTGGGCCGGGGCCGGCTCTGTCGCTGCCGCCTGGCGCCGCAGCCGGGACGAGGAGCGGAGGGACCGCCTGGAAACGCAGGCGGGGCTGCGCTCTGGGACCGGCCCTGTACACGGGATCCCAGCGCCCACAGGCCTCCTGCTCTCTCTCCCTTAGGGGAGGGCGGCTGCGCAGCAGGTGCCGGCGTGAGGGGCAGCCCTGCAGGGATCTGCACACCGTCACCGCCGCCCGGACCTGCCTCTCGGTGTTCCGTGGGTCCCGCCCGGGCAGGAGCAGGAGGGCAGGGTGGTGGCTCCGGCGCTCCGGGTGCCTCTGTGCTCAGAGAGCTCAGGCAGCGCGGCGGGCGAGGGTCCCGGCCGGGGCAGGGGCAGGTGCAGGTCCCGCCGCTCCCGGGCCCCTCCCCGCGTCCCGCTGCCCGGGGCAGCCCCAACCCCGCACTCACCTGTCTCGTAGTAGTCATAGACCTTCACCTGCGCCGGCTTCAGGCCCTGCACGGGGACGTCCCGCTCCACCGTGAAGGAGAAGCTGAGGGTCTCGCTGCCCAGCTGGGGAAGGGAAGCGGTGGAAGCTCAGGGGCGGCTCCGCACCACCCCGGGCTCCCCTGCCAGCCGTGCCCGGGCTCTGGGGCTGCAGGAGCTGCAGCCCTGGCTGGGTGCAGGGGAAACCTTGGGGCCTTTCCCCACACTGGTGGAGGCTCTGGCTGCTGGGGAGGTCAGGGCCTGATGTGTGCGTGGGGCAGAGGGAAAGGCTGCTGACGCTGGGAGGAAAGTACCAGTAAATCTGAAAGGTCAGCAAAATTCAGTATGATGTTTCCTACTAATCTTGTGAGATCCATGGTACTTTGGAGGCCCAGATCTTTTTACTTATGTGGCCAAATGTCCCAGTGCCTGTGTTTCTGACCCATCCTTGCCCCAGATGGATACTTACCTTTTCCAGGTACACCAGGACGTGGTTGGTACTCAATTCTGTGCGCTCAATAACAGGGTCACGTTCCAGCTGAACAAAGAAGGCCAAGATGTTACTGTGTTGAGGGTGGTCTTCCTGTGCCCCTTACCCAGCCCTATGGATCAGATGTACTGTGGATGAAACAGTAGGGTACTGCTGCGTGGAACTGCCTCCTTGGTGTGCTCCCAGGTATCATGGTCCCTTTGCCAGCCCAACAGATAAAGTACAGCCTGGCTCCAGCAGAGACTGAGTACTGGTTCAAGCACAGTGATGCAGTGATTACATGAAAATACATTCCTTCTGGCTTGCTATTATTGCAGTATCGTATGACTGAGTTTGTTTTCCAAACCGTGCACCTGCTCAGCATCTCAAACAGTGACCCAGAATCTGAACAGTTAAAATGCTACAGGGTGTTGTCAGGTCAGCAGAGGGAAAAAAGAAACAGCACTACTTTTGCATGTCCTATGCACAGACAAAGCTTTTAGAGAGCTGTCAGCATTCATTAATAATAAAGGTGCCCATGACCAGTCTAAAGAAAAAAATACATGCTGTATTTTTCCTAAATCCAACACATTGTTCCCCCTTGTGCTGGCCATGAGCCAGGTGTGAAAAGAGAATGCTCTACACAGAAAATGTGCAGATGACAGTGGCAAGATCGGGTTGATTCCAACCCTGAAGGCCTCTAGCTTGCAACACAGATTTGGAAGCCGCTTGAAGATAAGAAGCTGGATGTTGCTTGTTACACAAACAGGATCCTACCTTCGTCACAGAGGATTTAATGGGGATGAATCCTGACAGCATCTTCACATCAACAATCACCATGTTGGAGACATTGCGCTCCCCAGTGTAACTAAGGAACCAAGTAGCAAAGTTTCAGTGCACCTCAAATGGAGGCTGGGACACTTCCACCTTTCCATCATACCTGCCACCCCACCACATCCTGACAGTCCAGCACCTTCTCCAGCTATGCCACGGCCTCCTAGTCAGCTGTGCAGCCTCTCGGTAGCCCAGCCACGGCTGCCCACACAGCTCCACGACTGCAGGACATGTCCTTCCTCTACAGCCTTTCTTCCCAGCCCAGCTGTGTCCTGCCCACTTTTCCAGAGAGGCATTGCTCCTGCAGGGCTTCCACAGTGGCTCACCCTGGACAGCCAGACCTCCTCCAGCTCCCATGGCATGGCTTCTCAGGAAGGCTCAGACCCAAATGCAGACTCACCTGACATTTATACCTATGTCAAAGACCTTGTGAGCATTGGAGTCCACACATGTCTCTGGCATCGTGTACACGTGGAGCATGAAGGGTGCATCCTCCTGTGTGGGCTGCACATTGTACCTCAGGCTTGTCTAGAGGAGAGAGTGTGTGTGTGTCTGCTCAGCACTTGAGAGAGACAATCCTCTCCTTGTCCAGCCTCCCCACTTCTCCCACTCTCCCAGCTCCTCCACACAGTGGATTCTTCCTTCCTCCCTTCTGTCCTTCTTTCCTTCCTTCCTTCCTTCTTTCCTTCCTTCCTTCCTTCCTTCCTTCCTTCCTTCCTTCCTTCCTTCCTTCCTTCCTTCCTTCCTTCCTTCCTTCCTTCCTTTCTTCCTTTCCTCCCTCCCTCCCTCCCTCCCTCCCTCCCTCCCTTCTTTCCTTTCTCCTTCGCACACCTCTACTCTTCTTCTCCTATTCCCTCTCCCAGAACCTTCCCTCCCACTCCTACCCTCTGTGCTGTCCCTTCTGCCCTCTCCTTGGCTCCTGCCTGGCAAAGGACTCCCCTCCTAGGGGTGCCACCTGCTTCCCCCATCACCCTCACCTGCAGGTAGACGCATCCATCGCCAGAAACCTCCATGCTGTACTCCCCGGGCACCTGGGGCAGGGGCACACGCTGGAGCAGCAGCCGGTTTGTGGGATCCACTTGGAAGTCTTGCTGGAAGTCCCCTCCAGATCGCAGGGTCACTTTGGAAGCTGCTCCGCTCTTGGCATAGGTGACAGCTCCATACAGGGACAAGGCTTGGAGGGCCACCACTGTGTCCTGGAAGAGACGGGTCCCGGCACCCAGGGGACAGACTTAGCCTTTCCACAGCCTGCCTTTTGCTGCCAGGAGACACCCGCCCCTCCATTCTTCGCTTTCTCCAGTTTTAAGAACAAAGGACACAGGGAATGAGCAGCTTTTGCATGTTTCCATTCCCTTCCTGTGTCCTCTGCACAGCAGTTGCATGTTCCCTCAGCTCCCTGGTGTGCAGCTCTGAGCAGCCTCCACTCGCTCGCCACAGGGTGAAGCAGCAGCTTCAGATGCAGAAAGAAATTGCAGTGGGAGCCCTCTCCAATGACACAGTCCCTCGCGTCCCTACCGTGGTGCCCCACTGTAGTGTCAATCAAGCCAGGTCATTAAGCAAAATATCAGTATTTCCCAGAGGTGCATACCAGCCTCTTGCCTCTTGGGAACTTTGGAAACCATGGTAGATACTACAGCGAGATACTGCAGTGCTGCAGTCCCTGCCCTGGCAAACCTTACTGTGCTCCCACCTAGGTCTCTGACGCTTCCCATCTTCTGGCATTGATGCGTGAGGTGGCAGGAGGGAAGCAGCTCACCTGGGTGGAGGAGAAGCCTCCATTGGGATTCTGCTGACCCGTGATCCACTTCGCAATAAGAGATGCGAACGACAGCTCCTCCTGGGAAGGCGTCAGCTGCGTGGTGAGGTGAGCAAGGAGCGCATAGGCTGTCATCTCCACTTCAGCAGAGGGAGCTCGGTAGCGTAAGTATGGGAGATGAACCTCTGGCTCTTTCCCTGGCCGCTGCCAATGAACAGACCCATCTTTATGGGAGCCAGGGAGCGTGTGGAGAGAAGACAACAACCATCTATTAGTAGTTATTGCAAGGGAGTTCTTGATCTGCTGCCGATTCAGCTGGGAGGCCAGAGCCCCCAGGATACATCTGTCACATAGCATGAAATGGGAAGGGTCAGGTTTGCACTTGCTGCACATTTACAACTACGATGAGTCCTCTAACTAAGCTGGGGATGGTGCATGGTGCTACCTGATGAACTCCCTCAGAGCAGAGAAGTAGGGCTGGGCACTGAGAGTGAGTTCTCAAAAACTCAACCCCTTTACACAAGGCTTTCCTCTCCCACCCCCTGTCCCTATCCACAGAAGCCATTTCCTAAAGCCATTGCCCCACCAATTTATCAAAGGAAGATATAAGGCCAGTGGGTTGGAAGAAAGAGATGTGCCACCAGGAGCACTCACCCTTTTTCACGGCTTCCTTTTCAAGTGAGCTTAGCAATGCCTTCCGTTTCTCCTCCTTGCCTGCCAGGGCGAAGGTGTACGCCATCAGTGCCTTGGTGTACACGTGGTTTTCTTTTTCATCTGCTGCTGTTTCCAGGCAGAACAGAGCGTTACGCACCACTGAGTGCTGGGGAGGGAGAGAGTCTGAGCTGGAGCAAGCTGAGGTCACATTGAGGTCTGTCTTAGAACAACAGGGGCAGATGGTACCTATGGACCCTTGACATCCTCCCTCTCTAGTCTGACAATGATTGTACCATTGTGTGTCCCTTCCCATCCAGGTCCAGTAGGACCTGGAATGAGTGGGGAGCCAAAGGCTATTCCTTACCTTGTATCTGCTTTTCTTTAATAAATCTTGTGATTTTTTTTTTCTCAAATTGATTTAAATACCATGAAGCAGGGCTCCAGTCCTTTGTCTTGAAAAGAATTACTGCCCTGATTGCATCTCAGGGCAAGGGCAGTTCTCTGGTATACTTCCTGTCTGTAAACATGCCCGATACTTGCTTTCCTCCACTAGCTGTCGCCCTGAGACTGTTCTGTGCTTTCACCCTCTCCTTTTTGTTGTTTAGATCCCCTTTTCCAGGGCCTTCTGAAAAAAGTTCATTTTTCTGGAATTTGATAATGTAGGTTCTAGTTTGGAGGTAAGTTCTATCTCTGTACAAGAAAGAATGTATTTTTTTTTTTCTATTTTCTGGACATCAACAATGCATGTCTTTTTTGGAGCCAGAATCTCAAGTATGGTTTAAGAGTGCAATCACTACAGCAAAGTGAAATGTAGCTACTTTACATAGCATTAAGTAGCAGATACTGTGACCTCGTGACCTTTTGGCCGACACATCACTATTCCTCACTTGTGATGGGAAAACTGCCATAAAACTGAAGCAATAAAATTGCAGGGGGGCATGCCATGGCCTGAAGCCTAATAGCACATTTACAGCTTAATCAATGGTCTAGAAGAAAAAGACTTATTTTTCAGTGGCTTTGTACTTTGCCTTCACTGGATGTCTATTAGAAGATTATTTTTTGGTGGTCACTTTTGGAGAAGCAATTTAGCTGCGTTTGAGAAAACTAATAATTAAACCAAAATTGGTTTGATCTATGCCTCACCTAAGGTTTCCTGTACCTATGTTTGTAGGGTAAGTGTTAGGGAGGAGTTGAGTCCAATGACAGAACACATGCTCAGGACAGTACTAATAAGTTTTTTATGTGGGGTCTAATATAGCTTGTTTTACTTACAGGACCAATCTGTATGTTTTTCAATAGCAATAAATACCTAAGGGCTGTGCTACGCTCAGGAGTTTATGCAGCTTAACTTGAAATGCACCTATATCCCAATCAGATTCTGACAACCCCCTCCACATTCAGGGGTATTTCTAGACTCGGTCAGGGAGATAAAAACATCCTTATTATTCAATATAGTTATGCCTGAGAACTTGCCTTCTAAACACAACAGATACCAAAGAAAGAATACACTTCTGGTGGCATTCATGCCATTCGTGTCACCCTACTTACAAAATAATTCCTTCTGCTTGTTCTTAGTACAAGGGGAAAAACTTTCAACACAAAATAGCCACTCCTACATTTGGAGCAGAGGGATTGCAGCAGCCCCACAGCCATCCTGGCTCAGCAGTCCTTGTGCTGCAATTCACACCCCAATTTTACCTGCACTAGAGGCTTATCTCACTGGGAGGGGATCACAGACTGAGAGATCAGAATGACCAAACCCACATTGCTTTTAAATAGGCCTCAGGCTTTTCACAGACTACTGTTTATGGTATTCCATATAGGTACACCTTACTACGTATAGATATACCTTATTCCTCAAGCATTAGGATGGGGATTTCCCATAAAACAATTTAGATGAGGCAGAGAAAATGAGACTGAATCCCTGAGTGTGGCTCCTTTTTTTTTTACAGGCTTTTGCTGTTGTTTCAACACAATAGGCCCATACAAATTGTTCAAAAGGAATGTACTATTCCAACAAGTAAAAGGAGATTTTTGTCTATGAAACCTATTTGGCTCATTTCAGATTTGATTAATATTTAACTGTTTATCCAAGCTGTACTGTTTTAACGGGACAAAAGTATGATTCTTCACAAAAGAGCTCAGAAGATTAAGTGAAATGTGCATACGGGAGACAGGATTGGACAGGGTAAGAAAATGGAGAAGAAGTGTTATTCCAGTCTAGGCTTGAATGGAAAGAGTGTTCAGACAGGATTTCTCCTTTCAAAAGGTAAAAGGACTTGATAATCTGGGGGGCCACTAGCAGGGCAGGTTAGTACCATTTGTGGCTCAGGTTGGGGTGCAGACACATACAGTTACAGGCAGAGGAATCTCCAGCAATGCAATAGTGATGTAGGCTGTCAGCGTGACCTCGTCATTCACTCCACCCTGCAGCAAACCACAAAAGTAGATGTTGATCCCACACAGCACCACTGGCATCTCCCTGTGCTACATATCTACATCTTGCAGAGACAAATTCTTCCTAGCCTCTTTCTCATGGTAAGTCCTTCAGAAGAGGCTGTTGGCTTCTTCCTTGTTTCTGTGATAGCTCACATACACAACTACCCCTTGCTTCCCAACCCACAAGTGTTGAAATAGCTCTTTTCGTCATGGAATGACTTATGGTCAAGTTCCAGCCAGACAAAGCCCATGTGGAGCCAACCAGGCAGCCACGTTACCTTCATGGCATTGTTCATGAGTGTCCCAGAACTGCGGAAACAGCCGTTCTCCTTCTGCTTTTGAGTGAGCCAGACCAAAGCATCCTGGATGTGCTTCTCATCTATGAAGATGTGAGGCCGGGCCTGGGCAAAAGACTTGAGGACAAAGGCTGTGAGCCTGAAAGTGACAGAAGGAACTGAGACATTCCGAGTAGCCCCTGTATCCACCAAAGGTTAGAGGGCCCATGTGGGCATCATTGTTCTGAAGGAAAGCGGTAGAGGCTACAGGACTTCATCACAGTGCGCTGGCTGGAAACTGTGAGCTAGGTTAGTGACTCGGTGACATAGGGACTGAGGCTAAATGTAGCCTGCCATTCAGAGCCCTGGGGGCTGCAGGTAGGTAGGCAGTGGCACTCTGGGGATTCATCAGCATCTTCTGCTAACAAGAACTAGCTAGGGCATTCTGCAGGTCACCCTCACTTGAGCTGAAGAAGGGTGTCAGAGGAGGTAAGTAGCTATCAGTGTAGCACTGCAAACCTAAAAGGCACCTCCTCTAGCATCCTTCCCTGTTTCATTATCCCATGTGGTTTTCCTGTCATGATTACAATTCATCTCTATCTCCATTTCAAGCTCCACAATGCACAAGAGAACACTGAAGAAAGGGAGAGCATGAAAAGCAGAAATGAAAAGTCAGCAGTACTGAAATCTTACCAGGTATTCCCAGCTTGCCCATAACGGGGCCCAAAGGTGCTATAAGAACCATCCCAGTGTTTGTACTTCAATTGCCTTTGATACCCTGAAATGGAGAGTGGAAGAATATTTTAGTTGCCACAGTACTTTTCAAGGAGCCATGCAGAGGATATGTAGCAGAGATGGGACAGAGTCACACTTCTAATGACACAAGTGTGAGCTATACTGCTCAGTGTTACAAAGGAGGTTCAGGCAAACCCACAGCTCTGAGTACCTCTATCCTTGTCCTCTTCCTCTCTCCCAAACCAGATGGAAACTGGGTATCTGTGATCAATGCCACTCTCTGCCCTAGGCTTGATGAGGAGAGGTACATGTATCCCATACTTGAGAGAAATCGGGAAATGGTTCCCAGAGGGGAACTGAATACAAAGGCGAGCCCCACACAGGATGGGAATGCAGAAAACAGGATGATTTTCCTTGGAGAATGTATGATTTTTATGTGAAATAACTGAGTAAAACCAGTCCCTTGTTAGTCAGCAGATACCCACCATGTCCGTATGGTGTTATGTCTGCCAACATGTCCTAGCTAGTGTGTTAAAATTCTGGACTAGTCAAAGGCGAAGCTATGCTTTCTAAATCTTAATCCTAAGGAGGGTTTGAGATCTATGTAAGGAGCTGCCATGATTAACAGTTACAATCTGATTTATGTATTGAGATTTAATGTATCCCGTTTCTTGTGGAGAGAACTGTTGAATTATTGCCAGTCCTAGACTTCTTCTATGTTCCTGTTTGGTTGCTGTCCTCTCTCACCTTGCACCTCCATGTGAGAACAGGATTCTCTCTTATAGATATTGTCCTATACATACCTGGCCTATCACAGTATCATTTTGCCTTCCAGAGAACGCACCAGGACAGCCTCCCCCAATCATACATACCAGTGGCTAATAGTGTCCTTATTCAGTTGCCAAGGGAAGGGATGAACAGAGAAGCAAAAGCTGTGTTCCAGCTCACCGCTCACTAAATATCCGATGGCCTTGGATTTGACCTCCTCACTTAGCTGCCCTGTCTTGTTCAGATAGTCCAGGACGTAGATGTTGGGTGCAAACAGGACCATGTTCTGCTCTCCACAGCCGAACGGCATCTGGAGGAGCTGGTGCAGGTTCTGCATGGCAGTGCCCATGATGTCACCTGGGGAATGAGACAATTACCAGTGTAAATTAACACCGTTCAAGGCTTACCAGTAAATTAAGCATAGCCCAAAGAAACATGGCAGTGTTTAAAAATAGCACATGACACTTTACTTACCTAGCACTGAGAAACAAGCTCTGGCTGAGCCATCCACCACAGTCTCGGGGAGAACCAGCAAGATTGGCTCTGACACTGACTTTTCTGGGATAATAAACCAGATCAATTTGATTACAGATCCAGATATATCTACATGCATGGGTAGCAACTAAGAGAGTGAAACACCATCGCCTGCACAGGGGTTTCCTGCCTTCAAAAAATCTATTCCTCTGTAATTTTGTTGTGGAAGCTTCCCTGCAATACCCTCACACACAGACTGACACAGATTTCTACATGACACTTTCCAGCCTATTTATCTGGCCAGTTCTGCTTTGGTGGACAGACTTGTCTTACTGCATGGTCTGGTTTGTGATTTCACACCCCTTGAATGAAAGACGTTAGAGATAACACTATTAAATCCCAGATATTCTCTCTCTACAAGGACCTGGCCAGCCTCAGTTCCTGAGAGATATACTTTTACAGCCTCAGCTCTTCTCCTTTAGGAAGAATTAGTTTCACTACCAGTTGAACATACATCTAAGTTTGTTCAAATTCATCAGATCCCTACACCTTTCTTCTCAGAGTGAAGCATTAACCAGCCTTGTCTTCTCCCTTTGTCTTTAGTCTCTACCTCAGCAAAAAAAGTCTTAGAAAGCAAAAGGCTCTTACCAGATGCACAGAGCACAGAGTTGTAGGTAGTTTCCACCTCAGTTCCTTCTGGCTTGGGGGAAAAAGGCAAGAAAAAAAGCAAAGAATGAGAAACAACAACAAAAAGGAAAAGGAAGAAATATTAAGAGGGAAACTAAATGGGACTCTAGGAAAATTAAATACTTATAAATTCTCCCATTGTAATAACTTGATTGTACCGAAAATTTTTAGAAATCACTTACAAAGATTTTCCTCTGTGTGCTAAACTGAGGGTAATCGAGGACTATAACATATTGGCTAATTACAAGCATGAGATTTAGTACATGTTATTTCCTTTCTTATTACTGAAAGAGGCCCTGCAGCTTCACAGTTATAATGCGGGTAACATGCAAGACGTTGTTACTGACAGTGCTAATAGAGTCACAGAGCTCTGTCTTCCAAGGTGCTGCCCACCTTGGCACAGTCTATCAGAGCTCTTCAGACTGTGATGATGGCTGAGTGCCTGGGACACTGGTAGGATATGTCTGCAAGAGCTTTGACAAGTGACAACTAGAGCCCTCCTATGGACCCATAGGTGAGATGTTAAAACAGCCCAAATTAAAATATATGCCAGTCAACTGATGATTGTATCCCTCTTCTAGCCTAATTTTTGAAGTCGGAAAAGAAGCCCTGTTTTCTGTTGGGCTGATTGGAAGCATTTTGCATAAAACACAGTAATCCAATATTTACTAGATAACATATTTTGCCAGAGTTTATTTCAGTGAGATACCCAAATTGTTTTTTTAAATCTCCAAATAGGAGAGTTCCCATCGCTTCATTACTGGTTCCCAACTATTGCCAGCTGAATTTTTTTTCCAGCATGTAAACAATGGTATGACCTCCTCTTTCTCACACAGTTAAAATACATTGTCTCTCATTCTTCAGTGTGAAAAGACAGGAAAAGATTAAAAGACTAGGAAAAAAAAAATAAAAAGCTTTTTTGGATAAAATATGACAGAGCTAAATGCTTCTGTTTTGAAAAGGCACCTTCTTGTCTGTTTCAGTATGTCATTCTGAAATGCAACTAAATGACAAATCCATGGTTTTGTTTGATTTTGAACATTTCAACAGGAAATTAAAACATCCAAAGCTGTAACTATTTGAGAGATTTTCCCTTCCAGCTGAGAAATTCCTAGGTGAAAAAGCATCCCGTTTCCCAGCTAGGTCTCAGCAAGGGTCGGTTTCCGGAGGGGCAGGAGGATGCCCCGGGGGCTCTGACACATTCCTGTCTCTCTCCCCGGGATGCACTGTCTGCTGCACAGGATACTGACATCCATGTGTCTGAGACAATGCAGCTGCACCCCGAGCAAGTTACACTGTATCCACCCCTGCTAATTAATTGTTTAGCCTTAGATTCTAATCTCTGATTCTATCTAGTCAGGGTTTGCTGTAGATTAATTACCTCATTACACTAACAGGATAAAACCAGTAATCTCCGAGACACTCTGACACAAGTCATTTGCTTATTGTTATGTTCACTCCCTTGCCATCTTGGAGAAAAAAAAGACTTTGCAGTCCTGATCTTCCAGGATCTTCAAAAAAAAAAGTAAACACACTTTTTCCTGAAGGCACATATGAAATTAGGAAGGTTTTCTGAAACATTAAAGTTATTTGTGCCCTGATATACAAAATGCACTATACAATCAAATTTATTTGTAAATAAGTGAAATTAAAAAAAAAAATGCATAACAGGATTGTTGTTCCATCATTACATTCAGGTTAGCAAAACATTTTCTGAAGTTGTATATTACATGAATTCTAGTTCTGCCTTGCTGAAAATTGGAATGTCTGCAATGTAAGGAGGAGTTGCAATTTTATCTATTCCTCCTGACTATAATTTTGTTAAATATGATTATTCCTTCCTGTTATGCATAAGATTGACAATATTATGATGTGATATTATATAGATTTCACTATACAACAAGCTAGTTTGCTATTAATATCACAGGGAGTCTTATACTGTGGATTAATTTTATGACTGGCTATTTATCATGGGATTTTACCATTGCAAAACACTGCTTAAGAAAAAAAATGTAAAAAAGACTGCAAAAATAAAAAAAAATAGTTCCTACTGTTTTGAACATTCTTGAAAGTGTAATATAAGTAATTCAGAACAATGATGGTAGTTTTGTTCGGAAATATTTGTAGACTGTGGTGATTGCTCCATATTCCAGAGTACTGGCCATGTGCTGGAGGAAGTTTTCTGGCAAGTCTTCCATTTGCAACCTACCCCTGTGATTTATTACAGGTAAAATTAAGGAGTTCTCTTTTATCTCCCAGATGATGTATCTGGGATAAATCTGTCATTATTGCCTGCCTTACTATGTTTGTCCCACAATGTAATGTAATACCCTGCATTTACTATGAGATGGCAACATTTTGAGTTATGAGCTCTACTGGCCTGTGTGAGATTTATCAATGTTTCTTTTATAAATGCATGCAGAATAAGAGTCACACAAACCACAAGTGCTGCTATCATGACTAAAACACAAAACCTTTATCATACAGCAACTGTTGCCATGGAGCATTAAATTATTATTCCTTTTCTGTGCCCCCAAACTCAGCAGCCCACATACCTCCACCAGCAGCTGTCTGATGACCGTGTCCTTCCGCCCTTTCTCAGGGGTCTCCACGATGGCATTCCCGCAGGGCTGCTGGTTCTGCAGGGCCTCAGTGCCCACCGAGAGCTCCACCTGCCCTGTAGGAAACAAGGGTCAGCCAGCCCTGCTGGGCAGCGCCAGGGAAATGTGAGATTGTGATTGAGCTGGTTACTCTCTGGTGCATTACAGAGAAGCTTTTCCAAGAGGAGAACTAAACTTGAGACAGTGTTTTATCTTGATCCAGCTGCAGCCTTCCAGGCTACCTCCTTTGTGATGGCCACCCTAGCAGGTGCTAGTCCATCAGCAAGAAGAGTAGTGGAGGTGCAGGTCTTGTTAGCCAAACGGTCTTGTTCTGGAAGGCTTCACAGAAAGCAGTCTTTGATTGAGATATTTCAGACCCAGCCACATTAAGCTAAGACATTCTCAGCTCCACAACAGGAATGCCTGAGCACTTTACTTGCACAGGGAATTTGTGATTTCTGTTCAAATGTTAAGGAAACTATGGCCCATAACACTTAAATAGTTTGTTTAGGACCTGGAAACTACATCCCAGTATAGTGTCTCAACTGCAGGACTGGACTTGTCACTTCTGGCATGCACAAGGTCCTTCCAGACAGGTTTGCAGACAGCTAACTCCTCACACCAATGATCTGATGTCATCCACAGATATCTGATCCCAGTATTTTCCTGTTGTTTGACTTCTTACCTAGAGATCTTGGTGTTACTGCCCAAGCCACAGTTTTCCTTTCATTCATGCAGATGCAGTAGGATTCTTCTTGCATCTCTACTGGCGTAGTCACAAAATGAGTGGATTCAGCCAGAGACACACTGACCTGTTGTTTGTACAGAGAGGTGTCATGAACATTGGAACTGCAGAGAAACTGGAGACTGCAGTACATGGAAATGGGTAGTGGAGTTGGTTTTACTGTGGGACTGAGCACCTTATGGATATTGCACATAAAGAACTAGGTGATAAGGTGGGAAAAGACTGAGATGTGTACAATTGTAAGAGATTGGGGAAGTGTAGAGAACAGGATGCGTACCTCTGGAAAGGAAATAGATTCTAGGAAAATGGAGAGCATGGATCAGTTGTGTGAGCAAAGGCTCAGTGCTCTTTATTGTTTCAGCTTCATTTCTTTTAGAATAAGAAAACTGTATTTTTAATAAATTGAGCAAAGGTGATTTAGATTTTGTTCAAATCACTTCCCAAATTCCCTCTTATCATTTTTGTTGGTGGAAGAATGCAGACAAGAATAATGAAGCTATCACTGCTCAGTGACTTAGGGGCAGATGTAATAAAACACAGGAAGCCTATATATTCCAGCAAATCTGGTGTGATACTTTGTGACATGTTTATATAAGACTAAAGGCTGAACACAGGTATCCACTCTGGTGAATGCAGAGTTTCTATATGGGTATGCAATGACACTGTGGTTTGTGAATAACCTAAGTTTCATATTTCTGTAGGACAACATAAATCTGTGATGACAAGGCCAGAGACCTCAGCAGCAGAGCTTTGTGTTCTGAATCCAACACGGCACTCAAAACTTTGTTGGAGAACCTTATTCCCCCTTCAGTATATAAGAACTCCTACATACACACACATACATGAAATTATAGTCAGAAATCGGTCATTTGTCCTGGGAAGCCATGGTATAGGTGGCCCATGTAGCTTTCCCTAAACTGTCAGACTGAGCAAAGTTGTGACTGTCTCTTACCCTGATGCAGGCGGCCAGGTAGTTGAAAACTGTGGCTTTCAGTGTGAAGGACTCACCACGCACCACAGAGTAGGGCATGGTGAGCTCTACAAAGAAGGGCTGGAAGGCTCTGAGGGACACTGTCGGGGACAGGCCAAAGCCTGTGTCTGCCGAAGTGCAGAAGGCATTGGCTTTCCACTCAGTGATGGTATCGGGGATGGTCACATTTAGATCAGCATTTCCGTCAGAGCTGGCGAGGGACAGATAACAAAATTTCAGTTATATTCTGGTGATCATCTATGTTTTTTTCAGCCTACTGAACAACATCTGCTGACAGCAAACTGCTGACCAGCTGGGATATGGGCACCGGCTTTCACATGTCCTCCCGAAGCATCCTATACTTAGTGACCTTGAAAAATCCCGCTAGCTATTAGAAATACTCCTCTCGCTGAAATACTGATACTTCCATTGAGGCTTAAATATCATATAAAGTTTTGCCCTCTTGACCACACTCTGCATTCCCATAAACACTTACTTCACTGAAACTATGTCCCAGATCCATGTCTCAGGGAAGTATTTCCGGATGGTCTCCACAGGACTGTCAGCATTAATATGTTCTGTTATTTCATAGTCTAAATCTTCAAGCAGATTCATTGCAGTGACTAGCAAGATTGTTCAAGGATGGAAGAAAGAAAAAGACACGTCAAACTCCATTCTAAATCAGAAGGATACTTTCCTTCTGGGTAGTGGTTATTCTTAGCTAAAATTTTACAATTGAAAGAACAACTTTGAAATCTTGGCCATGGTAAACAAATGTATTTCTCTGTTGTCGTCTAAATATTTCATTTTTCCTAATGTTGCTGCTCTTCTTATAGAGATTGGATGGGGCTGAGCATTTTTCCCCCACTGCCAGCAAACCCAGCGGTGCCAAAGGAGCCATGTTATTGAGGGTACATTTCTATTGCAATACAAAGTCAAATGTAGAACTTACTGCCTCTAGATAATACATAGTTTATGAAATTGGGTTAAAGAATTGATTGTGTTTATACATGACCAGAAACAGAAGCCACACATAGTCCTTTCCAGCTCCATCTAAGATTCTTTTGAGATTAATATGGGTCTTTACATCTCTGGTCATTAGTAAATAAACAGTTCCAGAACAAGGAGATGCTTTCTCACAGTGTTGCATTGTGTTGTACATTATGAAAGGCTTTCAATCAGCCTTAGGAGACTTTATATCTTCTAAAAGCAGCCAGATGTCTCAGGCCATTCTCTGAAGACAAATCCTGCATTTCAAAACTACCTGATCTGTTATGAATAGAAGTCTAGAATCTGTCATCGGACCAAAAACCTATCATTTTTTAATAGAAACTGGGATACTGCACCAGAAAAGTCAGTGACTGGAAGTGACATAGGTAAGAGTGTTTTGTATAGTCTTTCTAATCTCAGAACTATTCAGAAAAAGAAAAAAAAAAAAAAAAGAAGTAATATCACTATTCTATCTTCACAGTCTCTGAAACTGCACAGAAGTGACATGACCTACCCAGCCTCTTATAGTCATGTGAGTGGGAAACTTGGGAACAGAACCAAATTTCTCAGCCTCCAGTGGTAAAACATCTACCCACATATGGTAACACCTCATTTGTCTTGGCCCACTTTTGCCCTAGTTGCTCCTCTAGTTATTGCTAGGATGTGACTAACTAGAATTAGAGACACCCTTTTTTAGGTTTCTGTAGCTGGACTCAGATCTGATGGCAAAAAACCCCTACTACTTTCTGCTGGCAGACTGTTTTAGTGTCTACAGGATCCCTGCTGTAGTGACTGGTGTGGCAGTCACTGAACACACACAGTTCTAGCCAGGCACATCTGTCTAGCTGGGGATAAGCAGGCAGAGGTGTATCAGTTTCATATTTCAGGACTGAGCCCAGAAGGGAGTGATTCTGAATTAGGTCAGCATATCTGAACAGAATCTGATCTGCTTGGTGTAATTAATATTCAAAGAAGTAGATGGAAGGGAAGAAGCAGGGTGGCAAATTTTAGATAGTTGTGTGGGAGGTAAAATGAAGAAGGTACTAGAACCAGTGTAACTCCTTTCCATCATGTGTCCTGGGTAATGCTGGCAGATTTCAGGCTTACGGATCTTGCTGCTAGTGAAGACTTTTAAGCCCAGTTCCTAGTAAATGAAGAGAAGAACAAAAAATATGTAAACACACTTTTGAAAATAAACCATTGGTATCGATAACAAAGTGTTGTATATAGATGCCAGATAGACTGGTTCAACCCCGATGTTGAGGCTTTATCATGTTACACTAATCCTAAGGCTAAATCCTAGCATGATCAGATGGAAGGCTAAGGCCACAGGTCTACCTTGGGGACATCTGCCTGGATGAAAATGACATGTGTGAAAAACATTGGATTGAGAGTACTCAAAAAGTCTTGCGCAGGACTCTTTAGATGGGTATAGGTGGATATATGTGTTATCAAAGTAACTGGCAGTTTATTAAACATCTATCTACACCAGATAGAGAGAGAATATGCATAACTGAGGAAGTGCTTCTAATATTATGGCATGCAAGGTCACTTCTCAGGAGTGTTTCCTTACTCAAGCCCGTTTGTAGGTATCTCTATGAGCAAGGAGGAGACTTTTCGAAGTTGTAATGCTTCAGAGAAGCATTCAGGTACCAGTGATGGGTTACATAGATGCAGAACCTGGGCCTGGTAATTGTCTTGCATACAAAATTTAGCAAGCTCAGAGCAAAGTTCATTAAAAAGTCATTCAAGAAAGGTGAAGAGACTGAATTAAAAAAAAAAAAAAGAAAAAAAGAAAAACAAGGAAATGTGAAAAGCTGTTGCTTACTTTGAGAATGTCATAGGCATCACCTTCGCCATCAGGAGAAATGGGTACATAGACAAATCCATTTAATAACATGTTGTCAAGTGACACACAAGGGTTTACATTGTCTTCTTCCAGGTAGTAGTCCTTGAAGCTGTAACCACGCATTTCCTTCAGTGGGAGAAGATCATACACCTGGGGAAATGCAAAGAACCAGGGAAAAACGTGCAAGTCAGCACTTACAGGTATGCAGACACTACCTAACACTCCATCGATAAAAGCCAGCTTCTAAAAAATAAGTGTAGTATATACAACTATAAAAATATGTGTCCCCATGTCTACAGTGGTGTTAATAGGTACATGGTTGGTTCTTGTACTTGCTCATTTGCAGAAATAGTCAAGACTTACAGAGCTGGGAGAGAGCTCATCTTCAGGCTTCATAAGGAGAACGCTCTTGTCCACAGCACGGAGGGCACACAGGGACCTTGATGAGGTGTGCAGTTGCAGGCGTGTGTTGGAGGCAGGAAGACCTTCCTTGGGTACAAAACTCAATCTGACCTGCAACCCCAGAAGGAAGTTAAAGTAGCCACTTGTCTAAACACTGTTACATGCTATTATACTGAAGCATCTAGCCTTGTGAACTGAGCTCTGCTAGTGCCTTCCAGTTCTTCTATTACATATTCAGCTTTGACCGATGTAATTAATATCCACCAGTGATTCTCTTTCTTGTTCTGTCTTGCTCCACTTTTTATAGTTATGGCTTTGTAATTTATTCCGGATTTTCAGTGACTAATCCTCATTCAACATCCAGTCAGACCATTTCATGAGCCCATTGTGAATTCTGCCTCCATTCTGGAACTCGTAACTGAACTACTGGCCACAAGACAAACATGGATTGCATAAACCCTGACTTATACTCACTTTATTGGGGAGGCAAAGTTCAACCTGGAAATCTGCTGAACTGGCGATAACTTCCCCACTGGGTGAAGTGGTATATACAAGCATCTGTGCCAGGGGAGCAACTGATGCCTCAATAGGGAAGGTCAATTGAAATGTCCCATAGCCTAACAGAGAGAGAAAAGGTTAAGCAGCATACAAGTAGTTCTGGTACATGCATTTTCTTTATCCAGATAAAAAGCCAAGTTCACTCATGCTGAAGGTTTTCAGTTAGCAGACGCAGGAATACTGACACATGACAGGAGTCTATGGCTGTCATTGAAGACACCTGTATTCAAACAGATTGTGTAATAGCCAAATGAGATGAGTTTGGTGGGCCTCAACTTGCTTTCTAGATTCTCCCCCGTTAACATCTGGCACAATTTCTTGGTGTTCCCAATCCCTTCTTTCCTCAAATTCCAAGATTTTCTGCAAGCCACAAAAAATAGATGAGGGAAAAAACATAGAAATAAGAGACCGTTGTAATGGTTCATGTCACAGTCTGGACAAGGTGATAGAATATCTCTTGATATGAGCCAGGGTGCTAGCTTAGTCACTGCTACTAGTAAGGATGCAGAACTTTCTATTAACATGCAACACCAAGATCCATATCTTTCCATATACTGTCTGCACTCATTGCAGTGCAACTCCTTCTCAGAGGCTTCCAAAATGTCTCCCTGGGGACAACAGTCTTATTGTTGAAAGACTTTTAAAGATGCATCATAGCCAGTCTCAGTTACTGTGTAACCCTTGGACATTTATATGAATAAAATTAAATGTACTCGTTAGAATACAGGTTTGTATGTGTTTGCATGCTTATAAGGGAGAAACAGTACCAAAAAAATGAAGGAAAGTGAGAGATAAATAAAAGGAAACATGCTCTTCTTCCTGCTCACTGTATATATGAGTCTCACAACACTGTTAAGCATCCACAATCTGAACAGGGTAGAGTTGTCAGCAGAAAACTTTGGTTTGAGGAAAAAATGACCAAAACTTTATGCATATTTTTGGTTGAATTTTCTAACATTTTCTTGTCAAAAAAATAGCATCTGACAGAACTCAAAGGAAACAAAACTAACCCAAGCCACTTCATTTAAAGAATACATTTTATGTTTGAACTGAAGGAATTTCTCTACATCCTCCCATCCACAAATTATCATCAGATATGCTGAAAATGCACGGTTCTGCTCACCATCTCCTGGATTCACACTCAGATCATAGGTATCTGCTAATACAATGCCTCCCTTGGCCATCACCTGTGTGACAGAGAAACCTTCCTGTAATTGTCGGTACTGGTGTTGCAGAAAAGGAGAATGAATATTCAATGAATTAACTGTAAAGTATGAGTATGAATAGCACTGCCAACAGTGAGCAAAACCAAGAAGATACCAAGAAAGCACCAGACTGGAATTTACTGGGTCTTTGGAGACAAAAATATTCACTTCCAGGAGAACCATTGTTTCCTTATTAGTCAGACCTGGTTTCCCTTTTGTACATATTGCATATATAGACCAAATTCAAATGGGCTTTGCCTCTGAGCACACATAAGTTTGGAGGTCATATGCACATTTCTAGCAATTTGCAACAGACTGAGGATCAAAAGTTCTACACATTCCACTCTCAGTTGTATTATGAAACAGCCTGGAGAAAAACATAGTCCAGACTAGTTTCATAACTCACACAGAGATGGAATAGAAGAGCACAGGCTGCAAATTATACAAGCCTCAATAAAGTACCCGAAGTCAGACAGTAAGCAACAGCGTGACTGTTACCTGCAATTTCCTAATTTCTAGTAAATGTTTACTTTTTCACAGTCAAAACCACCTTTTATGCAATTAATTTCCATGTAGGATATCTATTCCATAGCAACATAGTTCAATTTCATGTTGTGGGATCCACACCTATAAAAAAGTAAGTTCCCTTATTGTTTGGTTACCTGCTAATGTAAATACTTAAGACCAGCTTTCCCAGGCTACAAAAATAAACAGGAGTCTTATGCTTCAATTTGTTGTTAGCAGTCTTGAAAATAAGCACATGGCCATGTCTACCACAGGTTTCTATTATATTTTTTGTAATTTCAGTCTAAGCCCCACCCTGGTGTTCTGTACAATCCATCAGAACATTACTATCTGTTCCATGGTTTTCTTCTAGCTCTCCAAGACTACTCCCATTTCTTCTGCCAGTGCCATTACATGGCATAACCAGAAACACAAATTTAGGGGAAAGAATTTGTTTGAATATTCATCTGATTCTTCCTGTTCTCCCAAGCAAAACTGATAGATCACTGTTCAGTCACAGCTGAAAAAGTCTCTCTTCTTACCCCCCTAAATGAACCAATTTGTGGATCTTCAATGCCAGTATTTTATACCCTGTTCCAGTTCCTGTGATATCCCAAACTTTCCATCATTGCCTGATATACGACCTAAGCTCTAAGCTTATTGGGCTTTTTTAGTACTGTAGTTAGAGGAGTCGCTTTAGTTTCAGTGGTCTGATGACTACCAAAGGACAAAACTGAGTAAGAGGCAGCTTTCTTCCTCATCTTTCATCTTCTTGTAGGATGCTGGTTTCTGAGCTGTGACCATATATGAACCAGAATTTGGAAAGGAGGAAACTGGGAGTGGAATATTATGAAGTGCATCTTGTATGGCTATGCCCAAGACAGTGCTCTCTGCATCAACATTTTGTCTCTATTCTGTCAATAAAACATATACACCATTACTCATGTCTGCACACAGAAGATGACATTAGAAACGTTATGGAAATGTGTTTAAATCCCATTGCCACAGGACATGCTTTCCATTTCAAACTCTCTCTGTCTTTACTGGTTAAGGACTGAGCGTATAGCAGTGCTGTGGTTGCTCAGCATGGAGAGCAGCTATGTATGTCACAGTGCTCTCTGTGACCATAGATCAAAGTAACCACCAATACTTCTTACCAAATAGTAAATGACGATTTTCTTCTGCTCTCCTATGGCCTCTGGTGTGAAGACATAGTGCACATGGATCTCTGTGGGGGAGCCACAACTCAATGTCTCAGGCTTTGGCTCAATTTTGAGGAAGCTTTTACTGGGGGAGTAAAACCGACTTATTCTACGCATGGCATGCTCATATGAAGGTGTGATCCAGTTGTTGTCATAACAGTTCAGCTCAGGTTTATGATCAGCCTGATAATGAAGAATAAAAGTTTAATAGCTGACCAAAACCAGGTAACAAGTCACATGAAAGTCCACAGGAAAACTCTGGGTATGTTCTGTATTTGCCATTCTTAGAAGAAGGTAAAGAGCGTGCACAGGAGAGTCAGAGAAGGGAGGTGACCTGCCAAGAAAATTGCTTTGTTTTCCACTGGCAGAAAGGCTGATAACCCATGGATAGATATTTCCCCTGCTGGTAAGAAAGACAGAGCCTCACCCCAGTCCCTCTGCCCTGCCTCTGTCACTCACTCGGATTTCCAGGGAGGCTTGTGTGAAGGTGGTAGTGTCTATGGAAAACCAGGATTGTCCCTGCTCATCCGTAGTGTAATTTCCTTTGTATTTGTCTCCATCCACAGAAATTGTGATGGTTTCATTGGCAATTGGAGCATCAGTGCCATCTACCAGTTTCACCTAACAGAGTAAAAGCAAACTTCAGGTTTTAGACCAAAACCAGAAAACAATTCCCAAGTCCTAAAGCCTTTTCCCTCTTTTCCTCCTTGCCAGGCAGGTTGTTTCTTTACAGAGAAGAAAAAAAGACATGAATGTGGAAATGTGTGAGGTGAGTCCTGAAATGTTTGAAGCAGCAGACCATCTAATTGGCCCAGGGAAATTATCTGTCAGGGCCCCATGTTCCTCAGGAGATTTTCATTCCCCTGATCAGCCTCATTTGGGACCTCCACCACCTATCATCTGCTTCTTGGTTTGGGAACTCCAAGTTCAGACTTGTGCCTTTCCCCAGTCCTTGACTAAAGCTACATTGGAGGTAGACCTATAGTCAGCTCTTTCTCCTGCTGTTCCCATCTGGTTAACTGAACTTCCTCAGTTGAGCTCAGCCCTGACTCATGACATCACATTGTCTGGTGGACACTGGACTGTTGGTGGAACCAACCCTGCTCTGCTCAGTCTGGTTGGGTACTGTGGGATCTTGCTGAGCAGGTCACTATGCCTACCTGTGTTGTGATCACCTTTTGCACCTGGGTAACGTTATCTCGTGGAATAGCCCAGACTTGCTGCTCTCTCATGTTATGCCCATGTGTCAGAACAACAGGCCTTCTGTTCTTTACTGGGCTGGGTGCCAGAAGGTTCAGGGCCATGTGCCTGTCAGAGTGCCTCAACTATCAGTAATTTATCTGTCTGTGCAAAGGCACAGGAAAATGGACCATGTCATGTGCACACACTGCTACTCCATCTGCTGGGATTGTGCACTTGCAAGTCTGCAATACCCTGCCATTCATTGTCCAGGGTCTCAGAAGAAGTTCCCTACCCTCCCAAAGAGTGGGATCCCTGGTCTGTACTGAGAGTCCAGCAGGTCAAAGCTGATTTTGCTCATGATAGGTGTGATTCCACAGGAGCCTGTTCCAGTCATCTCTGTTCCTGAAAGGAGGCACAGTAAAGAGAGACTATTAAGCAAAAGCAGCATTTCCAGACATGTTACTCCACCTTCTTCATCTTTGGCAGGCCCTCCTGTTATGGCCTGGCATCACTTTGACATCTCCATGTGGTACATACCTGTGCCATCTTCTGTGATCTTGCCTTGTACCTCAATGCTCATCTCATATCCCCTGCGCTGGAGCTGAAATATCTTGGTCCTTACTACACCAGAAACACAGCCACGAGTGTCTGCCTAAGCAGGGGATTGGAGACAAAATTGGAATTCTGTGAAC
This sequence comes from Columba livia, assembly GCF_036013475.1. Lineage (NCBI taxonomy): Eukaryota > Metazoa > Chordata > Aves > Columbiformes > Columbidae > Columba > Columba livia. The sequence goes on from NW_027043810.1 coordinate 464,586, forward strand.
AAATTTGGTGGCTGTGAGACAGGAATAGATACCTCAAATCCAGCGTGCTTAACTTCTGTTCATGAAATCCCAGCCTTACGTTCTAGTGTTGTCTCCAAGACCAGAACTTGTTTACAGTCTGTTTCCTAGTGTTTCATCCACACATTTTCTGTGTTTTGTGAGGTACCTGACACTCACTTCTCCAAGGCACACACTGGTTTCCTTGTTAACAAGATCCTACCTTAGTTCTGTTTTTCTTCCTGTTTCTCCTGTTGTCTTCACTCTTCTCCTCATTGTCCTTTCTCCTTTCTCCTTTCTCCTGTGCTTGACCCATATACAATACTACCTTCTTGTTTCCTGCTCCTCTTCTTTGCTCCTTGCTCCCTGACAGTTGCTCCCACAGTTACAAAGTTCTTTCACAGATCCTTTTCTCAGTTTCGGGATCAATAGCAGGGACCTCAGAGCTGACAACTGGAGAACTGTCACTAGTTTCAATCAGGTCAGAATTTCACCTGTGGGGTTTTCTTCATAAATTCTGTTTCCAGTTTAATGACTCACCTCTTCTTAAGCATGCCTTACTCTGTTTTACCCTGGGCAGAGTGCTGTCTCCCAGCCACCACGAATTTGGCCACCCTTAACGTTGCCTGTTACCCATAAGAAAGACCCCTACATTTTAATCTTGGGACTCACCTGCCTAGTGAATTCTTCACATACAGCTTCTGCTTCTTTTCCATAACAATTTGAAGCAGAATGGGAAAATTTTCGGCACACTTGGACATTCACCAAACCAGGAACAGGTTTCCCATAGGTATACCTTTAATCACAAAACGTTAAACAATATTTTAGATGATGAGACAGTCAGAATCACACTCAGAAACATCTTCTTAAAGAACTTTGTGGATGACTTCCTAATATTTCATCTTAAAGGCTGACTAACTTGGTATTTTAATGATTCTAGTGATTATATTTCCATCATGTCCGTGGTAAGATTCTTTCATCATCCATTCAAATCTATTCTAAGTAGAAGGTCTCTGCAGGAATGCAGAAAAAGATTACAGAAAGTTACTTCAGCCAGGAGTATCCTTGTATCACAAACTGCTCAGGGTTCAGTGCAAAAGTAGAAAGGCAAGCAGGGGCTCAGAAGGAGCAATTTATGAGTTAAAAATGAGAACACTTGGTTTACACCACCTTTTTAAATTATGTCTGACCCAACAGCTCTGAGTATTTGAGGATTCAGGGTTGGCAGAGAAGCTCTAACTGAAGAAATGTAAAGACAGAAAATGTACCGTGAACTGGGAGGAGCAACCTGCAGATTAGTTTGACATTATCTTTTAAAGAACACAGAGAAGACCCTTCATTTTGACTGTTCAGGCCAAGTAGCAGACTCAGGACTGAGAAGGTGGAACAATCATGCACTACATGTCTGGGAAAAGAATGAAAAGCCTTCCCCAGTTTTTCTTTCGGTCCTCAGCAGAAAAGAGGAGAGTAGGTTGAGAAAGAGAGATTTACTCCAGCTCTGTGACTCACAAACCACAGACGGACACTGGAAGCTCCTTTTCCTTAATAGTGATCATCTTGGGCAGCTTCACCAGGACCTCGTACTTGGGCAGCACTAGATGGGAGAGAGAAAGTCTGATATGACGAGAGTGAAGGTGAGCTGTATACTATGCAGCAACCCAAACACAGAACCAGGATCATCTTAATATGAACAATCGCCTCTCCATGGTCTTTAGTACAGCTCTGCTACTCCTTCCCTAGGTTTTCTCAGTCTTCACTACTGTTTGGGTCTAGCCAGAGTACATGTCTAATAAACACCAGAGAAGTTTTATTACAGAACTAGGGGTTATACTACTCCCTGGGGCAGGACATTTCTCCTTACTCAGTCTCTACCACCAGACTGTGTCTGCTAGTAGCATTTGTGGAGTGTTCTTTAAACTGAAGTTTTCTACCAAACGTGTTTTCTAAGCTTTTTCAGAAACAAGGAAGAAGAGGAAGATGAGAGAGGACTACAAGTGGAAAACCAAACTAGTGCAGCTGATGAGAGATGCAAAATAGGGTCACCAAAATATTGTAATCTCTCACTTTCTATCTAGTGCTACTTGCAACAAGCTGCTGGATCAAAAAGTGACTAAAACCAAGTCAAATGAAACTGGTCCCACAAGCCATTCACAGAAAGCCTGTCAGATCCTGTACACCCAAGAGCACTATAAGCAAATAGAAGCTCAGGCAGGTTGCAGAGGTGCCATAAAGCGAGCAACCACCTCTGATGCTCTGCACCTTCTGGGTCAGCCTCTCTGAACCTCATTGCCTGTGTATTCAGTCTCTCTCTTCTCCATGCCATTCCCAGGGAATCCCAAATTGAGAGGTCAAAGTAAAAGGCATTGCTGCCAACTTCGCACCCCATACCACCTCTCCTTACCATATTCCTTCACTCTGAAGGAGTGCTCCACATGGTATGAGAAGCTTTTTTGCACGACTATTTTGTAGGAGCCTTGGATAGGGTCTGAGGTGAGGGGGAAGGAGAGCTGTGTAAGGCCAGTCTCTAGTTCCACCCCCTGCCACTGGTACACACGGTTCCTCTGGGGATCCTGCAGGTGAAGATAAGTCAAGGGTACAAAACAGCACAGGAGAGTCCCAGGGACAGAGGAGTGGATTGCACATACATCCTGGCTGGGAAATGCCTACCTGTAATTATTCAATAATCTGTAAGGATCTGTGAGCACTTACCTGTCAGTTCTACAGAATTAGCATGCAATAAATCTTTTAAACACTGGAGGTCCTGTGTTGTCCCCCCCTCAGCTCTAACTGCATGTTTATGAAGGATGGGGTCAGGAAGCTGGGAAAGACAGACTGGTAAGGTAACAAGGCAAGGAGATGGATAGCAGGAGGTAAGTTTCAGTCTTCTTCACTCGCTATACAGCCTGCCAAAAGTATTTTTTCCACGCCTAGAATAGAGACTGTCTGGGTACTAGTGCATAATCTGCTGAGGAATAAGACAACTGGTCTGTCTATGGGACTGAGAAATGTACATCTGTAAGAGTCCAAAGGTTGCGGTGTGGTGGGGGAGTGGGGAGAGGAACAGAGTAAAGTATTTCCCATGAATGCATATACAGCTGAGAGCTCTCCCTTCTTATCTCTCCCCACTCCTAATGCTGGAGCTGAAATGTCATCACTACTACAGCTGAGTATTGTCCATTATGAATGGACTATCAATAGGCCATGCTCCAAATTCATCAGCTCAGCCCCAAATTTCTTGCAGAAGTCACTGAACCAGTGCAGTGGTGCTGCATAATTTCATGCACCCTTTCCAGTGTCCTCATCAGGATGGTTAATGTTTACAGTCTTTCATTTTCTCCCTGATCTTTGCATTGTACCTTGGTTGTCACCAAAAGTCTGTTTACTTTAGATAGGTATGTGGCTCAAGATATGTGACTGTGCATTTACTTTACTGAGATTTTATCTCAGGGCTTACTGAAAAGGGGACGTGAATGACATCCCCCAGTTGGAGTTCACTAGTCAGGGGTCAGAAGAGGGGGTCTTCTTCCCAAGAGGCACCTCAGGAGAAGGGCACTGTCAGAATAACACATCCCACAGCTCTGACCAAACCATCTTCATTGTCACCTTTCAACCTTGCTGAAAAGCTCACCACTTATTGTGAGAGACACCACTGATCTTCCTTGGAGAAGGAATTCAAGAAAATGTTTACAGATGGGCTTGTGAATTTGTTGCCATTTCTGTGATGTATTTATAGGGAAGGCCTGAAAGCCAGTTTGTTTGGTTTTCCTCAGAAAGGTGTGTTTTTTCTTTTCTTTATGACAGAAGCAATGGGTCAGGATGATAGTTCAGAAATAATAGGTTCACACTAGCTTCTGCCTCTGTGACAGGCTGTGATCAATTAGTTATATTAAGGGTGTAGACTGATGAACATTTATTTCCTTAACACTGCTGACTGTAAGCTATCACCCTTCTTCACTCATGACACCATTTCCTTTGGGCCAGCCCAAATTTCATGCAAGCACATGGCAAACTGCACTGCCAGATCTGATCTGGCAAAAAAAAAAAAAAAAAGTAGAGAAAAATGGTGAATTTGCTGCCAAATGAGTTTCCCACTCTACAAGACTGCCTTGTAGACATCTGTGAAAGCAAAACAAAGGGCAGTGCTGGACTGAGAAGGAGAATTGAAGAAGATGGTGGGGGTGGAGGAGCAGGCCTACATAAACTGGCATCAACAACATGGACAAACACCGTGCCTCACAGGCTGGAGCTGAAAACGCAGGATGGTCTTCCTAGTGATTTGGAATTGAAGCCTTTGATTGGTACTAACAAAAAAATTAAAAAATGTTATGAAATTATTCAGCTGGTTAGGCAAAGGCAGATGGGATTTCTCAAGGTAGTGGATAGAATTTATTTCTTCTTTCTCCTTTAATGAAATTTCTGGAATTGGACAAATATCATCTAATTGAAAGGGAAAGGAACTGTTCCACAACCTCATGGGAGAGCCTCAGCAGAAGGTAGTTCTGAAATGCCCTTCTCCACCTGCAGTTCCACAACACACACTCTCTTACTGTTCTTTCTCCAAATATTCACATATGACCAGTGGCCCACCAGTTCTGCAGCTCTGTTCTGGAAGTTTGCTGATGGGGAGAGTGAAAGCACTCTGACAGGAGGGTGGAAAAGAGGAGCATAGCCTGGTTTTGGCCCACCTTCTGCCTCCCCTGTTGTGAAAATAGCCCCAGATCTAGAGAGACACGGTGCAGAATGCTGACAGCAATCCCAAGCAGCAAGGAGCAATGACAGGACTGATTACACAGACCCATAACCACACAAACCAATGTAAGATTTGTGCATACTACTTTCAGCACTGTTTGTGCTGTTATCATGGCTTCAGGGTACATTGCTGAGTCCTTCCCATCAGTTTTCCACTAGATGTCCCAGATAATAATTGTAAATTCTGGTTTCTCAGCTGACAATGTGAGCACTTGAATCATTAACAGAAACATCCTTCCTATTAACTTTTGTCTGTCACTGAAGTTCAACTGTTAAAAAACAACAACCACCACCAAAACAAAAACAAAAACAAAAACAAACAAGCAAAAACAGACAAAAAGGGCGTGCTTGGGAAGATAGGGGACCTCTACTTACATGATTTTATTTCTTTTGTTTTGCTAGTTTGTTTAACACAGCTCTGTGGTGTCAACCATATTTGGCAGACACAAAATCTTGGTTCTGCTTGGCAAGAGGAATAAACCATTCTGATATGACCTCTATGCAAGATTTCTGTTCACAGCATGGCTTGCACTGATTAACTGCTCTGTTCCTACAGCACATTCCCTAATGAAAGAACCACTGTTGGAACTTATTTGATGCCCAACTTGGAACTTATTTGATGCCCAACTACTCAGCCTTCCTTTACACAAAGGAAAAAGGTCATGTGCCCATATTTTTTCCCTTGCACCTCAGCCTGACGACACCACTGCTGGAGACTACTACCTCTGTGCCTGCACATTCTGCTGAGATAATAGACATATATTTATCCACTCACCTGAACATACACAAATGGAAACTGTGGAGAAAGAACAAAGGAAAATCAGCATTAGAAATATTAGTTACATATGGATGGAAGTATTTCCCAGATTTGGACTGAAGGGCAGAAGAATAACCTTCTAAGAAGTCCTTTGGGTTCTTTCTTTTGTGTATGTGCTCTATTTCCATAGTTCTTGATGGTTAAGGGAATCTCTTCTATAATATTTCAGAGCCCCAGCTTCTTTATCTCACCACAGTATGAAAATGTGATGAAGTAAGAGCTTTTAAAGAACTTATCTGCATGAGGAGATGATTGCCAAATAAACTAAAAGATTGACTTATACCCCTAACCTGTTCCTTAAAACCAAGACCTTGTCATGCTGCTTTCTCTGCCTCTAAGCATGTGGTTGCACTCACTGCAGAAACAACTGCACATCTGTCACTTCCAATGGAAACTTGTCCCGGTAATTTATTCAATAAGGAGATCCCTGCCTACATGTGTAGCCACATACATCCTTTGCAGATCTGGTTTTAAACACCTATATCCCTATGAAAAAGGACATATGTTCCTCAGTCAACAGAGGCAGGTGGAATCTGTCCCAGGACAAGATATGGAATGGGTCAAGGATGGTGTGAGTAATAAAGTATCATATGCCGTAAAGGCTGTCTTCAGTGGTTCTGGGTGATGACAGTAATGGTGTTAATTGGGAATTAACCTCCTGGTTAACAACAAGGAATGATGGATCTACCTTCTCATTCAGCGGGTAGAAGTCTTTGTCCAGAGAGACGATCCGAAACAGAACTGAAGAGTGTAATGGAAAAGAAGAAAATTCCACTGTTAAATTCGTCGCCATTATCAGAAAATGTCAGTTTCAGTAATTTATGACTCAGATTCATTCCATGTATCAACAGGCTTTGAATAGAGATCTCTAAGTTATGGAAGCAATTATTTCAGGCTCTTTCTTTTGCAGATGGTGAGAGGTAGACAAATTTAGAAGGACAATCAGATCTTGGCTGAACTGAATTGTCCCTTGAGAGTGCCTGTCCTGCTTTGTTGATTCAGGTGCAGCCAAGGGAGACTATGCTTTGAAGTCATCTCAGATTCATGCATCTAGCTGAGTCAAATGAATCTGAGCCTATGCCTACATCTGGCTGAGATGCTGTGGCTGAAGGATGGAGAATAGGAATGATGAAGGTACCACATGTCCTAGATTTCAGATGACTGAAATAAGATTTACTGAGTACTTTAACTCCCACCATGAAGACGTCTGGGGCCTCTGGGGAATGAATCCTGAAAGATTTTCTGCTGTCAGAGTCAACACCAACCCAATTCCCTGTACCTGTCTGTCCAGGCTTGTAGATGGGTTTGTCTGTCTGGATGAAGACCAGGCTCTCAGAATTCTTGACTAGCACTGACTTGCGGCTTCTGAACCTCAGTGTCGCCCCCTTCACCGCCACAGTGAGAAATGCCACTGATGTGCTATTGGATTTTGGAAGCTAAGGAAAATGAAGAGGAGAACTGCTTTAGTAATTCACCCCATTGCATTAAGCCTTTGAAGGACTGAGTATTAGCTAGGTCCAAAAGTTCCCTAAAGCAATACCAAAGACTTAGTGCTGGAAGCAAGAGAAATACATTATTTGTCTCTTCTGTCTCAAGAAAATATCTTTTTTTTCCTTCAGGAACTGTTGAAATAAGAGATCTTCTCCATTTCCTTTGGTTTTCTACATGCTTCTTTTTCTCCTTCCAATACTGGAAGCCTTTTCCCTCCCTTAATTTGTAGTTCTTTAAATTTTCGTTTATATACTTTCCTTAGAGAAATATTGAATCTAGCCTTGTTCCATCATATGATTTATTAAAATTGAAATTAACCCAGATTAATTATTTAGAGGGTGGGACCAGTTACTTACATTATTCACCAACCAGCCTTCTACAGGAAACAATCATGAGTAAGCTCCGAAAGGAGACAAATGACCTAATGAACCTCACTGTCTTTAACAATTCTCCAGCTTCTATAGTTCTCATTCCACTTCACTGTTCTACTTCTGAAGCTTACACAGATCAAACAAACATGGGGTATGTCCTGTCCATCAAAGTTATAGGATGAAGGATCCCAAAAATAGTTCTCTAAGCCATACATGCATAGAAATATGTGGGACACAGAATTTGATAATGGTATAAAATTATTCCTAATAAGGTTACCACAGTCAGTTGTCCACATCAAATTCATTTTTTGTTTGGCTTAGCTTCGAAGTCTCTGACTGCAACATGTCTTATTTCTCATTTCTTGCCTGTTTAGATCTGATATGCCACATCAATAAACACAAGGGGTCATCCCACAGGGGTGAGATACTCACAGAAAAAGGGATGCAGGTGAACACATCCTTCTCTGACATCACATCATCAATCAAGCTCCTGTTTTCCCCTTGATACTCGAGTGTGGCACTCAGTGTCACAGACTCATTCAGGTGGGTCAGTTGAACACAGACCTTCTCAGAAGAATCTGTATGTATCAGAAAGGGCAGTAGCACCATATACTGCCTAGGAAGAGAAGGAAGCAAGAATCAGAAGTATCAGAAATGTAAAACAGTTTTAAGGAAACTACTAATTGAAAGGAAATCAAAGAATCAGCATGCCTAATCCAGTACTGTCCCTGTGTATTGCAGTGCATATACACATGAGCATTCATTTTAATTTGGGTTTTTACATATTAAACTGACTAACTAGCCTAAACACAGGAAAATGCTTGCAGTGGAAGAAACAATTTCTATGCTAATATAGAGTCCTTTACAAAGGATGTTTTTGTTCAGCTTCACAACAGGGAGTAAGGATGGTGTGAAAGGTTCAAGGCTGTCAACTGATTTTTTAATATCCCCACAATCTCCTATTCAGATTCAAAGGCATTAGCTAAAAAGGGTTGAAAATTCAGCAGTTTTAGGGTTGAAAAAACTATCCACTTGTCTGGTTTCTCCTGTTGCCTATCCAGGTTGCCAAATCCTTTTCACGCTGAGCAAAAATGTGAGCTCTTTCAGTTTGGGACCTTATTAAGATGAGCACACAAAGGATTTCAGAGAGCAGTGTTTTCTTGCAACACAAGTATACTTGCATCTTCAAAGAGCTTTTGACAAAGGTTTCTCACAAAAGAACCTTAAAGTAAGCTGTCATTCAATGAAAGGGACCATTTTACTAATAAATCAAATTATTAAGTCTGAGCTGGATTAATTAGTTAAAATGTAGGACACAAAGTGTAGGAACCAGTGAAAATCTCCATCTGTGTTGGAACCCCTGTTGTTCAGTCCACTTCTGAACGATCTGGGAAGTACCATTTTCTGATAACTGTCCAGAATAACAGAATATCTAAAACTGACTTATATATTCTATGAGTCTATTTGTAGAAAACTTTTGTCATATGGTAGGACTGTATAGCAAAAATGGCAAATGAACTGTTCACAAAGAGAAAATAATCAATAGAGGAAGAAAAAATTACCCCAACAGTATATTTGCTGTTGTGTATATGCTGTATCACTAAGTGGGCTATTACCACTCAGGCATAAGTGCTGTTGATCACGCTTGGAAAGTTCTCATTCAATGATAAGTAACAAATGGACTGTAGGGAAGTGTTCAGAAAGGAACAGAGGACAAATCAGAACACATAGTTTTGCCTTTGTATAATTGCAAGATACTTCCACATCACACAAATGGCATGCATTTAAAACATGGATTTAGCAGAACAGATTCAGTGAAAGACAGCAGAGACTATCTGAAATATGGAATGATTTCCATAGGAGGAGACACTACATAGATTAAGACTTTTTAGCTTGGAAAAAGATATGACAGAAAGCTATAAAGTCACAATGTGCACAAAAGAAAGTATGGTTTGTTCATCACCTGTGACAAAATTTGTAGTAAACAACGCCAAGGGAAAATATTAAGCATCTGTCTTAAAAATAGAAGGGAGCAGAAACTCTTTCACTAATGCACAAAATTACATAATTACCTGAGGGAATGGCAGGAGGATGTGCCAGGGGAGGTTCAGGTTGAATATTAGGAAGAGGTTCTTCACCTAGAGGGTGGTGGAGCACTGGAACAGGCTCCCCAGAGAGGTAGTCATGGCCGAAAGAATTTAAAAAGCATTTGGACAATGCCCGCAGACACATGGTGTAAATTTTGGGGTTGTCCGATTCAGGGACAGGAATTGGACTTGATGATCCTTGTGGTCCCTTCAAACTCAGGCCATTCTATGATTCTGTGATTCTATGATTCTGTCACTCCCACCTGCTAGTAATTTTCCAAGGCGCACCGTGTCTGCCCTATGGCACCAGCTACATAAAATTTGGTTGAGGCTCATAAGGGCAAGAAGATAGCTACTTTTTATATGAAGGTCATTAAAATGTCCTGGGTAAATTCATTGCCAAGGAATGACTAGAAAACAGCAGCCCAGGTGAATCCCTGCCACAGTAAGACCTTGAACCACTGATAGAAGCTCCATAAGTCTACAGCAGAGAGGAAACTCATTTCCAAAGTACTTGCCTTGCTCCTTTACTCTGTCCATCAGCACCCACGACTGACCACCAACGCAGACAAAATACAGAGCCAATGTAGTCCTCTGGTCTTATGCTGGACCATTTTTATGGGCCTAGTATTCCTTTTTCCATGTGCACATTCAAGCTATCCAGATGTAAGCAACAGGAGGTTCTGGTGACAATTCAAGCTGCAGGGCATATTAATCCTTGTATGCATGGGATGAAACCTGTGTTCAGGACTGCTCATGCCACTTCTCCATGGGCTCTCCACTGGGGAAGGCTAATGTGCACCTTGCCAGTTGGTGCCAGCCCTGGGGAAAGAGATAGCTGGGCCCATCCAGAGTTATGTGATTGCCTGGGCTCTAAACTTTTGTGAAGTCCTAAAGCTACTGTAGAGACAGTGGGACCCATGCAGTACCTCCATTTCCCTCACCACCAGGCAACAGGATAAAGCGTGGTAAGAAGACAGCCAGCAGCTCTGGTTAGTCCATGCTGCTGCAGAAGCAGGGAAAGGAGGGAGCTCCAGCCACCCAGGGAGTGACTTACAGGTTGTGCCTATCTGCTTGTTCCAGTGCTCCCCTTCCTTCACAGCCTTCTCACCACAGCTTCACCCTAATCTCATTTCCCCTGCACACTGTCAGTGGCACTGGCAACCTGACTATAACATCCAGTGTACCAAAAGGACAGCATGACCTAGTTCATGGGGAATTTGGCCTGATTCCTCTTCCTGTTCACTGTTCCACTGAAACTTTGGCCAACACACAGAACTTCTCCCTACACCAGTGTCCGTTCCTTTGAAACAAGGATATGAAATACGTTGTTTGTAGACCTCCCTTTAGCTGGTTTGGGATGTGTTGGTGAAAAGAGCTAGATGAATTAAAATACCATGAGAGCTTTAAGTAACTTGGATCTCAAATCCATGTATAGACATTCCAGGACAAAAAGCATCTGGGGTGCCAAAAGAGATCTCAGCAGTCTGCCTGCTTGCAATGGACTGTTCTGACAACAGAGGCACGGCTGTCGGAAGCAGGCATCAAGAAGGAATAGGAGAATCTGGAGAAAGAGCTTGAGGCAAAAATTATGAGTTTATATACAGAAGGTAATACTCTAGCTTAAGATGGCCTAATGTCTGCCTATTAACTCTCAGCTACTTCATGGAACAAACACCCAACCAAAGAAGGCAGTGGATTTCATCAGCTCCATCAGTCCAAATCCATACCTGAAAATTCAACTGCCATCATGACTTTGCATTTCTTACCGTTTGCAGTGTATACCCATGCAGGTCTACTATGTTGTAAACCAGCTTGAATGAACAACCACATACCAGAATATGAGAACAATACTTCCTATGGAATTTTTCCAGAACAGACCCAAAGCAAGAAAAAAAACAAAACAAAACAAAACCAACTTGCTGTCAGTATCTTGCAGAATCGTAGAAGTTTTGGTTGCAAGGGACCTCTGGATGTCTCAAGCCAAACTTTTCTTCTCAAACAGGGCTTTTGCGAAGGTCTGCATAGATGGAGTTCCCACAATCTCTCTGGGCCACCTCTTCCAGTGCTGCACTAACTTGGTGAGCAAGAATTTTTTCTAATATATATTCTGAACCTTAATTGTGTCTGCTGTGCAGCTGGCCACATCTGAAACAGGAATAGCAGCAACTGCTGCTGCTCAAAGAAGCAATCTCCCTACTTGCACAGGGCACAGTAAGCAAGTCTGGGTTGGAAGCTTCATTCTGTCTTCAGTTCAAGGGCAGGTTCCCTTCTGTGTTGTACATAGCATCTGATCTACCCTGCAGCACTTAAAAAAACTGCTCCCCTCATACTACCTGCCCAGACTCCACTGCCTCCCTGCTGGGCTCCCATCTTCATTCTGTGGATCCCACCTACACCTGTCTCTCCTCCACCTCTCTCAGCTCTTCCTCCTTCTCCCCTCCCAAAATGGTGCTCAAGTCAGAGACAAAGAGCAGCACGTTGCTCACAGTAGGAGAGGTCTGAACAGTACTCCTTCATGCCCTTTCACCCTGATATTGGGTGGGATGAATTAAGATTTCTTAATTACTTAATTGCATCACATTACTGTAGGCAGACCAGAGATTTCTGCCTGACCCCAAAGCAGACTTGGCTGGCTGATCCACACCAGAAGAACCCAAACAGCAAATGAATGAAGGGTTGATGGTACAGCGTGAGTCAAAGGTCATCCACAGCCTGAGCCAGTCATCACTTCACCCCTGACCACACAGTAAGCTGCAGCAGTAATGCTGTGCCTTCTGCTGCAGCTGCCAGCACTACCATGGTGCTGGTGGGCATGAAATCTCTGTAGCAAGCATTAGAAAATCTGCACTGGTGAGAACTGCACTTCTGCCAGCACAGCAAGAGGCACAGCATGACAGCAGCCAGGATCTGAAGGAGGCTGCTCCCAACCAGACTAGAGATTCTGGAGCAACCCTCTGGTAGGCAAGGCTGGGGTGAGACTCCAGTCTGCCCATGCCACTAGCCCAGGCTGCCCCTGCTCTTGGGGCCCTCAGCAGAGGGGGCACTGCAGACATGATGCTGGTCTGCAGAGCCCTGGGGTGGATGCCCCAGGGGAGGGTGCCAGCACCAGGCTTTGTGCTGGAGGAGGAGAATCTAGGTCACAGATCCTCTTTGGGAACAAGTACATTTGATGCTGCCAAGGGAAACAAACTGACTTGAAAGAAACAGGAGAAAGGGGAGCAAAGTGTCTTGAAAGCAACAGGACAATGGGGAGAAATAACTCAGTGATTGAAACAAGGATACTACAGGAAAGGTAAGTACATGGATTCTGGCATCATGCTCACAAAAAAAACAAGGCACCTGAAGGTTTCTAGAAAGGAATATACTTAGGCAAAGGTGTTGTGATGGTCCATGGCTGGACAAACGGGCAGCTGCGGGGCAGGAGTGTGGGCACTTGCAGAGCTGGAGGGGGCTTGCAGGGCTGGACAACAAGGGGGCTGCAGACTGAGAGTGGGGACCACCAGTAGAGATGTGCAGGAAGCTCAGGGCTTGGCTAGTAGTGGGATGCAGAGCAGAAGTGGAAGAAATGGGCACAGCTTTTTGAAGAACAACAGAAAGGAATAAAATTGAAAGTAAAAAAGAGCACTAAGACCTTCCTCCCCCCTCCACATGTGTAGCTTACGGTTCTGTGGTGGGAAATGTGTTTCCAGGAAGGATGAAGACGAGAAGGAGGAAGATATTTGGTTTGCTGGGCAGCCTGTCCTTCCCCATGGTGCAGAGCAGGTCACGGTGAGTCAAGCAGACACCCAGTCTGGCCCGGTGCTGCTGTTTCCCTGCACCTTGTAATTCCCTTCCACTCTGCTGGGTCAGCCTCTTTATAACTGCTCTCTGTAAACAGCCCAGGGGCTGGAGGAGATAAGGGCTGGGGGCCAGGACCCATCCGGAAATGGGGAGAGGCGGTAAGGAGGAACTGGAACAGAGGGACTGTATTTAGCTAGAGGCTCTCCAAGTGGGGGAAGGGTATTTATTGGATAGTGCTTATATTAGAAATCTTTGAATGATTCAGACCCTGCTTTCTTTAACCCATCAGAAATCCACAGTGTTGGGGAAATGAGCCATCTTCAACACAACGTAATATTCTTTGTGGGCGACACCTAATCACAGCACTCTAATGTGGGATACTGTGATCTTTTGCAGCCAAAAGCCAGGTTTATAGGTATTTTAAGAATAAAAGGAAACCCACAGCCAGAAATATTGTCCATATCATGTTAACAGAATACTGAAGTAGTTTGCTGACACAGTAACTAACAGAGCTACCATGGGTTAGACAACTAACCTGTTAGAAATATAACCCCAAATGAGGTGGAGTACTTATGGAAATGAGTTCTGTTTCCACTGTGAACATGCACAAATATTACAAAATGCCATTGGGAGACATCCTTGCTTCCCTAGCACAATGATCACCTCTGTCATTCAGTGTCACCCGGAGTGCTGATGTTCCAGGTGCTGCAGGTGACTCCTCCTTCCCTTTGCCAGATTCAGATCTGTGCTGCTGTGTCACATTTGTAACAAAAGTCACTCAGAAATAGTGCTGCTCACTTGACTTGGTCTTCTGCAAACCTCTAGGTGTAGCAGCTTATCTAGAAGTTGAATCTACTAAGAAAAAGGTTTGCAAAATACCTTCAAATCACTGAACAGAAATATTCAGTCTAAACTATAAGCACTCCCTGAGAAGCCTGACAAGGTGGGGTGTTTGTACCAGTCCACGGAAATCTGCAAAATTGCAGCTGTGGGGCTGTCAACATGCCCTCCAGTGCCTGTGCAGTAAAAGGTTTCAGTAACACTCTTTATAGAGATTCATGATCCCTTTGAAGATTTGTGTTGTGTATGAATAACCCAGGAGAGAAAATGCTTCATCATAAACCACCTTGAATGTGTCTGTGAAGCCACATTGATGGCAGAGGTTCTCTGTTCTGTGCAAGGGAGCCTATTAGATTACAAGAGCACAGGCAGTCCTATTTGCTCTTTGCTTACAGATTAAGCTTTAGAAAAGACTGAATGTTAAGACTGAATGTTAGCTATACAGCGTGTCTTGGCTCTGATTTTTCTGGCTACTAAGCCAGAAAACTGCAGGGAGTAGCAGTGCAAAAGGCCACGAGAAATGTCTGGGGATGAAAGTAAGTTTAAGAATGGTATTCAAAAATCAGGCATAATCTCTCATGGAATAAAATTTAATGCCTTTTGTAAAGCACGGAAATTAGGAAAACAGTTTGGAGGCAGCCAGTGTCTGCTGGGGGGAAGTGTTAGATGAATGTCACATGGAGAAAGGGTAAACGTATACTCACACAAACCGAAAGATTTAGCAGATTATCAGTTACGGATAGAAATGCTGGTAAAAAAAAAATGTGGTTGTGTAACCACCAAGTAATAAAATCCACACAGATCTTTCTCCAGAAATACCCCTGTTGTCTGTCCTCTCACTTCTGTCTTTGACTTCTCCAGTAAATAACTCATGCAAGTAGCAGTTTTCAAAGCAATAGTGTCCTGGGCATTTGCTGGAAAATATGACTCATCCCAAGTTACTTGTCATTCAGGCTGCTGTAAACTGGAACCAAAAAGAAATCTGAATGGACACAGGCAAAGTACGCTTTAAGGATGAGCATGTAAAACTAAAATTCATAGATCTACAGGGCCATCAAAACCAGCCATTCGATGGGGATCCTATTCACTATCATCTTCTTCCCTCCTCCACATGGTATAAAATACCTGCATCTCAGAAACCACTTACCAGCTCTCTGACACCCCAAGGCCCACTCTGCTCCAGAAGCACTATCAGGCAGCTGATGCTTCAGCTGGTTCCTCTCTCACAGAGTTCAGAACAAGTGGTCTGAACTTGTACTGAGCTTGAAAGCTTCTGGGTGCTTTTTGGGACTTGTGTGTCTGAAAGACTGTCTACTTCTTCCAACAAGGCTAGCTGGTCTAATAGATGATACAACTGCTGAAAAAGGCATACAACATAGAATCATGGAATCATAGAATACTCTGAGTTGGTAGGAACCCAAAAGGATCATTGAGTCCAACATCTTTGCAGCACACAGTGATGGTGTCAGTGAACTGGCAGTCATGATTTAACCACAGGGAAGAATTTCCTCTTATGGTAATAACTTCATACATGTCTGAGGTCACTGAACACCTGGCAGACCAAGAGAAAACTTGTATGTACCTAATATCTTCAGTAACTAGTCTCCATATTAGGGTGGTACAAAACATAAGTGAATCATGTACGTAGCACACAGACAACACAAAGAATTTAAATTAGGCCACATCATGGTTGATATAGCCAAAATTTCTACATCTAACTTCTTACAACCCTCCAAGCAGAGTGGATTTCTATTCCAAATGATTGCAATTTATTTTGGTTCATCCTGCTTAAAAATGAATGATTACATATATTTACTCTCATTTTTAAAGGTAACACATCTTTTGACTGTTCCATAGAAGGTTTTTGAAACTTATTTATTTCCACTGCTTAATTAAAACTATAACGTTATTCTAAAATTTCATTTTGTCCCAAAGAACGCTAGGGAAAATTATCTTAATTCTAGACAATTCTCAGAGAGGTTGCAGTGATGTATCGGTAAGTTACATGTGCTGACACATTGGATTTCTCACAGTTCTACTTCCCTTCTCAGGCTCCTTTCCACCAGCACTTAAAAATATGTTATTTTGAGTTGGACAGACTGACAAAGAAGGTGAAATTAAGAAGTGAATATAGGCCATCATAAATGCCGATAAATTCCAGTCACAGAAAACTTTATAAAGTTCCTATAAGCTACACAGTCTTCACTTTGCCTAGAAAAGGTGACAGAAAAATGTGAAGTGTTCTACATCTCCAAGTTTATGACCACTTGTCCCGGTTTTGTTAAAAACAAGTTTCTCTTTCAGTGAATTTTGCCTGTCAGCTAAAGCCTTCATATTAACTGCATTTTCCTGGAGAACCAGACACATGTTTTGGTAAACCTAGCAATGGAACGCAAACTTATTGATAAGCATGGATGGACATCTCGCAAGAGGGGCAACGAGAAGCCGGTGACCAAGAAACTGGCCAGCTGTGTATAACATTCCATTCACGTGAATACTTCATATAAAAGTGGGAGATCATGAGGATCTCGTCCCTTTTGCCTTTGCTTTTTCCCTTCTGCTTATGGCCGACGTTAGGAGAGGACCTTGCTAGTCATCCCTGCGAACTGAGGCCTAGTGACAGACTGAATCCATCTCCGGTTGGCTGCAGAGTCCAATCCAGGACTTTGGTTGCCAGCTCTGCAGTTGCTGAGACTTTCAAGATTGGTTTTGTATATTTTGTATTATTTTCTCTATTCTTATTAGTAGCATTAGTAAAACATTATTAATTTTTCCAACTCTCTTCTTCTCTGTCCTTCTTTTCCTCCCGATCGCCTGTCCTGAGTGGGAAGGGGGGAGAGGGAGGGACAAAAAGGGGGAAGTGGAGGGTGGAAAGGGGGTTAACAATACATCTGCCAGGGTTTTATTGTCACCCCGCAATCTTAACCCTCAACACCACTATATAAAACATATTTTCCCATGAAAAGAAAGTAAGATATTGAGCTGTGCAATTTTAATTACCTTAACTCAGTTCTGGTATGTTTTCCTTTTACTTTAGTTTCTGTTGTTCCACTTAGTTGAGGACTACCAATTGTCCAATAACAGAGTGGGCTCACCCGTCACTGCAGTTGCAGGAAGAAAAGGTGTCTGTGGGGGGGTGTAAATACCCTTCGTACTATCACAATACTACTATGTGCAGAAATCCTTGTCTGCCCCAGCAGTCTTAAGCAATTTTGCAACCACTGTAACCAAAGGTAAATAATCCCAAGGAAAACACTTGCTTCTTCATTATTTTCCCATTCTGCCTCCTCAAAGACTGTAGCACAATGCTCAACCGTCGAAGCCAAACCAAAGCAACAAACTGACCTTCAACCTTTGGATTTCAAGAAGAGGCATGTGTTAAAAGAAAAAGCTGAGGAAACAGTTATTAGCAACAGTGGTATCACACCTAACGTGGTTCATACACTTTCACATAAGAACCCCCAGTGGAAACCAGTGACTCTAGCAAAGGAATGTCTCTCTTCAGTACCTACGTGGTACACGGGGACAGGTGAGAAAACAATCATTGTAAAACCCGAGACTTATATTAACAGCTCCAGTTAACAAAATTGTGTCAAATGTGCAGCTTAAGGATGAAAAAATCCTTCAGAAGAAAGAAAAAAAAAATCAATATTTTTATTTTAAAGGAAATCCAAATAACAATATTAGTTTCCACAGCCTATGTATCTAAAGCAAAGAAACTCGAAGTAATTTATTTCAAATGACAAAAAGCATTACAAGAAGAAGTAATTGTATAAATTAATAGGAGTCACAGCAATACTCGGAGAGATAAAAAGGGTTTATTATTGTGAAGGGGACAAAATATTCCACAGGCAATAGTGAAGAGAAGCTAATCTGTCAGAAAGCCTCAGGCAATATGAACATTATACAAGTTGCAACATGCAGGTAAAGGAAGATATGCAAGGAAATGAAACACCAGAAAAATGCTTCATCAGCTAAACTTCAAATGAAACTGAAAATATCAGAGTAAATAAAGATTATCCACTTCAGTGGCCTGTTGAATACCTTAACCTAAGACAAGGGCCTAGTGGGAGATGAACTGCCTTTCCCAGGCACGGACAGCTGGGCTGCTCAATATAGCTCATATTTCTTTGCTGTCATATGAGCAAATGAGTAGATTCACGCATGGCAAATGCATCAATTAATTACTTTCATTTTAATGCACTTTGTAGAATAAATTGCAAGCCAAATCGGTAGCTGAGTTTTATAAGTAGTCCTGTGACTAAATTTTGTGTGATGTAAAGCTAGTCCCTTTGTAGGGTCAGCCCTATACAAAGTAGAATTTATTGACCTTTCCCAGCTATATAACAAACATGACCTCTATTTATAGATCTTGTCTTTCCTTAAAAAGATCTATACTCTATGCTGCAAAAAGGGCAGCAAGAGAAATCTGCAGTGTGTTTGTCTGATACTTATAGTGCACAGCACACACAAACTAAGATCAGTTTTTGAAATCCCACTATTAAATCCACTAAAGGCAGTTAGTGAATAATGTCTAATAATTTTAAAACATAAAACCAAGAAACTAGCTATTTGCACGTTCACATATATTTTTTTATATTAAGGAGAAATGAAGATAATCCCTGATATAGTAAAGAATGAAAAGTTATTTTCATTTATACATTTGTAATTCCCAGACTGTTGCCAAGGAAGGAGGGAGAAGAAGTATAAGCATTTACAAATGTGTCTGCAAACACACTTGGGACAATTAACTATACTCTCTTTGAGTCATACGACTTATCTTTTCAGATAAAACTTTTTACCATATAAAAAGACATACTAAATGCATATAGACTTCCTGTTTGTCTTTAGCTTAACTGTGGTGTTATTGTGTGGGCTACCTCTTTCCTAATATGAGGTACAGGCATCTCATGAAGGACCTTCTGCTGTCCCTGAGGTTGATGTTCAAGGCAAGTGGGATGAAGTTGGAGCCAGGCTCTTCTCAGAGGTGCACAGTGGCAGGAGCAGAGGCAATGGACGAAGCTGCATACAGAGAAAGGCTGAGCAGATGGAAGGAAAAAATGTTTCTTTCAAGGGTTACACAAAAACAGAACAAGTGCCCAGAGGTGCCATGGGACAGCCATTCCCAGAGACCATGCAAATTTCATGACACAAGGCCATGAGCAAGAGTTCCAGTAGAGAAACAGAATGTACTTACATGGCATAGGCATTTCAAAGATTTTTCCCATTTAGATTTGATATTCATTCAGCTATAAAAAATCAAACCCCATATCACTGCTCTTTTCTGAATGACCATGCTAGAAGGCAGCAGAGGACTGTGACAGTGCAGCTTGCCGGATGGACCATGCTGTACTTGCCCGGTGCAACACCTGCTTGCTGTGGTGCCTGTACAGAGCCTACTGGATGAACTGAAGTGGAAGAGAAGGGCTTTATGCTTAGCTTAGTTACTGACTTGCTGGGTAACACTGGGCAAGTCCAGGCCTCCCTGTGTGCCACAGCTAAGCCAGATGTCATTTGGTGCTCCAGACACGTGTCTTTTCCCATTGCAGAGAGGAGCTGGGATTCCACTGATAAGTGTTTGTCCAGATTTTTGAGATGGAGGATGCTACAGGAAAGCAAGACTAGAAGTCCTAATGGAGTACAAGGCAAGGAAATCAGATATTTGCATGTTTAACCCTGTCCCCTGCACCTCTGCTTTGTTCTGTTGCACCTTGTTAGGCAAGGCAGAGCTGGTCATGCTTGACCCTTTGAGTCAGGGAAAGGGGCGTGAGCTGTGATGCTGTAACACAGCTGGAGAACATCCCATTTATTAGGACCCTTTGTCCAGCTAGAAAGTCTGCCCTGGCTGCATTACACCACTGTACTTCCCTCCTGTTTTGGGGTACCCTGCACTGGACACAAGTGGTTAGAAGGGAACAGGACAAGATATCACCTAAGCAGTGAGGGGCTGTGAGGAGAGAGCCAGCTGTACATCCCACACTCAGTGCACAGGGCTTCCCAGAGCTTTACCACAGCACAGATCTCGGATAACCAAGTAAGTGTGGACACACCTTGCCTTGAGAGGAGGGACTGCAAGGGGAACCAGCGAGGGTTAGAGCTAGTCACTTCCAGTAACGTGAAGTAGAAAACACGTGGCATGGTTATGCAGTTGCCTCCAGTAATAACCCAGCATTCACTTCCCTGTGGGTACTGAGCCAATGAGCCAGAGGCTGAAAAATATGTGCCAGGTTTGCACTTTAGTAGCATGCATGAAGAGCCCTGTCCATACACAGTACGTGATTTTTATTCCCTCAGTGCTGCCTGCCTTGTTCATATTTATCCTCCTTTCTTTCTCAAATAAGATTTAAGTCTCCCAGCTGCCAGGTTATATGCACAGTGTCACAACATGGGGTCCAGAAGACCTGCTAAAATTATGGTCTAAGGGAGGTCCTGGTTTTCCCAGCAGGAACATGGATGTGGCAGGAAGGGGGTTTGGGGGAATCCAGGGCAGCATCAAAAGGCATATCAGGAGATCAGTTTGTTGAGGTTGCCAAAGGATTAGAAAGGGGGAGAATGAGAAGTTTTCTTGAAGGCTTGTAGGTCCTGTATTCAATCTAATGTCTTGCTTTTAGGCTTTTTTTGGCCGTCGAAGGGTGAGCCTTTAGGAGGTTGAGCAGAAAGAAGCTGCCTTTTGGTGTAGAGCTACAGAACTAGATGCCATAATGTTGCTTCTCCATTTGAAAAATTTTTTAGAAAACTTTTCATTGTGACTCCGAATAAAAAAATCAAAATGCACATGACTGGTGTTTCTCAGGAAGCCCTTCTCTGATGCTACGCATTTCACAGCCAGTGGTGCCAGAGGGGTGACCATGTTTCTGTGTCACCTGTCTGATGAATCAGGTGGTGAGGGTCATTTGACTGCAGACATAGTCCTACCTCTCTAATTGCCCACCTCCCAGCTAGGTGGCAGGTGAACTCAACAAAGGAACAACCAGAGAGCACAGCTGAGTTGTTTCCTCAGAGCATTTTGACACATCATAATTTCTTGACTGAAGATTCCTATGCCACATTTCTCATCTTCTCTGATCAGTGAATTGGTTGGTCAACACTAACATTCATATTGAACACTTTATATTTAATAGAGGGAGAGTGGCGAGGAGAAGATGTGAACATCGACAAGAAGGTAACAAGATCTGGAAGTCATACAGCTCTGCCATTGCTTAATAGTTTGGCATTCTTACCTGTGACACTGCAGGGATCACAGAGTATTTGAGCCAGAAGATGGAGCAACCAAGTTCCCTGGATCAAGGACTCCTTTGTCTAACAGGAGTGCTGGTTAAGCCACTGAGAGACCTAAACAAAAGAATGCTGCTATGCTGGAGCTTATTTTTTGAGGATATCTATTTGTTTTTTCTCTAGATTTTGCAACCTACTGACCACATTGTTGATGAGACTCATCACCTATAGTAAGAAAAGCTTGTGTTCAGTTTCCAGAGCAAGTGTGGTTGTTATAAGTCGTCTTCTTTTTCAACTAGGCTGTGACATAAGCCTTTAACAGATCCTTCAGTGTGAACTCCACAGGAGCAGCAAAGCAACCCCCATGACACAAATAAACTCTACAGAGAAGGCTTTAATACAAAGGAAAGTAAGCTTGACAGAACATTTTAGTCAAAGACATTCTCTCTTTGTTATCCCTTCTTTATTTGTAAGTACCTGCATTTCAGAATAGCTTTTACTGTGCTTCTTAAAGCACATAATGTGAGACCCAGAAGCTGCAGAGCGGGCATAAGGGCACTGGCAGACACCCATAGCGAGGTTCTGAATCTCCTTTTTCTGATAGTGTTGCTGACACTATGTGCTAGGACCTGCACAACAGTTTCAGTGGGTGCTTATCTCTCTCTGTTCTCTGGCAGCTGTTTTAAACTTAGGTATTCAATACTGAGCACAGTAAATCAGTGTCTGTGCCTTCGAAGAGGCAACAGTGTGGTAGCTCAGAGCACCTCTTGGGCCAGTGAGCCTGATACTCTCGCACTCAGGAAAGAGATTTGCTTATCCTGTATGTCTTGCCAAAATGAAATAAGTTCTGACCTTCTGAGACCTAGAACACTCAGCAAGTCTCTGGGATTGAATGATATGATTATTCGGTTGCAGAGGAAGAAATGACATTCAGTCTAGTGGGCATCCCTGTCTTGCTTAGTCAATAATTAATAAACTTGCTTCAGCTTCAGGTGTATGCCATGAAACATATAGCTGAAACAAGACACCCAGGTTCCAGAAATCTGGGAGTCATTGGAATGCATTTTAAGGAGTATTGCTGTTCTCTGTGGGAGTGGGAGCCAGGGAGAACATGGTCTACATGTAAAAATGAGTATAAGCCTGTGGTATTTATTGGATTGGACTGCAACTGGCAGTTAGCTGTTTGGGTCACAGGATAAGTTCAGGTCATAAATATTACATTTTCAGCATACAGAGGAAGAGTCTGCACTGGGATATATGCTTCTAATGTTTTAATAGTTCAGGTTTAGCCTAAGAGGAAAAGAAGGCTCCAAAAGAATGACAAAAATGCAGGATTTTTTTTCCCCCAGGACCTTGTTTCTTCCCAGAAAATGATGTTTGGCTGAACAGAATAACATTTGGCCAGACCTGAGGGGATTTTTATGAGTTCCATGTGGGATCCTGAAGCCTTGGCTTAACTGGCCTCACATCCCCCAGAAAGATGCACATCTTGTATCCACATCCTCTCAGCCTGCTCTCCTCTTCAGCCTTGTTACTGTAAATACTGATTTCTCTTGCTTTAATCCAGTCTGATGCTTGTGTAAATCCAGTCAGGTGCTACAGTTCAGGGCGTGTCAGGAAAGTAAATTCACAGCCTTTCTTACTTCCTTCCTACTGTCAGTGAAGTTTTACTTTTGTAACTTAGCATGGAAACATGCACTCTACCCAAAGCAATTTCATGCACCACGAAATCCTCATCTGTGAAACTTAATGAAATGGCTTTTTACAAAATCAGTATCATGCATATCATTGGCCAGCCTTGTGTAATTCTAAAACTAACACATGACTGATGAATCCTGTGCTGTACTCTGCTGCCTGCAGACACTCAGACATCTGATTTGTTGAGCATCCAGGCCAGGCTAACTCAGAAGCACAAATCCCCACTGACTCCAATTATTTAGTACATTTTGGAAAAAAAAAAAAAAAAAATATATATATATATAAAAAAAAAAAATATATATATATATATATATACACATACTTGGGAAGAGGGATAATTCATGTAGACATGATGATTAATTTTCACTGAAAAAAAAATGCAAGTCCACGCATGACTTTAGTAAATTGCTTGGTGAAATGCATCCTTTGAAAGCACATACTTGTCCTCAGCACTTGAACAGCTTGCATCTTAGCTTATGTGCTTGTTCATGTCCTTGCCGTGGCAGGTCCTTTCCCCCCTTCCCATTCCGTGACAGATCCATCCGTTTCTCTCCACTCCAGTGTGGCTGACGGTCACCTCACACTACCCTGCAAACAAGCCACCATGGGCTTAGGTCTCGCTGATCACCAGCTGTGGCACGGCTGGCCCCATGGCCCAGAATGCCCGGTCGCGGCCATGGGAGCCCAGTTTGGGTGGACAAGGGCTGCTGGCATGGTGGTTTGTCCTGGATAAGAGAATCCACATCCAGTCCTCCCAGTGCTGCTTTGCTCCTTCGTCTCCAGCCATGCTTCCCTGTCCCTTTGTCCCCTCTGCCAGGGCTCCGGTAGTGCCTGGATCACGCCCTTCCCACACAACCACTAACTCCGGTATGATGCAGACTGAGAGCGTTTGGTGTTTGCAGAAAGCACCACGACTCTAAGCGTTAGGAAGTGGGACAATGACAAGAGATGCAGGAAAATGGGGAGGCTTGTCACTGGTGGCTAGGACAGGGCATCCTGATCCAGAGTCACCTTCTCTTTTGGACAAGCTCTGTCCAGTCTGATAGACTGGAGGGCCTGTCGGGGGGAGATCCAGCATGTGAGACCAGTCAGTCACCAAGCCTGGACTAGAACCTCTTCCTTTCTTCACCCTCTCCTCTACTAAATGTGATGCAGTGCCACTGCATGATGTCCTCATGTAAACCTCTACTCTTATGGCAGAGTTGCAAAGGCAGCACCCTATCAGGGCTGGGGAAAGGTGAGGGTCTCTTCAGCAGCCATGGGCAATGGGCCCTGCAACTCTGGAGGTGGCTGGAAGGGACTGACTGTGCTGCATGTTACAGTAGTTGCCAGTGGTTATCAGCTGTAGCTGGAGAGCAGGCTGAGTGCTGCAGGCAGGACAGATATTTTTCTCTCTTCATCCTCTGCCAGCCAGCAGTCATAACTTGTGGAATACCATTAAAATGTTTGTTCTATGACACTGAGAAAAAGCCAATGACCAATGTAAAAGTGAGGTTTATTGACGGAAAGGTATACATGATTATGATACAGATCTGGAGAGATGTCCCGCAAGAGGAAACAGAATCAGACACTAGCTCAAACGAGGTCACAAACTCCCACTGTGATTAGTAAGGTGAAATGCCCTTTTCCAGGACTTAATGACAGAAGAAAATAGCGTGATGTACCACTTGTTCAACATTTATGATGGTCCTGCAGGGGAAAATCCAAAAGAAAATGGCCTCAATGAGAACAAACCAACAGCTGCAGGATATGAAATATAGTTTCAGGATACTGGGTAGTCAGCCTCTTCTGTGCAAGAGAGACAAGAGCTGGATCAAGGGTTGGCAAAAAGCTGTGCCCCTACCTCCTGGGAGCTGCTGAGCAGATAACAGCCAGCACAACTGCTGTGCTGAGCAGGACACAGACCTGGACCTCCCTACAGCAAGACAGCACCATACCTCTGACTAGCCAGCACAACACTTCTATGATTCGTTTCACTCCAAGTGTTCTCCTCAGATAATGTGTGAGCTGGCCCAGAAGGGGTTTCTGTAGGTTTGGGGTAAAGCACCCTGCCTGTGCCCATGAAGCACAGATTTCAGAGAGGAGGCTTTCAAGGATAGCTGTAGGTAGATTATTCCTGGCTAAGTGCCGATGTTTTTGGGAAAACATGGCAGTGTTTCCCAGTCTCTTCGTTAATCCGCATTTTGGCTTTCATCCTAGAGACTGAGCTGTTCATATTAACAGCAGAGTCCACTGAGCACGTGTCATGGGACAGGACCTGGCTACTGTCTCTATCTGCTCCCTGAGAAACCTGCTGGAGACTGAAGACTCCATTTCTGTCTGTGAGCATAGTTACTGCTCACCCTGCCAATCCCTCTGCTCATGCTTTATACTTCACCTTCTCACCTGCCTTTTTTTTTTTTTTTTCCTGGTTTTCGCTTACCTTTTCTAATCATTAGTCCATTTCTGCAACAGACTCTTTGCAAGGCGACGTATACTGAGCAACAGCATACTCTTCTGGAGAAGAAGGGAAGAAACATTCCCATTAGCCCGGAGACCACTTCCTTTCCCTGGAGGTGGATATATCCTATACACGCTTAAGCTGGAGATCCTTGAAATCTCCTCCATTCTGGGACACTTTCATAACTTTTCAGTCACATCTACTTGTTACTTTGGGCATGAGACCAAGCTCACTGAAATGCAATAAGTCTCTCCCCCAATGCTATTTCAGTTATTGGTAGAGTTCAGAGGAATGTTTGTTCCAGGAGGGTTAGTTCTAGGTCTCCCGTAATGCACACAGTGTTTCTGCTGTCCCTGTCCCTCCCCACCATTTCATACTGGTTAAAATCAAAGACCTACCTGTTTCATAGTAATCATAGATCTGCAGAGGAGCTGGCTTGGGATGGTTCACTATGAAGTCTTGCTCAACCGAGAAAATTATTTGTTTCCTTTTCTTCTGTGGGATCTGGGAATGGAGGGATACATACGTATTTTTATTTGTACAACAAGATGTGGGACATCCACTATCTGCCTGCCAAACTGAGATCAGAAATTGAATGAAGAGTCCGAAGTGAAACTGAAGAGTTGTAGGTTTCTTATCTTGCTTCTATTGCCTGATTCTGTAGTTATTATGCATCCTTTTACCAGAGAGGGAGAAAATGTCCCAAAGGACTCAGCTTAATTCTCCAGGATCCCCCAAAAGTCAAGATGATAGACTCACATTCCAACCCCTCCCATTTCAGACATGAACATTACGTGTCACTAAGAAACTGGGAAGCAGTATACATGCATCACTGGGATATTGGCTTCTGTTGTTAGTTCTGCAGGGTCCCAAGCAAAAGTACTTTCAATATGTAAATTCTGATCCAGGGATTAGATTAGAGGTTAGAGTGGGGAATGAACTAGTGTAAGAGAAGTAGTCCTGTTGGAAGGACTGAAGTTTACAAACTTTTTCAGCGTTGATTTGCTATTGACTGAAAGGAGAAAGAATACTGACTATTTTTATGTGCTTTTTTGTATCAACTTATTTCTAGTTTCTAGTAGGGCAGGTGTCAGTTCAAAAGTGTTTGGAATATTGGGATCTTACAAGCAGTTTGAGGATTAAGCAGCTTAGTGATTACAGGGGAAAATTGATGGGGAAGGAAACATAATAAATGCACTTTATAGAGTGTGTCTTCTCTGTAGATGCATCTGTTACATACTGTTTGCATCCTTTGTGAAAATCAATGATCAGTGAAAATCAGTGATCAGGACTTACATTTTCCAGATAAAGGAGAACATGGTTTTTCTTGCTTTCTGCTTGCATTGCTGTATGACCATCAATGAGCTTAAAACCAAAGAAATGGAGATGAACTGATTGAT
The DNA here is from genome assembly GCF_036013475.1 of Columba livia. Classification (NCBI taxonomy): domain Eukaryota; kingdom Metazoa; phylum Chordata; class Aves; order Columbiformes; family Columbidae; genus Columba; species Columba livia. Next base: position 491,474 of record NW_027043810.1, read on the forward strand.
TGATTGATTGATTGATTTATAATCCATTAAAAAACAAGTGCTACTTCAGATGTTACCACCACATGGCTGTGGAATTAATACTTTTCATAGCCAAGTATCAAGGGTCAGAAGCTGATTTTAAGAGTCCAAATGTTGCTGGATAGATAGAGGGGACTCAGCAAAACCTGCCACTTTGTGGGGTATATGATCACTTCTTAAGTGCATGAGATGCACTGCAGTTCATTAGGAGAATATGGCCTGCCTCCAGTGTTGTATGGGTTTCAGAGCTAGTCTGATGGATTTCCCACCTTTCCCTGCTTGGGAACACCATACAAATAAATTTGTATGATGTTGCAGTTACTGCTGCCAGCTGGTCAGGCTATAGCAGGAACCCTTCCAAGTTTTTAGCGCAGGAAAGTCTGCATGCTCACAGCTCCCCATAGGGCATTCCAGTAATGAAGACAGTGCAACCATGCAAACAGCTCACAAGGCTTGTGGATGAATGATTATTAACCAGGTCTTTGTTTTCATTCAGACCAGTCTTCTCCTTTGTACCTGGGGTGACTCATTTAATCTTGCTCCTATAGTTTACCTTATCCAGGGAAGACTTAACAGGAAGAAAGCCAGAGAGCATCTTCACATCAATAATAACCATGTTGGTGCTGCTGCGCTTTCCTGTGTAACTGAAACAAAAGAGGACCCCATCAGTCTGGACCATACCTGGGGAAGCAAATCTCAACTCTCTGCTCCTGGCCTCACAAAGCACAGGGAGGCTGGTGTGAATCATGTGCACTTGCTGACTGGCTCAAATGGGAGACACTGTGGGGCCCCTGTTATGAAGGGTCCAAGTATATGCTACCACCATCAGTCACTGTCACAAGGTCTTTTGGGATATTGTGACTCACAGGCCGATATCATCAACACATTGATCAGCTCATGTTTCTTGACTTTATAAGCAGAACTGAATACACACAGTATCTTCTCAGCATGTCTTGTCATCTGTGCAGCTGCTTTGTTGACAGCTCATTACCTGCTTATGATGACAATATCAAATTTTGCTGGTCGATCCAGTGGGCAGGAAGCATTTGATGTCTGTACTGAGAGTGAAAATCCAAAGGCCCCCTTTGGAAGGTGGATATTGTACCTCAGTGCTGTCTGAAAGAGGAAAAAACCCTTTTGTTCAGTCAAGGGTTTTCCTTGACATTCCAAAGAACACGTGTCACATTTAGTGAAGCTTCCTGGCGATGTTGCGTTTGGTTTTATATGGAAGATCCTTGCTTACATCAATGGTGGACACATCACACTTTTGCTCTACAACAATGAAGGTGCTTCTTGTACCCAGAGCCACTTCCCAGAAGGAAACTAATTACTGATCAGAAAGGACTCTTCTTTCTTTTTTCATCATGCTGTGAATCCACAGGAGTTAGAATGTGGGATGTGGAAAAGAGTGTTTAAATAGTTTAGGGAAACTAAATAATTAATAAAAAGTAAAGAGAAGTTGGATATACACTCATCAAAAGTGTGGCTGTATTGTATGTGGAATATGAGACACAATGAAGAGGAGAGCAGGCACTTACTTGCATAAGGACACATCCACTGCCATTCACTGTTTGGCTGTATTTCCCAGGGACCTCAGGAAGAAGGCTCTGTTGCAGCAGGAGCCTGTTCACATTGTTCACAATAAATACTTTCTCAAAAGGCTTTTTGGAAGTAATCATGACTACATTTTGTGTAACAGAATTGTAGGTGGCCTCACTATAAGCAGCAAGGGCTTGAAGAGCAATGACTGTGTCCTGAAGGAAAAGAAAAATAAAAATCAACTACAAGTTATTACCAGAGCAGAAGAAGTCAAAGTCATGGTTCCAATATGAAGCACAGTCATCACTTCATCCTGTGTAAAGAAACTCTGAATTTGTGTATAATCCCAGGGTTCCCATGTATAAGGAGCCATTTCATTCTGGCATGTGTGTTTTAGGGTAGAAGAAATCTTTCTACTCGTATGAAGGTCTCAGAATATAAGTCTGAGTGCTAGAGCACACTTCCAGAGTTTTTCATTATGGTGAAGCGTGTGTTTTCTGGCGAACTGCAGAACATCCCCAACACAAATATCTGTATTTGCTGCTAGTAAAATTACTCCTGATTGTCCTTAACCTTTCTATAGTTTTGAAGAAGAGGATAAAAAAATGAATTTGAGCTAAGAGAAGGGCTTGGTCTCTGTGTGTTTGAGACAGCAGACACAAAAGAAAACTAGGGAGTCAAAGCCCCACTGGCACCCTGAACCAGTGCCCAAATTGCTAGGACTGCCTGGGGAGTAGAAGGGAGTTGCAGCACCTGTGTGGAAGAGAAACCTCCATAGGGATTCTGCTGCCTGATGATCCACTGCACAATCTGTGAGGCTTTTGTGAGGTCATCTTGATTCCGGTTGGGTTTGTAGAGCAATGCCAACAGCACGTAACTGGTAATCTCAACTTCAGCTGATGAAGCATGGTCGAGGAAGGAGGGAGATTTTTCTGATGGAGATCTCTCCTCCTGTTCCCAGTGCTGTGAGCCATCTGAATATGCAAAGAGAGGGTGAGGAGCAACCAGAATAGATTGGAGGTGTCACAGGTCTATGCTGCCTCAGAGGCCTCTTTCTCACAAGTACTCTCCACAGAGCAACAGGTGGTCTGTAAATTAACTCCACAGAATATTTGTGGAGGTTGCTTCATGTGCATATACTCTCAATATTGTAAAGGTTAGACCACATATCACCAGTGAGACCCGTTTCCTATTCCCACCTCCCAAATTGCCCAAATGGCTGAAACTCACCAGTTTCCTTTGCCGATTTCTGTAACACTCTAAGGAATGATTCACATTTTTCTGCCTTGCCAGCTAAGCAGAAAGCATAGGCCATGAGTGCCTGAGTGTAAACATCACTGATATTCTTCTTAGATGCAGTCTCCAGGCAAAAAAAGGAATTTCGGGCTACAGGGTGCTTTAAAAATAAAAAGGTAACATATGGGTCTAATTCAGAACAGTAGTCGTCACCTGGCCAACAATTTAATTTCTTTAAACCTGTTCTTCATCCTGTCGCTATCACAGTAATGAGAATGGCACCTCAGTTTGTGTAGATACTTCAGCAGAGAGAATACAGAATTCTTTAAAGAGGGATTTAAGACTGGAACATCATACAAATCAAGTAGCTTTTCAGTGTGTTCTTGAAGATATTGGTGTATAAACACAAGACTCTTCTGTTTCTTTCACAGCTAATTCCTCTGCTTACCTCCATGAGAACAATTCACTCTTGTACTTCTTTAGTCTAGAGTGTCTTGTCTCAAACAAACCCAACATAGTAGTCTCTATCCTCAGTGACCCTGGTGCAATTTTAGTTTAATTCTGTGGAGCTGCACTAGGTTTACACCAAGTAAAAACATAGTTTGATTTTGTGTCCTCACTCATACACTAGTCAGGAAGGTCCTCAAAAAGGATATTACGAATAGGAGGCAGAGAAACTCTTATATTGAAGTCTAACATCTCCACTATAGTCTCCTTTCTACTGGCCACTTTTTAAAAAGGACAGATCAGCTTTTCATTGTGCTGGAACTTTGTCTTTTCAATGTAACTTTTAGTTCCATTTGTAGACTTCATGGATTTACCTGCAATAACTTACTTTCTTGACTGAGCCATGTTTGAAGCTAAACCATAGTGTATGGGCTGTTACCTGTCAAGATGTTTTTATTTGAAACTAAAATGTGTCACTAAATGTCTTGGGTCTCTCAAATAGAAGATCAGAGGTCTGTGCAATTTCTACTTGAACACTGTTGCTTTAAGAAGTGGTGACCTTATCTATCACAGGAACTTGTACAGATACAGATCAGGGTCACATTCCCTGGGAGCTGTCTCTCCCTCCCTCTCTCTCTCCTTACTACCTAGTTTGTACCTAGTCTGCTATCCAGTTTGCAGCAGACACTCGCACCAAGTCAACAGCTGGGGACCAATTCCAGGTGCATACCAGCAGCTGAAGGTCTCCTTACCAAGCTGGAGTGCCCAGCTTCTAGCATGGCAATGGTGATGTAGGCAGAAAGTGACAGCTCATTATCTACTCCTCCCTGAAAAGAACACAGAGGAATAATCAGTAAATGCCATGAGTGAGAAGTATTTAAATATGAATTGTTTTATTCCAGCTGGGAGAGTGTGGCTAGCTCTGGAGGCAGTCCAAAAAGGAAGAAAAGCATCAACAAATCTCTTAAAGAGCTTTTGAGTAAGGATAAGCCTGTTGCTGCCACCCCAAAAAACATCACTCCCTCAAGTTTATAGTCCTGTAACCCTATCTGAAGTGTTCATAAGATGTAAAGTATGGTGCAGGAAAGGTGACTGAGCTGAAAATAATCACTGTAAGGTGTGGAGACTTAGCCCTTGGCAGAGGACAGACGTTTGGAGTAAAGTATAGTTTTTGACAGTAATGGGAGAGAGCATTAATGGAAAGAGTGGAAATTTGAAGAAGAAGTAATTTTCAACCACCTTCAAGGCATTGTTGAAGAGTGTTCCAACACTTCGGAAACAGCCATCTGGCTTCTGCTTGCTTGCCAGCCACATCAGGGTTTGAGCTTGGACATAGTCATCAATATAGATGAAGTGACTGGTTTGTGCAAATGATTTGTACACAAAGGCAGTGAGCCTGCAAGGGAAAGATGAAACTGTGATATGAGCACTGTAAGCAGGAACAGAAAAAGTCTCTCCCTTTCATGCTATACATAAACATGTTGGTGGCTTCGTTTGTCTCTGTGTGCTCCTCCAAGAGAAAGTAGTTAAAGGAAGAATAGCTAGATGAGACACAGGAAGGCTGTCCAGCACACTCTGGGCTTGATCCTGGCCACAGAGTACTGCAGTGCCTTGGGTTTCATGGGAGACAGCAGGAATGCAAATCAAGATGTCAGATCAGATGGGCCTTTAGGGATTGTTTTCTCTCTGCCCACCCCACCTGACAGGAAGTAGAGAGCCATTTTTCTTAGTACTTACAGAGTCCCAGTCTTAACCAGCTCTGTATATCTGATTTAGCTAGTAAAGAAACCTCTTAACTGCATCATGTCAATTCAATGCAAATTCATCTCTGATCCATTTCTGCTCCCAGTCACTCACCAGGTGTTCCCTTCTTTATCTCTGGTGCCAAAGATGCTATAGGACCCATCAGGGTGTTTGTACGACAGCTGCTTCTGGTAGCCTGCAAAAAACACAAAAGTGTTCTCTGATTTAAAAACAAAACACTATTCTGTTTGCTATCAGATTTATCTGAAACCACAGTGGGCAGGGGAGCCTCAAGGAAGCTTAGATGGAAGCATGGAACATCTTGTCCTGCAGAAACACTGGGTCACAGAATGGGCAGAACTGTATCAGCTCTCTGCTCCAACTAAGCTAACAGGATTAGGATAAATGCTTTGCTTGGATGGAAAAGGAGAAAGAGACTGAAAGGCAAAACCTCAAAAGAAACATGACAGTTGAGTCTTACCAAATTAGGACAAGAAAAGAAAGAAGATAGAGCAAAGATAGAAAATGTCTTGATGAGGGCAGTCCCTTGGGTCACTGAGTTGTGCCAGAGCAGCAGTGCCGTACTGCTACGATAGCCATACAGCTGCTTCTGCTCACTGTGCCTCAATGGGATCTTCAGTATAGATCATAGGGGAAGCACCAAGCTCTCACCGCTTACTAAGTATCCGATGGCCTTGGATTTGACCTCCTCACTCAGCTGCCCTGTCTTGTTCAGATAGTCCAGGACGTAGATGTTGGGTGCAAACAGGACCATATTCTGCTCTCCACAGCCGAATGGCATCTGGAGGAGCTGGTGCACATTCTGCATAGCAGTGCCCATGATGTCGCCTGGTAAAGCGGAGGTGCCAGTGGGTATTAACACAACTCATGTTCACTGAAATAAACAGTAATTTCCGTTCTGTAGGCAGAGTCATGGAAAGCCTAGCTGTGGTTGCAAGCCTTTCCAACAAGCATGAAACTCTTGGTGATGAGTGATCTGTTCTGTTCTGCTTTGCAGTCAATAAAGAAATCCCTTCCCTTTCTCTCCTTAGTCTAAATTGCCCACACCAGAAACACTACCTATTTTAATGCCACTTCAAGCAGGTACTTCTTATTAGAAATGAAAAGAAGTACCTTCAGGAGAATTCTGTTTCCAGAGGAGTGAGGGGGAACAGCCCAGAGATGCTACAGTGAACCATGTATTTCAGAATTAACAACTAATGCTGAGAAGGAACATTGGTTATGCAGATGGATCATAGACCACCTCTTAATTGCTATCTTTAGGAAAGATAGCACAGACCCAGCAAGCAATTTCTGTAATGAGCTGAAATGACCAATATTACAAAGCAAAGACTTTATGACTAGTAGTCATGTAACCAATTCCAGGTTATTTCCAGGAAGAAACCGAAAAGAATCCACTGGTATATCTGATTTGCAGGGAGGTCAATGGAAAAAAGTCTTACTGACCTGAGTCTGGCTGAGGTCATAACTCAGAACTGTGCTACTTCAGACCAAAACATTCAAATACAAGAAATCTGAACAGAAAAATGAAGAAGGATGTAACCAATATTTAAATTTGTTTTCTCTGATGCAGCAGAGAGCATTGCCAGACAGGATGAGAATCAGTCTCTTTGCTCACAAGTTTCCTACACAAACATTTTGAATCCTGAAAAAGGTTTCATTTTTTATTTTTTACATTATCTTTCTTTTTCTGTTTTATTAGTTATGTATTTACCAACAACAGAAAAGGAAGCTCTGGCTGATCCTTCCACCACATTTGTAGGTAGATCTAGAGAAACATCTTGAATAATTACATCATCTGTGGAGAAAAATATTAAGCTCATTTGCATAGGAACATTGGTTATAGCAGTGAAATGTTCCTGGTAGGAATTGCACAAAACTGCACACAAGAGACAGCAATAGACAGAAACTCATAGCTGTCTCTGAGAACATAAGGAGAAAGAGGGGCACAACAAAATCAAAATTGTGAAAACTAGATTAAATGGAACATTAACTGTCACTGCTCAACAGAAATCAGTTGAACAGGGCAAGGCTGGTGCTCACAGGCTGTAGTGTCTGTGAACCCCGGGAATTTTTTCAGTGAGACACTGGGAAAAGCTTGTTGGTGATGGTCAGGGTTGTTTTTTTTGCTTCTTTTAAGCAGAGCTTCTAGGAAACCTTGGAAACTGTTTGCTGTCAGCACTGAGGTGGTGTGGAAGGGAACATTACATTCCCTCTCCCACTCCCACTAGAAGTGGAAAGCTACAAGCTACAGTTATTCATGCAATAGCCGACAGCAGCTGAGTGTGTGAAAGGCATAATAGATTTTACACAAATGGGTCATCTCCCTATGATAGATCCAGAGAAGCCTTCTTCAACATCTGAGCACTTTTAACTGCAGCACAGACACTAAGTGACATGCACCAGATCACACAGGAGGTTTGTAGCAGGGAATTGAACTGTAAGTGCTCACACTAGCTGCCATTTGGGCAATTTAGGGGAAAAGAGGAAGGACATCATCAATAAGCACTGCAGGAAAGAGTGCAAACTCCAGCCTGCCTTTCAGTTCCTCACAAGACAGCAGTATATAAGACCCTTACCTGTTGTACAGATTAGGGAGTTTTGGGTCTTTTCCCTTCTGATGCCTTCAGGCTGCATGGTGATGGGAAGGAGAGACACATGCAGTGGATGAGCACAAAGCATGCAGAAGCAATGCAGTGACAGAAGAGCCACCCCCACCCCATCCTCCGGCATCCTTAGACAGCTGGTTTGAAGCAACAGTTTACAGGTTCATGTTTGATGTGATTGCTACTAAAAGGGAGTTCCCATCAGATGGAGTTCCTAATTTCTTTTCCAGTGTCTCCTGTGCATAAGGAAGATATGCACTTACCAACACCCACTGATCCTTACAGAAGAGGATGTCAGATGGGTGCAGACTTGGTCTTAGATTGAATGGCCAGACCCTGTCCCAGCCAGATGAAGGTGGAGGCAAACCAGGAGTTCATTAGGGAACATGAAAAACTTTTACTTGCTTTTGGTACTTTTGCTGCATTTTTCTTTCCTGATGGAAGGGAATACAGGGCAAACAGTAAGAGCTGTCAGCAGTACCTCAACCAACAGTGTTCTGATCTGGGTGTCTCTGTAGTCAATACTGATGTTTCTAGGTGCTTTGTCTCCACAATCTCCACTATTTTTGGTCTCTGCAGTAATGCTGAATACTATATTACCTTAAATAATGGCAGAAAAGGAAAAAAAAAATGGACCTCTTTCATGCAGATTGATGATGAAAGTAATAAATTTTATCTAATAATGAATATCTACAGATATTAAATAGTGCAAAATAATGAACAGTCAGTTATTCTAGGTCAGGCATATGGGAAGAGAGCTGATGTCTAAAAATGGGAAAGATAAACACACTGCAGTTGTGGAGGAACTCTTTAGCCCATACAGCTGGAAACACCAGTGGTGGACCAAGTTCTCCAGGTTGGAAGAGGATTATTTTTTTGCAGGTGAGGTATAAATTGTTTATTAACAATCTCAGGTAGATTCAAAGGCACTTACCAATTTCTGTGGAGAAAATATTCCAGACATGGGTCTTTCTTTGCTTTGCACATACACATCCATCATCCTCTGGGGAGATGAGTTTGGCCTGATAAGCAAGGGAATCTGACAGCAAAACATTAATCTGAGAACAGAAAGAGAAGTGTGATGAGATAAAGATGTTGTACCATATGAAAATGGTGTTTTACTGCTAGAGGGGGTGAGATAGTCTCTGCTTATGTCCAATATAAACATTGTAGAGCATGTTTAAGGCCTGGGATGATGGTGTTAGATGAATCATCCATCAGATGTAACCTTAACAGTACTCCCTTTTGCTTCTTATGACATTCTTGATTGACATGTTAAATATCCCATGCATACATTTGATTCCTGATCAGAATATTGAGTTATGTTATGTCCAGTTGAGCTGGTGCTAATGGCTTTGAACTAATTTGCAAAGGAAACCATTGTTTAGTGGTTTTTCCTTCAGTTGCTATAAGAATACTCTAAAAATGAGGTTGCAAGATGAAAGCCTCAATAATGGAGATCTTTTTTCTAGGATGTTTAAAACCCTAGGCCTTTTATTTTGTTAGGCCAAGCTGTTAACAGAGTTTGGAAAAGAGCATTCCTAATTGTCAAACCAAGCAGAAGAAATCTAGGCTTCAGACTTTCTTCTTCTTCTTTTTTTTTTTTTTTTTTTCCCCCAGGATTTCTAGATACAACACAAGAAACAAGAAGCCAACCAGCTTTCTCCTTTTCTTTCTTCAAGCATCCTTTAAATTGTGTGTAAGGTTCCTCCATCCAGAGTTGCAATGCATCTGTGGTTTGCAGGCATTTTCCCTCCAAAGCACTGAATATTGAGAGTACAACCCCTCAGTGTCTGGGAGCGATAGAGCCTTTAGCTGGACAGAAACTCTGTAGGGCAAGTACTGGACTTTTGTGCTCCATGTTTGGGTACTTTCACCCCGGAGAGGAAGAGTTTGTCTGCTCTACACTTCTTGCTTTTCCCACTTCCTTCTGTTTGGCAAGTACAAGCCCTTCACTTCTCCACACTTTTCCGTATACATCTAAAGTAAAGAACCCACTAAAACCAACAATGGCTTACATGACTGTGGATGGTGAATGATACTCCACAAAGCACTTGTTTCCTTCATCTAATGATCTCTAGAAACAGTGCTTATACATCCATCCTAGTCACAGCTCACACAGGTCTCCCTCTGCTTTGTAGTGGCAGTGGAGGACAAATCTGGTCAGGATAATCTGTCATCAGACAGAATGAGCAGTGGATCAAACAAGAGCAGGGGCAGATCTAGTCATCTACACCAATCATTTAGCTGCAGCTTCCTTGGAGATGGGGTTAAGTCTAAGAATGAGGGCAGAAGTACACACCCTAATGCAATGATCTAGGTAGTTGAAGACATTTGCTCTAAGCAGGAAATCTTCTCCTCGGATGATAGAGTATGGCAAGGTCAAGTCCACAAAGAAAGGCTGGAAGGCAGTCAGGGTGGCAGGCGCAGATATACCAAATCCAACCAACTCTTCCACACAGAAGGCACTGGTCTTCCATTCAGTGATGGTGTCAGGGATGGTGTACGAGATGCTGGCTTTTCCAGTAGAGCTGATGGGAATGGATAAAGGACAAGTTTAGAAAGGGAAAGTTTCATATACCTTGTTTCTCACTAGAGGCTACGGGCTTTGAAAATCAGCACTATCCCTATTCTGTTTGCAGAAATCCCACATCCATGTCCCCACAGAACTTATCACCCAAATCTTCTGAGAAAAGTCCATTTGAAAGTTCTTCTGCCCATCATTTCCCTGAGTTTTGAAAGAAAACTCAGAATTTTCATTTTGCAGAATCACATTTTAAATAGAGGTGACCCTCTTCCTAGGAAGGGAGTATAACTCATGGTACACACATTGTGGGAATAGATGTCCTTGGGAACAGAGTAATTTTACCATGGAAAAGAAGAGGGCAGGTGGTCAGGTGGTGATTGAAAAAGCTACATCTTCCAGGCCAAAAGGTAAGAAGAGGTGGCAAGGAACTGCCACTTTGCAGGACATCAGGGGACACGCTTAGTAACAATTAAAAGCAAGGCAAAGAGGGCAGTACTCAGTTAAGAGAGCAATACTCACTTAATTAGGAGAATATCCCAAATCCAAGTTTCAGGGAAGAATTGCCGAATAGTCTCAAGGACAAGTCTCTTCTCACGTTCCTCTCTAGCAACTTCAGCTAGTAAGAAAATAGGAATTCAGTCAGATCAGGTTTGTATAACAAAGACTCTCAGAAAGGACAGGTTTTAGCATGGTCCAGTATGAAGGATTATTAGCTTTTACTCCTTTCTTTCTGAGACTATTGGTAATGCCACACAAATATTAATTAATGCCACTAATGTATCTGTGAGTTAGGTATAACCTGGTATCACAGAGAAAGAAGACAGTGCTTTGTTCTGCAGATATGAGTATGAGACCTAGAACTAGAAGTCAGGTCATTTGGCTCTTAGATCTACTGTCACACTGTCTATTCAAACAAGCTCTGGTAAAAAGAGGATCAGTATAAACAGTGTTAGTTTTGTGGGACATTTTACCAATTGCCAACACTTCCTAGCATGAAACTGGACATGAGTCAGAAGTGTAGACTTGAAAGGCTTTTTTGGGGATTGGCCATTATCCTAAGCAATTTCATTCTGTGCCGGACCAATGTTCAGTATCAGTACCAATGTGTTGCGTAAGTACTGTCCATATCCATGTCACGTGAAGATCATTTAAGGAGTAAAATAAAATCTCTTTCCTGTCCCCTATGTTACCCGATGATTTGACATGGTGTGAAGAAGCCATGAATCCTGCATTCAAGAAGTACGGTGGAGGTCTTACAGTCTCACTAGTACACACAGCTGGTTGCCGAACCTTTGAGTTGGTTAAAAATTTAATGCCCATATCCTGTAAAAAATACATTTCAGGGTTAGCCATAACCATACTGTAGCTGAGGTTTATTTTAGTCCTCCCTCTTTCCCATTACTGCCTTCCCACCACAGAGATGCCCAGAGACATCTATGCAGAGACCTGCAGGACCTTTATGCATGCTGGAGAATCACAGTAAGCGCCAGAGCCAATTGAGAATAGATGTCCATGAAGAGAGTTTGTGGTATATGACTTTTAGTAAAAGTTGCATTTGCAGAAATATCTAAAGCTACTCACTTCAACAGACTTAAGTAGTGTACAGAACATTTACCCTGAGGAAATGATATACATCTGGGCCTAATCCAGACATTACAGGTGTGTAATACAAGCCTTTGTGAAAGATGTTGTCAGGTAAGACACAGGGATCTTGGGGGTCATCTTCTAGATTGAGGCCATTGAAGATGTAGCCTTGAAAGTCTTGCAGGGGATGTAGGCTGTATATCTGTAAGGGGGAGGGAAACACACAACTCGTGTATGTGGAAAGATCAATTCTGATTACACCATCAGGTTGCAAGTTCCCAGAGCTGAGATGTTTGAAACAATACTCTGTTTCCTGGATTGAAAACTGGCTGAACGGCTAAACCCAGAGGGTGGTGGTCAGTGGCATGAAGTCTAGTTGGAGGCCAGTAACTAGTGGTGTACTCCAGTGGTCAATACTGGGTTCAATCCTGTCAAATGATCTGGGTGATGGGGCAGAGTGTATCCTCAGCAAGTTTGCTAATGACACAAAACTTGGAGTAGTAGCTGGTATACCAGAGGGTTGTGCTGCCAGTCACTGGTTAAACCAAATACCACATGAAAGAGAACTTCCATCTGTCAAGAAACAAGGGCTGTGTATTGCCTATTATAGCTGGTTTATGAACAGCACATGAAAAAGGCAATGGCAGTCTAACACCATCTAACAGTCTCAAGTGGTAAGACACTGCAAGGGAGGAGGAGGAAGCAGTGCCTCAGGGGAAGGACACAATCACAGAATCATTTTGGTTGGAAAAGACCTCTAAGATCATCGAGCCCAACCATTAACCCAACACTGCCAATCTACCTCTAAGCCATGTCCCTGAGAACCTCAACTATGCATATTTTAAACTCCTCCAGGATGGTGACTCAACCACTTCCCTAGGCAGCCTGTTCCAGTGCTTCACAACCCTCTCTATGAAGAAATTTTTCCTAATATCCTATCTAAACCTTCCCTGGAGAGGGGACACTCCATGTTAGGCCATTCAGACATACATGCGTTTGGGCAGCTCACCATTTCTGCAGACAGTTCTGTCTCAGACTTCAGGAGCAGCACATTCTGATCCACTGCACTCACAGCACAGAAGGAGTTGGGAGCAGCTTCAATGACTAAACTGACTTTGGAAGCTGAGTGCATCTGCTTTTCAGAGAATTGCAACTGGACCTGAAATTTATCAAACAGATATTGTTATGGCTCATCCCTTCTGCTCGGGGCTGCTTTGGATGTGTGTGTGAATGGAGGGCAAGAAGAGGAGTAGAAGCTTCTGTTAAAGGACAGATAGTCTGTGTGGAGAAGAGCATCTGGTCTCCACTGGCTCTGCTGTCCAGGCCTCTGCTATGATGGGTGCTTAGGACTCCTGTAATGGGTGTTTTTGGACTCCTGTAATAGTTTAAATGAAGCCTACCTGAAGTGATTTAAAATGAAGTGTGATTCTGCCATATTCTGTTATTAAATCAAATCTTATTATAACACAGACTGCGTGTAAAAAACACTACAGTGAGCAAATCAGATTTTTACTAGATCCATGGATCACCTTAGGAAATACAGAACAGATTCTGGTTTGTATCTATTCACACATGTTAGAAAAGACAGAACAAGCAGGAGGGGAAGACCACGTCAGGTAAGTGGAAACATTTTACTGAACCTCATTTGTTTTGTCTTCTCCCAATGTGTCATGGGGCTTTTTAGCTGAAAATTAGAAAGGCCAGAAGACCTGAAGGTTAGAAAAATCTTAAAGGTGAAATCTGATTTCAAAATCACAGAGGAAATTGTTTCAGTGGAGAAAGCATAGGAAAACTCAAACTGTAGGTTGTGGTTTTTTGCTTCTTTTCTATATGTATTTAGTTCTGGTAAACACAAATTGTGTTTTTCAACAAAAAAGTGTAAAAAATTACATTAAATTTTGAAGTGGGATAAGACTAAAGTGTCTTCGCTCTGCTAAAGAACAGTCTAAGCTAAATAAGACACTAATATAGTTCAAGAAAGGCAGGAACAATCTGGGGGTAGTGCGGGCTTCCTGAAAAGTAGATTTTAACATTAAAAGAGGATTTACCATTTGACAATAACATCAGGAGGTGGTGTTAGAGGAGACACATAAGGACAGCAGACTAATCCTGAGATAAGTGGGTGGAAACAAGAAATAAAACTGGAAATCTGTTGTGAATGTGTGCACAAAGAATTTGTATTTATCTGACAGCAGGTAAGACTTGCTGTATCTAAGTGTTTCTCACCTTGTTTTTGAAACACTTCTCAACTGGAAATCGGACACTATCTGCTACCAGCTCCCGGGCAGGGTGTAAAGTATATACCAGCAACCGAAGGGATGGAGCCATTTTTTCATTGACCATAAGTGGGATCATGAAAGTGCCAGTTTGGTCTGTTAGAACAGAGAAAGGGACCAATAAGGAGAGAAGTGCAAAGATCTGCTGCAGTAGTAGCCATCCTCAACTGGCATATAGCTATACCAGTCAGTGAAGCAATCTACTTAGATGATAAACTGAAAAATACTGGATTTGCCAGGAGATAACATGCCTGGGTTTAGATCCAGATGCTCTCTGATTTATTGTGGATTTGAACAAGTGGCGAGATTCAGATAGCCCCCTACGACAGACACTCTGCATTCCCTACATTATCCTTTGGGAAGATCTTTACAGGACACTAATTCTTAACTCATATCAAATGAACTAGTTGCTGGACTAAATATGACTTTATTGTGATTCTAGTGGTAGTGCTAGTATCATGCACACATGCATGGATGGAGACAGATACAGCCCTCACAATAGCTGCTGAATACATCCAGGAAGTCTTTCCTCAGTCCTCAGTTCAACTATCCCCCAACACTTTTTTTTAATGCAGAAACATGGATTAGCCACTTAACTCACCAGCTTGGATATTAACTTTAATTTCCCCTGTAAGGACAATCTTGCCTTTTGCCATGCCCTGTGCAGAAAAGAGCAACACATTGTGGGTTGGTAGAGGTTGTCTGAGAAAACAGCAGTCAGGTTTAATGTACATTGACAGGACAATCAAGGCATGTATTTCAAATGCTTGAACAGCAGCCTTAGGGCATGCTGGGTGCTGCCACTGCTACTGTTGGGGTCCTTGTCACTGATCAGGAAGCAGAAGGAAAAGGAAGAGAAAAGGGAGGCAGAGAATACCATAAAGAGTTTCTAGGAGGGGACAAGAAACCTGGCCTGAGACATTGTGAAGGTGGTTCCTTACTGTGAAATGGCATAACATGGCAAGAAATGGAGTTCATTTTTCCTGAGGGGGTAGTTTTGCAAAACCACCTCTATTTGTTTCTGTCCTTGGGTTGTTGGCTGAGTGCTGGCTGGTAAACCAAAAGATGGAAGAGCACTCACTGCCCTGATTGCTGTGGATGGACTGGCACATAGCTGCCTGGTCAAACCCTTTCAACAAACCATGCAACAACCGCACACTCACTACATAGTAGAAATTTATGGTGTTGATGCTCTTGTATCCTTCTGTATTCAAGATATAGTGCACAGTGATCATCCTCTTCTTCCCACAGCTCAGATCTTTCCAATAAGGCTCAATCCTCACAAAACTGCTAGTCCAGGAGTAGAAGCGCTGGATGAAGAGAGACGCATCAGGATAAAAAGGCTCTATCCAGCCTTCAGAGTGACACTGCTCATTGGTTTTATAAGTTGCCTGATCGGGAGAGGGAGTGGGGAAAAAAAGGAAGATAAACATAGGTCACTAGGGAAAACATCACATACTGACATCAGAATGATTAGTTCACACAATGCATATATTTAAGAATGGCATCTAAAGCGAAACTGTTAAGGAAAAAGTAGCAAAATGATCTTGCAGCCTTGCAGCAGGCCATTGCATTGCAACTGCTGTTTTCCTCACTTCTTTTGAGAGCATTACAACATTAAATAAGCTGGACAAAGCACAATTTTATTACCAGAATTCAAACCTCATCTCATCTTTTGCAGGTTTACTTTGAGAGATGTAATCTCTCTCTCTGTCTCTATTCAGCCTTGTTTTATACTCACTCTCAGGTTGATCTCAGGATCAAACATTTCAGATGTGTCAATGCTAAATGGTGCAACTCCATTATTATCAGTGGTGAAGTTGTCCACATTCTTGTTATTGACAAATAGCTGAATAACCTCATTGGAAATAGGAGAGTTGTCTTTGCCTACCAGTTTGACCTGTAGAAGAGAACATGAGACATGTTCAGCAAATTATCTTTCTGTATGTGGATACTAATGTTTTGCACTCCTTTGCTCTCCACACAGTAGAATTCATTTTTCTTCTTAATTCAAAGCAATAATTAAGAACAAAAATGGCCGTCTTCACTTTCTGGCAGCTGTCTCAGCTATCTTACGAGGTTCAGAGCAGGAACTTCCTCAGCATCTGCTACATCATTGATAATGTTATTTTGTAGAGCAAGAACTCACCTCTTCCCTGGTCAGTCCCTTCTGATTACAAATTCCCAGTTTAGAGATATACTTCCTTTCCTCTGTTTCTTCCTTTCTTAGTCTTGAGAGTCTGCTGCTGATACCTTTAAGTATCAGAAGGCCTTTTCTCCAGATCTTTGTTTTGAACACTTTTCTGATTCTGTCCTTACTGCCTCTGGTGTTTATGTGTTAAACATTTAAACTACTACTACTACTAACAACAATAATAATAATCATAAAATAACAGATACCATTAAGTAAATTCTAGGTTGCTAGAACAGAGCATTCATTTTGAGTTATTTTCAGAAAAAGGCGACAGAAGTAATAAAATACTAAATACAAGCTTAAGAGAATGACTATCCTCACTGGGCAGAAACAGCATGGAGACAAACGACATCTGAAACAAAAATAACAATAGGGAACTAAAAGTATTCAGGTGGATGCAACAAAAGTGAAGGCATACAACATGTAGCCAGCAACAAATGCTTCATAGTGCGGGGAAAGAGCATAAATAGCATCTGGTGGCACCAGGACAGGTACCGGGATTTGCTGCATTTTGAGAAAGTATGAGTATCAGTGGCTTCCAGGCAGTAGTTCCCTGATATGATCCTCAAGTGTTTGTTGTTGTTGTTGTCTGTGTGTGGGTTTTTGTTTGGTTGTTTGTTTGGGTTGTTTGTTTGGGTCATCCAAAGGGATGACCATGGCAATCTCTTTACATGGAGTTATAGTACTCAATGTGACAGTTTATTGAGTCTTGACAGGACTTTTCACAATGGAAATTCAAAGACATGGATTTTGGAGATAATGTATAAATGAAACTGGCAGCATAGTAGCATGTGCTGCGGACAGGCAAGGAGGGAATAACAGGAAACAACATAATTAGAAAATATGCTAGAGTTGCATTATTGATTAATATAGATGCTAGAGCAACTAAAAAAATTGGGAGAATACAGAGAAAAATGAAGAATTTGTTTCTAAGTTGCACGAGAAGGTTATCTAGAAAGATATATTGGTGAGGCAGCTGAACATGCAAGACAGTTGTAGACTGAGAACCAATTACTTTGAGGAGATTTTCAAGAACTATTAGCTGCCAAAGCTTTGTATCAATTGACATAGTACAAGAAAAAGGCGTGTACACAAGTGGGAAAGAAAGTAAAAAAATAATTTCAGGAGATAGTCCTTCCTGGCCTTCATTCTGTGACTGACTATTAGGAGAATAGTGTTTGTGACAAAGCTAGAAGTCATGTAGGGAAAACCATTAATCTAAAAAGAGATTAAAGAAATGTATGAGTCTGGAAGAGACTTTTCAGAGAGTGCAGGAAGAAATCATTACTATGATGAGTTTCAATGCTGAGCAGTAGAACACAGCTAGGAGATCACCTCTAGCTTTTATTTGTTCGTTTGTTTCAAAATGTGAATAACTGTAAAGTCTTTGAATTTAAACTTATATTGTAATCGTCATGGACTTTTTTGTTTGTGTGTGTGTGTGTGGTTTGGTTTGGTTTTGGTAGGTTCGGTTTTTTTGCACAAATGTGAAGAACCTGCCTGAAACTGTCATCAGCAGTTTTATCTCTGAGATGTGACATTCTAGACTTCTACCACATGTCTTTCAGCATGTTTAACCTCTAGCACGTGTGAGAATGTGTGTGTTTGAGGAACTCACTGTGGCACATCTCCCCAGGAAACCTGTTGACCCTCATTCTCCAGTAAGGAGTGGCAAGGTACACAGCAGTCTGAAGAACAGAGTGGGAGTGGAAACCAAGTGAGAAAGTTATATAGACTTCTCCCAGAGGGGGGAAAAAAAAAATCTTTCAAAGACAATGTCTTCTCTTCTTTCAGTGAGGCTGGTAAGATGTTCCCTTATATTTTCTCATGGAAAAAAAGCTAAACTAAAGGAGAGAGAGATACTTATCCCTACCTTTTAAACTGCTGACAGAGTGATGTGGCGTTTGTCATGAAACATACAACAGTGAAAAAGTTTTTTGAGACAGGAATAATTGCTATTTTCTTATTTTTTTTCCTTAAATTGCTTTTACTCTTTCTTCCTCATTTTTTTTCATTCATCTCTGGCTGTCATATGATGGTCAATTCTGAAGGGATAGGCAGTGATTTCTATCAAGCTTAAAAAGTGAGTTAGAAAAATGCCAGTTAACGGATTGTTTTGATTGAAAGCATTTCTGGCAGAATCAAACTTAGAATAAACTAATACTCTTCAGTATTCAGAATTACCAACAGAGCACTGTATGTAAAGAAAAAGCTTTGGGAGAACACCCGCACTCCAAGCAGTCCCCCAAATGTTCCCATCAACGTTGTCATGTTATACCTGTCAGTCATCTTCAATGCAAGCTCTCTATGCCCTTGCTTACCTGTCCAAAGTAAGGAATTCCTCTTCTGTAGTGGCGATCCATGTTCTCGAACTCTATACTGCTCATTATCCGAGTTATGGAAATGGACTGAGTGGCTGTAAGTTGCAGGCCTGTAAGACACATCCGGAGTCAAGAGAAGATATACTTTGTCTTGCATATGGCTTCATCAGAGTTAACGTTTGCCTAGAGATGGTCACAGCGCTTATAAAATGGATCTTCTTCAGGAAGACAACTTTGTACTCAGCAGGCAGAGGCTGAGTATCTCCTACTCTCCTTTTTGACCACAACACTGATGCTGTTTCTGACTGTTGAGAAGGGATTACCTGTTCCTTTCTCTGTGACAATGGCTTTCACATCAAGATTCCTCAGGTAACCAATGCGATTTAGCTCAAAGGTGTTGGAGCTGAAAACCTGGGAGAGGCAACCCTCTGTCTCCAGCTGTGAAAAGGGAAAAAAAAAAATCCTGTTACCAAGGATCACTGCTCTCAATGGAATACACGGAGCCTTCTTCAGTGAGTGATGTCTTTTCCCCCTACTTTTAAGGTGATTTATACAGGACAGATGGAGACATCACTGTCTACACTTTTTACACGGGAAACTGAGACATGAGGAAGGAACTCAGATCTGTGGGAAACCAAGAAGAGAAATGAGCTATCTTGAGTTCCTAGCTAGTGATCTAAGCAAATAGATGAGTAGAGTGAAGTGAAGCAACAAAGAGAGAAAGAGAAGTGTGATGAGCAAAATGAGAGAAGGAAGAACACAGGAGAGAGGACAAGCACAAAGAAGAATAATAATTACATATCATACATCTTTGGTAAATGATTGACAAACTGGCATTTTCTTGCACCTCCCATATGAATCAAAATCCCTGCACACGCTAAGCTGGACTTTCCCTTCAACAGGCTGGCCATAGGTGTACCTAGGGGAAGAGGAAATAGGCCCATGAACTGATGCTTGAAAAATTGACTTAAGCTAATATATGCAGGAATAGACCCAAACCAAGCAGTGAGCTGGGAAGCCACAGAATGGAATAGTTTAACAGGCTTTTTCATAACTCTCCTGCTGTTACAAAAAGATAATACGACTCAGAAGTTTAAGTATTAATGAGTTCTATTTACCCCTGAACCCATAAAGCAAAACGACACCTTAAACATAAAAAAAAATACCTCTATGAGCGTGATGGACAGACATAGCTACTGACCAAATTATGACTGTTATCTCCACTCTTCAGCTTAGACTGGAGTTCTAGACTCACTGAAATCAAAGCAAATCTCCTCATATCTGCAAGGGTATAAGGATTTCAACCCAGATTCAAAATTATGAGATCTTGGTGTTAGAGTAAGCAAAATCCTGAAGGACTAAGCTTGGAGGGGGAGTTAAAGACAGCTAAAGACAGTTAAAGACAGACCCCTGCTGGAATTTACAATGCTGTGCTATATGAAGGTCTCTCTCTGAAATGGATTATTGGAAGCGGACACATTCCATTTTAGCAGTCTATCACTCAAAATATTTATTCAATCCACCAAACATCAGCTGGAAGAGAATATTCATACAATAAAATGACACAAGCACACAAGTAAATGAAAGCTTCAACCACCAAGTCAACACTGACCAACCTTTTCTGAGGCCCTATTTATTTTTGTCTTTTCTCTAAGCTCTGTCTCTTTCCCAGTCCTTGGGAAGTTCTTGCTCTTTATCATATTTCCTAACCACTCTGCACCTGGTACTTACACTCCACAGACTTTCACTGTGAACTCTGAATCCAGGACTGTAAGGCTTTCTGGTGCAGTGACTGTGACATCAAATTTCGGCAACACTAGGACAAAGAATGAAAAGAAAAAAACCCAATACTGGCATATCGTAAATTTGCAGGACCTCCTGAAATGAAAGAGAAAATGAGAATATATCATCAGTGTTAATCACAGATGGAATGGGATCTCAGAATGGGAGTGCCAACATTGTCGAGAAGTGGCCTGACCTGTGAAGGCTTACTAACATATTTCTACAAAGCTTTGAAGAGAAGTCAAGACTTACGAGGTGAATCCTGTGAGGTCTAGATGACTTGCAGAGTTTTGGTCAAGCAAGTTCATGGACATGGCTAGGAGAAGGTTAGTTTGTCACAGTGAAATTTGCAATCAACTTACTGATTTGTTGTATAGATTATTTTCCTAGCTGAATTTGTGCAAAATGGTTAATTTTTGTTCTTTGACCTTTTACTGGTTTTGTTTGTTTGTTTGTTTCCTTTCCATTTCTTAATGACAGCTAATGGAAGTTTCTTTTACCAGGAATCTGTTTGAAGTTTTAGCGATCAAAAGGGTTCATTGAAAACAATGGGTAGCATTTACCGTATTGCTCCACAAGGAATGAGTGATTTGTTTTATCTCCTGACTTCTTTACTACGACAATTTTGTAGTTCCCCAGGATAGGCTCTTCTGTTAGTGGGAATTCAATCTGGATAATGTTCACCTCTGACGTCACATTTTGCCACTGAAAGATCCTGTTGCCTCGTGGATCCTGAAGAAAAAAAGAATACAGACTCAGATTATTTACCTTGGAAATCTACTGCTACTAGAACATTAAACCAGAAACAAAGAAGGAAACAGGGAAAGTTGATTTCTGTTCATAAACAGCACTTGAGTTACAAAAAGTTCTACCCCAAAATAACTTGAACAAACTGGAGGAGGTGGAGGGGAGTTAAAGGCACACATAGGAACAGTACAGCTTTTGACTGCTGAAATTAACATAGGCATGGTTTCCATGTTAGTAAGGTTTAAACAGCATTCTAGGATTTTATGAAGTTTCTGTTACTTTCTGCCAGTGTACTCAGGAGGAAGATTTGGCTATGTGACACATACAAACCAACGTAAACACACGTGCCTTACAATTTTAGATGCATAACACAGTACAAAGAGAAAAAAAATTCTTACCTGAATTGCAATCAAGGGATACTGAAAGAGTAAAAAACAAAGTGAGAGAAGAGATTAGGTGGCTGAACAAACAAAATTTATTTTTCTGTAGGACTGTGAGAAATGTATAAAAAATAATCAGTATAATACCAGTAATCACAGATCCTAATCTTTTATTTTAATCACTTTAATAGCACATTTACTTCAATAAGATTACATGAAAGGAAGAGATAGAAATGTTGGGGCAGTTTCTGTTCATACTGGATTTAATGCAGAGCAGCTGAGTAGTTAGAGTTGTAAAGGTGCATGTAAACCGTGATTCAGGCTTCTTTGATCTTATATTCTTGCTCTGCTTATTAACACTAGCTCTTTGGTAATATTGTGCTGTCTTCTGCATTACAGCCACATGAGAGGTGGCCGGTAAATACCCTTCCATCTCTTGGCTTATGTCATATAAACATAAAGACAGCTTGCTGGCAACGAAAAAGTACCTCTGGTGAGATAAGGGATTGTGGTAACAACTTCCGTTTTCATTTCCCCATTTCTAAAATGAACAAAGTACCAGGTGGATGACTTAAGAATTTTTGCAAGCAACAATTGCTGAACGGTAATAGCAGGAGATTGAACTGTGGGCTTTCTGGTCAGAGCTAAAATAATGTCTGCAGCAACAAAGTGGAGGGGTTTTTGAGCCTCTGTCCCAGCAACAGCAGGAGCTGTTGTGTCAGGAATCCAACCTGCTACACACTTGTACTCTTCCCTGTGACTCTAACGTAAGGGAGGCTTATAGCTTGTTCTTAGGAAATCATATTAATTATTTGGCATTTAGATTCTTCAATATCTCATTTTATCCACAGCAACTGTTTATCTAAACTTTGAGAAGAGGTTGTCGCCCAGTAATTTTAAAAACAGGGGAATATTACTGGCTACTTACCATCTCCTGAACAGGTTTAAAATTGAAATCCAGGGCAACAACACGAAACATCACTGAAAAGACAAGGAACAGGTTGCTGGCATTTGTAGTAGTTTGTATGGCTGAGTAGTAGTAGTAGTAGTTTGTATGGCTGAGCATGATGTTTTGCATTCATTAGTACTCCTAGTTTCACCGGATCTTATAACGGTCCCATTTGCACACGATGCATGTAATAAAATACATCTGAAGGTAAAAGAATCCAACACAGACTTTGCTGAGGGGACTTTTTCCAAGCATTGAGTTCTCACATTCTTTCGTGAAAGTTTTCTTAATGTCAGAGAAAATGGATGACCGAATGAATAAGAACTCCTATGCAGGTCATGCAGTCCCCACTGACAGTCCTAACTCTTTCAGTGGACAGCATGATGTAGGCAAATTTGTTCCTCTTAATTTCCCCCTCTCTAAAGCAAGGTTTGTTGCTTTGAACATATGAAAGTTCCAAATATCACTGGAAGTAGGTGCAGTGTCAGTTTTTCATAATGCAGTGTAATTCCTCTTGGTTCAGTTTGTTCTCATCTTGTACAGTTTTGTTGTTGTTGTTGTTGTTTTTTGAGTTGTGTGGGGGTTTTTTTGTTTTGTTTTGTTTTGTTTTTTTTTAGCAGGAGGAAAACTAAAAGGAGAACAATGAGCTGCTGCACAAGGAAAAACATAAAAACATGTTTCAAAAATGTCCTTGTAAATTGTTACATTTTCTTAATTTAATTTAATCTACTGTTTCCCTCACCTCAAAACCAAGTCATCTGACAAATAATCAAGACTTTTTTCATTAATACCTTGGTGGCACCACATTCTGATCGGTAAACTTTCCTTCATGCTATGTATCTATGTAGATAGAACACATCCCTAAATAAAGTATAGCTGATCCAGTCTAATAGCTATATTATTGGCTGACCTCTGGAAGGAACTATTCTCCTAGTGTTTCCAACAGTGTTCTAGCTGTGTGCTAGAAACCTTAAAGCCTAGAAATTAATTAAGAAATGGATCTAGATATATGGTTCTTTGCATACATGGAGCTCTGTTTGATGGCCGGATGAGAAGTATGGACAGGGGAAGAGCTGAAGAGCAGGAAAAACAACATGAAAAAATAAAGTCCAAAACCATCGGAACCCAGAAGGTAAATAGCATGATTTTGTGCTTAAAAACTTATAATTAATCTTAAAATAATGGATTTCACTGTTAGTCTTCAGACTGTCTTTGATGCTGACCAGCATCACAGATAGAAGAACTGTTTTATGCCAGGCATTTAAGTAGTGACCTAGTCACCTCTTTCCATTATCTTGACCTGTCACCATTAATGAAACAGCAACAGTAAAAGCTCCCCCTTTCCATCAGAGGGGAGGAAGGGACAAAGAAAGTAATAGAGACTGTGGGATGAGAGTCTCCTGCCATCCTGAAGATGACTCTTTGAGTTCCACAGGAAATACTTGCAATGGTTTTAAGAGAAGCTGGTAAAAGAACTGCAGGAACTGAAGAAACTGCCTATGCTGTAGCTGAGTCTGAAACACACTCATCAGAGAAATTCTGTCTGAAGAAATCACTTCCTAAAAGACATGTTATAAACTAAATAGATATTCACCACTCTGTCCTGGTTTGTAGATAGGTTTGTCTGTCTGCACGAAGACAATGCTCTCCATGTTCCAGATCATCACTGACCGCCGCTCTTCTAGGCTGACTGTGATACCCTTGGCAGAGAAGGAAATGAAAGCCAGTGGGACAGAACTGACAGGAACAATCTGTGAGGAAACAGATAAACAAGCAGGGGTTGCTATTCTTGAAGTCATTTTCACCAGAGCCTGTTGAACAGCTATGCCTGTGGCCTGGGATCTTGCAAAGAGACACCCATCTCACTTCTACCACCTACTTCACCTTCCATCACCTTTCTTGGACCTTTCTTATTTCTTATGTCTATTAAAAATACCACCTTGTTTGTTACTATATATGTCTCCTCTGATGCCCTTTCCCTTCAACAAGTCTTATTTCTTCTGTTGCTTGTTGCTCTCTTCTGCTCTCTGCTCTATTTTTCTTGTCCCTCCTTACATTTCTTCTCCATTAGGACATAAATTAAAATTAATTTACCGTGAAGTTGAAGCACTGTAGGCCACTGCTTGCTGTCATGGTTTTCTCAAAAATAGTAGTGTTAACAGCACCATATTCTAGGATGACTCTGACGGATATTGTCTCATTGAGATCAAGGAACTGCAGGCAAATCTGACCTGGAGAGTCACTTTGGAGGACAGCAGGCACCATCAGGACATACTGCCTGTGAGATCCAAATATTAAAGTGACCACAACATAGAGAAAGGAGAAACAGCCTCAGCCAAATGAAGCAAATACAAAACATTGATATTATTCAGTACGTACTGAATGGTTTAGATTAAATGCAGGACACTCTGCCAGTGCCTTTCACTCTTGCCCTGCAGCTCCCAGCGAGCCCAGCCCTGGATGCCCCAGACAGCTCTGACAGAGCCCCCCACTCTTGCCCTTTTGCTCATTATCTGAGTCCTGGACCCACCTCATTTTAGCAAGTATGCTGCTGTTACTACTGCTATTATCTTTTCTGAACACACAGGTCAACTCCTATAGAAGTTCTGCAATAGGCAGAAAGTCTGCTTCGCATTAAATGAGAACCATTCACTTGTCATCCACTTTCCAGCTTAACTTAGCTCTTCAGATATAAAAGATGAGTCCTGGTAGTATATAATACTTGAAGTAAAATTAGTGGCACTAATTATCACTGTCTTTAAAGCCTTATCTTGAATACTATTAGTAATAATATGGTAGTTCTTACGGCTCAGGTTCCTTTGCAGCTGTTACATGCAGGAGAAGAATAGCCAAAAGAAACTTCAGCCACATTTTTCTCACTGGGAAACAGAAGGAAGAGATAAGCTCTCTTCCCAATAAACACTTCATTGCCTACTAGTTTAACAGCTCTACAACTTTCTTCACCAAGAACTCCAGAGAAAAGGAGTTGGCCCTTCAACTCCTCCCCATCTCCTTCCTTAGATGTTAGTGCCTTTATAATTGCAGCAAGGGGTGGAGATCCCAGTCTATTCCACTGCTTGCAGGAACCTCCCCTAACCCTACTACAACCAAAACCAACCCACTGTCTTCAGACTGTAACACTTTATGGCAGTTGTCTGAACTTGTCTACACAAAATATCTTTAGTGGTCTTGTTTTCAAGGCAACACTCTTACTTTTTACACTGAAGCTTGGCACAGCATAGAAAAGCACAAAGTGACCTAAAGCAGAATAAGCCTGTCCAACCAGATAAACATTTGAGAGTTTTCCCCATGGTTGTTGAAATTTACCATCTGGATTGACAGTCTGGGTGAAGTAGACTGACTTTATACTTTGACATCTGTTTCTGGTTAAAATAACGTATTGGTCTCCCTTTTCCCTTGCTTCATAAGTATTTTGAATATCACTGAAATGGAAATGGGATAATAACGCAGCCAGAAACAGAAGGAGAACGGAAAGGACCTAATTGTTTCTACCTTAGCTATTGAGCACTTTACAGTGTTGTTGAAGTTTGATTCATTTCAGCTTGAATTTAGCCAGTTGATGGATCCATGTAAATTTGCTAGTGCCCCAGGTTTCTTGTTTGCATACTTGTGTGGAAACTTTTTCTTTTTTTTTTTTTTTTTTTTTTTAAGGGAGAAAAAAATCTGCTTTCATCTAAAGAACTTCTTTTAGGATAAAGAAAGATTACCTCCTTTTTTTGTTCTCTTGTGTTCTTGAGAGAATACAAAGCATTCTGTGTGTTGCTCCTCACAAGAAAAGCAATGTTGTTTGATAACTGTAATTTGGTTTTTTCCATTCGTATTGGTACTGGGTCTGGCCAGGATGAAGTTATGAAGTCAGTTTTCTTCATAGTAGCCTGTATGGAGCTGCACTTCACATTTGTGGCTAGAACAGTGTTCATTACTCACCAGTGTTTTGGCTGTTGCTGAATGGTACTTGCACAGTGTCAAGGCTTTTTATCTCCCCTACCTCCCATCCAAAAGTTAGCAGGCTGGAAGTGGATGAGAGATTGAAAAGGGACACAGCTGGGACAGCTGACCTATACTGACCAAAGAGATATCCCATACCAGATGACATCATGCTCAGCAATAAAAAGTAAGGGAAAGGAGGAGGAAGGGGAACATTTGTGGTTACGATGTTTGTCTTCTGAAGCAACCACTACATGTGCTGAGGCCCTACTTCTCTGTAAGTGGCTGGACATCTGGCTGACAATGGGAAGTAGTGAATAAATTCCTCTTTTTGCTTCTCTTTCACATACACCTTTTGCTTTCCTTATTGAGCTGTCTTTATCTCAACCCACCAGTCTTTTTGCCTTCGTTCTATCACCCCATTCCCAGGAAAAGGGCAGTGAGCAAAAGGTAGGGTGGGTTCTTTGCTGCTGGCTGGGGTCAATCCACCACTGTATGTTATTAACGTGATTAAATTTTGTAGATCTGAAACCAGAGAGATATGGCTTCAAAGGCTGACTAACTGCATGGGAGCATGCTTTTCTCTAATCTCCCAATAGGTTGTGTGACTGTCTCTTCTGGTTTCTTGCTAGCATCTGAGCAGGCAATGGTAGCACCTGCCACATAGGGCAGCTATGAAACTGTTTTCACCCATGTCTTCAGATTTTTACAGAAGTGTCAAACCATATGAGAACAGGGCAGCAGTAACAGGTGGTCCCCCAGAGGTGGCATGCTTTGGTTGCTTCGACCACAGAAAACAGTCTGATGTTCCTCTCTGAAAGCCTGGCTCTCTGTCATTTCTATTAAAGAGGGTCTCTACCAGCTTCTGCAGCTTGGGAATTTCATTAGGGATCAGGCTTGATTCACTTTGCAATGAGATACCCCCCACCAGGAGCTGTCAAGAACAGAAAATAACTGACAAAGGCTTGAACTTGAGTTGCCATTGTAAAAAAAATAGATGATCAGTATTGCATGTTCTTGTTCTTCCTGGCTTTCCCAGGTAGTTATGAATTTATTGCAACATAAGTAATTATTCATACCAAACAAGCCAGTTTGATAAATGTCACAGTCCACATCCTTATGCAGCAAGAAGTTTTCTGAGGCTACTTTTTAAAATTGAATCAAAAGATCAAGTGGGTTAGGTGACATTCAAAGGCTGTAAAGATAGAAGAGGGTAGCTGTGTATAGCTTAGTCTTACAATGAACAGGTTTTTGTCCCAAATATATATTGGATTGTGGCTTTGGTAAAAAGTCCACACTTGTATCTCCAAGAATTAGCACTAGTCATGATGTCTTCTGTGCATACATGCCTTTTGAATGGTAACCAAATGTAGAACCAAACTGATCCATGTGTCCTACATCCCAGTAACTCACTACACTGGTTTAAACTCTTCACTCACCAGAACAGATAAGGTGCATCTAGTAATGAAATAAACAATAAAGTGCAATTATCTGGAACTTAGAAGTTAATAGACTAGTACATTTGCAATCAAATACCCTGGATTAAAAAAAGTCACTACATCTTATCACAATAAAGGAAACTAGAGGTCATCCCATCTTCTTGGCTATAATATACAGTCATTCGTCTTTCACAGAAATGTAAAACATTCCAATTGATAAAACAAAATGGTTTCTCTCTTTCCAGGAGATTTTGGAAGAACTTGTTGATCTTTCTGAGCATATATATTAAGAACTGTGAAGTAATGTTGAAGAAATAGCAGTATACAGATGGATTATCTTGCATTCTTGACTCCAAATGAGTTATTTGTCTGCCCAACTTCGAGTGTCACCTAAGCCATAACTTCAGACCTTAGCTAGCCTTGTTTGGTAGTAGCACCACACTTGGCTAGATCTGTGTGTTGGCAGATGGAGAGCAATGAGAGGAAGCCTTTACAATGCTAGAACAAGCTGATTGATTTAGTTAACTTCGTTAAGAAATGACCCACCAGTGCCAATTCTGGCACTTAAACAGCCCTGCTGCAGGCATAGTTAGACTTTAAAAATTGTGCCTTTATGGTTGTGGTTTGGGATATTTGAAGCACTAGATGTGTTCTATCAGTAAAAGTTTATATTTATGAATAAAAGCTCTCTGATTATGATAGACTATAGCAATACCACTCAACTGCAAGTTTTGGTGTTTTGCTTTCGTTTTCACAGTGATTTCTGTGTCAAGAAATGACCTTACCTCAAATTTCACTCACTATTCTTGCAAAGAGCCCTATTGCTTTCCTGTGGGAGTCATAAAATGGCTCTAGGAAAATTCCAGTAGTCTCTGGACCTCCATGTTTTTTCTTGTTTTTGCAGTATTTGTAGCTGCTCACATTTCATTTCATTATGGTACTACTTAATCTTGCAGTTTATTGTCATCACCCAACCATTCCTTATACTTTACTGGAGCAGTGGGGGAGAGGAGAGTAGTAATTCTGTGAGTTTGCACAGCCTAGCAGAGCAACTTTGAATGACATAGCTCAGCACTGCAGTAGGTAGTGGCATGACCTCTAGCAAAGCCAATTTGAGAAGATGCATGATTGCTGTACTAGCAGCACCCCCGCTGGCAGTCTGAGTACAACTTGGATATGTCTGCAAGACCTGTAGCCATACCTTTGTGGTGTAGACACTGACACCTTTCTTGTAAATGGGTTAATTGCTGCATTCAAAAGAGGATCATCAACAAAAATTAATTGGAAAGCACCAAAGCAATCTGTGACTTTGAATATGACTGCTTCCTATAAAACCTTCTTTAAGCATATTAGATTGTAACAATTTGCTAAGGCGTAGTAAAGGTCGAAATGCTTGGTTTGGCCCAGGTGGCTGGGGAACAATGCTAAAACATAGTAACTACAGGTAAAGTCCTGCTTAGTCAATAGGGTCTCCAGTCAAGCATGCAAGGTTTCTTTCATTGTTCTAAGACGTGGACCTTAGTAAAGCTCAGAGGATGGTAAGCTCATTAAAGAAAATAAGTATATCCCTAGAGGAGTAGTCACAGCTTGCAGTGATTTTGAAGAGTGATGGAATTTCTCTCACTGAAGTGAGTGGTGGAAGGAGAACTGCAATTTATTTCAGTGGTCTATGATGTTTTCACTCCTGGAGAATGCAATGGTGTAAAAGATGAAGATATGTGAAGGTCAGCCAGTTTCAAGGATTCTGTTATACCAGCTGATTCGTGCAAGTGTGGATGAGTCATCCAGAACCAAAACTGGGACCTTTGTTCTCCTATGTGAAAAGGTTGAGGTCTGAGCAGGAATAGCTCTGTGTTCACTAAAGTTTTAAGACTGTATTTCCTGTGCAGTTTTGGTGGCAAAAGTGCCAGTCAAATGTGGGTGAAAGTGGAATCTGACTTTTGTCACTGCACCTGCACAAGCCTGGGACTGGGTGCTGCTATACTAATGAAATTAACTTTCCTAGTTATACAGTTTGCCTGGCAGAGCTCAGGCTAAGCTGTACATACAGTGATACAGTTAGACTAGCAAGTTAGTCTGCAGTTCTTTTGGGAGTTCTTTGCAGTTTTACTGTCCTTGTATGGGCAGGACCAAGGGTTATTCAACCCTCTTTTCTTTGTGGTCTTGATAGGCATGAGCAAGGGTTGGGTTCAAATTTAAAGAAAGAAGTCACTAAAAAATATCTGTATAAGCCTCAGAAAAATCTCTGATACTTAGTAATTTCATTCTTCACAGTTTGAAATGTAAATAAAGTTTTTATCAGAGGGGGGAAGAAAATGCTTAACAAGAAGTATCAAGAGGGGAACATTTTACAAGTAATTCTGAAAACACAGGTAATTAAACCATCTCTTCTGGTAGGACAACTAGGCTGGCCTCCCTAAACTTCCCATACTAGCAATGAGCTCATGGCTGGTACTGAGAAATGATCTTGTCTGCCAAAAGCTGACACAAACTGCACACAGTGTTGCCATGTATTTGCTCTCTGGCTACCAGAAAGGCAGGCCAAAACATCTCTTTCATGCTGAAGACTGCAAAATGCATTCTCTGACCTTTCAGACTCTGAGGAAAATCCTAAACCTTTGTTGCTATTTCACAGAGACACACAAGTCTCCTC
The DNA here is from genome assembly GCF_036013475.1 of Columba livia. Lineage (NCBI taxonomy): Eukaryota > Metazoa > Chordata > Aves > Columbiformes > Columbidae > Columba > Columba livia. The sequence goes on from NW_027043810.1 coordinate 521,884, forward strand.
TCTTCTGACCTGCAACTTCTGCACTCTGCAGGTAGAAGCATTTGCTTTAAGTTCAGGTGAGAACTTGTGCCAGTCACGTGTAGAATGAAGTAGCTGTCTGAGGCTTTCATGGTGCAATGGCTTTTCTCTGCTTTAAGGAAAGCCTACTTTTTAATTTCATTCTGCAGAAATGTCTCACAAATACATTGTAACAAAAGATTTAGAAGTGTTTGAGACTGGTAGTGCCTCTTCTTTACCTTCCCTTCTCTGCACTTTTAAACAACAGAGTAGCCTTCCCTGGCTGATTGTCCTTCTTCAGAGTGATTTGTGAGGGGTCAGCCAGGAGTTTTGCTTTGCACCTGGGATCTCAGCCATCGGATTACAGAGCCTACAAGGACTTTACTGACATAATTGTACCCCTAAAGTCCTTTCATAGAGTTGCAGCCACTGTTGACATAACAGATGTGAATCGTCTCTCTGAAGAGCAGGTTGGGCTGCCTGTGAGAAGGGAACTGTGGAGGAGTAATGTCTTTACATGCTCCTTTGGACATGGTAAAATGCATGTGGCTTTGTGGTATGGACCTGGGCCAAATGAAATACCACTTTGCCAGGCTTTGTGCTTCATTTCTCAAACATGTTTTTTTGGGGGGAAATACTGTATGGCTGTTCCAGATGCTCTGATGGGGAAACTATGGAACTTGGTGTAGTCACTTCAAGGTGGTAAGATGATGTTTTAAGAGCTCATCAGAGAAACGAGACTTACATCTTCAAGAGCAGGTGCTATCTCTTCTCATTTCTTTCAATTCTGTCTCCTGTGTAGGCATGATCTTCCTAGGGCTCAGATGTGAAAAATAGAATGAGGAATGGAGTCTCTTGCAACTGGTTGATAACACCAAATGTTGGAGACTACAGTCCCTTTCTAAGTATGATGGCATTACTTTGAGCTTTTTGCCATTTACCAGTATTTAGCTTCTAAATCCTTTTTTTTTTTTTTTTTTTTTTTAATTGTAAAGACTTTTTCTTTCCACCATGACATACTAGAAATTAAACTTGTTCCAGATACATTATGGGAGGCATACAAATCCCATTCAGAGCCTGCAGCTTTCCCTTGCTTTATCTGTTATTATTATCTACTTGGCAGCAACACAATACTCTTGTGTTACCCAGTATATTAATTGCACTACTTTAAGGATCCCTCCCAGGGAGAGCCTGTTTGTGCCTTCAACCCCTGACCTTATGTCTGAAAGGTTTTTTGGATTAATTCCCCACACACAAAGGCTATTTCTGCTTTGTCTCCAGTGATAATATATTCTGCATCTGTATATTGAACTACTGAGCACTGTACAAAACAAGATGGAGGATGTGTCCTTGATGAAGAGCTGTCATTCTTCATTATCTTCTATTACCTTTATAAACAGTTGAGGCTTCCAAGTCAAGGCAAACAAATTGACCTCAGGCAAGCAGGGAGTCAGAGAAAGTCCTCATTGCATAGTTTTCCCTTTTAAAGAACTAGGTGTTTTTCAAGGCTACTGCCTCATAAATGACCAGTGCTAGGCAAAACTGTGTGCTGGAGGGCACTGGATGAGAGAGTGACTGGAGAATCACATCCATGTCTAATGTCACCCCTAGCTGCTAGCCCCAGGGGAGCGCAAGCACTTTGCCATTATGTAAAGCAGTGGCAGAGTCCTGGCTGCTCACGCCTCTGAGGAAAGCCTCCAGAGTCTCTCCTGTCATGTTCCCATGGGCTGCAGCAGATGGATCCCATAGGAACTGCTGGAAGAAGTCGAAGTGGATGGGTGACCATCTCTTACACTGAAAGTTAAAGGGAAGATTGATTCACAGCAGTTTTAGGGTTCTCGAGTATCTTTCTAACTACAGCAATAAGAGTAAGAAAACATGACTCAGCTGACTTAATTTTAAGACAGAGCCTGTCAGCTGGAAACAAAGCTTGAGGCACGTTTGGCTGTGACAATAGAGCCATGGGTCCTATCAGTCCTGTGTAGGGGCTCAGCAGACTCTGAATCCTGTCAAATCCCAGAGAGGTAGAAAGGAACATTTGCACTGGCTTTGGTAGGATCCAGACTTTGGATGGGCAGAGCAACACTGAAGCCTAGGAGAGGTGACTCCCTTAAGCTGTGCTGAACAGACAGAGTCTCTGTGATGTGCGATGGCTGCAGCCCAGGAACTGCTCTGAGTTCAGAACGCTCTAATGTTGCTTCATTAGAGATGCAGTGAGGATAAAAAAGTAAAGTCACTGTAAATCTTCTTGCTTTATCTGACAAAACTAAAATGCAGGAGCAGCTAGGCACTGTAGGATCCCCCAGATGTGCTCTCTTTATCACCTCTAGCATGCAAGGCCTCAGCCTCAACATAGTTTGCTGGCTTCTTAATTCTTCTGGCTTCTTTTTGCTCTGGCTTTCAGTAATTCTTTTTCCTTGCAGCATATACCAACAGGCTTATAATTCTTTGAGCTATTTTGTGAGCCCTCCATTGACACTATCAGGACTTTATACTCCTGGTAGAGACAGAAAAGGTCTGGAATGAGTTTGAACATAATTATTTAGCAAGCCTGTTAGTCATAACTTGAGTCCAAGGCTGACTACAAATCATGAAGCATGTTTCAGAAATGTACCTAATGTCAGAACAGAGTGACCAGCTTGTTACTGAAATGGTTGAAATACCTGTGGCCATTCTTTACACCACTTTATGCAGGGGCTGGCCTCTTCTGATAATCAAAGGTAGGAGTTGTGTACAACCAAGAAACAAGGAAGAATCTACCCCAGATAATTTTATTTAGTTTCAGTGCTCTATGTCTTCTTTCTGAGTTTCACCTAGTCTTCCTGGTCTATATAACTGTGAAAGCTAGGGGCATGTATGGATGTATGGTTTCACTTTTCCCACTGTTTACAGGATCACGTCTCAGATCATTCTAATCCGTGTCATCGCTGTTTGTTTGAGGCAAAAACAGGAGGAGCGTAACTTGAACAATGCTAAATCACTGAATCCCCTCCAAGCATTCATATTCAACCAAAGCAAGTGTCAACAAGAATGAAAAAGTCATGAGACAACAATGAAAAAAGTAATTATAGATGACTACATCAAGCCATAAATGTTAAAGGAAAGAAAACCTGCAACTTAATTGTTGTAGACAAGTTGCAGAAATCAAGAAGAGTGAAACAGAGCAAGTAATGCTGCGTGTGTTTGCTCTGGGACAGACTATGGAGCAGGTCAAATCTACTAGCTATGAGTTCACCAGAGCCTCCAGCACTGATCAACAGATTCCAAAAGGTGCTGAAGGTTTCATGCTGCCGGTCACTGAGTTGGAGGCATTTCTTGAAGTTTTACCTGGCAACCAGATGTTGTTCCTAAAAAGATCAGATTGTTGTTTAGGATTTTAGACAGGTAGACCATTTCAATGACTTGTTTTTATAGGAAAATATGCATACACAGAAGACTAGTGCCTGTGTTCAAACTAAAGAACTGAGAGTAAACATATTGTATTTGGCACTTAATACCAAGATGCTTGGCATTTTTGGACATGGGTGGTGTCCCTTACCATTTTGTCTGATTGATCCACATGATCCTAAAATCTCAGTATCTGAAGTTCCTGTCAATCGTTACATCTTTTCATGTGGAATTTTATCAAGAAGATCCTTTGGCTCAGATTTTCATGTATTTATTGCAGTTTCAAATAGTGGTGAGGATTACTGCACCTTCCCAGTGCTTGAGGTGGAAAAAAAGACCTTCACAGGTGTTGTTGCAGGACTGCAAACAACATGGAAATGAACATTTTCATAAACTGGCTGAGATACAACCCAAAAGCTGCATCCTCTACTTGTGCCAAAGGATGACATTAGCATGGCTTCTACCAACTTATCTGAAATATCGAGAGTGAGAATCCTCTGGCACTCCCAAATTGATTTGTCAGGTTCATGTGGCTTTTCCAGAGATTCCTTCTGTACCTGTTTTGCATTTTTCTCTATTCTTTACTTCACCACTTCAATTAAGAGTTTCATCAGTTCTTTCCACAGGGAAGAGTTCCCCTCTGATGAGGCAATGGTAAGGACTGGGTGGCTCAGCTGCAGGGAGAAGAGGTGAAGCACATAAGAAAAGGGATTGCAGTGCACAACTGACTGAACAATGACAAGGTGTCATGCTTGTTACAGCATGTGATAGACTTCTGCTGTAGTCTGCTGTGCAACATCTGACATTTTGCATCATTTAAATATCACAGCTTTCTTATGGAGCTCATAGACCAATTCTCAGTAAAATTTCTTAGGTAGTAACACGTAAGGGAGAAGAATGTAAAACAGCATAATGTTTAAGTAGCCAAATTTCTCAAATTTACTGCATGAGTTAGAGAAATATATACAGACATATCACAGTGAACCCAAAACAGACAGCCTCAAAGTTCTGTTTTTACCTCTGGTGAACAAATAATCTCAATACAGTGAGAGTGTGGGACATAGTTCAACTTTTCTGACTTGCATTGAGGCTAAGCAAACTCCCAAGTTCTTGCATCAACATCTTCACATGATGATGAAAAAAATTGGATCACTAGTTGTGCTGGAGGTAAAAGAGTTATAGATGTAAAAGAAGGCTATAAAATGCAGATTTTGCTAGATACTGCTGGATTTGTCCCAGGCACTCCCTCTCAGCCTAATGTTTGGGAAATTTGTATCAAAATTTAAATGCCGTTCTTTGGAAAGAGTCTGTGTTTCATATCAGTTTCCATCTGACCAGGCTTGCAGTTGGCCATTCACTGAAACAAAGGCTTTTGTTTAGCAGGAGGCTGAGTGTACACAGCTGAAGAAGGTGGATTGAACTAGCCTGACTGACCCCTCTTGAAGCATGCACAATCTTTTCTGCTGACAGGGACAGGAGAGCAAGGGGGGAGTTCAGGGTCACTTAAAAGTAACTTGGCATTTTAACGTCTTCAGAATCATAGCTCAGAATGTGTCTGTCTGTAGAAAATGTCACCCACAAGTCTCATGCAAACACAGAAACATTGCTTTCAGTGTGACTTTTTGGGTCAAGTGTTGTCCTCAGGGGGTACATTTGATAATGGTTGGTTTTATAAGACTCCAGTCCGGACAGTGTTATGCGGGAAAGGTTTATCTGGCAGGGGCAAAAGGATGCTGGGGCAGGAATTAGCTGGGCTCATTTGGAGAGCTTTAAACTAGGCTCAAAAGGGGATGGGGTTGTAGCTGGGCTTGTCCCAGTGGGGCAGCATTCTAAAACTGATGAGGACCGGGTGGCCTCCTATGCCCCTAGGGAGAAATTGGTGTGCTCTGCTCGCTCCCTGAAATGCCTGTACACCAATGCGCGCAGCATGGGGAATAAGCAGGAGGAGTTAGAATCCTATGTTTGGTCGGGAGATTATGATCTGGTGGCAATTACAGAAACATGGTGGGACAGTTCACATGACTGGAATGTGGTCATGGATGGCTATGCCCTTTTCAGGAAAGACAGACCAGCCAGGCGTGGTGGTGGAGTTGCTCTCTATGTGAGAGAGCAACTACAATGTACTAAATTCTGCCCAGGAGCGGATGACGAGCGAGTTGAGAGTGTATGGGTCAGGATCACGGGGCAGGCTGGCAGGGGTGACACTGTTGTGGGCGTCTATTACAGGTCACCAGATCAGGCTGAGGAAGTTGATGAGGCCTTCTATGGGCAGCTGAGAGTGGCCTCACAGTCACAGGCCCTGGTTGTTGTGGGTGATTTTAACTTCCCTGATGTTTGCTGGAAGGACCATTCAGCCAGCCAGCCACAGTCCAGGAGGTTCCTCCAGTGCATTGACGATAACTTCCTCATGCAGATGGTGGAGGAGCCGACTAGGAGAGGTGCACTGCTGGATCTCATCCTCACTAACGAGGAGGGTCTGGTTGAAGCAGTAAAGGTTGAGGGCTGCCTGGGTTGCAGTGACCACGAGATGGTGGAGTTCAGCATCTTGTGTGGCAGGAACAGAATAGCAAGTAGAACTGCAACCCTGGACTTTAGCAGGGCTAACTTTGGCCTTTTCAAGCAATTGCTGTGAGAAATCCCAAGGGCAAGACTGCTTGAAGGAAAAGGGGCCCAAGATAGCTGGATTGCATTCAGAGATTGCTTCTTCCACGCTCAGGATCAGAGCATCCCCACATGTAGGAAGTCAAGGAAGGGAGCCAGGAGGCGTTGCGTGGTTGAATAGGGATCAGCTGGGTATGCTCAAGCAGAAGAGGTCATGGAAGCAGGGGCTGGTCACTTGGGAGGAATATAAGACTGCTGTTAGAGGATGTAGGAAGGCAGCTAGGATAGCCAAGGCCTCCTTAGAACTGCAGCTGGCGAGAGGGGTCAAGGACAGCAAAAAGAACTTTTTCAAATACATAGCAGATAAAACTAATACCAGAGGCAACGTAGGCCCACTAATGAATAGGGTGGATGCCCTGGTGGCAGAAGATACAGAGAAGGCAGAATTACTGAATGCCTTCTTTGTCTTTGTCTACTCTGCCGGAGGCTGTCCTGGGGAGCCTTGTAAACCTGAGACCCCGGATGAAGCCAGGTCAATGGAGGAGTTTGCTTTAGTCGATGAGGACTGGGTTAGGGAGCAATTAAATAGTCTGGACATCCATAAATCCATGGGTCCAGATGGGATGCATCTGCGGGTGCTGAGGGAGCTGGCTGAAGTCATTGCTGGACCGCTGTCCATCATCATTGCCAAGTCTTGGGAAATGGGAGAGGTGCCCGAGGATTGGAGGAAAATAAATGTCACTCCAGTCTTCAAAAAGGGCAAGAAGGAGGACCTGGGTAATTATAGACTGGCCAGCCTCACCTCTGTCCCTGGGAAAGTAATGAAACAGCTTATCCTTCGTGCCATCTCAAGGCATATCAAGGATAAGAGGGTTATTAGGGGCAGACAGCATGGCTTTACCAAGAGTAAGTCATGCTTGACCAACCTCACTGACTTTTATGAGAATGTAACAAGATGGATGGATGATGGCAGAGCGGTGGATGTGGTCTATCTCGACTTCAGTAAAGCCTTCGACACACTCTCCCACAGCATCCTCACAGCTAAGTTGAAGAGGTGTGGTCTAGACAATAGAGTAGTGAGGTGGGTTGCAAACTGGCTTAAGGAGAGAAGCCAGAGAGTGGTAGTCAATGGTGCGGAGTCTAGTTGGAGGCCAGTATCTAGTGGAGTGCCTCAGGGGTCAGTACTGGGGCCAATATTATTCAATATATTCATTAATTATTTAGACGAGGGAATAGAGTGTACTATCAGCAAGTTTGCTGATGACACTAAGCTGGGAGGGGTGGCAGAAGGCTATGTTGCGATCCAGAGACATGGACAGGCTGGAGAGTTGGGCAGGGAATAACCTGATGAAATTTAACAAGGGAAAGTGTAGAGTCCTGCATCTGGGCAGGAACAATCCCAGGTTCCAGCATAAGTTGGGGAATGACCTATTAGAGTGCAGTGTAGGGGAAAGGGACCTGGGGGTCCTGGTGGACAGCAGGATGACCATGAGCCAGCACTGTGCCCTTGTGGCCAGGAAGGCCAATGGCACCCTGGGGCGTATTAGAAGGGGGGTGGTTAGTAGGTCGAGAGAGGTCCTCCTTCCCCTCTACTCTGCCCTGGTAAGACTCCATCTGGAATATTGTGTCCAGTTCTGGGCCCCTCAGTTCAAGAAGGACAGGGAACTGCTGGAGAGGGTCCAGCGTAGGGCAACAAAGATGATTAAGGGAGTGGAGCACCTCCCTAATGAAGAAAGGCTGAGGGAGCCGGGTCTCTTTAGTTTGGAGAAGAGGAGACTGAAGGGTGACCTTATTAATGTTTATAAATATATAAAGGGTGAGTGCCACGAGGATGGAGCCAGGCTCTTCTCGGTGGCAAACAATGATAGGACAAGGGGTAATGGGATCAAGCTGGAACACAAGAGGTTCCACTTAAATTTGAGAAAAAACTTCTTCTCAGTAAGGGTGACAGAGCACTGGAACAGGCTGCCCAGGGAGGTTGTGGAGTCTCCTTCTCTGGAGACATTCAAAACCCGCCTGGATCCTGTGAGATCTCACCTAGGCGTTCCAGGGACATTGGACTAGATGATCTTTTGAGGTCCCTTCCAATCCCGAATATACTGTGATACTGTGATACTTCTGATGGGAATACAAATGCTGGGGATAGGAACTCTGGGTTTTGAAGAGAATTGGAAGAGGTGAAAGCTACTCAACTCACGAAATAATTTTCTCAAAATGTCATTCTTTTTTCAAAAGATAGAAACTCTGATGAATTGAACTGTGTAGAATTCCACCAGAGTTGTCAGGGAAGAAACTACTCCTGTCCCTCAATAGAGCAGAGCTTAAATTCAACCCAAAGAAAGCAGAGGGCTCCATTCCCATATTTCTGTCCATCCTAAGGAGAGTACCCAAAAATATTTATGGCATGACATGTACTCATAAATGTTGTTTTGATGAACTGATGATGAACTGTCACTAGGTATTCACAGCTTAGAATCATGGAATGTCCTGAGTCGGAAGGCACCCACAAGGATCACAGAATCACAGAATGTTAGGGATTGGCAGGGACCTCAGAAGATCATCTAGTCCAATCCCCCTGCCGAAGCAGGAACACTTAGATGAGGTTACACAGGAAGGTGTCCGGGCGGGTTTTGAATGTCTCCAGAGCAGAAGACTCCACAACCCCCCTGGGCAGCCTGTTCCAGTGTTCTGATCATCGAGTCCAACTCCTGTCCCTGCACAGGACAACCCCACAGTTAACACCATGTGTCCAAGGGTGTTGTCCAGTCTCTTCTTGAACACTGTCAGGCTTGGGGCCATGACACCTCCCTGGGTAGGCTGTTCCAGTGCTCCACCACCCTCTGGGTGAAGAACCTTTTCCTAATGTCCAACCTAAACCTCCCCTGGCACATCTTCCTGACATTCCCTTGGGTTTTGTCATTGGTCACTAAAGAGAAGAATTTGGCACCTATGCTTCCTCCTCTCATTGTGAGGAAGCATGATATGGTCTCCTCTTACTCTCCTCTTCTCCAGACTGAACAAACCGAGAGACTTTAGCTGCTCCTCATACGGCTTCCTCTCCAAACCCTTCACCAAAGTGCATCAAAGTTCCCATTCAGGCTTGCCTGCATGCACAGTGCTACCACATGAAAAGCTGCTACATGCCTGGTGCTTTCAAATGTCAGGTGGTGTATTTGGAAAGCTGAGAGAAGTGTGAGAGCATGGGGTCAGGTTCTCGAGGGTGTTAAGGCACTTAGCTCACATCAGCCAGGATCTAAATTCACAAAGAGTCCAGTTCCTTGGCTGTTTAGAGCAACTTTCCAGCTGCTACCCAATGTTTCCTATGTCCTGGTGTTGCTGACTTGCTGAAGTCTGCTTTTTTTCTTTTCCTGGACCCCAGTGCTACTCTAAAGTTGAACATGCCCCTGCTAGCTGATTTGTAGAAACTCTTCCTCTGCCTCAGACCTCCAAATGCAGACAAAAGGCACCCAGAAAGAGAGTTCTTGGAGTTGTTATATGTGCTTGTGCCCCCACTGGGCTAGGTATCCAGTGACAATGGTGTTTGTCTGTGACAGAAATTATTTGTGAAGTTGCCTGTGTTTTTGGACAGAAGACCTGAATCTGGTTTTGACTTGACACAAGAATCAGAGTAGCTGGTCATGAAGCAGACTATGGACATGTCTAAAGAGGCCAGTTAACCTCAAGATTTCAGCTTGTTCCTGTCTTCCCCACCCAGACTTGGGCAGAAGGATTTGGGTTTGTTTGCATCTGTTGATGCATGTCCAAGCAGACACATCTAGGAAACAGCCAGAGATATGTTTTGGTCTCAGTGTATGAAACCATCTTCACAGAGAAGATTGTGGAAATGTTTGAAATTCGACACTCAGCAGAAACTGGGATGCTCAGAGAAGAGGTGTTTAATTGTTTGATAGAGTGGGTTATTTTTATGTGCTTCATGTCTTCAGAGCACTGCTCAAATTGCTTACAGCTACAACTTCATAGGACATGTGAGGTAATACAAGTGGACTTTCATATGACTAGAAATGCCACAGTTCAGACTATTTCTCATTCTCAGTAGTACCTAGTATTTGGGAATCAAGGCTGTCAAAGGTTAGGTAAGGCACACTCCCATTACTGCCTTTGTGATCTGAGCAGTCAGAGATTAAAGATCTCCGGCTTTGTTAAGTTGGGTCAGGACACTGTCTTTAGGTCCACAAACACAAGCAGGCAAATTATAGCAATGGAAACGAAATCTTATCCCATTGCTGGGGTTTTGGATGGAGAGAGGAATAGACCCAAGACTTGTTACAAGAAGCCAAACTGGAGGCCATAGTTGTGACCCTGAGCAGGAGCCACTGAGCACACACAGAGGCAGGGCTGTGCCATAAGAAGGTCGGTAGGGGTATGAGGTGGAGTACTGACACATTGCCTGCTCAGTTTTCTGCAAAAACTCCTAAGATTTACAGCACAGTTTTCTGATATAGTTGAGCTGTGTCCATACCTTGCTGAAAGAGACAGTACATTTTTTCCTGCCTGCTTCCTACTGCTTCTCTGCCCCCATGATAAACCTGTTCAAGCAGACAGAAGGCAGAAACATACTCTTTCTGCCTAAATCTTGTCAGTTTTGAGTTGCATCCCTATCTCTGACCTGCTCTCTGTGGGGTCAAGTTAAGCACCACCCTACAGGTTGGAAGAGCACGGAAGGGAGCAAAGACAGAAAAGGGTGAGCAGGACCTGTTTGGCTGGTGTCACTGCAGCATGATTTGGGGTCCCAGAGGACTGGGGTCCCATCTGTAGCTTCTCTAGGAAAAGTCTATCTTCTCTATGAAGTTGCATTCTCCTGGCTTTGGCTTTTACCTGTGAAAGTGCCTGAGCAGAGGTTGACTCACAAGGACTGTCCAAGACAAGATCAGAGATTTTTTTGCATCCCCACAATCCCTTCACTCACAGCAGTGGTAAGGTTTGTAATGAAGGATATTGTATTTGGGTAAACCAAAGATAGCTGTAATAATCCTACTCATGTCAGAGAACAGGAATCCTACTGCATGTCTGATCTTGTAGAAAACTCTGAGCAACAAGCCAAGAAATACCTGTACTGGGAGTAACAGATTGATGAGTAGGCTCTTTATCTGTGGTTATGTGTACATACGCATATGTTAATGTGTGACTCAGGAGAAAACCCCCTGAAGAAAAGTATTGCTTCACACAATATGGCTGGAAGTTCAGCCTAGATAGTCCCTAGAATTGTGCTTTAGCTGGTCAGGGACAAGTAGCACTTTACTGTCCTGGATGCAACAAGAAAGGTGATGTCATTAAGCCTCTGCTGACCTTTGGGCTTTGGGTTCTGGAATCATATCTCAGTGGAAATATCTAGTGCTAAATCATTTTACAGGTCTTTTTTTTTTTTTTTTAAGTGTGTGAAAGCTAGTGAAAGACATAAAGAAGAAAGGAAGTTGTTTTGGGGATGATAGGTTATATTTTTATGATGTTCATATAAAATGTCTTCAATTTCTTTCTCTTCATCCTTTGGGTCTTCTTTAGAGAATCTCCTGGATGACTGCCTTTTACAGTGCAATGAAGGACCTACACATGATTACTTTTGGCTCCAATGAGAACTATCATTAGGAAATTGTTTTGAACCACAGTGATAAGTGCAGTGCAGAAATGAAGAACTGATAGACTGATCTGCCTGCAGGCCTGGATGTCTTTTGTTGCCCGAGTCATGCATCTTGATATGCTGCTCACAGTTGTATTTCATCTCACAGAGCTAGCATCCCTCAAGCCAGTGCTGAGGTCCTGGGAAGACAGTGAAGATTCTTCCTTTGTAGCTCTCTCCTGCTTTGAGTTGCAGGTTTCTACTGGATGGTTCTGCTTAGAACAGGATGTTTCAGTTGATGTCCTCCACAGGTCCCTTCCAAACCAACAATTATGTGCTTCTACAGCTTCCAAATTTCTTTTGCATCTTCCTGGGATTACTTCAAGCCTGTGGATCTCTGTCGTGGCTACCCCTTAGCACCAAGGTTCCTGCCCTGCTCAGTGCAGTAGGATGAGTTTCACCTGAGCCACCTCTGGGCAAGCCTGACACCCTACTGAACAGTGCTCTCCGGGTGCACAAAGGGTTACTCCTCTCCTACCACCTCCTGTGCTATTGTGTGGTCTGCCTCATAGCAGCCATGTTCCTGTTGGGTAAAGTGTAGGAATCAAAACCTGCTTTGGGAAGCCCATTTTCATGATAAATAAGCTAGTCTCTTCCAAGACTGTAACTAGGACTATGTCTAACATCCCGACTAAAGAAACAGCAGCTCAGTGATATGATTCAATTGGCAAATGTCTGCTCAGCTTGTTATAGATATGTGGTTGGTTTCTGTGTCCTTCCACCAGTGTGATCTGATCAGGGTGAAGGTCATGTCAGTTCACTGCAGCCTGTGAGGAACAGTAGCCCCTGTGTATGGCTGTCTGTGGTACCTGTTCAATAAATGCAGAAAGCACAACAGGAAATTTCTTGTACTTTGCCACCCCATCATAAGATCCCTGTGGCTCTCTTCTTTTTTCTCTCCCTCCAAATATTCTCATTTATCTCTCTGAAGGGCTCCATTGGATCCACCATTCCTCCTTAACCCCTTTTCAAAGAGTTTCTGTGTTACAGCTTTCTCCCACCATTTTTCTCCCATTTTTCTCCCACCATTCGGCTTTGGGTAGAAGGCTTCTGTCACATAGTTCAGGGCCCCAAACCTGTCTGTGCCACAAGATGTCACTGATAGTGTCAGGATGTGATTGTCATTGATGGACCTGTCTGAAGTGTGAGTTTTTTAGCTTATGAGACACCTTACAGCACCCAGTTTTAGATACAATAGAAGCAGAAATTGGGACAAATAGCATTGCCAGTCAGAAGATTTTATTACAAAGAACAGTAAAATATGAGATGTTAATCTGAAGGAAAACTTTCTAAAAAGAGGCAAAAACTGCATAAAAGTTGTCTTGCTGTGAGCAGAATTCTATCATCTGTAAATGATACAGTTCAATCACTGAAAAAGGTGAGGATCAGAGTAATTTCTTCAGATTCTTCCTTCAGGATAAATGAAAAGACCAAAACAAATAAAATATACAGATGCAGCAGAAGCAGATTATTCTCCTAATCTTGGATTTCTTAGAAGGAATCTGTGACCAAGAATATATGTTTCAGAAGTTTACCTTTATAAAAAGCTCCCACTGGAATATGTGTCATGTGTTTCCAAAAAGATGGATGGCCAGGGTTAACAATTGCCTAGTATCTCCCTTGTTAGGAAAAGCGCTTTATCTGGAGTTCCTGATCCACACTGACCCGAAGCTCTTTTGAATTGTGTGCCAGAATGGTCATTCTGATCTACTGCAGTTTGGGATTTGCTTATTCCTCATTCTTCTATGTGCTTTCATTGCCCTCCCAGAAATGACAAAGTTTCTCATCCTCTTCTTCCTGTACAAGTGCTTGCCTGATACCTTCTGAACCATTACCTCTTCTGGCACATATCTATTTTCAGTTGGAAAATGGGGAACAGGGTGTTTTGTATTCTGCAAGGGCATATTCATCTGGAAAGAAGAAAGGAAGGTGACATTTGCATAACAGTAAGAAATCATTCTGACCCCAGCCCATGTGCACCTGCAATTAACACATTATGAAACAAAAAAAAACATTCGATAGATTTTGTGGTAATCTTCCAGCTGTCAGGGCACACAGTTGTAGGGTCCACAATTGGATCTTAGTGCACTCCTTTGGTCATGCGTGTCTGGACACATCACTGCTGTGACCACGCAGGAGGTGGATCAGATGGCAGAACATGCACTCAGGGTCAATTCTCTGGCTACTGCTGCTAATCTGCTAGGATGCAGTTTGCAAAGGTTGTGCCAATCTTGAGAAAAGCATGGGGGAACCTAAGCCACTGTTTTGATAACATGAATTCCGCAACTGGGTAATATCTGATACGATTTTAGTTCCTTGAAGCTAGATGGGGAAAGGTGGCCAGGCACTTAATTTTCATGTTAGGTGCTTAAACTCCTGTTGGGTTCAATGGGACTGTCATTTCTACTTAAGTATTTAAATTCCCCTGAGGGTCAGTTCTTTGACTGCAGCCTACTATGGCAATGTAAAGCAAAAATATGAGATAAGCCAGAGCAGGGAAGTCAAGAACATTGCTGCCTTTGACTTATTGATTTTAACCATCATGTTCAAACTCTAGAAGGTGAAACCACTCTTTTTTCTGCATGTAGTTTGTAAGAAAACAGCTCCTGACATATAAGTTTCTAAAATGCTTTATGTTGAAATGAAGCAAGAAATGAAAGGACAGGGGAACAGGAACAGTCTATGCTACTGCAAACCCTTTACAGTCTAATAATATAAAGCAGCAGAATTGCTAGCTGGCTCTCATCTTGTCTCTTCTGAGAAACAAAGGCACCGAATGAAGAAAAGTGAAGGTAAGTTTGCACAAATAGAGCAAGGGGAAATACATTGTCCACAACTTGTAAATGCTGAGATAAATACTTCAATTTTACAGGTTTTTCTCCAGCCTACTGAGGTCACCTACCTGTTTCATAGTAATCATATATATGTACTGGCACTGGTTTGATATCTGAGACAGGCAGACTTTGCTCCACGCTGAAGGAGAAGCTGATTTCCTTCTGGGAGACCTGGAAATGACAAGGCAAGAAAATGCATCATACCTACCCCTGAGGCTATGGCTGAGTCAGATAATTGTTTAAAAGCTGTTGTAAATATGTTTTGTTGTTAAAATTGTGTGCTCTTTTCTTTCTTCCTTTTCATATTTCCGTTGCCATTTACCCCAACAATTCCCTGGTTAATGTGGCTTTCAGCACATCAGCATGCACCCTTTCACTGAAAGTTGCTGTTAGTTTCTTTCCTTCCTTTTTCCCAGCTAACATCACCTTCAGCATCCCTATGAATATTCTCCCCACTTTTCTCTCTTTAATCACATTGAACTCAAGATCCCTATCCTTGCCTGTGGTTCAGTTCCTCATTTCACACTCTTTCAGCCAAACGTTCCAAACTCTCCTCCTTGCTCATCCTCCTCATCTTCAACCTTTCCCCTGCATGCTTGGCACTGTGCCCCTGCTTTCTTCTCCCTTTGTCCTTGTTTTTATCTTGCTGATCTCTACAGGAATGGAGCCATGGACAGTGGCTCTGCAGAGCTTTCTGCATCACTGGTGCCATGCTGGGTAAACTTTTCACATCTCAGTATTTCAGCTTCTCTGTGAATTCAGAATGCTGACTCCAGTCTTCCTTATTAGATCCTTGGAGACCAACTAATAAAAGTTAGTGTTTGAGAGGTAGGTATTATTACTGTTTGTTTTTACTTCCTCTCTCCTTCCTGTCTTGGTATTTTAAGATCCCTTGTGTTCTGATTTTCATCTTCCTTCTCTCTCATTCCCTTTATTAAAGTCATTGATGTGGGAGGGCTGTTTTTTCATACAGAAACCTCTCTAAAAGGGAGAGGATGATACTGATGCCTGTAAACCACTCTCAGATCAACTGATGAGAAGCATCACTTAGGGGCTGGAGAATATTATGTAGACTGGGAACTTCTGCAATATGGAATGCAACTTAGCTGTGTTTGTGAAATGCTATTTCATCATATAGCATCTTCCAAAAAAGTAACAACAAATGCATCTCTATTCACTGTAGACTAAAACTACTGTATATATTTGATGTTGGATTGAGTGAAGTCCCTTTACATCTCTAAGACTTGTATTGCTAATCTGCTATTAATGAGATTATTCTTTTATCTATCTGTTGTAAACATTCAAATCAATAAAACCAAAAAGAAACGTCTCAAACTTACATTCTGAAAGTAGAAGAAGATGTGGTTGTCCTTGGTGTCTATACGATCCACAACAGAATTCTGGTACTGGAGCTTTAAATAAGGCAAGTGATAGCAATGTTAACATAAGAAACTTTGCAAGGAGACCGGTATTCCACAGCGAAAGATGTTTAATGCGGCTGCCATGCTCCTCTTGTGCCACCCTGACATCTCGTGGCCAAAATAAGAAATGTAAGTTGAGTATTTTCATAACATGACGAGCGGAAACCAACCACAATGAAAAACAGTTCTACTACTCAGCTTTGCTGTGTGTGAGTTTGATAAAGAACTTAAGGGTGCTCTCATTTCATTGAGAATTCACTATTACATGACCATTTCTGCAGCTCAGGTTAACTCACTTTCTAGTGCATTGCATATTTTAAAAACTGAAAGTTTAAAAAAGTTGTAGAAAAGCACATGAGCAAAATTATTTTACTGTAAAAGTATGCAAAAATAAAATATTCCAAAAGTTATAAACCTACTAATTTTTCCCATATATAGAAAAAGGAGTACATATGAGTACAAAAAGTATATATAAAGTACAGGAGTAGGATGCCAAACGGTGTCACATCTCAATGGAAAAAAACTTCCAAAGAAAAGTTACTCATTTCATACTGTTCTAATAAAAAATAAGTTCAGTCCTGAATACTGAGTGGCTCTGAAGACACCTAGCTATGAGTAGACTCTACAATGAATTGCATCCTTTTTTTCATGTGGGGAAACACCAGTAACATGAGAAGACCCACCAGAGCACCTGGACCCTGCTCTCCCCAGGGCTGCCACACGGCAGTGACCAGACCCATTGTGGGGGAGTGAGACCCACCAGTTGAGTCAACAGCAGAGTATCCCTGTATCACCTCAGTGACTTAAGGGGAATGCTGCCTACAGGGACATGGGGCTGAGCATGGGGTGCTGGGGCCTGAGAAACAGGATATTTAGGGGGAAAACTAGGACTAACAAAGGGAGGGATAAAGTCAGGCTGGGAGGGAAAAAAAGGTGAGAAAATGGGATATAAGGGTGGAAAAACAGGAAAAAAAGGGAACAGTTGCACATAAACGTGTTGGTGGTCGGTATGCTTGTCTTTCCATGCCTTGCAGCTGGTCACTGCAGTCTCTTCTCTCTTTTTGAACTCTGTTCCTGATTACTTTCCTTGGTGAGGGGCTCTCTGTTTTTTGTGCACCTGTGCACATGGAGTGCAAGTCATTGGAGAGGGGATCACAGATCACAGGAACCATGTGTCTGGAGTGCCAGCATCTTGAGAGACCAGACTTCAGGCCTGTTGTGTGTGCGTGTGTATATCAGTGGGTGATCACTAGTGAATTTAAAGCTGGTCTAGCTAGTAAGTTACGTGGCTTGGCAGCCACCTACTGAAGAAGAAGTCTGGGCCAAATATGGAAGATACCAGAGAATCTGAGCTAGCTACAGGAGGGATCAAAAGATGTGAGCCTGTTACTGGAGGGACAATAAGGTCTTGGGAGCAGATATTGGTCGGGTCATTGGGCTGGACCAGCTACCAAAGACTCATTTGTGTGTGCCTAGTGTGTATATGTGTCTGCATGAGGCAACTGGAAGACTAGGGGATCCAAGCCCAGCTGCTGAAGAGATTGCATGTCTCAGGCTGATTACTGGAGGTACATACCATGTGTATGTTTGGGTGCTGTGGGTCTCAGATCCAGCCATTGGCTGTGGCCTCAAGGGTGCATATGTCCAGATACCAGCAACTGGGTACAACAAGGATCCAGGGGCAGCTACAGGGCAGACTGAATGTCTGAGGTCAGATACCAGAGGGGTCCACATGTATTTGCATGTATACAAGTGCGTGTGTATGAATACACGTATATTTATTTATTTTTTCCAAAATTTGGCTTTCAGTCTGATCAGCCAGAAATGGGAAAAAGGATAATGCCATTTGTGCTATCTGTGCTGGTGTAAGTACTGTCTTTTCAGCCTCTGTTGATCTGTGTGGCCAGCCATGTATATACGTTTATACA
This sequence comes from Columba livia, assembly GCF_036013475.1. Taxonomy (NCBI): domain Eukaryota; kingdom Metazoa; phylum Chordata; class Aves; order Columbiformes; family Columbidae; genus Columba; species Columba livia. The sequence goes on from NW_027043810.1 coordinate 539,687, forward strand.
TATATGATGTACATATAGTATACTTGTCTGCCTATTGGGAATAGGCACTTGGCCTTGCTGCTGGCTGGACTTGGGAATACTAAGCTGCAGTAGTCTTATTTCTGCTAAGCAACTGGATTCAGCAACTCCTAACAGATTTGTCTTCAACAGGTGAACACCTACGAGTCTGAGACACAGAAAATGTGACAGAAGGATGCGCCCAGGGACTTTGCAGAATTCCCATGGAACTCCAATTTGCTAATCAGAGTTTATTTTTATCAACTTCCTATGTTTCCAGGGTTTACCATTAACTGTGTTCCCATTCTTTACCTTTTGCAGGGAAGATCTTATAGGAACAAAACCCGAGAGCATCTTCACGTCAATAATAGCCATGTTGGAGACACTGCGGTTTCCTGTGTAACTAAAATGAGAAAAGTTCTGTTAGTCTGGTCTGTAAATGGAGAGACCAGTGAATTACACTGTCAGCTCCCAATGATGTTATTTGTCTTCCTGCAGCTGCACAGAAGCAGTTAACTGCTTGTACTCAAATTTACTTCCTTGGATGCTTTACCAAACTGTGAATACAAGGGGTTAGGTAAATAAGAGGTAGTTACCTGGTGGAGAGGACAAGGTCAAACTTTGGTGGGAAGTTGCTTGTGCAGGATACGTTGGCTGTCCATACAGAGAGAGAAAATCCTGCAACTTTTTTTGGCAAATGGACGTTGTATCTCAGGGTAGTCTAAAAGAGATGTGAAGTGTGGGATGGTCACAAACTTACAGGCTTTTGTGGCTTTTGACTGAGGTATAGAGAGGAATGAGGTATGAAGGACCCACTGCTTTGTTCTCAGAGGGGTGGTTCTGAGTTTCCAGCTTGCTTACCTGCAGATAGACACAGCCAGTGCCATTCACTTCTACACTGTAATTCCCTGGAATAGTGGGTAAGGAAGCTTGCTGCAGTAAGAAGCGGTTGTTGTCATTCACCTGGAAAGTCTCACTGGGGGACTTCATGAAGTTGATTTTGACTGTGTTAAGACTTTTTTTAGAGAAGGTGAGGTACCCATACTGAGCTAAAGCTTGGAGTGCAACAACAGTGTCCTGAAACAAATAAAACCATTCCTAATTAGATAGATACCCAGCTGTAAGATGAAGTATGAGATTAGCACAGCTCCTATTTCCCTGACGCTTTGTTAGTGCACATAATTAGAGAGTGACTTTGCAAAAAGCAAAGGAGACAAGATACAAGTTCTGAGGCAATAGATTGGAATTATCCCATAAAACCTGGAATAATGCTCTGTCAACAGTGACTGCTGTCTACTGCTAACTTGAAACTCAGGTAAATTCTCATTTCCTGAAACTCAAATATGTATGAAGCTGCCAATGAAGAGCATGATGTGCCCTGACAAGGAGACTTCTGCAAACACCATTTATCAAATATTATTCAAGCAAATATGCAGTCATACTATTGAGATCCATCTTGCAGGCTGGACTGCTCCCAGAAGCTTTTTTTTTACCACACCCAGTTGTTACCTGGCTGGAGGAGAAACCACCATATGGGTTCTGTTGTTTGACAATCCAGTGCACGATACGAGAAATGTAAGATAAGTCTTCTGGAGTGAGTTTGGTTCTGTTGAGCATAGCCAGAAGCACATAGCTGGTCATTTCAATCTCAGCAGAAGGGGCACGGGAGTAGAAGGCAGGGAAATATTCTGCTGGTGGCTTATTTTCTCTCTGCCAATGAATGGAACTACCTGAAAACAGAAAAGTGGTGTGTAAAAAGCATGGAAAAATTACTTGCTGCTTAAGCCATTACAGTATCACGTGGGAGATAGGCATACAATTCCCTCTCTGCCCTTACCCAGAAGTTAGGAAGGGATGGAAGGGGAACTAATAAAAGGGGGCTGTATAAGTCAAAGAGGGTTTGAAATGAAGGCAGTGCAGCAGAAGGATGCTAAGGTAGTTATGGATTGGAGTACACAACATAGTCAGGGGAACTGGGTTTGTTCAGCATGGAGAAGAGAAGGCTAATGGAGTAACTAGGTGCAATCTTCCACTACCTTGGACTGAGACTTCCAGGGGTCTCTTCCCACCTACAGTATTTCATAATTCTAAAATAATCAGGTCACACCTCACTCTTTTCTGCAGCCAAAAGAGACAGGCAGAGAAGTTAATGGAGACAAACTCAGTAACATAGCAGGAATGAAATGGGAAGCAAGTAGCATGAATGAGAAAACAGCTACAGCTGTTCTGTTCTTCTTCTGTTTATCAGAATAGCTTACATCATACAACAGGCCATTCCATCAACTGTATTGTCTGTATCATGGCCATACTGCACTTACCATCTCTGGTAGCTGTCTTGTCCATCTTCTCAAGGAAGAATTGGCGTCTTTTCTCTTTGCCAGCTAAGCCATAAGCATAGGCAAAGAGGGCCTGGTTGTACAGGTTGTTGACCCCATTGCCAAATGCAGTCTCCAAACAGTTCATGCCGCTCTGAATGATGGGATGCTGGTAATGCAAAACATGGTAGGGTTGTCAGACACTGTGTCTCAGCTTCTCTTTAAGCACTTCCATCACTGCTTAAGCTACCATCACTGATCCTTCATGCTAAAAATACACATCATCTCTGGCATGTTTAAGGGCCTACAGTATGTATCCTGTAAAAAAATCCCCTTCCAGTGGTGCTGCATTCTTTCTGCATTTATTTAGAGGCAGCATGGCCAGACTAACAGAGCACTATTGTTTTCCTGACTTGTGAGATGACCTTATGCAGGTGAACCCCTTGTCTCTTGGTTGATTTAGTTCTAAAATGTGGATCATTTTTACAGAACTATGTAGAGGGTATTGAGACCTCATGATGAGGCAGGCTCTCTTAGATGAATGTTCTTTCTCACTTGCTAGTTATAGCTATCGAGAAATCTCTTCAGCCCTTTTAGCCTTACAGACTATCTCTGTGAGCTCTAGTTCAGCTCAGATATCACCAGCACACTACTAACCATGTCCTGTATATGCAGCTTCACTTACAGATGTGACACTAGGTTCTGGAACTTCTTATGAAGATATTGGGAACTAAGTTCATGTTGCTGAAGAATTATTTGATTCTGCACAATGTTTTATCCTGCTGGTCTCAGGTACTTAAATGATGACCCATAGCATAGTATCTGAGTGACCTGTAAAACCCACTATGCCTAGAACATATGTGGCAAATTTGGAACAGTTCTTACCTTCTCCATTTTACAAAGAATAAAATCAGCAAAAAGATGGGGTCTCAAGGATATACAGGAAGTGTATTCTGAGAACAGAACTAGGCTCTCATTCAGCTGTGCTTAGCAAGTATTCCGACAAACAACTCATAGTTTCCTTCTATTATTAACAGTGATAAAGGGAAATGGAAACAGAGCTTGAAACTAAATGCACAGAAAGTTTGTAGGACTGTAGATTTGGATAGCTTGGACTTTGGACTGGGTGAATTCAGAGAAAATTCCAAACTGGATTCTGAATGGAATGGGGAAATTAATTCTGGATTTTACACCTACATAGACTACCATTGTTTAACACAACTGGATTCCTAAGGGAATTTTAAATTACTTTTCAATTGATATCTTCAATTAAGAATTTTTTTCAAATTAATCCATAGGAACTGGATACATAACTAATTTATAAGACTCATCAAATGCTTATGGCAACTGTAGACTTCTGCAAACATTTTTGGATTTTCTCAGCTGCCCCTACTGTCCTACAATCAGTACTTAACACATTGTAAAAGAATATAGATGTGAAGACTGTGACTTGGGCACCGACAAATTGCTGATCGGACTAACAGTGCATAACAGCATCAAATACCCACAGCAGCAGAGTGTCCACCCTCCAGCAACGCTGCCACAACATAGGCTGTGAGTGAGTATTCACCTTCTTCTCCACCCTGAAGAAAGCACAAGCAAAGAATAGGTCAGTACAGATGTCCTAGAAAGAAGCAAATTATGAATTAACTCATAGCTCAGATAACAGTTAGATTTGAGATCAGAAGTAATTTTTGTCTCCCTGTGTGTACAGGAATGAAAACAAACAAGCTGACACTGGATAAAGCCAGAATTATTTTACACATTTTCTTTGCTTTTGCACATACATAATAAAGCACATGGCTGAATGCGTAATGCAGTGATGAAAAATAAAATCTGAGACTTCTGACTCAGAATGTTATACTTGTTTCTACCTCACCATCAATAGCAGACAAAAGAATCATGCCTCGCTTGCATATTGGAGACATGAGAGAACAGTATTAGGAAGAGTGTGTGGTGATAAGCTTGTGTCTGGCAGAAATAATCCAAATCAATCCCAGTGCCAGGACTGGAAGTTTGGGACTGAACTTGTCTCAATTACCTTCAAAGCATTGTTGAAATGCGAACCAGCATTTTCAAAGCAGCCATCTGACTTCTGCTTGCTTGCCAGCCAGATCAAAGATTGAGACTGGACATTGTCGTCAATGTAGATGTAGCGTCTGGCTTGTGCAAATGACTTGTACACAAAGGCAGTGAGCCTGCAGGTGAACCAGAAATAGAAAGTGGGTAAGGTGTGAATAAGACCAAGAAGGCTTACCAGAAAATGGATATGCATAGAAAATGACATAAAATGAACTCCAGAATGTCTGAAGTAAAAGAAACAAGTGTTTCATAAGTTTTAAATAAATAAGACAGTTGAAATCCTGATACGAAAAACTAACCAGAAGTTTCTCCATTACTGTGCTGAAACCATTCTTTCAGAGCAGGGGTATAGACACAGCTTGATGACTGATGATAGTAATTTCTAATCTTCATTAATAGAATTATGAAATAAACTAGGTGGAAAGGGACCTCTGGAAGTCTCCAGTCCAACTACCAGCTCAAACTGGGGCCAGCTTCAAAGCTCAGTCAGGTTTCTGTCTCTTGTCCAATCATGTTGTGAAAATCTCCAGGGATAGAGATATCCATATCCTCTCTGGGCATCTGTCTTGGTGCTGCAGCCTTCCCCTGGGGAAGATTTCTTTCCTTCTACCCAGGTGGAGTTCTCCCTATTGCAACTTGAGTAAGGACAAACTCTAGCCTTTACTCTGTGTACCCCTGACAAGAATCTGTCTTTTCTACAGTCCCTGTCTAGGTAGTGGAAAGCTTTACCCAGATTCCCCATTATATTACTCTTCTACAGGCTGAACAAACATGGTTCCTTCAGCCTCCTCTCGAACATTATGTACTCCAGGCACCAATCATCTTATAATTCTTTTTCTTGCACTCTCTTCAGTTTATTAATCTCTCCTTTACTAGAGGATCAAAGTATTGAGCTATATTCATTTAGTGTACTAAAAATAAGAATCAATTAATAGTTTGATCATTTTTCAAAGCCTAAGATCCTGCATGAGGGAAACAGAAAGTGTCATAACTTACCATACACTCCCTTCCCTATCTCGTGTCCCAAAGGAGCTGTAGGATCCATCCCGGTGTTTATATGACAGCTGTTTTTGGTAACCTGAAAACACAACAGAGATAATGTATTTTCTAATCACAGAAAGGAACTAGTTTTTTTGTTTATTCAACTGAAACAGTAAGAATTTTGGATTTAATATTAAGTAAAGTATGTTTGGTCTAGCTGCTTTTGCTCCTGGAAGTATGACATGCTTCTTTGGGGTGCTGTTGTTGTCTACTCCTATGCAATAAATGTGGTGCTAGAATTTAGAGATCAGTGTTCACCACATAGAACTTTAGAGTTCAATCTAGACAATCACAATATTAGACGGAGGAACCTGAAAGCCTCTCACCTGTGGATAAGTATCCAGTACCCCTGAGTCTAATCTCTTCAGTCAGCTGACCAGTTTTATTCAGATAATCCAGGGCATAGATGTTGGGTGTGAACAAGGCCATGTTCTGTTCTCCGCAGCCGTAAGGCATATGAAGGAGGTTCTCCATGTTCCTCAGGGCTGTACCCAAAATGTCTCCTGGAGAAAGATATAAGATATAAGATATAAGGAGTCAGCTCAGTTTAAATATGTTTTTATTACACAGCATTATACATTGCTTTATATCACCTTATTATGAACCCAAGGGGAATAACCAATATAGAATAAATCACAGTAACCAAAGACAGTTTAGAAGAAATGTTGAAATGCCCCCATTTATTTTCTTTTTTTTTTTTTTTTTTTTAATTTTTCATTTTAATGCTGGACACCTGGGAGAAACTGAGAATTTGAGAAAAAAATGAGCACCAATACTGGCTGGCATAGGTTCTGAGAAACTCTATGAACCTTTAGAAGGATTAGGGTTCCCTGCTCTTTACAGCCTGCTCCCCTTTTTGTATGTACATATGAGAACGAGATGCGAAGTATGGTGTTGATGGTGCGATACAGAGGCTGTATTGCACACTATCAGCACACCTCACACTGACCCTGGTACACAAAACAGTTGTTTAGAAAGCAATCTCAGTTCAGACCTCAAAAAACTTTCACTGAAGAGAACTGTCAGTCTTAATAATTACTTTAAGGTTAGCAGAGCTGATTTGGACCTGAAAGTCCTTTTCTATGGGAACTAGTAAAATGACAAATATTTTTCATTACGTGAAAACATAAATGTGAAATTAAGCAGTCAGCAAAGTTCTGAAGTATTCTTTCCAAGAAATCAAAATACCTTTTTTTTTAATGAAATCTGCTTTATCTTACTTTTCAGCTGAATTAACTGTTTTACTATACAGAATGCAATATGCTAATGCAGTATAATCTGAAATGTAATATAAATTGAAATGATTTGACTACTTTGTCCTCTTTTGATATAAGAGAATTCTGACCAACTTTTGTCTTTCATTGCCATTTTGCAAAGTAGGAAACACCTTCTCTAAAGTCAAGGTTAAGTTATCTCCTCAACTTTGCAGTAGTTTTTGCATACGTATACATGGTGCACCACAAGACAAACATCATCATTTAGTTTTATTTTTAACCTAAATGCTAAACGTACCAATGAGAGAAAAATAAGCTCTGGCTGATCCTTGCACCATGTTTCCTGGCAGGCTGAGAGAAATTGGTTCTGAAGTCGTTATGTCTGATGAGAAAATGTAACAACAAGAATTGTTAAAATCATGTTTTTTTCTGGAAGTCTTCACTTTGTAAGCATTACTTATAGTGACTGTTAAGATCTGCAGTCTGGATAAAGAAACTCCTGCAGAGACTTGCCCAATGGCTCACAGCTATCTCTGAAAATCATGAACTGTAGCCCAGTACCTTTGCCCTGAGACCTTCTTTCCTCCCCTGGAAGGGTCTCTGATTTTGTAGCACAAAAACTACAAGATAGTGAAGCAGGTCCTCCAGCTCCCTGGAATGAACAAATCAACTTGCCTTACCTTTTGTACAGACAAGAGAGCTCTGAGTCAATTCTTTTTTAATACCTTCGGGCTGTTTGATTGCAGGGAATTGATCAGAAAAAAAAAAAAAAAAAAAAAAGAGAGAGAGAAAAAAAGTGTAGAACATCAGCATAAAACTGTGAGCAAGATAGCAGTGTAAAACAGCATGTGTCTATCTAGACAGTGAACCCCTTGTACCCAGTCCTGCCCTATGTCTGCTAGAATATCTCTTGGTCAATGGCTCCCTCTCTTACCCAACACCCTGTCCAGAGAACCTTCCTTCTAAGAAAGCAGTTATAAAATAGACATTTCCAGCCCCTGAGAGGGCCTCTGTCCAGCTAATCCTAGGTGGGTGCTGCTTTATAATGCTCAAGATAAGTAATTTTCCTTATATATGTGCCCTCCACCCAACTCCTCAGTATTACAGTCACAGGCTAAAGGCATTTATAGGTAAGGTATGGAACCTCCCTGCTTCTGGCTACATCTCTGCTGACATCCATGGAGTTACAGGCATGTATGCTTGTAGTCCCAGGAAGGAGACAGCAACAGAAGGACAGTGGATGCCACTGATCATTGTGATTTACACTATCATTTTCACTTGGAGAAGCCTTCTGTACATAGCTCCATCTGTGTCAGCTGTATTGCCTCCTCACATTAGCTAACTGCTTCTAACCCACAGCTATGGGAATTGCAGTTCCACAAAGCAGAAAGCACAGACAGATTTCCTACCATACCTCAACAAGTAGAGTTTGAATCAGGGTGTCCCTGTGAATTGTCTCATTTTCTGAGGATGTGCTGCTTCCAGTACCTATGGTATTCAGTTTGGCCTCAGCAGTAATTGTGAATTTCACTTCACCTGGAAAGCCACCCAAGAAAAGAAAGTTATCTTCAATTACTACAGTTAACCCTGGTTTTTGCCACCTCTACTAGGCTGATGGACTACTGAGAAAAGTATTCTCTGTGCAGGCAGCTCAATAGAAACAGATTCCATTAAGGCTCCACATCTGTCTGCTAGTGGCAAGGAGTGGTTGCCTGGGGCCCTAGCATGAGGAACAAAATAGGGGTGATCCTGGCCAAACAATGGGAAGTACTCTCTACCAATTTCCACTTCTTCTTGGCCTTGTGTTGAGTTTTTGCTGGCCTAGGGCAGTGTTGCAATAGTTATAGTCCTGCTGCCTCTTTCATTCAGATGGAATTAATTAACTGAAGGACAACACTGAGGAGCAAGACTGGGGAGCATGCACACACACACACACACACACACACACACACACACACACACACACACATGCACACAGAACATTAGGGTTTGGAAGGGACCTCAAGAGATTATCTAGTCCGATCCCCCTGCTGGAGCAGGAACACTTAGATGAGGCTACTCAGAAATGTGGCCAGGCAGGTCTTGAATGTCTCCAGAGTAGGAGACTCCCTGGGCAGCCTGTTCAAGTGTTCTGTTACCCTTACTGAGAAGAAGTTTCTTCTCTAATTTAAGTGGAACCTCTTGTGTTCCAATTTGAACCAAACCCTGAAGTGATCAGCTTTGCAGGCATTACTTAACCCCTGCAAACATTGCAAACTGGAAATCCAAAGGAATTTTTTATCTGGAATAGAATGCGTTATCATTACCAGGGAGAGACACCAGCTTTCTTTTTTTCAGCTCTGCAGTATTATTTCACTGTACATTCAGTTTTCACCTCACTATAAGTTTGAATCTTTCTCAGTGAGTTTGAAGGAAATCAATTATAGGGTTTTAGAAAAAACCTTGTAAAGAAAAGGTCAATATGTGGTTAGTTTTGAGAAGAATCTTTGCTAATTAAAAGGTTTTGTAACCTTTGGGGCACTTACATATGCAAGCCATTGTAACTGTTTTTTTAAAAGACAATGTTGACTTGAAGGCAGTGTGAATTAAAACAGATGTAAAATTGAGAAGGAGCAGTGTCCTCTTTGCCCATTGAAGATCCAGTCAAAAATTATTAGCAAATTTAATTTTTACTGAATACAGTTGGTCAGATGCAAAACTGCCAGCTGAATCACCACAGGCACATGAAATTCTGCCAGTATTTCATACATAATGTGATAAGTGAAGAATTCTTCCTAAAATGGACAGGAAATTGACTACCAAAACTTGGAAGAGATAAAACACCAGAACAACTGACTGCTTATTCAGTGCATCTAAGGGAACTTTAGCAGAGGTCCAATATTACATTTGTGGAGCAAGTAATGGAACTGTCCTAAAATGCCTGCATGTGCACTATTGATGCTGCATTAAAGGGTGGGAGTGACAGAGGTAGAAAGATTAAACAGGGTGATGAAAAGACAAACTTACCAATTTTGTTTGGGCTAACAGCCCAAATATAGGTTTTTCTTTCATTGGTGCACACCCTTGCTGTGTTGCCCTCTGGTGAAACGATTTCTGCCTTGTAGTCACTCGACTTTGCCAGTATGGCACTGATCTGAGACAAAGAAAGAAGCAGCAAGTTTACAAATGAAGCAGGCTGCCCCTAAAGTTAGGCTGCAGAGCAAGGGAGACTTGCTGGAGAAGCTATTTGTCATATGAATCTGTGGGATGCTATCAGGACAGAAGGATGGGGCATTTCTCTGAGGAAATGGAAATCCCGTCTCTTTTCTGCCCACTGTTGTCTGGCTTTGACAGAAGTATACCTAGGTGTCGGTGTTCGTTAGTCAAGTCTTATTATGAGTTCCTGCTGCATGCAGCATAACCAATACGTATTCCGTTTTGCACAGCATAGGACCCATACCCTCTACTCAAGTTCATCCTTGGAGCAAGAAGAATTAAATTAGATAGGGTTAAGGAGGAAATTCTTATCTTCTCTGGACCAACCACAGTTATCATCGGCCACATTTTCCTAATGTTATGACACAGGGATGGGTCCAGAGAGAGAGGGTGAGAAAGGAGTATGTCAGGCTAAAGCATAAGTTAAACACTTATTTCTGCATTTCTGATGCATTATGCAGGAGAATGCTGGGATCTCTGGGGAATAGACAAACTATGTAGGAAGTAAAAGGGAACTTGATGTACCTGGATGCATTTGTTGAGGTAGTTGAAGACATTGGCTATTAAATTAAATTTTTCCCCTCGAATGACAGAGTATGGCAAGGTGAGATCCACAAAGAATGGTTGGAATGCTGTCAGTGAAACAGGTGAGGTGATGCCAAAGCCAGCATCATCCTGCACACAGAAAGCACTGGCTTTCCATTCTGTGATGGTGTCAGGAATGGTGTAAAAGACATTGACCTCTCCCCTGGAACTGAGGAAAATAAAAAAAAAAAAAAAACAAAAACAAACAGAATGAGAGATGTTCTTTAGCTTCTTAAATCCAAATTGTAGAATAGGCTTCCTGCTTGAATTAGTGGATTGGTTTTGGCTGGGATAACATTAATTTTCTTCACAGTAGCTAGCACAGGGCTGTGGTTTGGATTTGTGCTAGAAACAGTGTTGATAATACAGGGATGTTTTAGTTATTCAGCTCCTCACACCACCCTGCCAGTGAGCAGGCTGGGGTGTACAACAAGTTGGGAGAGGACACAGCTGGGACAGCTGACTCCAACTGAACAAAGGGATATTCCACACCACATGACATCATGCTCAGTACATAAGATGGGGGAAGAAGAAGGAAGGGAAGGACATTCAGAGTTACGGTGTTTGACTTCCCAAGTAACAGTTACACGTGATGGAGCCTTGCTGTCCTGGAGATGGCTGAACACTCGCCTGCCCATGGGAAGTAGTGAACAAATTCCTTGCTTTGCTCTGCTTGTGTGTGTGTGGCTTTTGCTTTACTTATTACACTGTCTTTATCTCAACCCATGAGTTTCCCTACTTTTATTCTACTGATTCTCTCCCCCATCCCACTAGGGGGAACTGAGTGAACAGCTGTGTGGTGCTTAGTTGCTGGCTAGGGTTAAACCATGACAGCATTTCTGGTTTCATCTCACTTTCTGCAAGATACTGCTCTAAATTTAAAAAGTATTATAAAGCTGGAAGTAAAGATGAATGTGCTAGTGAATTGCATGTTAAAAAGTACTTGGAAAAACACTCAGCTTTTTAAATCTAGAAATAGCATTTGTTTAAATACCATAATGCCCAAACACAGAGATTAGAACCTATAAATTTGGATTAATGTTCTAGAGCAGACCCTGGATGCATAGTTAAGATGGAGATGTTCTCATTGCATATGCTATGACATCTTGGAAAGAAAAACAAAATGACCTGAGTTTTCTGCTGCTGAGTTAAAAATATGATTAAAAATAACAAGTTTTGCTCCTGGTCTCTCCTAAGCAGATGCTCTTATTTTACTCTTAGCCCGTATTCTTTCTTCCCATCAGAAGGATGGGCGACAGAGTACAGATCAGATGTCATTCAAAGTTCAAGTAGATTTTACACAGTGTACAGGGTCAGGAGCTCAATGGCCATTGAGCAACATGGGAAAAGGAGACCTGCATCTACAAAGCAGACGTATGTTCCATGGCTTCTTCCCATAACTCTTTTCAGCAACATGTATGAACTCAAAAATCCACTTGAAAAGTAAGAAGTGAAAACAAAAATACTCACTCAGTATGAACCAGATCCCAAATCCAGGTCTCGGGGAAGAATTTCCGAACAGTGTTACTACCACCAGCACTTCCACCAATGATCTTTGACTCAGCTAGAAGATTGTGTTTAGTTAAAGTACAATATTAGAAACATCAGGCCAGAAGAATTTGAACTGCTGTGAAGCATGCTAAACAGAAGAAATTAATACTAAGTATTTCATTTGAGCATTTTTCCATTTTTTTCCCCATTAAAAAAATTGCAATGGATATAAGGCACAGGAAAAAAAGAATTTCTTAACTATTCTTTTTCTTCATGGGAAAACACTAGAAAATGTAGCTATTTCACAAGACATTTCATGTCATTTAATATTGAAATGTCTCATTATCCAGTTAGAAAGGCACGTCCCTCCTCCTCTACCAATGGCTCTCTTTGATATGCAAATGGACAACAGTAGCCAGTATTGTCACGAAAGGTTATAATGCTTTGCAAACCTCCCTCAGAATTCAATCATTCTTACCTAGTAGTTAAAAAATGGAGCTGAATATCCAGCCGATTGGAAAACTACTTTTGTTTACATAATCAAACTACAGGTCTGATATTAGGAAGCAAAGTTGTCTTTCCAGTTTTGACACATGCTCATTTGTGATGTCCAACAACACATTTAGCATGGAGGTACCTCAGATTTCCTACCCATATCATGAAAGTAACAATACTTCCTTATTTTGCTGAACTTAGAATGATAGAATCACAGAATCATAGAAAAAATCTAGGTTGGGAGGAATATGTGGAGTTCTCTAGTCCAATCACCTTGAATTAGGACTAATTACAAAGTCAGATCATGTTACTCAAGGGTCTTGTCCAGCTCAGGCTGGAACACCTGCAGTGATGGAGATTCCAAAACCTCCTGGAGAACCCCTCCTAGAGTAGCACAACTCTCATGGAGAATAACTGTTTCCTAGTGTTGAATAGCACTTTCCTTTGTGGTAACCTATGACTGCTACTTTTTCTCTTATGCTGATCAATCTGATTTGGAGGAAGATAATCATAACTCGTGCTGATGTATAAAGTGCTTTGGAGTCTATGCTAAGGGCTGTATGGATTCTTAACATTGGCAATTGCCATTATTTTTCTACATTTACATTTCCTTTTAAATACTTAATTGAATTGTGATTTGATGAAACCTGAAAAACGGTAAGAAACTGACACCAGTTTAAGAAGAAAGTAGCACACCAGTATTCCCTGTCTTTTTTTTATGTGCACCCTATACCTAAGTGTGAGAGAATTCATTCTACTACAAGGACTGTCAGAAAGAGTTTGGCAAACTGTGACACATAGACCTATTCCCCCCAAAAAAACCTCAGTATTCTGGCTGTTATTTAAATAGGCAACAGTTTTGAAGATCAGGCAGACTAGAACTGGAGATACAGTATGAACCTTCTTTTACCTATGCCATGGACATTGAAAGGGGTGACACGATGGTCAAAATAGACAGGGTGGTCTTCTATTTCTGATCTGTCTTCATTGCATAGAACTGGTTTCCGTAGGACAGAGTTGGTGAAAACCTTCAAACCCATATCCTGAATATGAAAAAATCAATCATGTCACTCAGGTCATGCACTAGCTACCACTGCATGCCACTTCTTCCACTTTGGTTATCACACCTCATCTCTCTCCTTCCTCCTCATATCCCACTCTTTCAACACTCAATGTCACGACTCACTCTTTCTCTCCAACCTCCATATCTTTCTTACAGAGCAGTGACACCTGGTTTTCTGTGAAGAGCTGTAATGATGGAACTTATGTTAGGTCTTAGGCCATGGGACCAGTGGAAATGAAGGCAAATGTATCAGGAACCAAGTAGCCTGCATCATGGACTCAGATCTTTACTAGGAATGCCTGAGGTCATGAGTCAAGGCCATAGTCCTGCTTAGGAAATGTCTACTAAAGTATGAGGAGAATCCCAGCAAATATATCTAGTAGTGACTCTCAGTCCTCTCGAATAAGAGGTGGGGATGAGAAGACAGAAATTGAGTGATCAGAGACTTTAGGAAGTTCCAGGCATCAGCTGCCTTCTCTTAGCAGTAAAAACCACCACCTGTGAAAGTTTAATGCTAATGTGCATGAATTCTACTGGAACATCTCCCACTTAAAAAACTGCACAGACAACATACCCTGAAAATCCTGTAGACATCACCATCACGACTGACATTTACAGGTTCATAGTACAAGCCATCAAAAAAGGTGGTTTTGACTGGAGTACATCCCTCTGGCTTGTCATCTTCCAGGTTGATCCCATTGTAGTAGTAGCCGTATAAATCACCCACACTAAGTTGGTAGTACACCTGGGAGGTGAGAACAATTAGTCTAAGCACAAGAAAGGTCCCAGGCAGGTGCAAAATCACATATATTGAAAGTTATGGGGTGGCCCGTGAGCAATCCCATGGACTGCAGTGAGTTTGCCTAGTGATGCCTATCTAGAGATGAATGAACAATTTGGCTGATATACAAGAAGCAGCAGATTCTACACCCCTTCTTCTGAGGTGTAATGGTTTTTTGGGGTGAACTTAAGAAAAAAAAAGAACAGATATACTCTTGAGTTATGCAGAGAGGAGGCTGGAGTCCAACAAGATACTAGCTGACATCTACAGCTTTGTTATGTGCCCATGGCCTGTGCGAGTCATAAAATATAATTTTGATATAATCACTCCTCAGGAGGAAGTACGCTTTTAAGGATTTACATTAGGCATATTGTTAGGACATGTCTTACACTGCCATACTTTCCAAAAGTAAATATTCCACTATCAGTTTCTGGCTTTTAAGTGTACAACTGCAATAGACCTTTCTTTGATCACTGAGATGTCTATTTCCAAGGGAAAAATAAAAACACAGCCAGCAGCAGAGAGATCACAGATGGGAATTAGAATGTCATTCTGGATGTTCCTAGGTCAAAAGAACACGGGACTGGGGATGTGGCTTACACTTTCAGCAGATAACTCTTGCTCAGGCTGAAGAAGAAGGACACTCTGATCCACAGTTCTCAGGGCACAGTAGGAGTTGGCAGCAGCTTCAAGGTGGAGACTGACTTTAGAGCCTGGGAGACCCTGCTTCTCCGAGAACTCAAGCTGGAGCTGGAAATGAATAAATCCAAGACAAATACACAGAAATTAGGAGAATAAGCTTGGCACATAAATCTAAATCTCACCTTTCACCAGCACTATATTCTCTGTGGGGAAAAGCTCTTACCGCTAGATGGCCCTTCTGGATCCCTCTTCTGTAAAACACCACAATTTTTATAACCCCCTAGTCACCTCCCTCTCCACTCTCCATTAAGACCTTAGTTTGAGTCAGAGCATATGTGTCAATTCTAGAGATGGCTCCTCATATTCCCAAGCACATCTGTACCTTTTCTATTCCTAAAGGCCGTCCTAAGTGCAGGGCTCTTGATAAAATCATTGTCCCCTAAACAAAGAACCAGCTGATATATCCCTTAATAAGAAAATGAAGGTTTTAACCTTGTTTTTGAAGCATACATCGCTGCGTATCCAAGAGCTGTCAGCCACTATCTCCCCATGAGGATGCACTGTGTAGAGCAACAGCCTGGAGCTGGGGGCAAGCTTCTCAGTGACAGTCAGTGTGATGAAGAATGTACCTTTTGGAGCTGTGGAAGTAACATGGAACAGGGAAGGAGAAGCCAACAAAAGACATTAAACAAAACTCAGCTTTAGTGGAAGTACCACATATTTATCCATAATCTAACAGAACCTTTAAGAACAGGGAAGTTGGATATTGCAAGATTCATCTCCCAGTGGCTGAGGAACAACTCCCATCAACAAGACAACAGATACAAACTGGAAGATGCTGAGAACAGGGTGCTTTGCAGAGAGGAGTCTGAGTTGAGTAGAAGTTGGACAGGTAAATCTGTGCATGATTGCTATGAGAAGAACACAACATTACCTTTGGTCCTCAAGCCTAGAATGTCCTATATCAAAGGAGATAGGCTAATCTCCTGAACTAAGGGAGAGCTCTTTTAACACTAGGAAATAAGAAGTTCTTATCTACATGGATGACAACTACTAGACGAGGAACAGGAAATTAAGCTTTCACTCAGTGATGAATCACACACTACCACACACCTTCGTGTTAGCCCCCAATAATATGGAAAAAACACATGGCTGCAAGGTGATTTCATGAAGGGAAAATATGTGACATAGCTGTCTTCTGATGAATGGGATTGCCTTTCCCTAAACCAAAGGGGAACATATGCAGTCACAGTGCATGAATACTCACAGAAAGACCAAAGATGGCAAATACTAAGGAACAAGTTATATAGGTAGAGTGAGGCTTACTGAAGCCACCTACTGAAGACCAGGTTCTGCAAGAAAATGTATTTTTAACAATGAAAGAATGAATTTCAGTTTGTTGTGATTGGTAGGTTCATTGTCATTTGTGGGTATTTGGAGACTTCAAAAAATGCAATGAATTCCAAGCAGTTAACTGCTGAATACCCCTTTCAAATGGGACACCTATTTCAAACTTCAAAATGTTTCAGTCTTCTAATTGGAGAGACCTGGATGTCATAGAATAACTGTGAAACTGCAAATACTCCTTGGCAAGAAATAAAAGAGAAGAAGCTTAGTTTTCTTGCTGTTCAATTGCAGAGAAATTTTCATCTTTCAACTAACAAGATGAATTTCAGTATGATATGGGGGATTGTCTAGATGCTGCAGCAAAAGCAAATGATACTGTGAGTGGTGACAGGTCATGGAGTTTAAGATGCAGTTCTCTGCTTTCATCCCTTCTTACAAAACTTACTAATGCTCTGGAACTCAGAAAAATGCTCTGAAGTATTAGTTGTAATATAGCTTAGAACTTACCACCAGAGATGTTGATTTGCTTCTGGCCACTGAGAACAATTTTTCCTTTTGTCGTCACCTGGACACAGAAAAAAAACTTATGAGACAGAAAAGCACATTCTCCCTTTCTCCACGAAGTCATTGGATTTGAGTAGTGTTCTGAGACGCTTCAAAGGCCATCAAGTCAAGCTGTGATCTGTAACCACTGTCTGGCCTAGAGATTTCTGCCTTGTATGGTGTTCAAGAGAAGATAAAAGAAAAGAGATATTTACCACATAGTAGAAGTTTGTGTGCCTGGCATTCCTGTAGCCATCTCTGTTCAGGACATAGTGAACCTTGATCCTTCGCTGCTGGTGACAGCTGAGCTGCTCCTTCATTGGCTCAATTTTCACAAAGCTGTTGGTCCGTGAGTAGAAACGCTGGACAAAGAATAAGGCTTGGGGCTCATTATCATTGCTCCAGATGAGGAAGTCTTCACAGTCATCTGGTGCCTGCCTGACCTGTGAAGCAGAAGAGCCATAGATGGGGAATCAACAAAGCGGAAAATGAGAAAATGACAGGAAGGTGAGAGGCAAACGCATCTTCCCTCTAAAATATTTTATCAGGAAGTTGATTTTGTGGGGCTGTTTAAGCCAAAAGCAAGAGTTGGTGTGAAAAACTTGTGCTTCATCAGCCCAGAGTGGGGCGCCTTCTGGACACCTTAATGTATCCAGACACCTATGGCACATAGCAGTAAAGAGATTATTTCAGATTATTGCAGGGTTAGGACAGGTTGTATAAACTGTTAGGAGCTAGAACGCTACTGCTCTCAGGAAGCTGGTGTGCTTCCAGGCTGTGAGGGGAAGGCAGGGCAGTCTGTGAGGAAGGTCCTCTAGTGCACAGAATAAAGAGAAGGAAGATGGCTGGAGAAAGGGCTTCTGAGCACAGGGTAAAGTAGGGAGGTGATGAAGATTGTTGGAGCCCAAACACACCTGGAACACAGTCTGCCACTTTTTAACACTGATTCTTTCTCATATTAATTTCATACAGATTGCAGGTGCTGGTGGACTGCCTACTTTCCTCATCTGAAACAATCCTGCCAGTACCCACTGATTGCTTCTAGTCCTTCTTTCGAATTCAGTATTTTTTCAGGAATTAGACTGAAACCTGTATCCACTTACACGCAACTTAAGATTGGGATCAAAGAAGTTGGATGTGTCAATGGAAAAAGCAGCAGTGCCATTCTCATCAGTGGTATAGTTCGCCAGGTATTCTTCGTTGAGCTCCAGAAGGACAGTCCTATTGGGAATGGGCTCACCATCCATCTTAGTCACAGAGATCTGAACACAAAGAACACCCAAGGGATTCAGAAAAAAACAAACAAACAAACCAACCACAAAAAAAAAAAAACAGAAGCAAAACCAAACAAAACAAAACAAACCACACACACAAAACCAAACTGGAAATGTGGTGCTCACCAGAGGATGCTCACTTAATTACTGAGGGCAGGTGCAGGGCATAGAAATCAAGAGTGAAACATATATAAGAGGCAAATGCTCCTCAGTATTTTGAAGGAGCAGGAGCTCTGTGACAAGCAAAGATAGGAAATTCCCATTAATGTAAGGAAAAATTATGCCTCATAGATGGAGAAGAAATGTGATCTTGTATAAAAGATTATTTTAATGAACAGTCCTCTGTTTCTCTTCAGTGACGGTTAATTCAGTGCACCACGACATAAGTTAAAAACTACTGAGTGAGAGATGATGGTTTAAATTCTTACCTCATGCTCTGAGCAAGTAGAAACAGGGGAACTCCAGAGGACACACTCTTTGGAGGTCACTGATTAATAAGCCTAAAGCAATCAGATAACTTTGTGGCCACAGGTAACCTGTGGAGCTCAGTAACACCTCGCATCTCCTGGGCACCTGTGCATACCTCTGTCCCCATTGCGTATCAGGATGATGCTGTATGGCTCATCCTCTTTTCTCTGCCTGGGTTTATCCTGCATGTGAAGGTTGGTAAGGATTTGAAATGTGCTCCAACACCTATATTGCTGTAAGTAAAAATCCCTATGACTGGGTGATGCAAGGCAGGGTAAATTCTATGTTCAGTTTAGGCACAACTGTTGCTGAAGTAGCTTCTTGCAGACTCTCCCCTATTCATATGACCTTTCACTTACCACCTTTTAGGCATTCTCTAATTATGGCAAAAGAGAGATCCTAAAACTGCAGGTATAATACGATTTTCTTATTTTCTCTAGGAGCACCTAATGTAGCGAAAGAACTATGCAGCAGTCACTGTTATAAAACATTATAATGAGAAGTTGTCAGCACAGTGTTAGGTGACATCTGTAAATGGAACAACACAGAGATCATCATGCTGAACCTCAGGGAGATTTGATCTAAATATACCATCTCAGGTACCCACCTCACCATAGTAAGGAATTCCTCTCTTGTAATAGAGATCCATATTCTTGAAGATCACTCTGTCATTTTCTTCATTGACTGCAACATAGTCATAGCCTTTCATCTGGATACCTTTAAGATACACCAGGTATAAAGGGGAGGAAACAGAAATCAGACATGGGCAGAAAACTGTTTCTTCTGGAAAACTATAGGAGTAGAGATGCGCTGGAGGGAGAGTTAAACAAGAAAATGGTGATTGTCAGTTGTTTGCTGCACAGAGCGGGATCCAGGAGATTCCTCTCAGAAAGTACCACCTATTAGCTTTAATCAGCTACTCCTAGTCTCCACTTGGTGTTACCTGTTCCATTTTCAGTGACGATACTTTCTACATTGAGGCTGGCATACATCCTGGTGTATCTGCGGTAAAGCTGGAATATTTTGATGGAGATGACAGTGTTGAGGCAGCCATCCTTCCCCAGCTGAAAAAGGAGCACAAAGGGGAAAGCCCATTTTTCTCAAGGTTTGGAAAATTGCTCTTGAATCTGTATTTCTGGTTCTTGGAAGAGCTTCATGCCTCCTCTCACATCTTCAGCTCCTACTTTCTACTCGCTCACCTCCTACTATACACTTCTCACTTCCTGGCTCCCTTCCCAGCTCATTGTTTCAATATTATCTACCCTTGCACCTGGGAATCTCCCTTCTCACTCCCTGTAGTCCTCTCTGTGATCACATCCCTTTTCAAACCCATTTTGCATGATGCCTGGACTATATGACCAGAGCACTTTGAGTCTGATCTAGTGGAGAAATTAATTAGTAGTTTAACATTAAGTGTCCTCAAAGACTCCCAGTACAGATCTGCTAATTACATTTTGTAAGAACACAGCTCTGGTGTTTTTGGAATGGTCACAAATTTACAGCTTCATGAGCTTCCTTCCCTCCTACTGACTCCTTCTGAGGGAAAACCCAAAGTCCCCTAATAAGGTCATTGGTAAAAACTACCTTTATGATCTTCCAGCATTGCCTGTGAAATAGTGAGAAAAAAACATGCCTCTGGGATTGTCTCTGTCATGTTGTCCAGAAAAAGAATGAGACCACTAAACACCATTCTACATGTTGGTTAGTAAAGCTGCATGGGAAGAAAGGCCTGGTGCTGTGTCTTACCAGTCCAGTGACAGCTTCACAGGCTTCTTTCTGTTTTCGCTCACATCGTGGATAATAGAAGTGCTGCTGACACACGTTAATTTGGGCATTCCCTTGTACCGGTTGGCCATAAGTGTACCTAGGAGAGAAAGAGACACCAGAATCCAATCAGGTGGACTTAGCATGAAATCTGCAAAAATTGCAGAGCAATTAAGACTCTAAACCCCTCAGGAGCACCCAGACCACAGACAGAAGAGCAGCTGGGGATTAGTTAGCCCTAGCAGAATTTGCTTCAGCTATTTTTAGGCTGTTTCTGGCATCTTGTTAAAAAAAGTCTGCTTTGCTGTTGTCTTTGTGTGGTCGTTCTTCAATGCCTGAAGCTGGAAAGTGGTGATGGGCTCGAGGCTTGGCTTGGCTTCCCTGCTGCTTGTTTTTTCTCATTAGTTCTTTATGCAAAGCAGTACATACTGCAGAAAGATCCCTGTTCAACCTTTTAGCTCATGAGACCCTGCCCTTTGGCAGTGTTACAGATGGCAATCTCAGTGATAGACCCTCCTTTTGTATTCCTTCTCTCCTTTTCTGTAATAACATAAAACAACCGCTACCAAGTATGGACCACTTGATACCTTCAAACTGTGGGACACACAAATTCTCACAGTTCTAATTCTTCTATGTAGCAGGAGGAGAGTTATCACATTTCATGTCATAGAAGTCATAGCTAAAGGAATTCCTCTAACTCTGAATCAGCAGCAGGGTCTCAGCTTTCCAGCATGGCACAACATCCTCTCTCTGCTGTTTCTTGTGCACGAATGTGTCATTCTCAGCTCAGATACTTACGAAGCACAAACATTCACCCTGATTTCTTCATCAAAGAAAGAGATCCTCTGTGGCACACTGGTTATCACTTCAAATTTTGGCAGCACTGGGGACACAACATGAATACAACTGATCAGCAGCTGCATGCCATAAGTAGGTGTGTGTGTAAAACAGTATAAAACCAGCTGGTAATGGCATTTTCACCAACGAGGGAGAGGGAATGGTTCAAAGAAAAGTCTACCTAGGAACTGGCTGTAGGATATCATCAGAGAAAAAATAACTTTTAGTGGTAAGATGAATAACTTGTTTAAAATGCAATAATAATCATATTGATATTGATAACAGCCACTATAAGAATGGTAATAAATCACTTTAATTTGCTATACATTTTCCTCAAGAGAAATGTAGGAGTAATGCTGATGTCTCAAACTAGTTATCTCCTGGAGAACAGAAGTTATAATGCAATCCAGCCCCATTGAAGGAGAAAGGCAACAGATAAAGTAAAATAGTAAAATCAAATAGGTCACTGTCACTCCCTCTTTTCAGCTTATCCTTTGCCCCAGGTCACCAGCAATAATGACAATATAGCTGGAAAAGGCATTTTTCTGGCACACCTGTACACAGGAGACTGGAAGGTATGAAAGAGCTCTGGAAAGTAAGCAGGAAAGGTGCCTTATTACACTTACAAAAAGAACTAAACAACTGGTAGTTGTTGGTCAAGCCTCCTCTGCAGACTATTAAGGAAAACCTGCCACTAAAAGATGAAAAAACTTGTAAAGCTAAAATTAATTTAGCAACTCCCTTGATATGGTCTGTTCCAGAGAGTAAACAGATCACTATGAGGGCTTTGGCACCTCCATTACCCACTGTTTTCTGTCTTGCACTTCCACTGGCTATCCAGCTTCCCCTAGTAACAATCTGGTACCTGTTATTAATATTTAATCTATCTGATAGATGATATCTTCAGATTTGTTCTGCATATTTTAGCCTAGTGCTCTTCATATGGTGATGACCGCCACGAAAGAGGACAGGCTTGACTTACTCATTTTGCCTCTGAACAGATGGGAAGTGTAAGGCCCAAGTGATGGGACTTGGATTCCAAAGTCACACAGTGACTTTATGCCAAGTCCGGAAAAGAATTAGACTCCTATTTTAATTCCTGAAAAATGCTGCCTTCTCAGCATTTCCTTTTTCTCTTTCTTGCCTTCACTTTCTCCACCCAGCCCTCTTCAAGCCTTTCATTCTCAAGGCATGAAGTAGAGAATTCAAAGCCCTTAGACTCTGCATTAGACTTAGGAAGAGCCAACCTCACTGCTGGTGCAGGGTAGTTCACAGCCATTGCTTACCATATTCCTCCACTGTGAAGTACTGATACTTGTTTTCACCTGACTTCCTCTCCACCATGATGTGGTAGGACCCCAGAATAGGCTCTGGGATTAGTGGAAAGGAGAGCTGGACAATTCCATGCTTAGGTGCTACATCCAGCCACTGGAATATCTTGTTTTGCTCCGGATCCTGGAGAGTGGAAGAAAGAGATGCACCAAAATGTTTATCACCTTGTTTCTTGTTGTTGCCTTCTTTTAAGTTTAGTGTCCTAGCATATAGGCTAAGTGCACCACAGTGTGACTGTGAGTTTGGGCTGATGACATATGCTCTGACTTCCCATTAATTTTTCAGATCTATTTGTGTATTAAAGAAGTCTAAATTTATGTTTAACTGGAAATTAGCTACACTGCCAAATGATCTCAGATCATACAGGAATAGTACCTGGTTGGGACTTAGGTTGCTTATCTGTAGCTTTTCTAGCGTAAGTCTTTCTGACTCAACTGTTTCTGTAAAATGGGAATTGCCCAGGGAAGTGTTGGAGTCACCATCCCTAGAAGTGTTTAAAAGGCATTTAGACAAGGTTCTTAGGGATATGGTTTAGTGCTAGAGTTAGGTTTAGGTTATGGTTGGGCTCTATGATCCTGAGGGTCTCTTCCAACTGAAACGGTTCTGTGATTCTATGAATATTACACTGGCCTCTTTTAGAAAGTGCTTTGAGATCTGGTGATGTGAAAAGCAGTAGGAAACTGATTCATTGTTAGCCTGTCCCCCAGCAGAACATGACATTTCAGAAAGTTGTTATTCCTCTGCTTGTATGAGAATGAGGCTATTTCACCAGCCAATTTACTGTAGTCCTACCAAAGTAAGACTACGCTGAACATTCTTGTGTGAATCCTAAAGACACAGTGACAACCCCATGTAATCTCTGAATAACATCTCCAGTCCAGCTGATTTTTTCTCCTGTAGTGTCTGATAATTTGTACTGCCACTGTTCAACCTCAAATCCATTGGCTTTAGATGGTGTGCTTTGAGTGGGTGTCCATTAGCTATTGACACTACGGGGAATGATGAAGGATACATAGCCTTTCCAAAGCAACTTGTGTTTTAATGTTATATTGCATATCTTACCTCAATGGTGATTCGGGGATACTAGAAGAGGAAAAAAGAGAACAAAATAAAAATTAAAAATTAAAAATTAAAAAAAAAAAAAAAATCAAGAAATTAACTGTAGAAGTTAAAAAAATACCAGAACATAAAGAAGGCTGTGAACAGCTTTCTCTGGATACAGAAAACTGGGTCAAGGAAACACTTGGAAACTCATGTCTGTAATTAACAAGATATTTTTTAAAGTATAACCTGTTTGTGAATTTATGTTTTCTATAAAAAACATCTAGTATTTTTCTCCATATCTGGGGCAGGTGAACTGAGGTGACTATAAAATCTGAGTGCTGTGAGAGATTTCCAGGAGTGCTTTCAGACCTTTTGCCCTCTATAAAGGCAGGTAAAGGACAGAGTGTAAGGAATTACAGCAGTTCTCCAAAAACATCAGAAGGCCTACCCCAGGCTTTTATTCAATTTCCAAGAGAAAGAGTCTCGGCAAACAGGTACCCAAAGAAGGTGCTTGAAAAATCTTGACTATCACTCATACTTACTGTCTCCTGAACAGGTCTGAACTGGCTGTCCAAAGCGACCACACGAAACATCACTGAATAAGATGTAGGACACAAAAGGATCATACACTTCAGCATTGGTAAGTCACTTTCAACATACAACTAAAACGAAGTTTTCCCAGGCTCTTAGGGAGAACTAAAGAGTCCCTGGAGCACTAGAAAGGATTTTATTATCTTAGCAAGTGCAAAAGAAAACCAAAATAAACTTGTCAGCTGAAAGATCTTCAATTCTGACCCACTACAACTAAAGTAACATCTAAAGTAAATAAAAATACTCTGTATTGCTTTAAATTCTTCTTGAAGGACTCCGTTCTTTGGAGCATTCCCTAAAAAAACTGTCCATACAAAAGCAATTTAATGAAAAAAAACAATGAGAAGGAAGAATTTTTCTATTCTAAGTGTAAACCCTGTGCAGCACTAAAGTATAATTATACTAAAGAAATAAGTAAATATACCACAGCTCGTACGTTCATTTAAATATCAAGATGGAATCAGTGCTGTGAAATAGATTAGCAGTTGAGTAGAAAGAGCTGTTCACAGGAAGTGAATTTTATTAATACCAAGCTTCTGAATTTTTAAGGACATGATGTGACTGGCCTCAGTAAACCTTGCAGAACTCAAGATCCTGTAAATGCATTTCACTCAATAAAAACACATGAATTCTACTCATTTGTTGCAATTTTGTGAATTGGCTCTATTTTTCACTGACTTCTGATGAGCCCAACCTCAGATGACCATTATACACTGCCTGAAGGATTGTTCATGGCTGTTGCAGTCCATGATCTTTTCCTGCACAAGGGGAAGTCCTTGTCATTCTGGACCCACCCTTGCACTCAATTTCCCAGTTCACAAGCAGATTCAGACTCCCCAGCCACCTTTTTGCCCTGGTTTGTAGATGGGTTTGTCCGTCTGGACGAAGACAGTACTATCCACATTCTGAATTGCCACCGATCTTCTCTCAGCTAAGTTGACTGTGGGGCCTTTGGCAGAGAAGGAAATGAATGCCAGGGGGTCAGAAGCAGCAGGAGGAACCTGGAGAGAAAAAAAACGTGGAGGAAAAGTGGTAAATGAGATATGTTGAGGTCCCCTGAAGCCCAGGGTTCTTGAGTAAGATGCTGACTGTCACATGAATCATAAATAGCTTGTGCAAAGTCACGAGAAGCCTCATCTTTGCCAGTGAGATAGTCTCTGGGAATTTCTGCTGTGCAAGTCCCATAATCTGTCAGCACATACTAGGGTTTTAAGTTATGCCCTGTCCTATATATTTCCTTATTTCATGTAGCTACCTGCCTATATGCAGGTTGCCCCTGCCATATAGCTCAATTCTGAAGTGTTTTCTTCTGCTGCATTCTGCAAGACCTAACCTTGCGACTTTTTTGTTGTATCTGTCCAAATCTTGCAGAGTCTGATGAAAGGGAATAAGCATGTCCCAGCTGGGTTCTCCAGCTTGACAATTGTGATAGTCCCATAGGCCACATACACCTGTGGCTTTTTTCTATTCACTCCATGAATGGAGATGGAAAGTCTGTCTTCAGCTCCTCCCTACAACTCGTATGTCTTTCTTTTTTCCTGCCTATATTTTCAGTATTTCCAGAAGTTTATCTTTTTTTGTCCCATCCACTGACCACACTCTTCATCTTCTTGCCCTCACTGACCAGGAGAGTTGCACTCAGAAGTATTTCCAGCTTCTACATGCTCTTCAGTAGTCTCAAAAGAGAAAATACCTTGAACTCGTGGCACTTGAAGTAATCATTCCTTGTCACAGATTCCTCAAAGAGAGTCTTCCGGATGCTGCCATATTCCAGGATGATGCTCAGGGACAGAGGCTCGCTGAGGCTGTGGAACTGCACACAAGCAGTCTGTGGAGAGTCGCTCCGCACTACCGTCGGGACCAGCAGCACATACTGACTGTAGGAAGTCAAAACCAGACCAGGGAGTGCAGTCATGGAGGAAAGTCAAAACACAAGAGAAAAATACTGCAGAAATGCCATACGTATGAAGGAGGACATGGTCTAAAGCTAGTTTAAACCAGTGGAAGGATTTCCATTTCTTTCAATGAATTCTGAACAATATGCTAAGAAACTACAGACAAAAATTTTTTGTCCCTTGCAGTTCTTTCTGTGCTGAGAGACCAGCATCATTCTATGCTGTCTCTCACCCAGCATTATACTACATCTTTCCATTCCTGGTATTTATGCTGCTCCAGCTGCTGAAGTGTCTAAAGATCTGACAAGCATAGCTACATTTATCCTCCCGTGACTTATATGTACTACTTAAACCTCTGGAAACTCCCATAATGAGGACTGATATTTAGCTTATTTTTGAGATCAATTACAAAAATACTGGTTAATATTTGCAACAATTTTTTTATTTCTTTTTCTCTGGATATTTCCCCTTCCAGATAAGAACTGACATATCGTACGTCAATCAGCATAACACATAAGACATTATCCTGCTTTTCAATTTTGCAGAATATTCCATGGAATGCCCAATCTAACCCGCATGCTCTATTCTGTTTTCCAGCCTCAACCTGTGTTGCTTCCTTTGCTTCTTTCTTCCATTGGGCTTTTTTAGTTATACTACTATCTATAATTAGAGCAGTCTTCCTTCCCCAAGTTCTTCCTCTGAAAAACATTCCTTCAGATCTGATATATTTGGCTAAGGGTCTGTTGCTGGCTTCTGGCTCTCTGCTGCCCAAAATGCTCTTTGCAAACAATGTGTGACAGAATTGATGAGTTGGTTCTGCAGCACAACTTGAATGGCACAATCTTTTCTTGGTAATCTAATCCTTTCCCTTTTTTCCTCCCACAGCTTTGCTTGCTCGTACTGTTGTTACTGTTATTTTCACTTGCGCAGTTCAGACTGCACGATATTCAAAGGCCAAAAGTAAAATAATTAAAACCAACACTGTTCCTGAGTAAGCTAAACCCTCTGACTTTCACAGTGTTTTCCTTTAGAACTTTTGAGAAGGGGATTTAAGGGCTAATGTTGGTGTAATTTTGAAAACTGTGGTTGAAATCTTCTGTTTGAAGAAAGCCATGGACATTAACAGTGCTGTATAAGCTGTGACAGCACAGCAGGCGTAATACTAATACTAATACTAATACTAATACTAATACTAATACTAATACTAATACTAATACTAATACTAATACATGCTAAGATTGCCATTCAGCATAGTCCCTAGTATCAGACATTATCTGGCCTGCAGCATCTGCTCATACACCATGGTTTCTCTGTACTACTGATACATATAAACTCTGATCACTAGTATTAATTGCTAGTTGAGTCTTGAATCTCCTCCTTACTTTATCCATGCAATTCAGAATTTATCTACTCCAGTTCTAGGTTTCTGCCATTCAGAACAGATTTTATAGCAGTTTTATGATGGAGAACATAATTCCAAATCATCCTTCAATGTCCTCTACTTCCCTTCCAGACACATTTCAGAACCTATGTCTCAAACATTCTGTTTATTATATAGCAACGTCCTAGAAGAAATTAACTGTTAGGAAATATAATAAAATATTTTATCATAAAAACATAGAATGTATGATCTCTTACAGTTCAGAAGACACTGTGGAAATCCAGTTCAAGGACAGAATACTCAGAAGAATTCTTGACCACATCTCTGTCTGTGAAGAAGAAAGACAACTGATCTCAAGTGGACAGCCTGTATACTGGTTTTTAAACTGGTGTGAGATGGAGCTCCTCCTCCATGGCTTCAATCATGTTCTAACAAGAGATACATACATAAAATTTGCATAGGTTCATCTTCCTCTCTCCTGTCTGTTCTCACACTCCTTGAACTCTCAAACTGGAGCTTAGGAAAGCTCTCATATTTCACATAGCTTTGTGAGGTATTGCAAGCCAAACCGGTTCTTGCCCATCTGAATGTTTTATTGACGCTTACCTCTCTGATTACTGTGTCATTGACTGAAGGTTCCTTAATATTTCAACCTGTATTTGCCACTGTTCAAGTATTTCCTTGTTCTGTGAAGATCTCCCACAGATATATCTCACAAAGCAGAAGCAATCATAACACAGTGCTGTTGTATGGCTGCATAGGGGCCTGGGCAGTAATAACAGAGCATCAGACTATATCTGAATTCAGTATGGCACAGAAAAAAACTTCTGATTGTAATCTGGATTTCTTATTGCACACAGTAACAATTAACAAGGAATGGTGTTGGCTGGTTGTCTATCATTTTTGTCAGAGGTCAGGACAAGCATATCTCTAGGGAAAGGAATCTTACAGCATTACTTAATTTTTTCACTCCTCTGTCTGTTAGTCTGCTTTTTCTCCCTATTCCTGCTCCCTCCATCAAATAACTTGTAAGCCTTACTGATGCATTTTAAGTAAATCTGGCTGTGAAGAAGTTTCAGAACAATCAAGAAATAGAATAATAAATAATTTAGGCACAAAGGGACCTCCTGACATTAGGTGGTCCAATCTGTTCTTTCAAGAAGAGCTAGATTTAAAACTTGTCTAGTCATATTTTTAATGTCTCCAAGGATGGAGAATTCACATCATCTCTAGACATCAGCTC
This sequence comes from Columba livia, assembly GCF_036013475.1. Taxonomy (NCBI): domain Eukaryota; kingdom Metazoa; phylum Chordata; class Aves; order Columbiformes; family Columbidae; genus Columba; species Columba livia. The sequence goes on from NW_027043810.1 coordinate 568,307, forward strand.
CCATGCTTAACCAACCATGTCATGGGGGACTGTATTCACACTCTTACACAGGAAAAGAAAAGAAAACAAAACAAAAGAAACAATAAAACAAAATAACATAGCCTACCAACATGTGTGTAACTGCAACCTAGAAGAAGGAACAGGCAATTTCCCTTTCTCGGTCAAACAGGTGATGAACGGGAAGAGGAAGCTGAGTGTACAGTAGGAGTAACCAGGGACATAAAAGAGAGCTAGAGTCACTGAAAAAGGTTAGGCAATGCAGAGTAGGCCTGAAGTTATTTCAGTGGTAAGGGGTAGGAGAAGGAAATGAGGACTGTTATCATGATGTGGTTCAAATGGATGTGGGATTACTGAAGGCCATATTCTACCAGTTTCATTTCTCATGATGTAATACTTTATTGCTGATGATTCAGCTGTACAGGGTTTATTCTTTCCATTAGCAGAGGCGATACCCAAAACTGCCCATGCCTAACCAGCTTGCCTACCCATCTTTCCCGGAAGCTCTCTGTTGACCAAGTTAGGGCACAAAGAAAACTGCCTCGGGTGCTGCTGGAGTTACTGTCTGTTCCCACTGGGTTACTAGTGAGGAATGTTGCACACAGCTTCCAAAACAACCCAACATTAAAGTGACAATGCTGCATGGCAGATGGATCGTGTGCAAACAGGGTGGCCACATTGTGAAGAAAGTCGCTGTGTTAGTTGCAGTAAGGGCAGAAGACAGCTAAGAGCATGTCACCGACATGTTTATATTTTCAGCTTTGAAATGCCTCAGACTCTGTGTTTTATTTTTTTTTTTAATTTTATTTTATTTAAAGTAATAGGCAAAAAAAGTATTAAGGAGGAAGAAGGAAATATAAATCAATTCCAGGGCCCTGGTGCAAAAGCTCATCCTTTAAGTACAGTGTTCCTTTAGCATGAATGTAAGAGGGTTTTCTTTTTGATACATGGACATGGGGAAAAAAAAAAGAAAAAAGAAAAAAAGATAAAGCATTTGAGAAATTGAAATCTTAGAAGCCATGATGGTCAGATCAACTAAAGTGCATATATTTCCCTGGAAACAAGCTGTTGAATTCATTACTTTAGCGAAAAGATCCTTCACCCAGAGGGTGATGGGATGGTGGAGCACTGGAACAGGCTCCCCATGAAGGTAGTCGTGGCCTCAAGCCTGACAATATTCAAGAAGCATTGGGACAACACCCTCAGCACATGGTTCGAATTTTGGGGTTGTCTTATGCAGGGGCAGGAGTTGGACTCCATGATCGTTGTGGGTACCTTCCAACTCAGGGCATTCTATGATTCTATGTTTCTATGAACTTACTGATCCTAGAGGAACTCTTTGTATTGTATCAACATTGTGATAAAAAAGTAAGCTCAGGTCTGTTACGAACATCACTACTATGTCAGGGAAAATTCTTAAGAAGACCACAGCATAATGGGGAAATTATTCCAGTTGTCTCCTGTAGGAGGGAAAAAGTAGAAGTTTTGGGTTGTACGTTTAAGAAGCTAGGAGCAGGGGGTTATTAATCATCTGGAAGCATGAAGATCAAGATTTAACATGGGGGAGATAATGAACCTCACACTAAACAGTTGTTACATGACAGACAAAATGAAGGTACCTTTATACTGGATGTAAAATAAACCAATCTGTTGATTTTAGACTGGCACTGCTTTGTATTGGCATAAGGAAAGATGTCATTTGAAATCATTGTCTGGCTAGAAAACTGATGAAACAAGGAACAGTGCCAAATGCCCTTCAAGACCAAAACAATGCAAATACAGACTTAAGTATCACATGTATACTTGGTTTTCAAAGCAGACTCGTGTTGCAGGCTGTTTGGACAGCAGAGGATAAAGATGTCTTCAATTCACTCAGTCCAGACTTTAGAAAGTTACTGCATTTACTCTCTGTAATGAAGAAATTGTATATACACATACAGGGTTTTTTTTTCCCCATTCTTTGTCTAGATGAGTCAGAGGGATGATTGGTGCAGTTGCATTGGAAATATGTTTTTCACAATTCAGTTTTCCTCTAAATAAACTGATTTTGCCTATCCATTTTATCACATCAGATGTACCCATCCTCTTTTTTCCTTTTACACTGGCCACACATATGTGGCATGGCAATGTAAAGTTTTCCAACTAACACTGATATTACTCACTTTCTGAGAGCAGTTAAGTTCAGTGTTTCGCACATACACTGCACTCACAACAGAGAATTCTATGAGGTTGTGACTAGCCAACCTCTGATACCTAGCTAGATTGTATAGAACATCTCAGAGTCCCTATGCTGTTGCAAAATGCCCAGTATAGCTGTATGTCCAGAATCTAGACACTAGATGTAGTCATAAATTAGAAAATAAAAACAACAAAGAATGTCCATTTGCCATTCAGAGCACTGCATAATCTGAAAGTGGAGTTGAGACATTCAAATTCTTGGTCAATATGGATATAAATCATGTCTGTTTTCCTTTGTGTCAGAGAAATAGCAGAAAGTGTAGTGTAAATATGAGCAGCTCTCAGCAGTGAAGCCTTGGATTTTCCAGAAGAATGAGTAATACATAATCACTTGTTTCTCTTCTATGGCTTCACTTTATAGTTGCACAATATCTAAGGACTGAGAGTACTTTCTAAGTCATTACTTCACCTGAGATGAAGTACAAACAGTTCATCCCACACTACAATACCTGTTTTATTGTCTGGTTTCTTTCTCTAAAACAGGTAGATATGGAGTCAGAGACTCAGCTAGCATTTCACTTACACAAAAATACCCCCATTAACAGGCTATTTGCTAGCCTGTGATCTCCTCAGGAAATTCTACTGCAATATGAGAAATCCTTCCCCATGACACATTTATCAAATCCACTCTGACAAGACATCTTGTTTCAAAAAAACAACTTATCTCTGAATAGCATTATGTATGTCTCAGAGTCTGGATACTTTGGATCAATTTGCCTTCACAGACTTCCACTCTTCCAAGGCACGTCCCCATCTGCAAGCTTTTAGGTTTGCAAGTGAAGGTATTTCTCAAAATGATTGCTGGCAATGGGCAGCTTATAGTGCATTTGGTAGAGGATGCTGTATTATTTCATGTTGAATGGATGGAATATTTTTCTGATATTGCTCATATTCTGTAATAATAAAAATCAGGTAATATTAATTATTGGAACACTGTTATACTGAGAAGAGTAAATGGCACACTGCTCAGTATCTGCAAGATCTTTGTTACAGACTGATAGTGAACTAACAAGTATTCTCTCAACATTATCTTTCTGGAACATATTTTGGCTTTGCCTATGAGAACTGTAGTATTGCAACCTCATATGGCATGAAACATATAATCTATTTTTCTTGATCTAGAAAGTGTAATGTATATAGACATACTTGAAAACCCCCTGCTGTGTGTAAATGATGAAAATGGGACATAAACATAGCAAGACAGTCCAGAAAAAATATTCTAAAAATACTAGCAAAGGCAAACAAATCTAATAATCAACCTGTCTTCAAAACCAACAGGAAAACAAAGCCAGCCAGAGAATCCATAGGAACATGTAATGAGAAGGATAGAAGATGAAATCAAGAAGAGTGCAGGAGCAGTACAAACAATAACTATTATTCCCTATTATTTTATTAACAAGTATTTAATATTACTGTACTTAAATAAACCATTTGATATAAAATTTTAATTTTCAAAAAATAAAATAGTCAAAAATCTATGGATGATGTAATTCTGGTGCAGTAATTATATTGTTGGCACTCTGAATTGGTTCAAAACCTTGAATCAATGACATATCAATTTAACTTAAGATTTGGTTATTATAGACCTTTGCATTAAGAGACTGTGAACGCGTATTTCACAGATCACAAGGGATGAAAATGTGTCAGGAAGCCTTTTAAAGGGTAAAAAGAATTTTTCCTTCAGTAGAAAAGTTTTCCTGTCTTCATTATTTTCTTTGTTCCCTTAGTCATATTGTTCTGCTACTTTAGGTGGAGACAGGCATACTGATGCACAGGGCATTAAAAAAGGCAAACAGTAATTTAATTAAAACAAAGAAACAGAATTGAGAGCTTCCCTTTTGAAATGTCACCATCTTAATTTTTTTTATTCTATTACTGTTCTGGTTTTGGCTAGAACAGGACCAATTCTCCTTTCAGCATTTTTTCCTTTCACTTAAGTTTCTTCTAAGTAACTACACTTTCTGAAGTTGGCTACATGTTTTTTCAGACAATGTCTGCTCCCAGAACTGATAATGTCAAATGTTTACAGGTTAACCATTGAAATGGTATGCAGAGAAGGCTCCTGCTTATACTTTTTTCTACAGAAACAAAGGTCTCTGACAAACCCCTTGTGTTCCACAAGCAAAGGGTCATAAAAGGGTCATACTTGTAAGAGGAGTAGCCGTAACAGGTGACCAAAATTGATCTGTGAAGTATTGTATCCCATACACATCATACTCCATTTAAAACTGAGGCATCACTAGGGTCTCACTCTCTTCTTCCATGGCCAGCACCCGTGGAGGACCCTGCTCATTGTTTTCCTGCATCTGATCCTAACCTGTGCATTTCTGAATCTGGTACCCATCTGCTGATTAGTCCAGGCCACAACTTCCTAGTGCCTGCCCTGCAGCATCGATGGTACCAGCCCTGGCAGCACACAGTTCCAAGATTTTCATATCATCAGAGAGACTATGTATTGATTTTGCATATTTTGCAATGTTTCTAGTAGCAGTAGTAGTAAAGCTGTTTTAATTTTCAACCTATAATTCTCTCTTCCTTTTCTCTTTTCTCTTTCCCTGGTGGGGATGGTGGGGGTTAATAGAAAAAATCTGTCACCTACTAATTGCCAGCCCAGTCTTAAATGGTGACAATTACAAAGAAAATTAATCCAAATTGGTTCCCTCCAGATTCAGATTCTAAATAGCATTTATCTCCCTGTGGAGAAAGCAGTCATTTTGGTTTCATATCCAGTAGTTGTTTTTGTTTCTTTTTTTTTTTTTGCTTCCTTTATTTTTTCTTTTTTTTTTTTTTCTTTTTTTTTTTTTAAGAGAACAATACACCAGCCCCCGCACTGGCTCACTCAGAAATCTCCCATTTGTTGGAATCCTCTTGATTTCACCCTCTTGGAAACATCCAAACTCTATAACTCAAAAATATATTTTGCAATCACAGGAAAGCCAGGCTTGAAACCTAAAAATATTGCTGCTTTTCCTGCTCAGGGATAATCTTTGCCAATAGAGAGGTACACCATTTCACAAGTCCTGTACAGGTTGAAGTTGCAGTTGGTCCATTAGCCAGGAAAGACTCTCAGTGCTGACTCTGTAGCATCAGCTACAATAGAACCAAAACAGATGTCTATGAGCGACAGCTCCCCGGTTGCATGGTTCAATGAAAAGTCAAGTGGACTACATCGTGCAGGTAATCAGGCATCTTGATTATGAAACTTCTAATTGGAAACACAACAAAGACTAGATGATCTTATGGATAAGCTAAGAACGAGCTAATACAATGTTATGGACTGCTAGTGGTTCAGGAGACATAAGAGACATAGACACATAAGAGATGCCTTATAAAATGATGTCATAATGTATTTTAAGACCTGTTTTTCCTAGTCTCTTGAGCAATGCATGAGTAATGGCTACAACACATGCCTTGCAACTCCAAGACTTCCATTTAGTACAAGATATTTTTCAGGCATGTCATTTCATTCAACAAAGGCTTATGGCCTGCTGAAAACTTATTCCTGGTGATATGAAACAACTGTTGTGCTGTTCTGGCTATACAGGAATAAGGTGAGAGTCTGTAGTTCAGTTTTACCTGCACCAATCACTGCACAAAACATGTTTCAGTGTGTTCATATATGATCTCTGTAAAATGCAGTACATTGAAAGACAACCTACTGTAAGTCTGTGGCAAAAGCAAACAAAACATTACATTATTTGAAAACTACTTCTTTGTAAACTCATATTTCAGGTCCTTTCCTAAGAAGATGAGAAGAAGCACCAGTGTCCCAGTCTCTCTCTATCCACCAGTGTAAATCTTAGGAATTTATTATCACTCTGAGCTGCTGAGTTTCTAAAAATAAGGCCACGGTGCAAAAAAAGGTTCCTTGAATTAGCAAAGAAATGCTTTGCAATATAATTTGTAAACAGTATTCCTAGAGAACTCTGTTGTAACTGCACAACTGAACATGGGGAGGTCTTATACTGAAAACTACATGTCTGGAGGCAGCATACCAGTAAGCAGGAGCTTTACTTTTTCGTAGCTGAGAAAAACCTTACAAAGACATTTGCAGCAACAACTAGAAAAATATAATAAGTCTAGGTGTGGCCGAAGTCTGCATTTTATTGTATACATCTTTATTTTTAGTAGAAGCTTTTTTAATTGTATGAAGAAGACCCAAAGCCTTAGATTAGTAATTGTTCCAATTTTCAGTATGGCTGAATCTGATAGGAACAAAGAATTTCTCTCTTGAAGCAGTAAATACAGTTTGATCAGTGCTGAAAGCAAATGTTTTAGACCACTGACAACTGAAGGAAAATGTAAAGATCCCTAGAACTGGTTATTGTCGCCTTCCAGTCTACAACAGTCTACTTGCAGACTGGTGCTGCCATGGAAAAAGAACGTACTGAATTCAGAGCCCCTCTGTCAAGTGTAAAGTAAAAGGACATCCTGAAACTGAAAGAATAAATCCTTATCAGCACAGTGACACTGGCCACTACATGGATGAGATTGAAGCCTTGGCCCAGTCCCATGGATATTATATAACTGACATTAGCGAAACCTGATGGGATGAATCCTGTGACTGGTGTGCCATGATGGACAGCTACAGGCTGTTCAGAAGGAATAGGCAGGGTAGGAGAGATGGGAGGGGAGTGGCGCGGTATGTAGCAGAGGGGCTGGAGTGCATGGAGCTGGCAGCTGGTGATGGCAAAGTTGAGAGCCTCTGGGTGAGGATTAAGGGTCAGACAAATAAAGCAGATGTCATCATGGGTGTCTACTACAGGCTACCCAATAGGATGACAACAATAATGAGTTATTCTTTAAGGAACTAAGTAAAACCTTCAAATCATCTGCTCTTGTCCTATGGGGGACTTCAACTTGCCAGATGTCAACTGGAAATATCACACAGTTGACACCAACAGGTCCAGAAGATTCCTGAAGCATCTGGACAATAACTTCTTGGTGCAGGTACTAAGGGAACTGACCAGGAAAGGTGCCTTCATAGATTTGATTCTCACTAAAAGAGAGGGTCTCATGGGAGATATGGCAACTGGTGGCTGCCTTGGCCACAGCAACGATGAAGAAGTCAGGTTTGAAATCTTTGCTAATGGGAGGAAAACTTCCAGCAAGACCTTAACACTAGATATGAGGAGAGCAGACTTCAGGCTGCTCAGAGAAATACTTAGTAAGATTCCCTGGGAATAAGCTTTTGAAGGTGTTGGGGTCCATCAGTGTTGGTCGCTTTTTAAGTACCACCTACTAAGAGCACAGCACCAGGCCATTCCAAAATACCGAAAATCTAGCTGACAAGGTAAAATCCAGCTTGGTTGAGCATGGATCTTCTTCTGAAATACAGCAAAAAAAGAAAGTAGATGGTCAGTGCAAGCAAGATCAGGTAACATGGAAGGACTACAGAAATGCTGCTCGCCACTGTAGGGAGGAAACTTGTGCTGCCAAAGCTCAGTTAGAATTGAAGCTGGCCAATACTGTGAAGGACAATAAAAAAGGCTTTTTAAAATATATTAATGGTAAAAGGCAAGCTAGAAATAACATTGGCCAATTAACTGATGAGCACGGTCAGCTTATTAACAGGGACGTGGACAAAGCTGAGACTTTCAATTCTTTCTTCGCCTCAGTCTTCAACACCAATGATGGACTTCAGGGCCCCCATAACCCAGGGCTGGAAAACTATGCCTGCGAGAACAAAAAACTCCCAATCAATCCGGAACTTGTACGGGATCTGCTACTCCAGCTAGATCCCTACAAGTCGATGGGGCCTGGTGGGATTCATCCAAGGGTGCTTAAAGAGTTGGCTGACATCATAGCAAGACCTCTCTCTGTGATTTTTCAACACTCTCGGGAATCTGAAGAGTTGTCCCAATCTACAAGAAGGGCAACAGGGATGAACCTGGCAACTACAGGCCTGTCAGCCTCACTTCTGTTCCTGGCAAAATCACAGAGAAGATTGTTCTGGGAGTTATTGAAAAACATCTGAACGACAATGCAGTCATTGGTCCCAGCCAGCATGAGTTCATGAGGGGAAAGTCTTGCCTGACCAACTTAATTTCATTCTAAGACAAGGTTACCCACCTAGTTGACCAAAGAAAGCTTGTCAATGCAATCTTTTTGGATTTCAGTAAAGCCTCTCACAGTATCCTCCTGGACAAGATGTCCAGCACACAGCTGGGTAAACACACAATGAAGTGGGTGAGCAATTGGCTGACATGCCAGGCTCAAGGTGATCTAGCAAATGTGGTTATGTTGGGCTGGTGACCAGTCACTAGTGGGGTTCCACAGGGATCCATCTTAGTGCCAGCACTCTTCAATGTCTTTATAAATGACTTAGGGAACTAAATGACTTGAGGGATTGCTTAGTAAGTTTGCGAATGACACAAAATTGGGGAGAGCTGTTGACATTCCCAAGGGCGGAGGGGACCTGCAGAGGGATCTGGACAAATTGGAAAACTGGGCAATCACCATGTGCATGAAGTTCAACAAGGGCAAGTGCCAGATTTTGCACCTGGGACACGACAACCCTGGCTGTACATACAGAGTGGGGACTGAGATGCTGGAAAGCAGCTCAGTGGAGAAGGATCTGGGAGATCTGGTCCACCACAAGTTTAATACGAGCCAACAGTGCGCCCTGGCAGCCAATAGGGCCAACCGTGTCCTGGGCACATCCAGCACATCATTGCCAGCCGGGCGAGGGAGGTGATTGTCCCGCTCTGCTCTGCACTGGTGCGGCCTCACCTGGAGCACTGTGTGCAGTTCTGGGTGTCACAGTATAGAAAGGATATAAAGCTACTGGAAAGTGTCCAGAAGAGTACTACAAAGTTGGTGAAGGGTTTGGAGAGGAAACCGTATGAGGAGCAGCTAAAGTCACTTGATTTGTTCAGCTTGGACAAGAGAAGACTGAGAGGAGACCTCAACACAGTCTACAGCTTCCTCACAAGGGAAGGAAGAGCGGTGGGCACTGAACTCTTCTCTTTAGTGACCAATGACAGAACGCAAGGCAATGGCAGGAAGATGTGCCAGGGGAGGTTTAGGTTGGACATCAGGAAAAGGTTCTTCACCCAGAGGGTGGTGGAGCACTGGAACAGGCTACCCAGGGAGGTTTCATGGCCCCAAGCCTGACAGTGTTCAAGAAGCGATTGGACAATGCCTTCAGACACATGGTGTGAACTGTGGGGTTGTCATATGCAGGGACAGGAGCTGGACTCAATGACCCATGTGGGTCCCTTCCAGCTCAGGACATTCTATGATTCTATGGTTTCCCCATGGTACTGTGAAGGTCAGTTGTATATTCTTTATAATCCTGGATTACACTGTTGTGTTACAGTGTTCCAACCTTTGTGCAGGCTGCATAGGAAAAAATAAAAATAGCAGTCCCTGAGGGAAGAAAACAATGGGTCCTGCCACATAACTCAAGACTCTCCTGCACAGAGTGGCATGAGCCCCTCCAACAATGCAACGCAGAGATGGTATGAAGGTGATGCTGCAGCCAGGGGCCCTTGGACAGCAGTGCCAAACCACTCTTGCACGATGAGCAGGACTAGCATAATTATAAACAATGATTAAATCTAGGGATGAGTACCCAGTAATTAAAGATAAATCATGCACAGCTCTTCAAATGACGTCCCTGGCTATTCTGGGACTGCCAGGAATCGGGAGTGGCAGCCAAGGGTGTGGCATGAGGTGCACAGACAAGCAATCAGGAAGCAAAGGGAAACTAAATGCAAAGCTGTCACTGGATCAATGTTCCTGCGTCAAACAGAGCAGGGCAAATACTGACAAGCGCAGAACACAAAGGCTGATAAGAAGACAGACTGGAAAGCATGCTGAGGAGACAGAGGAGAGAGAATGTTGGCACGTTGGTGGAGATGACCCCAGGCAAATTTTCTGTCAGCAGGTTAGAGGGCACAGGGGGGCACTGATGTCTCAGAGAGACCAGGAGCCTCCTGAAGACATCCTCAACAAGAACATGGCACCTGTAACCTCCCTATCCTGTGCCTATAGGGAGTCTCTGTCTTTCCAGGCAGCAGGCAAAGAGCTTTGGCCAGAAGAGAGAAGCACAATTTACCATAGCAGTACATGGAGTCAGTAGTCTCTGTCATTTATCTGCTTCTCTGTTACTTTTTTCCCCCTAAGGGAGTTGTTGGGATGCAGATTGTTGCCAGACTCAATGTGCTGGTCCTCCCTGTCTGGCCCCTGGCAGCTGAGGAGAGCCAAGGGGACAGAGCCTGATGGAAGTCACAGGCAAATGGCCAGGCAGGCAGACTCCCTAGGTGACCCCAGGCCAGCTGCCTTGGCTGCCACAGTGGGGAAGTGCCCAGAACTGGGCTGGTGGGGAGGGACATGGAAGGGCTAGGCTGGGGTGGTCAGTGCTGATAAGGGTAATCTGTGCCCCATGTGCTCTGGTTCTCAGCACAACTGAGGGGACAGGACCTTCTGGAGTTGGCATGTCCCTGAGCTGCACCCTGCTGCCTTCCTCTTGTGCCGCCAGGCCCTGGCATGATGAGGTAAGGCTCGTGCAAGTAGGGGAAGCAGCTTTCATTATGAGGCACCCCTGTTCCTGAGGATCATGGAAGAAGTGTACCTGGAAATTCTGTGGTCAGTGCAGCAGTGATGATGAAAGCCTAGTCCCCTTGATGGGCTTTGGCAATTAAGACCATGTGTCTCACGCCGCTGAGCATCTCCTCATTGGCTTTATTTCTTCCTCTCCTTGTACTGACTATGATGTGCTGTCAGCCGCTGCAGGGGTCTCTTTCGGCAGGACTACCAAAAATTTGAGGACACTGGATTTTGCAAGGTGACCTGGGGTGGCCAGGTCACTGAAGAGTGCCAAAATGAGGGCTTGGAGGGTGGGCATCAGCCAGTGGTGTGGAAGCAATGCATTGTAACTTTAAATGTATTTCCTTGCTGTGAGGAGATCTGCAATAGCTCTTGTGCCTCTGCTAGCCAAACCAGCCTAAAAACCCAGAGGTGCTGCTAGCAAAGTTACAATGCACCTTTCTGGCATGAGTGGGCAAGCAGCATGTCATGTCATATCCAACATGAAAATGCTCTGTAAACTCATGACACAAGATGCTGAAGCAAGGAGTAAGAGTTGGTTTAATCTGTGCTAGAGAGGGAGCTAGGGAGCATTTCAGTGAAAAAGAAGAGCAGGTCTTGGAAATAAGCAGACCATAATTTCCAAAGTTGTGAGTGGGGTAGAAAGGCTCACTCCTCAGATAATTTACACATTTTTCTCATTATATGATGCACTTTATCTTAAATGTCTCTGGCAGCTCTCACAAGACATCAGCTACTTTCAGGAAAATGCAGTCCATCATTAATTCATAGCTCTGCACTAAACTGTTCTGGCAGGTTAAAAGCATGTCATTATTTAGAAAAACAAAATTGATGTGTAAGTTTGTCTCTACTGCAGTTTATCAAGATAATCTTGAGTCAGGCTATTAATATTTCCATGTGTACTTTTCTTCCTGAAGCCTCAGTCTGTAATGGTGGGCCTGCTTAAAAGGATATTTGGTTCTTTCTAGAGCTTTCCTGTAATTTCACTTTTCCAGGTGAAGATTGTTCCAGGCTGATGCTGGCTTGGAGTTTACGTTATGTATTTTGTTGTGGTGCTTTTTATTAAACCTTCTTGCACAGCCCTTGAATGTTAGCTTTTGTCTCTTGCAGGTGATGTCCCTCTTCTTTTGCTGAATTAGGAGTTAAGACAGTGGTGTGTCTCAGAGAAGACAGAATAAAACAGCAGCCTTTGCTCAGTCTGCTTTGAAATTTCAGTAGAACGTTGAATTTGCAACTTGTTACGAGCTATTCCATAGTGTTTCTCAATGCTACTGAATTGCTGTGGGATGCACTTCCAGGAGGAGTGAGCACTGAAGTGAGCTATATCACTGTGTGCCTTGATAAGATGCTTTTGGTCACATGAAATAGCAAACATAATAGATAGGCCAATTAGTTTTTCTGAAGATTTACAGGATAGATTTTCCTACTTGCAGCATTTTGAAGGAAGTTGGAAAAGTATCTTTCCAACTGACCAGCTTTCTGCAGATTCTAAAGCTTGCTCTTGACTTCTGTACTTTGAACAGCTTTGAATCAGCCATAAGGAAACACACCAGAATCCAAGTGTATTTTGTATTTAGTATTCAAAGCTACTTCTGTAACCTGTTTCACATGCAGCAAAAAGATGCTGCAAAGATGGTTTCAAAGGGACTTAATGATACCAAGTTATATTCTGGAGTTTGATTTCTTCATCCTGCTGGAGAAAGAAAACTCACATGCCAGTTAGCTGAGCTCTGATTTTTACACAACAAGCCACTCTGTCTCTATTCAACATGTGTGACACTGGTTGAGTTCTTCACTTGTAGCTTTAGACAAGCAAGGCTTTGCTTTGGACCACATAAAATTACCTTTTCAGCTGTTGTCTCTCTAAGATGGAACTGAAAGGTAGGAGGAACACAGGAAATAATTTCTGCTGAGCTTGTGTTCACAGAATAAGGTGTGTCAGACAGCTGTTAATGCACTACATTATTGCCAGACTGTAGCATTTTCATCTGAGAACCAAAAGCGAACGTCAGCAGGGCAATCTCCAAGTAGTGTAAGGGTGGCCTGGCCTAGTTCTTCCTACTTGAAAATTGGACTGTTCATTTAAAGAGAAAAATAAGCATATAGATGGCAATAAGCTAGCAACTTTTTCAGTTTTAAGATTCTGGCAGACTTTTAACAAGGACATTTGTAAGTGACACGGATTTCTTTGAAGCTGGAGTTTGGTTTCTCAGCCATTTCAGTATTCCAGAAACTGTCGTCCCTGGTGTCTAGTTTTCTGAATGTAACTGTGAAAATTATGGCAGGGGACATGAAGGTACTGCCCTCAGCTAAAGCAGCTTTCTCAGAAGTGGTGATTCAGAGCTGGGCTTGTCCTGTCTCAATTGCTCCAGGGCTTTCTTGGCACTCAAACGCTGAGTGTTGCCAATGATGTATGCTGGGTTTGCAGTCAAACTTCCTCTATTGGTCTGTGTGTGCAGAAATTCTCTCTGGATCTGAGCAGAAGGCAAATGCAGGGATGAGAAAGGACAACAAAGGCCATGCAACTTTCTTACAGGCCCAGTTATCCAAATGTTGCAGGTACCATCTTGATGCTGCACTGTGAGGGGAATGACAGAAGGAGGTGGTGTGGGGTTCTTTCTGTATCTTGGTTAGAATGATTTAACAAACGACTTCTTCTGTTTTAATAAGATAGAAGAAGAAGAGGCAGGTAGGCAGCAAGTAAATCTTATGTCCCTTCAGATGCTGGGAAGATCCTGACTGCTGGAAATATCCTGGAACTGGGGAAGATCTTGAAGACCAGAGAACTGCATGGAGACAAATCTCAGGGGATGCTCAGGGACCTTGACCGGTGTCGAGGGGTTTGATTGCGGGGTGACAATAAAACCCTGGTAGATGTATTGTTAACCTCCTGTTCCCCTCCCCCCGCTTCCCCCTCCCTCTCCCCCCTTCCCACTAAGGACAGGCTATCGGGAGGAAAAGAAGGACAGAGAGAAGAGAGTTGGAAAAATTAACAATGTTTTACTAATGCTACTAATAAGAATAGAGAAATAATACAAAATATACAAAACCAATCTTGAAAGTCTCAGCAACTACAGAGCCAGCACCCAAAGTCCTGGATTGGACTCTGCAGCCAGCCGGAGCTGGATTCAGTCTGTCACTAGGCCTCATTTTGCAGGGAAGACTAGCAAGGTCCTCTCCAAATGTCAGCCATAAGCAAAAAGGGAAAAAGGGACGAGATCCTCGTGATCTCCCACTTTTATATGAAGTATTCAAGTGAACGGAATGTTATACACAGCTGGTCAGTTTCTTGGTCACCTGTTTCTCGTTGCCCCTCTCACGAGATGTCCATCCATGCTTATCAATAACTTCGCATTCCATTGCTATGTTTACCAAAACATGTATCTGGTTCTCCAGGAAAATGCAGCTAATATGAAGGCTTTAGCTGACAGGCAGATTCACTAAAAGAGAAACTTGTCTTTTAACAAAACCAGGACAACCAGCAACCTCCAAAACTGGTAACGGTGAGCAGCTGCACAGCAGGAATGAAGGCAACTTTCTGCCTGACTCTTCCCAGACCTGCAGTAACCTCCCGGTGTGTGTGTGTGTGCATGTGTGTGTGCAAGAAATAATCAAGTAGGGGCTAATCTTGTTTGATGTTAAATAGAAGCCAGAACCCAAATTTGCTCATGCTATCACCACAATCTGTCCCAACTTCTTATTAAACAACATTTCTCTTTTTCTGAATGAGGTCCCTACTTTGTGTGTGTCGTGGTTTAACCCAAGGTAGCAATGTAACCACAATAGCCAATTGCTCACTCCCCCTGAAACAGGGGAGAGAATCAAAAGTGAAGGGAGAAGCTCATGGATTGAGATAAACAGAATTCCGTAAAATAACAAAATAACACTAATATACTACTACTACTACATATAAAATGGAAACAGAATATAAAAAAAAGATACTCAATGCAATTCCTCACAAGCTCCGTCTGCTCTGAGCATCCAGTCCCAGAAAGCAGTGCCTGATCCCAGAGAGAGAGGAAAGAAAAAGGCAGAAAGGCCCAGAGGCCTCTGCAAAACAGCAGGATGGCAAAAGACCAAACTAAAGAAAGCCATGAGCAGAACTCCACTGAAATGCAGCAGAACCAGAACAGGTCTCTGTGTATCCTGACTACACCCCTATCTGGAATATCCTGACTTTCTTTCAATATGAAGCATGACGCTAATGGGATGGAATACTCTTATTGTTCAGTCTGGATGTCAGTCAAGCTCTGCCTCATCTATGCCCCTCTTCCCAGCTGCCTCACACCTGTGGGCAGAGTGCTCAGAAAGATCTTGGCTCCCAGAAAACGACAATTAAAAACTTTAACTCTGTCCTGGGGCAATATCTTCTTGTTCTCAAAATAAATCCAAAAAATGACCCTGCTAGCTAGGAAAAAGGAAGTTTTCTAACTACATGAAGAAAATTAACTCGCTTTCATTCAAACCAGCACAGTGTGTAATGTCTAAGTGCCAGTGACGGGAAGGGGACCCTGGGCAACAGGAGACCATGGACCTGAGGCACTAGCAGCTGTGGAGACTGCAGTGTGTGCATATTGTGAGGATGTGTATGTCAGTGTGTGCAATTGCTAGTAAGCATCAAGCTGGACTAGTCAGCAAGTAGAATAAGGGGCTTGGGACCCAGGGACTGGAGTGATCATAGGTCTGGGACACACACTGAAGAAAACAGAGGGTTTGAGAGTCAGATACTAGAGGGACTGGGAGGCCCAAGCCAGCTATAGGAGAGACCAGAGGATCTGGTAAGGTTAAAGTTCTGGAACAGCTACTGAAGAGACCATTTTGTATGGATGTGTTTTTGAACTTGAGGCAACTGGGAGACCAATTGGATCCTGGGGACAAGTACTGAATAGTTCAACTGTCTGATGGGACCCATATGACTTTGTGTATCCGTATGTATGTATTTTCCACTGAGTGATCTTCATCCTGATTAGCCTGAGAGGGGACATCATCAAGGCTTTTTGTGCTGTTTGTATTTGTGTGAGTGCTTTTTTTTCAATCAATATGCATCTATGTGACAGGGTATATGTATTCATGTGTATGTGTGCCAGTTGGATAACCTGCTCAGCCTCTCTTCTTGGCTGAATATGGGGACATGGAGCTGCAGGAGTGTTGTACTGCATCTAGATACTGGATTTGTTAACTCCTAACAGTAGGATTTATCCTATGCTAATATGTCAGAAACAAAAAGCTCTGTGTGCTGTTGGAGGCAGGGAAATTCTGAGAGTCAGCCAAGGCATAAAGGGGAAAGTGATGGAGGAGACTGTGTTTAACAGAAAAGAAACCCATATGAATGAAGGGCCAGTAAGTACAATGCCATGCCCATTTCAGAATAAAGTGGTGTTTACTTCAGGAAGGATCTCCAGAGTTCAGGTATAGAACTCTGGGGATTTATACTCGAGATTGATTTTCATATTGCCTGTGGGCAATCAAAACAGTGTCCCTTCAGACATATTATACAGAAAACTTTGCTTTTAAAAACAAACGAATATAAGGAGTGGAACAGCTCTTTGTTTTGCCTGTTTTTTGAGAAAATACACATAACTTTCTATAAAGGTTTCCCTGATCAAAAACAGAGAGCTAAACAAATCACGTTTCTCCAAATGCTACAGGTAAGGGAACTCTTCTGTATAAATGTTAGTAATGTTCTGTGCTGGTTTGACTAAAATGAGTTAATTTTCTTCATGCAGTTAGAGACCTTTCTTTTCCATAGCTAGCACAGTTGTTGTTTGAATTTAGTTTGAGAGAAAAAGATAATACCCCAGGACAGAGTTAATGTTTTTAATTGCTCTGGTCTGAGAGCCAAGGACATACTGAGCACTCTGCCCAGAGGTGTGAGGCAGCTGGGAAGGGGGGCATAGATGGGGCAGAGCTTGACTGACATCCAGACTGATCAATAATAATAATCCATGCCATTAGCATCATGCTTCCTATTGAAGGACAGTCAGGATCTTCTTGCGCTCTCATGCTCTCTTTGTCAGAGCTGGGATGGAGACCTGTTTGGTGGAGTTCTGTTTGGGGCTTTCTTTAGTTCAGCCTTTTGCCATCCTACACAAGGCATCCTTTGTTCAGCAATCTGAAGTGCAGTTAGGTATAGAATAATGGATGAAACAACCGAAGATTCAATACGAATGCATTTCAGTAAGGTAAGCAAGGGATTAGAAATGCTAGTTGGTTTAATGGTAGAACTGGAATTATTTTGTGAACTGGGTTTTTCTCTATTTTCTCCCTATTTTCTTTCTAAAAATAGACTTGAAGATGTAGCATCCTAAGGATATAGGAAATACAAATATGATAGGAAAAAATAATGTCTTATTAGAAGCATAGCATTGTCTTGCTTGGAAAGTCCTTTAAGATAATGGAGTCCAACTGTTAACCCAGCACTGCCAGGTCCACCATTAAACCATATCCCTAAGCACCACGGCTACATGTCTTCTAAATACTTTCAGGGATAGTGACTCAACCACTTTCCTGGGCAGCCTATTCCAATGTTTGATAACCCTTTCCGTGAAGAATTTTTTCCTGTTATCCAGTCTAAACCTCTCCTGCTGAAACTTGAGGCCATTTCCTCTCACCCTAATAGAAATTAGGTCAACTGATATACTCAGAAAAAAAATCCCACTACAACAGTATTTTTATTCTGAGTGCTAGTTAGAAACAAGAAGATAGACTGTTTTTTCCCAGATCAGTCAATAGTTCTGGTAAGACACACAACCTACCTAGGATGGCCACATATGAGGAAGAAAAACTAGTTATCTCTGATAAAAGGAATAATAATTAGACATTTTGTGTTGTGGTATTCATTAGACCGTATAGAGATACATATCTTGTGTTACATTTTAACCCCTTAAAACTCAGTGAGGAATACCCAAAGGGCTCAGGAAGAAAAAGCAGAGAGACAAGAGACAGGTGAAAGCCTAGAGCTGGAACTACATGGAACGAAACACTCTTTTCCTCATTTGAAGCTTCAGCAAGGCTTCCTTCACCTGCTTGTTCCTCAGACTGTAAATCAGCGGGTTCACACTGGGGCTGACGAGACTGTAGAAAAGGGAAAGAACTTTCTCCTGCCCAGGTGAGTTACTGCTCCCAGGCCACATGTACATAAAGATGGCATTTCCATAAAACAGACTCACCACGGTCAGGTGGGAGGCACAGGTGTTGAAGGCTTTGTGCCATCCTGCTGCAGAGTGGATGGGCAGAACGGTGGACAGGATGTGCAGGTAGGAAATTAGAATTAAGGCTAAAGGGAAGAGCAGAAAGCATATGCAAACAGCAAAGATCAGGATTTTATTGGCAGTAGTGTCAGTGCAGGCCAGCCGTAAGACAGCAAGAATTTCACAGAAGAAGTGGTCAACCTCACAGAGGCCACAGAAAGGCAGGTGTAAAGCCAGAGAGGCTTGTAGTGTACCAAATATGAACCCCAAAGCCCACGAAACTGTGGCGAGGGTGAGGCACACCCTTCGGTTCATGATGAGGGCATAGCAGAGGGGATGATAGATTGCCACATAGCGATCATAAGACATCATGGCCAGCAGTATGCACTCTGTAAGTGCAAAGATTAAATAAAGATGTATCTGTGTCCCACACCCAGCAAAGGAGATGGTTCTGCCTTGTCCAAGGAGGTTCCTCAGCATACGGGGGACATTGTTGGAGACACAGCAGATGTCCACAATGGAGAGGTGGCAGAAGAAGAAATACATGGGACTGTGGAGTCAGTAGTCCGGGCAGATAAGCACAAAGACAAGTACATTTTCCATCAGAGTGGCAGAATAGAGTACAGAGAAAAGGCCAAAGAGGCAGAGTCGCAGGGCTGGGTTGCTGGAGAACCCCAGCAGGATGAATTCTGTGACAGATGTTTCATTCTGCATGCTGTGCTGGAGGCAAGGCAGCACAAAGTGCAACCATAGAGATCTGGAAGAAAGAAAATTGAAAGTTTTCTTAAGAATGTTCCTCCCTTTACTTTTCACACTGCAGTTCTGTTCTCCCTCTTTTTCCCTCTGACTCCAGTGGAAGGTGAATACTACCCATATTCACCATAGTGAGCAATGTAGATCTGAATTGCGAGATCTAATCTCTCTAATATCTGCACAAACTTTGAGGAGTTTTGAATAATTTTCCAGAACTTTACTGTATAGCTTGCCCTTATTGTCTTTCTTTTTCTGGGTTGTTGTGGGGTTCTTTTTTTTTGGGGGGGAGGTTATGTGTTGGACAAAATAACAACTTTCCGTCATGATGAAGTTGACAAGTGTCAATTAGGGTGAAAACAGAATGTCTTGAAAACAGTTATTTTAAATTAAGTCTACATTAAAATGAACGCACAGTTCACAAAATAATTCCAGTTCTACTATTAAACCGACTAGCATTTCTAATCCCTTGCTTACCTTATTGAAATGCATTCATATTGAATCTTCCCCAGTTCCAGGATATTTCTACCAGTCAGGATCTTCCCAGCATCTGAAGGGACGTAAGATTTACTTGCTGCCTACCTGCCTCTTCTTCTTCTATCTTATTAAAACAGAAGAAGTCGTTTGTTAAATCATTCTAACCAAGATACAGAAAGAACCCCACACCACCTCCTTCTGTCATTCCCCTCACAGTGCAGCATCAAGATGGTACCTACAACACTTGGATAACTTGGCCTGTAAGAGAGTTGCATGGCCTTTATTGTCCTTCCTTATCCCTGCATTTGCCTTCTCCTCAGATCCAGAGAGAATTCCTGCACACACAGACCCATAGAGGAAGTTTGACTGCAAGGGACCTCTGGGAGTCACCTGGCCCAGCTTCCCACTTCAGAAGCAGGGTACCCCCTGACTCACACTCCTTTGCATGTCTGTGTCATTCTTGCCAGGCCCTGACAACACCACCGTGGTCCTGAAGAACATTATCCAGTTCCTCATTTTGTACCACCCTGTGTAGGGAAGAGGAATGGTCTTGTTTTACAGCCTAGGTGGGTGTCGAGCTTTTCAGTGAAGAACAACTCTGCTTCAGCACAGCTGATGATGGCCTCTCCTCCAGGAACAAAAGCTCCTGCTGTTTCATCAGACCACAGTGTGCCCCTGGGCCCTCAAGCTGGTGGCTATTAGGTCCATGTCCTTTTTTGCTCCATTCAAGCTGAGGAAGTTGGACAACACGACTAAGTTTGTGACTTTTCTCCTCTTGGCTCTTGGTGTGAGATCAAGGAACACCTTGTTCATCTGGAGCGTACCGGTTCTCTCAACAAATGGGCTCTCCTATACCCTTCCATTCTATGTCAGTAGTTTACAGTCAACAAATGAAACACAGCCAGAGAAAAGGACAATGATGACTGTGACTTGGTCTTGCTATTATGATTTGTGCCCATTGTCTTGGTGAGAGAGAGACTAAGTTGTTGTTAAGTCCAGCCAGGGAGCTGATGTATCTCTGATGCTCCTCAACAGGAAAGCATCTGCCCTATTTACACCACCCAGCAAAACACTGTCCTGCATACACCCATCATAGAGCTTGAGGGAGCAGTATGTATCTGCAGGATGTGGATCCAAAATCTTGCTCAGGGGCTGGATCTTTTCCTGCTCATTCCCAAGGCTTATTTCCACTTCTCTCCCTCATATCTTCCTTGCTGGTCAGATTCAGCAAGATTACGAGCAAACATCAAGTCATTTGGCACCTGTGTAAGTACCTTTTTCTCATTTGAGAACAGGGGTGTTTGAATCCGAATTTCTTCCTTCCTGCACACCTGCAATCTAAGCCCAGCTAAAATGCCCTTCTAACCACAGTGCAAAACACATTAGAATAACTCTCTCAGAGCATGCACTTCTGCTAGCTCCAAGCATCCCTCAAGATTTTGCCTGTTCCATTTTAAAGACTGCCGCACAACTTAGCCTTGACTCATTAGGATAAGTGACAGGCATCACTAAAAGGAAGTTTATCTTTAATGACATTTTCTTCTGAAAGTAACTGTGAGCTTAATCCCTCCTGAGCTTTCATCCTTGACAGTGTGTCTCCCTTTGGCCACAAAATGTGAGCCTGTGCTCCACCCTGCCATTATGTCCCAGTGGACTCCTTATGGCTGATCCAAGCCAAGTGCACAAAATGCTGGCCTCTTTCTTTCCAGACCTTCCACCAAACCACAGGGCATAATCGCCATCACAGGCGAGGTCTACAGGAACTTCACCTGTCATATTTCAACAAAGGCCAGGTCCACGAGAGCATCTGAGCATGCAACTTGCAGCTTATTTTTGGTATGCTGAGTGATCAGGTGTTTTTTTCCAATCTCTACATCCCACAGTCCATTGTGGTTTTCTCAGCAGTAATCTCTTGTTTGTTTTGCTCCTTATGGGCCATCCTCTGGGGCCTAGGGTTTGGAACTGGGGAGGGATTTCAGTGTGGGTATCTGATAGGAGTCACTTCAT
The DNA here is from genome assembly GCF_036013475.1 of Columba livia. Classification (NCBI taxonomy): domain Eukaryota; kingdom Metazoa; phylum Chordata; class Aves; order Columbiformes; family Columbidae; genus Columba; species Columba livia. Next base: position 589,519 of record NW_027043810.1, read on the forward strand.
CACTAGGATGTCACGGGAGGCAGAGCTGAAGAGCACAACAGGGAAGGGAGGAGCAGGTGACAATGGCTTTTCCAGGGAGCAGTTATAGATGGAGAAGTGGATGGAAGAACACAGAAGGCAATGGCTAGGAAGGGAACTGGACCTGAGCTAAGTAAAGGGTAAAATCCCGGCTTCTATCTGACAGCAAACGGGTAACAAATGCTACAGCAGTAGCGGTGGCTGTGCCTGACCAGCCATGCAGGCAACACCCTGCCAGAGCCTGAACCTAGCGTGTGGGTCTCACAGCCCTACTCAGCACTTGGGGCAGTGAAGCCAGCAGGCTGAGGCTCTGCCTGCCCAAACGGCACAGGGGAGGGTCCCACGGCACCCAAGAGGAGCTTCACAAAGTGTCATTAAGGAGCCAGTGTTTCAATGCTAACAAGTCTGATGGGGCTTCTGCAAGTGGTGCAGGTGAATACCCAGTGCTGTTGTCTTGCTGGGACACAAACCACAGTGGGGGTTGTTAAAAGTTAAGACTTCTATTGCAAAGCATTTACCCGTCTGCTGGTGACGATGTTACTGGCTGACCACACAGGGCCACCAGACATTACTAGGTGAAGACCCTGGGATGTGAGCAAAGCCAGCGCAACAGCAGACAGTTCCTTCCCCAAGACAAGGACAGATGATGACCTCTGCTTCTTGACCTTCTTTGGCCATGCACAGCCAGCACCACCTGCTCTGCAGCTTTCTCCTCCTGCCACAGCCCAAGGGTCTCTCAGCACAGCTGCTGCAGGCATGGGTGCAGGGATCGTGGGCATGGCAGACAAGGTGGGGGAAGAAAGCCCCCAGCTTTTGCTGTAGCTCCTCCTTGTTTACCTTCCCAGTGACCCTTATTGATCTCATGATGCCTGTGCAGAGTGCAAACACACCTCAACATTGGCCTCGTCCACTCTCATGTCTGTAATAAATGTAACCCTTCTTCTGTTTGCACACACATGCACAAATGCATCTACACATTTATTTTAATGGCAACATGTCAGGAATAAAAGCTCAGCTCGTGCTGGTGTTATGCTGAATCCAAAGCTGTGTTACTGTCATTGGGATTACTGGACTGTAATCAGGATCAAGAAGCAAGGGTCACTCTTTTGGAAAGACCAAAACTGCCCCGTTACATTTCATTATGCATGAGAAGGGTAAGACAGAGGGCTCTTCCCAGTCATTATCTCTAGCTCTTCCTCTGTCTTGCCCCAGCAAATATGGGATCTTGTCCTCTCCCACTTTCCCATGTTGGCCGTGATAATTCTCTCTATAGCTTCAGGGTCCCCTTTCATCCAAAACCTTGAATCTACAGCTGTGTGCCATTTCTGACCCCTTTTCCTCTCTGAAGTTGCTTCCTTCTTCTTTTTGCATCTGTTTCCTCTCCCCTCACCTGCCTTGAAGGCTCTGAAAATGCCTGATGCCATTTACAGCACATCTGCAAGTGCCCCCTCAGAGTCCCTATGCTCTGCCAAACTGTCTAAGCCCACATGCCCCATTCACTGCCCAGTCCCACTGTCATGTGTTCTCCCACAGTGCCCCGTGCACTGGGAACAAGCCCACTAATTTGGAGAAGCCTGCTTCCTCCTGTCACAGCCATGCTGGAGGAAGATAGAATGGGGCTGAACTCAGGGAGAGGACTAGAAGCCACTGAGCCAACAGGGCCATTAGCAGAGACCTTGGAAGCAGTGACAAGCCTGGACTTTGCAAGTCTGAGAGACAGCATCTGTTCTCCCATCCTCTACTCCAGTCTTGCCCCATAGCTAGGAAATATACCTTGCAACTAAACAAGTGCAGAAAATGGTTGTAAAGCAAAGGAGAAAGCAAATCCTTGTCAGGAATAAATGGTCAGAGACTTACTCTCTCTTGAAAAATTTGAAAACTCCTTTTACGGGACAGAAATCTTAGTGTAGTTATTTAACACACCTCAAAGGATATACCAGGTTACCTTGCTCCAGGTATCAGGAAAGGAGAGCACCAAAACATGGGTTATCCATGGCTTATTTTCAGATTTCTAGGTGTGGAGTGTTTTCTTTATATCCTTTGGCTGACTCTAAATACTGAAAATACTTTCAATCTCCCAGTGTTGTAGCCGATGACTTTGTCACATCTGGAGCACTCATTAATAGTCAGGAATACCTGTTTTGTAAATTCCCCTTGGTATCAGTATTTATGTCAGTACCATTGACATGAGTAAGAAGAAGTTTCTGGTGCCACTGGGATAATTTCCCTGCTGCCTAGAGATGTTTATGTGCTACGCATTGTCTCTGAGGCTTAAAGACAATGGGAGATGATGGATGTGTGTCTTTCTTTGTCTCCATGGGAAACCACTTCTCGAACACGTTAGTAGAACAAGATTGAAAGGGGAATGTGTTTCAACGATTCTTGAATCAAAGCTCGTCGTGCCCTGAGTTTCTATAAAATCCCTCAACGAGTTGTGTCACCTGTTTGTAACAGCTTTGAATGGGATGCACTCACCTATGGAAACTAGACAACAGGCTTCCTATGGCATATGTGCACTTCCTCTCTCTTCCTTCTACTCTCCTGGAGTTCCAGGGAAAACTAACTTCAGTCTAAATGTATAGGATACATAGTGGTGCCTGTCAGGACCAGTTGCCCTCCAGGCAGGTTGCAGCCCTCCTTCTCAGCAGGGGTAGCCTGCAGCCTCACTTTGCAGAGCTTTATGCCCATGCCCAGCTGTGTGCCCTTGTCCAGCCAGAAGACATTAGTCTGACACACAGCATGAAAGGCCCCAAGACCCACATGGCCTTGCAAAAGCTTTTATTACACACTTAGACCATAGAGATGGATTTGCCAAGAGCATTTCAAACAAGATAGCCCTTGCCTTGCCTGGTTGGTGTGCGGCAAGAGCTTCTGCTTTCTCCTTAGTTGACAACAGCGGTGGCAGTGGCAGGTGCAGCCCTTTGCCTGGGGCACCTCTTTGTACTCTTGGTTGTCTTCTTTCCGGAGCGTGCGGCCAGGCGCTGGCTTTGGGGGCCAGCCTTGCCATGCTGCCTGCGCATGCTGCCTCGCGTGAGCTTCTTGAGCACAAAGCTCCTTTGCATTGCCATCTTCAAGTGCAATGGAGATATGCGCTGCTGCTTTTTCTCCTTGGAAATCTTTGCAGCCTCGTCCATGGTCTTGTGTGTCACACACTGCAGCACTGCAGCCAGATAGACGGGGGCCCTGGCTCCAAGGCGCTCAGCAAAGTGGCCTCTGCGCAGCTGCCTGTCTACACGGCTCACAGGGAAGAGCAGCCCAGCCCGGGAGGACCGTGAGGAGCGGCTCTTTTTGGCCTTGGCTTCAGTGCCTTTGGAGGGCTCCTCAGAACGTGTCACTTCAGGCTCCCTCGCCTGCTCAGACACTGTGCAGACCTCCTGTTCTCCGGACATGCTGCTTGCAGCTTGCTCCCGCAGGTATGTCCCTGTTGCGTCTTCCCGTGCCCTGCTTCCTTGCCCACCTGTCCTCCTTGCTGGCCTTTGCTGGTGGCTCCTGCCTCTGGGCTCAGGCTGCCTGCACCTGTCCTTGCTGGCCTGGCCAAGCCTTGTCTGGGCAGGACGTCCCCACGGGCTCTGGACAGGACAGACCCCGCTTTGGCCGAGACCCTTGGAAGAAGAGCTCAGGCTGAGCCCCTCTCCTGTGCAGGCTCAGGCCCTTTGCTCACCTGGGCAGCAGGAACAAGCGTTCTACTAGGGCAGAGACCAATAGGAAAGGACTTGCTCTATGACATCACCTCCCCGCTTGTGACATCCTCCCTGCTGCCTCTGCCCTTTGTGGGTGAGCTCAGGGAGCAGCTCCACTCCTGTTTTGCATGGGAGAGGCTTGGCATGGGAGGAGCTGCTACATAGCCATCTCTCCTCTCCTCTCCTCTCCTCTCCTCTCCTCTCCTCTCCTCTCCTCTCCTCTCCTCTCCTCTCCTCTCCTCTCCTCTCCTCTCCTCTCCTCTCCTCTCCTCTCCTCTCCTCTCCTCTCCTCTCCTCTCCTCTCCTCTCCTCTCCTCTCCTCTCCTCTCCTCTCCTCTCCTCTCCTCTCCTCTCCTCTCCTCTCCTCTCCTCTCCTCTCCTCTCCTCTCACTTATTGCTTTTCTCCCTGGCTCTACCCAGTGACAGCTCTCCTTCAGCACTTGCCTGTCGCCTCCAACCAAAACCCATATTGCCACCCCTGGGGAGAAGATCTCCTTCCCCATGTCATGGGATACCAGAGCCACAGGCTGTCATGGGTCCCACCTTTCAAGACATATCACCCCCGAAGTGTCATTTGTAGAGGCTTATTAAGCAGTAACAAAGCCTAGACTTCAAAAGTTTCAGTGCCAGTATCCATTCTCCCCTCTTCCATTCCAGTCTTGCCCCTTTCCTGTAAAAATACCTTGTAATTGAAGCCAACAGGGAAACACCAGTGAAACACCTCAAAGAAATTAAGTGGTTTTCCTCTGAGAAGGTGACGTGGCCAACAGTCCAGCTGTAGTGCCTCTACGCCAATGCACACAGCATGGGGAACAAACAGGAGGAGTTGGAAGCCACCATGCTGCTAGAAAGCTATGGCCTAGTCACTGTTACTGAAATTTTTTGGGATGAATCCCATGACTGTAGTGTGGCTATCAATGGCTACAGGCTGTTCTGAAGGGACAGGCAAGGAAGGAAGGGTGGAGCAGTTGCCCTCTACACCAAGAGATGGATAGAGTGCAAAGAGATGTCTCTGAAGAATAGCCACAAACAGGTTGAAAGCTTATGGTCAAGAGTTAGAGACCTAGGCAACAAGGGAACCTTGCATTTGGTATCTGCTACAGGCCACCCTGTCAAGGGGAACCTATTGACAAAGCCTCCTTCCTCCAGCTACAGGAGGTATCGTGCTCACAGGCTCTTCTGCTGGAGGACTTCAACCACCCTGACATCTGCTGGTAAAGTAGCACGATGAGCTGTAGGCAATCCTGGAGTGCATTGGGGATAACTTCCTAAGCCAGGTAATAAAGAGCCCTACCAGGGGGGGATGTATAACTGCACATGATGGTCACCAATGCAAGTGAGCTAACTGGTGACATCCAGATTGGAGGCAGCCTGGGCTTCAGTGGTCAGGCAGCAGTGGAGTTTGCAGATCTGAGGAATATGTGTCAGGCAAAGAGTAAAGTCAGGACCCTGAATTTTAGGAAAACCAACTTCCAGCTGTTCAAGGAATTAGTCAATAGGACCCCCTGGGAAACTGCTCCCAGGATGAGGGAGCAGAACAGATGGGCAGATTTTAAGAGATGCTTTCCATAGAGCACAAGAACTCTAGATTCCCAGGTGTAAGAAATCAGGTAAGGAAGGCAAGAAGCTGGCATGGCTGAGTCCAGACCTGCTGGTCCAACTAAAGGGCAGGAAGGAAATGTGCAGGCACTGGAAGCAGGAACAGGTATCCTGGGAAGAGATAGGGACACTGCTCTGTTGTGCAGAGATAAGGCCAGGAAGGCCAAGGTGCAGCTGGAGCTGAACTTAGCAAGGGATGCAAAGAATAACATGAAAGATTTCTACAGGTATGTCAACCAGAAATGTGTCAACCAGAAAAGAAAGGTCAGAGAAGGTGTAACCCCCCCAATTAGCAAGACTGGCAAACTGGTAACAGTGGACGAGGAGAGGCTGAGGTACTCAATAACTTTTTTTGCCTCAGTCTTCACTGGCAAGCTTCTTTCCACACTTCTCGAGTGGACGAACTGCAAGATGGAGACTGGGGGAACAAAGTCCCTCCCACACTAAGAGAATATCTGGTTTGTGACCACTTGAGGAAAATGAACATGGGACCTGATGAGATGCATCCCAGAGTCCTGAGGGAACTGGCTGATGTAAAACCAATGGCAGTTATATGAAGCCCCTGGTGACTGGAAAAAGGGAAACATTGCACTCATTTTTTTAAATGGTAGAAGGGAAGACCCCAGGAATTACTGACTTGTCATCCTCACCTCTGTGCCTGGGAACAGATTCTCCTAGAAACTATGCTAAGACACATGGGGGACAGGGAGGTGATTTAAGACAGCCAGCACGGCTTCATCAAGGGCAAGTCCTGCCTGACCAACCTAGTGGCCTTCTGTGATGAAATGGCTACATCAATGGACAAGGGAAGAGCTACAGGTGTCATATATCTGGCCTTTTGCAAAGCCTTTGACACGGTCCTCCACAATTTCTCTCTAAATTGGAGAGGTACATATTTGATAGGTGGACTGTTTGGTGGATGAGGAGCTGACTGGATTGTTGTATGCAGAGAGTAGTGGTCAATAACTCAATGTCTGGATGGACATGGGTGACAAATGGTGTTCCTCGGGGGTCTGTATTGGGACCAGTACTGTTCAGTATCTTCATCAATGACATAGAAAATGGGATCGAGTGCACCCTCAGCAAGTTTGTGGATAGCACCAAGCTAAGTGGCACAGTTGACATGCCTGAGGGATGGAATGCCATCCAGAGGGACCTGGACAAGCTTGAGAAGTGGGCCCATGCGAACCTCACGAGGTTCAACACGGTCGAGTGTAAGGTCCTGCACCTTGGTTAGGACAATCCCCAGTATCAACACAGGCTGGGGGATAAAGGGATTGAGAGCAGCCCTGCAGAGAAAGACTTTGGGTGCTGGTGGATGAAAAGCTGGACGTGAGCTGGCAATGTGCTCTTGCAGACCAGAAGGCGAATCATATCTTAGGCTGCATCCAAAGGACCACAGCCAGAAGGTCAAGGGAGATGATTCTGCCCCCCTACTGTGTTCTTGTGAGACCCTACCTGGAGTCCTGTGTCCAACTCTGGAGACCTCAGTACAGGAAAGACATGGACCTGTTGGAGGAGGTGCAGAGCAGGGCCACGAAAATGATCAGAGGACTGGAACACCTCTCCTATGAGGAAAGGCTGAAGGAGTTGGGGTTCTTCAGCCTGGAGAAGAGAATGCTCTGGGGAGATGTTATTGTAGTCTGTTAGTACTTCAAGACAGTCAATAGGAAAGACGGGAACAAACTTTTTATCAGGGCCTGTAGCAATAGGACAAGAAATAATGGCTTTAAATTAAAAAAGGGGAGATTTGGACTAGATATAAGAAATTTTTTTTACAGGGAGGGTTGAGAAACACTGGAACATGTTGCCCAGAAAAGTGGCAAATTGCCCATCCCTGAAAACATTCAAGGCCAGGCTGGAGGGGGCTCTGAGCAACCTGATCTAGTTGAAGACGTCCCTAATCATTGCAGGGGGGTTGGACTAGATGGCCTTTGAAGGTCCCTTCCAACCCAAACTATTCTATGTTTCTATTATTTGTGTCAAGTGTGTGAGAGAGAAATGCAGAGACTCCCCATGTGAGTTAAGTTTCAACGAGTCGTTGACATTGTGTCTGAGAAGTTGCACTTATGTGACAGATACTGTGATGAAGGATGTTTAAAAACAAATCTTTGGGTAAAGGGAAGAATACCTTCTCTTCCCAGAAGATATTGGCCTTTGTTTTTCTCATTTCCTTTGATTTTCATTGAAGTTTCCCAGTTTTTATCTTTGTATGTAGACCTTCATGTCACAAAGCTATTAGGTACATGGCTTAAACTCCCCTGGAGTCTTAGTTGGACAGCAGGTAAATAAGAAACTATATTAATTTATTATTACTATTAATACTCATAGAGCTATTTTTATGTGAAGACTCTTTGAGAGTGTGAAATATTTTCAAACCTTGTAGTATTTCAAGGTACAATGATGTATTTGGGAAAAGAGCAGCTTTTCTAATTGATTTACTTGTGATAGTATGATTTCATTTCTTATGATCATTCTTTCCAGCAGAACTTTGTTGCATACATGAGAAAAGGAAATCAAATCCTCACAACAGAATTAATCCTGTTTAAATTTCCCAGGTTTCCGCCTGCCATCCAATATTCACAGTATCACACGCAGTATCACAGTATGTTTGGGATTGGAAGGGACCTCAAAAGATCATCTAGTCCAATCCCCCTGCTGGAGCAGGAACGCCTAGGTGAGGTCGCACAGGAACATGTCCAGGTGGGTTTTGAATGTCTCCAGAGAAAGGGACTCCACAACCTCCCTGGGCAGCCTGTTCCAGTGCTCTGTCACCCTTACTGAGAAGAAGTTTTTTCTCAAATTTAAGTGGAACCTCTTGTGTTCCAGCTTGTTCCTGTGTTCCTTGTTCCTGTGTTCCTTGTTCCTGTGTTCCTCGTGTTCCAGCTAGTTCCTGAGCAGTGGTTCCCCAGCCAGCTTTCCCAAAAATGTATATTGAGCATGACTTCATACAGTATGGAATATCCCTTTGACCAGTTTGGGTCAGCTGTCCGCGGCACCCCCTCTCAGCTTCTTGCGCACGTGACACAGCATGTGTCGAAGGTTTTGATTGCGGGGTGACAATAAAACCCTGGTAGATGTATTGTTAACCTCCTCTCCTCCCCCCACTTCCCCCTTTCGCCCCTCCCTCTCCCCGCTTCCTACTAAGGACAGGCGATCGGGAGAAAAAGAAGGACAAAGAGAAGAGAGTTGGAAAAATTAAAAATATTTTACTAATGCTACTAATAAGAATAGAGAAATAATACAAAATATACAAAACCAATCTTGAAAGTCTCAGCAACTGCAGAGCCAGCACCCAAAGTCCTGGATTGGACTCTGCAGCCAACCGGAGCTGGATTCAGTCTGTCACTAGGCCTCATTTTGCAGGGAAGACTAGCAAGGTCCTCTCCAAATGTCAGCCATAAGCAAAAAGGGAAAAAGGGACGAGATCCTCGTGATCTCCCACTTTTATATGAAGTATTCACGTGAACGGAATGTTATACACAGCTGGTCAGTTTCTTGGTCACCTGTTTCTCGTTGCCCCTCTCACGAGATGTCCATCCATGCTTATCAATAACTTCGCATTCCATTGCTATGTTTACCAAAACATGTATCTGGTTCTCCAGGAAAATGCAGCTAATATGAAGGCTTTAGCTGACAGGCAGATTCACTAAAAGAGAAACTTGTTTTTTAACAAATCCAGGACAATGAGAAGCTGAAAAGTCCTTGACTACTTAGCAACAACTAAAACGCCAGTGTATTATCAACATTATTCTCATTCTAGATCCAAAACACAGTACTATACCAGCTACTAGGTAGATAATTAACTCTATCCCAGCTAAAACCAGGACAGTTACTTATACTGTAACAACTTACTTGTTAAACTCTGTAGATTGTATCCTGAACAAACAAGAACATGCAACTGGCCCTTAAGACCTTTGGCTAAAAATAGTTTACTGAGAGCATATTTAGGGCTCATTTAGAAAGCTAGTTTAACCTTTTGAGAACTCCTGACCCAATCTAACAATGTCATGGAAAGAAAAGGCTGTGGTATCAAATGCATAATGGCAAAATCTTGCCTGTTCAGCATGTTCTGCAAATTAAGTGCTCCTCAGGAATCACTGTCATGCAAGACAACTTCCAGTGAACGGAGGACAGTAGAAGCATGACTTCAGAAATCCATACAGGATAGCAGTATTTGGAACTCTCCTTCCTAGGCAACTGCTTGAACACAGATTTCCTTCTACTGTGCCATTTTTGTCCCCTCTAGAACGTAATCTTTCTAGGATTTCCAGCTCCTTATGGTGTTTTTTAAGAAGTGATTAGGAGGATGCCGACGCAGTCAGACCTGCAACAGGCATCAGTATGGTGATACCAGTATGCTTGATACGTCTGCCTCAGATATCCTCCTGTTACCCATTGAAAGCACCCTGCTCTTTCCGTATCTTTCCGACTGAACAAGTTGTTTTGACATGTGTCAGAACAACATGTTTACTTTATGGTCCTGATTAGGTTGTGGTAATCGAGGGGAGGGATGCCCATCAGGTACTCTTGGGCAGCCCAAATAATGATTTGCATACTTGATTATCCCATTCCTTGTCCATCCCATTCTCCGCTGCAATTTCCTCCATAGGTCTCCATGGAGATGCCTGCTTCCTCCTGCTCCTAATTACTTTTTCTCACTTTTTCTCACTGATCCCAATATTAATATGTGTGTTACCTAACTTTAGATTTATGATACTGTTATCTAGGTAATTTTTGCCTTATATGTTATTACTGATATAATCTAATGATGGCTGGCTTTGCAAAATTCTTGCCACCAGTGCTTCCCTCCAATTATCGGTGAAGTGCAATGATTTCTCACTTAAACTGCCCCTTAATAACCTGAGAAATCCAACCATTCTTCATGGTGATGTCTGTAACTCTTCTCAACCTCCCACGCTGTTTCTTGCTATGTCGGGCAATTTCTCATGCCATAGCCAGTAGTTTCTGATGCCTTGGTTGTTAGTTTAACCTCAGGGCAGGGCATAGTCAGCAGCCTGCATGTGCCTGCAGCCCTAGCAGTTGACATGAGAGTTTTTCAAACATAAACGCGCCCCCAAGAAGAGGCAGCACAGGTCCTGGGCTGAGAGTCCACCACATCTGCAATCTGAGGATGCAGCAGAGGGAACAGTTTCTCAGCCTCCCCCCAAACCAGTATGACAGAATTCTTCCTGATTTCTTCCTGGAAACTGGATTTCCTCATTTCTTCATTGCACAAATTCTGCTGGTTTTGGTGTTCTCCATGTGCTCTCACTGGCAGTATTCATATAGTGGTGATAATAAGGGTAGATTGTTCCCTCATTTCTCCATGTACTCCTTCCCCTCTGCTCTGCCCTTCTCAGAGACATAGTATACCTTTGTCACCACCCCCAGCATACTTTGTAAGAAACCAAAAGGTCCTTTCCTTCATGGGACATCCTATCTAGATTTTTTTTTTGCCTCGGCTTTTGGTACACCACCAATTGCATACTCTTGAGCACCAGTTGGTTACGATCTTTGTCAGTATCCAGGCCCTTGCAATTATGTCATCATAAACCACAGCTTCCGCCTTCTGCTTGCAACTTTTTCAGCATGGACTGAATTTCTGTTCTCAGTAACAGAGACATGCATCATTTATCTTTCTGCAAGTAGAATAAAACTATCCATTTCGTCTGTGTTCTGGCAGCACATCTTAAGCTGGTGTGTGCCAGGAACTGCATAAACACTTATTTTTCTCATTTGTGCTTTGCCTGTATTTTGGTCCTTCTGCTTCATTCTGCTTTCTTCCCTTCTAATTCTCAACAGCATTCTAAAGATCCTTCCATTGAGAGAAGGTGGAAAGCCTTCTCCACTTGTGTGTCTAACTTAACTGTGGTTATTTAGCACTTTGGACGTGCCTCCATCATCTACTTGCAGCTCAAACCCCGGGTATATCCTGAATGAGGGTGTTCTGATTTCTATCACCTACGCAGTGGTAACTCACTTGCTGAAACCACCAGTGTACAGCCTGTGGAAGAAAGATGCACAAGTAGCATCCCCCAAAAAAAGCTTTCTTGTGAAAAACAAATCTTTGGAGCCCATGAAATTTAGCAGGGAGTAAATTTGAAAAATCCGTACAGATGGAAAACCTGTATTTCAGTTAGCTGAGAGGTGTGATGCAATCTTTTTCCTGACCAAAACTTTTGAGACAAACAAAGGAAAGCTGTGTGGAGAAGGCAGAGAAGCAGTGTAGTAGAAATGGGCAGCAGAGACCTACGGTGGTCTTCCACAGTACGGGTCAGAAGCAGCAGTGGGCAGCTTTCCATCTGCAGAGTATCTGGGGAGGGAGGGGAGGTGTCAGGTCCTGCTTCCACACAGCCTGAGACAAAGAAAATGGGTAAAACAGATCTGTTGAGGCATGTATAGTGGCTAATTCATGTCTCACAGATAGGCATCCTGCATGACTGATTCACAGTGCAGCCAGGTAGGTGTATTACTGCTGTCTTCCCTAGGCTGAAAGATAAAGCATTGCCTTGTAGAAAAGTTGTGTGATTAAACACTCATCCCCACAAACACAATGAATGGAATTAAGAAGAAGGAACAAGAGCAGGTGGGGAAACCCTGGTAACCTGACAACGGCTACACAAAGCACCTTGACCTGGGTCCTCCCAGAGCTGCCACAGTGACCATTGTGGAGGACTGAGACCCACCAGGTGAGTCAGTGGTAGGGACTCACAGACTGCCTAGGGCTACAGAACTCATTACTGGATCATGGGAAGAGCATTTTGAGATTGTGTGAGACATTTTACAGGATATTTAGGGTAAGAATCAAAGGTGTTAATGGAGGAATCAAGGTGCTTTAGGGAGGAACAATTGGAAAAGAAAAGGTGTCATGAAGGCACCCCAAAAGTCAATTTAGGCAGACAATAAGCTCCAAACAGACTTCATTTTAACCAGAGCTGTTTAGCAGATAAACAACTAGAAACTAGGTTTATACAAAATTATTCAGCACTCCAACAACATTACAAAACACAGGTTCAGATACCAGTTAGGAGTTCAGTTACTACACAGCTGATTCAAAGTCAGGGGATCAGATCCCAAAACTCTAGGGTAATGATTCAAAATGCGCATCTTCGCGCTCTTACAAAGTGAGGACTGTCAAGGGTACCCAGAAGATTGCTTACCAGTTTGGCAATGTGTATCAGTCCTCACAGATTGATCCTTAGATGGACAGACTAAGGAGGACAGTCTTTCACTGAAGACCCACTGCTTTGAGGAAGACCACCTCAATAGGGGTCTCCAGTGTGGGCTCCATTTATACCCTAGTTGAATCTGAGCTGTGGCCATTTATTTTAGTTGTCCAGAAACTTTTCTCAGTCAAGGCATCTAATTGGTCAAAGGCCCTGTCTGTCAACCAAGGGGCATGTGCATGACTATAGTGGTCCATCAGCCTGTTGCTTTCAGGGATGGGAGGGAACTGCATCTGCCACAAAGGAAAAATGGGATAAAAGGGGCTGGTTGTTTGTGAACAGTACACCTGTCTGGCCATGCCAGGTCACTGCAGTCTCTTCTGTCATCTTATTAAACTCTTGTTCCTGACTCTTCTGGGTGATTTGCTGTCTATTCTGTGTGCACCTATGTGTGTGGAGGTCTGAGTGCCAGTCACTGGTGAGTGACCCCTGGGTCAAAAAGGGTCTTGAGTGTCAGATGCCAGCAACTAGGGAGACTGGAGAGTGTGCCTATGGCGTGGGTGTGGCTGTGTGCATGTCAGTGTGTAGTCACTAGCTGATATCGGGCTGGACCAGCCATCAAGGAGGATAAGAGGTTTGACAGCCAGGTATTGGAGTGGCTCTAAGTCTGAACTGGATACTGGAGAGGCCAGAGGGTCTGAGAGCCAGATACTGGACGAATTAAGAGGTCCAAGCCACCTAACGGAGAGACTGGTCAGCTACTGGGAAGGCCACTTGTTTGTGTATGTGTGTGGATGAAACCAGGAGACCAGGAGATCCAGGAGCCAGTTACTGAATAGATTAAGCATAGATTGAGGCCAGTTATTAGAGGGATCCATATGGTGTCCGTGCATACATGTGTGTAGGTCTGAATACCAGCAACTGGAATGGCACTGCAGCTCATGGGGTCTTTTCTGTTGAGATACCAGAAACTGAGGAGACCAGGAGATCCCCGAGCCAACTACTGATTAGACTGGCTGTCTCAGATCAGCTACTGAAGAAATCTATGTTTTCATATGTATGTATATGAAAATATGTAAATATTATAAATATTAATATTTTACACACAAACACCTATTTCCACTAACAAGTTTTCAGCCTGACCAGCTCGAGAGGTTGTCACAGATGTACATCAAAACTAACCCAAAGAAAGGGTAAACTCAAACAAACTTTATTTCATCACAAAACTGAAACCAAACAGAAACCAATGAATAAAGGGAGTAATCCAAACTCAAACAACACTCCGACAACTTTTAACACACTACAAGTTTGGCGTACCAGTCAGGGAGATTATTGCTGCACAACAGCTCACAAGAATGATGATCCAAAGTGTGCATGTACTCGCTCTCAAAGGGAAACTCTCACTCTAGGGTACCCAGAAGATAGAATCACTCACCTGGTGGTGTGGGTGGTGACGGAGCATCCAGGGGGACTCGAGGGCTCACTCAAAGATATATTCAGAAGAAACCACCACTCACCAAGAGGAGTGGGACAGGGGCTGGTGAAGACACTCAGTCCCGGGACATTTCCTTGGATGGTGTCCCAGTTCCAAAGGGAGAACTTTTTATCACAGCCCTACTGCTCCAAGGCAAACCAGTCAAAGGGGTTCTCCAGCAGGGGCCCCATTTACAAGCAGGTTGGATCTAAGCTGTGGTCATATATGGGCATGGTCCAGAAGCTTCCCTGGGATGAGGTGCCTCATTGTCTGAGGACTCTGTTTTTTGACCAGAGGGTCCTGCCTCTCCTGCTCCCCCAGCTGAGGGGTGTGCGTGCCTGGAGTCACTGTGCCCTGAGAGTTACATGGAGGTTGGCAACCCACCAAAGTGCATATGTGACAGCAGCCATGGTGGGGTGAAGAAGGCATGAAAATAAGGGCATGAAAGAGCCAGTGGCTGCCATGTTGAAAGCCCTGGACCTTACCAGGGCTGGTACAGCTGCCACAGAGGGGAATAGGATGAGGCCATAGGTGCTGCTCATGTTTATGTGAGTGCTGTTTTCTGTTTGTGCGAATCTGTTGCCACCTGTGCATACAGGTATGTATGTATCATGTATACATGTGTAGGTGTTCCTGCTAATAATCCATTCTCAGTGTTCCTACTGCCTGGACCTGGGGACATGGAACTCTAGTAGCCTAGGCTCTATTGGGTTGCCAGAGTCAGCAACCCCAGTGTCAAAACCACACTTGATTCTGAATTCAGCTGGTGCAAACTGTCAGGGAGCAGCAAGGGCCAGCCACTCTGCAAGGGCCAGGGTACCGGGAGCTGAGAGCAGGAACACGGCTGGCAGAGGGGATGACTGTGCCAGCATGGCTCAGTCCTGAAGTACCCAAGCAGTGTGAGCAGGGCAGGTCCAGAGGCAGCAACCAGGGTCAGACACTGTACAGTGATCATCAAGCAAGTCTACAGTGATGAGGCAGGTGCAAGGTCAGGCTGGGAAGGCAGGGCACTGGCTTAGATCAATGGGGCTCATGGCCAGACTGATGGTGCAAAAAGCTGAGGTACCAATGAGAAGCCATTTCATCTCCCTTTATCCATCTGAAAGCAATGTGCTCAGCCAGCCAGGAACCCTCACCAAACAGAAGAGTAGCAAAGACTTTGGCAGAAAACCAGGAACCTTCAAGGGTATCTACCAGTGGGGATGCAGAACTTGGGTTGTTCTCACATGTCTGAGGTATTGCCTCCCTTCTCCTTTCTGTGTTCCTCAGGTCCTCCAGTGCTACTTCTTGCTACTTGTGGTTTGTTCAAGGAGAAAACAAGGTTTCTGAGAGCCTGCTTTGTCCTGAGCCTTTCCAAGGTGCTCCCACTTGCACTCCCCTTATTGTAATAACCATATGGTAATGGTTGCCAGGGCCTGCCTGCATCAACATAACATTAGAAGAACTAATTTTCTTTCAGATATTGTCTCCTATTCCCCCTCGGGACTGTGCAGGAAGGACATGAAGGTTCCTTTGCTCCTCCAGAAACATTTACCCTCACCATCCCTCACAGCCTGATGGTGCAGAAGGCTGAGGCTGCCCACCCTTTTGGGGGCAGATCCCTTCTTCCTCTCTCAGCTGCTTTCAGACGAAGTGCAAACCAGAGCTGGAAGCAGGTGGTGCCTGTCAGGACCAGTTGCCCTCCAAGCAGGTTGCTGCCCTCTTTCTCAGCAGGGGCAGCCCGCAGCCTCACTTTGAAGAGCTTTATGCCCATGCCCAGCTGTGTGCCCTTGTCCAGCCAGGAGATGCTAGTCCAACACACAGCACAAAAGGTGTCATGTCCTGGCCACAGCAATATGATGTCATTGATTTCTTGTAGCACTCTCTAGACAGGGTCCAGGGAGGGCTAGCATGCATGCGTGCCCTGAGAGGAGGACATCCACCTTTGATCTGGCAGGATGTTTCCTGCCCACATGTCCCATTCCGCCTTCCCTCTTCCTGCCTGTCCCCCAAGGCCCAGGGAAGCTGCTTGCTATGGGGTACAACTAGACTGCAACTTGAAGGACCCCAAAGAGGACCTTCCAGCTGGCAGAACAGGCTGCAGTAGTCCAAGAGTAAAAGAACATTGCTTCTGCTCTGGGGCTCAAGTGTTCAAATACCAAAACAAATCCATGGACCCTGAGCAGTCCCTCTGCAGATACTTCCCTGCCAGGGCAGTGCGCAAGTGTTGCTGTTTAAGTGAATTGCCCCACTCCAGGGTGCACTCTCCCAGTGGCCAAGAGCCAGTTGCTGTCTCCTGGGCTTCCTCTTCACACTTCACTACTGAAAACACACAGGGCATGCCTCAGACAGAATATGGTATTGCAAGAGCTTTTATTGTGCCCTTAGACCATACTCCTGGATTTGGCAAAGGCCTTGCACATGGGACAGCTTTTGCCTTGCCTTGCCTTGCTGATGTGGGACAAGAGTTTCTGCTTTCTTTGCACTTGAAGGTGATACTCTTATGTGCAATCCTTCTTATGGCTGACTGTTTAATATTCCTCTTCCTGAGAGGTGAGGCAACTGATTTCTTTCTTTGGTGTACTCCTGCCTTGCAGATGGTGATGCCTACCATCTGTTTCTTAAGTGTGGAATATATTTTAACAATCTGTAGAATATGCCATGGAGAACTGCACTGGTTTGCTTTGCTTTGAAACTTCCTTGTTTGTGTCTACAGTCTCATATGTCAAATACTAGAGCACAGCAACCAGACAGACACACTGGGCCCCAGGCCCTATACCTGCTGCCTGTTTCCCTTTGCACAGCTGCCTGTCTTTGTGGGTCACACAGCCCTGGAGGAGCTGCTCATCTTGGTCTTCTCTCTCTTCAAAATGACCTGCAAAAGGCAGTTTCATGTCCTGTCTCCTTCTCGGGTGTTTTGCAAGATAGTGCTCTGTAATCATACTTTCTTCAGCTCGTCTTGATATTTCTTTGTGGGTTTTGTCTTTCCTGACTTTCTTTTCTGGTGTGACTGATCTGAGAATTGCTTTCTTTGCTTACTTTCTGTCTCAGCCTTGTAAAATATATTCTTGCATAATACAATTTTTAGTTTAAAACGTGGTGAAGAATAAAGCTAACAGTACACACCAGTGCCTACAACATACAGAGTAACCCAGATGTACAAGAGAAAACATCAACTGAAGTAGTTAATCAACAGGTCAATCATCAGAGCTGGAAGCCCTCAAACTTTACAACCGTTAAGTTCCAGCCTTTGATTGTTAGTCTTGGTTTCTCAGACTCGAACATCATTAGAGCTGTGGCTTCAAGCCTTTAGAACCTTGGAAAGTCATAATGTGATTTGGTAATTTGCAACAGGGTTATTTTAAATGGCAGCAGGGCCTCACACTTGCTGAATTGTCTTCTAGAACTGAAGAGCAGGATGAAATATGTTCTTGCTATTAAGCAGTGTTCAGAAATACAAGGCCAACCTTAGCAGTAAGGACTGAAACCCTTTCTCTCTACCGTTGGTTCTTTTCCATATGATAGAATAAACCAGAAATAACAATGACTCTGTCTGCTCTAATAAACTGCCCATGTCACACTGTGGTGCCCTTAGAGGGAGTGAGAAGCAGAAGAGCTGAAAGTGTCCTCTCCTGCTCCTCCAGCTGTGGTCACTGCCTGTATAGATGTCAGATCACACAGACCTAAACATCTCATTCTCCACTGATGTTTAGTCCTCCTTTCTCTATGAGAGACCAACCTTTTCCTTTTCCAGACAGCATTCTGTCAAACTAAATGAGATAAGACTTTTAGTCTTTCTCCTGTAAGAGAGGACTCACATTCCTGTCACTAGCACAGCATTTTTCTGCACTCTAGTTTTCATTTACCTTTTCTGAACAGAAATGCTCTAGCCGTAAAGGCATTCTAGATGAGCCAAGCCTGAGCACCAGCTTGTCTCTATTTCTGCTAGGAACACATTTCCCAAAGTTTATCGTGCTCACAGGATGCAAATGGTCCATACACATCCTGTGACCAATTTCACAGTCATTTCCACAACGTGAAATTGTTGTTCCAAGCAGTCACTTTATCTCTGACTATTCCAAGCTCATGTTGGAGTAAGCTGCCTAAATCAAACCAATGCTGAAATTCTCACATTTATGCCATTTTTTTAATGCTTCAAACAGACAGAAGTTTTCTCACTCTGTATAAGGGTCAGTTGACACAGCTGACAAGGACTCATACTACAATAGGATGACTACATGGGGTTTCTGTTAGAATCTTATCTACTTTCTTCATTTAAGACCTTACATACGTTTTTTCTTAAACAGTATAATTTCTGATTTTCTGAAGCAATAGTCAAATATTAAATTATAATACACAATAAAAAATTAAGCAGGATATAATTATACTGATTCTTGTTTTTCTTAATGACTACATGAAAACGTTATAGTGTTCAGAGGTGATGGGTGCTGGCTTGCCTCCCTTCAGTCAATAAAGATCCTCTGAAAGCTGAAATCCTAAGAGAGGATGTAGAGTGAAACTTTCAAAATCTCCAGAATTATTTGCAAAGCTGATGGATCATTTTAGGTATTTACAAATAAACTTGTCTTACCAATGACACTTTGTAAACAAGCACACTTGTGGAACAAAAACAAACAAACAAACAGAAACAAAACAACAAAGAAACAAAAAAAATCCAACAAACAAACCCAAGACAGGGTGATTTTTAGTAGAGTTTGGTTTCTGGAAACCTTGGCTAGTTTTTGGATATTTTAAATTAAATAATTTTTTAAATGTTCCATCTACATAGCTTTTACATAGTAAAATACATATTCAATCTACATAGTATTTTAGCAATCTAAGTCTCTTTTGTTAATTTAGACTAGTCATTCTGATTTTGGCTTTGATATAAAGAATAATGCTTGGTTAGTTTTCTCAGTAAAATGGAAAATGAAGGCCTAAGTCTCAGTTATGCAGGTCCAGAAGTACAAAAGAGGATTAGTTTATATTCCTGCTCATTTTTAGAATGCTTTACACTTCTAACGTAGGGTAGAATAGCGTATGTAAGCCTCACATCCGTTAATACTAATCACTCAGGCAGTAATGTGCATGTGTAATCTGCTTCTGTTCCATTCATCGTTTTTGCTAAATTGTACAAATTGTACCAGAAACTCCAGACATCCTGCTTTCATCATGCACATTTAAGGTTTCATAATGGTGGAAATTGTGAAATTGTGGAAATTGTGCTGAAAAATCTCATGAAGAGGGGTTTAAAACTCCTTGGATATCTAGACTCCTGCTCCTGTCTTCGTTAAGGAGTATGTCTGTCTGCCTTTCTACTCCAGGTAGAATCACTGACATTTGGGCATCAAGAGAATATTTTGCTCTTGCTCAAGAAGATCCTGTCTCATGGTCACAATTATGCCAGCTGTTATAAAACTTGCCCTAGACAATTCTTCAGATAATAGCAATAGTTCAGCAAAGCCCTGCCCTACCGGGATAACAAAGAACTGCTGTTCTCCAGAGAAATGCAGTGACCAATAGACTCACAGGAGGCACACAGCAGTAGAGCAGGTGCCCAATTTCTCATGCAAGGAAACATGGACTCCCTGCTTGGCTAACCAAATCTCCCTGTCATTTTTTTTTTCCTCTGTAGCATTGTTCGTTCACCTCAGAGAAGGGTAGTTTCTACAGCTGTGTCCATCTCTGTGAGGGACAGATATGAAATGTATTTTCTTGAATACTCACTTTTCTGTGCAGTCTCAAGTTCTGAGTATTAGTGTATGCTTTTCCTCATGCCATAGATCTGAAGAAGAAATGAAGAGAAAAGAAAATTATTCCAGAAATGGAAATAAAACATTAATGTCAGAAAAATGAGTGGAAGAAAATATATTCTGAGGTGTAGCCTTTGTCAACAGGTCCTTCTGGCTTGTAGCTGTGAGCTCACAGGCCAAACAATCACTTAGGAAGTTGGCATGGAAGGCAAGAGCCAACACCCTGACATAACCTAGATGAAGTGCCAACCTCAAGCACAAGTGCTTATTTCTTTTGGATGGGAGCACAATTTGCCAGCTTTAAGATGCAAGTTGACCTTCTGGTTTGCTTTGAGCACATTTTGTTAGGAAACAGAAACCAGAGTATCATCACAAATCTGCTGCTGAACATGGATGCTCATACTAAAGGACAGCTGCCTCAAAGCTGTAAATCATTTTATTAAATTCTGTGTTTCATGCCTGAACTTGATATAATCGGGGATTAAATGTTGTCTATACAAAAGAAGAGTTCTAATGAAAAAAGAAGTTATACAGAAGTGGCTGCATTTTCTTCAGTAATGACCGTCAGAAAGGGCAGAAGTGAGGTAAAGAGGAAGAAAGAGAATATAGCAATGAGTGAGAGATGAACATTTTCTTGGCAATACTGTGACTGAGGAAGCTCAGATGTATCTTGATGTCTCTGCTGCTTCATTTGTGTCTGCTAATTTATAAGGAAACTTTGCAAAGGAGTAGATTTTCTTCCTAGCTTGCTAGCTGCAAATGCCAGATCTTTTTCTGCCTTTTTGTTCTGATGCTTTCTACCAGCTATGACAGAAGAAATAATATATGCCAATCTGAAATTTGAAAACAGTCATGAGCTGGATAATATCAGAGAGCCTGGAAATACTAAGGAAAAAGGTATAGTATCTGTGAAGCTTTTATATTTTATTCCTGCTAAAGTAGATGGGATGGGATGGGATGGGATGGGATGGGATGGGATGGGATGGGATGGGAAGGGAAATACTTTTAATTAGATGCTCAAAGGGCCTTTATTAACTTTGTTACTCTCAGAAAAATTATACTAGTTATAAATGTATTCTGGTTCTTGTTGCTATAATTTCTGCCTGAACTTTTTAGGGTTTGAAAGGCATACCTAAAATAGTAATCTTATTATTTCAGGGAAAACCATATTACTGAGAGTTATTGTAATCTCCACAAATAGTCCTAATTGTCTAAACCTCAAAAGAATTAACTTGAACTAATTTTAAAAGTGAATGTGTTCCATTTAATTTCTCTGTGCTTTTACATTCAAGTTTAGAACTGAATTAGCTTTAACTGACTCACTTTATTTCACTTCTGAAGTTCTAGCCACAATTAAGGCACTGGTCTTTGAAATGGCTATATCTGTTAAAGGACTGAATGCTTTTTAAATACTGTATTTTCAATACTAATTTAAAATTAATTTTACTTAATTTGTGTTAAATTGCTAAAGAGTACCTGTGAAGAAGAGCTCTAGATTTGAGCGGTGCAACTCATGGGAAAAGAGACCATAGAAAGTACTACATGTTTGTGGGGATCACACTCTGGAGAAGAGGTTTACAGGCAAGAGGACAACTTGCTTGTGGTTCAGAAGGAATTGTCTGGGCAGTTCTGTGTCAAAGAATGGTTTTGAATGCTGCTATGTCATTGAACACTATGTGTTTTCAACATTATGTTAAGTAATGGGTTTGAACATTGATGAAATATAACTCTGGGGCTAAAAAAAAAAAAAAAAAAAAAAAAAAGGTAAAAATAAATCTGAACTGTCTTTGTGTTAAGCTCTGGGTTTCTTTTCCTGTAGCGTTCAATAATACCAGTATCCTCATGTCTCCAGATATCCCATGTCTGTGTTCCAGGGCAGACAACACATATTTCATTATGAGAAAGCACCATTCTGAGAGGGCACAGAACAGTCTGTGCATCGTTTCATAAACAACAAATTGAAAAAACAACAATGAATAAATATATCCATTTCTGGACCATGGGAGTACTGTACATGAAGGAGTACAGACCAAGGCCCCTTCTGCTGTGCTAGATCTAGCACAAGCAGTGAGAGGTTACGAAGTACAGTACAGTAAAAGTTTCCTAACTTTTACCTAAAGAATAGGTAAACAATTTAAAGAAATACTTGATTTATTTATACTATACTTCAAATAAAACAGCCACAGCTAAAACTAAAAACCAGTGCTTGGTCTTGATTCATATTGCTGCCCAGAAAATATTTTGTATTTGTTTATGAAATTTCACTGTCAAATTACAGAATCTTTTTCTTTTCTCATCTAAAAGCTCCAGGAAGCATGGACTAAGCTTTCAGTCTTGAGCTTGGCCTGGGACTTTGTAGCAGTTGGAACAATTTATTTTTGCCCTTTAGTTCCAATTCATATGAGTCTATTCAACAGCCTGCCTCAAGGAGTCAGATTTCTCTTACCGTTGTTCACCAGGCACCTAATATTCAGTATTCAGAGCATGTACAGAAGCACTTTGACCCTAAAAATGTCCACATAGCCCAGCAGTCAACGTATCCTGAAGTGTTGTTAGATTCTATAAGGTATGTGATTCTCCTGTGCAGGCTTTATCTCGGAGTGTACCTGTCATATAACTGTGAGAATAACCTGGGAAAATAATGCACAAGGGAGGTGTTCTTTCTCTTCCTGATGAGTCTAGGTATTTCTCTTTTATGCAATACAAAGCAGTTGGAGCACTTTCCTTAGGCTGGGGTTGCATACTGTGATGAAATGCAGTTGCAGGGAGAGTGACAGATGTAATACTTATTTAGCGAGAGTTTTGTCAGTGTCGCTTACAGCATTGTCGTTTTAAAGCTGAGGAAGTATGGGCTGGATGGTAGACTGTTAGGTGGGTTGAAAACTGACTGGACTACTAGGCTCGAAGAGGACTAACGGTTCAATGTCTGTTTGGTGGCAGAGTCTCTCAGCGGTTCCTGGGGCTTAATACTGAGCCTATATTGTTTAATATCCTCAACAACGACCTGAACAATGACACAAAGTGTGTCTTCAGCACATTTATAATTACACTAAACTAGGGGTGGCAGCTGATGTTACCAAGTGGTAGAGCTTCAGTACAAAGGAACCCTGAGAAACTTGAGGACTGGGTGAGCAGAAATCCCATGAAGCTCCACAAGTTTTTGGGCACTGAGGATCGACTAATCCCAGGCCTTGGTACAGACTGGGAACAGGCAGGCTTCAAAGGCCTCTGCTGGGAAGAACCTGGGTTTTATGGTGAGTGGGAGGTTGAATATAAACCAGCAGTGATCTGTGTCCCCATTCAAGACAACATCCATTGCTCAATCTTTTTTCACCTGTTCATCAGGTGAAATTCATCAACTTGAGTTTCCATTAAGAGAGGTCTTGTACAGCATTCTGCCAGGATCACTTCAGTACAGAAGCTAACCACAGATTATTTGTAGAAGAGGCACACTACAGTTTCCATTCCTGTTCCTTCAGCTTGGCACACTATATTTCACTTTCTACTCCTTCAGGAATACAGTCTCCAGTTTTAAATCACTTTTTCTAGACTAGCTACTTCCTCTCCACATTCCCATTCTACTGCCTTTATTGGATTAACTCAATCTGGTTGCAGCTCTCCACAATGTCCATATAGTGGCAATTTTAATATGTGCGTGAGATTTAGTGCTTCCCTGACAAAAGGAATGCTTTTTCTCCCTCCTTCAATGCATCTTAACCCATGAAATCTTACAGGTCCTATAAACAAAGTATCTTTTGGATGGCCCCCATGCTTAAAATTTCTTTTGCTCAGGAAAAGATTGTTCTTTTTTCTCCTCATTGAGTGCTAATTTATGTATCTAGGCTATAACCCTTAATACAGAAAAATTTGCTGTGAATTCCTAGCTAGAAATCTCAAGCTACCATAAGGGACTGGAGGAGTTTACTATAGCCTTCAGTTTAACCAGATTACCACAGATACATGACACACATAAAAAATTACAACCATACAGTACATATTTGTTTTCGGCTTTCAACAATCAGCTTTCTAGATTTTGCAATATCTTGCTTTCCCGGTATCTTTTTTATCACAGTCCTTCTTACCTTTGAAAGGACCCAGGCTGTCCACATTCTCCACTAAGCTGTTGTGATCTCTCACTCTCTTTGTTTGGGCATCTTTTGCTGGTGCAGAGATTCTTCAACAAAAATATACAACTGTAAAGTAAAAACAGTTATTTATTGACCAGTGCACCACAGAGATGGCTGTGATTTAATGAAGCTAATGTGTTCACTGTTGGCTTAGAATTGCACATCCCTGTCATGACTGAATTATTCCCAGGGCCTTCTACTTCGTCCCGTTCTTGCTGGCCAATAGTCCTGATTTTGCTCACATTGTGCCTGGCATTGTTGGCGGCTCTGGTGACCCTGGCAGTTTTACATAAGTACTAATGTGTTTCTGTTTGCGGGGGGCGGGGGGTGGGGCGGGGCTCAAGCTATCAAATAACATCGGACTGACATCTCTTTCTGTGTCTATCTATAACATCAAACTGCCATGTCTATCTGTGTCCCACCCTTTCTGAAGGACAGCACTGAAAATTTCTTATTGTGAATTTCAGTTTTCCAGATTCCCAAGTATTACAAGACACAACTTAGAGACCTCAAAATGACAAAGAATGAACTGCATGCAAATTTCTCAAGCATGCTACTGGCAATAGGAAATCAACTGTGCTTGGAAGGGGAAACCAACCTTAAAAATAATGGTAAATCAACAAGTTTTGATGAGGGCTTATCTTTCAACATGGCAAGGAAGGAAATGAGATGTGTCTACTGTAACTATTCAGGTCTGTCTCCTGAGGTGAGCTTGTGTCTTCTCGGATGTGACTGCATAGAAAGCAGGCGATGAGCATCTCTGCCTCATACAGTGCCTGGAAAGAGGTGCCCAGCCTGGCCACATGTGCACTGGTGTGGGGCCTGGCAGTGGTACCAGGGTTTCAGGATTTAGTTTCCATAAGAAAAGGGTTCTGTGGGTTGCCTTCTGGACATGCCAGTTCCTGACAGCACTCATTCAGAGAACTCTACAACATGCTCATTTGCATCTCATAGACAATTTTACAGTGATGCCTGGGAGTTAAACAACTTACTGCACTCTGGGAACAGCAATCCACACACAAAGTATGCTAGTACCCACCTCAGGTAAGACTGGAGTCTCTCAAAGTTAGAAGTGATGTGTGCTGAAGCATAGCTAAATCAACCAGGGAGTTCACTCCCTGTCTCTTGACTGTGTCCAGTGCAGGTCTGTTTCTGAAGTCAGTTTGCCCAGCTTGGTTATTTAAGTGGCATCTGGCAATGAGCCAGCCACAGAATTAGTTCTCTTCAGAAGTTATAGTCTGAGGAGTAGGACATCGGACAAAGGCATCCTACTGTGACTGTTAGGAGAGGTGATTTCATTTGTCTGGACATTGTTCCACAGACAAGTTAATTGCCTATAGGTCTCCCTTTTAGTCAATGAAGAGAAATTAGTAATGCAAAGATACAGTCTGTTTCCTCCCAAGAAAGACACCCGAAATGACAGAAAAAGCATGCGTGAAACACGTCTACTTCTATCCATTGACTAAAATGGGCAACCTGATAAGTTGACTTGTATCACCTTTGTAGACTCCTAAAATGAGGCAAAATAAATCCCATTTGCAACTCCTGAATATCCTCTCAGTGCTAAAGGAATGGGAGAGATAGTGGGATGATTCAGTTTTCATCTCTTTCATTACTTTCACCTTCTTGGACCACAGTGGGATTTTGACTGAATGAAGATTGTCTCAAACATCTACAGTCCCTACAGATCTTGTTGTCACAGGCCAACAGTGATGTTCTTGGAGGGACAGCCTGGGAACAGAAATGAGGTAATGGTTTTTCTTTTCCAGGCCAGAACTGTGTACTCTGCCCTACAAACTGGAATTGGGAAGGTGGCAATACATGTTACTACTACGGCAAGGAAGCAAAGTCATGGGAACAGAGTCGCCAGTTTTGTTCCGCACAAAACTCTACTCTTCTTCTGATAAAAGAGGCAGAGAAGCTGGTATGGACTGGCTTCTTACTCTGTTTAGCATGGACGAAATTTGTGCACCCTATCAGCTACTCAATTCACATGCAATGTTCTTAAATGGCACTGCGGGCAGGAGTTTTTCTACAGTGATTGGGTTGTCCTGGGCAGTGCTAGGACTAGGGTCATCACCACACAAGTCACTGCCCTTCAAGCCCATGGCAGCTGGAGACAGCTCATCTTGCCACGGCTTGCCGTGACTGCCTACTTACTGGGATGACTGGAGAATGCAGGTTCATGGTTGCTTTGTTGAGGGCAATGATTTCACTAATTTAGCAAGTATTAGAGTTCCATACAAGGACTTGGTAAGACATCAGCGTGAAAACCTGGTCTCTCCATAGGCAAACCATAGTCCTCCCCATTTTGTGCAACTTCTTTGCACAAAAGTTGATCTCATCTTTTAAATCAAAACTAAAACACTTGGGAGAGAGTTGCTGAAATCTGGCTCAATCTTTTAATAAATGAAAACAAACTGAGGTGGGAAGAGAAAATGCCAGGTATAGAGCGAAATAGCACTTTTGCCTTTGGATGCCAGCAGACATATTGGCAGGCCGAAGGCAAAAAAGATGCACCAGGAGCTAGAAGTCAGGGATGGGCCTGTCTGCTCTCCAGCACTTGACAAATGCCAGTTCCCCTCTCACTGAGCTGCAGGCTGTTTTCTCCTGAAAGAAAAGAGGACCAGCTTTATTCTCACCCTACCAAACTGGCAACAGTAAAGGTTGTGAGGTGCAGTCCGTTCTAGCTTACTTAATCACAGCATTGAGAGGCATGAGGGAAAAGAGAAAATGGAGAAGTGCACTGGCAGTGACAATAAGGAAGGAGGAGAAAAACAGGGAAAAAAACCAATTCCTATCTTCAGATAATTCCCTCAATCAGCAGTAAGAAAGACAGCATTATTTAAGATTACGTTCTTACCTGTTCTGCTCAGAGTATTTTTTAACAACAAGATATCATTAAATGCTTAATTTTAAGATGTCCTCTGGTTGCCATGGTCCAGGTTTCGGCAATAAGTAAACGATGCTAGAACCAAGTGTGAAAGTTTAGCAAATCAAACCAAACAGCTTCCTGCAGAGGCTTCCTTTTCACTGTTGACAAATGCTAAGGACAGAAAGGGGGGAGAACAATCCAGTGTTTCACCCAGGGGGCTTAGATCAGGTTGATGAGGATGATGTTGCCCTTCAGAGCTATAAATGTATCTTCTCTTCCATTAAAAACAGCTCTACTATCCCTTCTCCTTTCATACTAGACTTTTCCACTAAGAGTAGATATTGTTCTGACAGATTAACAATTTTTGGCACTTTGTCGCGGTTGAGACGGACAAGCGACATGGACCAAGTTCTTTCAAGATGAAAGTAATGGATGCCATTTATTGCTACAAGTGCATTTTTATACAATTCTACCAGTTCATGTGTCTTTTCATTATTGGTTACAAGTTACAGCACTAACATCTCATTGGTTAATTTTTCTATCATCCATGTTATTCTTCTATCCCCTTCTTTCTCACGGGTACATCTCTCCTCTCTCCGGATACTCCTTTACTCCCATCCTTCTCAAGGGTAAATCTTAATATCTCAAGGCTGATCTCTACTCTCATATTTTCTGTCAAGGATTCCACAGACCCGCTGCAGTTTCCCACAGCACTTATGTTCTTTAAGCAATTTCCATCAATGTTTGCAACTTCTGAGCCTAAACATGTATTTGTTATATCTTACTGAATATCTCTTTTGAATTGTGCTTACTCTACGTAGGAACTGGCAAAAAAAAAAAATCCTGAAAGCCAATTCTTGTTTGGATTAACATTTAGAGACAAACAGAGAGACTGGTATTGGGAAGACAACACAGCTCTTACAAAAGAACAAAAGTCTTGGTAAGTGGGCAGCTTTCCTGAAGTACATAAAGTTGGTCCTTGCCCATATGGAACTCCCAGTTTCTCCGACACAAAGGGACCATTGAGCAGCCAACTTTTATGCAGCCAGGACTGCTTGGAGGGTGATCTAAGCAATACTACTGGGCAGGGGGTGGGAAATGTTTATTTTTGCAATTTAGTTTCAGATTGACCATAGATGTTGTATGATTCTCTTGTATTTGACATCTTGTTTCAGTGAGAACACATGGAAAAAACCCCAATGGAAAGGTGTTTCATTTCATGCTTTCTGATTTTATACTCCTTTATTTTTATATAAGACACCGTTCACTCTCTGGAATAGTTTCACTTTGGTTTATCATGTTATTTCAGAAATACAATATATTTTTCTTCTCACTTCCAAACCTGCTTTCGCAATTTTCCTTTTCATTATTAGGCAGTCTCCTCTTAACATTTCTGTTGAAACAGCCACTGACAGTCTCCAGTCAGTACCCAGGAGTTGGCGTTTCTTACTGTCAGGTACAAGAAACGGTTTAGGATCCACTGTAGAGTCTGCAAGGGGTGCTTGTTGGCATGTTCAGGACAGCGTCACCCTCCTAGGAGTTGGTGCACAATGTCACTGAACACTTTATTTCTTTCTTGGAAGTATATATTCTTCGTGAAAGCCACATAAATAATTCTTGCAAAGACAGCTCTTTTTGGAAGGGACAAAGGAGCACCATTTGGATGAGGTAAGATGTAACAGTGAAGATTTTTCTTTCTTAGGACAAGACTGGATAGCGTCTTTCAATACTGTGGATATTTTTATTATCATACCATATATAGCCAACGATGTAAACAAGAGCTCTACTATATCTGTGAAAAGCCTGCCATCCGATTACAGCGACATGACAACCATTGGCAGGAGGACTGGTTTATTAGATCAAAATGACTATGAGAAGCTAGAAGACATTCTGCAAGTTTGGAATATATTATTTTGTATTTCAGGACTATCACATGAGAATGTAAATATGTTGGATCGGACCTATTGTATTTCCCCTTTTAATTCTCTTTCAGACATACGTAAAAATATCTTCATACTAAAGAAATGGGCATGGTGATGGACTCCAGGAGTGACCCAAGTCTGTTGTTCCAGATACAAAACTGCCAAATGATTACTCAGTTTTAACCAATACAAGTGATGGACAAAATGACCAAAAGTGATGGCCAGGAAAAAAAGCACAGTGACTATACAAACATGTAAAGGTACTGCTCCTCTCCCAGCGTCCAATGATACAGTCATAAAAACTGTACAGCTGTCACATAACACAAGTTATGTGGATTAAACATCTCTATTTAGGAGACACTTCTGATGGATTGTTGATCTGATTACTTTGATACACTACTAGACCAAATAATACAACACACAAACACAGTTATCCTCAGGTGGGCCAAGGTGTTCCCAAACTGTATTAATATTCTTGCATTTGCTCTGAAGTGCAGGGATTCATAGTTCTCACAAGTACTTGTGCATGTTTCACATGATAAGATATCCTTCAGTATCCTTCATCTGCGCATGTCTAGTTCTCTTCCATGATCTATAATTCTTCCTGGCACTGTTAGTTCTCTTTTTTCTTTTTTTTTAGTTTTTCTGCTCTTCTTTTCTAATTTTCTACTTTATTGGTCTGTTGCAAGATTGCAGGAATTACACTAGGGTTCAGCCAAAGGTATGAACAGAACCTCCTCTTATGTATTTTTGTGATATTTCCTGGAATGCCATACTTCTACCTTAATGCACTGAGCAAAGGTCTACAAACTCAACCATGGTGAAAATACCCCAAGCACTGTTAAAGAGCAGAATGTCTCCCTCCACATCTCCATAAAACAATGACAGTCAAGCTGAAATAAGACACCTCTGTTCCATAAGAGTGTTTTGATTTGAGAAAGAAGTCCACGAGCTCCTAGCTTGGTCCCCTCTGGAGGCTTGTGTATTCTTTGTGAATTTCATCCCAGATTATTTATCGTAGATCATGTACCACTGGTGTAACAGCTGGGCTTCTAAAGTGTTAGTCCTTCCCTTCAAGTGCTGTTCTAGTGTCTCAGTGATCTCAGCACTACACAGCAGTTTCTGATCACCCACACGAGCATTTCTGGTGTTATTTTCGAATACCAATTTCATGCTCCGTAAACCTTACTGGATTTCTCTTCCTCTCTGCTGTTTACACTCATGACTTGCATGTCTAATGTAACATGTCCTAGCTGCTCCTCTCAGTTCATCTCCCAGTGGTTGCTGTCTTTTGGGGTGAAAATGCAGATTGCTTCTGTCCTGCAGTGCAGACACAGCCTTGGTGACTTCCCAGAGTGTCTCACAGCATTCATACCAGGTACACTGATGTAAGAAATCTCATGTGGAAGGTATCCTGAGTGGTATTCATGGCTCATTCTTTCTTGATAATGAATGGCTTTGCTGTAATTTGGAAGAAAAATTAAAAAAAACAACAACAGCACTCTGATCTTCTTCTCTTTTACATTACAGTGACTGTGAGGAAACAGGAAAGATATTTCCAGGATGTTTTTTTCATTAATAAGGCATGCCTAAGAGCAGAGGCATGAATCCTAGGTGTTTCAGCAGTTTGTTGAAAACAAACATAAACTGAGATTGACATCTCCCTGCACTGATAGGCAGGCACAAGGCTACATCATATCTTGCTGTGGCCTTGACATTTTGGGTCAATTTACAGTCAGCCCAAAAGCAATCTCTGGTGCAGTGAATGTATTTGTAACTCTAAAGGCAGGTGGGGTCTGAGTACAGTTTCACAGTGCACCATGCTACTGGAACAGAAAGAGGTAACTTCTTGTCCTCCTCCAAAAATAATGACTGAAACACACACACACACACAAAATTCACCCCAGAGAAGAAAGGAAGGAAAGAGAGAAATCAAGCAGTGTCCTACCATTCACTACAGGCATTTGAGTGCTGCAGCAAAAAACCTTGTCCAGCAAGGGACTAGCAACTAGCAAGGGATGCAACCAGGTAGGGTTTAAGGATGTGCTGACTGTGTCCCCTTTTCCATTGAAATGAGCTTTTCCTTACAGGGGAAGAGACATAGAAATGTATCGTTTGTGTGTTGGCTGAGATGGCATTTTTGAGTCACAGTTCCATACAACAGTGCGTTTCCCAAGTCTAAAATCCACTCCTCCCAGCATCCCCTCCACTACAGTCATAAACTCTATCTAATGCAATTTGCAAGATCACATTTTGGTTAATAAACACAGCTGTTTTGTCCAGCCTGATGACATTTATATACAGGCTGTGTTCAAATGGAGACCCAAACTTCCTGCTTTAGTTTACCTTTCTTATAACTTTAGTCTGAAAGAACAAGAAATTTTGTCTGCCCTGGACCGTTGCAAGAACAGAGAGAGAATATGATGGTGAAACTCCATCTTAACCCTTTTGCTACTTCTGTTCTTGCAGCAGGATCTGTTTTAAAATATTACCAAAAAAAACAAAAACCAAAAAGCTAAAAACAAAACAAAACAAAACAAACAAAAAAAACAAACAAAAAAAACCCAACAAAAACCAAAAAACAGAACAACGAATCAACCACACAACAAAACTCCTTATAGAATTCAGAGTTAGAAAAATAATACAAGAAAATTATTCTACCTCCTGTTTTCTCTTCAGAAGTAAAATCATGTTGGAGAAAAGTTTCCCCCAAAGGAGATTCATTACCTGCTTGAGAAGTTGTTGCTAAGACTGAAGAGGTTACTGTCACAAAAACGTACAACAAATTTGCTTGACTACCAGCTCTCTGCAGAAAAGCCCTCTTTACACTGAAGTTCCAACATACAGTTTTCGGGCTCAATAGACAAAGATTTTTGCACCATATTTAGCATGAGTTTATGAGTATATTATAGATACACCATGAATACACAGTGAATGCTACTCCTTGCACCCTTAATTCCCAACCCTTACCTCATGCCTTCTCTTTGGATATGGATAAAATATAATTAAAAAAATGCATGCAATCGGATATATTTCTGCTCTGGAAAATATCTATAATCTGCACAGCAAGGCAGAAAGAATATCCCAGTCATTAGAGTGTATTTCCAGTCTGTTGATATTATTTTGCAAACGGGAGACTCTAAGCTTTACACAAAAGAGCAAGAACAGTTACTCCAGAAATTCCTATCTTGCAATTTCCTTGTGACTCAAGCCTGTCACCATGACGTGACTCATCATGTCTGGGCAAGTGCTCTGTTAAGGAGTGTGGGTCACTGGAGATGTTTAAGAACTACAGCTCAGCACTGGATCAAGGCACTGCGAAGAGACAGAGATGGAGAATGGGGATGGATAAGCCACTTCTGCACACAGCGCAGCAGCAGAGAGGTCCTCAGAACCTCAGAGAGGTTTCTCTGACACAGGCTGAGTGATCGCATGAATCCTGCCAAGTTCTTGCCCTCACCAACCTTTTAGCTCAGCTTTTCCCCTTTTAGCATTTATTTCAGTTAATTTTTGTAAAATAATTTAATTTTTTTTCATAGCACTGTATGGAATTGTAGCCTATTGCTTTCAGTGCAGCTGATACATCAAGAGATATCTTTCATACCTTAACTCAAAACAGTGATTATTTATAGAACATCTTATTTTTAGGAGGTAGAAAATCCTGATGTTTGCTGTATTTATAGGGTCAGATCAGGTGCATTTTTAAATGAAATAGTCTTAGGTTCCAACCAGGAACAAAGACTCCTGATCTTCATATTTGGGAAGAGAACACCCATTCTTGACAGTTCCACTTTAACTCTTTGATGTGATTTCAATATACTACAGTTTTACTATGACACGGTAATCAGGACAGGGCCAGCTTCCTCTGTGGTTTCACTGAAAATGCTGAAATGTGAACCATTCCCATCGCCTCAGCATTGGTCTCACTGCAGTGTGCCCCTACTCCCAAAGTACTGCTATTGCAGGAAAGAAGTGTGACAGGCTGGAGATGGAGGATGAGGAAGGTTACACTGCTTTAAATTTACGACCCACAGCTTCAGTTATTACTCCTGGATACTTGAGCAGCAAGAAATGTTCTGCATTTAAGGCTCCAGCCAGTTGTGTTACAGTAGACAGTAAGTACAGATGGAAATTAACTTTTCTATCTATATCAGGGTATAACATGCATTTGCAGGTTCATGATGGTTGCTTTAAAATCTTTCTAAACTTCATAGTATGTTCTTAG
Source organism: Columba livia (assembly GCF_036013475.1). Classification (NCBI taxonomy): domain Eukaryota; kingdom Metazoa; phylum Chordata; class Aves; order Columbiformes; family Columbidae; genus Columba; species Columba livia. The sequence goes on from NW_027043810.1 coordinate 622,340, forward strand.
ATAAATGTACATAGAAACAGCAGAGAGAAAAATCATTATGTCTTGTGTGCTGTTTATGATGACAGGTGATATTTCTTTCCAAAGCCTATCTTTACTCCAATTATTTTTGTCCATTTGCTTCAACACAAATGACAAATCACACCTTCCTACTTTTTTTTTTTTTTTTCTTTTTGGAAGGAAGGCACTATATTTTTATGAAATAATGTAGGCCCTGGAAATGGAAGCAATTTCCTTAGCTATGGGGAGTAGAAAGGTGCTTTGTTTATCAGTCTTAACAGTTAATATAAGCTCTGATAGGGGCATATATTTTTACTTGTTTATACTTAACGTTTCCTGATAAAGAGCCTGAGTGTTAACTAAGGTAGTGGATTATGCCCATAGAATGCCTGAGACTGTAAAATGATGACTTGAGTACTGTTACTCCTGCTCATAAATTCACCACAAGGCTTACTGGTGATATAAATATCATTTCTGCTATTTGCAGGTTGAATAGAGCAAAGACTAAAGTGACATCACTCTGGTGCTGTCTGGAAAAGATCTAGGGCTATATGTTGAGGAAGACGACTTGAACGAAGAGGGTGGAGGAGAAACTGTTGAGAAGCAGCAGCCAGAAAACCAAGGATAAAATATTAGGGAGTGTGATCTAGGGACAGAGCTTCTCAGAAAGAAACTGGTTGGCAAGCTCAGAAAACTTTCTAAATGGTCTTTTGATTTGCACAGAGAACACGTATAGTAGACAGTCTTACGACCAAATCAGGTTGGGAGGGACCTTTATGGTTCATCTTTTCCAATCTTTTGCTCAAAAGGGCCAGCTCTAACGTCTGATCAAGTCACTCAGGGCCTCGTCCACTTGAGTTTTGGAAACCTCCAGGGATGAAGATCTCACAGCCTCTCTGGGACTTGTTCCATTGTTGCAGGGGAAGAATTCTTTCTCCTTACATCTAATCAGAAGTTTCCCTGAAGCAACACGTGACTGTTATATTGCGTCCTTTTGCTGTGCCTCTGTGAGAAGAGTCTGGCTCCATCTATAAAGCCCTTTTAGGTAGTGGAGGGCTGAAATTAGGTTCTCTCTTAGCACCCTCTTCTAAAGACTAAACAAGCCTAGGTCCTTCAGCCTCTCTATATGGCCCTGACGAACTCATTGTTCCTCTGATGGACTCCTTGCAGTTAGCTGACGTTTCTCTTGAACTGGGAAGCTCAGTACTGGACACAGTATCCCAGATGTGGCTTCATGATTGTCAAGTAGAGTGGAATAGTCACTTCTCTCGATCTACTGGCTGCAGTCGTGTCGATGCAGCCCAATGCTGATCAGCTTTCACTGCTGCAAGGACACACTTGAGGACTCACATTAAACTTGTCCTCCAGGACCCTCCAGGTCCCTCCAGGACCGTAGCTGCTCTCAACCCAGTCGGTCCCCTGCCTGTACTGGTGCAGAGAGATGCTGGTACAGAGAGATACTGGTGCAGAGAGACTAAAGGTGCTGGTCTTCACATTTGCTTTCATTCCTAGGATTTTTAGGTCACTTTAAAAGGAAGACCTACCCTCTTGGCATATCAATCACCACCATGATGTGATGTTATCTGCAGTTTCTTCAAAGTACCTTAACTGGTGAGGGTTAAGGTAATCTCCCTTAACTTGGGCAATGTAAATTTTAGTTGCCAAGTCTATCTGGACTTCTAGGAACCTCTGGAGGGCAATTCTTCTGACCTAACAAAAGGTTAGTTCTCTGGAGGTCCTTGCTCTGATGCACTGGACTCAAGTAATACTTTTCAATTAACTTGAACACTCTAAATACCTGTGAAATTGTATTACAAAAAGTTTCAGAGCACTGCTTCATGAAAGGGAAAAAAGCATGTATATATATATATATATATATACACATCTACACAAGAAAATAATGAAGAGGATCTGCTATAGAGCTACCAAGCTCCAAGTGTAACAGGTTAAAAAGACAGATAAAGTAACTGGCTAACTGATATTTCTCACTGCAATTATTGCTCTAATAAGGGTTTGCCTCATGAACAACTACTGTGTGTTCATGTCTTCTAATGAATATTTATAATATATGGTAAAAGAGATATGTGTCTGTTATAATCAAATCTCTTTGAAGGTGTATGCAAGTTAATTTGTCAGTCAAAACAGAAAATAATGGAGAAGATTGTTTTCTCCTTGCGTATCATGAAAGCATTGTTGCACAAAATGTTTTAATGAACAAGAATAGCACTTACCTTGACATTTGTGAGTATATTAAAGATTGCATGAACAAATAACAGGAAATAAACATAACTTTAAGCACTACAACTGAACTGAACCATGACATTTTAATTTCCATAAGCCTTGGATCTTCAAGTTATTTGCATCAATGACACAGCAGAGCCTCTAGGACTTTGTTCTTGGGTTTGACTTCTTATTGTTATTTTGTTTCTGTGAGCTACACTCTACGGTGTTTTATAGAAGCAAGTCATTTGCAAAATTGATCCCATTTGAGATTCTTCCTTTTCTTGTCAAACAGCAGTATGTGTATATGTATATGTATATGTATATGTATATGTATATGTATATGTATATGTATATGTATATGTATATGTATATGTATATGTATATGTATATGTATATGTATATAAAAAGAAAATATTTTAATCAGGGGAAAATCAGCTGAAAATCAGCTATAAAATTCTTGAGAACTCTATTCTTGATTTGACATTGAACCTCAATGAAAAACTGGAGAAAGAGCCTGAAGAAATAGGCACAGTTTAGTGTTCAAACATTGCAATCATTTAGAAATCCCAATCACAGGTTCCAGAATTAATTATCCAAAGCTAGACGGTAATTTTTCCCTCTCAAGTTGGAGAAATCTTAGATACTGTGGAAACTGCAAAATCTAATCTGTTTACCTCCTTCATGAGAAGTTTTACTTTAAAATACTAAAGCCACTGTTAATAGACATTCTCAGAGAATAAATAGATATTTCTCGAAATGACTGCATGAAATTCAGAACAGCAATAACAAAAACTGTAGTAAAAAAAAAAAAGAGGCTCTGCAGATGGGAAAAAGATGAACTGGCAATGTCGAAGAGGAGGTAATACCACTGTGTGGTGAGGAGAGATACTGGTTTTGTTGCTGAATGTGGTTTTGGTTTGTTTCAGGAGCCTCTGCCACATCTCCTATATGGCAACCAGTGGCCTTTACTTTCCTCGCTTTGTGCCTGGTGCTGCTGATAGGGCTGGTAGCCCTGCTGGCCTTGTGTAAGTACTGTAGAGTCCCAAACTGCTGCTGTGGGAGCGATTTCCAGCTGTACAACTGCTTCTACTGCCCCTGCAGACTGTCCCTGGTGTCCCTCTTCCCACAACAGAAATAATACAGCAAGAAGGGCAATAGTGTGGCTCTCCCGCAGCAGTTGTCCCACAGCTGAGTGTCAGCACACATAACTTGCACTCAGTAATATCTGCATTTACAGCTACCATAACCCTAAGGGTTACACTAATGCAAGACCTAAACCTAACTAAGCCTAACCTCTAACCTTAACCCTAACCTCAATGACACTAATTCTAACACTAAAGATAATCCCCAACCCTATTCCTATCCTTAATCATAAACCTAACCCCAACCCTAGTCCTAATCTTAAACCCCTAAACCTTGCCCTAAAACCTAACCCTAACACTAACCTAACCCTAACACTAGCTCTAACCCTAACTGCTGACTAATCCTAACCCTAAACCTAACTCTAAACCCTGACCCTAACCCATGGCTGAAACACTTCGCTTTCACAGCTAGAAGCTAACCTCATTGGCCGTACTGTCTGGGTAACAGTGCCCCCCTGTGGCTGATACCGGAATATTTCGTAATTACAGTTCCCTCTTTTTCTTGGATTGCAAGCTTTTTGCAGGGAAGGAAAACCTGACATCAAAGTGTGGTGACTGACTGATGCATTTGCCTAACGATTACAGCAGATTTTCCACAGCAACATTTTAATTAAAAAACAAAGCTGATGACACATTACATTTGGAAGGAGAGAAAGGCTGTATCTGGCTTCTCTTTTTTGGCAGGAGGGAAGCAGTTGTAAGTACCCAAGATAAACACTCAAGGTGGCCTGTGTCATCACAGAAATGTTAGCTCAGAAGCAGTTCTTCATATTTCTAATCTGACACCTGCCCTTTCTTCCCCACCATTCAAAGCTGGACTACCACCAATCCCAGATAAACTCATCTGTAGCTTTGTGCAGCTGACTATTGAAAATCTTCAAGGGCCCTCACCTTCCCAGGTGACCTTTTCCAGAGCTGCACAGCTCTCCTGGTGAAGAAAATGTATGATGTACGCACAATGGTGGGCATACATATGAAGTAGACAAAAAAAAATTAAAATGCCAAAAGCTACAAATTAAAGCTAGAATTAAAACTACAATTTTTAAAAAACAATCTTTGATAAACACTTCCATGCCTTTCAGTTTTTCAGATTTCCAAAGATCCTGAGGAAGGAAAAAAGCTGCAGGAAATGAGGGAAGCATTGTGTTTTGAAAGGAAGGAGAAAAATGGTAAATGTTGTTGTTATGTAAATAAATATAAATCTCCCTCTTTTCAGAGCCCACTGACTGAAAGACTATAGAATCACAGGGGAAAGGCCTCATCAGTTAGTATCTTTTTTAACTGTGGTAATATTTGAGATATGGATATGTGAACACTGACATGCAAAACAACTTGTCTCTCATCCCTTAAGAGCTCAGCTGACTCATGGCTGCACTTAATCTTTTTTCAGTCAAACCAGTAGCTAAAGGCCCTGTATTCCTTGCAGCTCTGCATAATACTCTCTCTGATTTTTAGAAACAAGCTGTGCTCTCTGTCCAGCAAGCTGGCAAAACAGCGGAGCTGACAACTGCTTCTACATTTCAAAGCAGAAGAAAACATGGAAGCAAAGCCAGGAGTTCTGTTCCTCAAGAAACTCCACTCTTCTTGTACTAAAAGACAAAGCAAAGATGGTACAGTCTTAACTTCATGCATTCTTTTATGTCATGTGTTTTAACTTACAGCAATCCTGCAGGCAGAAAATAGTTTAGTCATTTACAGTGCCTGTATTTAGTTTTCTCTGAATCAAGTAGCCCTCCTGCAAGTCGCAAGATTGTAATGACTTGCAACACTTCCTAAATTGTGTGCTGTGAGAAGCAGTGAAATTATCTATTAAGATAAACAGAATAAGCCATTGTACAAAACACCTTAGTTAGTTAATACTTCACAGAGAAAATAAAATGCATATTATTAGCATGAGGGAGAGACCCAGCACACAGAATGCATGTTTTTGTTATCTCTTTCCACAAGTTTTATTACTGAGGGGTCCCAGTGTCAAAATCTGGAGAGCGGATGATTCACCATGGTCCTGTTCGCACATCGCAGTGCAATGTGACTACAAAAGGTTGCTTTCTGGCCTTGTGTTAGACCCTCAAAGAGTGGTGGTAATGACGGCATAAAGGCTAGACAGCAGAGAATTATATTGTGATGACTGGGAAAGGTTTATGAAATTAATAATTTTAATTAGACTTGCTAATTTGGGTGTATTTTTCTGACTAATGAAAAATCTGTAATTTGCTGTCAACCATATTTCCCTTTTTGTACACAGATATATGGCAACCTCTTTTTCAACAGCTGTTAAGCCTACACAAAGCCCAAATATTCTTATTTTCTTGTTGCTACCTAAAACTTTCAAAAGGAAAGAAGTTTCCTTGGAAATCTGCCTCCTTTTTCCAGGTGAAGTTAATTTCAGTTGAGGGTTCTCAGCATTTTTATTTTAAGGCACAAAGGCTGTCCTTTTGGATTATTTTATTTAAGTGAAAATCAGATGGGAAGGGAAAAATTGAAAGGGGAGAAACAGTTTATTATCGAATTTAGCAGCATCCTGAGGACAGAATCACAGATCACACTGTTGGGAGACACCTGAACACTACATCTTCAATGCTGAATTCCAGAGGTGATTTTGGTATGCTATATGAGTCTTTGACTAGTTTGATTCCAGATGTCTGGGTGCTTGCTTTTTCTTCTGTGTTTTGTATATGTGGCTGCAGCCAGACTGAGGCCAGATCAATTTAAGCCAGATAGGGTTCCTATATTTTGGATGAGTCCCTAAACATGCTACTGAGCAACAGTAGAGTGTCTGGAGGATCTGAACAGGCTAAGATGCTGAGAAACCTCTTGGGTAGCACTTAGACAGCTAGGTGCCTAAGCACAGGTTTCCAGGGTGATCTGAAATGCCCAGGGGTATTCTCTTTGACCTCCAAATAATGCCTCAGCAAGGCACAGCTGTCCCATAGGTTCTGGGTCTTGTCTGTCAGCCATATGTAAAGACCTCAGACAGGTTGGAGAATCTCAAAAGGTGCTAGGGGCCTGTATTTAGGCAATAGGCTCTGTCCTCTAGGCTGGGATTCATCTCACCTACCTTCAAGCACCTACAGTGTAAGTGATTTGCAACTTCAGACCTACTTCCTCAGGCTCCGTTACAGCCGGTGGGAGATCTGGCCAGTCACTGTTCAGTAACATCCCACGGGGTGAGATGAACCACTTCTGAGGCTCCACTGGATCTGTTGGCCAGATCTCTGCCGACTCTAATTAGGGCTTAAACAGCACTCGCATGTCTACATCTGAACCACAGATAACTAAGGGCAGTGTAGACACCTAAAGGCAGACTAGAAAAAGCTGGGTGGGGTTTTTTTGTTTGGTTGTTTTTTTCTTTAAAGAAGCAGTGTTTTTACACATCCGTGTTACATTTGTCTTGTGACAATTCAATAAACAATGGGATTCAAATGATCCTGTAATCAGAGCAGTCAGCACTGCCTCATGGAATACAAGCACAAACAACAGGTTACCCTCCTATTGAGTAAGAATTACTTCCTTTGGTTGCAGAACCTTCACAGCTGGAAGATACAGGAGCTTAGGTCTTATTTTTGAAATATTGTTGTGATGATTTTCTCATACCTACAGATTTCTCTGCCACAGGATTCACAGTTTTACTGGGTTGGATTATCATACATATCCGAAAGGAACAGTTGGTACTGGGAGGATGGAACATCTTTTTCAAAAGAAGTGACAAATTGGTAAGCATTCATAACTTAAGACCAGTGAGGGTCTATCCAATGGGCCCCATAAATTATACGAAACTTGTGTTTCCTCTTACTTTCCCATGTTTGTCATACATGCAATGACAAAGGAGCATGGAGACCATAGTATCTCCTATGGAGCTCCAAATTAGTGTCCTGTATAAGGAACAATGGGTGGCAAAATACAGCTCTATCACAGGCACCAGACCCAAAAGGAGCACCTAGCACAGATAAAATAGCTCTAAGGGGGGAAATAATTCTACATTCCAGTGTCAAATACGTATGATTACAAATGGTCCAAATATAGATCACATTATTTTATCAGGACATAATTAACCCATATCTTTTAATTTGCTAGGGTTGTGTTATATGACAACTTCTTCTGTGCCTCCCTATACGGACAGTTTATTTATGCCAGCCACTCCTGTTCAACAAAGCAATTATGGATCTGTGAGAAAGGGGCTGTTCATTTCACCTGAAGAAGCATTGCAAGAAGGGATGTGGGATTTGCCACTGTGAGATACCAACATTAGGAACTGCAAGTTTTAGATATATTTTTGTTTGTTTGTCATGCAATTTTCTCAGAATCGTGACACAAATGGACAGGTCATTAGGGACTAAATCTTCTTTGTCTGCATTCTCCCTCACAGGCTCACAAATGAGAGGGAAAATAAGCTACAAAGCTAAAAACTACATGCCTGGGAAGAAGCTTTAAAGAATTAGCTACAGTCAAACAATGATCCTTCCATGACTCTCCAGATTGACAACCACGCATTCTCACAGATCTCTATATTTCTTGAGCTTCAGTCAGTTTTTTACACTAACACCTGCCAGTCATAAACCAGTCCAACTACATCCTTGATAGTTCTACTTACTGAATTATGTACTGTACACACTAACTACCATCCACACATAATCCTCTTCTAGATTAGTTTGCCTAGGCATGCCTTCTTTCCTAAATCCAGTCTTCCAACTGTTCCCCTGTTTGAGCTACAGGGATACAGAAATAACACAAGGTCTATTTATCCATAAAATTATTTTCATATATGCATTAATATTTACAGAGATAAAAGGACATTTGTGAGAAGACTACAGGGAATCCCTAGAAACAATCTCTGTGAAAATTAGAGTCAAATATCATGGTTAGATTAAAACATTACCTGAATAACTTCAGTGATGTCATAACATCGATTGTGATAAAAATAGCAGTGAGGATAATAATTATGTGCTCCATTCAGAGTTACACACAATCAGTACTCAAACTGATGCAGAATCTATTTCCACAGATCGTAGTTGAGCTCTTGCATTATATCCACACTGTTTGGGATCTCTGGAACCCAAGGTACATACTACGCGTGTGTTATTAAAGCATTTGTCATGCTTCTTGAAATAAAATTATGCAGTCACTTTTCTTGATGAAGTTCCATTGCATGAGTTCTTTGAAGCTTTGTATGTCAGCATCTGTTTTGTATTGCATATACATATATTTTTTATGTGTATACACACCTTGCATCCATGTGTATACACCTTAGTATCTGGAGACTTTCCATAAAATAAATGAAAAAAATAATAAGGTGTCTTTAATATTCAGTATTTCCCTGGAAAATATTTTCAAAGACTGAAGCATTTCCTTGGTAAAAGGTGAATCCTTCTTCCTAATGTGCCAAAATATGTTTTTGAACTGAAGAAATTCATTATACTCAGCAGAGCCAAGACATGACCGATGGGCACAAGTACTGGTTAAACTATCTAGAATTCCTTTCTATTGCAGTTAGAAGTGCAAGGTACAATGCAAGAAAGGTATGTTTCATGTGTTTCAACCCATTTAACTTGGAAAAAAATAATAATTAACAGCAGGCATCTAAGCTGGCACATTTTACTCATTTTTCTTCCCATAAATTAACACTTGATTTTTTTTCTGGTGATCTGCTACACACCTTGGCTTGGTGGCTGCATTGTTAAAAGAAATGTTAGTGTCTGGGTTTCTTGCTGACTGCTGGATGTGACTTTTTAGGGAGCATTCACTATTATTGCAGCAAGGTCAGGTCAGTGGTGATAACTTGCAGTGTACATTTCTTTAGTTTCTATGGCTGGATGATCTTTATAGACTATTTCCATAACTTTATATAGTAAACTCCATTTGGTTTCAGCTCAAATCTTGGCCCCAGCAGCTTGAAAAGAGCTTTTTCCCTATTACCAGTGACTTATTTCACAGGGAAGAATTTATAGTATGTAGTACTGGAAATTCAATCAAATCCACTATTTCATCCAGTCTGCCTTCTATCTCAGATGCTGTCAGCATTCTGCTGACTACACACGTATGGAGCCCAAGACACAAGCTGCTCAAGGAGGTCCACTGTCTCTGGGGACAGTGGAGGACCACAATCTCTCCATGGCACTGGGAAGTTCAGAGAAGCAGTTCATCTGAAGCATGTGTTGTATGGAAAATAAAACCTAGTATTGTGTATTAAGTGTGAGAGTACCAAAGCCTTGGTAGAAACTGAGAAATCATAAATCTCGAAAGGTTTGGGAACTAAAGAGAAGTTGTCATCTTCAACATCCCTTCAAACAGGACATGGACAGTGAAGAAGCTAGAGGTGAAGTGAATAAAGGGGGAAGGAGCCCTGCAGTGCCATTCTGAAGTGGAAGGAGCATAACAGCTTCACATTTGCCCATCTACTATGAGATTACCAAGACAGTGAAATGAGAGGAGCCTAAATGTCAGCCACAGAACAGAAAAAAGCAGAGTTCATGGGTGCCAGGAAAGTGGGTTCAGAAATAAAATAGTTGAATCAAACTCCCTGCTGCACGGTGCATATTCATGTCCCACACTACACTCTCTGCTCCAGGCCCTGCACCGAGTGCAGCCTCTCTCATTCCCAATAGCCTCCATCATCCTTGTTACAAGCACACCCACTGCCCTGGAGGGGTTCACACTTGCCAGTAGATGCTGGTGATCACAGGCTGAAATGTACTCTCAGCAAGATGGTGTCAATCCATGTTCACAGACACTGTCTACAGAAAGCAGCAAAGACAAATATCCCAACCATTCATCAGTCAGCCAGTTTACCAAAGAATTTGATGCTTATCTGTCCCTGTACCTTCCTTCTCTGTTTCTATTTTCTGTTTCAAATCAGAACCTTAAAACATTTAATCATTATAACATCTTTCACTGATATGCTTTTAAATCAGTAAAAGGTGACTAAAAGACTACAAGAAGGTGCCCAGGAGCACAACTACAATGGCAGACATGGGTCCACCTGTTTATCAGCAAGTGCTGCTTTGGAACCCTCTATCTTGTCCCCATATACATACTTAAGCTCCGCCCAGGCTGATTATAGCACTAATGGAGGCAACTAACAGGAACTGTAGCAAGGGAAATCCCAGTTAGACACACAGAGAACATTCTTCACAGCTGGGGTGGCCAAACACAGCAAAATGTATCCAGAGAGGCTGGGAGATCTCTGTCCTTGGAGGCTGCATGAACTTGACTGAACAAGTCCTTGGGCAACTCCATGAGAGTTCAAAACTGCCCTAGTTTTGAACAGGAGGTTGAACCACATGACTTCCAGAAGTTCCTTCCAAACAATGACACTTAAGACATGAGTCTTAAGTCTTAAGACACCATGATTCTGCCATTAATCTTTTCTTGGAGGTGCCTGGACTCCTTGACACAAGTCTCAGCTCTGGCTCATGCATCTCTAATGACAGGCTTCCAGCTACACAATCTCACTATCTCCGTTACAGATTCACATCACTCTAAGCCTGTCTGGTCTTTCCCACACTGTCTTCTGTCCTTAACAGCATCTTTCAACTGGCATTATCTTGTCCATGGGTCACGGTCCTTCACTTTGTCCCTGCCTTTGCTTGGTCAGTTTTTGTATTTGTTTTGTGTTAAATTAAATAAACTTCTACTCATCTGAAACATCTGATGCAGTAGGTGAGGTGCTAGACTTTCAGAACCTTCTCTCTTGATATGACAACTTTGATACATCCTATACTCTCCTGTTAGGGGAACTTCGAGAGGAAAAAGGAAACCATGGACAGCACTGTGCAGAATAGCCAGCAAGCTGTAACCTAAGCTTTGCAAAAAAGAAAAATGAGTTCCTACTGTAGCTGGGAGGTACAGAGAATCTGAGTTTCTAAAGAAAGTACTATCCAGTCTGTTTCTTACTTTCTAAATCTTTATCTCCAAGCTACAAGAAAGGGGAACAGATGATGCTATTTTAGGTGGTCTACCATCGTTCTCTTGGGCTGTCTCCCCTAAAAATAGCAGTGCATCTTCCCTTCACGATCACAGATCACAGAGTCATGGAAAGATTTATTTTGGAATGGACCTCTGAGTACCATCTGGTTCAAACTCCTACTCAGCTGGTCTAATTTCAAAGTTATATCAGACAAGCCCAGTCCCTGTCCGGTCAAGTTCAGAAAATATCCAAGGATGGAGATGACACAGCCTCTCTGGGCACCTCTTCCAATATTTGACCACCCTACCTGTAACTTACAACCATTGCTCTATGTCCTTTCACCATCTACCTCTTAAGGTCTGTTTCCGTCTTCTCCATAGCCCTTTGATGCAGTGAGAGACTGTAATTGGATTCTCCTTAGCTTTGTCTTCTCCAGGATGAACAAATTCTGTTGTCAGAATCTGTCTCCATAAATCAAATGCACCAGCTCCCTAGCATCTTGGTGGGTCTCCCATTCACCAGTTTTAGTTTTATGTGGTTTATGGTTTTGGTTTTTCACTGGGGAGCCCAAAGCTGGACATAGTACTGCAGCTGCTTACTCACAAGGGATGGAGACAAGAGAATCATCACACCTCTGCCTGTTAGTTACAGTCTTGCTAGGTCATGTCCAGTACTTGGTTAGCCTTTGCCACAAGGGATCACTTCTCTTTTTTGTTAAAGCCTGTCTGTGTCTCTTTTACCACACACTAATTTCACATTTCTCCTTCTAAGAAGATGACATTAGACTGTGGACATAATTTCCTACTTACTCTGTGTGATTAAATACCTTCAGCGGCTTTTTGCAGCTGCAAGCTTTGCTCTTAGTTGAACAAAATTGAATAAAGCTCTCAGTTGAATAAAGACATCTAGATTCTTAACCCTTAACACTGAATAATGCAAAAGGCACAGCGCTGAAGTTGAGCTTCATGTCTCTGAGATGAATCAAAGGTGTTTGTTCTGGTTTAAAATATGGAAAGTTTAAAGGAGATGAAAGTCACAGGAAGGCTAAATGGAAAAGAGGAGAACTACCAGACCATATATTTACTCATGTCAAAGCTGTGTCTCTAGAGCTGGGGATGCAGATCCAGGCTGAGATGTGATGGGTGGGAACAGAGGAGTTCTTCCCCTGAGGGAGGAAGAGTCACATGTAACACTTGAATATTAATATCTTGCCTTAGGGTATTTGAAGTGTGATTCATTCTCCTATCCCCTCCCTCTTTCTGCTTTTCTTTTTGCTTCTCCTTCACAAATCATTCAGCCTGTCTTAGGGGACTGAACCACAAATAAGTCTTCAGATAATGCATACAAATATAGAGGAAGAGGATGGATACACTAATTTAAATCACCTGCCACAGCATCCAACCAGACACTACATGTCCCTGAACATCAACCAAGGCATGACTGATACTTGCTCTTTGAAATTTCTGTACTATGGTAGACAATGACAATAGGAACAATCTCTCTTGGCCAGCTCAGTAAATAAGAAAAATATGTACTTACAGGTTTAATGTTATAGGTTTAATGCACTATTTGTATTGTTCTGTCCAATAAAAACCAGTACCCATGAATGTAAAAATGCACAGGGTGGAACCACTGCAATTTCTTGCCCTAAATTTCTGTAGGAAAAGACAGGTGGCTTCAGGATCACACTCTGGAATGTAGGAAACAGCTTTAATGTGGTTACTCTCGTTTGTTGTTTATTTATTATCACAGGAAATGGCTATAGAGACAGGACAATCTGACTTCAATATTATAGGGAAAAAAAACTTTTACACTTTGCCCTCTGGACCTCAATTTTTAAGAATCCGCTTACTATTCATACCCTTTAAAGCCAGAAAGAGTGAGGCAGCACTGAATTCAAGCCTGAATGCAAAGATTGTGTCATTTCCCATCTTCAAGTGCCACACTCTGCTTGGGCTAAACCGTGTACTTCAAGATGGCGTCCAGTCTCAGTTAAGTATTTCTTCAGCTGAAGGTCCATCATACTGCATTGCCGTGACCATTTGGTGACGGAAACTCTCAAGAACTTTTGAATCCAGGCAAACCTCAGTGGATATTTTGGACTCCAGAATTTTCCTGAACTGGGATTCAGTCTGGAGCTGTCACACAACCTGAGCACTGTCTGCCCTGAGAGCAGGAAGGATTTGTGCAAAGTGTAAGATGGTATGCAAATGCTTCCTTATTCTGTTTGGACAGAGCAGAGTAATACAGTACTGCCAAAAGAAAACAGGAGCATCACCTACTTCTAAGCCAAAGGATCACTGCAATGCTTCATGGTTCCATCCTTTGTCAAAGACAAGGAATCTCCCACCTGCTCTGTTTAAACCATGTCCAGTGTTTCCTTTCAAACAAACCTCTTTAACAGAGGAACCACATCTTCTCAACTTGAATTTGGGTTGATCCTTAAAATATAACACAGACTGGATGATGAACTCTTTTGAGAGCCACCAGATGGCTCTTCATGGAGGGGTGGAGGTTTGGCAGTGCTGCTGAACAGAGTGCCTGCCCTCATGTAAATTGTTGTTTTCTCCCAGGGCGCTCTATTCCCTTTGCTGTGTGGGGGCCAGCTATCTTCACTTTGTTTGCGCTGTGCCTGGCCCTCACTATCGGAATGATAGTTTTAGGTAAGTGCTGAAATATATGGTGTTCCTTTACTCATATTAACACCTTGGGAACAACTGCATTGAAGAAAGGTGGCAGACCGACTGCAACAAGGAGAGTTATAGCTCATCCTCCCCACATATTCTGTGCTTTGCTCTCCTCCTAATTGCCTGCGATGAACACTGTGCATCTTGGTGCACATAAGGCTTTAAGGGAAGCATTTTTTTTAAGTCTAGACCTGTGCCCAGATCAAGGATATAGAAGTCAAGATGATGTATTTTGGAAAAAGTGGGAGGAGTGGATTCTGTCGTCATCCATCTATTACTCACGTATTTGTAATTCAAATTAAATTATAAAATTATTTGTTGACTTTCATAAGTAATTTTGTTGTTTCCCTTCTCCTCTTGTTGTTTGAGTCTCTTTACTCTACTGAAACAGCACTTCTTGTCTCCTTCCTTTGATAAATCTCTCAAGTTCGGAGACTAACCTTTCATGTTTGTAGAACACTGTCTTGAAGCAGATCATACTACTAGGTTAAAAATGGACATGCTTCTAGCACTCGCATTCATGAAGAAATGTCACTTTTTCTGTCTGTTTCACTCAGTCATCCCAGTTTATCTAAGATGTGCAAGAGAACTGAAGACTGTCGTATTAATATTAGCTTTTATAATGTGTGACATGACTGTACCTATACTTTCTGTCACTGAGCCTGGAAGTAGTCATTCTGAGCCATTGCTATCAAAAGCCAATATCTAAATACTGTTGAGGAACCCTTCTCACTTTCTTCAGTGAAGTTTTACCAGCCTTTAGGACTAAAATGTGTTTTCAACCTGAAGTATGTTGAGAATTTTAGGTTTTTTCAAAGGCTTATAAAACTTCCTTTAAGATCAGCATGATTTGTTCAAGATACTCCTTCATAAGCATAACTTTTTTTGCATTATTTTAGACTTTTATTAGGTTACCAAGTGGCTTGCAAAGGCACTGTGATTAAACTGCATTTAAAATTTGGAAATCTCTTTATCCATCATTTTCTCATCTGCTAATATCCTCACAATATGTGACACTGTAGGACCAGAGTTGCATGTGAGCACAGTGTTGTAAAAAGTGAATTTGCAATATATGATGAAGCATGTATCACTTAGTAGCATCATCACAGCCTATTTGTCTCATGAAGAGTATCTTTACAAATTGCAGGTCTCAGAGGTTCTAAGGCACCTACTGGATATAATGAAAACTTGCAAGGACTAAAGGAGAAATTATGCTTGATGGGTGGCGCAAACAATGACAATGACAGTAAGCAGAGCTACAGTTCACACAGTCTGAAATCTATGTCAGGCTTTATATCAGATTAAACAAGGGTGTTATATGCTACATCAGATTAAATAATGAGTTTAAAAAAAAAAAAAAAAAAGAATCCGTGTAGATGTGGCCCACAAAGTGCCATACACATTTCAGCTCCGCATAACTTTGACTTTCCAGGCCTATGGGTGTAGAGGCCTCTACTTTTCCTTTGGCTTTTTTATAAGGAACTGATGGTTTCTCTCTATTCTAGGACCTGCATGTTCACTCTGCCCTGTAAACTGGAGATGGGTTGGAGGTGACACCTGTTTCTACCTTTCAGAAACAGGGGTCACATGGCAGGAAAGTGAAGACTTTTGCTTCTCCCTGAATGCCACCCTTCTTATGCTGAAAATGAAAAGCAAGTTGGTACGTTTCCAGTCATACAGGTATTTCTTTGCATTGATATCAACTACTTAAAACTCCTCAGCAGTTAGTAAGTACCTCTTGATGTTACATAGTAACAGAGGTATTGTTCTCAAGGTCTGAGGCAATGCAGACCTGCAGAACACTTAACCACAAACATGTGATGATGACATTATTCAGCCAAACAGTGGACATGGGTGTCATGTATCCTGTGAAAGTTATAAACAGTGAGTCTTTCATTCAATAAATGTTTTTGAATAGTCAGAGAGATAGAGTCTGAAAAGAGTTGTTGCACTGGTCTTATGTTTAGTAGAGACGCCAGACACAAAATATTCCTGTTTGTGGGCCTGATGAGGAGTTCAGAGGTTTGTTGTCAAATTACCTCCTTTGGTTCTTTCTTGATCTTGGATACAGAAAAAAAAACAAACCAAACCAAAAAAACCAAAACAAACAAAAACAAGCTCCTTGGTGGTAAATGTTTTGCATTTTTTATAGATTAGTATGTCTCAAATATCAAAAAAAAACAATCTTATCGGATTGGATTATCATATGGAGTTGATGGTTGGTCTTGGACAGATGACACAAAGCTTTCTACAAAGAGAATGGACTGGTAAGTTTTCTGAACTTAAACAGCTGGTGGTTTTTAATGTCTTCTTGTACATTATCTTTCCTGTGAACTGAAGGAGAAGGGAACCAAAATCCCATTAATGGCAAACCTTCAAGGCAGAATACAGCCACAGATAAATTTAGAGTTACATTACTCTTTTAGGTGTGGAGTCTCCGAAACAGATAAAGAGTCTCAGAAAACTGGAAGTATGAGCAGGAGAAGGAATCAACAAATTAGTGAAACCAGTGACTGCTTTACTATTTAAACCCATTCACTTTATGAAATGTCCCACAATTCTCCAGGAAGCCACCAACACTTGTTTCAAGACAGCCTACCTCCTGCAAAGCCTGTCTACACCTGCCTCTTCTACTCAGCCATGATTATTCCAAATTCACTTTTCTCTTGCACGAACATTTAAAAATCTTTATTACACAAAAATAATCAACAGTAGGTGGAGAATACCCGTTTAATTTTTCTGTAAAATCTCATCAGCTTACCTGGTGTATTTCTCCTTTACCAAGTGTGGAGAAAAAAAAGGAAATTCCCATTCTATTCTTTGTGAAGTGATCACTGATGCCTCTTCAGGGTCTGGAAAACCTTATTTGAGTGAAGATTCTCCACTGTCTCCTTGGAAACACGCTCATTTTGTCTTGCAAACTCTTACACTTCCCAAGGCTAGCAGACATTAGGAAGAACGACCTGGCTTCTGTTTGGGCAAACCACTGCCTTTCAGTTTCCAGACCCAAATTACCACTCCAGCAATGTCTGGAGTGACAAAACCACTGATGAGGAACTACTGCTATTTTCTGCTTTGATGAGGCCCCATATGTAGACTTTCCTTTTTACATCTTTGACCTGAAGGCAGGTGGGAGAGTGATTCTTCAGACTTGAATTATATGAGCTGTTATGTTTTTCAATATTTTATACAAACCTTAAAATTACTAAGAAAATTTTGCAGTTATGTATGATAGTCCAAAAGAACTTTGTGTTGTTGTTATTGTTGTGGGGTTTTTTTTTGTGGGTTTTTTTTTTTCTTTTAATTTGTACATGACAGTTTTTAAGAAGATGGTTTAGTTCTTTGGTTTTTTGTTGTTTTTGTTTGTTTGTTTTTTGTTTTCTAGGATTTCTTTGTTCTCTAAGCAGAACTGTGCGTACCTGTTTTATCTTAACTCAAGAGTTTACAGTGAGAATTGTTATAAGCAACATCCCTGGATCTGTGAGAAGGCAGCAGTCCAGTTGATCTAAAGAGACTATCAGCAGAAAAAGAACTGGAAGAGTATGCAGAAGATTTTGAGGTTCAGATTTTTCAAAGGGATAAAAAATAATGTTTAAAACAAATTCAGAGCAGAGTGCTAACTCTCTTCCTAGTGTATTCACACAAACACAGAAATGGAAAAGAGACAGAAAGCCTTTACAGATAAAAAGAACCAGCAGTAACAAATACCTAAAAATCAGAGATGAGATATTAGTCTCATTGTTCTAGTTCAGAAACTTCTACCTTAATGATGCCTTAAGCATACCTACAGCCAAAGAGATAAAAAGTGTGAAGGCCTGTGGGACCACTTCTTGTCACTCTGATTGGAATTTGATGTATATCCATTTCTACCAAGGCTCTCCCTTTAGTTCATTTTACATTACTCAGATGAATCTTCTCTCACTTCTGTTTGTAAAGATATACTAACCTTCAGTAACTCTTAACTATTTCCAGCCTTCTCTACAGCATACTCACTTTCAATTATTCTATATTCCTCTAAAACTCTAAGACAAGCTTTCCTCTCCTTTATTACTCAAAGACATGTGGCTCCCTTGTTCACTGCTTGGCAGTGAAGCACCACTCAGCATCTTAATCCTCTTCTTGACTGGGTAGAGTATATAAATTCTAGATATGTTCACATTTTACTTCCAGATAATAGTGCTTTCCTTCACATGCAATACTACGATTTTCCAAGAACACCTAGTAGTCAGGGTTAAATGAGTTTTAATAAACAGTATGCTAATATCATAATCACCATTGCAGTCATGGAGGGAGAATGGGAATAATGATTGGATTTTTACAAGAACGTCATCTGAGGGCCATTAGTCTCCACCTAACATAGAATATGCCCACCCCTTTACCTAATGCATCTCATCATATGAAAGGATGGATATCTGGCATGAATGGCTGCACACTGATTGAATGTGGCATGAATAGCTAGCTGTGCTTATAGCTGGAATGCTGTAATGGTATTCAGAAGAGTGTTAATTGCTGAATGGGGAACTGAATTTTCCAATGTATTAGAAACCACATTTTTTTGGTATTATATATTAATTGTCTTTTGGAATGGATGATTTTCTAAATCTAAGTAACTGTAGCTGGTGTGTCTTGCTCAGAATCCTGAGGGGAGGGAGAAGGATAAAAAGCAAGCTCACAACCCTCGACTTCAGGAGAGCAGACTTTGGCCTCTTCAAGGACATGCTCAGAAAAGTCCCATGCGATAAGAGTCTTGGAAGGAACAGATGCCCAAGAAAGTTGGTTAATATTCAAGGATTACCTCCTCCAAGCTACAGAGCAGTCTGTCCCAATGAGTAGGAAGTCAGACAGAAATGCCAGGAAGGCCTACATGGACGAACAAGCTGATCTTCACAATAATTGGGCACAAACAGGAAGTATACACAGGGTGGAAGCAGGGACCCGTAACCTGAAAAGAACACAGAGACTCTGTCTGAGAATGCAGAGATAAGGTTAGAAAAGCCAAAGCCCAAAAGCAATTGAATCTGGTGAGGCATGTCAAAGGTAACAAGGAAGCTTTCTACAAGTACATAGTGATGAAAGGAAGATTAGGAAAAATGTGGGCCCACTGCTGAATCTGACCAGGGACCTGGTGACATAGGATCTGGTAAAGGCTGAGGTATTGAATGCTGCCTTTGCCTCAGTCTTTACTAGCAACATCAGTCTTCAAGGAATAGGAGGTCCCAGAGACCAGGGAAAAGCCTGGAGCCAGAAAGAGGTGAAAGAGGATTGGGTCAGGGAATACTTAAACATGCTAGATATGTGTAAGTCCACAGGCCCTGATGGGACACACCCATGAGTGCTGAAGGAGTTGGCAGACGTCATTGCAAGGCAACTCTCAATATTTTTTCATTGATCATGGCAAATGGGAGAAGTGCCCAAGGACTGTAAGAAAGTAAATGTCATTCCTATCTTCAGTAAGGGCAGGAAGGAGGACTCAGGAATCTACAGGCCAGTCAGTTTCACCTCAGTCCCTAAGAAGATGATGGAACAACTAATTCCAGAAACCATTTCCAGGCACATGAAGGACAAGAAGGTGATTGGGAGTAGCCAGCATGGATTCACCAATGCGAAGTCATGCTTGACCAACCTCATAACCTTTTATGATGAGATGACAGGCTTGGTAGACAGTGAGAGAACTGTGAATATTGTTGACCTAGACTTCAGTAATCTTTCAACACTTTCTCCCTTAAGATCCTCGTGGAGAAGCTGCTGATCTGCAGGCTGGATGAGCAGACCATTAGGTAGACTGAAACTGGCCAAACAAATGCACCCAGAGGGTGGTGATCAGTGGCATGAAGTCTACAGCTGGAGGCCGGTCACTAGTGATGTACCCCAGGAGTCAATAGTGGGTCTGACCTGATTCAACATACTCATTAATGACCAGGATGACAGTGCAGAGTTTGCTAGGGACACAAAAGTGGGAGGAGTGGATAATACACCAGGTGATTGTACTACCATCCAGAGGGACCTCAACAGGCTGGAGAAATGGGCTGAGAGGAGCTTATTCAGTAAGGAGACATGGAAAGTCATGCAGCTGCAGAGGAACAGCCCCATGCACCAGTACATGCTGGTAGCTGGCCATGTAGAAAAAAGCTTCACAAAAAAGGATCTGGAGTTCTAGTGGACACCAAATTAACCACAAGCCAAGAGTATGCCCTTGTGGCAAAGAAGGCAGAGAGCTACTTAGTAAGATTCCCTGAGAAGAAGCTCTTGAAGGTGTTGGGGTCCATCAGTGTTGATCGCTTTTTAAGGACCACCTACTAAAAGCACAGGACTAGGCAATTCCAAAATGCCGAAAATCTAGTAGGCAAGGCAAAAAGCCAGGTTAGTTGAGCAGGGATATTCTTCTTCTTGAAATATGGAGAAAAAAGATATTATATGGTCAGTGGAAGCAAGGCCAGGCATCACGGAAGGACTACTGAGATGATGCTCACCACTGTAGAGAGGAAATTCATGCTACCAAAGCTCCATTAGAACTGAAGTACTGTGAAGGACTGGCCAGTACTGTGAAGGAAAACTTAAAAAAAAGACTTTTTAAAATATGTTTATGGCAAAAGGCAAACTAGAAATAACATTGGCCAATTAATTGATGAGCATTGTCACCTTATAAACAGGGACACAGACAAAGCTGAGACATTAATGCTTTCTCCATCTCAGTCTTCAACACCAAAGATGGACTTGGGGGCCCCCATAACCTAAGATTAGAGAAACATGGCTGTGAGAATTATAAACTCACAATCAATCTGGAACTTATACTGGATTTGCTACTCCAACTAGATCCCTACAAGTCAATAGGATCTGATGGGATTCATCCAAGGGTGCTTAAAGAGCTGGCTGATGTCATAGTGAGACCTCTCTCTGATTTTTCAATGCTGTCAGGAATCTGGAGAGGTCTAAGAAGACTGAAAGCTGGCAAACGTTGTCTCAATCGACAAGAAGGGCAACAAGGATGACCGTGGCAACTACAGACCTGTAAGGTTCACTTCTGTTCCTGGCAAAATCATGGAGAAAATTGTTCTGGGAGATATCGAAAAACATTTGAATGACAATGCAGTCATTGGTCCCAGTCAGCACAGGTTCATGAGGGCAAAGTCCTGGTTAACGAACTTAATTTATTTCTATGGTAAGGGTACCCACCTAGTTGACCAAGGGAAACCTGTTGACATGATCTTTTTGGATTTCAGTAAAGCCTTTGATATTGTCTCTCACAGTATCCTCCTGGACAAGATGTCCAGCATACACCTGAGTAAACACACAATGCAGTGGGTGAGCAAGTGGCTGATGGGCCAGGCTCAAAGTGTTCTAGTAAACTGGGTTATGTTTGGCTGGTGGCTGGGGTTCCACAGGGATCCATGTTATGGCAAGCATTCTTCAGTGTCTTCATAAATGACTTAGACTCATGAATTGAGGGAACACTAAGTAAGTTTGCTGATGACACAAGACTGGGGAGAGCTGTTGACACTCTCGAGGGCAGAGAAGACCTGCAGAGTGATCTGGACAAATTGGAAAATTGGGCAATCACCAACCACATGAAGTCAAACAAGGGCAAGTGCTGGATTTTGCACTTGGGACACAGCAACCCTGGCTGTACAGAGTGGGGACTGAGAGGCTGGAAAGCAGCTCTGCAGAGAGGAATCTGGCGGTTCTGGTGGACAGCAAGTCAAACATGAGACAACACTGTGCCCTGGCAGCCAAGATGGCCAGCTGTGTCCTGGTGTGCATCAAGCACAGCATTCACAGCACTGAGTGAAGGAGGTGATGCACTGGTGAGACCGCATCTGGAATATTGTGTCCAGTTCTGGGCCCCTCAGTTCAAGAAGGACAGGGAACTGCTGGAGAGAGTCCAGCGCAGGGCAACAAAGTTGATTAAGGGAGTGGAACATCTCCCTACTGAGGAAAGGCTGAGGGAGCTGGGTCTCTTTAGTTTGGAGGAGATTGAGGGGTGACCTCATTAATGTTTATAAATATGTAAAGGGTGAGTGTCATGAGGATGGAGCCAGGCTCTTCTCACTGACAACCAATGATACGACACGGGGCAATGGGTACAAACTGGAACACAGGAGGTTCCACTTAAATAGGAGAAGAAACTTCTTCTCAGTGAGGCTGACAGAGCACTGGAACAGGCTGCCCAGGGAGGCTGAGGAGTCTCCTTCTCTGGAGACATTCAAAAGCCACCTGGACACATTCCTGTGTAACCTCATCTAGGTGTTTCTGCTCTGGTGGGTGGATTGGACTGGATGATCTTCTGAAGTCCCTTCCAATCCCTAACATTCTGTGATTCTGTGATTGTCCCGCTCTGCTCTGCACTGGTGCGGCCTCACCTGGAGCACTGTGTGCAGTTCTGGGTGTCACAGTATAGAAAGGATATAAAGCTACTGGAGTGTCCAGAAGACAGCTATGAAGTTGATGAATGGTTTGGAGGGGAAACTGTATGAGGAGCAACTAAAGTCACTTGGTTTGTTCAGCCTGGAGGAGACTGAGGGGAAACCTCATCGTGGCTACAGCTTCCTCACAAAGGGAGGAAGAGAGGCAGGTGCTGATCTCTTCTCTTTAGTGACCAATGACAGAACACAAGGGAATGGCAGGAAGATGTGCCAGGGGAGGTGTAGGTTGAACATTAGGAGAAGGTTCTTCACCCAAAAGGTGGTGGAGCACTGGAACAGGCTCCCCAGGGAGGCAGTCACAGCCCCAAGCCTGACAGTGTTCAAGAAGAGACTGGACAACACCCTCAGACACATGGTGTGAACTATGGGTCTGTCATATGCAGGGACAGGAGTTGGACTTGTGGCCCCTTCCACCTCAGGACATTCTATGACTCTATGATTTTAAGGCTTATGGTATCCTGGGCTAGATTAGGAGGAGTGCTGCCAGGAGGTTAAGGGAGGTGGTCCTTCCCCTCTGCTCAGCACTGGTGAGGTCACACCTGTAGTCCTGCATCTAGTGCTGGGATCCCCAGTACAAGGAAGATACAGACATACTGGAGAGTGTCCAATGAAGGGACTGAAGCATCTCTCCTACGAGGAAAGGCTGAGAGAGCTGGGATGGTTTAGCTTGGAGAAGACACCATTTGGAGGGGAACATGTTAATGTATATAAATACCTGAAGGGAAGGTACAAAGAGGATGGAACCAGGCTCTTTTCAGTGGTACCCAGTGACAGGACCAGAGGTAATGGGTGCAATCTGAAACAGAGGAGGTTCCCTCTGAACATCAGGAAACACTTTTTACTGTGACAATGACCAAACACTGGCACTGGTTGCCCAGAGAGGTTGTGAAGTTTGCCTCCATGGAGATATTCAAAAGCCATATGGACATAATCCTGGACAAATGGTTCTAGGTGGTCCTGCTTGAGCAAGAGGTTGGAACAGATGACCTCCAGAGGTCATGCAATCAAGAATGGCTGGGTTGAAAGGGACATTTAAATATTATCCGGACCAGCTCCCTTGGGCAGGAACATCTTTCACCAGGTCAGTTTGCTCAAAGCCCACCCAACCTGACCATGAACACTTCCAGGGAGGGGGCAACCACAACTTCTTTGGGCAATCTATTCCAGTATCTCACCACCCCCATCATAAAGAAAATTCTTTCTCATGTCTAATATAAATCTACCTTCTCTTAGTTTAAACCTTTCCTCTTGTCCTGCCACTACAGGCCTTTGTAAAAAAGTCTTTCTCCATTTTTCTTATAAGTTTTCTTTATATATTGAAAGGCCACAACAAGGTGTCCCCAGAGCCTTCTCTCCTCCAGGCTGAACAACCCCAACTCTCTCAGCCTTTCTTCATAGGAGAGGTATTCCAGCCATCTAATCTGAGATCTATTCCAACCTCAACCATTCAGTGATTTTGTGTTTTTTCAACAGCTCACATTTTAGATGTGATATCTCATGTTCAAATGAGGTGCTCAATTTAGCAGTGCTTGCCATGTTTTTGGTAGGAACACTGATTACAAAAATCCCCTTGTTATTGTTCCAAGTTTGAAAGTGACTCTGAGATCTTTATTTAGTGTTGAAAAATTGAGTTGAGTGGACATACTGAAAAAGGTATTTTGACATATTTCTGGGACATTTAATACATTATGTGCCCTAGAAATATGATGCATATTTGTGTATGCATTTTTCATAGGGATGCAACTGGATCCACCACATCCAACAATGAGTCTTCTTGGTCTATGAATGTGTAATACTTGTGACATAGTCTTACTTATAGGGCGGGCAGAAGAAACTGCTCCCTGTCCTTGAGCTGTAATATTATGCTTCAAAACGCAGATTTTTTAAAATGCATAGGACTTTTGCCATCATAACACAGGCATACTTATGTTAATTATTTTTCTACTTTCCCTTATAAAATACTGCTACACAATTCTTATTAAAAATGTAGAGCACAATTTGTGCTATGACAAGCCTTCAACTTAATTTGAGATTATAAATAGCAGCAAATGTGACTTAAGCATGGTCATTTGATTGTCTATCTCCAGGAAATTTTTTTACCCTCAAAGGCCACCTGTGCATCTTGTGCATTTAAGTGTGTTCCAACTGAGTGATCCAATTCCATATGTCACTTCAGTCTGTTTGTTTATTTCAGGTGCCCACTGTAGGTAGCTTTGTTGTTCTGGAAAAAAAAAATGAAAGACCAATAATTATAAAGCATGGGAGAGGAATAAAACACAGGAAACACTGAACGGGAAAGAAA
This sequence comes from Columba livia, assembly GCF_036013475.1. NCBI lineage: Eukaryota > Metazoa > Chordata > Aves > Columbiformes > Columbidae > Columba > Columba livia. The sequence continues at coordinate 647,014 of NW_027043810.1, forward strand.
TACTGCCTTGCTGCTGATGGCTTAATCAGACTTATGTGGTCTTTCTCTGCCAAAGAACATTTCACAACTCTGAATATTTTTGTTTCAAATCAGAAAAAAAGGGCAACCCTTCTAAAGAAGGAGTGAGCATTGATGAGGAGCAGGGAATGCTCCAGAATGGTGAGGAGCAGGGAGAGTAGGTAAGTTTTCTGTGATTGCAAACCGCTGACTCTGAATTTCTGAAACAGAAATAGAAATATGCTCCTCTGAAAACATTTAGACAAGCTCCGCATTTTAGTTTTCAAATGTAAAACCTCAAGTTTCTTTTTGCTAAATTCACAGGATGGGAAACTTAATTTAGCAGAAGGAGAAATCCCCACATGACCTCTTACCGGAGAACTGGAGGATGAGTAACATTTCCTTTTACATTTCTTTTTTTAGCATTAAAACTAGTTCTTTCTTCCAAGAGGATTAGGAATAAGATGGTGGTGGAAAAAAAAAAAAACAAAACAAAACAACAAAGATTAGAGAGAAGGCAAAAGATTAGACTAAATAAGCTTGAATGCATAGGTTTAAATGCAGGTTCCCAAAATCCTGACTCTTTCTATAGAATTCCAAGTGCACGGGGAAAAAGTAGAAAAAAGCTCCTAACAATATCTCATGGCTTTGACTTTGGTTTTAGGTCTAGGACATGAACACTCATTATAAACAAAACCAAAAATCTCAGAAAAAAATAAATATTTCACTCAAAGCACCCAATGTGCAGCTGCATTTACTGTGATAAATTCAGTAAATCATTGTGCTTCTCTACTTGCTTCCTTGTTCTCTCAACAGTCCTTAGCAGAGCTGGTTTAGCAGCATTTTCCATATATCCTGTGGCTGTGCAACCTGAAAAACGACAGTATATTTTGCAAGGCTGGCTGTTTAAAGACAGCAGCTTCCATCCCCACATAAAAACAGAGATATATCTACTTTCTCTGCTAATTGTAAGTACTGGGATCTTGCAGCTAGAACATTTTTTCCCACTTGGATTTGTTAAAGTTTTTATGACACAGGTGGTTTACTGACTCTATGCCACCAAGGGTAAAGAGAACGACAATGAAGACTGGAGAGTCCTGGAGTCAAAGATGAGTCCTCATGGAGGTATGATCAATGCTCATTTTATTACAATTCTGATTCTATTATATAGGGTTAGTCCAGGGTTCACACGGTATATGACACAACATAATTAGTTACAAAGTAATGTTCACGTGTTACAGCAATAGCATGTCTTTGTTCTACAAAATAGCACATCTTTGTTCTACAAGACAGCATACCTTTGTTCTATAACCTCTTTTCTTGTTTTACTTCTTAATAAGTTTCTTTCTATTGATTATCCAAGGACAAATTCTTGCTGTTCGACACATACGCTGGGTTGTGCAAGTAGGACTGGAAAAGTCCTGAGTGCCCTGTATTCTCTACATGACAATGCAGAGAATACTCATTAAATAGTAAAGCTCTGACACTCCATTCAAGGTTGCATCTCTGAGCTTTGCTGAGAAATGAGCTACTTGTGCAGTTATATGTCAATATGAAGCAAACAAAAGCAATGTAAGAAAACTAAGTGAGCAGAACAATTTGTCTTTAAAACACATAGGCACTGTGAAGAAAAATGTTCAGGAGTTTGGTACATCTATAGACATGAATTCTCGTGTCAGGAACAGTAGGGAAATTATTTGCCAAGAAGCACTGGGAATGGCTTGTGAGCTGAAGGCTTGTTTTATAACAATGTGGCATGGGTACAATGCTTATACTCTGTTTTTAATAGACATTGTATTGAGCTAATTATAGACTCAAGATTTTTATATCGCTGTGAACAACATTACGTAAAGAATACAGAACTGGCTGTGCTAATAAACCTTATGGCAACAACAGACAGCAACTAACTACTAAACTAGTGGTGGCTATCAAAAAAAATCCACCCTTTGTCTTTTTCAGTGTGCAGCAAACTCTAAAGATTTGCCTGTGAGCATTATAGGACTTGAAATGTCTCAGTTAAAGGTATGATTGCATTCTGCCTTCCAGACTTTGTCAGTTTTAAATGCTTTCTGCAGCCAAATGACACCAGAGATTACATTACTCTTAAAACAAATTAACATTGAAGTTGAGGTAATTTTGAAGGAGCAGACTTCAAAGGTAGCTGTGCGAAATGCAACGGTTTGCACGACTCGCAAAGATAAGTGGAAAGTATATTTCTCTAAGTCATCGCTTACTGAAAATATTCCCTCGATTCTGCAGCACAGACCAGAATACTGTAAGCTAATGAGTTCAATGGACCCTGGACAATCTGAAAAAGATATCTGAAGAGGACATTTCACATAGAGCTGAAAAGAATTGCATGAAGAACACACAGAGGGATTTAGCCCTTAACACTAGATATGAGGAGAGCAGACTTCAGGCTGCTCAGAGAAGTACTTAGTATGATTCCATGGGAAGAAATTCTTGAAGGTGTTGGGATCCATCAGTGTTGGTCACTTTTTAAGTACCACCTACTAAGAGCACAGGACCAGGTCATTCCAAAATACTGAAAATCTAGCAGGTGAGGTAAAAAGCCAGCTTGGTTGAGCAGCGATCTTCTTCTGAAATTCAGAGAAAAAAGAAATTATATGGTCACCGGAAGCACGGTCAGGCAACATGGGAGGACTATGGAGATGCTGTTTGCCATGGTAGGGAGGAAATTTGTGCTGCTAAAGGTCAATTAGAACTGAAGCTGGCCAATACTGTGAAAGCTTTTCAAAATACATTAATGGCAAAAGGCAAAACAGAAATAACATTGGCCAATTAATTGATGAGCATGGTCACCTTATAAACAGGGATATAGACAAAGCTGAGACAATTAATATTTTCTTCGTCTCAGTCTTCAAACACCAAGGATGGACTTGGGGGCCCCCATAGCCCAGGCCTAGAGAACTATGGCTGCAAAAACAAGAAACTCACAATCAATCTGGCACTCATATGGGATCTGCTACTCCAGCTAGATCCCTACAAGTTGATGGGGCCTGATGGGATCCATCCACGGGTGCTCAAAGAGCTGCCTGATGTCAGAGCGAGACCTCTCTCAGATTTTTCAATTATTTTTTTTCTCTGATTTTTCGGGAATAAGGATAGGTCCGGGAAGATTGGAAGCTGGCAAATGTTGTCCCAATTTACGAGAAAGGCAACAAGGATGACTGCGGCAACTCCAGGCCTGTCAGCCCTCACTTCTGTACCGGGAGAGGATTGTTCTGGGTGTTATTGAAAACCATTTGAATGACAACACAACCATTGGTCCCAGCCAGCACAGGTTCATGAGGGGAAAGTCTTGCCTAACAAACTTAATTTCATTCTCTGACAAGGTTATCCACCTAGTTGACCAGGGGAAGCCTGTCGATGAGATATACTTGGATACCACGTAACAGTATAAATTGGAAAATGACCTGTTGGAGAGCAGTGAGGGGGAGCCGGGGGTAGAAGTGAACAGCAGGATGACAATGAGCCAGCACTTTGCCCTTGTGGCCAAGAAGACCAATGACACCCTGTCGTGTATTAGAAGCGGGGTGGTTAGTAGGCCGAGACAGATTTTCCTCGCAGTCTACACCGCCCTGCGCGGTCGCTAAAGGCTGGGAGAGCGGTGGGCAGGCAAGAAAAGGGTGGGGTGGAGAGGTAAGTGGGTGCCCCGCAGAGCAGCGACCCGCGACCTGACCGCTCCCCTACCGCCATCCCCACCACTGCAGGACGCCACAGCGCCCCCTACTAGATCTCTTACAAGGACCCTTGAACAAAAGTCATTTTAATGTAACATAAGTTTGTTCCTAATGACGAGCATGACTTTTCCCCTGGGTCTTCTCTTTGACAGTTCCCTGGGATACGCAGGTGGGCTAAGAGGCCAGTTAATATCCAGTCACTGAAAGACCCACAACCACTGCATTTGACAGGCTGTAACAACATGGTTTGCAAAGAAAAACTAAAGGCTAAAGGCCGGGGGGCGGTGGGCGGGGTGGGGATGGAAGTGGGTGCCCTGCGGACCAGCGTCCCGCGACCTGGCCGCTCCTCTACCGCCATCCCCACCGCAGGGGGACGCCACAGCTCCCCCTACAAACCTCCGCCCGCCCGCTAAGCACGGCCCATGCCGGGGGGCACCCACCGACTCGCTGCCTCCCACCACCACGCTGCAACCCCACCTGCCCCCCGCCCAATCACACACCCCCCCACCCGCCCCTCGCCTGACAGAGCCCAAGACCTCCCGCTGCTGACAGCTACCTGCTCGCGGCCCTAGCGGCAGCGCACGCCGCTCTGCGGCCTATAGGGGGCGCCGTGCGTTCCACGGCCGTGGGATCGCGCTGGCGGAGCGGCCAGGGCGCCGGACCCGCGGATTGGTCAAATGGGTCCCTGGTTCGATCCCCGCTTTTCCCACCGACAGACCCCACCCCCCACGGCCCCCCCCCCGCGCACCTGCCTCGCTCTCTCGCCTCTGCCTCAGCCCTGCAAGGAGCTATTGAAGGACGAAGGTTGTTTTTACAACTGGTTTGGCACCTGAGCTCAGCGGGGGAAAGGATTGAGAGGTATCAGACTATGAATCACAGAATCACAGAATGTTAGGGATTGGAAGGGACCTCAGAAGATCGTCTAGTCCAATCCCCCCACCAGAGCAGGAACACCTAGATGAGGTTACACAGGAATGTGTCCAGGTGGCTTTTGAATGTCTCCAGAGGAGGAGACTCCTCAGCCTCCCTGGGCAGCCCGTTCCAGTGCTCTGCCAGCCTCACTGAGAAGAAGTTTCTTCTCCTATTTAAGTGGAACCTCCTGTGTTGCAGTTTGTACCCATTGCCCCACATCTTATCACTGGTTGTCAGTGAGAAGAGCCTGGCTCCATCCTCGTGACACTCACCCTTTACATATTTATAAACATTAATGAGGTCACCCCTCAATCTCCTCTTCTCCAAACTAAATAGACACAGCTCCCTCGGCCTTTCCTCATTAGGGAGATTACCGACCCTTGAGGGACTCCACAGGCCTCCAGCTAGACTCTGCCCCATTGATCACGACTCTCTGGCTTCTTTCCTTCAGCCAGTTCACAGTCCATATCGCTACCCGATCGTCCAGACCACACTTCCTCAGTTTAGCTGGGAGGATGCTGTGGGAGACCGTGTCAAATGCTTCACTGAAATCAAGACAGACCACATCCACTGCTTTACCATCATCTGTCCACCCGGTTATGTCCTCATAAAAGTCTATGAGGTTGGTCAAGCACGACTTCCCTTTGGTGAAGCCATGTTGACTGCCCCTAATGACCCCCTTTCTCCCAAGGTAAACAGTGTCACATTGAGTGCCATGTAGATTAACTTGCATTTCTGAATGGAACCATAACTCCCCTTGGCACCACTCCAAGCAGAGAGATGAACTGAGCAGCTCAGACATGGATGTGTATGAGTATTCAAGGGTCCTGGCCTGACACCAACATCAGTGACATTTTCTTGATCTATCCTTTAATAGACTGAGATCTTTGTCGGTCAAAGTTCAGGCAGCTTACCAGAAAACCAACTACAGTCCTCATGTGTTAACAACATTTAGACTGTCAAAGGAAGAATGCTCAAATTTTAAATTCATCCTTCGTTTGCAGAGAACAGCTGCAGAAACTGAATGCCTAACACAAGCTAGCGCAACAACACAGAAACGTAGAGAAGGAAAGAGAACACCCAACCGCCTGTTCTACTGGTTATTTTCTCCAATACAGGAGAAACAACCACCAACTCTGGAGAACAAACAGGTCAGGGTTATTGGTCCCACAAAAACGAGCATAAGAAATACTAAGGCAATTCCCCAGAGTCCAGTAACTCTCTTGCCCTCAAGCCAGGGTCGTGCCACAAAAACAAAACTCTTACCAAAGATTTCATCTTAGCTTGAACAGGTAAGTTGTGATGACGGAGATTCGCCAGGAGTCCTAAACATGGTATCATTACCTCATCTTCTGTGGTTTGACTGAAAAGTCCAGGAAGTCAAACAAAGACTTTTAATTAAAGCATCCAGAAATTAGTTACCAGAATTTGGGGGTTGAGGGTGGGGTGCTTGGGGGACTCTATTTTGTTGCCGTGGCGGTGGGGAGGGGAGTGTGGTATTGTTTTGTTTTTTAACTAGACACAATTCTGCTAAGCCAAGCAAAATTCAGATTGCAATCCCCATAGTGTGGGCAGTTTTTAACTGAGCACATCTGGGGAAAAAAAAAAAAAAAAAGGTCTATCAGAGACCAGCACTATCAAAGGTCCTTTATTGCAGGTGCTTTTAAGAGTCACTAGATCTCTTACAAGGACCCTTGCACAAAAGTCATTTTAATGTAACATAAGTCTGTTCCTAATGACGAGCATGACTTTTCCCCTGGGTCTACTCTTTGACAGCTCCCTGGGATATGCAGGTGGGCTAAGAGGCCAGTTAATATCCAGTCACTGAAAGTCCCACAACCACTGCATTTGACAGGCTGTAACAACATGGTTTGCAAAGAAAAACCTCTGTTTACCTTGGAGTAAAAATGCCACAGGTCACTCTGGAGACCAGGTTAGTGCAATATGCTAATGGCCTTCAGAAAGTTTAGAAACTTAGCCAGGTGTTTCCCATGAGAGAAGGTAACTGAGTGCACACTTACACATGATGCATTAGAAATGAAATTAATTCATTGACGTTGGCACCAGCACAAAAGACCTGAACATTGTAAGTTACCCTCTGCAGCAACTGGATACTCTGAGGAAATTAAAAGCTGTTCACATGTGTCTTTCCTATAGCATCGCACTCAAGAATGTTACAAATTAGAAAGCTGAAAGGACAAATAAAAAGACATCACGACTGAATTCATTTTCAGACCCTGTGACGTTAACACGACAACTACACAAGCTGCTGTGAGCACACAGGGTCGTGTCCTGACACTCCGAGGTACTTATTAAAAGCCCAAACAGATGGATAAGGTTTTCTTTTGACAGAGGCATTACCTTTGTAGCCCATCCATTTCTCCCCTTTGCTTCATCAGCACGTTCTCCATTCTGTCAGCGAGAAAGGGGCTTTGTCCTGTTGAAAGATCCACAAGTTTTGCCAAAATGCAAAAAGCGCTTTGCAGCCTCTTCAGAAAGTATGTTTAGTGCAGGGGTGTCAAACTCATTTGTAGCAAATGCATTTTTAGGACTGTATAAATGTAGGAGTAGTCGCATTTCTAGAGTCCTAAAATTACGTTTGGCCCTTTGAAGGCAACCGCGAGGCTGATGTGCCCCCCAGTGAAAATGAGTTTGACACCCCCGGCTTAGAGGAAAACACGTTTGCTGTGAAGACAGTCGACAGATCTAATGGTAGTTAAGTCTTTCCTACAGCATCCTTTCAGCACGCAACGTAATTGAGTTAATATAATGCTAATATGCACAATTATGACAATAATCACAGCACAGGATAGCAGCTGAAACCAAACCTCATTATATAAGCATGTGACATAAGAAATTCAAGGTCTTAGTCCTGCATCTACTTGGTGACTACAAAACCTCTCCCACTGACTGGCAAGTCACCTGGATCTCTTAGTCTTCTCCTACTCCAAGTGCTTTGACAAATACACAAACTGGGACAAAAGTGTCCTTCACTGGATGCCTGACTCATTTTCCACAGATCAGGGGCAACACAACTGCTGGCAAATTCATTTTCCATTTTCCCTCTCAGAAAAGAGATGTCACGACACGTAGCCAGCAAGTACTTGCTGAAATCTCAGAGCCACATATGAGGAAACCTGTGCATATTTTAAAAAAAAAAAAAAAAAAAAAAGGAGGTCTTCCCCACCTTTACTGGTCAATGCACAGAAAGGACACGTGAACATTGGTGAAGATGGGCTGTGAGATGGGCTGTGAGATATTATGTGTAAGGTAATAATGTGTAATAAGCTCTGCACTTGACTCCTATAACTCAGCTCGCACTGGCACAGCCCCTTGCACTCACTGGCACTGAGCAGAGGGCAGCAGGCACACGTGCCCTGCAGACCTTCGATGAGAACTGGCAGCCACAGCTCTCGTTTCACTCCTTCACAACTGCCTGTCAAAGAATTGATTAGACAAAACCGACTCCAAGCTTGTCTCATGAACAGTAGGAGAAAGAACTAAATACCTCAGCTGGAAAATAATTCTGGAAAACAAGCTCTCCAGCAGCCATTTCTCGAAATCATTTCAAAAACAGAGGCTTTTGGGTTTGGTTTTGGTTTATTTTTGCTTGGTTTGTTGGTTGGATTTGTTTGTCTGGTTTTGTTAGGTTTGGGGTTTTTTGTTTTGTTTCAATTGGAGCAGGTGAGAAGCTCAAGCTCGATTAAAGAGAGAGTACAAAGAACTCTCTGCAGCCTTAAAATCCTGTCATACTGGCCTCGTATGGCAAACAACATACACAGCTAAGACCGACACACTATTTCAGAAGAGTTATTACATGCATGCCGCATAACAGATACCATATAAGAGTAGACAAATAGAGTTAAGCATTAGTTCCTGTTACCTGTAATATGAATGGGTCACTGAGATGAGCAGAGCCTCGATGAACCACTCCTGCCAGCACGTGGTCACATTGTAGGTATCCTGAAGAGCTTCTCTAGTCTCGCTCTCTAAGACTGGAATTTAAGAATTATTAACAAAAAACCCCTGTCAAACAGCAAAAGCAGCTGTTGCATTAGCTACCAATCTGAGCAGAAGCCCAAGTCATTGACCAGTTTTTCACATCTGTTTCACAAACAACTACAAATAAATCACAGCTCCTACGCACTTGAAGAATCTGGACCTGTCTTGTCATCGCTTTCCCAGAGCAAAGAGCATACCCCCCTCCCCTCTTCCCCCCTTCCTACCCCTCTGCACACCACCTCCAGCCCCGCTACAACCCCACCTGCCCCCCGCCCAAACACATCCCCCCCCACGCCCACCCCACCCCTCGCCTGACAGAGCCCAAGACCTCCCGCTGCTGACAGCTACCTGCTCGGGGCCTGGGAGCAAGCGTCACCCAAATGGAACAACCGGCCCAGGCCCACCCACGGGAGACTCTGGGGCGCAAACCAGATGCAAACTCTTCCGTCCTTCCTTCCTTCCTTCCTGCCTTGGCCCTAAGTGTCACCTCCCTCACCCACTTGTTGGGTTTTATTCCGAAAAAAAAAAGAGTGGTTTAAAATCTGGGCTCGGGTGTGTTGAAGAGGGACAGCGTTAGCGACTTTCCCCTGGGGACAGAGTGCAAGGTTAGTGGCAACCTGTTTGGTTCTCACTTCAAAGCTTCTCTTTCGACGCCTAGGTGAGAAGCAGAAGCCAAAGGTTCTGCCAAGGATGGGCACTGTCGAGCAAAAGACATCTGCAGAGGCAAGCCCGGAGGACGGCGCTCCTAAGCAGAGGAAGGGCCTTGTCGCAAGCTGCGTTTGAACGTGCCCGTTGGTGCTGCTGGACTGGATTCCTTCCAGGGCACAGTCCCCCAGGGATCTGTACAGAGACTTGGCCACACTGGTCACTTGAGGAGGGTGACAGACGGTAAGCGCACAAATCATCTGGAGTCACAGCCAGGGTCCTGCTAGTGGTGAGGACAAGTGAACAGGGCTTGATTCTCTTGGTTTTTCGGCATCCTGCATCTTGCCTTCTGCCCGGGGTGGGCTAGGTGCCACTGCCTCTGCGGACTTGCTCTGGCTGGGACGGAGTTGACTCTTGTTAGTGGCAGCCGGCCTAGCACCGTGTTTGGCAGGGGTGGCTAAAGCGGTGTTGCTTACTGCAGCTGTGGTGTGGCTGTTGCTGCGAGTGCGGGCCTCCCGGAGCCGTGAGGTTGTCTCTTTTTCCTGCAGCGCTGAGGCTGGGGGTGTGCAAGAGGTTGGGAGGGTGGAGAGCAGGAGAGCGTCCGGGAAGTGGCCAAAGGGCCGTCCCCTGCTGTAGGCCAGCTGCGCCCACAGGCCTGGTGTTCCTTGCTGCTGCTGCTGCTGCCTTTGTGGTGCAGGTCAGGGTTTCTGGGCGCATGCATGATTTGGGGTGGGCTTGGGGGTGGGCAGGAGGGCAGCAGGCCAAAGGGCTCCCCTCCTGCTGTGCTGCCTGGGTGTCCCTGGCTGTGTGTCTGCCGGGGGCCGGGGAAGCAAGAGCAAGAGGGCCAAGCGGGCGGCAGGCAGCGCAGGCTGGTGAGCGGCAAGGAGGAAAGGCCAAGGGCTTTGGGCGTCTGGTGCCGGGCCAGGTGGGGCTGAGGCGAGGGCATCTTTTCTACTAATGTCTATTCGTGATCCATAAACCTCACTTACTGAATCATCTGCTCCCTGTAGCGTAATTAGCAAAGGGTTGCACTGCAGAGACTCACATCCTGGGAGAGATTGCCCTTTGGATAGGGTAAGTTTTCTTTTTCATTCTATAACCATTCATTGCTCACTGTCCATCCCCCAAACTCTGTGGTCCAGATAACACTGTACCAGGAGGGGCAATGAGAGACAGCAACAAAAACTATGCACTTATTTAAATCATCCTTAGACTCGGTCCCCTTGGACACATGTTTGTTTTCATAACTCAATTCCCTTTAGCTCTGTACATCCCCACAGCTATGGATCTGGCAAGCGTCTACTCAAATTGTTAGGGAACCTTCAGTTTCAGTGACGTTCACGTTAAGTAACCCATTTGTAAATTCTACATAATACAGGATTAGTAATCCCCAAAAGTTTCATTTCATTTTCATCTCTGTATCTTTAGTTGAAGTGGGTCGTCAGTTGTCAGTACTTGCCACTCCTCACTGTCCTTTGGAGGTCTGATTGGCTCTTTAATCCACGTGTAATGAGTCCACCCTTTCTCAGCTGGTCGCACCACTGTCTCGGTGATCAGCAGAACTTGAAATGCGCCTTCCCAATCTGGCTGAAGCTTAGCGTCTTTCCAGGATTTGACCAGGACCTGCTGTCCAGGCTGAAACTTGTGAGCTGCAGACTCTAAAGGCAGAGTTTGTGCCAGAAGCCCTTGGTGCCTGAGAGAAGACAGAAAAGACAACCCGAGCATACAGTTTTTGAGAAACAAATCCTTAGTTTCAAACCGTGGGGGTCCATCCGTTATTTCGCTTTTGCTACCACTGCCCCCGTGGCAGTGCTAAGAGGGAAGGCTTCTCCCCACCTGGTAAGATGATCAAACACTAGTAAGTTTTTAATTCAGCCAACTGCAGGTAATTCTGTGAAATCAACTTGTATATTTTGGAAGGGTCATAAACTTGGCCTTCAACCTCCTGCAGGCTGCTTCCTAAGTGCCTTTTCATTTACTTTTTTACAAACCACACATCATTCACAAATTTGCTTGGCTATAGTATAAATTCCAGTACACCCATATTTTTATAACACTATGGCACCCATTACTTGTTTTCCTCATTAACTCTCTTGATGTAAAATTGCTAATACCTTCCTCATGGTTTGCTTATTTAACATTTCTCTACCCTCTGGGAGTACGCATTTCCCATTCTGTTCCCTGGCTTCCAACTCTTGGAGGACTTCTTTTTATCTTTCATTGAAAACTGGAATTTCTTGTGGGGCCAGGACCTCGGGCGTGAGATAAAACCTGAAGCAATAACTAAGTTAAGGCTGCTTCTCAGGCCATTTCATCTGCTAACCAACTTCCCCTGACACAAAAAGAGTTGCCCCTCTGATGTCCATTAACATGTACTACAGCCACTTCTATTGGTGACATCAGATTCCATAACACTTGTCCAACTAGTTCTTCATGAACCAATTCTTTACCTTTGCTATTAACTAGACCCCATTCTTCCCAAATTTTCCCAAAGGTGTGCACTTCTCCAAATGCGTATCTAGAACCATTACGGATGGTACCTTCTTTTCCTTCTAACATTTGCAGTGCCTGACTGACGGCTTGTGGCTGGCATGTTTGAGCTGACCAGTTATTAGGCAACCTTCCCGTTTCTCTTATTTCACCATTCACACCTTCAACGATGGCACACCCATTGTGTCTCTTCCCCTGAATTACCCTTGAAGACCCATCTATGAAGAGGTGCAGCCCATTGCCACCTCTCCATAGGAAAGCAGCAGGGTTTAATTTCCTGCTTTCTCCCACCAGAAGAGCAGTTGCTGCTGCAGCTTGCACACACTCTGGCCAACCTCGAGACACTGGGTCTAAGAGCTTAGATCAGTGTGCCACTGCTTGTCGCTTCCCCCCCAGCCCACTTGCTGCTGGAGCAGCGTGAGAGGCAGAACAGGCCTCCACTCTGTGCAAGCATTGCTCAACAATAACAAAAACATCTCTGTATTATCAACACTGTTTTAAGCATCAATCAAAAACATAGTCCCATACTAGGTACCACAAAGAAAATTAACTCCAGCCCAGCCAAAACCAACACAAACTTCCAGGTAATACAATATCTTTCAAATTTTCTCCTTGTCACCCCCCAGGCAGTAACTGTGTTTCCACACCCAGAGCCTGTAAAAGGTTTCTCTCTAATATAGAAGCTGGGGAATCTTCCCCTAATATATTCCTTCCCCATACGCTTTTAATTCTTATTATCACAAATAGGAATTTATTCATAATTGTCTCTCCTTCCTCCCTGCTACCCCATTTATTACAACTCCGTCTTCAGTTCTGGATCTTTTTAGGGGAGAATTTAGAAGGGACATGGGAGCTTCTGTTTCTGCTAAAAACTAGACCTCATTACCAATTACCACCATTACTTTACCAATTACATGCTCTTTTCCAATTTAAACGTTTCCCCACAAAAAACAAACAAACAAACAAACAAACAAAAAAAAAAACACCAAAAAAAAAAGCCACCACAACACCAAAAACATTTTCAGCCCCTCTGATTTTCCAAAGTGTATTGAGTTTTCTTCCTTTAGTCATTTCCAACAGTTGCTGCCCTAGGGGTAAATATCCCAGATTTCCACAATAATAGCATCCCATTTTCTCTCATTCTCTCACTTTTTTCACTGACTTTGGTCTAAATCTTCTGCGGTTTTGTTTTGTTTTGTTCTTTTCCCTTCCAGTCTTTCACTTGCAACCAATCAGTCTGCTTCAACTTTTCGCTTCAGTTCCCGACCATCATACACAAACACGACCACACTCAGATTTTTTGCAAATTCTTCCTGCCAACCTGGCACATGCTCTCGGAAATACTTCCGTAGATCCACAAACACACTTGCTACCAGTCCACAAAGCTTTCCAAAAATCTTCCCCAGTCGGTGCTCCCCTGGCTTCTGTCTACATTCCTGCACTTCAGTTCAGTTTACTCTTATCTCCTCAAAAGCTCAAAAGCTTTTATCAGATTTTTAACCACCGTTTGGCAATTATCTCCATTTGTTTGATTATTATCATCTCAATTAGAATCACCTTGGGGCCAGGTAGTCTCCCACTGCCTGTGGGGTTAGTTCCACATTCTTTTAAATGATGTTTCTGGACAGACCAACTCTCTCAATAACAGGATAACATCGGCTCAGAATGGATTCTAGCCCCGCCCCCCCCCAAAAAAATTAGAAAATCATGATGCTCATCGATCCCCATCTTCCCTTCAGAGTTTGATTTCCTCACATAATCAAATCCCCAGAGTGCCAGGGGGTGCATCCGTGTAACACTGGAACACTGGAGGGCATTCACATGTACATCCCCCCCTTCGCACTTGCTCCCCTACACACACATACGCACGCACATCTGCTGCTGGCTGCACTGCAAAATAACTTTAGCAATCCCAGGGTAAAGCCCAGCAAAAGCAGTAAGGACAAGAAAGACAGTTGGGGAGGTAATCAAGAGGTGATACAGAGAGCAGAGACCAGCTCTGCAAGCACCTTAGTTAAATTACTCCCAACTGCAGCTAAAATTCTTTCTCTAGGTTTTTATACTCGTTTTCGACCATCCTCTTTATGGTGGTCATATGCCAAATCATCCTATACGTACCAGTAATTCATTTGTCCAGGACATCTGTTTTCTAGGTGTTTTTTAGTTACAGTTGGCCAGTCTCCTCAATATAAGGTCATTGCATGCTTTTCTTGAAAACCTTGCTGTACCATAAGTATTTTCCCAATTTTGCAATACCTCGGCCAAGGGCGTCCCCTTCTCTATGCCGAGTTTTATTTCCCATCACTAAGAAAATTCAGAGACACGCTTCCGTTGAGTCACGAGGTTCAGAGGGAGCCCCTTGCTTTCTAATCTCCTTCAGAGAGGAGTTTAGGTGCGGCTGGATCCCATCCTAGTCTCAGACTTGGTCAACGGTTTACGTCTAAAGGATATTTTCCCATTCCCAAGAGAGACTCGAACACTGCTTTTATGTGCACTTTACACTGATCAGGCCACACACTTTGCACTCAAAAACATACTGCAGGAAGGGAGGGACTCGCACCCACCCTGGTGTGGAGGAAGATTTAAAGGCCCTACAGTTTTTTTTACATACCAATTTAGATCTTTGCATAGCCAATTGTCATTGGATCCGTATTTTGGCCAGAATATCACTCTATTAAGGGCTATTTTGTCCAGACAAAACACAATACTTTATCATTTTCTATTTATCCTTCCTTTTTGTACACCACACGTTTCCCCGGTACCTTAACATCCTCCCTAAAGGACTGGACGGAGGAATGTCACCATTTTTCCTTTCTATTTCCCATTCTGAGTCTCGAGGCTTCTCCTTGCGCCTCGTCCCTCCTCTCAGAATGCCCCCGACCACCAAGGTAGTACTTAACAGTCTGTTTTCTTACCTTGGTCCACGCACAAAGTTGCTCGCTCGCTCGTATCGTGCTTCCCGCTTTTTCCTTTCTCCTTTCGCCTATGGTTTGCGGGGATCCGCCTTCGTCCCCACAGCCCTGCAGTTTCTGTCTGTCCGTCCGTCCTGGAATCCCCACCGACCATCCAGAAGGCCATTGAAATCAACGGGGCACGCCTTCCCGTCCACTGGCGATAGGGACCCCCGAGATGACGACGTCGAGTCTCGGACGAGCCCCCAGACTTGTAGGAAACCATCATCTTGCCAACAGAATAGGCTCAGGCAGGATCTCTCGGCAAAGCACGTTTTATTAAGGCTTTTGCGAAACGGGCCGTTCTACCTAAAAGTAGGCACACGCAATAGGGCAAAAAGCTTATACGCCCCCACAAATGCCAGCTGCAAATTCCCTGCCCTGTTCCCCAGGGGTTGGGTACTGCAGGCTTTCCGGACTGCCCGCCGCCTGCCTCAGTTTCCAGGACTCATTCATCTCATGCTAAGAAGGCCCTTCCCCTGCTGGATCTATTGCAAAGGTGGGTTCCTGGCTCTTGGGTTAGCCTTCCCTCTAGCTGCACTTGTTTTTGAAATGCAGGAATGAGTTTGCATTGCAGCATGAGTTGGAAGAGAGTTGGTTTGTGGGAAGGATTCCCAGTGTGATGTGTGTCAATCCTTCCCCCCTCGCTGGGTGAGGTGGCAGCTGAGTTGCAAAAGCAACATTCCTTCTCGAAGGGCTCCTTCCTTGCAGGGCTGAGGCAGAGGCGAGAGAGCGAGGCAGGTGCACGGCGGGGGGGCCGTGGGGGGGGCGGTTTGTCGGTGGGAAAAGCGGGGATCGAACCAGGGACCCATTTGACCAATCCGCGGGTCCGGCGCCCTGGCCGCTCCGCCAGCGCGATCCCACGGCCGTGGAACGCACGGCGCCCCCTATAGGCCGCAGAGCGGCCTGCGCGGCGGCTAAAGGCCGGGGGGGCGGTGGGCGGGGTGGGGATGGAAGTGGGTGCCCTGCGGACCAGCGTCCCGCGACCTGGCCGCTCCTCTACCGCCATCCCCACCGCCGGGGGACGCCACAGCTCCCCCTACAAACCTCCGCCCGCCCGCTAAGCTCGGCCCATGCGGGGGGGCACCCACCGACTCGCTGCCTCCCACCACCACGCTGCAACCCCACCTGCCCCCCGCCCAATCACACACCCCCCCACCCGCCCCTCGCCTGACAGAGCCCAAGACCTCCCGCTGCTGACAGCTACCTGCTCGCGGCCCTAGCGGCAGCGCACGCCGCTCTGCGGCCTATAGGGGGCGCCGTGCGTTCCACGGCCGTGGGATCGCGCTGGCGGAGCGGCCAGGGCGCCGGACCCGCGGATTGGTCAAATGGGTCCCTGGTTCGATCCCCGCTTTTCCCACCGACAGACCCCCACCCCCCACGGCCCCCCCCCCGCGCACCTGCCTCGCTCTCTCGCCTCTCCCTCAGCCCTGCAAGGAGCTATTGAAGGACGAAGGTTGTTTTTACAACTGGTTTGGCACCTGAGCTCAGCGGGGGAAAGGATTGAGAGGTATCAGACTATGAATCACAGAATCACAGAATGTTAGGGATTGGAAGGGACCTCAGAAGATCGTCTAGTCCAATCCCCCCGCCAGAGCAGGAACACCTAGATGAGGTTACACAGGAATGTGTCCAGGTGGCTTTTGAATGTCTCCAGAGGAGGAGACTCCTCAGCCTCCCTGGGCAGCCCGTTCCAGTGCTCTGCCAGCCTCACTGAGAAGAAGTTTCTTCTCCTATTTAAGTGGAACCTCCTGTGTTGCAGTTTGTACCCATTGCCCCATGTCTTATCATTGGTTGTCAGTGAGAAGAGCCTGGCTCCATCCTCGTGACACTCACCCTTTACATATTTACAAACATTAATGAGGTCACCCCTCAGTCTCCTCTTCTCCAAACTAAAGAGACACAGCTCCCTCAGCCTTTCCTCAGTAGGGAGATGCTCCACTCCCTTAATCAACTTTGTCGCCCTGCGCTGGACTCTCTCCAGCAGTTCCCTGTCCTTCTTGAACTGAGGGGCCCAGAACTGGACACAATATTCCAGATGCGGTCTCACCAGGGTAGAGTAGAGGGGCAGGAGAACCTCTTTCAACCTACTAACTACCCCCCTTCTAATACACCCCAGGATGTCATTGGCCTTCTTGGCCACAAGGGCACAGTGCTGGCTCATGGTCATCGTGCCGTCCACCGGGACCCCCAGGTCCCTTTCACTGCTCTCTGACAGGTCATTCCCCGACTTATACTAGTACCTGGGGTTCTTCTTGCCCAGATGCAAGACTCTACACTTGCGCTTGTTATATTTCATTCATGTTTTCCCCGCCCAACTCTCCAGCCTGTCCAGCTCTCGCTGGATGGCAGCACAGCCTTCTGGCGTGTCAGCCACTCCTCCCAGCTTGGTGTCATCAGCAAACTTGCTGACAGTCACTCTATTCCCTCATCCAAGTCATTGATGAATATATTGAATAGTACTGGCCCCAGTACCGACCCTTGAGGGACTCCACAGGCCTCCAACTAGACTCTGCCCCGTTGATCACGACTCTCTGGCTTCTTTCCTTCAGCCAGTTCACAGTCCACATCGCTACCCGATCGTCCAGACCACACTTCCTCAGTTTAGCTGGGAGGATGCTGTGGGAGACCGTGTCAAATGCTTCACTGAAATCAAGACAGACCACATCCACTGCTTTACCATCATCTGTCCACCCGGTTATGTCCTCATAAAAGTCTATGAGGTTGGTCAAGCACAACTTCCCTTTGGTGAAGCCATGTTGACTGCCCCTAATGACCCCCTTATCCCTGATATGCCTTGAGATGGCACCAAGGATAAGTCGTTCCATCAGTTTCCCAGGGATGGAGGTGACGCTGACCGGTCCATAGTCACCCGGGTCCTCCTTCTTGCCCTTTTTGAAGACTGGAATGACATTTGCTTTCCTCCAGCCCTCAGGCACCCCTCCCGTTTCCCATGACTTAGCAAAGATGACGGAGAGTGGCCTAGCAATGATCAGCCAGCTCCCTCAGCACCCGCGGGTGCATCCCACCTGGAGCCATGGATTTATGGATGTCCAGATTGCTTAATCGGTCCCTAACCCAGGCCCTCAGCCTTCCCTAGCCTGGAAGCACCAACACCCATGAAGGAGCGAGCTGTGGGCAATGTCCTGCTTTGCCTTCAGCGTCTCTCGCAATGTTAACTTGCAAATTTGTAGTGGATGAGGGTGTGGAACTGCAAGCTGGGGATAACAGTTTTCCA
Source organism: Columba livia (assembly GCF_036013475.1). Classification (NCBI taxonomy): domain Eukaryota; kingdom Metazoa; phylum Chordata; class Aves; order Columbiformes; family Columbidae; genus Columba; species Columba livia. Next base: position 664,953 of record NW_027043810.1, read on the forward strand.
GTGAACGTGAAGGAGAAGGACATTGAACTGCTGCCCATGCAAGCCGGTCTCAGAGGACACGTAGCAACTATTCACCTCACACCTGGCAATGCATTCGTTTTAAAAAAAAAAAAAAAAAATAAGCCCAAAACCACTAAGGCAGGGCTATGTTTCTCACCTGCATAGATGTCATCCTTTCCTGACTGGAACCCTTGGCTTCTTTGTGAAGCCTTTGGTTTCATTACCGGGTAGCGGAGGTTTGTTATCAGTCCTTGATTTGGCTTGTCGTAAGTGTATATTGAATCCTTCAATATTCTGAAGATCCTCTCTGGAACACCTTCAGAAGTCTGCAGAGAAAGGAAAGAAACATTTGTCTGCAGCTGCTCTTCGCATGCAGTCCCCAAAAATGAAAGGAATGACAGGTTGCTTCTTCTTTCCCAAGGAGCTGTTTTGGAAGCAGACTGGGTGACAGAGTCTGGTACCAGCCTTTGGCCACCAGGGACACCTGCTTGGTGGTGTGCTCTAGGCCCTAAGTGTCACCTCCCTCACCCGCTTGATTTTTTTTTTTTTTTTTTTTTTTTTTTAAAGGGAGAAGAGCAGTTTAAAATCTGGGCTCAGGGGTGTGTTGCAGAGGGATGGTGTTACCGACTTCCCCCTGGCGTCAGAGCGCAACGTTCTCTAGGTTATCTACTTTAGTCTTCTAGTGCACCACACTGGTGTGGATGTCAATGACTAAAGTCTGTGTTGAACTTGTATAAGGAAAAACGGAAAAAAAGAATAAGCCAATAAACGCCATCATTATTTTAAAGAAAGATGAGAAGGTAATTTTGCTTATGTCTCCAATAGAAAAGAACCACTGAACAATGACCCCCCTTCCTTCTCTACTCAGTGGGCAGAGATGACAAGAGTTCCTCCTTCTCCTTCCCTCTCCTTTCTCCCAAGGTAAACAGTGTCACATTGAGTGCCATGTAGATTAACTTGCATTTCTGAATTGAACCATAACTCCCCTTGGCACCACTCCAAGCAGAGAGACGAACTGAGCAGCTCAGACATGGATGTGTATGAGTATTCAAGGGTCCTGGCCTGACACCAACATCAGTGACATTTTCTTGATCTATCCTTTAATAGACTGAGATCTTTGTCAGTCAAAGTTCAGGCAGCTTACCAGAAAACCAACTACAGTCCTCATGTGTTAACAACATTTAGACTGTCAAAGGAAGAATGCTCAAATTTTAAATTCATCCTTCGTTTGCAGAGAACAGCTGCAGAAACTGAATGCCTAACACAAGCTAGCGCAACAACACAGAAACGTAGAGAAGGAAAGAGAACACCCAACCGCCTGTTCTACTGGTTATTTTCTCCAATACAGGAGAAACAACCACCAACTCTGGAGAACAAACAGGTCAGGGTTATTGGTCCCACAAAAACGAGCATAAGAAATACTAAGGCAATTCCCCAGAGTCCAGTAACTCTCTTGCCCTCAAGCCAGGGTCGTGCCACAAAAACAAAACTCTTACCAAAGATTTCATCTTAGCTTGAACAGGTAAGTTGTGATGACGGAGATTCGCCAGGAGTCCTAAACATGGTATCATTACCTCATCTTCTGTGGTTTGACTGAAAAGTCCAGGAAGTCAAACAAAGACTTTTAATTAAAGCATCCAGAAATTAGTTACCAGAATTTGGGGGTTGAGGGTGGGGTGCTTGGGGGACTCTATTTTGTTGCCGTGGCGGTGGGGAGGGGAGTGTGGTATTGTTTTGTTTTTTAACTAGACACCATTCTGCCAAGCCAAGCAAAATTCAGATTGCAATCCCCATAGTGTGGGCAGTTTTTAACTGAGCACATCTGGGGAAAAAAAAAAAAAAAAAAGGTCTATCAGAGACCAGCACTATCAAAGGTCCTTTATTGCAGGTGCTTTTAAGAGTCACTAGATCTCTTACAAGGACCCTTGCACAAAAGTCATTTTAATGTAACATAAGTCTGTTCCTAATGACGAGCATGACTTTTCCCCTGGGTCTTCTCTTTGACAGCTCCCTGGGATATGCAGGTGGGCTAAGAGGCCAGTTAATATCCAGTCACTGAAAGTCCCACAACCACTGCATTTGACAGGCTGTAACAACATGGTTTGCTAAGAAAAACCTCTGTTTAGCTTGGAGTAAAAATGCCACAGGTCACTCTGGAGACCAGGTTAGTGCAATATGCTAATGGCCTTCAGAAAGTTTAGAAACTTAGCCAGGTGTTTCCCATGAGAGAAGGTAACTGAGTGCACACTTACACATGATGCATTAGAAATGAAATTAATTCATTGACGTTGGCACCAGCACAAAAGACCTGAACATTGTAAGTTACCCTCTGCAGCAACTGGATACTCTGAGGAAATTAAAAGCTGTTCACATGTGTCTTTCCTATAGCATCGCACTCAAGAATGTTACAAATTAGAAAGCTGAAAGGACAAATAAAAAGACATCACGACTGAATTCATTTTCAGACCCTGTGACGTTAACACGACAACTACACAAGCTGCTGTGAGCACACAGGGTCGTGTCCTGACACTCCGAGGTACTTATTAAAAGCCCAAACAGATGGATAAGGTTTTCTTTTGACAGAGGCATTACCTTTGTAGCCCATCCATTTCTCCCCTTTGCTTCATCAGCACGTTCTCCATTCTGTCAGCGAGAAAGGGGCTTTGTCCTGTTGAAAGATCCACAAGTTTTGCCAAAATGCAAAAAGCGCTTTGCAGCCCCTTCAGAAAGTATGTTTAGTGCAGGGGTGTCAAACTCATTTGTAGCAAATGCATTTTTAGGACTGTATAAATGTAGGAGTAGTCGCATTTCTAGAGTCCTAAAATTACGTTTGGCCCTTTGAAGGCAACCGCGAGGCTGATGTGCCCCCCAGTGAAAATGAGTTTGACACCCCCGGCTTAGAGGAAAACACGTTTGCTGTGAAGACAGTCGACAGATCTAATGGTAGTTAAGTCTTTCCTACAGCATCCTTTCAGCACGCAACGTAATTGAGTTAATATAATGCTAATATGCACAATTATGACAATAATCACAGCACAGGATAGCAGCTGAAACCAAACCTCATTATATAAGCATGTGACATAAGAAATTCAAGGTCTTAGTCCTGCATCTACTTGGTGACTACAAAACCTCTCCCACTGACTGGCAAGTCACCTGGATCTCTTAGTCTTCTCCTACTCCAAGTGCTTTGACAAATACACAAACTGGGACAAAAGTGTCCTTCACTGGATGCCTGACTCATTTTCCACAGATCAGGGGCAACACAACTGCTGGCAAATTCATTTTCCGTTTTCCCTCTCAGAAAAGAGATGTCACGACACGTAGCCAGCAAGTACTTGCTGAAATCTCAAAGCCACATATGAGGAAACCTGTGCATATTTTAAAAAAAAAAAAAAAAAGGAGGTCTTCCCCACCTTTACTGGTCAATGCACAGAAAGGACACGTGAACATTGGTGAAGATGGGCTGTGAGATGGGCTGTGAGATATTATGTGTAAGGTAATAATGTGTAATAAGCTCTGCACTTGACTCCTATAACTCAGCTCGCACTGGCACAGCCCCTTGCACTCACTGGCACTGAGCAGAGGGCAGCAGGCACACGTGCCCTGCAGACCTTCGATGAGAACTGGCAGCCACAGCTCTCGTTTCACTCCTTCACAACTGCCTGTCAAAGAATTGATTAGACAAAACCGACTCCAAGCTTGTCTCATGAACAGTAGGAGAAAGAACTAAATACCTCAGCTGGAAAATAATTCTGGAAAACAAGCTCTCCAGCAGCCATTTCTCGAAATCATTTCAAAAACAGAGGCTTTTGGGTTTGGTTTTGGTTTATTTTTGCTTGGTTTGTTGGTTGGATTTGTTTGTCTGGTTTTGTTAGGTTTGGGGTTTTTTGTTTTGTTTCAATTGGAGCAGGTGAGAAGCTCAAGCTCGATTAAAGAGAGAGTACAAAGAACTCTCTGCAGCCTTAAAATCCTGTCATACTGGCCTCGTATGGCAAACAACATACACAGCTAAGACCGACACACTATTTCAGAAGAGTTATTACATGCATGCAGCATAACAGATACGATATAAGAGTAGACAAATAGAGTTAAGCATTAGTTCCTGTTACCTGTAATATGAATGGGTCACTGAGATGAGCAGAGCCTCGATGAACCACTCCTGCCAGCACGTGGTCACATTGTAGGTATCCTGAAGAGCTTCTCTAGTCTCGCTCTGTAAGACTGGAATTTAAGAATTATTAACAAAAAACCCCTGTCAAACAGCAAAAGCAGCTGTTGCATTAGCTACCAATCTGAGCAGAAGCCCAAGTCATTGACCAGTTTTTCACATCTGTTTCACAAACAACTACAAATAAATCACAGCTCCTACGCACTTGAAGAATCTGGACCTGTCTTGTCATCGCTTTCCCAGAGCAAAGAGCATACCCCCCTCCCCTCTTCCCCCCTTCCTACCCCTCTGCACACCACCTCCAGCCCCGCTACAACCCCACCTGCCCCCCGCCCAAACACATCCCCCCCCACGCCCACCCCACCCCTCGCCTGACAGAGCCCAAGACCTCCCGCTGCTGACAGCTACCTGCTCGGGGCCTGGGAGCAAGCGTCACCCAAATGGAACAACCGGCCCAGGCCCACCCACGGGAGACTCTGGGGCGCAAACCAGATGCAAACTCTTCCGTCCTTCCTTCCTTCCTTCCTGCCTTGGCCCTAAGTGTCACCTCCCTCACCCACTTGTTGGGTTTTATTCCGAAAAAAAAAAGAGTGGTTTAAAATCTGGGCTCGGGTGTGTTGAAGAGGGACAGCGTTAGCGACTTTCCCCTGGGGACAGAGTGCAAGGTTAGTGGCAACCTGTTTGGTTCTCACTTCAAAGCTTCTCTTTCGACGCCTAGGTGAGAAGCAGAAGCCAAAGGTTCTGCCAAGGATGGGCACTGTCGAGCAAAAGACATCTGCAGAGGCAAGCCCGGAGGACGGCGCTCCTAAGCAGAGGAAGGGCCTTGTCGCAAGCTGCGTTTGAACGTGCCCGTTGGTGCTGCTGGACTGGATTCCTTCCAGGGCACAGTCCCCCAGGGATCCGTACAGAGACTTGGCCACACTGGTCACTTGAGGAGGGTGACAGACGGTAAGCGCACAAATCATCTGGAGTCACAGCCAGGGTCCTGCTAGTGGTGAGGACAAGTGAACAGGGCTTGATTCTCTTGGTTTTTCGGCATCCTGCATCTTGCCTTCTGCCCGGGGTGGGCTAGGTGCCACTGCCTCTGCGGACTTGCTCTGGCTGGGACGGAGTTGACTCTTGTTAGTGGCAGCCGGCCTAGCACCGTGTTTGGCAGGGGTGGCTAAAGCGGTGTTGCTTACTGCAGCTGTGGTGTGGCTGTTGCTGCGAGTGCGGGCCTCCCGGAGCCGTGAGGTTGTCTCTTTTTCCTGCAGCGCTGAGGCTGGGGGTGTGCAAGAGGTTGGGAGGGTGGAGAGCAGGAGAGCGTCCGGGAAGTGGCCAAAGGGCCGTCCCCTGCTGTAGGCCAGCTGCGCCCACAGGCCTGGTGTTCCTTGCTGCTGCTGCTGCTGCCTTTGTGGTGCAGGTCAGGGTTTCTGGGCGCATGCATGATTTGGGGTGGGCTTGAGGGTGGGCGGGAGGGCAGCAGGCCAAAGGGCTCCCCTCCTGCTGTGCTGCCTGGGTGTCCCTGGCTGTGTGTCTGCCGGGGGCCGGGGAAGCAAGAGCAAGAGGGCCAAGCGGGCGGCAGGCAGCGCAGGCTGGTGAGCGGCAAGGAGGAAAGGCCAAGGGCTTTGGGCGTCTGGTGCCGGGCCAGGTGGGGCTGAGGCGAGGGCATCTTTTCTACTAATGTCTATTCGTGATCCATAAACCTCACTTACTGAATCATCTGCTCCCTGTAGCGTAATTAGCAAAGGGTTGCACTGCAGAGACTCACATCCCGGGAGAGATTGCCCTTTGGATAGGGTAAGTTTTCTTTTTCATTCTATAACCATTCATTGCTCACTGTCCATCCCCCAAACTCTGTGGTCCAGATAACACTGTATCAGGAGGGGCAATGAGAGACAGCAACAAAAACTATGCACTTATTTAAATCATCCTTAGACTCGGTCCCCTTGGACACATGTTTGTTTTCATAACTCAATTCCCTTTAGCTCTGTACATCCCCACAGCTATGGATCTGGCAAGCGTCTACTCAAATTGTTAGGGAACCTTCAGTTTCAGTGACGTTCACGTTAAGTAACCCATTTGTAAATTCTACATAATACAGGATTAGTAATCCCCAAAAGTTTCATTTCATTTTCATCTCTGTATCTTTAGTTGAAGTGGGTCGTCAGTTGTCAGTACTTGCCACTCCTCACTGTCCTTTGGAGGTCTGATTGGCTCTTTAATCCACGTGTAATGAGTCCACCCTTTCTCAGCTGGTCGCACCACTGTCTCGGTGATCAGCAGAACTTGAAATGCGCCTTCCCAATCTGGCTGAAGCTTAGCGTCTTTCCAGGATTTGACCAGGACCTGCTGTCCAGGCTGAAACTTGTGAGCTGCAGACTCTAAAGGCAGAGTTTGTGCCAGAAGCCCTTGGTGCCTGAGAGAAGACAGAAAAGACAACCCGAGCATACAGTTTTTGAGAAACAAATCCTTAGTTTCAAACCGTGGGGGTCCATCCGTTATTTCGCTTTTGCTACCACTGCCCCCGTGGCAGTGCTAAGAGGGAAGGCTTCTCCCCACCTGGTAAGATGATCAAACACTAGTAAGTTTTTAATTCAGCCAACTGCAGGTAATTCTGTGAAATCAACTTGTATATTTTGGAAGGGTCATAAACTTGGCCTTCAACCTCCTGCAGGCTGCTTCCTAAGTGCCTTTTCATTTACTTTTTTACAAACCACACATCATTCACAAATTTGCTTGGCTATAGTATAAATTCCAGTACACCCATATTTTTATAACACTATGGCACCCATTACTTGTTTTCCTCATTAACTCTCTTGATGTAAAATTGCTAATACCTTCCTCATGGTTTGCTTATTTAACATTTCTCTACCCTCTGGGAGTACGCATTTCCCATTCTGTTCCCTGGCTTCCAACTCTTGGAGGACTTCTTTTTATCTTTCATTGAAAACTGGAATTTCTTGTGGGGCCAGGACCTCGGGCGTGAGATAAAACCTGAAGCAATAACTAAGTTAAGGCTGCTTCTCAGGCCATTTCATCTGCTAACCAACTTCCCCTGACACAAAAAGAGTTGCCCCTCTGATGTCCATTAACATGTACTACAGCCACTTCTATTGGTGACATCAGATTCCATAACACTTGTCCAACTAGTTCTTCATGAACCAATTCTTTACCTTTGCTATTAACTAGACCCCATTCTTCCCAAATTTTCCCAAAGGTGTGCACTTCTCCAAATGCGTATCTAGAACCATTACGGATGGTACCTTCTTTTCCTTCTAACATTTGCAGTGCCTGACTGACGGCTTGTGGCTGGCATGTTTGAGCTGACCAGTTATTAGGCAACCTTCCCGTTTCTCTTATTTCACCATTCACACCTTCAACGATGGCACACCCATTGTGTCTCTTCCCCTGAATTACCCTTGAAGACCCATCTATGAAGAGGTGCAGCCCATTGCCACCTCTCCATAGGAAAGCAGCAGGGTTTAATTTCCTGCTTTCTCCCACCAGAAGAGCAGTTGCTGCTGCAGCTTGCACACACTCTGGCCAACCTCGAGACACTGGGTCTAAGAGCTTAGATCAGTGTGCCACTGCTTGTCGCTTCCCCCCCAGCCCACTTGCTGCTGGAGCAGCGTGAGAGGCAGAACAGGCCTCCACTCTGTGCAAGCATTGCTCAACAATAACAAAAACATCTCTGTATTATCAACACTGTTTTAAGCATCAATCAAAAACATAGTCCCATACTAGGTACCACAAAGAAAATTAACTCCAGCCCAGCCAAAACCAACACAAACTTCCAGGTAATACAATATCTTTCAAATTTTCTCCTTGTCACCCCCCAGGCAGTAACTGTGTTTCCACACCCAGAGCCTGTAAAAGGTTTCTCTCTAATATAGAAGCTGGGGAATCTTCCCCTAATATATTCCTTCCCCATACGCTTTTAATTCTTATTATCACAAATAGGAATTTATTCATAATTGTCTCTCCTTCCTCCCTGCTACCCCATTTATTACAACTCCGTCTTCAGTTCTGGATCTTTTTAGGGGAGAATTTAGAAGGGACATGGGAGCTTCTGTTTCTGCTAAAAACTAGACCTCATTACCAATTACCACCATTACTTTACCAATTACATGCTCTTTTCCAATTTAAACGTTTCCCCACAAAAAACAAACAAACAAACAAACAAAAAAAAACACCAAAAAAAAAAGCCACCACAACACCAAAAACATTTTCAGCCCCTCTGATTTTCCAAAGTGTATTGAGTTTTCTTCCTTTAGTCATTTCCAACAGTTGCCGCCCTAGGGGTAAATATCCCAGATTTCCACAATAATAGCATCCCATTTTCTCTCATTCTCTCACTTTTTTCACTGACTTTGGTCTAAATCTTCTGCGGTTTTGTTTTGTTTTGTTCTTTTCCCTTCCAGTCTTTCACTTGCAACCAATCAGTCTGCTTCAACTTTTCGCTTCAGTTCCCGACCATCATACACAAACACGACCACACTCAGATTTTTTGCAAATTCTTCCTGCCAACCTGGCACATGCTCTCGGAAATACTTCCGTAGATCCACAAACACACTTGCTACCAGTCCACAAAGCTTTCCAAAAATCTTCCCCAGTCGGTGCTCCCCTGGCTTCTGTCTACATTCCTGCACTTCAGTTCAGTTTACTCTTATCTCCTCAAAAGCTCAAAAGCTTTTATCAGATTTTTAACCACCGTTTGGCAATTATCTCCATTTGTTTGATTATTATCATCTCAATTAGAATCACCTTGGGGCCAGGTAGTCTCCCACTGCCTGTGGGGTTAGTTCCACATTCTTTTAAATGATGTTTCCGGAAAGACCAACTCTCTCAATAACAGGATAACATCGGCTCAGAATGGATTCTAGCCGCTCCCCCCCTCCCCCCCCCCAAAAAAAAAAATTAGAAAATCATGATGCTCATCGATCCCCATCTTCCCTTCAGAGTTTGATTTCCTCACATAATCAAATCCCCAGAGTGCCAGGGGGTGCATCCGTGTAACACTGGAACACTGGAGGGCATTCACATGTACATCCCCCGCTTCGCACTTGCTCCCCTACACACACATACGCACGCACATCTGCTGCTGGCTGCACTGCAAAATAACTTTAGCAATCCCAGGGTAAAGCCCAGCAAAAGCAGTAAGGACAAGAAAGACAGTTGGGGAGGTAATCAAGAGGTGATACAGAGAGCAGAGACCAGCTCTGCAAGCACCTTAGTTAAATTACTCCCAACTGCAGCTAAAATTCTTTCTCTAGGTTTTTATACTCGTTTTCGACCATCCTCTTTATGGTGGTCATATGCCAAATCATCCTATACGTACCAGTAATTCATTTGTCCAGGACATCTGTTTTCTAGGTGTTTTTTAGTTACAGTTGGCCAGTCTCCTCAATATAAGGTCATTGCATGCTTTTCTTGAAAACCTTGCTGTACCATAAGTATTTTCCCAATTTTGCAATACCTCGGCCAAGGGCGTCCCCTTCTCTATGCCGAGTTTTATTTCCCATCACTAAGAAAATTCAGAGACACGCTTCCGTTGAGTCACGAGGTTCAGAGGGAGCCCCTTGCTTTCTAATCTCCTTCAGAGAGGAGTTTAGGTGCGGCTGGATCCCATCCTAGTCTCAGACTTGGTCAACGGTTTACGTCTAAAGGATATTTTCCCATTCCCAAGAGAGACTCGAACACTGCTTTTATGTGCACTTTACACTGATCAGGCCACACACTTTGCACTCAAAAACATACTGCAGGAAGGGAGGGACTCGCACCCACCCTGGTGTGGAGGAAGATTTAAAGGCCCTACAGTTTTTTTTACATACCAATTTAGATCTTTGCATAGCAAATTGTCATTGGATCCGTATTTTGGCCAGAATATCACTCTATTAAGGGCTATTTTGTCCAGACAAAACACAATACTTTATCATTTTCTATTTATCCTTCCTTTTTGTACACCACACGTTTCCCCGGTACCTTAACATCCTCCCTAAAGGACTGGACGGAGGAATGTCACCATTTTTCCTTTCTATTTCCCATTCTGAGTCTCGAGGCTTCTCCTTGCGCCTCGTCCCTCCTCTCAGAATGCCCCCGACCACCAAGGTAGTACTTAACAGTCTGTTTTCTTACCTTGGTCCACGCACAAAGTTGCCCGCTCGCTCGTATCGTGCTTCCCGCTTTTTCCTTTCTCCTTTCGCCTATGGTTTGCGGGGATCTGCCTTCGTCCCCACAGCCCTGCAGTTTCTGTCTGTCCGTCCGTCCTGGAATCCCCACCGACCATCCAGAAGGCCATTGAAATCAACGGGGCACGCCTTCCCGTCCATTGGCGACAGGGACCCCCGAGATGACGACGTCGAGTCTCGGACGAGCCCCCAGACTTGTAGGAAACCATCATCTTGCCAACAGAATAGGCTCAGGCAGGATCTCTCGGCAAAGCACGTTTTATTAAGGCTTTTGCGAAACGGGCCGTTCTACCTAAAAGTAGGCACACGCAATAGGGCAAAAAGCTTATACGCCCCCACAAATGCCAGCTGCAAATTCCCTGCCCTGTTCCCCAGGGGTTGGGTACTGCAGGCTTTCCGGACTGCCCGCCGCCTGCCTCAGTTTCCAGGACTCATTCATCTCATGCTAAGAAGGCCCTTCCCCTGCTGGATCTATTGCAAAGGTGGGTTCCTGGCTCTTGGGTTAGCCTTCCCTCTAGCTGCACTTGTTTTTGAAATGCAGGAATGAGTTTGCATTGCAGCATGAGTTGGAAGAGAGTTGGTTTGTGGGAAGGATTCCCAGTGTGATGTGTGTCAATCCTTCCCCCCTCGCTGGGTGAGGTGGCAGCTGAGTTGCAAAAGCAACATTCCTTCTCGAAGGGCTCCTTCCTTGCAGGGCTGAGGCAGAGGCGAGAGAGCGAGGCAGGTGCGCGGGGGGGGCGCCGTGGGGGGGGCGGTTTGTCGGTGGGAAAAGCGGGGATCGAACCAGGGACCCATTTGACCAATCCGCGGGTCCGGCGCCCTGGCCGCTCCGCCAGCGCGATCCCACGGCCGTGGAACGCACGGCGCCCCCTATAGGCCGCAGAGCGGCCTGCGCGGCGGCTAAAGGCCGGGGGGGCGGTGGGCGGGGTGGGGATGGAAGTGGGTGCCCTGCGGACCAGCGTCCCGCGACCTGGCCGCTCCTCTACCGCCATCCCCACCGCCGGGGGACGCCACAGCTCCCCCTACAAACCTCCGCCCGCCCGCTAAGCTCGGCCCATGCCGGGGGGCACCCACCGACTCGCTGCCTCCCACCACCACGCTGCAACCCCACCTGCCCCCCGCCCAATCACACACCCCCCCACCCGCCCCTCGCCTGACAGAGCCCAAGACCTCCCGCTGCTGACAGCTACCTGCTCGCGGCCCTAGCGGCAGCGCACGCCGCTCTGCGGCCTATAGGGGGCGCCGTGCGTTCCACGGCCGTGGGATCGCGCTGGCGGAGCGGCCAGGGCGCCGGACCCGCGGATTGGTCAAATGGGTCCCTGGTTCGATCCCCGCTTTTCCCACCGACAGACCCCCACCCCCCACGGCCCCCCCCCCGCGCACCTGCCTCGCTCTCTCGCCTCTGCCTCAGCCCTGCAAGGAGCTATTGAAGGACGAAGGTTGTTTTTACAACTGGTTTGGCACCTGAGCTCAGCGGGGGAAAGGATTGAGAGGTATCAGACTATGAATCACAGAATCACAGAATGTTAGGGATTGGAAGGGACCTCAGAAGATCGTCTAGTCCAATCCCCCCGCCAGAGCAGGAACACCTAGATGAGGTTACACAGGAATGTGTCCAGGTGGCTTTTGAATGTCTCCAGAGGAGGAGACTCCTCAGCCTCCCTGGGCAGCCCGTTCCAGTGCTCTGCCAGCCTCACTGAGAAGAAGTTTCTTCTCCTATTTAAGTGGAACCTCCTGTGTTGCAGTTTGTACCCATTGCCCCATGTCTTATCATTGGTTGTCAGTGAGAAGAGCCTGGCTCCATCCTCGTGACACTCACCCTTTACATATTTACAAACATTAATGAGGTCACCCCTCAGTCTCCTCTTCTCCAAACTAAAGAGACACAGCTCCCTCAGCCTTTCCTCAGTAGGGAGATGCTCCACTCCCTTAATCAACTTTGTCGCCCTGCGCTGGACTCTCTCCAGCAGTTCCCTGTCCTTCTTGAACTGAGGGGCCCAGAACTGGACACAATATTCCAGATGCGGTCTCACCAGGGTAGAGTAGAGGGGCAGGAGAACCTCTTTCAACCTACTAACTACCCCCCTTCTAATACACCCCAGGATGTCATTGGCCTTCTTGGCCACAAGGGCACAGTGCTGGCTCATGGTCATCGTGCCGTCCACCGGGACCCCCAGGTCCCTTTCACTGCTCTCTGACAGGTCATTCCCCGACTTATACTAGTACCTGGGGTTCTTCTTGCCCAGATGCAAGACTCTACACTTGCGCTTGTTATAGTTCATTCATGTTTTCCCCGCCCAACTCTCCAGCCTGTCCAGCTCTCGCTGGATGGCAGCACAGCCTTCTGGCGTGTCAGCCACTCCTCCCAGCTTGGTGTCATCAGCAAACTTGCTGACAGTCACTCTATTCCCTCATCCAAGTCATTGATGAATATATTGAATAGTACTGGCCCCAGTACCGACCCTTGAGGGACTCCACAGGCCTCCAACTAGACTCTGCCCCGTCGATCACGACTCTCTGGCTTCTTTCCTTCAGCCAGTTCACAGTCCACATCGCTACCCGATCGTCCAGACCACACTTCCTCACTTTAGCTGGGAGGATGCTGTGGGAGACCGTGTCAAACGCTTCACTGAAATCAAGACAGACCACATCCACTGCTTTACCATCATCTGTCCACCCGGTTATGTCCTCATAAAAGTCTATGAGGTTGGTCAAGCACGACTTCCCTTTGGTGAAGCCACGTTGACTGCCCCTAATGACCCCCTTATCCCTGATATGCCTTGAGATGGCACCAAGGATAAGTCGTTCCATCAGTTTCCCAGGGATGGAGGTGACGCTGACCGGTCCATAGTTACCCGGGTCCTCCTTCTTGCCCTTTTTGAAGACTGGAATGACATTTGCTTTCCTCCAGCCCTCAGGCACCCCTCCCGTTTCCCATGACTTAGCAAAGATGACGGAGAGTGGCCTAGCAATGATCAGCCAGCTCCCTCAGCACCCGCGGGTGCATCCCACCTGGAGCCATGGATTTATGGATGTCCAGATTGCTTAATCGGTCCCTAACCCAGGCCCTCAGCCTTCCCTAGCCTGGAAGCACCAACACCCACGAAGGAGCGAGCTGTGGGCAATGTCCTGCTTTGCCTTCAGCGTCTCTCGCAATGTTAACTTGCAAATTTGTAGTGGATGAGGGTGTGGAACTGCAAGCTGGGGATAACAGTTTTCCAGTGAACGTGAAGGAGAAGGACATTGAACTGCTGCCCATGCAAGCTGGTCTCAGAGGACACGTAGCAACTATTCACCTCACACCTGGCAATGCATTCGTTTTAAAAAAAAAAAAAAAATAAGCCCAAAACCACTAAGGCAGGGCTATGTTTCTCACCTGCATAGATGTCATCCTTTCCTGACTGGAACCCTTGGCTTCTTTGTGAAGCCTTTGGTTTCATTACCGGGTAGCGGAGGTTTGTTATCAGTCCTTGATTTGGCTTGTCGTAAGTGTATATTGAATCCTTCAATATTCTGAAGATCCTCTCTGGAACACCTTCAGAAGTCTGCAGAGAAAGGAAAGAAACATTTGTCTGCAGCTGCTCTTCGCATGGAGTCCCCAAAAATGAAAGGAATGACAGGTTGCTTCTTCTTTCCCAAGGAGCTGTTTTGGAAGCAGACTGGGTGACAGAGTCTGGTACCAGCCTTTGGCCACCAGGGACACCTGCTTGGTGGTGTGCTCTAGGCCCTAAGTGTCACCTCCCTCACCCGCTTGATTTTTTTTTTTTTTTTTTTTTTTTTTTTTAAAGGGAGAAGAGCAGTTTAAAATCTGGGCTCAGGGGTGTGTTGCAGAGGGATGGCGTTACCGACTTCCCCCTGGTGTCAGAGCGCAACGTTCTCTAGGTTATCTACTTTAGTCTTCTAGTGCACCACACTGGTGTGGATGTCAATGAATAAAGTCTGTGTTGAACTTGTATAAGGAAACACGGAAAAAAAGAATAAGCCAATAAACGCCATCATTATTTTAAAGAAAGATGAGAAGGTAATTTTGCTTATGTCTCCAATAGAAAAGAACCACTGAACAATGACCCCCCTTCCTTCTCTCCTCAGTGGGCAGAGATGACAAGAGTTCCTCCTACTCCTTCCCTCTCCTTTCTCCCAAGGTAAACAGTGTCACATTCAGTGCCATGTAGATTAACTTGCATTTCTGAATGGAACCATAACTCCCCTTGGCACCACTCCAAGCAGAGAGACGAACTGAGCAGCTCAGACATGGATGTGTATGAGTATTCAAGGGTCCTGGCCTGACACCAACATCAGTGACATTTTCTTGATCTATCCTTTAATAGACTGAGATCTTTGTCGGTCAAAGTTCAGGCAGCTTACCAGAAAACCAACTACAGTCCTCATGTGTTAACAACATTTAGACTGTCAAAGGAAGAATGCTCAAATTTTAAATTCATCCTTCGTTTGCAGAGAACAGCTGCAGAAACTGAATGCCTAACACAAGCTAGCGCAACAACACAGAAACGTAGAGAAGGAAAGAGAACACCCAACCGCCTGTTCTACTGGTTATTTTCTCCAATACAGGAGAAACAACCACCAACTCTGGAGAACAAACAGGTCAGGGTTATTGGTCCCACAAAAACGAGCATAAGAAATACTAAGGCAATTCCCCAGAGTCCAGTAACTCTCTTGCCCTCAAGCCAGGGTCGTGCCACAAAAACAAAACTCTTACCAAAGATTTCATCTTAGCTTGAACAGGTAAGTTGTGATGACGGAGATTCGCCAGGAGTCCTAAACATGGTATCATTACCTCATCTTCTGTGGTTTGACTGAAAAGTCCAGGAAGTCAAACAAAGACTTTTAATTAAAGCATCCAGAAATTAGTTACCAGAATTTGGGGGTTGAGGGTGGGGTGCTTGGGGGACTCTATTTTGTTGCCGTGGCGGTGGGGAGGGGAGTGTGGTATTGTTTTGTTTTTTAACTAGACACCATTCTGCCAAGCCAAGCAAAATTCAGATTGCAATCCCCATAGTGTGGGCAGTTTTTAACTGAGCACATCTGGGGGGAAAAAAAAAAAAAAAAGGTCTATCAGAGACCAGCACTATCAAAGGTCCTTTATTGCAGGTGCTTTTAAGAGTCACTAGATCTCTTACAAGGACCCTTGCACAAAAGTCATTTTAATGTAACATAAGTCTGTTCCTAATGACGAGCATGACTTTTCCCCTGGGTCTTCTCTTTGACAGCTCCCTGGGATATGCAGGTGGGCTAAGAGGCCAGTTAATATCCAGTCACTGAAAGTCCCACAACCACTGCATTTGACAGGCTGTAACAACATGGTTTGCTAAGAAAAACCTCTGTTTAGCTTGGAGTAAAAATGCCACAGGTCACTCTGGAGACCAGGTTAGTGCAATATGCTAATGGCCTTCAGAAAGTTTAGAAACTTAGCCAGGTGTTTCCCATGAGAGAAGGTAACTGAGTGCACACTTACACATGATGCATTAGAAATGAAATTAATTCATTGACGTTGGCACCAGCACAAAAGACCTGAACATTGTAAGTTACCCTCTGCAGCAACTGGATACTCTGAGGAAATTAAAAGCTGTTCACATGTGTCTTTCCTATAGCATCGCACTCAAGAATGTTACAAATTAGAAAGCTGAAAGGACAAATAAAAAGACATCACGACTGAATTCATTTTCAGACCCTGTGACGTTAACACGACAACTACACAAGCTGCTGTGAGCACACAGGGTCGTGTCCTGACACTCCGAGGTACTTATTAAAAGCCCAAACAGATGGATAAGGTTTTCTTTTGACAGAGGCATTACCTTTGTAGCCCATCCATTTCTCCCCTTTGCTTCATCAGCACGTTCTCCATTCTGTCAGCGAGAAAGGGGCTTTGTCCTGTTGAAAGATCCACAAGTTTTGCCAAAATGCAAAAAGCGCTTTGCAGCCTCTTCAGAAAGTATGTTTAGTGCAGGGGTGTCAAACTCATTTGTAGCAAATGCATTTTTAGGACTGTATAAATGTAGGAGTAGTCGCATTTCTAGAGTCCTAAAATTACGTTTGGCCCTTTGAAGGCAACCGCGAGGCTGATGTGCCCCCCAGTGAAAATGAGTTTGACACCCCCGGCTTAGAGGAAAACACGTTTGCTGTGAAGACAGTCGACAGATCTAATGGTAGTTAAGTCTTTCCTACAGCATCCTTTCAGCACGCAACGTAATTGAGTTAATATAATGCTAATATGCACAATTATGACAATAATCACAGCACAGGATAGCAGCTGAAACCAAACCTCATTATATAAGCATGTGACATAAGAAATTCAAGGTCTTAGTCCTGCATCTACTTGGTGACTACAAAACCTCTCCCACTGACTGGCAAGTCACCTGGATCTCTTAGTCTTCTCCTACTCCAAGTGCTTTGACAAATACACAAACTGGGACAAAAGTGTCCTTCACTGGATGCCTGACTCATTTTCCACAGATCAGGGGCAACACAACTGCTGGCAAATTCATTTTCCGTTTTCCCTCTCAGAAAAGAGATGTCACGACACGTAGCCAGCAAGTACTTGCTGAAATCTCAGAGCCACATATGAGGAAACCTGTGCATATTTAAAAAAAAAAAAAAAAAGAGGAGGTCTTCCCCACCTTTACTGGTCAATGCACAGAAAGGACACGTGAACATTGGTGAAGATGGGCTGTGAGATGGGCTGTGAGATATTATGTGTAAGGTAATAATGTGTAAT
This sequence comes from Columba livia, assembly GCF_036013475.1. NCBI lineage: Eukaryota > Metazoa > Chordata > Aves > Columbiformes > Columbidae > Columba > Columba livia. Next base: position 682,024 of record NW_027043810.1, read on the forward strand.
AAGCTCTGCACTTGACTCCTATAACTCAGCTCGCACTGGCACAGCCCCTTGCACTCACTGGCACTGAGCAGAGGGCAGCAGGCACACGTGCCCTGCAGACCTTCGATGAGAACTGGCAGCCACAGCTCTCGTTTCACTCCTTCACAACTGCCTGTCAAAGAATTGATTAGACAAAACCGACTCCAGGCTTGTCTCATGAACAGTAGGAGAAAGAACTAAATACCTCAGCTGGAAAATAATTCTGGAAAATAAGCTCTCCAGCAGCCAAATCATTTCAAAAACAGAGGCTTTTGGTTTTGGTTTATTTTTGCTTGGTTTGTTGGTTGGATTTGTTTGTCTGGTTTTGTTAGGTTTGGGGTTTTTTGTTTTGTTTCAATTGGAGCAGGTGAGAAGCTCAAGCTCGATTAAAGAGAGAGTACAAAGAACTCTCTGCAGCCTTAAAATCCTGTCATACTGGCCTCGTATGGCAAACAACATACACAGCTAAGACCGACACACTATTTCAGAAGAGTTATTACATGCATGCCGCATAACAGATACCATATAAGAGTAGACAAATAGAGTTAAACATTAGTTCCTGTTACCTGTAATATGAATGGGTCACTGAGATGAGCAGAGCCTCGATGAACCACTCCTGCCAGCACGTGGTCACATTGTAGGTATCCTGAAGAGCTTCTCTAGTCTCGCTCTCTAAGACTGGAATTTAAGAATTATTAACAAAAAACCCCTGTCAAACAGCAAAAGCAGCTGTTGCATTAGCTACCAATCTGAGCAGAAGCCCAAGTCATTGACCAGTTTTTCACATCTGTTTCACAAACAACTACAAATAAATCACAGCTCCTACGCACTTGAAGAATCTGGACCTGTCTTGTCATCGCTTTCCCAGAGCAAAGAGCATACCCCCCTCCCCTCTTCCCCCCTTCCTACCCCTCTGCACACCACCTCCAGCCCCGCTACAACCCCACCTGCCCCCCGCCCAAACACATCCCCCCCCACGCCCACCCCACCCCTCGCCTGACAGAGCCCAAGACCTCCCGCTGCTGACAGCTACCTGCTCGGGGCCTGGGAGCAAGCGTCACCCAAATGGAACAACCGGCCCAGGCCCACCCACGGGAGACTCTGGGGCGCAAACCAGATGCAAACTCTTCCGTCCTTCCTTCCTTCCTTCCTGCCTTGGCCCTAAGTGTCACCTCCCTCACCCACTTGTTGGGTTTTATTCCGAAAAAAAAAAGAGTGGTTTAAAATCTGGGCTCGGGTGTGTTGAAGAGGGACAGCGTTAGCGACTTTCCCCTGGGGACAGAGTGCAAGGTTAGTGGCAACCTGTTTGGTTCTCACTTCAAAGCTTCTCTTTCGACGCCTAGGTGAGAAGCAGAAGCCAAAGGTTCTGCCAAGGATGGGCACTGTCGAGCAAAAGACATCTGCAGAGGCAAGCCCGGAGGACGGCGCTCCTAAGCAGAGGAAGGGCCTTGTCGCAAGCTGCGTTTGAACGTGCCCGTTGGTGCTGCTGGACTGGATTCCTTCCAGGGCACAGTCCCCCAGGGATCCGTACAGAGACTTGGCCACACTGGTCACTTGAGGAGGGTGACAGACGGTAAGCGCACAAATCATCTGGAGTCACAGCCAGGGTCCTGCTAGTGGTGAGGACAAGTAAACAGGGCTTGATTCTCTTGGTTTTTCGGCATCCTGCATCTTGCCTTCTGCCCGGGGTGGGCTAGGTGCCACTGCCTCTGCGGACTTGCTCTGGCTGGGACGGAGTTGACTCTTGTTAGTGGCAGCCGGCCTAGCACCGTGTTTGGCAGGGGTGGCTAAAGCGGTGTTGCTTACTGCAGCTGTGGTGTGGCTGTTGCTGCGAGTGCGGGCCTCCCGGAGCCGTGAGGTTGTCTCTTTTTCCTGCAGCGCTGAGGCTGGGGGTGTGCAAGAGGTTGGGAGGGTGGAGAGCAGGAGAGCGTCCGGGAAGTGGCCAAAGGGCCGTCCCCTGCTGTAGGCCAGCTGCGCCCACAGGCCTGGTGTTCCTTGCTGCTGCTGCTGCTGCCTTTGTGGTGCAGGTCAGGGTTTCTGGGCGCATGCATGATTTGGGGTGGGCTTGAGGGTGGGCGGGAGGGCAGCAGGCCAAAGGGCTCCCCTCCTGCTGTGCTGCCTGGGTGTCCCTGGCTGTGTGTCTGCCGGGGGCCGGGGAAGCAAGAGCAAGAGGGCCAAGCGGGCGGCAGGCAGCGCAGGCTGGTGAGCGGCAAGGAGGAAAGGCCAAGGGCTTTGGGCGTCTGGTGCCGGGCCAGGTGGGGCTGAGGCGAGGGCATCTTTTCTACTAATGTCTATTCGTGATCCATAAACCTCACTTACTGAATCATCTGCTCCCTGTAGCGTAATTAGCAAAGGGTTGCACTGCAGAGACTCACATCCCGGGAGAGATTGCCCTTTGGATAGGGTAAGTTTTCTTTTTCATTCTATAACCATTCATTGCTCACTGTCCATCCCCCAAACTCTGTGGTCCAGATAACACTGTACCAGGAGGGGCAATGAGAGACAGCAACAAAAACTATGCACTTATTTAAATCATCCTTAGACTCGGTCCCCTTGGACACATGTTTGTTTTCATAACTCAATTCCCTTTAGCTCTGTACATCCCCACACCTATGGATCTGGCAAGCGTCTACTCAAATTGTTAGGGAACCTTCAGTTTCAGTGACGTTCACGTTAAGTAACCCATTTGTAAATTCTACATAATACAGGATTAGTAATCCCCAAAAGTTTCATTTCATTTTCATCTCTGTATCTTTAGTTGAAGTGGGTCGTCAGTTGTCAGTACTTGCCACTCCTCACTGTCCTTTGGAGGTCTGATTGGCTCTTTAATCCACGTGTAATGAGTCCACCCTTTCTCAGCTGGTCGCACCACTGTCTCGGTGATCAGCAGAACTTGAAATGCGCCTTCCCAATCTGGCTGAAGCTTAGCGTCTTTCCAGGATTTGACCAGGACCTGCTGTCCAGGCTGAAACTTGTGAGCTGCAGACTCTAAAGGCAGAGTTTGTGCCAGAAGCCCTTGGTGCCTGAGAGAAGACAGAAAAGACAACCCGAGCATACAGTTTTTGAGAAACAAATCCTTAGTTTCAAACCGTGGGGGTCCATCCGTTATTTCGCTTTTGCTACCACTGCCCCCGTGGCAGTGCTAAGAGGGAAGGCTTCTCCCCACCTGGTAAGATGATCAAACACTAGTAAGTTTTTAATTCAGCCAACTGCAGGTAATTCTGTGAAATCAACTTGTATATTTTGGAAGGGTCATAAACTTGGCCTTCAACCTCCTGCAGGCTGCTTCCTGAGTGCCTTTTCATTTACTTTTTTACAAACCACACATCATTCACAAATTTGCTTGGCTATAGTATAAATTCCAGTACACCCATATTTTTATAACACTATGGCACCCATTACTTGTTTTCCTCATTAACTCTCTTGATGTAAAATTGCTAATACCTTCCTCATGGTTTGCTTATTTAACATTTCTCTACCCTCTGGGAGTACGCATTTCCCATTCTGTTCCCTGGCTTCCAACTCTTGGAGGACTTCTTTTTATCTTTCATTGAAAACTGGAATTTCTTGTGGGGCCAGGACCTCGGGCGTGAGATAAAACCTGAAGCAATAACTAAGTTAAGGCTGCTTCTCAGGCCATTTCATCTGCTAACCAACTTCCCCTGACACAAAAAGAGTTGCCCCTCTGATGTCCATTAACATGTACTACAGCCACTTCTATTGGTGACATCAGATTCCATAACACTTGTCCAACTAGTTCTTCATGAACCAATTCTTTACCTTTGCTATTAATTAGACCCCATTCTTCCCAAATTTTCCCAAAGGTGTGCACTTCTCCAAATGCGTATCTAGAACCATTACGGATGGTACCTTCTTTTCCTTCTAACATTTGCAGTGCCTGACTGACGGCTTGTGGCTGGCATGTTTGAGCTGACCAGTTATTAGGCAACCTTCCCGTTTCTCTTATTTCACCATTCACACCTTCAACGATGGCACACCCATTGTGTCTCTTCCCCTGAATTACCCTTGAAGACCCATCTATGAAGAGGTGCAGCCCATTGCCACCTCTCCATAGGAAAGCAGCAGGGTTTAATTTCCTGCTTTCTCCCACCAGAAGAGCAGTTGCTGCTGCAGCTTGCACACACTCTGGCCAACCTCGAGACACTGGGTCTAAGAGCTTAGATCAGTGTGCCACTGCTTGTCGCTTCCCCCCCAGCCCACTTGCTGCTGGAGCAGCGTGAGAGGCAGAACAGGCCTCCACTCTGTGCAAGCATTGCTCAACAATAACAAAAACATCTCTGTATTATCAACACTGTTTTAAGCATCAATCAAAAACATAGTCCCATACTAGGTACCACAAAGAAAATTAACTCCAGCCCAGCCAAAACCAACACAAACTTCCAGGTAATACAATATCTTTCAAATTTTCTCCTTGTCACCCCCCAGGCAGTAACTGTGTTTCCACACCCAGAGCCTGTAAAAGGTTTCTCTCTAATATAGAAGCTGGGGAATCTTCCCCTAATATATTCCTTCCCCATACGCTTTTAATTCTTATTATCACAAATAGGAATTTATTCATAATTGTCTCTCCTTCCTCCCTGCTACCCCATTTATTACAACTCCGTCTTCAGTTCTGGATCTTTTTAGGGGAGAATTTAGAAGGGACATGGGAGCTTCTGTTTCTGCTAAAAACTAGACCTCATTACCAATTACCACCATTACTTTACCAATTACATGCTCTTTTCCAATTTAAACGTTTCCCCACAAAAAACAAACAAACAAACAAACAAAAAAAAAAAACCACCAATAAAAAAAGCCACCACAACACCAAAAACATTTTCAGCCCCTCTGATTTTCCAAAGTGTATTGAGTTTTCTTCCTTTAGTCATTTCCAACAGTTGCCGCCCTAGGGGTAAATATCCCAGATTTCCACAATAATAGCATCCCATTTTCTCTCATTCTCTCACTTTTTTCACTGACTTTGGTCTAAATCTTCTGCGGTTTTGTTTTGTTCTTTTCCCTTCCAGTCTTTCACTTGCAACCAATCAGTCTGCTTCAACTTTTCGCTTCAGTTCCCGACCATCATACACAAACACGACCACACTCAGATTTTTTGCAAATTCTTCCTGCCAACCTGGCACATGCTCTCGGAAATACTTCCGTAGATCCACAAACACACTTGCTACCAGTCCACAAAGCTTTCCAAAAATCTTCCCCAGTCGGTGCTCCCCTGGCTTCTGTCTACATTCCTGCACTTCAGTTCAGTTTACTCTTATCTCCTCAAAAGCTCAAAAGCTTTTATCAGATTTTTAACCACCGTTTGGCAATTATCTCCATTTGTTTGATTATTATCATCTCAATTAGAATCACCTTGGGGCCAGGTAGTCTCCCACTGCCTGTGGGGTTAGTTCCACATTCTTTTAAATGATGTTTCCGGAAAGACCAACTCTCTCAATAACAGGATAACATCGGCTCAGAATGGATTCTAGCCGCTCCCCCCCTCCCCCCCCCCCAAAAAAAAAAATTAGAAAATCATGATGCTCATCGATCCCCATCTTCCCTTCAGAGTTCGATTTCCTCACATAATCAAATCCCCAGAGTGCCAGGGGGTGCATCCGTGTAACACTGGAACACTGGAGGGCATTCACATGTACATCCCCCCCTTCGCACTTGCTCCCCTACACACACATACGCACGCACATCTGCTGCTGGCTGCACTGCAAAATAACTTTAGCAATCCCAGGGTAAAGCCCAGCAAAAGCAGTAAGGACAAGAAAGACAGTTGGGGAGGTAATCAAGAGGTGATACAGAGAGCAGAGACCAGCTCTGCAAGCACCTTAGTTAAATTACTCCCAACTGCAGCTAAAATTCTTTCTCTAGGTTTTTATACTCGTTTTCGACCATCCTCTTTATGGTGGTCATATGCCAAATCATCCTATACGTACCAGTAATTCATTTGTCCAGGACATCTGTTTTCTAGGTGTTTTTTAGTTACAGTTGGCCAGTCTCCTCAATATAAGGTCATTGCATGCTTTTCTTGAAAACCTTGCTGTACCATAAGTATTTTCCCAATTTTGCAATACCTCGGCCAAGGGCGTCCCCTTCTCTATGCCGAGTTTTATTTCCCATCACTAAGAAAATTCAGAGACACGCTTCCGTTGAGTCACGAGGTTCAGAGGGAGCCCCTTGCTTTCTAATCTCCTTCAGAGAGGAGTTTAGGTGCGGCTGGATCCCATCCTAGTCTCAGACTTGGTCAACGGCTTATGTCTAAAGGATATTTTCCCATTCCCAAGAGAGACTCGAACACTGCTTTTATGTGCACTTTACACTGATCAGGCCACACACTTTGCACTCAAAAACATACTGCAGAAAGGGAGGGACTCGCACCCACCCTGGTGTGGAGGAAGATTTAAAGGCCCTACAGTTTTTTTTACATACCAATTTAGATCTTTGCATAGCCAATTGTCATTGGATCCGTATTTTGGCCAGAATATCACTCTATTAAGGGCTATTTTGTCCAGACAAAACACAATACTTTATCATTTTCTATTTATCCTTCCTTTTTGTACACCACACGTTTCCCCGGTACCTTAACATCCTCCCTAAAGGACTGGACGGAGGAATGTCACCATTTTTCCTTTCTATTTCCCATTCTGAGTCTCGAGGCTTCTCCTTGCGCCTCGTCCCTCCTCTCAGAATGCCCCCGACCACCAAGGTAGTACTTAACAGTCTGTTTTCTTACCTTGGTCCACGCACAAAGTTGCCCGCTCGCTCGTATCGTGCTTCCCGCTTTTTCCTTTCTCCTTTCGCCTATGGTTTGCGGGGATCCGCCTTCGTCCCCACAGCCCTGCAGTTTCTGTCTGTCCGTCCGTCCTGGAATCCCCACCGACCATCCAGAAGGCCATTGAAATCAACGGGGCACGCCTTCCCGTCCATTGGCGACAGGGACCCCCGAGATGACGACGTCGAGTCTCGGACGAGCCCCCAGACTTGTAGGAAACCATCATCTTGCCAACAGAATAGGCTCAGGCAGGATCTCTCGGCAAAGCACGTTTTATTAAGGCTTTTGCGAAATGGGCCGTTCTACCTAAAAGTAGGCACACGCAATAGGGCAAAAAGCTTATACGCCCCCACAAATGCCAGCTGCAAATTCCCTGCCCTGTTCCCCAGGGGTTGGGTACTGCAGGCTTTCCGGACTGCCCGCCGCCTGCCTCAGTTTCCAGGACTCATTCATCTCATGCTAAGAAGGCCCTTCCCCTGCTGGATCTATTGCAAAGGTGGGTTCCTGGCTCTTGGGTTAGCCTTCCCTCTAGCTGCACTTGTTTTTGAAATGCAGGAATGAGTTTGCATTGCAGCATGAGTTGGAAGAGAGTTGGTTTGTGGGAAGGATTCCCAGTGTGATGTGTGTCAATCCTTCCCCCCTCGCTGGGTGAGGTGGCAGCTGAGTTGCAAAAGCAACATTCCTTCTTGAAGGGCTCCTTCCTTGCAGGGCTGAGGCAGAGGCGAGAGAGCGAGGCAGGTGCGCGGGGGGGGGCGCCGTGGGGGGGGCGGTTTGTCGGTGGGAAAAGCGGGGATCGAACCAGGGACCCATTTGACCAATCCGCGGGTCCGGCGCCCTGGCCGCTCCGCCAGCGCGATCCCACGGCCGTGGAACGCACGGCGCCCCCTATAGGCCGCAGAGCGGCCTGCGCGGCGGCTAAAGGCCGGGGGGGCGGTGGGCGGGGTGGGGATGGAAGTGGGTGCCCTGCGGACCAGCGTCCCGCGACCTGGCCGCTCCTCTACCGCCATCCCCACCGCCGGGGGACGCCACAGCTCCCCCTACAAACCTCCGCCCGCCCGCTAAGCTCGGCCCATGCCGGGGGGCACCCACCGACTCGCTGCCTCCCACCACCACGCTGCAACCCCACCTGCCCCCCGCCCAATCACACACCCCCCCACCCGCCCCTCGCCTGACAGAGCCCAAGACCTCCCGCTGCTGACAGCTACCTGCTCGCGGCCCTAGCGGCAGCGCACGCCGCTCTGCGGCCTATAGGGGGCGCCGTGCGTTCCACGGCCGTGGGATCGCGCTGGCGGAGCGGCCAGGGCGCCGGACCCGCGGATTGGTCAAATGGGTCCCTGGTTCGATCCCCGCTTTTCCCACCGACAGACCCCCACCCCCCACGGCCCCCCCCCCGCGCACCTGCCTCGCTCTCTCGCCTCTGCCTCAGCCCTGCAAGGAGCTATTGAAGGACGAAGGTTGTTTTTACAACTGGTTTGGCACCTGAGCTCAGCGGGGGAAAGGATTGAGAGGTATCAGACTATGAATCACAGAATCACAGAATGTTAGGGATTGGAAGGGACCTCAGAAGATCGTCTAGTCCAATCCCCCCGCCAGAGCAGGAACACCTAGATGAGGTTACACAGGAATGTGTCCAGGTGGCTTTTGAATGTCTCCAGAGGAGGAGACTCCTCAGCCTCCCTGGGCAGCCCGTTCCAGTGCTCTGCCAGCCTCACTGAGAAGAAGTTTCTTCTCCTATTTAAGTGGAACCTCCTGTGTTGCAGTTTGTACCCATTGCCCCATGTCTTATCATTGGTTGTCAGTGAGAAGAGCCTGGCTCCATCCTCGTGACACTCACCCTTTACATATTTACAAACATTAATGAGGTCACCCCTCAGTCTCCTCTTCTCCAAACTAAAGAGACCCAGCTCCCTCAGCCTTTCCTCAGTAGGGAGATGCTCCACTCCCTTAATCAACTTTGTCGCCCTGCGCTGGACTCTCTCCAGCAGTTCCCTGTCCTTCTTGAACTGAGGGGCCCAGAACTGGACACAATATTCCAGATGCGGTCTCACCAGGGTAGAGTAGAGGGGCAGGAGAACCTCTTTCAACCTACTAACTACCTCCCTTCTAATACACCCCAGGATGTCATTGGCCTTCTTGGCCACAAGGGCACAGTGCTGGCTCATGGTCATCGTGCCGTCCACCGGGACCCCCAGGTCCCTTTCACTGCTCTCTGACAGGTCATTCCCCGACTTATACTAGTACCTGGGGTTCTTCTTGCCCAGATGCAAGACTCTACACTTGCGCTTGTTATAGTTCATTCATGTTTTCCCCGCCCAACTCTCCAGCCTGTCCAGCTCTCGCTGGATGGCAGCACAGCCTTCTGGCGTGTCAGCCACTCCTCCCAGCTTGGTGTCATCAGCAAACTTGCTGACAGTCACTCTATTCCCTCATCCAAGTCATTGATGAATATATTGAATAGTACTGGCCCCAGTACCGACCCTTGAGGGACTCCACAGGCCTCCAACTAGACTCTGCCCCGTCGATCACGACTCTCTGGCTTCTTTCCTTCAGCCAGTTCACAGTCCACATCGCTACCCGATCGTCCAGACCACACTTCCTCACTTTAGCTGGGAGGATGCTGTGGGAGACCGTGTCAAACGCTTCACTGAAATCAAGACAGACCACATCCACTGCTTTACCATCATCTGTCCACCCGGTTATGTCCTCATAAAAGTCTATGAGGTTGGTCAAGCACGACTTCCCTTTGGTGAAGCCACGTTGACTGCCCCTAATGACCCCCTTATCCCTGATATGCCTTGAGATGGCACCAAGGATAAGTCGTTCCATCAGTTTCCCAGGGATGGAGGTGACGCTGACCGGTCCATAGTTACCCGGGTCCTCCTTCTTGCCCTTTTTGAAGACTGGAATGACATTTGCTTTCCTCCAGCCCTCAGGCACCCCTCCCGTTTCCCATGACTTAGCAAAGATGACGGAGAGTGGCCTAGCAATGATCAGCCAGCTCCCTCAGCACCCGCGGGTGCATCCCACCTGGAGCCATGGATTTATGGATGTCCAGATTGCTTAATCGGTCCCTAACCCAGGCCCTCAGCCTTCCCTAGCCTGGAAGCACCAACACCCACGAAGGAGCGAGCTGTGGGCAATGTCCTGCTTTGCCTTCAGCGTCTCTCGCAATGTTAACTTGCAAATTTGTAGTGGATGAGGGTGTGGAACTGCAAGCTGGGGATAACAGTTTTCCAGTGAACGTGAAGGAGAAGGACATTGAACTGCTGCCCATGCAAGCTGGTCTCAGAGGACACGTAGCAACTATTCACCTCACACCTGGCAATGCATTCGTTTTAAAAAAAAAAAAAAAATAAGCCCAAAACCACTAAGGCAGGGCTATGTTTCTCACCTGCATAGATGTCATCCTTTCCTGACTGGAACCCTTGGCTTCTTTGTGAAGCCTTTGGTTTCATTACCGGGTAGCGGAGGTTTGTTATCAGTCCTTGATTTGGCTTGTCGTAAGTGTATATTGAATCCTTCAATATTCTGAAGATCCTCTCTGGAACACCTTCAGAAGTCTGCAGAGAAAGGAAAGAAACATTTGTCTGCAGCTGCTCTTCGCATGGAGTCCCCAAAAATGAAAGGAATGACAGGTTGCTTCTTCTTTCCCAAGGAGCTGTTTTGGAAGCAGACTGGGTGACAGAGTCTGGTACCAGCCTTTGGCCACCAGGGACACCTGCTTGGTGGTGTGCTCTAGGCCCTAAGTGTCACCTCCCTCACCCGCTTGATTTTTTTTTTTTTTTTTTTTTTTTTTTTTAAAGGGAGAAGAGCAGTTTAAAATCTGGGCTCAGGGGTGTGTTGCAGAGGGATGGCGTTACCGACTTCCCCCTGGTGTCAGAGCGCAACGTTCTCTAGGTTATCTACTTTAGTCTTCTAGTGCACCACACTGGTGTGGATGTCAATGAATAAAGTCTGTGTTGAACTTGTATAAGGAAACACGGAAAAAAAGAATAAGCCAATAAACGCCATCATTATTTTAAAGAAAGATGAGAAGGTAATTTTGCTTATGTCTCCAATAGAAAAGAACCACTGAACAATGACCCCCCTTCCTTCTCTCCTCAGTGGGCAGAGATGACAAGAGTTCCTCCTACTCCTTCCCTCTCCTTTCTCCCAAGGTAAACAGTGTCACATTCAGTGCCATGTAGATTAACTTGCATTTCTGAATGGAACCATAACTCCCCTTGGCACCACTCCAAGCAGAGAGACGAACTGAGCAGCTCAGACATGGATGTGTATGAGTATTCAAGGGTCCTGGCCTGACACCAACATCAGTGACATTTTCTTGATCTATCCTTTAATAGACTGAGATCTTTGTCGGTCAAAGTTCAGGCAGCTTACCAGAAAACCAACTACAGTCCTCATGTGTTAACAACATTTAGACTGTCAAAGGAAGAATGCTCAAATTTTAAATTCATCCTTCGTTTGCAGAGAACAGCTGCAGAAACTGAATGCCTAACACAAGCTAGCGCAACAACACAGAAACGTAGAGAAGGAAAGAGAACACCCAACCGCCTGTTCTACTGGTTATTTTCTCCAATACAGGAGAAACAACCACCAACTCTGGAGAACAAACAGGTCAGGGTTATTGGTCCCACAAAAACGAGCATAAGAAATACTAAGGCAATTCCCCAGAGTCCAGTAACTCTCTTGCCCTCAAGCCAGGGTCGTGCCACAAAAACAAAACTCTTACCAAAGATTTCATCTTAGCTTGAACAGGTAAGTTGTGATGACGGAGATTCGCCAGGAGTCCTAAACATGGTATCATTACCTCATCTTCTGTGGTTTGACTGAAAAGTCCAGGAAGTCAAACAAAGACTTTTAATTAAAGCATCCAGAAATTAGTTACCAGAATTTGGGGGTTGAGGGTGGGGTGCTTGGGGGACTCTATTTTGTTGCCGTGGCGGTGGGGAGGGGAGTGTGGTATTGTTTTGTTTTTTAACTAGACACCATTCTGCCAAGCCAAGCAAAATTCAGATTGCAATCCCCATAGTGTGGGCAGTTTTTAACTGAGCACATCTGGGGGGAAAAAAAAAAAAAAAAGGTCTATCAGAGACCAGCACTATCAAAGGTCCTTTATTGCAGGTGCTTTTAAGAGTCACTAGATCTCTTACAAGGACCCTTGCACAAAAGTCATTTTAATGTAACATAAGTCTGTTCCTAATGACGAGCATGACTTTTCCCCTGGGTCTTCTCTTTGACAGCTCCCTGGGATATGCAGGTGGGCTAAGAGGCCAGTTAATATCCAGTCACTGAAAGTCCCACAACCACTGCATTTGACAGGCTGTAACAACATGGTTTGCTAAGAAAAACCTCTGTTTAGCTTGGAGTAAAAATGCCACAGGTCACTCTGGAGACCAGGTTAGTGCAATATGCTAATGGCCTTCAGAAAGTTTAGAAACTTAGCCAGGTGTTTCCCATGAGAGAAGGTAACTGAGTGCACACTTACACATGATGCATTAGAAATGAAATTAATTCATTGACGTTGGCACCAGCACAAAAGACCTGAACATTGTAAGTTACCCTCTGCAGCAACTGGATACTCTGAGGAAATTAAAAGCTGTTCACATGTGTCTTTCCTATAGCATCGCACTCAAGAATGTTACAAATTAGAAAGCTGAAAGGACAAATAAAAAGACATCACGACTGAATTCATTTTCAGACCCTGTGACGTTAACACGACAACTACACAAGCTGCTGTGAGCACACAGGGTCGTGTCCTGACACTCCGAGGTACTTATTAAAAGCCCAAACAGATGGATAAGGTTTTCTTTTGACAGAGGCATTACCTTTGTAGCCCATCCATTTCTCCCCTTTGCTTCATCAGCACGTTCTCCATTCTGTCAGCGAGAAAGGGGCTTTGTCCTGTTGAAAGATCCACAAGTTTTGCCAAAATGCAAAAAGCGCTTTGCAGCCTCTTCAGAAAGTATGTTTAGTGCAGGGGTGTCAAACTCATTTGTAGCAAATGCATTTTTAGGACTGTATAAATGTAGGAGTAGTCGCATTTCTAGAGTCCTAAAATTACGTTTGGCCCTTTGAAGGCAACCGCGAGGCTGATGTGCCCCCCAGTGAAAATGAGTTTGACACCCCCGGCTTAGAGGAAAACACGTTTGCTGTGAAGACAGTCGACAGATCTAATGGTAGTTAAGTCTTTCCTACAGCATCCTTTCAGCACGCAACGTAATTGAGTTAATATAATGCTAATATGCACAATTATGACAATAATCACAGCACAGGATAGCAGCTGAAACCAAACCTCATTATATAAGCATGTGACATAAGAAATTCAAGGTCTTAGTCCTGCATCTACTTGGTGACTACAAAACCTCTCCCACTGACTGGCAAGTCACCTGGATCTCTTAGTCTTCTCCTACTCCAAGTGCTTTGACAAATACACAAACTGGGACAAAAGTGTCCTTCACTGGATGCCTGACTCATTTTCCACAGATCAGGGGCAACACAACTGCTGGCAAATTCATTTTCCGTTTTCCCTCTCAGAAAAGAGATGTCACGACACGTAGCCAGCAAGTACTTGCTGAAATCTCAAAGCCACATATGAGGAAACCTGTGCATATTTTAAAAAAAAAAAAAAAAAAAGGAGGTCTTCCCCACCTTTACTGGTCAATGCACAGAAAGGACACGTGAACATTGGTGAAGATGGGCTGTGAGATGGGCTGTGAGATATTATGTGTAAGGTAATAATGTGTAATAAGCTCTGCACTTGACTCCTATAACTCAGCTCGCACTGGCACAGCCCCTTGCACTCACTGGCACTGAGCAGAGGGCAGCAGGCACACGTGCCCTGCAGACCTTCGATGAGAACTGGCAGCCACAGCTCTCGTTTCACTCCTTCACAACTGCCTGTCAAAGAATTGATTAGACAAAACCGACTCCAGGCTTGTCTCATGAACAGTAGGAGAAAGAACTAAATACCTCAGCTGGAAAATAATTCTGGAAAATAAGCTCTCCAGCAGCCAAATCATTTCAAAAACAGAGGCTTTTGGTTTTGGTTTTGGTTTATTTTTGCTTGGTTTGTTGGTTGGATTTGTTTGTCTGGTTTTGTTAGGTTTGGGGTTTTTTGTTTTGTTTCAATTGGAGCAGGTGAGAAGCTCAAGCTCGATTAAAGAGAGAGTACAAAGAACTCTCTGCAGCCTTAAAATCCTGTCATACTGGCCTCGTATGGCAAACAACATACACAGCTAAGACCGACACACTATTTCAGAAGAGTTATTACATGCATGCCGCATAACAGATACCATATAAGAGTAGACAAATAGAGTTAAGCATTAGTTCCTGTTACCTGTAATATGAATGGGTCACTGAGATGAGCAGAGCCTCGATGAACCACTCCTGCCAGCACGTGGTCACATTGTAGGTATCCTGAAGAGCTTCTCTAGTCTCGCTCTCTAAGACTGGAATTTAAGAATTATTAACAAAAAACCCCTGTCAAACAGCAAAAGCAGCTGTTGCATTAGCTACCAATCTGAGCAGAAGCCCAAGTCATTGACCAGTTTTTCACATCTGTTTCACAAACAACTACAAATAAATCACAGCTCCTACGCACTTGAAGAATCTGGACCTGTCTTGTCATCGCTTTCCCAGAGCAAAGAGCATACCCCCCTCCCCTCTTCCCCCCTTCCTACCCCTCTGCACACCACCTCCAGCCCCGCTACAACCCCACCTGCCCCCCGCCCAAACACATCCCCCCCCACGCCCACCCCACCCCTCGCCTGACAGAGCCCAAGACCTCCCGCTGCTGACAGCTACCTGCTCGGGGCCTGGGAGCAAGCGTCACCCAAATGGAACAACCGGCCCAGGCCCACCCACGGGAGACTCTGGGGCGCAAACCAGATGCAAACTCTTCCGTCCTTCCTTCCTTCCTTCCTGCCTTGGCCCTAAGTGTCACCTCCCTCACCCACTTGTTGGGTTTTATTCCGAAAAAAAAAAGAGTGGTTTAAAATCTGGGCTCGGGTGTGTTGAAGAGGGACAGCGTTAGCGACTTTCCCCTGGGGACAGAGTGCAAGGTTAGTGGCAACCTGTTTGGTTCTCACTTCAAAGCTTCTCTTTCGACGCCTAGGTGAGAAGCAGAAGCCAAAGGTTCTGCCAAGGATGGGCACTGTCGAGCAAAAGACATCTGCAGAGGCAAGCCCGGAGGACGGCGCTCCTAAGCAGAGGAAGGGCCTTGTCGCAAGCTGCGTTTGAACGTGCCGGTTGGTGCTGCTGGACTGGATTCCTTCCAGGGCACAGTCCCCCAGGGATCCGTACAGAGACTTGGCCACACTGGTCACTTGAGGAGGGTGACAGACGGTAAGCGCACAAATCATCTGGAGTCACAGCCAGGGTCCTGCTAGTGGTGAGGACAAGTGAACAGGGCTTGATTCTCTTGGTTTTTCGGCATCCTGCATCTTGCCTTCTGCCCGGGGTGGGCTAGGTGCCACTGCCTCTGCGGACTTGCTCTGGCTGGGACGGAGTTGACTCTTGTTAGTGGCAGCCGGCCTAGCACCGTGTTTGGCAGGGGTGGCTAAAGCGGTGTTGCTTACTGCAGCTGTGGTGTGGCTGTTGCTGCGAGTGCGGGCCTCCCGGAGCCGTGAGGTTGTCTCTTTTTCCTGCAGCGCTGAGGCTGGGGGTGTGCAAGAGGTTGGGAGGGTGGAGAGCAGGAGAGCGTCCGGGAAGTGGCCAAAGGGCCGTCCCCTGCTGTAGGCCAGCTGCGCCCACAGGCCTGGTGTTCCTTGCTGCTGCTGCTGCTGCCTTTGTGGTGCAGGTCAGGGTTTCTGGGCGCATGCATGATTTGGGGTGGGCTTGAGGGTGGGCGGGAGGGCAGCAGGCCAAAGGGCTCCCCTCCTGCTGTGCTGCCTGGGTGTCCCTGGCTGTGTGTCTGCCGGGGGCCGGGGAAGCAAGAGCAAGAGGGCCAAGCGGGCGGCAGGCAGCGCAGGCTGGTGAGCGGCAAGGAGGAAAGGCCAAGGGCTTTGGGCGTCTGGTGCCGGGCCAGGTGGGGCTGAGGCGAGGGCATCTTTTCTACTAATGTCTATTCGTGATCCATAAACCTCACTTACTGAATCATCTGCTCCCTGTAGCGTAATTAGCAAAGGGTTGCACTGCAGAGACTCACATCCCGGGAGAGATTGCCCTTTGGATAGGGTAAGTTTTCTTTTTCATTCTATAACCATTCATTGCTCACTGTCCATCCCCCAAACTCTGTGGTCCAGATAACACTGTACCAGGAGGGGCAATGAGAGACAGCAACAAAAACTATGCACTTATTTAAATCATCCTTAGACTCGGTCCCCTTGGACACATGTTTGTTTTCATAACTCAATTCCCTTTAGCTCTGTACATCCCCACAGCTATGGATCTGGCAAGCGTCTACTCAAATTGTTAGGGAACCTTCAGTTTCAGTGACGTTCACGTTAAGTAACCCATTTGTAAATTCTACATAATACAGGATTAGTAATCCCCAAAAGTTTCATTTCATTTTCATCTCTGTATCTTTAGTTGAAGTGGGTCGTCAGTTGTCAGTACTTGCCACTCCTCACTGTCCTTTGGAGGTCTGATTGGCTCTTTAATCCACGTGTAATGAGTCCACCCTTTCTCAGCTGGTCGCACCACTGTCTCGGTGATCAGCAGAACTTGAAATGCGCCTTCCCAATCTGGCTGAAGCTTAGCGTCTTTCCAGGATTTGACCAGGACCTGCTGTCCAGGCTGAAACTTGTGAGCTGCAGACTCTAAAGGCAGAGTTTGTGCCAGAAGCCCTTGGTGCCTGAGAGAAGACAGAAAAGACAACCCGAGCATACAGTTTTTGAGAAACAAATCCTTAGTTTCAAACCGTGGGGGTCCATCCGTTATTTCGCTTTTGCTACCACTGCCCCCGTGGCAGTGCTAAGAGGGAAGGCTTCTCCCCACCTGGTAAGATGATCAAACACTAGTAAGTTTTTAATTCAGCCAACTGCAGGTAATTCTGTGAAATCAACTTGTATATTTTGGAAGGGTCATAAACTTGGCCTTCAACCTCCTGCAGGCTGCTTCCTAAGTGCCTTTTCATTTACTTTTTTACAAACCACACATCATTCACAAATTTGCTTGGCTATAGTATAAATTCCAGTACACCCATATTTTTATAACACTATGGCACCCATTACTTGTTTTCCTCATTAACTCTCTTGATGTAAAATTGCTAATACCTTCCTCATGGTTTGCTTATTTAACATTTCTCTACCCTCTGGGAGTACGCATTTCCCATTCTGTTCCCTGGCTTCCAACTCTTGGAGGACTTCTTTTTATCTTTCATTGAAAACTGGAATTTCTTGTGGGGCCAGGACCTCGGGCGTGAGATAAAACCTGAAGCAATAACTAAGTTAAGGCTGCTTCTCAGGCCATTTCATCTGCTAACCAACTTCCCCTGACACAAAAAGAGTTGCCCCTCTGATGTCCATTAACATGTACTACAGCCACTTCTATTGGTGACATCAGATTCCATAACACTTGTCCAACTAGTTCTTCATGAACCAATTCTTTACCTTTGCTATTAACTAGACCCCATTCTTCCCAAATTTTCCCAAAGGTGTGCACTTCTCCAAATGCGTATCTAGAACCATTACGGATGGTACCTTCTTTTCCTTCTAACATTTGCAGTGCCTGACTGACGGCTTGTGGCTGGCATGTTTGAGCTGACCAGTTATTAGGCAACCTTCCCGTTTCTCTTATTTCACCATTCACACCTTCAACGATGGCACACCCATTGTGTCTCTTCCCCTGAATTACCCTTGAAGACCCATCTATGAAGAGGTGCAGCCCATTGCCACCTCTCCATAGGAAAGCAGCAGGGTTTAATTTCCTGCTTTCTCCCACCAGAAGAGCAGTTGCTGCTGCAGCTTGCACACACTCTGGCCAACCTCGAGACACTGGGTCTAAGAGCTTAGATCAGTGTGCCACTGCTTGTCGCTTCCCCCCCAGCCCACTTGCTGCTGGAGCAGCGTGAGAGGCAGAACAGGCCTCCACTCTGTGCAAGCATTGCTCAACAATAACAAAAACATCTCTGTATTATCAACACTGTTTTAAGCATCAATCAAAAACATAGTCCCATACTAGGTACCACAAAGAAAATTAACTCCAGCCCAGCCAAAACCAACACAAACTTCCAGGTAATACAATATCTTTCAAATTTTCTCCTTGTCACCCCCCAGGCAGTAACTGTGTTTCCACACCCAGAGCCTGTAAAAGGTTTCTCTCTAATATAGAAGCTGGGGAATCTTCCCCTAATATATTCCTTCCCCATACGCTTTTAATTCTTATTATCACAAATAGGAATTTATTCATAATTGTCTCTCCTTCCTCCCTGCTACCCCATTTATTACAACTCCGTCTTCAGTTCTGGATCTTTTTAGGGGAGAATTTAGAAGGGACATGGGAGCTTCTGTTTCTGCTAAAAACTAGACCTCATTACCAATTACCACCATTACTTTACCAATTACATGCTCTTTTCCAATTTAAACGTTTCCCCACAAAAAACAAACAAACAAACAAACAAACAAAAAAAAAACACCAAAAAAAAAAGCCACCACAACACCAAAAACATTTTCAGCCCCTCTGATTTTCCAAAGTGTATTGAGTTTTCTTCCTTTAGTCATTTCCAACAGTTGCTGCCCTAGGGGTAAATATCCCAGATTTCCACAATAATAGCATCCCATTTTCTCTCATTCTCTCACTTTTTTCACTGACTTTGGTCTAAATCTTCTGCGGTTTTGTTTTGTTTTGTTCTTTTCCCTTCCAGTCTTTCACTTGCAACCAATCAGTCTGCTTCAACTTTTCGCTTCAGTTCCCGACCATCATACACAAACACGACCACACTCAGATTTTTTGCAAATTCTTCCTGCCAACCTGGCACATGCTCTCGGAAATACTTCCGTAGATCCACAAACACACTTGCTACCAGTCCACAAAGCTTTCCAAAAATCTTCCCCAGTCGGTGCTCCCCTGGCTTCTGTCTACATTCCTGCACTTCAGTTCAGTTTACTCTTATCTCCTCAAAAGCTCAAAAGCTTTTATCAGATTTTTAACCACCGTTTGGCAATTATCTCCATTTGTTTGATTATTATCATCTCAATTAGAATCACCTTGGGGCCAGGTAGTCTCCCACTGCCTGTGGGGTTAGTTCCACATTCTTTTAAATGATGTTTCTGGACAGACCAACTCTCTCAATAACAGGATAACATCGGCTCAGAATGGATTCTAGCCCCGCCCCCCCCCAAAAAAATTAGAAAATCATGATGCTCATCGATCCCCATCTTCCCTTCAGAGTTTGATTTCCTCACATAATCAAATCCCCAGAGTGCCAGGGGGTGCATCCGTGTAACACTGGAACACTGGAGGGCATTCACATGTACATCCCCCCCTTCGCACTTGCTCCCCTACACACACATACGCACGCACATCTGCTGCTGGCTGCACTGCAAAATAACTTTAGCAATCCCAGGGTAAAGCCCAGCAAAAGCAGTAAGGACAAGAAAGACAGTTGGGGAGGTAATCAAGAGGTGATACAGAGAGCAGAGACCAGCTCTGCAAGCACCTTAGTTAAATTACTCCCAACTGCAGCTAAAATTCTTTCTCTAGGTTTTTATACTCGTTTTCGACCATCCTCTTTATGGTGGTCATATGCCAAATCATCCTATACGTACCAGTAATTCATTTGTCCAGGACATCTGTTTTCTAGGTGTTTTTTAGTTACAGTTGGCCAGTCTCCTCAATATAAGGTCATTGCATGCTTTTCTTGAAAACCTTGCTGTACCATAAGTATTTTCCCAATTTTGCAATACCTCGGCCAAGGGCGTCCCCTTCTCTATGCCGAGTTTTATTTCCCATCACTAAGAAAATTCAGAGACACGCTTCCGTTGAGTCACGAGGTTCAGAGGGAGCCCCTTGCTTTCTAATCTCCTTCAGAGAGGAGTTTAGGTGCGGCTGGATCCCATCCTAGTCTCAGACTTGGTCAACGGTTTACGTCTAAAGGATATTTTCCCATTCCCAAGAGAGACTCGAACACTGCTTTTATGTGCACTTTACACTGATCAGGCCACACACTTTGCACTCAAAAACATACTGCAGAAAGGGAGGGACTCGCACCCACCCTGGTGTGGAGGAAGATTTAAAGGCCCTACAGTTTTTTTTACATACCAATTTAGATCTTTGCATAGCCAATTGTCATTGGATCCGTATTTTGGCCAGAATATCACTCTATTAAGGGCTATTTTGTCCAGACAAAACACAATACTTTATCATTTTCTATTTATCCTTCCTTTTTGTACACCACACGTTTCCCCGGTACCTTAACATCCTCCCTAAAGGACTGGACGGAGGAATGTCACCATTTTTCCTTTCTATTTCCCATTCTGAGTCTCGAGGCTTCTCCTTGAGCCTCGTCCCTCCTCTCAGAATGCCCCCGACCACCAAGGTAGTACTTAACAGTCTGTTTTCTTACCTTGGTCCACGCACAAAGTTGCTCGCTCGCTCGTATCGTGCTTCCCGCTTTTTCCTTTCTCCTTTCGCCTATGGTTTGCGGGGATCCGCCTTCGTCCCCACAGCCCTGCAGTTTCTGTCTGTCCGTCCGTCCTGGAATCCCCACCGACCATCCAGAAGGCCATTGAAATCAACGGGGCACGCCTTCCCGTCCACTGGCGATAGGGACCCCCGAGATGACGACGTCGAGTCTCGGACGAGCCCCCAGACTTGTAGGAAACCATCATCTTGCCAACAGAATAGGCTCAGGCAGGATCTCTCGGCAAAGCACGTTTTATTAAGGCTTTTGCGAAACGGGCCGTTCTACCTAAAAGTAGGCACACGCAATAGGGCAAAAAGCTTATACGCCCCCACAAATGCCAGCTGCAAATTCCCTGCCCTGTTCCCCAGGGGTTGGGTACTGCAGGCTTTCCGGACTGCCCGCCGCCTGCCTCAGTTTCCAGGACTCATTCATCTCATGCTAAGAAGGCCCTTCCCCTGCTGGATCTATTGCAAAGGTGGGTTCCTGGCTCTTGGGTTAGCCTTCCCTCTAGCTGCACTTGTTTTTGAAATGCAGGAATGAGTTTGCATTGCAGCATGAGTTGGAAGAGAGTTGGTTTGTGGGAAGGATTCCCAGTGTGATGTGTGTCAATCCTTCCCCCCTCGCTGGGTGAGGTGGCAGCTGAGTTGCAAAAGCAACATTCCTTCTCGAAGGGCTCCTTCCTTGCAGGGCTGAGGCAGAGGCGAGAGAGCGAGGCAGGTGCACGGCGGGGGGGCCGTGGGGGGGGCGGTTTGTCGGTGGGAAAAGCGGGGATCGAACCAGGGACCCATTTGACCAATCCGCGGGTCCGGCGCCCTGGCCGCTCCGCCAGCGCGATCCCACGGCCGTGGAACGCACGGCGCCCCCTATAGGCCGCAGAGCGGCCTGCGCGGCGGCTAAAGGCCGGGGGGGCGGTGGGCGGGGTGGGGATGGAAGTGGGTGCCCTGCGGACCAGCGTCCCGCGACCTGGCCGCTCCTCTACCGCCATCCCCACCGCCGGGGGACGCCACAGCTCCCCCTACAAACCTCCGCCCGCCCGCTAAGCTCGGCCCATGCCGGGGGGCACCCACCGACTCGCTGCCTCCCACCACCACGCTGCAACCCCACCTGCCCCCCGCCCAATCACACACCCCCCCACCCGCCCCTCGCCTGACAGAGCCCAAGACCTCCCGCTGCTGACAGCTACCTGCTCGCGGCCCTAGCGGCAGCGCACGCCGCTCTGCGGCCTATAGGGGGCGCCGTGCGTTCCACGGCCGTGGGATCGCGCTGGCGGAGCGGCCAGGGCGCCGGACCCGCGGATTGGTCAAATGGGTCCCTGGTTCGATCCCCGCTTTTCCCACCGACAGACCCCCACCCCCCACGGCCCCCCCCCCCGCGCACCTGCCTCGCTCTCTCGCCTCTGCCTCAGCCCTGCAAGGAGCTATTGAAGGACGAAGGTTGTTTTTACAACTGGTTTGGCACCTGAGCTCAGCGGGGGAAAGGATTGAGAGGTATCAGACTATGAATCACAGAATCACAGAATGTTAGGGATTGGAAGGGACCTCAGAAGATCGTCTAGTCCAATCCCCCCGCCAGAGCAGGAACACCTAGATGAGGTTACACAGGAATGTGTCCAGGTGGCTTTTGAATGTCTCCAGAGGAGGAGACTCCTCAGCCTCCCTGGGCAGCCCGTTCCAGTGCTCTGCCAGCCTCACTGAGAAGAAGTTTCTTCTCCTATTTAAGTGGAACCTCCTGTGTTGCAGTTTGTACCCATTGCCCCATGTCTTATCATTGGTTGTCAGTGAGAAGAGCCTGGCTCCATCCTCGTGACACTCACCCTTTACATATTTACAAACATTAATGAGGTCACCCCTCAGTCTCCTCTTCTCCAAACTAAAGAGACACAGCTCCCTCAGCCTTTCCTCAGTAGGGAGATGCTCCACTCCCTTAATCAACTTTGTCGCCCTGCGCTGGACTCTCTCCAGCAGTTCCCTGTCCTTCTTGAACTGAGGGGCCCAGAACTGGACACAATATTCCAGATGCGGTCTCACCAGGGTAGAGTAGAGGGGCAGGAGAACCTCTTTCAACCTACTAACTACCCCCCTTCTAATACACCCCAGGATGTCATTGGCCTTCTTGGCCACAAGGGCACAGTGCTGGCTCATGGTCATCGTGCCGTCCACCGGGACCCCCAGGTCCCTTTCACTGCTCTCTGACAGGTCATTCCCCGACTTATACTAGTACCTGGGGTTCTTCTTGCCCAGATGCAAGACTCTACACTTGCGCTTGTTATAGTTCATTCATGTTTTCCCCGCCCAACTCTCCAGCCTGTCCAGCTCTCGCTGGATGGCAGCACAGCCTTCTGGCGTGTCAGCCACTCCTCCCAGCTTGGTGTCATCAGCAAACTTGCTGACAGTCACTCTATTCCCTCATCCAAGTCATTGATGAATATATTGAATAGTACTGGCCCCAGTACCGACCCTTGAGGGACTCCACAGGCCTCCAACTAGACTCTGCCCCGTTGATCACGACTCTCTGGCTTCTTTCCTTCAGCCAGTTCACAGTCCACATCGCTACCCGATCGTCCAGACCACACTTCCTCAGTTTAGCTGGGAGGATGCTGTGGGAGACCGTGTCAAATGCTTCACTGAAATCAAGACAGACCACATCCACTGCTTTACCATCATCTGTCCACCCGGTTATGTCCTCATAAAAGTCTATGAGGTTGGTCAAGCACAACTTCCCTTTGGTGAAGCCATGTTGACTGCCCCTAATGACCCCCTTATCCCTGATATGCCTTGAGATGGCACCAAGGATAAGTCGTTCCATCAGTTTCCCAGGGATGGAGGTGACGCTGACCGGTCCATAGTTACCCGGGTCCTCCTTCTTGCCCTTTTTGAAGACTGGAATGACATTTGCTTTCCTCCAGCCCTCAGGCACCCCTCCCGTTTCCCATGACTTAGCAAAGATGACGGAGAGTGGCCTAGCAATGATCAGCCAGCTCCCTCAGCACCCGCGGGTGCATCCCACCTGGAGCCATGGATTTATGGATGTCCAGATTGCTTAATCGGTCCCTAACCCAGGCCCTCAGCCTTCCCTAGCCTGGAAGCACCAACACCCATGAAGGAGCGAGCTGTGGGCAATGTCCTGCTTTGCCTTCAGCGTCTCTCGCAATGTTAACTTGCAAATTTGTAGTGGATGAGGGTGTGGAACTGCAAGCTGGGGATAACAGTTTTCCAGTGAACGTGAAGGAGAAGGACATTGAACTGCTGCCCATGCAAGCTGGTCTCAGAGGACACGTAGCAACTATTCACCTCACACCTGGCAATGCATTCGTTTTTTAAAAAAAAAAATAAGCCCAAAACCACTAAGGCAGGGCTATGTTTCTCACCTGCATAGATGTCATCCTTTCCTGACTGGAACCCTTGGCTTCTTTGTGAAGCCTTTGGTTTCATTACCGGGTAGCGGAGGTTTGTTATCAGTCCTTGATTCGGCTTGTCGTAAGTGTATATTGAATCCTTCAATATTCTGAAGATCCTCTCTGGAACACCTTCAGAAGTCTGCAGAGAAAGGAAAGAAACATTTGTCTGCAGCTGCTCTTCGCATGCAGTCCCCAAAAATGAAAGGAATGACAGGTTGCTTCTTCTTTCCCAAGGAGCTGTTTTGGAAGCAGACTGGGTGACAGAGTCTGGTACCAGCCTTTGGCCACCAGGGACACCTGCTTGGTGGTGTGCTCTAGGCCCTAAGTGTCACCTCCCTCACCCGCTTGATTTTTTTTTTTTTTTTTTTTTTTTTTTAAAGGGAGAAGAGCAGTTTAAAATCTGGGCTCAGGGGTGTGTTGCAGAGGGATGGTGTTACCGACTTCCCCCTGGCGTCAGAGCGCAACGTTCTCTAGGTTATCTACTTTAGTCTTCTAGTGCACCACACTGGTGTGGATGTCAATGACTAAAGTCTGTGTTGAACTTGTATAAGGAAAAACGGAAAAAAAGAATAAGCCAATAAACGCCATCATTATTTTAAAGAAAGATGAGAAGGTAATTTTGCTTATGTCTCCAATAGAAAAGAACCACTGAACAATGACCCCCCTTCCTTCTCTACTCAGTGGGCAGAGATGACAAGAGTTCCTCCTTCTCCTTCCCTCTCCTTTCTCCCAAGGTAAACAGTGTCACATTGAGTGCCATGTAGATTAACTTGCATTTCTGAATTGAACCATAACTCCCCTTGGCACCACTCCAAGCAGAGAGACGAACTGAGCAGCTCAGACATGGATGTGTATGAGTATTCAAGGGTCCTGGCCTGACACCAACATCAGTGACATTTTCTTGATCTATCCTTTAATAGACTGAGATCTTTGTCAGTCAAAGTTCAGGCAGCTTACCAGAAAACCAACTACAGTCCTCATGTGTTAACAACATTTAGACTGTCAAAGGAAGAATGCTCAAATTTTAAATTCATCCTTCGTTTGCAGAGAACAGCTGCAGAAACTGAATGCCTAACACAAGCTAGTGCAACAACACAGAAACGTAGAGAAGGAAAGAGAACACCCAACCGCCTGTTCTACTGGTTATTTTCTCCAATACAGGAGAAACAACCACCAACTCTGGAGAACAAACAGGTCAGGGTTATTGGTCCCACAAAAACGAGCATAAGAAATACTAAGGCAATTCCCCAGAGTCCAGTAACTCTCTTGCCCTCAAGCCAGGGTCGTGCCACAAAAACAAAACTCTTACCAAAGATTTCATCTTAGCTTGAACAGGTAAGTTGTGATGACGGAGATTCGCCAGGAGTCCTAAACATGGTATCATTACCTCATCTTCTGTGGTTTGACTGAAAAGTCCAGGAAGTCAAACAAAGACTTTTAATTAAAGCATCCAGAAATTAGTTACCAGAATTTGGGGGTTGAGGGTGGGGTGCTTGGGGGACTCTATTTTGTTGCCGTGGCGGTGGGGAGGGGAGTGTGGTATTGTTTTGTTTTTTAACTAGACACCATTCTGCCAAGCCAAGCAAAATTCAGATTGCAATCCCCATAGTGTGGGCAGTTTTTAACTGAGCACATCTGGGAAAAAAAAAAAAAAAAAAAGGTCTATCAGAGACCAGCACTATCAAAGGTCCTTTATTGCAGGTGCTTTTAAGAGTCACTAGATCTCTTACAAGGACCCTTGCACAAAAGTCATTTTAATGTAACATAAGTCTGTTCCTAATGACGAGCATGACTTTTCCCCTGGGTCTTCTCTTTGACAGCTCCCTGGGATATGCAGGTGGGCTAAGAGGCCAGTTAATATCCAGTCACTGAAAGTCCCACAACCACTGCATTTGACAGGCTGTAACAACATGGTTTGCTAAGAAAAACCTCTGTTTAGCTTGGAGTAAAAATGCCACAGGTCACTCTGGAGACCAGGTTAGTGCAATATGCTAATGGCCTTCAGAAAGTTTAGAAACTTAGCCAGGTGTTTCCCATGAGAGAAGGTAACTGAGTGCACACTTACACATGATGCATTAGAAATGAAATTAATTCATTGACGTTGGCACCAGCACAAAAGACCTGAACATTGTAAGTTACCCTCTGCAGCAACTGGATACTCTGAGGAAATTAAAAGCTGTTCACATGTGTCTTTCCTATAGCATCGCACTCAAGAATGTTACAAATTAGAAAGCTGAAAGGACAAATAAAAAGACATCACGACTGAATTCATTTTCAGACCCTGTGACGTTAACACGACAACTACACAAGCTGCTGTGAGCACACAGGGTCGTGTCCTGACACTCCGAGGTACTTATTAAAAGCCCAAACAGATGGATAAGGTTTTCTTTTGACAGAGGCATTACCTTTGTAGCCCATCCATTTCTCCCCTTTGCTTCATCAGCACGTTCTCCATTCTGTCAGCGAGAAAGGGGCTTTGTCCTGTTGAAAGATCCACAAGTTTTGCCAAAATGCAAAAAGCGCTTTGCAGCCCCTTCAGAAAGTATGTTTAGTGCAGGGGTGTCAAACTCATTTGTAGCAAATGCATTTTTAGGACTGTATAAATGTAGGAGTAGTCGCATTTCTAGAGTCCTAAAATTACGTTTGGCCCTTTGAAGGCAACCGCGAGGCTGATGTGCCCCCCAGTGAAAATGAGTTTGACACCCCCGGCTTAGAGGAAAACACGTTTGCTGTGAAGACAGTCGACAGATCTAATGGTAGTTAAGTCTTTCCTACAGCATCCTTTCAGCACGCAACGTAATTGAGTTAATATAATGCTAATATGCACAATTATGACAATAATCACAGCACAGGATAGCAGCTGAAACCAAACCTCATTATATAAGCATGTGACATAAGAAATTCAAGGTCTTAGTCCTGCATCTACTTGGTGACTACAAAACCTCTCCCACTGACTGGCAAGTCACCTGGATCTCTTAGTCTTCTCCTACTCCAAGTGCTTTGACAAATACACAAACTGGGACAAAAGTGTCCTTCACTGGATGCCTGACTCATTTTCCACAGATCAGGGGCAACACAACTGCTGGCAAATTCATTTTCCGTTTTCCCTCTCAGAAAAGAGATGTCACGACACGTAGCCAGCAAGTACTTGCTGAAATCTCAAAGCCACATATGAGGAAACCTGTGCATATTTTAAAAAAAAAAAAAAAAAAGGAGGTCTTCCCCACCTTTACTGGTCAATGCACAGAAAGGACACGTGAACATTGGTGAAGATGGGCTGTGAGATGGGCTGTGAGATATTATGTGTAAGGTAATAATGTGTAATAAGCTCTGCACTTGACTCCTATAACTCAGCTCGCACTGGCACAGCCCCTTGCACTCACTGGCACTGAGCAGAGGGCAGCAGGCACACGTGCCCTGCAGACCTTCGATGAGAACTGGCAGCCACAGCTCTCGTTTCACTCCTTCACAACTGCCTGTCAAAGAATTGATTAGACAAAACCGACTCCAAGCTTGTCTCATGAACAGTAGGAGAAAGAACTAAATACCTCAGCTGGAAAATAATTCTGGAAAACAAGCTCTCCAGCAGCCATTTCTCGAAATCATTTCAAAAACAGAGGCTTTTGGGTTTGGTTTTGGTTTATTTTTGCTTGGTTTGTTGGTTGGATTTGTTTGTCTGGTTTTGTTAGGTTTGGGGTTTTTTGTTTTGTTTCAATTGGAGCAGGTGAGAAGCTCAAGCTCGATTAAAGAGAGAGTACAAAGAACTCTCTGCAGCCTTAAAATCCTGTCATACTGGCCTCGTATGGCAAACAACATACACAGCTAAGACCGACACACTATTTCAGAAGAGTTATTACATGCATGCAGCATAACAGATACCATATAAGAGTAGACAAATAGAGTTAAGCATTAGTTCCTGTTACCTGTAATATGAATGGGTCACTGAGATGAGCAGAGCCTCGATGAACCACTCCTGCCAGCACGTGGTCACATTGTAGGTATCCTGAAGAGCTTCTCTAGTCTCGCTCTGTAAGACTGGAATTTAAGAATTATTAACAAAAAACCCCTGTCAAACAGCAAAAGCAGCTGTTGCATTAGCTACCAATCTGAGCAGAAGCCCAAGTCATTGACCAGTTTTTCACATCTGTTTCACAAACAACTACAAATAAATCACAGCTCCTACGCACTTGAAGAATCTGGACCTGTCTTGTCATCGCTTTCCCAGAGCAAAGAGCATACCCCCCTCCCCTCTTCCCCCCTTCCTACCCCTCTGCACACCACCTCCAGCCCCGCTACAACCCCACCTGCCCCCCGCCCAAACACATCCCCCCCCACGCCCACCCCACCCCTCGCCTGACAGAGCCCAAGACCTCCCGCTGCTGACAGCTACCTGCTCGGGGCCTGGGAGCAAGCGTCACCCAAATGGAACAACCGGCCCAGGCCCACCCACGGGAGACTCTGGGGCGCAAACCAGATGCAAACTCTTCCGTCCTTCCTTCCTTCCTTCCTGCCTTGGCCCTAAGTGTCACCTCCCTCACCCACTTGTTGGGTTTTATTCCGAAAAAAAAAAGAGTGGTTTAAAATCTGGGCTCGGGTGTGTTGAAGAGGGACAGCGTTAGCGACTTTCCCCTGGGGACAGAGTGCAAGGTTAGTGGCAACCTGTTTGGTTCTCACTTCAAAGCTTCTCTTTCGACGCCTAGGTGAGAAGCAGAAGCCAAAGGTTCTGCCAAGGATGGGCACTGTCGAGCAAAAGACATCTGCAGAGGCAAGCCCGGAGGACGGCGCTCCTAAGCAGAGGAAGGGCCTTGTCGCAAGCTGCGTTTGAACGTGCCCGTTGGTGCTGCTGGACTGGATTCCTTCCAGGGCACAGTCCCCCAGGGATCCGTACAGAGACTTGGCCACACTGGTCACTTGAGGAGGGTGACAGACGGTAAGCGCACAAATCATCTGGAGTCACAGCCAGGGTCCTGCTAGTGGTGAGGACAAGTGAACAGGGCTTGATTCTCTTGGTTTTTCGGCATCCTGCATCTTGCCTTCTGCCCGGGGTGGGCTAGGTGCCACTGCCTCTGCGGACTTGCTCTGGCTGGGACGGAGTTGACTCTTGTTAGTGGCAGCCGGCCTAGCACCGTGTTTGGCAGGGGTGGCTAAAGCGGTGTTGCTTACTGCAGCTGTGGTGTGGCTGTTGCTGCGAGTGCGGGCCTCCCGGAGCCGTGAGGTTGTCTCTTTTTCCTGCAGCGCTGAGGCTGGGGGTGTGCAAGAGGTTGGGAGGGTGGAGAGCAGGAGAGCGTCCGGGAAGTGGCCAAAGGGCCGTCCCCTGCTGTAGGCCAGCTGCGCCCACAGGCCTGGTGTTCCTTGCTGCTGGTGCTGCTGCTGCTGCCTTTGTGGTGCAGGTCAGGGTTTCTTGGCGCATGCATGATTTGGGGTGGGCTTGAGGGTGGGCGGGAGGGCAGCAGGCCAAAGGGCTCCCCTCCTGCTGTGCTGCTTGGGTGTCCCTGGCTGTGTGTCTGCCGGGGGCCGGGGAAGCAAGAGCAAGAGGGCCAAGCGGGCGGCAGGCAGCGCAGGCTGGTGAGCGGCAAGGAGGAAAGGCCAAGGGCTTTGGGCGTCTGGTGCCGGGCCAGGTGGGGCTGAGGCGAGGGCATCTTTTCTACTAATGTCTATTCGTGATCCATAAACCTCACTTACTGAATCATCTGCTCCCTGTAGCGTAATTAGCAAAGGGTTGCACTGCAGAGACTCACATCCCGGGAGAGATTGCCCTTTGGATAGGGTAAGTTTTCTTTTTCATTCTATAACCATTCATTGCTCACTGTCCATCCCCCAAACTCTGTGGTCCAGATAACACTGTACCAGGAGGGGCAATGAGAGACAGCAACAAAAACTATGCACTTATTTAAATCATCCTTAGACTCGGACCCCTTGGACACATGTTTGTTTTCATAACTCAATTCCCTTTAGCTCTGTACATCCCCACAGCTATGGATCTGGCAAGCGTCTACTCAAATTGTTAGGGAACCTTCAGTTTCAGTGACGTTCACGTTAAGTAACCCATTTGTAAATTCTACATAATACAGGATTAGTAATCCCCAAAAGTTTCATTTCATTTTCATCTCTGTATCTTCAGTTGAAGTGGGTCGTCAGTTGTCAGTACTTGCCACTCCTCACTGTCCTTTGGAGGTCTGATTGGCTCTTTAATCCACGTGTAATGAGTCCACCCTTTCTCAGCTGGTCGCACCACTGTCTCGGTGATCAGCAGAACTTGAAATGCGCCTTCCCAATCTGGCTGAAGCTTAGCGTCTTTCCAGGATTTGACCAGGACCTGCTGTCCAGGCTGAAACTTGTGAGCTGCAGACTCTAAAGGCAGAGTTTGTGCCAGAAGCCCTTGGTGCCTGAGAGAAGACAGAAAAGACAACCCGAGCATACAGTTTTTGAGAAACAAATCCTTAGTTTCAAACCGTGGGGGTCCATCCGTTATTTCGCTTTTGCTACCACTGCCCCCGTGGCAGTGCTAAGAGGGAAGGCTTCTCCCCACCTGGTAAGATGATCAAACACTAGTAAGTTTTTAATTCAGCCAACTGCAGGTAATTCTGTGAAATCAACTTGTATATTTTGGAAGGGTCATAAACTTGGCCTTCAACCTCCTGCAGGCTGCTTCCTAAGTGCCTTTTCATTTACTTTTTTACAAACCACACATCATTCACAAATTTGCTTGGCTATAGTATAAATTCCAGTACACCCATATTTTTATAACACTATGGCACCCATTACTTGTTTTCCTCATTAACTCTCTTGATGTAAAATTGCTAATACCTTCCTCATGGTTTGCTTATTTAACATTTCTCTACCCTCTGGGAGTACGCATTTCCCATTCTGTTCCCTGGCTTCCAACTCTTGGAGGACTTCTTTTTATCTTTCATTGAAAACTGGAATTTCTTGTGGGGCCAGGACCTCGGGCGTGAGATAAAACCTGAAGCAATAACTAAGTTAAGGCTGCTTCTCAGGCCATTTCATCTGCTAACCAACTTCCCCTGACACAAAAAGAGTTGCCCCTCTGATGTCCATTAACATGTACTACAGCCACTTCTATTGGTGACATCAGATTCCATAACACTTGTCCAACTAGTTCTTCATGAACCAATTCTTTACCTTTGCTATTAATTAGACCCCATTCTTCCCAAATTTTCCCAAAGGTGTGCACTTCTCCAAATGCGTATCTAGAACCATTACGGATGGTACCTTCTTTTCCTTCTAACATTTGCAGTGCCTGACTGACGGCTTGTGGCTGGCATGTTTGAGCTGACCAGTTATTAGGCAACCTTCCCGTTTCTCTTATTTCACCATTCACACCTTCAACGATGGCACACCCATTGTGTCTCTTCCCCTGAATTACCCTTGAAGACCCATCTATGAAGAGGTGCAGCCCATTGCCACCTCTCCATAGGAAAGCAGCAGGGTTTAATTTCCTGCTTTCTCCCACCAGAAGAGCAGTTGCTGCTGCAGCTTGCACACACTCTGGCCAACCTCGAGACACTGGGTCTAAGAGCTTAGATCAGTGTGCCACTGCTTGTCGCTTCCCCCCCAGCCCACTTGCTGCTGGAGCAGCGTGAGAGGCAGAACAGGCCTCCACTCTGTGCAAGCATTGCTCAACAATAACAAAAACATCTCTGTATTATCAACACTGTTTTAAGCATCAATCAAAAACATAGTCCCATACCAGGTACCACAAAGAAAATTAACTCCAGCCCAGCCAAAACCAACACAAACTTCCAGGTAATACAATATCTTTCAAATTTTCTCCTTGTCACCCCCCAGGCAGTATCTGTGTTTCCACACCCAGAGCCTGTAAAAGGTTTCTCTCTAATATAGAAGCTGGGGAATCTTCCCCTAATATATTCCTTCCCCATACGCTTTTAATTCTTATTATCACAAATAGGAATTTATTCATAATTGTCTCTCCTTCCTCCCTGCTACCCCATTTATTACAACTCCGTCTTCAGTTCTGGATCTTTTTAGGGTAGAATTTAGAAGGGACATGGGAGCTTCTGTTTCTGCTAAAAACTAGACCTCATTACCAATTACCACCATTACTTTACCAATTACATGCTCTTTTCCAATTTAAACGTTTCCCCACAAAAAACAAACAAACAAACAAAAAAAAAAAAAACACCAATAAAAAAAGCCACCACAACACCAAAAACATTTTCAGCCCCTCTGATTTTCCAAAGTGTATTGAGTTTTCTTCCTTTAGTCATTTCCAACAGTTGCCGCCCTAGGGGTAAATATCCCAGATTTCCACAATAATAGCATCCCATTTTCTCTCATTCTCTCACTTTTTTCACTGACTTTGGTCTAAATCTTCTGCGGTTTTGTTTTGTTTTGTTCTTTTCCCTTCCAGTCTTTCACTTGCAACCAATCAGTCTGCTTCAACTTTTCGCTTCAGTTCCCGACCATCATACACAAACACGACCACACTCAGATTTTTTGCAAATTCTTCCTGCCAACCTGGCACATGCTCTCGGAAATACTTCCGTAGATCCACAAACACACTTGCTACCAGTCCACAAAGCTTTCCAAAAATCTTCCCCAGTCGGTGCTCCCCTGGCTTCTGTCTACATTCCTGCACTTCAGTTCAGTTTACTCTTATCTCCTCAAAAGCTCAAAAGCTTTTATCAGATTTTTAACCACCGTTTGGCAATTATCTCCATTTGTTTGATTATTATCATCTCAATTAGAATCACCTTGGGGCCAGGTAGTCTCCCACTGCCTGTGGGGTTAGTTCCACATTCTTTTAAATGATGTTTCCGGAAAGACCAACTCTCTCAATAACAGGATAACATCGGCTCAGAATGGATTCTAGCCCCGCCCCCCCCCCAAAAAATTAGAAAATCATGATGCTCATCGATCCCCATCTTCCCTTCAGAGTTTGATTTCCTCACATAATCAAATCCCCAGAGTGCCAGGGGGTGCATCCGTGTAACACTGGAACACTGGAGGGCATTCACATGTACATCCCCCCCTTCGCACTTGCTCCCCTACACACACATACGCACGCACATCTGCTGCTGGCTGCACTGCAAAATAACTTTAGCAATCCCAGGGTAAAGCCCAGCAAAAGCAGTAAGGACAAGAAAGACAGTTGGGGAGGTAATCAAGAGGTGATACAGAGAGCAGAGACCAGCTCTGCAAGCACCTTAGTTAAATTACTCCCAACTGCAGCTAAAATTCTTTCTCTAGGTTTTTATACTCGTTTTCGACCATCCTCTTTATGGTGGTCATATGCCAAATCATCCTATACGTACCAGTAATTCATTTGTCCAGGACATCTGTTTTCTAGGTGTTTTTTAGTTACAGTTGGCCAGCCTCCTCAATATAAGGTCATTGCATGCTTTTCTTGAAAACCTTGCTGTACCATAAGTATTTTCCCAATTTTGCAATACCTCGGCCAAGGGCGTCCCCTTCTCTATGCCGAGTTTTATTTCCCATCACTAAGAAAATTCAGAGACACGCTTCCGTTGAGTCACGAGGTTCAGAGGGAGCCCCTTGCTTTCTAATCTCCTTCAGAGAGGAGTTTAGGTGCGGCTGGATCCCATCCTAGTCTCAGACTTGGTCAACGGTTTATGTCTAAAGGATATTTTCCCATTCTCAAGAGAGACTCGAACACTGCTTTTATGTGCACTTTACACTGATCAGGCCACACACTTTGCACTCAAAAACATACTGCAGGAAGGGAGGGACTCGCACCCACCCTGGTGTGGAGGAAGATTTAAACGCCCTGCAGTCTTTTTTACACACCAATTTAGATCTTTGCATAGCCAATTGTCATTGGATCCGTATTTTGGCCAGAATATCACTCTATTAAGGGCTATTTTGTCCAGACAAAACACAATACTTTATCATTTTCTATTTATCCTTCCTTTTTGTACACCACACGTTTCCCCGGTACCTTAACATCCTCCCTAAAGGACTGGACGGAGGAATGTCACCATTTTTCCTTTCTATTTCCCATTCTGAGTCTCGAGGCTTCTCCTTGCGCCTCGTCCCTCCTCTCAGAATGCCCCCGACCACCAAGGTAGTACTTAACAGTCTGTTTTCTTACCTTGGTCCACGCACAAAGTTGCCCGCTCGCTCGTATCGTGCTTCCCGCTTTTTCCTTTCTCCTTTCGCCTATGGTTTGCGGGGATCCGCCTTCGTCCCCACAGCCCTGCAGTTTCTGTCTGTCCGTCCGTCCTGGAATCCCCACCGACCATCCAGAAGGCCATTGAAATCAACGGGGCACGCCTTCCCGTCCATTGGCGACAGGGACCCCCGAGATGACGACGTCGAGTCTCGGACGAGCCCCCAGACTTGTAGGAAACCATCATCTTGCCAACAGAATAGGCTCAGGCAGGATCTCTCGGCAAAGCACGTTTTATTAAGGCTTTTGCGAAACGGGCCGTTCTACCTAAAAGTAGGCACACGCAATAGGGCAAAAAGCTTATACGCCCCCACAAATGCCAGCTGCAAATTCCCTGCCCTGTTCCCCAGGGGTTGGGTACTGCAGGCTTTCCGGACTGCCCGCCGCCTGCCTCAGTTTCCAGGACTCATTCATCTCATGCTAAGAAGGCCCTTCCCCTGCTGGATCTATTGCAAAGGTGGGTTCCTGGCTCTTGGGTTAGCCTTCCCTCTAGCCGCACTTGTTTTTGAAATGCAGGAATGAGTTTGCATTGCAGCATGAGTTGGAAGAGAGTTGGTTTGTGGGAAGGATTCCCAGTGTGATGTGTGTCAATCCTTCCCCCCTCGCTGGGTGAGGTGGCAGCTGAGTTGCAAAAGCAACATTCCTTCTCGAAGGGCTCCTTCCTTGCAGGGCTGAGGCAGAGGCGAGAGAGCGAGGCAGGTGCACGGGGGGGGCGCCGTGGGGGGGGCGGTTTGTCGGTGGGAAAAGCGGGGATCGAACCAGGGACCCATTTGACCAATCCGCGGGTCCGGCGCCCTGGCCGCTCCGCCAGCGCGATCCCACGGCCGTGGAACGCACGGCGCCCCCTATAGGCCGCAGAGCGGCCTGCGCGGCGGCTAAAGGCCGGGGGGGCGGTGGGCGGGGTGGGGATGGAAGTGGGTGCCCTGCGGACCAGCGTCCCGCGACCTGGCCGCTCCTCTACCGCCATCCCCACCGCCGGGGGACGCCACAGCTCCCCCTACAAACCTCCGCCCGCCCGCTAAGCTCGGCCCATGCCGGGGGGCACCCACCGACTCGCTGCCTCCCACCACCACGCTGCAACCCCACCTGCCCCCCGCCCAATCACACACCCCCCCACCCGCCCCTCGCCTGACAGAGCCCAAGACCTCCCGCTGCTGACAGCTACCTGCTCGCGGCCCTAGCGGCAGCGCACGCCGCTCTGCGGCCTATAGGGGGCGCCGTGCGTTCCACGGCCGTGGGATCGCGCTGGCGGAGCGGCCAGGGCGCCGGACCCGCGGATTGGTCAAATGGGTCCCTGGTTCGAT
The DNA here is from genome assembly GCF_036013475.1 of Columba livia. Classification (NCBI taxonomy): domain Eukaryota; kingdom Metazoa; phylum Chordata; class Aves; order Columbiformes; family Columbidae; genus Columba; species Columba livia. The sequence continues at coordinate 717,262 of NW_027043810.1, forward strand.
CCCCGCTTTTCCCACCGACAGACCCCCACCCCCCACGGCCCCCCCCCCGCGCACCTGCCTCGCTCTCTCGCCTCTGCCTCAGCCCTGCAAGGAGCTATTGAAGGACGAAGGTTGTTTTTACAACTGGTTTGGCACCTGAGCTCAGCGGGGGAAAGGATTGAGAGGTATCAGACTATGAATCACAGAATCACAGAATGTTAGGGATTGGAAGGGACCTCAGAAGATCGTCTAGTCCAATCCCCCCGCCAGAGCAGGAACACCTAGATGAGGTTACACAGGAATGTGTCCAGGTGGCTTTTGAATGTCTCCAGAGGAGGAGACTCCTCAGCCTCCCTGGGCAGCCCGTTCCAGTGCTCTGCCAGCCTCACTGAGAAGAAGTTTCTTCTCCTATTTAAGTGGAACCTCCTGTGTTGCAGTTTGTACCCATTGCCCCATGTCTTATCATTGGTTGTCAGTGAGAAGAGCCTGGCTCCATCCTCGTGACACTCACCCTTTACATATTTACAAACATTAATGAGGTCACCCCTCAGTCTCCTCTTCTCCAAACTAAAGAGACACAGCTCCCTCAGCCTTTCCTCAGTAGGGAGATGCTCCACTCCCTTAATCAACTTTGTCGCCCTGCGCTGGACTCTCTCCAGCAGTTCCCTGTCCTTCTTGAACTGAGGGGCCCAGAACTGGACACAATATTCCAGATGCGGTCTCACCAGGGTAGAGTAGAGGGGCAGGAGAACCTCTTTCAACCTACTAACTACCCCCCTTCTAATACACCCCAGGATGTCATTGGCCTTCTTGGCCACAAGGGCACAGTGCTGGCTCATGGTCATCGTGCCGTCCACCGGGACCCCCAGGTCCCTTTCACTGCTCTCTGACAGGTCATTCCCCGACTTATACTAGTACCTGGGGTTCTTCTTGCCCAGATGCAAGACTCTACACTTGCGCTTGTTATATTTCATTCATGTTTTCCCCGCCCAACTCTCCAGCCTGTCCAGCTCTCGCTGGATGGCAGCACAGCCTTCTGGCGTGTCAGCCACTCCTCCCAGCTTGGTGTCATCAGCAAACTTGCTGACAGTCACTCTATTCCCTCATCCAAGTCATTGATGAATATATTGAATAGTACTGGCCCCAGTACCGACCCTTGAGGGACTCCACAGGCCTCCAACTAGACTCTGCCCCGTTGATCACGACTCTCTGGCTTCTTTCCTTCAGCCAGTTCACAGTCCACATCGCTACCCGATCGTCCAGACCACACTTCCTCACTTTAGCTGGGAGGATGCTGTGGGAGACCGTGTCAAACGCTTCACTGAAATCAAGACAGACCACATCCACTGCTTTACCATCATCTGTCCACCCGGTTATGTCCTCATAAAAGTCTATGAGGTTGGTCAAGCACGACTTCCCTTTGGTGAAGCCACGTTGACTGCCCCTAATGACCCCCTTATCCCTGATATGCCTTGAGATGGCACCAAGGATAAGTCGTTCCATCAGTTTCCCAGGGATGGAGGTGAGGCTGACCGGTCCATAGTTACCCGGGTCCTCCTTCTTGCCCTTTTTGAAGACTGGAATGACATTTGCTTTCCTCCAGCCCTCAGGCACCCCTCCCGTTTCCCATGACTTAGCAAAGGTGACGGAGAGTGGCCTAGCAATGATCAGCCAGCTCCCTCAGCACCCGCGGGTGCATCCCACCTGGAGCCATGGATTTATGGATGTCCAGATTGCTTAATCGGTCCCTAACCCAGGCCCTCAGCCTTCCCTAGCCTGGAAGCACCAACACCCACGAAGGAGCGAGCTGTGGGCAATGTCCTGCTTTGCCTTCAGCGTCTCTCGCAATGTTAACTTGCAAATTTGTAGTGGATGAGGGTGTGGAACTGCAAGCTGGGGATAACAGTTTTCCAGTGAACGTGAAGGAGAAGGACGTTGAACTGCTGCCCATGCAAGCTGGTCTCAGAGGACACGTAGCAACTATTCACCTCACACCTGGCAATGCATTCGTTTTTTAAAAAAAAAAATAAGCCCAAAACCACTAAGGCAGGGCTATGTTTCTCACCTGCATAGATGTCATCCTTTCCTGACTGGAACCCTTGGCTTCTTTGTGAAGCCTTTGGTTTCATTACCGGGTAGCGGAGGTTTGTTATCAGTCCTTGATTTGGCTTGTTGTAAGTGTATATTGAATCCTTCAATATTCTGAAGATCCTCTCTGGAACACCTTCAGAAGTCTGCAGAGAAAGGAAAGAAACATTTGTCTGCAGCTGCTCTTCGCATGGAGTCCCCAAAAATGAAAGGAATGACAGGTTGCTTCTTCTTTCCCAAGGAGCTGTTTTGGAAGCAGACTGGGTGACAGAGTCTGGTACCAGCCTTTGGCCACCAGGGACACCTGCTTGGTGGTGTGCTCTAGGCCCTAAGTGTCACCTCCCTCACCCGCTTGATTTTTTTTTTTTTTTTTTTTTTAAAGGGAGAAGAGCAGTTTAAAATCTGGGCTCAGGGGTGTGTTGCAGAGGGATGGCGTTACCGACTTCCCCCTGGCGTCAGAGCGCAACGTTCTCTAGGTTATCTACTTTAGTCTTCTAGTGCACCACACTGGTGTGGATGTCAATGAATAAAGTCTGTGTTGAACTTGTATAAGGAAACACGGAAAAAAAGAATAAGCCAATAAACGCCATCATTATTTTAAAGAAAGATGAGAAGGTAATTTTGCTTATGTCTCCAATAGAAAAGAACCACTGAACAATGACCCCCCTTCCTTCTCTACTCAGTGGGCAGAGATGACAAGAGTTCCTCCTACTCCTTCCCTCTCCTTTCTCCCAAGGTAAACAGTGTCACATTCAGTGCCATGTAGATTAACTTGCATTTCTGAATTGAACCATAACTCCCCTTGGCACCACTCCAAGCAGAGAGACGAACTGAGCAGCTCAGACATGGATGTGTATGAGTATTCAAGGGTCCTGGCCTGACACCAACATCAGTGACATTGTCTTGATCTATCCTTTAATAGACTGAGATCTTTGTCGGTCAAAGTTCAGGCAGCTTACCAGAAAACCAACTACAGTCCTCATGTGTTAACAACATTTAGACTGTCAAAGGAAGAATGCTCAAATTTTAAATTCATCCTTCGTTTGCAGAGAACAGCTGCAGAAACTGAATGCCTAACACAAGCTAGCGCAACAACACAGAAACGTAGAGAAGGAAAGAGAACACCCAACCGCCTGTTCTACTGGTTATTTTCTCCAATACAGGAGAAACAACCACCAACTCTGGAGAACAAACAGGTCAGGGTTATTGGTCCCACAAAAACGAGCATAAGAAATACTAAGGCAATTCCCCAGAGTCCAGTAACTCTCTTGCCCTCAAGCCAGGGTCGTGCCACAAAAACAAAACTCTTACCAAAGATTTCATCTTAGCTTGAACAGGTAAGTTGTGATGACGGAGATTCGCCAGGAGTCCTAAACATGGTATCATTACCTCATCTTTTGTGGTTTGACTGAAAAGTCCAGGAAGTCAAACAAAGACTTTTAATTAAAGCATCCAGAAATTAGTTACCAGAATTTGGGGGTTGAGGGTGGGGTGCTTGGGGGACTCTATTTTGTTGCTGTGGCGGTGGGGAGGGGAGTGTGGTATTGTTTTGTTTTTTAACTAGACACCATTCTGCCAAGCCAAGCAAAATTCAGATTGCAATCCCCATAGTGTGGGCAGTTTTTAACTGAGCACATCTGGGGGAAAAAAAAAAAAAAAAGGTCTATCAGAGACCAGCACTATCAAAGGTCCTTTATTGCAGGTGCTTTTAAGAGTCACTAGATCTCTTACAAGGACCCTTGCACAAAAGTCATTTTAATGTAACATAAGTCTGTTCCTAATGACGAGCATGACTTTTCCCCTGGGTCTTCTCTTTGACAGCTCCCTGGGATATGCAGGTGGGCTAAGAGGCCAGTTAATATCCAGTCACTGAAAGTCCCACAACCACTGCATTTGACAGGCTGTAACAACATGGTTTGCTAAGAAAAACCTCTGTTTAGCTTGGAGTAAAAATGCCACAGGTCACTCTGGAGACCAGGTTAGTGCAATATGCTAATGGCCTTCAGAAAGTTTAGAAACTTAGCCAGGTGTTTCCCATGAGAAAAGGTAACTGAGTGCACACTTACACATGATGCATTAGAAATGAAATTAATTCATTGACGTTGGCACCAGCACAAAAGACCTGAACATTGTAAGTTACCCTCTGCAGCAACTGGATACTCTGAGGAAATTAAAAGCTGTTCACATGTGTCTTTCCTATAGCATCGCACTCAAGAATGTTACAAATTAGAAAGCTGAAAGGACAAATAAAAAGACATCACGACTGAATTCATTTTCAGACCCTGTGACGTTAACACGACAACTACACAAGCTGCTGTGAGCACACAGGGTCGTGTCCTGACACTCCGAGGTACTTATTAAAAGCCCAAACAGATGGATAAGGTTTTCTTTTGACAGAGGCATTACCTTTGTAGCCCATCCATTTCTCCCCTTTGCTTCATCAGCACGTTCTCCATTCTGTCAGCGAGAAAGGGGCTTTGTCCTGTTGAAAGATCCACAAGTTTTGCCAAAATGCAAAAAGCGCTTTGCAGCCTCTTCAGAAAGTATGTTTAGTGCAGGGGTGTCAAACTCATTTGTAGCAAATGCATTTTTAGGACTGTATAAATGTAGGAGTAGTCGCATTTCTAGAGTCCTAAAATTACGTTTGGCCCTTTGAAGGCAACCGCGAGGCTGATGTGCCCCCCAGTGAAAATGAGTTTGACACCCCCGGCTTAGAGGAAAACACGTTTGCTGTGAAGACAGTCGACAGATCTAATGGTAGTTAAGTCTTTCCTACAGCATCCTTTCAGCACGCAACGTAATTGAGTTAATATAATGCTAATATGCACAATTATGACAATAATCACAGCACAGGATAGCAGCTGAAACCAAACCTCATTATATAAGCATGTGACATAAGAAATTCAAGGTCTTAGTCCTGCATCTACTTGGTGACTACAAAACCTCTCCCACTGACTGGCAAGTCACCTGGATCTCTTAGTCTTCTCCTACTCCAAGTGCTTTGACAAATACACAAACTGGGACAAAAGTGTCCTTCACTGGATGCCTGACTCATTTTCCACAGATCAGGGGCAACACAACTGCTGGCAAATTCATTTTCCGTTTTCCCTCTCAGAAAAGAGATGTCACGACACGTAGCCAGCAAGTACTTGCTGAAATCTCAGAGCCACATATGAGGAAACCTGTGCATATTTTAAAAAAAAAAAAAAAAAAAGGAGGTCTTCCCCACCTTTACTGGTCAATGCACAGAAAGGACACGTGAACATTGGTGAAGATGGGCTGTGAGATGGGCTGTGAGATATTATGTGTAAGGTAATAATGTGTAGTAAGCTCTGCACTTGACTCCTATAACTCAGCTCGCACTGGCACAGCCCCTTGCACTCACTGGCACTGAGCAGAGGGCAGCAGGCACACGTGCCCTGCAGACCTTCGATGAGAACTGGCAGCCACAGCTCTCGTTTCACTCCTTCACAACTGCCTGTCAAAGAATTGATTAGACAAAACCGACTCCAGGCTTGTCTCATGAACAGTAGGAGAAAGAACTAAATACCTCAGCTGGAAAATAATTCTGGAAAATAAGCTCTCCAGCAGCCAAATCATTTCAAAAACAGAGGCTTTTGGTTTTGGTTTTGGTTTATTTTTGCTTGGTTTGTTGGTTGGATTTGTTTGTCTGGTTTTGTTAGGTTTGGGGTTTTTTGTTTTGTTTCAATTGGAGCAGGTGAGAAGCTCAAGCTCGATTAAAGAGAGAGTACAAAGAACTCTCTGCAGCCTTAAAATCCTGTCATACTGGCCTCGTATGGCAAACAACATACACAGCTAAGACCGACACACTATTTCAGAAGAGTTATTACATGCATGCCGCATAACAGATACCATATAAGAGTAGACAAATAGAGTTAAACATTAGTTCCTATTACCTGTAATATGAATGGGTCACTGAGATGAGCAGAGCCTCGATGAACCACTCCTGCCAGCACGTGGTCACATTGTAGGTATCCTGAAGAGCTTCTCTAGTCTCGCTCTCTAAGACTGGAATTTAAGAATTATTAACAAAAAACCCCTGTCAAACAGCAAAAGCAGCTGTTGCATTAGCTACCAATCTGAGCAGAAGCCCAAGTCATTGACCAGTTTTTCACATCTGTTTCACAAACAACTACAAATAAATCACAGCTCCTACGCACTTGAAGAATCTGGACCTGTCTTGTCATCGCTTTCCCAGAGCAAAGAGCATAGCCCCCTCCCCTCTTCCCCCCTTCCTACCCCTCTGCACACCACCTCCAGCCCCGCTACAACCCCACCTGTCCCCCACCCAAACACATCCCCCCCCACGCCCACCCCACCCCTCGCCTGACAGAGCCCAAGACCTTCCGCTGCTGACAGCTACCTGCTCGGGGCCTGGGAGCAAGCGTCACCCAAATGGAACAACCGGCCCAGGCCCACCCACGGGAGACTCTGGGGCGCAAACCAGATGCAAACTCTTCCGTCCTTCCTTCCTTCCTTCCTGCCTTGGCCCTAAGTGTCACCTCCCTCACCCACTTGTTGGGTTTTATTCCGAAAAAAAAAAGAGTGGTTTAAAATCTGGGCTCGGGTGTGTTGAAGAGGGACAGCGTTAGCGACTTTCCCCTGGGGACAGAGTGCAAGGTTAGTGGCAACCTGTTTGGTTCTCACTTCAAAGCTTCTCTTTCGACGCCTAGGTGAGAAGCAGAAGCCAAAGGTTCTGCCAAGGATGGGCACTGTCGAGCAAAAGACATCTGCAGAGGCAAGCCCGGAGGACGGCGCTCCTAAGCAGAGGAAGGGCCTTGTCGCAAGCTGCGTTTGAACGTGCCCGTTGGTGCTGCTGGACTGGATTCCTTCCAGGGCACAGTCCCCCAGGGATCCGTACAGAGACTTGGCCACACTGGTCACTTGAGGAGGGTGACAGACGGTAAGCGCACAAATCATCTGGAGTCACAGCCAGGGTCCTGCTAGTGGTGAGGACAAGTGAACAGGGCTTGATTCTCTTGGTTTTTCGGCATCCTGCATCTTGCCTTCTGCCCGGGGTGGGCTAGGTGCCACTGCCTCTGCGGACTTGCTCTGGCTGGGACGGAGTTGACTCTTGTTAGTGGCAGCCGGCCTAGCACCGTGTTTGGCAGGGGTGGCTAAAGCGGTGTTGCTTACTGCAGCTGTGGTGTGGCTGTTGCTGCGAGTGCGGGCCTCCCGGAGCCGTGAGGTTGTCTCTTTTTCCTGCAGCGCTGAGGCTGGGGGTGTGCAAGAGGTTGGGAGGGTGGAGAGCAGGAGAGCGTCCGGGAAGTGGCCAAAGGGCCGTCCCCTGCTGTAGGCCAGCTGCGCCCACAGGCCTGGTGTTCCTTGCTGCTGCTGCTGCTGCCTTTGTGGTGCAGGTCAGGGTTTCTGGGCGCATGCATGATTTGGGGTGGGCTTGAGGGTGGGCGGGAGGGCAGCAGGCCAAAGGGCTCCCCTCCTGCTGTGCTGCCTGGGTGTCCCTGGCTGTGTGTCTGCCGGGGGCCGGGGAAGCAAGAGCAAGAGGGCCAAGCGGGCGGCAGGCAGCGCAGGCTGGTGAGCGGCAAGGAGGAAAGGCCAAGGGCTTTGGGCGTCTGGTGCCGGGCCAGGTGGGGCTGAGGCGAGGGCATCTTTTCTACTAATGTCTATTCGTGATCCATAAACCTCACTTACTGAATCATCTGCTCCCTGTAGCGTAATTAGCAAAGGGTTGCACTGCAGAGACTCACATCCCGGGAGAGATTGCCCTTTGGATAGGGTAAGTTTTCTTTTTCATTCTATAACCATTCATTGCTCACTGTCCATCCCCCAAACTCTGTGGTCCAGATAACACTGTATCAGGAGGGGCAATGAGAGACAGCAACAAAAACTATGCACTTATTTAAATCATCCTTAGACTCGGTCCCCTTGGACACATGTTTGTTTTCATAACTCAATTCCCTTTAGCTCTGTACATCCCCACACCTATGGATCTGGCAAGCGTCTACTCAAATTGTTAGGGAACCTTCAGTTTCAGTGACGTTCACGTTAAGTAACCCATTTGTAAATTCTACATAATACAGGATTAGTAATCCCCAAAAGTTTCATTTCATTTTCATCTCTGTATCTTTAGTTGAAGTGGGTCGTCAGTTGTCAGTACTTGCCACTCCTCACTGTCCTTTGGAGGTCTGATTGGCTCTTTAATCCACGTGTAATGAGTCCACCCTTTCTCAGCTGGTCGCACCACTGTCTCGGTGATCAGCAGAACTTGAAATGCGCCTTCCCAATCTGGCTGAAGCTTAGCGTCTTTCCAGGATTTGACCAGGACCTGCTGTCCAGGCTGAAACTTGTGAGCTGCAGACTCTAAAGGCAGAGTTTGTGCCAGAAGCCCTTGGTGCCTGAGAGAAGACAGAAAAGACAACCCGAGCATACAGTTTTTGAGAAACAAATCCTTAGTTTCAAACCGTGGGGGTCCATCCGTTATTTCGCTTTTGCTACCACTGCCCCCGTGGCAGTGCTAAGAGGGAAGGCTTCTCCCCACCTGGTAAGATGATCAAACACTAGTAAGTTTTTAATTCAGCCAACTGCAGGTAATTCTGTGAAATCAACTTGTATATTTTGGAAGGGTCATAAACTTGGCCTTCAACCTCCTGCAGGCTGCTTCCTAAGTGCCTTTTCATTTACTTTTTTACAAACCACACATCATTCACAAATTTGCTTGGCTATAGTATAAATTCCAGTACACCCATATTTTTATAACACTATGGCACCCATTACTTGTTTTCCTCATTAACTCTCTTGATGTAAAATTGCTAATACCTTCCTCATGGTTTGCTTATTTAACATTTCTCTACCCTCTGGGAGTACGCATTTCCCATTCTGTTCCCTGGCTTCCAACTCTTGGAGGACTTCTTTTTATCTTTCATTGAAAACTGGAATTTCTTGTGGGGCCAGGACCTCGGGCGTGAGATAAAACCTGAAGCAATAACTAAGTTAAGGCTGCTTCTCAGGCCATTTCATCTGCTAACCAACTTCCCCTGACACAAAAAGAGTTGCCCCTCTGATGTCCATTAACATGTACTACAGCCACTTCTATTGGTGACATCAGATTCCATAACACTTGTCCAACTAGTTCTTCATGAACCAATTCTTTACCTTTGCTATTAACTAGACCCCATTCTTCCCAAATTTTCCCAAAGGTGTGCACTTCTCCAAATGCGTATCTAGAACCATTACGGATGGTACCTTCTTTTCCTTCTAACATTTGCAGTGCCTGACTGACGGCTTGTGGCTGGCATGTTTGAGCTGACCAGTTATTAGGCAACCTTCCCGTTTCTCTTATTTCACCATTCACACCTTCAACGATGGCACACCCATTGTGTCTCTTCCCCTGAATTACCCTTGAAGACCCATCTATGAAGAGGTGCAGCCCATTGCCACCTCTCCATAGGAAAGCAGCAGGGTTTAATTTCCTGCTTTCTCCCACCAGAAGAGCAGTTGCTGCTGCAGCTTGCACACACTCTGGCCAACCTCGAGACACTGGGTCTAAGAGCTTAGATCAGTGTGCCACTGCTTGTCGCTTCCCCCCCAGCCCACTTGCTGCTGGAGCAGCGTGAGAGGCAGAACAGGCCTCCACTCTGTGCAAGCATTGCTCAACAATAACAAAAACATCTCTGTATTATCAACACTGTTTTAAGCATCAATCAAAAACATAGTCCCATACCAGGTACCACAAAGAAAATTAACTCCAGCCCAGCCAAAACCAACACAAACTTCCAGGTAATACAATATCTTTCAAATTTTCTCCTTGTCACCCCCCAGGCAGTAACTGTGTTTCCACACCCAGAGCCTGTAAAAGGTTTCTCTCTAATATAGAAGCTGGGGAATCTTCCCCTAATATATTCCTTCCCCATACGCTTTTAATTCTTATTATCACAAATAGGAATTTATTCATAATTGTCTCTCCTTCCTCCCTGCTACCCCATTTATTACAACTCCGTCTTCAGTTCTGGATCTTTTTAGGGGAGAATTTAGAAGGGACATGGGAGCTTCTGTTTCTGCTAAAAACTAGACCTCATTACCAATTACCACCATTACTTTACCAATTACATGCTCTTTTCCAATTTAAACGTTTCCCCACAAAAAACAAACAAACAAACAAACAAAAAAAAAAAAACACCAATAAAAAAAGCCACCACAACACCAAAAACATTTTCAGCCCCTCTGATTTTCCAAAGTGTATTGAGTTTTCTTCCTTTAGTCATTTCCAACAGTTGCCGCCCTAGGGGTAAATATCCCAGATTTCCACAATAATAGCATCCCATTTTCTCTCATTCTCTCACTTTTTTCACTGACTTTGGTCTAAATCTTCTGCGGTTTTGTTTTGTTCTTTTCCCTTCCAGTCTTTCACTTGCAACCAATCAGTCTGCTTCAACTTTTCGCTTCAGTTCCCGACCATCATACACAAACACGACCACACTCAGATTTTTTGCAAATTCTTCCTGCCAACCTGGCACATGCTCTCGGAAATACTTCCGTAGATCCACAAACACACTTGCTACCAGTCCACAAAGCTTTCCAAAAGTCTTCCCCAGTCGGTGCTCCCCTGGCTTCTGTCTACATTCCTGCACTTCAGTTCAGTTTACTCTTATCTCCTCAAAAGCTCAAAAGCTTTTATCAGATTTTTAACCACCGTTTGGCAATTATCTCCATTTGTTTGATTATTATCATCTCAATTAGAATCACCTTGGGGCCAGGTAGTCTCCCACTGCCTGTGGGGTTAGTTCCACATTCTTTTAAATGATGTTTCCGGAAAGACCAACTCTCTCAATAACAGGATAACATCGGCTCAGAATGGATTCTAGCCGCTCCCCCCCTCCCCCTCCCCCAAAAAAAAAATTAGAAAATCATGATGCTCATCGATCCCCATCTTCCCTTCAGAGTTTGATTTCCTCACATAATCAAATCCCCAGAGTGCCAGGGGGTGCATCCGTGTAACACTGGAACACTGGAGGGCATTCACATGTACATCCCCCCCTTCGCACTTGCTCCCCTACACACACATACGCACGCACATCTGCTGCTGGCTGCACTGCAAAATAACTTTAGCAATCCCAGGGTAAAGCCCAGCAAAAGCAGTAAGGACAAGAAAGACAGTTGGGGAGGTAATCAAGAGGTGATACAGAGAGCAGAGACCAGCTCTGCAAGCACCTTAGTTAAATTACTCCCAACTGCAGCTAAAATTCTTTCCCTAGGTTTTTATACTCGTTTTCGACCATCCTCTTTATGGTGGTCATATGCCAAATCATCCTATACGTACCAGTAATTCATTTGTCCAGGACATCTGTTTTCTAGGTGTTTTTTAGTTACAGTTTGCCAGTCTCCTCGATATAAGGTCATTGCATGCTTTTCTTGAAAACCTTGCTGTACCATAAGTATTTTCCCAATTTTGCAATACCTCGGCCAAGGGTGTCCCCTTCTCTATGCCGAGTTTTATTTCCCATCACTAAAAAAATTCAGAGACACGCTTCCGTTGAGTCACGAGGTTCAGAGGGAGCCCCTTGCTTTCTAATCTCCTTCAGAGAGGAGTTTAGGTGCGGCTGGATCCCATCCTAGTCTCAGACTTGGTCAACGGCTTATGTCTAAAGGATATTTTCCCATTCTCAAGAGAGACTCGAACACTGCTTTTATGTGCACTTTACACTGATCAGGCCACACACTTTGCACTCAAAAACATACTGCAGGAAGGGAGGGACTCGCACCCACCCTGGTGTGGAGGAAGATTTAAAGGCCCTACAGTTTTTTTTACATACCAATTTAGATCTTTGCATAGCAAATTGTCATTGGATCCGTATTTTGGCCAGAATATCACTCTATTAAGGGCTATTTTGTCCAGACAAAACACAATACTTTATCATTTTCTATTTATCCTTCCTTTTTGTACACCACACGTTTCCCCGGTACCTTAACATCCTCCCTAAAGGACTGGACGGAGGAATGTCACCATTTTTCCTTTCTATTTCCCATTCTGAGTCTCGAGGCTTCTCCTTGCGCCTCGTCCCTCCTCTCAGAATGCCCCCGACCACCAAGGTAGTACTTAACAGTCTGTTTTCTTACCTTGGTCCACGCACAAAGTTGCCCGCTCGCTCGTATCGTGCTTCCCGCTTTTTCCTTTCTCCTTTCGCCTATGGTTTGCGGGGATCCGCCTTCGTCCCCACAGCCCTGCAGTTTCTGTCTGTCCGTCCGTCCTGGAATCCCCACCGACCATCCAGAAGGCCATTGAAATCAACGGGGCACGCCTTCCCGTCCATTGGCGACAGGGACCCCCGAGATGACGACGTCGAGTCTCGGACGAGCCCCCAGACTTGTAGGAAACCATCATCTTGCCAACAGAATAGGCTCAGGCAGGATCTCTCGGCAAAGCACGTTTTATTAAGGCTTTTGCGAAACGGGCCGTTCTACCTAAAAGTAGGCACACGCAATAGGGCAAAAAGCTTATACGCCCCCACAAATGCCAGCTGCAAATTCCCTGCCCTGTTCCCCAGGGGTTGGGTACTGCAGGCTTTCCGGACTGCCCGCCGCCTGCCTCAGTTTCCAGGACTCATTCATCTCATGCTAAGAAGGCCCTTCCCCTGCTGGATCTATTGCAAAGGTGGGTTCCTGGCTCTTGGGTTAGCCTTCCCTCTAGCTGCACTTGTTTTTGAAATGCAGGAATGAGTTTGCATTGCAGCATGAGTTGGAAGAGAGTTGGTTTGTGGGAAGGATTCCCAGTGTGATGTGTGTCAATCCTTCCCCCCTCGCTGGGTGAGGTGGCAGCTGAGTTGCAAAAGCAACATTCCTTCTTGAAGGGCTCCTTCCTTGCAGGGCTGAGGCAGAGGCGAGAGAGCGAGGCAGGTGCACGGGGGGGGCGCCGTGGGGGGCGCCGTGGGGGGGGCGGTTTGTCGGTGGGAAAAGCGGGGATCGAACCAGGGACCCATTTGACCAATCCGCGGGTCCGGCGCCCTGGCCGCTCCGCCAGCGCGATCCCACGGCCGTGGAACGCACGGCGCCCCCTATAGGCCGCAGAGCGGCCTGCGCGGCGGCTAAAGGCCGGGGGGGCGGTGGGCGGGGTGGGGATGGAAGTGGGTGCCCTGCGGACCAGCGTCCCGCGACCTGGCCGCTCCTCTACCGCCATCCCCACCGCCGGGGGACGCCACAGCTCCCCCTACAAACCTCCGCCCGCCCGCTAAGCTCGGCCCATGCCGGGGGGCACCCACCGACTCGCTGCCTCCCACCACCACGCTGCAACCCCACCTGCCCCCCGCCCAATCACACACCCCCCCACCCGCCCCTCGCCTGACAGAGCCCAAGACCTCCCGCTGCTGACAGCTACCTGCTCGCGGCCCTAGCGGCAGCGCACGCCGCTCTGCGGCCTATAGGGGGCGCCGTGCGTTCCACGGCCGTGGGATCGCGCTGGCGGAGCGGCCAGGGCGCCGGACCCGCGGATTGGTCAAATGGGTCCCTGGTTCGATCCCCGCTTTTCCCACCGACAGACCCCCACCCCCCACGGCCCCCCCCCCCGCGCACCTGCCTCGCTCTCTCGCCTCTCCCTCAGCCCTGCAAGGAGCTATTGAAGGACGAAGGTTGTTTTTACAACTGGTTTGGCACCTGAGCTCAGCGGGGGAAAGGATTGAGAGGTATCAGACTATGAATCACAGAATCACAGAATGTTAGGGATTGGAAGGGACCTCAGAAGATCGTCTAGTCCAATCCCCCCGCCAGAGCAGGAACACCTAGATGAGGTTACACAGGAATGTGTCCAGGTGGCTTTTGAATGTCTCCAGAGGAGGAGACTCCTCAGCCTCCCTGGGCAGCCCGTTCCAGTGCTCTGCCAGCCTCACTGAGAAGAAGTTTCTTCTCCTATTTAAGTGGAACCTCCTGTGTTGCAGTTTGTACCCATTGCCCCATGTCTTATCATTGGTTGTCAGTGAGAAGAGCCTGGCTCCATCCTCGTGACACTCACCCTTTACATATTTACAAACATTAATGAGGTCACCCCTCAGTCTCCTCTTCTCCAAACTAAAGAGACCCAGCTCCCTCAGCCTTTCCTCAGTAGGGAGATGCTCCACTCCCTTAATCAACTTTGTCGCCCTGCGCTGGACTCTCTCCAGCAGTTCCCTGTCCTTCTTGAACTGAGGGGCCCAGAACTGGACACAATATTCCAGATGCGGTCTCACCAGGGTAGAGTAGAGGGGCAGGAGAACCTCTTTCAACCTACTAACTACCCCCCTTCTAATACACCCCAGGATGTCATTGGCCTTCTTGGCCACAAGGGCACAGTGCTGGCTCATGGTCATCGTGCCGTCCACCGGGACCCCCAGGTCCCTTTCACTGCTCTCTGACAGGTCATTCCCCGACTTATACTAGTACCTGGGGTTCTTCTTGCCCAGATGCAAGACTCTACACTTGCGCTTGTTATAGTTCATTCATGTTTTCCCCGCCCAACTCTCCAGCCTGTCCAGCTCTCGCTGGATGGCAGCACAGCCTTCTGGCGTGTCAGCCACTCCTCCCAGCTTGGTGTCATCAGCAAACTTGCTGACAGTCACTCTATTCCCTCATCCAAGTCATTGATGAATATATTGAATAGTACTGGCCCCAGTACCGACCCTTGAGGGACTCCACAGGCCTCCAACTAGACTCTGCCCCGTCGATCACGACTCTCTGGCTTCTTTCCTTCAGCCAGTTCACAGTCCACATCGCTACCCGATCGTCCAGACCACACTTCCTCACTTTAGCTGGGAGGATGCTGTGGGAGACCGTGTCAAACGCTTCACTGAAATCAAGACAGACCACATCCACTGCTTTACCATCATCTGTCCACCCGGTTATGTCCTCATAAAAGTCTATGAGGTTGGTCAAGCACGACTTCCCTTTGGTGAAGCCACGTTGACTGCCCCTAATGACCCCCTTATCCCTGATATGCCTTGAGATGGCACCAAGGATAAGTCGTTCCATCAGTTTCCCAGGGATGGAGGTGACGCTGACCGGTCCATAGTTACCCGGGTCCTCCTTCTTGCCCTTTTTGAAGACTGGAATGACATTTGCTTTCCTCCAGCCCTCAGGCACCCCTCCCGTTTCCCATGACTTAGCAAAGGTGACGGAGAGTGGCCTAGCAATGATCAGCCAGCTCCCTCAGCACCCGCGGGTGCATCCCACCTGGAGCCATGGATTTATGGATGTCCAGATTGCTTAATCGGTCCCTAACCCAGGCCCTCAGCCTTCCCTAGCCTGGAAGCACCAACACCCACGAAGGAGCGAGCTGTGGGCAATGTCCTGCTTTGCCTTCAGCGTCTCTCGCAATGTTAACTTGCAAATTTGTAGTGGATGAGGGTGTGGAACTGCAAGCTGGGGATAACAGTTTTCCAGTGAACGTGAAGGAGAAGGACGTTGAACTGCTGCCCATGCAAGCTGGTCTCAGAGGACACGTAGCAACTATTCACCTCACACCTGGCAATGCATTCGTTTTAAAAAAAAAAAAAAAAATAAGCCCAAAACCACTAAGGCAGGGCTATGTTTCTCACCTGCATAGATGTCATCCTTTCCTGACTGGAACCCTTGGCTTCTTTGTGAAGCCTTTGGTTTCATTACCGGGTAGCGGAGGTTTGTTATCAGTCCTTGATTTGGCTTGTCGTAAGTGTATATTGAATCCTTCAATATTCTGAAGATCCTCTCTGGAACACCTTCAGAAGTCTGCAGAGAAAGGAAAGAAACATTTGTCTGCAGCTGCTCTTCGCATGGAGTCCCCAAAAATGAAAGGAATGACAGGTTGCTTCTTCTTTCCCAAGGAGCTGTTTTGGAAGCAGACTGGGTGACAGAGTCTGGTACCAGCCTTTGGCCACCAGGGACACCTGCTTGGTGGTGTGCTCTAGGCCCTAAGTGTCACCTCCCTCACCCGCTTGATTTTTTTTTTTTTTTTTTTTTTTTTTTTAAAGGGAGAAGAGCAGTTTAAAATCTGGGCTCAGGGGTGTGTTGCAGAGGGATGGCGTTACCGACTTCCCCCTGGCGTCAGAGCGCAACGTTCTCTAGGTTATCTACTTTAGTCTTCTAGTGCACCACACTGGTGTGGATGTCAATGAATAAAGTCTGTGTTGAACTTGTATAAGGAAACACGGAAAAAAAGAATAAGCCAATAAACGCCATCATTATTTTAAAGAAAGATGAGAAGGTAATTTTGCTTATGTCTCCAATAGAAAAGAACCACTGAACAATGACCCCCCTTCCTTCTCTCCTCAGTGGGCAGAGATGACAAGAGTTCCTCCTACTCCTTCCCTCTCCTTTCTCCCAAGGTAAACAGTGTCACATTCAGTGCCATGTAGATTAACTTGCATTTCTGAATTGAACCATAACTCCCCTTGGCACCACTCCAAGCAGAGAGACGAACTGAGCAGCTCAGACATGGATGTGTATGAGTATTCAAGGGTCCTGGCCTGACACCAACATCAGTGACATTGTCTTGATCTATCCTTTAATAGACTGAGATCTTTGTCGGTCAAAGTTCAGGCAGCTTACCAGAAAACCAACTACAGTCCTCATGTGTTAACAACATTTAGACTGTCAAAGGAAGAATGCTCAAATTTTAAATTCATCCTTCGTTTGCAGAGAACAGCTGCAGAAACTGAATGCCTAACACAAGCTAGCGCAACAACACAGAAACGTAGAGAAGGAAAGAGAACACCCAACCGCCTGTTCTACTGGTTATTTTCTCCAATACAGGAGAAACAACCACCAACTCTGGAGAACAAACAGGTCAGGGTTATTGGTCCCACAAAAACGAGCATAAGAAATACTAAGGCAATTCCCCAGAGTCCAGTAACTCTCTTGCCCTCAAGCCAGGGTCGTGCCACAAAAACAAAACTCTTACCAAAGATTTCATCTTAGCTTGAACAGGTAAGTTGTGATGACGGAGATTCGCCAGGAGTCCTAAACATGGTATCATTACCTCATCTTCTGTGGTTTGACTGAAAAGTCCAGGAAGTCAAACAAAGACTTTTAATTAAAGCATCCAGAAATTAGTTACCAGAATTTGGGGGTTGAGGGTGGGGTGCTTGGGGGACTCTATTTTGTTGCCGTGGCGGTGGGGAGGGGAGTGTGGTATTGTTTTGTTTTTTAACTAGACACCATTCTGCCAAGCCAAGCAAAATTCAGATTGCAATCCCCATAGTGTGGGCAGTTTTTAACTGAGCACATCTGGGAAAAAAAAAAAAAAAAAAAGGTCTATCAGAGACCAGCACTATCAAAGGTCCTTTATTGCAGGTGCTTTTAAGAGTCACTAGATCTCTTACAAGGACCCTTGCACAAAAGTCATTTTAATGTAACATAAGTCTGTTCCTAATGACGAGCATGACTTTTCCCCTGGGTCTTCTCTTTGACAGCTCCCTGGGATATGCAGGTGGGCTAAGAGGCCAGTTAATATCCAGTCACTGAAAGTCCCACAACCACTGCATTTGACAGGCTGTAACAACATGGTTTGCTAAGAAAAACCTCTGTTTAGCTTGGAGTAAAAATGCCACAGGTCACTCTGGAGACCAGGTTAGTGCAATATGCTAATGGCCTTCAGAAAGTTTAGAAACTTAGCCAGGTGTTTCCCATGAGAGAAGGTAACTGAGTGCACACTTACACATGATGCATTAGAAATGAAATTAATTCATTGACGTTGGCACCAGCACAAAAGACCTGAACATTGTAAGTTACCCTCTGCAGCAACTGGATACTCTGAGGAAATTAAAAGCTGTTCACATGTGTCTTTCCTATAGCATCGCACTCAAGAATGTTACAAATTAGAAAGCTGAAAGGACAAATAAAAAGACATCACGACTGAATTCATTTTCAGACCCTGTGACGTTAACACGACAACTACACAAGCTGCTGTGAGCACACAGGGTCGTGTCCTGACACTCCGAGGTACTTATTAAAAGCCCAAACAGATGGATAAGGTTTTCTTTTGACAGAGGCATTACCTTTGTAGCCCATCCATTTCTCCCC
The DNA here is from genome assembly GCF_036013475.1 of Columba livia. NCBI lineage: Eukaryota > Metazoa > Chordata > Aves > Columbiformes > Columbidae > Columba > Columba livia. The sequence continues at coordinate 735,325 of NW_027043810.1, forward strand.
TTTGCTTCATCAGCACGTTCTCCATTCTGTCAGCGAGAAAGGGGCTTTGTCCTGTTGAAAGATCCACAAGTTTTGCCAAAATGCAAAAAGCGCTTTGCAGCCTCTTCAGAAAGTATGTTTAGTGCAGGGGTGTCAAACTCATTTGTAGCAAATGCAATTTTAGGACTGTATAAATGTAGGAGTAGTCGCATTTCTAGAGTCCTAAAATTACGTTTGGCCCTTTGAAGGCAACCGCGAGGCTGATGTGCCCCCCAGTGAAAATGAGTTTGACACCCCCGGCTTAGAGGAAAACACGTTTGCTGTGAAGACAGTCGACAGATCTAATGGTAGTTAAGTCTTTCCTACAGCATCCTTTCAGCACGCAACGTAATTGAGTTAATATAATGCTAATATGCACAATTATGACAATAATCACAGCACAGGATAGCAGCTGAAACCAAACCTCATTATATAAGCATGTGACATAAGAAATTCAAGGTCTTAGTCCTGCATCTACTTGGTGACTACAAAACCTCTCCCACTGACTGGCAAGTCACCTGGATCTCTTAGTCTTCTCCTACTCCAAGTGCTTTGACAAATACACAAACTGGGACAAAAGTGTCCTTCACTGGATGCCTGACTCATTTTCCACAGATCAGGGGCAACACAACTGCTGGCAAATTCATTTTCCGTTTTCCCTCTCAGAAAAGAGATGTCACGACACGTAGCCAGCAAGTACTTGCTGAAATCTCAGAGCCACATATGAGGAAACCTGTGCATATTTAAAAAAAAAAAAAAAAAGAGGAGGTCTTCCCCACCTTTACTGGTCAATGCACAGAAAGGACACGTGAACATTGGTGAAGATGGGCTGTGAGATGGGCTGTGAGATATTATGTGTAAGGTAATAATGTGTAATAAGCTCTGCACTTGACTCCTATAACTCAGCTCGCACTGGCACTGAGCAGAGGGCAGCAGGCACACGTGCCCTGCAGACCTTCGATGAGAACTGGCAGCCACAGCTCTCGTTTCACTCCTTCACAACTGCCTGTCAAAGAATTGATTAGACAAAACCGACTCCAGGCTTGTCTCATGAACAGTAGGAGAAAGAACTAAATACCTCAGCTGGAAAATAATTCTGGAAAATAAGCTCTCCAGCAGCCAAATCATTTCAAAAACAGAGGCTTTTGGTTTTGGTTTTGGTTTATTTTTGCTTGGTTTGTTGGTTGGATTTGTTTGTCTGGTTTTGTTAGGTTTGGGGTTTTTTGTTTTGTTTCAATTGGAGCAGGTGAGAAGCTCAAGCTCGATTAAAGAGAGAGTACAAAGAACTCTCTGCAGCCTTAAAATCCTGTCATACTGGCCTCGTATGGCAAACAACATACACAGCTAAGACCGACACACTATTTCAGAAGAGTTATTACATGCATGCCGCATAACAGATACCATATAAGAGTAGACAAATAGAGTTAAACATTAGTTCCTGTTACCTGTAATATGAATGGGTCACTGAGATGAGCAGAGCCTCGATGAACCACTCCTGCCAGCACGTGGTCACATTGTAGGTATCCTGAAGAGCTTCTCTAGTCTCGCTCTCTAAGACTGGAATTTAAGAATTATTAACAAAAAACCCCTGTCAAACAGCAAAAGCAGCTGTTGCATTAGCTACCTGAGCTATCTGAGCAGAAGCCCAAGTCATTGACCAGTTTTTCACATCTGTTTCACAAACAACTACAAATAAATCACAGCTCCTACGCACTTGAAGAATCTGGACCTGTCTTGTCATCGCTTTCCCAGAGCAAAGAGCATAGCCCCCTCCCCTCTTCCCCCCTTCCTACCCCTCTGCACACCACCTCCAGCCCCGCTACAACCCCACCTGTCCCCCACCCAAACACATCCCCCCCCACGCCCACCCCACCCCTCGCCTGACAGAGCCCAAGACCTCCCGCTGCTGACAGCTACCTGCTCGGGGCCTGGGAGCAAGCGTCACCCAAATGGAACAACCGGCCCAGGCCCACCCACGGGAGACTCTGGGGCGCAAACCAGATGCAAACTCTTCCGTCCTTCCTTCCTTCCTTCCTGCCTTGGCCCTAAGTGTCACCTCCCTCACCCACTTGTTGGGTTTTATTCCGAAAAAAAAAAGAGTGGTTTAAAATCTGGGCTCGGGTGTGTTGAAGAGGGACAGCGTTAGCGACTTTCCCCTGGGGACAGAGTGCAAGGTTAGTGGCAACCTGTTTGGTTCTCACTTCAAAGCTTCTCTTTCGACGCCTAGGTGAGAAGCAGAAGCCAAAGGTTCTGCCAAGGATGGGCACTGTCGAGCAAAAGACATCTGCAGAGGCAAGCCCGGAGGACGGCGCTCCTAAGCAGAGGAAGGGCCTTGTCGCAAGCTGCGTTTGAACGTGCCGGTTGGTGCTGCTGGACTGGATTCCTTCCAGGGCACAGTCCCCCAGGGATCCGTACAGAGACTTGGCCACACTGGTCACTTGAGGAGGGTGACAGACGGTAAGCGCACAAATCATCTGGAGTCACAGCCAGGGTCCTGCTAGTGGTGAGGACAAGTGAACAGGGCTTGATTCTCTTGGTTTTTTGGCATCCTGCATCTTGCCTTCTGCCCGGGGTGGGCTAGGTGCCACTGCCTCTGCGGACTTGCTCTGGCTGGGACGGAGTTGACTCTTGTTAGTGGCAGCTGGCCTAGCACCGTGTTTGGCAGGGGTGGCTAAAGCGGTGTTGCTTACTGCAGCTGTGGTGTGGCTGTTGCTGCGAGTGCGGGCCTCCCGGAGCCGTGAGGTTGTCTCTTTTTCCTGCAGCACCGAGGCTGGGGGTGTGCAAGAGGTTGGGAGGGTGGAGAGCAGGAGAGCGTCCGGGAAGTGGCCAAAGGGCCGTCCCCTGCTGTAGGCCAGCTGCGCCCACAGGCCTGGTGTTCCTTGCTGCTGGTGCTGCTGCTGCCTTTGTGGTGCAGGTCAGGGTTTCTGGGCGCATGCATGATTTGGGGTGGGCTTGGGGGTGGGCAGGAGGGCAGCAGGCCAAAGGGCTCCCCTCCTGCTGTGCTGCCTGGGTGTCCCTGGCTGTGTGTCTGCCGGGGGCCGGGGAAGCAAGAGCAAGAGGGCCAAGCGGGCGGCAGGCAGCGCAGGCTGGTGAGCGGCAAGGAGGAAAGGCCAAGGGCTTTGGGCGTCTGGTGCCGGGCCAGGTGGGGCTGAGGCGAGGGCATCTTTTCTACTAATGTCTATTCGTGATCCATAAACCTCACTTACTGAATCATCTGCTCCCTGTAGCGTAATTAGCAAAGGGTTGCACTGCAGAGACTCACATCCCGGGAGAGATTGCCCTTTGGATAGGGTAAGTTTTCTTTTTCATTCTATAACCATTCATTGCTCACTGTCCATCCCCCAAACTCTGTGGTCCAGATAACACTGTATCAGGAGGGGCAATGAGAGACAGCAACAAAAACTATGCACTTATTTAAATCATCCTTAGACTCGGTCCCCTTGGACACATGTTTGTTTTCATAACTCAATTCCCTTTAGCTCTGTACATCCCCACACCTATGGATCTGGCAAGCGTCTACTCAAATTGTTAGGGAACCTTCAGTTTCAGTGACGTTCACGTTAAGTAACCCATTTGTAAATTCTACATAATACAGGATTAGTAATCCCCAAAAGTTTCATTTCATTTTCATCTCTGTATCTTTAGTTGAAGTGGGTCGTCAGTTGTCAGTACTTGCCACTCCTCACTGTCCTTTGGAGGTCTGATTGGCTCTTTAATCCACGTGTAATGAGTCCACCCTTTCTCAGCTGGTCGCACCACTGTCTCGGTGATCAGCAGAACTTGAAATGCGCCTTCCCAATCTGGCTGAAGCTTAGCGTCTTTCCAGGATTTGACCAGGACCTGCTGTCCAGGCTGAAACTTGTGAGCTGCAGACTCTAAAGGCAGAGTTTGTGCCAGAAGCCCTTGGTGCCTGAGAGAAGACAGAAAAGACAACCCGAGCATACAGTTTTTGAGAAACAAATCCTTAGTTTCAAACCGTGGGGGTCCATCCGTTATTTCGCTTTTGCTACCACTGCCCCCGTGGCAGTGCTAAGAGGGAAGGCTTCTCCCCACCTGGTAAGATGATCAAACACTAGTAAGTTTTTAATTCAGCCAACTGCAGGTAATTCTGTGAAATCAACTTGTATATTTTGGAAGGGTCATAAACTTGGCCTTCAACCTCCTGCAGGCTGCTTCCTAAGTGCCTTTTCATTTACTTTTTTACAAACCACACATCATTCACAAATTTGCTTGGCTATAGTATAAATTCCAGTACACCCATATTTTTATAACACTATGGCACCCATTACTTGTTTTCCTCATTAACTCTCTTGATGTAAAATTGCTAATACCTTCCTCATGGTTTGCTTATTTAACATTTCTCTACCCTCTGGGAGTACGCATTTCCCATTCTGTTCCCTGGCTTCCAACTCTTGGAGGACTTCTTTTTATCTTTCATTGAAAACTGGAATTTCTTGTGGGGCCAGGACCTCGGGCGTGAGATAAAACCTGAAGCAATAACTAAGTTAAGGCTGCTTCTCAGGCCATTTCATCTGCTAACCAACTTCCCCGACACAAAAAGAGTTGCCCCTCTGATGTCCATTAACATGTACTACAGCCACTTCTATTGGTGACATCAGATTCCATAACACTTGTCCAACTAGTTCTTCATGAACCAATTCTTTACCTTTGCTATTAATTAGACCCCATTCTTCCCAAATTTTCCCAAAGGTGTGCACTTCTCCAAATGCGTATCTAGAACCATTACGGATGGTACCTTCTTTTCCTTCTAACATTTGCAGTGCCTGACTGACGGCTTGTGGCTGGCATGTTTGAGCTGACCAGTTATTAGGCAACCTTCCCGTTTCTCTTATTTCACCATTCACACCTTCAACGATGGCACACCCATTGTGTCTCTTCCCCTGAATTACCCTTGAAGACCCATCTATGAAGAGGTGCAGCCCATTGCCACCTCTCCATAGGAAAGCAGCAGGGTTTAATTTCCTGCTTTCTCCCACCAGAAGAGCAGTTGCTGCTGCAGCTTGCACACACTCTGGCCAACCTCGAGACACTGGGTCTAAGAGCTTAGATCAGTGTGCCACTGCTTGTCGCTTCCCCCCCAGCCCACTTGCTGCTGGAGCAGCGTGAGAGGCAGAACAGGCCTCCACTCTGTGCAAGCATTGCTCAACAATAACAAAAACATCTCTGTATTATCAACACTGTTTTAAGCATCAATCAAAAACATAGTCCCATACCAGGTACCACAAAGAAAATTAACTCCAGCCCAGCCAAAACCAACACAAACTTCCAGGTAATACAATATCTTTCAAATTTTCTCCTTGTCACCCCCCAGGCAGTAACTGTGTTTCCACACCCAGAGCCTGTAAAAGGTTTCTCTCTAATATAGAAGCTGGGGAATCTTCCCCTAATATATTCCTTCCCCATACGCTTTTAATTCTTATTATCACAAATAGGAATTTATTCATAATTGTCTCTCCTTCCTCCCTGCTACCCCATTTATTACAACTCCGTCTTCAGTTCTGGATCTTTTTAGGGGAGAATTTAGAAGGGACATGGGAGCTTCTGTTTCTGCTAAAAACTAGACCTCATTACCAATTACCACCATTACTTTACCAATTACATGCTCTTTTCCAATTTAAACGTTTCCCCACAAAAAACAAACAAACAAACAAACAAAAAAAAAAAACACCAATAAAAAAAGCCACCACAACACCAAAAACATTTTCAGCCCCTCTGATTTTCCAAAGTGTATTGAGTTTTCTTCCTTTAGTCATTTCCAACAGTTGCCGCCCTAGGGGTAAATATCCCAGATTTCCACAATAATAGCATCCCATTTTCTCTCATTCTCTCACTTTTTTCACTGACTTTGGTCTAAATCTTCTGCGGTTTTGTTTTGTTTTGTTCTTTTCCCTTCCAGTCTTTCACTTGCAACCAATCAGTCTGCTTCAACTTTTCGCTTCAGTTCCCGACCATCATACACAAACACGACCACACTCAGATTTTTTGCAAATTCTTCCTGCCAACCTGGCACATGCTCTCGGAAATACTTCCGTAGATCCACAAACACACTTGCTACCAGTCCACAAAGCTTTCCAAAAATCTTCCCCAGTCGGTGCTCCCCTGGCTTCTGTCTACATTCCTGCACTTCAGTTCAGTTTACTCTTATCTCCTCAAAAGCTCAAAAGCTTTTATCAGATTTTTAACCACCGTTTGGCAATTATCTCCATTTGTTTGATTATTATCATCTCAATTAGAATCACCTTGGGGCCAGGTAGTCTCCCACTGCCTGTGGGGTTAGTTCCACATTCTTTTAAATGATGTTTCCGGAAAGACCAACTCTCTCAATAACAGGATAACATCGGCTCAGAATGGATTCTAGCCGCTCCCCCCCTCCCCCCCCAAAAAAAAAAAATTAGAAAATCATGATGCTCATCGATCCCCATCTTCCCTTCAGAGTTTGATTTCCTCACATAATCAAATCCCCAGAGTGCCAGGGGGTGCATCCGTGTAACACTGGAACACTGGAGGGCATTCACATGTACATCCCCCCCTTCGCACTTGCTCCCCTACACACACATACGCACGCACATCTGCTGCTGGCTGCACTGCAAAATAACTTTAGCAATCCCAGGGTAAAGCCCAGCAAAAGCAGTAAGGACAAGAAAGACAGTTGGGGAGGTAATCAAGAGGTGATACAGAGAGCAGAGACCAGCTCTGCAAGCACCTTAGTTAAATTACTCCCAACTGCAGCTAAAATTCTTTCTCTAGGTTTTTATACTCGTTTTCGACCATCCTCTTTATGGTGGTCATATGCCAAATCATCCTATACGTACCAGTAATTCATTTGTCCAGGACATCTGTTTTCTAGGTGTTTTTTAGTTACAGTTGGCCAGCCTCCTCAATATAAGGTCATTGCATGCTTTTCTTGAAAACCTTGCTGTACCATAAGTATTTTCCCAATTTTGCAATACCTCGGCCAAGGGTGTCCCCTTCTCTATGCCGAGTTTTATTTCCCATCACTAAAAAAATTCAGAGACACGCTTCCGTTGAGTCACGAGGTTCAGAGGGAGCCCCTTGCTTTCTAATCTCCTTCAGAGAGGAGTTTAGGTGCGGCTGGATCCCATCCTAGTCTCAGACTTGGTCAACGGCTTATGTCTAAAGGATATTTTCCCATTCTCAAGAGAGACTCGAACACTGCTTTTATGTGCACTTTACACTGATCAGGCCACACACTTTGCACTCAAAAACATACTGCAGGAAGGGAGGGACTCGCACCCACCCTGGTGTGGAGGAAGATTTAAAGGCCCTACAGTTTTTTTTACATACCAATTTAGATCTTTGCATAGCAAATTGTCATTGGATCCGTATTTTGGCCAGAATATCACTCTATTAAGGGCTATTTTGTCCAGACAAAACACAATACTTTATCATTTTCTATTTATCCTTCCTTTTTGTACACCACACGTTTCCCCGGTACCTTAACATTCTCCCTAAAGGACTGGACGGAGGAATGTCACCATTTTTCCTTTCTATTTCCCATTCTGAGTCTCGAGGCTTCTCCTTGCGCCTCGTCCCTCCTCTCAGAATGCCCCCGACCACCAAGGTAGTACTTAACAGTCTGTTTTCTTACCTTGGTCCACGCACAAAGTTGCCCGCTCGCTCGTATCGTGCTTCCCGCTTTTTCCTTTCTCCTTTCGCCTATGGTTTGCGGGGATCCGCCTTCGTCCCCACAGCCCTGCAGTTTCTGTCTGTCCGTCCGTCCTGGAATCCCCACCGACCATCCAGAAGGCCATTGAAATCAACGGGGCACGCCTTCCCGTCCATTGGCGACAGGGACCCCCGAGATGACGACGTCGAGTCTCGGACGAGCCCCCAGACTTGTAGGAAACCATCATCTTGCCAACAGAATAGGCTCAGGCAGGATCTCTCGGCAAAGCACGTTTTATTAAGGCTTTTGCGAAACGGGCCGTTCTACCTAAAAGTAGGCACACGCAATAGGGCAAAAAGCTTATACGCCCCCACAAATGCCAGCTGCAAATTCCCTGCCCTGTTCCCCAGGGGTTGGGTACTGCAGGCTTTCCGGACTGCCCGCCGCCTGCCTCAGTTTCCAGGACTCATTCATCTCATGCTAAGAAGGCCCTTCCCCTGCTGGATCTATTGCAAAGGTGGGTTCCTGGCTCTTGGGTTAGCCTTCCCTCTAGCTGCACTTGTTTTTGAAATGCAGGAATGAGTTTGCATTGCAGCATGAGTTGGAAGAGAGTTGGTTTGTGGGAAGGATTCCCAGTGTGATGTGTGTCAATCCTTCCCCCCTCGCTGGGTGAGGTGGCAGCTGAGTTGCAAAAGCAACATTCCTTCTTGAAGGGCTCCTTCCTTGCAGGGCTGAGGCAGAGGCGAGAGAGCGAGGCAGGTGCACGGGGGGGGCGCCGTGGGGGGGGCGGTTTGTCGGTGGGAAAAGCGGGGATCGAACCAGGGACCCATTTGACCAATCCGCGGGTCCGGCGCCCTGGCCGCTCCGCCAGCGCGATCCCACGGCCGTGGAACGCACGGCGCCCCCTATAGGCCGCAGAGCGGCCTGCGCGGCGGCTAAAGGCCGGGGGGGCGGTGGGCGGGGTGGGGATGGAAGTGGGTGCCCTGCGGACCAGCGTCCCGCGACCTGGCCGCTCCTCTACCGCCATCCCCACCGCCGGGGGACGCCACAGCTCCCCCTACAAACCTCCGCCCGCCCGCTAAGCTCGGCCCATGCCGGGGGGCACCCACCGACTCGCTGCCTCCCACCACCACGCTGCAACCCCACCTGCCCCCCGCCCAATCACACACCCCCCCACCCGCCCCTCGCCTGACAGAGCCCAAGACCTCCCGCTGCTGACAGCTACCTGCTCGCGGCCCTAGCGGCAGCGCACGCCGCTCTGCGGCCTATAGGGGGCGCCGTGCGTTCCACGGCCGTGGGATCGCGCTGGCGGAGCGGCCAGGGCGCCGGACCCGCGGATTGGTCAAATGGGTCCCTGGTTCGATCCCCGCTTTTCCCACCGACAGACCCCCACCCCCCACGGCCCCCCCCCCCGCGCACCTGCCTCGCTCTCTCGCCTCTGCCTCAGCCCTGCAAGGAGCTATTGAAGGACGAAGGTTGTTTTTACAACTGGTTTGGCACCTGAGCTCAGCGGGGGAAAGGATTGAGAGGTATCAGACTATGAATCACAGAATCACAGAATGTTAGGGATTGGAAGGGACCTCAGAAGATCGTCTAGTCCAATCCCCCCGCCAGAGCAGGAACACCTAGATGAGGTTACACAGGAATGTGTCCAGGTGGCTTTTGAATGTCTCCAGAGGAGGAGACTCCTCAGCCTCCCTGGGCAGCCCGTTCCAGTGCTCTGCCAGCCTCACTGAGAAGAAGTTTCTTCTCCTATTTAAGTGGAACCTCCTGTGTTGCAGTTTGTACCCATTGCCCCATGTCTTATCATTGGTTGTCAGTGAGAAGAGCCTGGCTCCATCCTCGTGACACTCACCCTTTACATATTTACAAACATTAATGAGGTCACCCCTCAGTCTCCTCTTCTCCAAACTAAAGAGACCCAGCTCCCTCAGCCTTTCCTCAGTAGGGAGATGCTCCACTCCCTTAATCAACTTTGTCGCCCTGCGCTGGACTCTCTCCAGCAGTTCCCTGTCCTTCTTGAACTGAGGGGCCCAGAACTGGACACAATATTCCAGATGCGGTCTCACCAGGGTAGAGTAGAGGGGCAGGAGAACCTCTTTCAACCTACTAACTACCCCCCTTCTAATACACCCCAGGATGTCATTGGCCTTCTTGGCCACAAGGGCACAGTGCTGGCTCATGGTCATCGTGCCGTCCACCGGGACCCCCAGGTCCCTTTCACTGCTCTCTGACAGGTCATTCCCCGACTTATACTAGTACCTGGGGTTCTTCTTGCCCAGATGCAAGACTCTACACTTGCGCTTGTTATAGTTCATTCATGTTTTCCCCGCCCAACTCTCCAGCCTGTCCAGCTCTCGCTGGATGGCAGCACAGCCTTCTGGCGTGTCAGCCACTCCTCCCAGCTTGGTGTCATCAGCAAACTTGCTGACAGTCACTCTATTCCCTCATCCAAGTCATTGATGAATATATTGAATAGTACTGGCCCCAGTACCGACCCTTGAGGGACTCCACAGGCCTCCAACTAGACTCTGCCCCGTCGATCACGACTCTCTGGCTTCTTTCCTTCAGCCAGTTCACAGTCCACATCGCTACCCGATCGTCCAGACCACACTTCCTCAGTTTAGCTGGGAGGATGCTGTGGGAGACCGTGTCAAACGCTTCACTGAAATCAAGACAGACCACATCCACTGCTTTACCATCATCTGTCCACCCGGTTATGTCCTCATAAAAGTCTATGAGGTTGGTCAAGCACGACTTCCCTTTGGTGAAGCCACGTTGACTGCCCCTAATGACCCCCTTATCCCTGATATGCCTTGAGATGGCACCAAGGATAAGTCGTTCCATCAGTTTCCCAGGGATGGAGGTGAGGCTGACCGGTCCATAGTTACCCGGGTCCTCCTTCTTGCCCTTTTTGAAGACTGGAATGACATTTGCTTTCCTCCAGCCCTCAGGCACCCCTCCCGTTTCCCATGACTTAGCAAAGGTGACGGAGAGTGGCCTAGCAATGATCAGCCAGCTCCCTCAGCACCCGCGGGTGCATCCCACCTGGAGCCATGGATTTATGGATGTCCAGATTGCTTAATCGGTCCCTAACCCAGGCCCTCAGCCTTCCCTAGCCTGGAAGCACCAACACCCACGAAGGAGCGAGCTGTGGGCAATGTCCTGCTTTGCCTTCAGCGTCTCTCGCAATGTTAACTTGCAAATTTGTAGTGGATGAGGGTGTGGAACTGCAAGCTGGGGATAACAGTTTTCCAGTGAACGTGAAGGAGAAGGACGTTGAACTGCTGCCCATGCAAGCTGGTCTCAGAGGACACGTAGCAACTATTCACCTCACACCTGGCAATGCATTCGTTTTAAAAAAAAAAAAAAAATAAGCCCAAAACCACTAAGGCAGGGCTATGTTTCTCACCTGCATAGATGTCATCCTTTCCTGACTGGAACCCTTGGCTTCTTTGTGAAGCCTTTGGTTTCATTACCGGGTAGCGGAGGTTTGTTATCAGTCCTTGATTTGGCTTGTCGTAAGTGTATATTGAATCCTTCAATATTCTGAAGATCCTCTCTGGAACACCTTCAGAAGTCTGCAGAGAAAGGAAAGAAACATTTGTCTGCAGCTGCTCTTCGCATGGAGTCCCCAAAAATGAAAGGAATGACAGGTTGCTTCTTCTTTCCCAAGGAGCTGTTTTGGAAGCAGACTGGGTGACAGAGTCTGGTACCAGCCTTTGGCCACCAGGGACACCTGCTTGGTGGTGTGCTCTAGGCCCTAAGTGTCACCTCCCTCACCCGCTTGATTTTTTTTTTTTTTTTTTTTTTTTTTTTAAAGGGAGAAGAGCAGTTTAAAATCTGGGCTCAGGGGTGTGTTGCAGAGGGATGGCGTTACCGACTTCCCCCTGGCGTCAGAGCGCAACGTTCTCTAGGTTATCTACTTTAGTCTTCTAGTGCACCACACTGGTGTGGATGTCAATGAATAAAGTCTGTGTTGAACTTGTATAAGGAAACACGGAAAAAAAGAATAAGCCAATAAACGCCATCATTATTTTAAAGAAAGATGAGAAGGTAATTTTGCTTATGTCTCCAATAGAAAAGAACCACTGAACAATGACCCCCCTTCCTTCTCTCCTCAGTGGGCAGAGATGACAAGAGTTCCTCCTACTCCTTCCCTCTCCTTTCTCCCAAGGTAAACAGTGTCACATTCAGTGCCATGTAGATTAACTTGCATTTCTGAATTGAACCATAACTCCCCTTGGCACCACTCCAAGCAGAGAGACGAACTGAGCAGCTCAGACATGGATGTGTATGAGTATTCAAGGGTCCTGGCCTGACACCAACATCAGTGACATTGTCTTGATCTATCCTTTAATAGACTGAGATCTTTGTCGGTCAAAGTTCAGGCAGCTTACCAGAAAACCAACTACAGTCCTCATGTGTTAACAACATTTAGACTGTCAAAGGAAGAATGCTCAAATTTTAAATTCATCCTTCGTTTGCAGAGAACAGCTGCAGAAACTGAATGCCTAACACAAGCTAGCGCAACAACACAGAAACGTAGAGAAGGAAAGAGAACACCCAACCGCCTGTTCTACTGGTTATTTTCTCCAATACAGGAGAAACAACCACCAACTCTGGAGAACAAACAGGTCAGGGTTATTGGTCCCACAAAAACGAGCATAAGAAATACTAAGGCAATTCCCCAGAGTCCAGTAACTCTCTTGCCCTCAAGCCAGGGTCGTGCCACAAAAACAAAACTCTTACCAAAGATTTCATCTTAGCTTGAACAGGTAAGTTGTGATGACGGAGATTCGCCAGGAGTCCTAAACATGGTATCATTACCTCATCTTCTGTGGTTTGACTGAAAAGTCCAGGAAGTCAAACAAAGACTTTTAATTAAAGCATCCAGAAATTAGTTACCAGAATTTGGGGGTTGAGGGTGGGGTGCTTGGGGGACTCTATTTTGTTGCCGTGGCGGTGGGGAGGGGAGTGTGGTATTGTTTTGTTTTTTAACTAGACACCATTCTGCCAAGCCAAGCAAAATTCAGATTGCAATCCCCATAGTGTGGGCAGTTTTTAACTGAGCACATCTGGGAAAAAAAAAAAAAAAAAAAGGTCTATCAGAGACCAGCACTATCAAAGGTCCTTTATTGCAGGTGCTTTTAAGAGTCACTAGATCTCTTACAAGGACCCTTGCACAAAAGTCATTTTAATGTAACATAAGTCTGTTCCTAATGACGAGCATGACTTTTCCCCTGGGTCTTCTCTTTGACAGCTCCCTGGGATATGCAGGTGGGCTAAGAGGCCAGTTAATATCCAGTCACTGAAAGTCCCACAACCACTGCATTTGACAGGCTGTAACAACATGGTTTGCTAAGAAAAACCTCTGTTTAGCTTGGAGTAAAAATGCCACAGGTCACTCTGGAGACCAGGTTAGTGCAATATGCTAATGGCCTTCAGAAAGTTTAGAAACTTAGCCAGGTGTTTCCCATGAGAGAAGGTAACTGAGTGCACACTTACACATGATGCATTAGAAATGAAATTAATTCATTGACGTTGGCACCAGCACAAAAGACCTGAACATTGTAAGTTACCCTCTGCAGCAACTGGATACTCTGAGGAAATTAAAAGCTGTTCACATGTGTCTTTCCTATAGCATCGCACTCAAGAATGTTACAAATTAGAAAGCTGAAAGGACAAATAAAAAGACATCACGACTGAATTCATTTTCAGACCCTGTGACGTTAACACGACAACTACACAAGCTGCTGTGAGCACACAGGGTCGTGTCCTGACACTCCGAGGTACTTATTAAAAGCCCAAACAGATGGATAAGGTTTTCTTTTGACAGAGGCATTACCTTTGTAGCCCATCCATTTCTCCCCTTTGCTTCATCAGCACGTTCTCCATTCTGTCAGCGAGAAAGGGGCTTTGTCCTGTTGAAAGATCCACAAGTTTTGCCAAAATGCAAAAAGCGCTTTGCAGCCTCTTCAGAAAGTATGTTTAGTGCAGGGGTGTCAAACTCATTTGTAGCAAATGCAATTTTAGGACTGTATAAATGTAGGAGTAGTCGCATTTCTAGAGTCCTAAAATTACGTTTGGCCCTTTGAAGGCAACCGCGAGGCTGATGTGCCCCCCAGTGAAAATGAGTTTGACACCCCCGGCTTAGAGGAAAACACGTTTGCTGTGAAGACAGTCGACAGATCTAATGGTAGTTAAGTCTTTCCTACAGCATCCTTTCAGCACGCAACGTAATTGAGTTAATATAATGCTAATATGCACAATTATGACAATAATCACAGCACAGGATAGCAGCTGAAACCAAACCTCATTATATAAGCATGTGACATAAGAAATTCAAGGTCTTAGTCCTGCATCTACTTGGTGACTACAAAACCTCTCCCACTGACTGGCAAGTCACCTGGATCTCTTAGTCTTCTCCTACTCCAAGTGCTTTGACAAATACACAAACTGGGACAAAAGTGTCCTTCACTGGATGCCTGACTCATTTTCCACAGATCAGGGGCAACACAACTGCTGGCAAATTCATTTTCCGTTTTCCCTCTCAGAAAAGAGATGTCACGACACGTAGCCAGCAAGTACTTGCTGAAATCTCAGAGCCACATATGAGGAAACCTGTGCATATTTAAAAAAAAAAAAAAAAAGAGGAGGTCTTCCCCACCTTTACTGGTCAATGCACAGAAAGGACACGTGAACATTGGTGAAGATGGGCTGTGAGATGGGCTGTGAGATATTATGTGTAAGGTAATAATGTGTAATAAGCTCTGCACTTGACTCCTATAACTCAGCTCGCACTGGCACTGAGCAGAGGGCAGCAGGCACACGTGCCCTGCAGACCTTCGATGAGAACTGGCAGCCACAGCTCTCGTTTCACTCCTTCACAACTGCCTGTCAAAGAATTGATTAGACAAAACCGACTCCAGGCTTGTCTCATGAACAGTAGGAGAAAGAACTAAATACCTCAGCTGGAAAATAATTCTGGAAAATAAGCTCTCCAGCAGCCAAATCATTTCAAAAACAGAGGCTTTTGGTTTTGGTTTTGGTTTATTTTTGCTTGGTTTGTTGGTTGGATTTGTTTGTCTGGTTTTGTTAGGTTTGGGGTTTTTTGTTTTGTTTCAATTGGAGCAGGTGAGAAGCTCAAGCTCGATTAAAGAGAGAGTACAAAGAACTCTCTGCAGCCTTAAAATCCTGTCATACTGGCCTCGTATGGCAAACAACATACACAGCTAAGACCGACACACTATTTCAGAAGAGTTATTACATGCATGCCGCATAACAGATACCATATAAGAGTAGACAAATAGAGTTAAACATTAGTTCCTGTTACCTGTAATATGAATGGGTCACTGAGATGAGCAGAGCCTCGATGAACCACTCCTGCCAGCACGTGGTCACATTGTAGGTATCCTGAAGAGCTTCTCTAGTCTCGCTCTCTAAGACTGGAATTTAAGAATTATTAACAAAAAACCCCTGTCAAACAGCAAAAGCAGCTGTTGCATTAGCTACCTGAGCTATCTGAGCAGAAGCCCAAGTCATTGACCAGTTTTTCACATCTGTTTCACAAACAACTACAAATAAATCACAGCTCCTACGCACTTGAAGAATCTGGACCTGTCTTGTCATCGCTTTCCCAGAGCAAAGAGCATAGCCCCCTCCCCTCTTCCCCCCTTCCTACCCCTCTGCACACCACCTCCAGCCCCGCTACAACCCCACCTGTCCCCCACCCAAACACATCCCCCCCCACGCCCACCCCACCCCTCGCCTGACAGAGCCCAAGACCTCCCGCTGCTGACAGCTACCTGCTCGGGGCCTGGGAGCAAGCGTCACCCAAATGGAACAACCGGCCCAGGCCCACCCACGGGAGACTCTGGGGCGCAAACCAGATGCAAACTCTTCCGTCCTTCCTTCCTTCCTTCCTGCCTTGGCCCTAAGTGTCACCTCCCTCACCCACTTGTTGGGTTTTATTCCGAAAAAAAAAAGAGTGGTTTAAAATCTGGGCTCGGGTGTGTTGAAGAGGGACAGCGTTAGCGACTTTCCCCTGGGGACAGAGTGCAAGGTTAGTGGCAACCTGTTTGGTTCTCACTTCAAAGCTTCTCTTTCGACGCCTAGGTGAGAAGCAGAAGCCAAAGGTTCTGCCAAGGATGGGCACTGTCGAGCAAAAGACATCTGCAGAGGCAAGCCCGGAGGACGGCGCTCCTAAGCAGAGGAAGGGCCTTGTCGCAAGCTGCGTTTGAACGTGCCGGTTGGTGCTGCTGGACTGGATTCCTTCCAGGGCACAGTCCCCCAGGGATCCGTACAGAGACTTGGCCACACTGGTCACTTGAGGAGGGTGACAGACGGTAAGCGCACAAATCATCTGGAGTCACAGCCAGGGTCCTGCTAGTGGTGAGGACAAGTGAACAGGGCTTGATTCTCTTGGTTTTTTGGCATCCTGCATCTTGCCTTCTGCCCGGGGTGGGCTAGGTGCCACTGCCTCTGCGGACTTGCTCTGGCTGGGACGGAGTTGACTCTTGTTAGTGGCAGCTGGCCTAGCACCGTGTTTGGCAGGGGTGGCTAAAGCGGTGTTGCTTACTGCAGCTGTGGTGTGGCTGTTGCTGCGAGTGCGGGCCTCCCGGAGCCGTGAGGTTGTCTCTTTTTCCTGCAGCACCGAGGCTGGGGGTGTGCAAGAGGTTGGGAGGGTGGAGAGCAGGAGAGCGTCCGGGAAGTGGCCAAAGGGCCGTCCCCTGCTGTAGGCCAGCTGCGCCCACAGGCCTGGTGTTCCTTGCTGCTGGTGCTGCTGCTGCCTTTGTGGTGCAGGTCAGGGTTTCTGGGCGCATGCATGATTTGGGGTGGGCTTGGGGGTGGGCAGGAGGGCAGCAGGCCAAAGGGCTCCCCTCCTGCTGTGCTGCCTGGGTGTCCCTGGCTGTGTGTCTGCCGGGGGCCGGGGAAGCAAGAGCAAGAGGGCCAAGCGGGCGGCAGGCAGCGCAGGCTGGTGAGCGGCAAGGAGGAAAGGCCAAGGGCTTTGGGCGTCTGGTGCCGGGCCAGGTGGGGCTGAGGCGAGGGCATCTTTTCTACTAATGTCTATTCGTGATCCATAAACCTCACTTACTGAATCATCTGCTCCCTGTAGCGTAATTAGCAAAGGGTTGCACTGCAGAGACTCACATCCCGGGAGAGATTGCCCTTTGGATAGGGTAAGTTTTCTTTTTCATTCTATAACCATTCATTGCTCACTGTCCATCCCCCAAACTCTGTGGTCCAGATAACACTGTATCAGGAGGGGCAATGAGAGACAGCAACAAAAACTATGCACTTATTTAAATCATCCTTAGACTCGGTCCCCTTGGACACATGTTTGTTTTCATAACTCAATTCCCTTTAGCTCTGTACATCCCCACACCTATGGATCTGGCAAGCGTCTACTCAAATTGTTAGGGAACCTTCAGTTTCAGTGACGTTCACGTTAAGTAACCCATTTGTAAATTCTACATAATACAGGATTAGTAATCCCCAAAAGTTTCATTTCATTTTCATCTCTGTATCTTTAGTTGAAGTGGGTCGTCAGTTGTCAGTACTTGCCACTCCTCACTGTCCTTTGGAGGTCTGATTGGCTCTTTAATCCACGTGTAATGAGTCCACCCTTTCTCAGCTGGTCGCACCACTGTCTCGGTGATCAGCAGAACTTGAAATGCGCCTTCCCAATCTGGCTGAAGCTTAGCGTCTTTCCAGGATTTGACCAGGACCTGCTGTCCAGGCTGAAACTTGTGAGCTGCAGACTCTAAAGGCAGAGTTTGTGCCAGAAGCCCTTGGTGCCTGAGAGAAGACAGAAAAGACAACCCGAGCATACAGTTTTTGAGAAACAAATCCTTAGTTTCAAACCGTGGGGGTCCATCCGTTATTTCGCTTTTGCTACCACTGCCCCCGTGGCAGTGCTAAGAGGGAAGGCTTCTCCCCACCTGGTAAGATGATCAAACACTAGTAAGTTTTTAATTCAGCCAACTGCAGGTAATTCTGTGAAATCAACTTGTATATTTTGGAAGGGTCATAAACTTGGCCTTCAACCTCCTGCAGGCTGCTTCCTAAGTGCCTTTTCATTTACTTTTTTACAAACCACACATCATTCACAAATTTGCTTGGCTATAGTATAAATTCCAGTACACCCATATTTTTATAACACTATGGCACCCATTACTTGTTTTCCTCATTAACTCTCTTGATGTAAAATTGCTAATACCTTCCTCATGGTTTGCTTATTTAACATTTCTCTACCCTCTGGGAGTACGCATTTCCCATTCTGTTCCCTGGCTTCCAACTCTTGGAGGACTTCTTTTTATCTTTCATTGAAAACTGGAATTTCTTGTGGGGCCAGGACCTCGGGCGTGAGATAAAACCTGAAGCAATAACTAAGTTAAGGCTGCTTCTCAGGCCATTTCATCTGCTAACCAACTTCCCCGACACAAAAAGAGTTGCCCCTCTGATGTCCATTAACATGTACTACAGCCACTTCTATTGGTGACATCAGATTCCATAACACTTGTCCAACTAGTTCTTCATGAACCAATTCTTTACCTTTGCTATTAATTAGACCCCATTCTTCCCAAATTTTCCCAAAGGTGTGCACTTCTCCAAATGCGTATCTAGAACCATTACGGATGGTACCTTCTTTTCCTTCTAACATTTGCAGTGCCTGACTGACGGCTTGTGGCTGGCATGTTTGAGCTGACCAGTTATTAGGCAACCTTCCCGTTTCTCTTATTTCACCATTCACACCTTCAACGATGGCACACCCATTGTGTCTCTTCCCCTGAATTACCCTTGAAGACCCATCTATGAAGAGGTGCAGCCCATTGCCACCTCTCCATAGGAAAGCAGCAGGGTTTAATTTCCTGCTTTCTCCCACCAGAAGAGCAGTTGCTGCTGCAGCTTGCACACACTCTGGCCAACCTCGAGACACTGGGTCTAAGAGCTTAGATCAGTGTGCCACTGCTTGTCGCTTCCCCCCCAGCCCACTTGCTGCTGGAGCAGCGTGAGAGGCAGAACAGGCCTCCACTCTGTGCAAGCATTGCTCAACAATAACAAAAACATCTCTGTATTATCAACACTGTTTTAAGCATCAATCAAAAACATAGTCCCATACCAGGTACCACAAAGAAAATTAACTCCAGCCCAGCCAAAACCAACACAAACTTCCAGGTAATACAATATCTTTCAAATTTTCTCCTTGTCACCCCCCAGGCAGTAACTGTGTTTCCACACCCAGAGCCTGTAAAAGGTTTCTCTCTAATATAGAAGCTGGGGAATCTTCCCCTAATATATTCCTTCCCCATACGCTTTTAATTCTTATTATCACAAATAGGAATTTATTCATAATTGTCTCTCCTTCCTCCCTGCTACCCCATTTATTACAACTCCGTCTTCAGTTCTGGATCTTTTTAGGGGAGAATTTAGAAGGGACATGGGAGCTTCTGTTTCTGCTAAAAACTAGACCTCATTACCAATTACCACCATTACTTTACCAATTACATGCTCTTTTCCAATTTAAACGTTTCCCCACAAAAAACAAACAAACAAACAAACAAAAAAAAAAAAACACCAATAAAAAAAGCCACCACAACACCAAAAACATTTTCAGCCCCTCTGATTTTCCAAAGTGTATTGAGTTTTCTTCCTTTAGTCATTTCCAACAGTTGCCGCCCTAGGGGTAAATATCCCAGATTTCCACAATAATAGCATCCCATTTTCTCTCATTCTCTCACTTTTTTCACTGACTTTGGTCTAAATCTTCTGCGGTTTTGTTTTGTTCTTTTCCCTTCCAGTCTTTCACTTGCAACCAATCAGTCTGCTTCAACTTTTCGCTTCAGTTCCCGACCATCATACACAAACACGACCACACTCAGATTTTTTGCAAATTCTTCCTGCCAACCTGGCACATGCTCTCGGAAATACTTCCGTAGATCCACAAACACACTTGCTACCAGTCCACAAAGCTTTCCAAAAGTCTTCCCCAGTCGGTGCTCCCCTGGCTTCTGTCTACATTCCTGCACTTCAGTTCAGTTTACTCTTATCTCCTCAAAAGCTCAAAAGCTTTTATCAGATTTTTAACCACCGTTTGGCAATTATCTCCATTTGTTTGATTATTATCATCTCAATTAGAATCACCTTGGGGCCAGGTAGTCTCCCACTGCCTGTGGGGTTAGTTCCACATTCTTTTAAATGATGTTTCCGGAAAGACCAACTCTCTCAATAACAGGATAACATCGGCTCAGAATGGATTCTAGCCGCTCCCCCCCTCCCCCCCCAAAAAAAAAAAATTAGAAAATCATGATGCTCATCGATCCCCATCTTCCCTTCAGAGTTTGATTTCCTCACATAATCAAATCCCCAGAGTGCCAGGGGGTGCATCCGTGTAACACTGGAACACTGGAGGGCATTCACATGTACATCCCCCCCTTCGCACTTGCTCCCCTACACACACATACGCACGCACATCTGCTGCTGGCTGCACTGCAAAATAACTTTAGCAATCCCAGGGTAAAGCCCAGCAAAAGCAGTAAGGACAAGAAAGACAGTTGGGGAGGTAATCAAGAGGTGATACAGAGAGCAGAGACCAGCTCTGCAAGCACCTTAGTTAAATTACTCCCAACTGCAGCTAAAATTCTTTCTCTAGGTTTTTATACTCGTTTTCGACCATCCTCTTTATGGTGGTCATATGCCAAATCATCCTATACGTACCAGTAATTCATTTGTCCAGGACATCTGTTTTCTAGGTGTTTTTTAGTTACAGTTGGCCAGCCTCCTCAATATAAGGTCATTGCATGCTTTTCTTGAAAACCTTGCTGTACCATAAGTATTTTCCCAATTTTGCAATACCTCGGCCAAGGGTGTCCCCTTCTCTATGCCGAGTTTTATTTCCCATCACTAAAAAAATTCAGAGACACGCTTCCGTTGAGTCACGAGGTTCAGAGGGAGCCCCTTGCTTTCTAATCTCCTTCAGAGAGGAGTTTAGGTGCGGCTGGATCCCATCCTAGTCTCAGACTTGGTCAACGGCTTATGTCTAAAGGATATTTTCCCATTCTCAAGAGAGACTCGAACACTGCTTTTATGTGCACTTTACACTGATCAGGCCACACACTTTGCACTCAAAAACATACTGCAGGAAGGGAGGGACTCGCACCCACCCTGGTGTGGAGGAAGATTTAAAGGCCCTACAGTTTTTTTTACATACCAATTTAGATCTTTGCATAGCAAATTGTCATTGGATCCGTATTTTGGCCAGAATATCACTCTATTAAGGGCTATTTTGTCCAGACAAAACACAATACTTTATCATTTTCTATTTATCCTTCCTTTTTGTACACCACACGTTTCCCCGGTACCTTAACATTCTCCCTAAAGGACTGGACGGAGGAATGTCACCATTTTTCCTTTCTATTTCCCATTCTGAGTCTCGAGGCTTCTCCTTGCGCCTCGTCCCTCCTCTCAGAATGCCCCCGACCACCAAGGTAGTACTTAACAGTCTGTTTTCTTACCTTGGTCCACGCACAAAGTTGCCCGCTCGCTCGTATCGTGCTTCCCGCTTTTTCCTTTCTCCTTTCGCCTATGGTTTGCGGGGATCCGCCTTCGTCCCCACAGCCCTGCAGTTTCTGTCTGTCCGTCCGTCCTGGAATCCCCACCGACCATCCAGAAGGCCATTGAAATCAACGGGGCACGCCTTCCCGTCCATTGGCGACAGGGACCCCCGAGATGACGACGTCGAGTCTCGGACGAGCCCCCAGACTTGTAGGAAACCATCATCTTGCCAACAGAATAGGCTCAGGCAGGATCTCTCGGCAAAGCACGTTTTATTAAGGCTTTTGCGAAACGGGCCGTTCTACCTAAAAGTAGGCACACGCAATAGGGCAAAAAGCTTATACGCCCCCACAAATGCCAGCTGCAAATTCCCTGCCCTGTTCCCCAGGGGTTGGGTACTGCAGGCTTTCCGGACTGCCCGCCGCCTGCCTCAGTTTCCAGGACTCATTCATCTCATGCTAAGAAGGCCCTTCCCCTGCTGGATCTATTGCAAAGGTGGGTTCCTGGCTCTTGGGTTAGCCTTCCCTCTAGCTGCACTTGTTTTTGAAATGCAGGAATGAGTTTGCATTGCAGCATGAGTTGGAAGAGAGTTGGTTTGTGGGAAGGATTCCCAGTGTGATGTGTGTCAATCCTTCCCCCCTCGCTGGGTGAGGTGGCAGCTGAGTTGCAAAAGCAACATTCCTTCTTGAAGGGCTCCTTCCTTGCAGGGCTGAGGCAGAGGCGAGAGAGCGAGGCAGGTGCACGGGGGGGGCGCCGTGGGGGGGGCGGTTTGTCGGTGGGAAAAGCGGGGATCGAACCAGGGACCCATTTGACCAATCCGCGGGTCCGGCGCCCTGGCCGCTCCGCCAGCGCGATCCCACGGCCGTGGAACGCACGGCGCCCCCTATAGGCCGCAGAGCGGCCTGCGCGGCGGCTAAAGGCCGGGGGGGCGGTGGGCGGGGTGGGGATGGAAGTGGGTGCCCTGCGGACCAGCGTCCCGCGACCTGGCCGCTCCTCTACCGCCATCCCCACCGCCGGGGGACGCCACAGCTCCCCCTACAAACCTCCGCCCGCCCGCTAAGCTCGGCCCATGCCGGGGGGCACCCACCGACTCGCTGCCTCCCACCACCACGCTGCAACCCCACCTGCCCCCCGCCCAATCACACACCCCCCCACCCGCCCCTCGCCTGACAGAGCCCAAGACCTCCCGCTGCTGACAGCTACCTGCTCGCGGCCCTAGCGGCAGCGCACGCCGCTCTGCGGCCTATAGGGGGCGCCGTGCGTTCCACGGCCGTGGGATCGCGCTGGCGGAGCGGCCAGGGCGCCGGACCCGCGGATTGGTCAAATGGGTCCCTGGTTCGATCCCCGCTTTTCCCACCGACAGACCCCCACCCCCCACGGCCCCCCCCCCCGCGCACCTGCCTCGCTCTCTCGCCTCTGCCTCAGCCCTGCAAGGAGCTATTGAAGGACGAAGGTTGTTTTTACAACTGGTTTGGCACCTGAGCTCAGCGGGGGAAAGGATTGAGAGGTATCAGACTATGAATCACAGAATCACAGAATGTTAGGGATTGGAAGGGACCTCAGAAGATCGTCTAGTCCAATCCCCCCGCCAGAGCAGGAACACCTAGATGAGGTTACACAGGAATGTGTCCAGGTGGCTTTTGAATGTCTCCAGAGGAGGAGACTCCTCAGCCTCCCTGGGCAGCCCGTTCCAGTGCTCTGCCAGCCTCACTGAGAAGAAGTTTCTTCTCCTATTTAAGTGGAACCTCCTGTGTTGCAGTTTGTACCCATTGCCCCATGTCTTATCATTGGTTGTCAGTGAGAAGAGCCTGGCTCCATCCTCGTGACACTCACCCTTTACATATTTACAAACATTAATGAGGTCACCCCTCAGTCTCCTCTTCTCCAAACTAAAGAGACACAGCTCCCTCAGCCTTTCCTCAGTAGGGAGATGCTCCACTCCCTTAATCAACTTTGTCGCCCTGCGCTGGACTCTCTCCAGCAGTTCCCTGTCCTTCTTGAACTGAGGGGCCCAGAACTGGACACAATATTCCAGATGCGGTCTCACCAGGGTAGAGTAGAGGGGCAGGAGAACCTCTTTCAACCTACTAACTACCCCCCTTCTAATACACCCCAGGATGTCATTGGCCTTCTTGGCCACAAGGGCACAGTGCTGGCTCATGGTCATCGTGCCGTCCACCGGGACCCCCAGGTCCCTTTCACTGCTCTCTGACAGGTCATTCCCCGACTTATACTAGTACCTGGGGTTCTTCTTGCCCAGATGCAAGACTCTACACTTGCGCTTGTTATAGTTCATTCATGTTTTCCCCGCCCAACTCTCCAGCCTGTCCAGCTCTCGCTGGATGGCAGCACAGCCTTCTGGCGTGTCAGCCACTCCTCCCAGCTTGGTGTCATCAGCAAACTTGCTGACAGTCACTCTATTCCCTCATCCAAGTCATTGATGAATATATTGAATAGTACTGGCCCCAGTACCGACCCTTGAGGGACTCCACAGGCCTCCAACTAGACTCTGCCCCGTCGATCACGACTCTCTGGCTTCTTTCCTTCAGCCAGTTCACAGTCCACATCGCTACCCGATCGTCCAGACCACACTTCCTCAGTTTAGCTGGGAGGATGCTGTGGGAGACCGTGTCAAACGCTTCACTGAAATCAAGACAGACCACATCCACTGCTTTACCATCATCTGTCCACCCGGTTATGTCCTCATAAAAGTCTATGAGGTTGGTCAAGCACGACTTCCCTTTGGTGAAGCCACGTTGACTGCCCCTAATGACCCCCTTATCCCTGATATGCCTTGAGATGGCACCAAGGATAAGTCGTTCCATCAGTTTCCCAGGGATGGAGGTGAGGCTGACCGGTCCATAGTTACCCGGGTCCTCCTTCTTGCCCTTTTTGAAGACTGGAATGACATTTGCTTTCCTCCAGCCCTCAGGCACCCCTCCCGTTTCCCATGACTTAGCAAAGGTGACGGAGAGTGGCCTAGCAATGATCAGCCAGCTCCCTCAGCACCCGCGGGTGCATCCCACCTGGAGCCATGGATTTATGGATGTCCAGATTGCTTAATCGGTCCCTAACCCAGGCCCTCAGCCTTCCCTAGCCTGGAAGCACCAACACCCACGAAGGAGCGAGCTGTGGGCAATGTCCTGCTTTGCCTTCAGCGTCTCTCGCAATGTTAACTTGCAAATTTGTAGTGGATGAGGGTGTGGAACTGCAAGCTGGGGATAACAGTTTTCCAGTGAACGTGAAGGAGAAGGACGTTGAACTGCTGCCCATGCAAGCTGGTCTCAGAGGACACGTAGCAACTATTCACCTCACACCTGGCAATGCATTCGTTTTAAAAAAAAAAAAAAAATAAGCCCAAAACCACTAAGGCAGGGCTATGTTTCTCACCTGCATAGATGTCATCCTTTCCTGACTGGAACCCTTGGCT
The DNA here is from genome assembly GCF_036013475.1 of Columba livia. Lineage (NCBI taxonomy): Eukaryota > Metazoa > Chordata > Aves > Columbiformes > Columbidae > Columba > Columba livia. The sequence continues at coordinate 759,978 of NW_027043810.1, forward strand.
TCTTTGTGAAGCCTTTGGTTTCATTACCGGGTAGCGGAGGTTTGTTATCAGTCCTTGATTTGGCTTGTCGTAAGTGTATATTGAATCCTTCAATATTCTGAAGATCCTCTCTGGAACACCTTCAGAAGTCTGCAGAGAAAGGAAAGAAACATTTGTCTGCAGCTGCTCTTCGCATGGAGTCCCCAAAAATGAAAGGAATGACAGGTTGCTTCTTCTTTCCCAAGGAGCTGTTTTGGAAGCAGACTGGGTGACAGAGTCTGGTACCAGCCTTTGGCCACCAGGGACACCTGCTTGGTGGTGTGCTCTAGGCCCTAAGTGTCACCTCCCTCACCCGCTTGATTTTTTTTTTTTTTTTTTTTTTTTTTTTAAAGGGAGAAGAGCAGTTTAAAATCTGGGCTCAGGGGTGTGTTGCAGAGGGATGGCGTTACCGACTTCCCCCTGGCGTCAGAGCGCAACGTTCTCTAGGTTATCTACTTTAGTCTTCTAGTGCACCACACTGGTGTGGATGTCAATGAATAAAGTCTGTGTTGAACTTGTATAAGGAAACACGGAAAAAAAGAATAAGCCAATAAACGCCATCATTATTTTAAAGAAAGATGAGAAGGTAATTTTGCTTATGTCTCCAATAGAAAAGAACCACTGAACAATGACCCCCCTTCCTTCTCTCCTCAGTGGGCAGAGATGACAAGAGTTCCTCCTACTCCTTCCCTCTCCTTTCTCCCAAGGTAAACAGTGTCACATTCAGTGCCATGTAGATTAACTTGCATTTCTGAATTGAACCATAACTCCCCTTGGCACCACTCCAAGCAGAGAGACGAACTGAGCAGCTCAGACATGGATGTGTATGAGTATTCAAGGGTCCTGGCCTGACACCAACATCAGTGACATTGTCTTGATCTATCCTTTAATAGACTGAGATCTTTGTCGGTCAAAGTTCAGGCAGCTTACCAGAAAACCAACTACAGTCCTCATGTGTTAACAACATTTAGACTGTCAAAGGAAGAATGCTCAAATTTTAAATTCATCCTTCGTTTGCAGAGAACAGCTGCAGAAACTGAATGCCTAACACAAGCTAGCGCAACAACACAGAAACGTAGAGAAGGAAAGAGAACACCCAACCGCCTGTTCTACTGGTTATTTTCTCCAATACAGGAGAAACAACCACCAACTCTGGAGAACAAACAGGTCAGGGTTATTGGTCCCACAAAAACGAGCATAAGAAATACTAAGGCAATTCCCCAGAGTCCAGTAACTCTCTTGCCCTCAAGCCAGGGTCGTGCCACAAAAACAAAACTCTTACCAAAGATTTCATCTTAGCTTGAACAGGTAAGTTGTGATGACGGAGATTCGCCAGGAGTCCTAAACATGGTATCATTACCTCATCTTCTGTGGTTTGACTGAAAAGTCCAGGAAGTCAAACAAAGACTTTTAATTAAAGCATCCAGAAATTAGTTACCAGAATTTGGGGGTTGAGGGTGGGGTGCTTGGGGGACTCTATTTTGTTGCCGTGGCGGTGGGGAGGGGAGTGTGGTATTGTTTTGTTTTTTAACTAGACACCATTCTGCCAAGCCAAGCAAAATTCAGATTGCAATCCCCATAGTGTGGGCAGTTTTTAACTGAGCACATCTGGGGGAAAAAAAAAAAAAAAAGGTCTATCAGAGACCAGCACTATCAAAGGTCCTTTATTGCAGGTGCTTTTAAGAGTCACTAGATCTCTTACAAGGACCCTTGCACAAAAGTCATTTTAATGTAACATAAGTCTGTTCCTAATGACGAGCATGACTTTTCCCCTGGGTCTTCTCTTTGACAGCTCCCTGGGATATGCAGGTGGGCTAAGAGGCCAGTTAATATCCAGTCACTGAAAGTCCCACAACCACTGCATTTGACAGGCTGTAACAACATGGTTTGCTAAGAAAAACCTCTGTTTAGCTTGGAGTAAAAATGCCACAGGTCACTCTGGAGACCAGGTTAGTGCAATATGCTAATGGCCTTCAGAAAGTTTAGAAACTTAGCCAGGTGTTTCCCATGAGAGAAGGTAACTGAGTGCACACTTACACATGATGCATTAGAAATGAAATTAATTCATTGACGTTGGCACCAGCACAAAAGACCTGAACATTGTAAGTTACCCTCTGCAGCAACTGGATACTCTGAGGAAATTAAAAGCTGTTCACATGTGTCTTTCCTATAGCATCGCACTCAAGAATGTTACAAATTAGAAAGCTGAAAGGACAAATAAAAAGACATCACGACTGAATTCATTTTCAGACCCTGTGACGTTAACACGACAACTACACAAGCTGCTGTGAGCACACAGGGTCGTGTCCTGACACTCCGAGGTACTTATTAAAAGCCCAAACAGATGGATAAGGTTTTCTTTTGACAGAGGCATTACCTTTGTAGCCCATCCATTTCTCCCCTTTGCTTCATCAGCACGTTCTCCATTCTGTCAGCGAGAAAGGGGCTTTGTCCTGTTGAAAGATCCACAAGTTTTGCCAAAATGCAAAAAGCGCTTTGCAGCCTCTTCAGAAAGTATGTTTAGTGCAGGGGTGTCAAACTCATTTGTAGCAAATGCAATTTTAGGACTGTATAAATGTAGGAGTAGTCGCATTTCTAGAGTCCTAAAATTACGTTTGGCCCTTTGAAGGCAACCGCGAGGCTGATGTGCCCCCCAGTGAAAATGAGTTTGACACCCCCGGCTTAGAGGAAAACACGTTTGCTGTGAAGACAGTCGACAGATCTAATGGTAGTTAAGTCTTTCCTACAGCATCCTTTCAGCACGCAACGTAATTGAGTTAATATAATGCTAATATGCACAATTATGACAATAATCACAGCACAGGATAGCAGCTGAAACCAAACCTCATTATATAAGCATGTGACATAAGAAATTCAAGGTCTTAGTCCTGCATCTACTTGGTGACTACAAAACCTCTCCCACTGACTGGCAAGTCACCTGGATCTCAGAGCCACATATGAGGAAACCTGTGCATATTTAAAAAAAAAAAAAAAAAGAGGAGGTCTTCCCCACCTTTACTGGTCAATGCACAGAAAGGACACGTGAACATTGGTGAAGATGGGCTGTGAGATGGGCTGTGAGATATTATGTGTAAGGTAATAATGTGTAATAAGCTCTGCACTTGACTCCTATAACTCAGCTCGCACTGGCACAGCCCCTTGCACTCACTGGCACTGAGCAGAGGGCAGCAGGCACACGTGCCCTGCAGACCTTCGATGAGAACTGGCAGCCACAGCTCTCGTTTCACTCCTTCACAACTGCCTGTCAAAGAATTGATTAGACAAAACCGACTCCAGGCTTGTCTCATGAACAGTAGGAGAAAGAACTAAATACCTCAGCTGGAAAATAATTCTGGAAAATAAGCTCTCCAGCAGCCAAATCATTTCAAAAACAGAGGCTTTTGGTTTTGGTTTATTTTTGCTTGGTTTGTTGGTTGGATTTGTTTGTCTGGTTTTGTTAGGTTTGGGGTTTTTTGTTTTGTTTCAATTGGAGCAGGTGAGAAGCTCAAGCTCGATTAAAGAGAGAGTACAAAGAACTCTCTGCAGCCTTAAAATCCTGTCATACTGGCCTCGTATGGCAAACAACATACACAGCTAAGACCGACACACTATTTCAGAAGAGTTATTACATGCATGCCGCATAACAGATACCATATAAGAGTAGACAAATAGAGTTAAACATTAGTTCCTGTTACCTGTAATATGAATGGGTCACTGAGATGAGCAGAGCCTCGATGAACCACTCCTGCCAGCACGTGGTCACATTGTAGGTATCCTGAAGAGCTTCTCTAGTCTCGCTCTCTAAGACTGGAATTTAAGAATTATTAACAAAAAACCCCTGTCAAACAGCAAAAGCAGCTGTTGCATTAGCTACCAATCTGAGCAGAAGCCCAAGTCATTGACCAGTTTTTCACATCTGTTTCACAAACAACTACAAATAAATCACAGCTCCTACGCACTTGAAGAATCTGGACCTGTCTTGTCATCGCTTTCCCAGAGCAAAGAGCATACCCCCCTCCCCTCTTCCCCCCTTCCTACCCCTCTGCACACCACCTCCAGCCCCGCTACAACCCCACCTGCCCCCCGCCCAAACACATCCCCCCCCACGCCCACCCCACCCCTCGCCTGACAGAGCCCAAGACCTTCCGCTGCTGACAGCTACCTGCTCGGGGCCTGGGAGCAAGCGTCACCCAAATGGAACAACCGGCCCAGGCCCACCCACGGGAGACTCTGGGGCGCAAACCAGATGCAAACTCTTCCGTCCTTCCTTCCTTCCTTCCTGCCTTGGCCCTAAGTGTCACCTCCCTCACCCACTTGTTGGGTTTTATTCCGAAAAAAAAAAGAGTGGTTTAAAATCTGGGCTCGGGTGTGTTGAAGAGGGACAGCGTTAGCGACTTTCCCCTGGGGACAGAGTGCAAGGTTAGTGGCAACCTGTTTGGTTCTCACTTCAAAGCTTCTCTTTCGACGCCTAGGTGAGAAGCAGAAGCCAAAGGTTCTGCCAAGGATGGGCACTGTCGAGCAAAAGACATCTGCAGAGGCAAGCCCGGAGGACGGCGCTCCTAAGCAGAGGAAGGGCCTTGTCGCAAGCTGCGTTTGAACGTGCCGGTTGGTGCTGCTGGACTGGATTCCTTCCAGGGCACAGTCCCCCAGGGATCCGTACAGAGACTTGGCCACACTGGTCACTTGAGGAGGGTGACAGACGGTAAGCGCACAAATCATCTGGAGTCACAGCCAGGGTCCTGCTAGTGGTGAGGACAAGTGAACAGGGCTTGATTCTCTTGGTTTTTTGGCATCCTGCATCTTGCCTTCTGCCCGGGGTGGGCTAGGTGCCACTGCCTCTGCGGACTTGCTCTGGCTGGGACGGAGTTGACTCTTGTTAGTGGCAGCCGGCCTAGCACCGTGTTTGGCAGGGGTGGCTAAAGCGGTGTTGCTTACTGCAGCTGTGGTGTGGCTGTTGCTGCGAGTGCGGGCCTCCCGGAGCCGTGAGGTTGTCTCTTTTTCCTGCAGCGCCGAGGCTGGGGGTGTGCAAGAGGTTGGGAGGGTGGAGAGCAGGAGAGCATCTGGGAAGTGGCCAAAGGGCCGTCCCCTGCTGTAGGCCAGCTGCGCCCACAGGCCTGGTGTTCCTTGCTGCTGGTGCTGCTGCTGCTGCCTTTGTGGTGCAGGTCAGCGTTTCTGGGCGCATGCATGATTTGGGGTGGGCTTGGGGGTGGGCAGGAGGGCAGCAGGCCAAAGGGCTCCCCTCCTGCTGTGCTGCCTGGGTGTCCCTGGCTGTGTGTCTGCCGGGGGCCGGGGAAGCAAGAGCAAGAGGGCCAAGCGGGCGGCAGGCAGCGCAGGCTGGTGAGCGGCAAGGAGGAAAGGCCAAGGGCTTTGGGCGTCTGGTGCCGGGCCAGGTGGGGCTGAGGCGAGGGCATCTTTTCTACTAATGTCTATTCGTGATCCATAAACCTCACTTACTGAATCATCTGCTCCCTGTAGCGTAATTAGCAAAGGGTTGCACTGCAGAGACTCACATCCCGGGAGAGATTGCCCTTTGGATAGGGTAAGTTTTCTTTTTCATTCTATAACCATTCATTGCTCACTGTCCATCCCCCAAACTCTGTGGTCCAGATAACACTGTATCAGGAGGGGCAATGAGAGACAGCAACAAAAACTATGCACTTATTTAAATCATCCTTAGACTCGGTCCCCTTGGACACATGTTTGTTTTCATAACTCAATTCCCTTTAGCTCTGTACATCCCCACACCTATGGATCTGGCAAGCGTCTACTCAAATTGTTAGGGAACCTTCAGTTTCAGTGACGTTCACGTTAAGTAACCCATTTGTAAATTCTACATAATACAGGATTAGTAATCCCCAAAAGTTTCATTTCATTTTCATCTCTGTATCTTTAGTTGAAGTGGGTCGTCAGTTGTCAGTACTTGCCACTCCTCACTGTCCTTTGGAGGTCTGATTGGCTCTTTAATCCACGTGTAATGAGTCCACCCTTTCTCAGCTGGTCGCACCACTGTCTCGGTGATCAGCAGAACTTGAAATGCGCCTTCCCAATCTGGCTGAAGCTTAGCGTCTTTCCAGGATTTGACCAGGACCTGCTGTCCAGGCTGAAACTTGTGAGCTGCAGACTCTAAAGGCAGAGTTTGTGCCAGAAGCCCTTGGTGCCTGAGAGAAGACAGAAAAGACAACCCGAGCATACAGTTTTTGAGAAACAAATCCTTAGTTTCAAACCGTGGGGGTCCATCCGTTATTTCGCTTTTGCTACCACTGCCCCCGTGGCAGTGCTAAGAGGGAAGGCTTCTCCCCACCTGGTAAGATGATCAAACACTAGTAAGTTTTTAATTCAGCCAACTGCAGGTAATTCTGTGAAATCAACTTGTATATTTTGGAAGGGTCATAAACTTGGCCTTCAACCTCCTGCAGGCTGCTTCCTAAGTGCCTTTTCATTTACTTTTTTACAAACCACACATCATTCACAAATTTGCTTGGCTATAGTATAAATTCCAGTACACCCATATTTTTATAACACTATGGCACCCATTACTTGTTTTCCTCATTAACTCTCTTGATGTAAAATTGCTAATACCTTCCTCATGGTTTGCTTATTTAACATTTCTCTACCCTCTGGGAGTACGCATTTCCCATTCTGTTCCCTGGCTTCCAACTCTTGGAGGACTTCTTTTTATCTTTCATTGAAAACTGGAATTTCTTGTGGGGCCAGGACCTCGGGCGTGAGATAAAACCTGAAGCAATAACTAAGTTAAGGCTGCTTCTCAGGCCATTTCATCTGCTAACCAACTTCCCCGACACAAAAAGAGTTGCCCCTCTGATGTCCATTAACATGTACTACAGCCACTTCTATTGGTGACATCAGATTCCATAACACTTGTCCAACTAGTTCTTCATGAACCAATTCTTTACCTTTGCTATTAATTAGACCCCATTCTTCCCAAATTTTCCCAAAGGTGTGCACTTCTCCAAATGCGTATCTAGAACCATTACGGATGGTACCTTCTTTTCCTTCTAACATTTGCAGTGCCTGACTGACGGCTTGTGGCTGGCATGTTTGAGCTGACCAGTTATTAGGCAACCTTCCCGTTTCTCTTATTTCACCATTCACACCTTCAACGATGGCACACCCATTGTGTCTCTTCCCCTGAATTACCCTTGAAGACCCATCTATGAAGAGGTGCAGCCCATTGCCACCTCTCCATAGGAAAGCAGCAGGGTTTAATTTCCTGCTTTCTCCCACCAGAAGAGCAGTTGCTGCTGCAGCTTGCACACACTCTGGCCAACCTCGAGACACTGGGTCTAAGAGCTTAGATCAGTGTGCCACTGCTTGTCGCTTCCCCCCCAGCCCACTTGCTGCTGGAGCAGCGTGAGAGGCAGAACAGGCCTCCACTCTGTGCAAGCATTGCTCAACAATAACAAAAACATCTCTGTATTATCAACACTGTTTTAAGCATCAATCAAAAACATAGTCCCATACCAGGTACCACAAAGAAAATTAACTCCAGCCCAGCCAAAACCAACACAAACTTCCAGGTAATACAATATCTTTCAAATTTTCTCCTTGTCACCCCCCAGGCAGTAACTGTGTTTCCACACCCAGAGCCTGTAAAAGGTTTCTCTCTAATATAGAAGCTGGGGAATCTTCCCCTAATATATTCCTTCCCCATACGCTTTTAATTCTTATTATCACAAATAGGAATTTATTCATAATTGTCTCTCCTTCCTCCCTGCTACCCCATTTATTACAACTCCGTCTTCAGTTCTGGATCTTTTTAGGGGAGAATTTAGAAGGGACATGGGAGCTTCTGTTTCTGCTAAAAACTAGACCTCATTACCAATTACCACCATTACTTTACCAATTACATGCTCTTTTCCAATTTAAACGTTTCCCCACAAAAAACAAACAAACAAACAAACAAACAAAAAAAAAAAACACCAATAAAAAAAGCCACCACAACACCAAAAACATTTTCAGCCCCTCTGATTTTCCAAAGTGTATTGAGTTTTCTTCCTTTAGTCATTTCCAACAGTTGCTGCCCTAGGGGTAAATATCCCAGATTTCCACAATAATAGCATCCCATTTTCTCTCATTCTCTCACTTTTTTCACTGACTTTGGTCTAAATCTTCTGCGGTTTTGTTTTGTTCTTTTCCCTTCCAGTCTTTCACTTGCAACCAATCAGTCTGCTTCAACTTTTCGCTTCAGTTCCCGACCATCATACACAAACACGACCACACTCAGATTTTTTGCAAATTCTTCCTGCCAACCTGGCACATGCTCTCGGAAATACTTCCGTAGATCCACAAACACACTTGCTACCAGTCCACAAAGCTTTCCAAAAATCTTCCCCAGTCGGTGCTCCCCTGGCTTCTGTCTACATTCCTGCACTTCAGTTCAGTTTACTCTTATCTCCTCAAAAGCTCAAAAGCTTTTATCAGATTTTTAACCACCGTTTGGCAATTATCTCCATTTGTTTGATTATTATCATCTCAATTAGAATCACCTTGGGGCCAGGTAGTCTCCCACTGCCTGTGGGGTTAGTTCCACATTCTTTTAAATGATGTTTCCGGAAAGACCAACTCTCTCAATAACAGGATAACATCGGCTCAGAATGGATTCTAGCCGCTCCCCCCCTCCCCCCCCCCCAAAAAAAAAAATTAGAAAATCATGATGCTCATCGATCCCCATCTTCCCTTCAGAGTTTGATTTCCTCACATAATCAAATCCCCAGAGTGCCAGGGGGTGCATCCGTGTAACACTGGAACACTGGAGGGCATTCACATGTACATCCCCCCCTTCGCACTTGCTCCCCTACACACACATACGCACGCACATCTGCTGCTGGCTGCACTGCAAAATAACTTTAGCAATCCCAGGGTAAAGCCCAGCAAAAGCAGTAAGGACAAGAAAGACAGTTGGGGAGGTAATCAAGAGGTGATACAGAGAGCAGAGACCAGCTCTGCAAGCACCTTAGTTAAATTACTCCCAACTGCAGCTAAAATTCTTTCCCTAGGTTTTTATACTCGTTTTCGACCATCCTCTTTATGGTGGTCATATGCCAAATCATCCTATACGTACCAGTAATTCATTTGTCCAGGACATCTGTTTTCTAGGTGTTTTTTAGTTACAGTTTGCCAGTCTCCTCGATATAAGGTCATTGCATGCTTTTCTTGAAAACCTTGCTGTACCATAAGTATTTTCCCAATTTTGCAATACCTCGGCCAAGGGTGTCCCCTTCTCTATGCCGAGTTTTATTTCCCATCACTAAAAAAATTCAGAGACACGCTTCCGTTGAGTCACGAGGTTCAGAGGGAGCCCCTTGCTTTCTAATCTCCTTCAGAGAGGAGTTTAGGTGCGGCTGGATCCCATCCTAGTCTCAGACTTGGTCAACGGCTTATGTCTAAAGGATATTTTCCCATTCTCAAGAGAGACTCGAACACTGCTTTTATGTGCACTTTACACTGATCAGGCCACACACTTTGCACTCAAAAACATACTGCAGGAAGGGAGGGACTCGCACCCACCCTGGTGTGGAGGAAGATTTAAAGGCCCTACAGTTTTTTTTACATACCAATTTAGATCTTTGCATAGCCAATTGTCATTGGATCCGTATTTTGGCCAGAATATCACTCTATTAAGGGCTATTTTGTCCAGACAAAACACAATACTTTATCATTTTCTATTTATCCTTCCTTTTTGTACACCACACGTTTCCCCGGTACCTTAACATCCTCCCTAAAGGACTGGACGGAGGAATGTCACCATTTTTCCTTTCTATTTCCCATTCTGAGTCTCGAGGCTTCTCCTTGCGCCTCGTCCCTCCTCTCAGAATGCCCCCGACCACCAAGGTAGTACTTAACAGTCTGTTTTCTTACCTTGGTCCACGCACAAAGTTGCCCGCTCGCTCGTATCGTGCTTCCCGCTTTTTCCTTTCTCCTTTCGCCTATGGTTTGCGGGGATCCGCCTTCGTCCCCACAGCCCTGCAGTTTCTGTCTGTCCGTCCGTCCTGGAATCCCCACCGACCATCCAGAAGGCCATTGAAATCAACGGGGCACGCCTTCCCGTCCATTGGCGACAGGGACCCCCGAGATGACGACGTCGAGTCTCGGACGAGCCCCCAGACTTGTAGGAAACCATCATCTTGCCAACAGAATAGGCTCAGGCAGGATCTCTCGGCAAAGCACGTTTTATTAAGGCTTTTGCGAAACGGGCCGTTCTACCTAAAAGTAGGCACACGCAATAGGGCAAAAAGCTTATACGCCCCCACAAATGCCAGCTGCAAATTCCCTGCCCTGTTCCCCAGGGGTTGGGTACTGCAGGCTTTCCGGACTGCCCGCCGCCTGCCTCAGTTTCCAGGACTCATTCATCTCATGCTAAGAAGGCCCTTCCCCTGCTGGATCTATTGCAAAGGTGGGTTCCTGGCTCTTGGGTTAGCCTTCCCTCTAGCTGCACTTGTTTTTGAAATGCAGGAATGAGTTTGCATTGCAGCATGAGTTGGAAGAGAGTTGGTTTGTGGGAAGGATTCCCAGTGTGATGTGTGTCAATCCTTCCCCCCTCGCTGGGTGAGGTGGCAGCTGAGTTGCAAAAGCAACATTCCTTCTTGAAGGGCTCCTTCCTTGCAGGGCTGAGGCAGAGGCGAGAGAGCGAGGCAGGTGCACGGGGGGGGGCGCCGTGGGAGGCGCCGTGGGGGGGGCGGTTTGTCGGTGGGAAAAGCGGGGATCGAACCAGGGACCCATTTGACCAATCCGCGGGTCCGGCGCCCTGGCCGCTCCGCCAGCGCGATCCCACGGCCGTGGAACGCACGGCGCCCCCTATAGGCCGCAGAGCGGCCTGCGCGGCGGCTAAAGGCCGGGGGGGGCGGTGGGCGGGGTGGGGATGGAAGTGGGTGCCCTGCGGACCAGCGTCCCGCGACCTGGCCGCTCCTCTACCGCCATCCCCACCGCCGGGGGACGCCACAGCTCCCCCTACAAACCTCCGCCCGCCCGCTAAGCTCGGCCCATGCCGGGGGGCACCCACCGACTCGCTGCCTCCCACCACCACGCTGCAACCCCACCTGCCCCCCGCCCAATCACACACCCCCCCACCCGCCCCTCGCCTGACAGAGCCCAAGACCTCCCGCTGCTGACAGCTACCTGCTCGCGGCCCTAGCGGCAGCGCACGCCGCTCTGCGGCCTATAGGGGGCGCCGTGCGTTCCACGGCCGTGGGATCGCGCTGGCGGAGCGGCCAGGGCGCCGGACCCGCGGATTGGTCAAATGGGTCCCTGGTTCGATCCCCGCTTTTCCCACCGACAGACCCCCACCCCCCACGGCCCCCCCCCCCGCGCACCTGCCTCGCTCTCTCGCCTCTGCCTCAGCCCTGCAAGGAGCTATTGAAGGACGAAGGTTGTTTTTACAACTGGTTTGGCACCTGAGCTCAGCGGGGGAAAGGATTGAGAGGTATCAGACTATGAATCACAGAATCACAGAATGTTAGGGATTGGAAGGGACCTCAGAAGATCGTCTAGTCCAATCCCCCCGCCAGAGCAGGAACACCTAGATGAGGTTACACAGGAATGTGTCCAGGTGGCTTTTGAATGTCTCCAGAGGAGGAGACTCCTCAGCCTCCCTGGGCAGCCCGTTCCAGTGCTCTGCCAGCCTCACTGAGAAGAAGTTTCTTCTCCTATTTAAGTGGAACCTCCTGTGTTGCAGTTTGTACCCATTGCCCCATGTCTTATCATTGGTTGTCAGTGAGAAGAGCCTGGCTCCATCCTCGTGACACTCACCCTTTACATATTTACAAACATTAATGAGGTCACCCCTCAGTCTCCTCTTCTCCAAACTAAAGAGACCCAGCTCCCTCAGCCTTTCCTCAGTAGGGAGATGCTCCACTCCCTTAATCAACTTTGTCGCCCTGCGCTGGACTCTCTCCAGCAGTTCCCTGTCCTTCTTGAACTGAGGGGCCCAGAACTGGACACAATATTCCAGATGCGGTCTCACCAGGGTAGAGTAGAGGGGCAGGAGAACCTCTTTCAACCTACTAACTACCCCCCTTCTAATACACCCCAGGATGTCATTGGCCTTCTTGGCCACAAGGGCACAGTGCTGGCTCATGGTCATCGTGCCGTCCACCGGGACCCCCAGGTCCCTTTCACTGCTCTCTGACAGGTCATTCCCCGACTTATACTAGTACCTGGGGTTCTTCTTGCCCAGATGCAAGACTCTACACTTGCGCTTGTTATAGTTCATTCATGTTTTCCCCGCCCAACTCTCCAGCCTGTCCAGCTCTCGCTGGATGGCAGCACAGCCTTCTGGCGTGTCAGCCACTCCTCCCAGCTTGGTGTCATCAGCAAACTTGCTGACAGTCACTCTATTCCCTCATCCAAGTCATTGATGAATATATTGAATAGTACTGGCCCCAGTACCGACCCTTGAGGGACTCCACAGGCCTCCAACTAGACTCTGCCCCGTCGATCACGACTCTCTGGCTTCTTTCCTTCAGCCAGTTCACAGTCCACATCGCTACCCGATCGTCCAGACCACACTTCCTCAGTTTAGCTGGGAGGATGCTGTGGGAGACCGTGTCAAACGCTTCACTGAAATCAAGACAGACCACATCCACTGCTTTACCATCATCTGTCCACCCGGTTATGTCCTCATAAAAGTCTATGAGGTTGGTCAAGCACGACTTCCCTTTGGTGAAGCCACGTTGACTGCCCCTAATGACCCCCTTATCCCTGATATGCCTTGAGATGGCACCAAGGATAAGTCGTTCCATCAGTTTCCCAGGGATGGAGGTGAGGCTGACCGGTCCATAGTTACCCGGGTCCTCCTTCTTGCCCTTTTTGAAGACTGGAATGACATTTGCTTTCCTCCAGCCCTCAGGCACCCCTCCCGTTTCCCATGACTTAGCAAAGGTGACGGAGAGTGGCCTAGCAATGATCAGCCAGCTCCCTCAGCACCCGCGGGTGCATCCCACCTGGAGCCATGGATTTATGGATGTCCAGATTGCTTAATCGGTCCCTAACCCAGGCCCTCAGCCTTCCCTAGCCTGGAAGCACCAACACCCACGAAGGAGCGAGCTGTGGGCAATGTCCTGCTTTGCCTTCAGCGTCTCTCGCAATGTTAACTTGCAAATTTGTAGTGGATGAGGGTGTGGAACTGCAAGCTGGGGATAACAGTTTTCCAGTGAACGTGAAGGAGAAAGACGTTGAACTGCTGCCCATGCAAGCTGGTCTCAGAGGACACGTAGCAACTATTCACCTCACACCTGGCAATGCATTCGTTTTAAAAAAAAAAAAAAAATAAGCCCAAAACCACTAAGGCAGGGCTATGTTTCTCACCTGCATAGATGTCATCCTTTCCTGACTGGAACCCTTGGCTTCTTTGTGAAGCCTTTGGTTTCATTACCGGGTAGCGGAGGTTTGTTATCAGTCCTTGATTTGGCTTGTCGTAAGTGTATATTGAATCCTTCAATATTCTGAAGATCCTCTCTGGAACACCTTCAGAAGTCTGCAGAGAAAGGAAAGAAACATTTGTCTGCAGCTGCTCTTCGCATGGAGTCCCCAAAAATGAAAGGAATGACAGGTTGCTTCTTCTTTCCCAAGGAGCTGTTTTGGAAGCAGACTGGGTGACAGAGTCTGGTACCAGCCTTTGGCCACCAGGGACACCTGCTTGGTGGTGTGCTCTAGGCCCTAAGTGTCACCTCCCTCACCCGCTTGATTTTTTTTTTTTTTTTTTTTTTTTTTTTTTTAAAGGGAGAAGAGCAGTTTAAAATCTGGGCTCAGGGGTGTGTTGCAGAGGGATGGCGTTACCGACTTCCCCCTGGTGTCAGAGCGCAACGTTCTCTAGGTTATCTACTTTAGTCTTCTAGTGCACCACACTGGTGTGGATGTCAATGAATAAAGTCTGTGTTGAACTTGTATAAGGAAACACGGAAAAAAAGAATAAGCCAATAAACGCCATCATTATTTTAAAGAAAGATGAGAAGGTAATTTTGCTTATGTCTCCAATAGAAAAGAACCACTGAACAATGACCCCCCTTCCTTCTCTCCTCAGTGGGCAGAGATGACAAGAGTTCCTCCTACTCCTTCCCTCTCCTTTCTCCCAAGGTAAACAGTGTCACATTCAGTGCCATGTAGATTAACTTGCATTTCTGAATGGAACCATAACTCCCCTTGGCACCACTCCAAGCAGAGAGACGAACTGAGCAGCTCAGACATGGATGTGTATGAGTATTCAAGGGTCCTGGCCTGACACCAACATCAGTGACATTTTCTTGATCTATCCTTTAATAGACTGAGATCTTTGTCGGTCAAAGTTCAGGCAGCTTACCAGAAAACCAACTACAGTCCTCATGTGTTAACAACATTTAGACTGTCAAAGGAAGAATGCTCAAATTTTAAATTCATCCTTCGTTTGCAGAGAACAGCTGCAGAAACTGAATGCCTAACACAAGCTAGCGCAACAACACAGAAACGTAGAGAAGGAAAGAGAACACCCAACCGCCTGTTCTACTGGTTATTTTCTCCAATACAGGAGAAACAACCACCAACTCTGGAGAACAAACAGGTCAGGGTTATTGGTCCCACAAAAACGAGCATAAGAAATACTAAGGCAATTCCCCAGAGTCCAGTAACTCTCTTGCCCTCAAGCCAGGGTCGTGCCACAAAAACAAAACTCTTACCAAAGATTTCATCTTAGCTTGAACAGGTAAGTTGTGATGACGGAGATTCGCCAGGAGTCCTAAACATGGTATCATTACCTCATCTTCTGTGGTTTGACTGAAAAGTCCAGGAAGTCAAACAAAGACTTTTAATTAAAGCATCCAGAAATTAGTTACCAGAATTTGGGGGTTGAGGGTGGGGTGCTTGGGGGACTCTATTTTGTTGCCGTGGCGGTGGGGAGGGGAGTGTGGTATTGTTTTGTTTTTTAACTAGACACCATTCTGCCAAGCCAAGCAAAATTCAGATTGCAATCCCCATAGTGTGGGCAGTTTTTAACTGAGCACATCTGGGGGGAAAAAAAAAAAAAAAAGGTCTATCAGAGACCAGCACTATCAAAGGTCCTTTATTGCAGGTGCTTTTAAGAGTCACTAGATCTCTTACAAGGACCCTTGCACAAAAGTCATTTTAATGTAACATAAGTCTGTTCCTAATGACGAGCATGACTTTTCCCCTGGGTCTTCTCTTTGACAGCTCCCTGGGATATGCAGGTGGGCTAAGAGGCCAGTTAATATCCAGTCACTGAAAGTCCCACAACCACTGCATTTGACAGGCTGTAACAACATGGTTTGCTAAGAAAAACCTCTGTTTAGCTTGGAGTAAAAATGCCACAGGTCACTCTGGAGACCAGGTTAGTGCAATATGCTAATGGCCTTCAGAAAGTTTAGAAACTTAGCCAGGTGTTTCCCATGAGAGAAGGTAACTGAGTGCACACTTACACATGATGCATTAGAAATGAAATTAATTCATTGACGTTGGCACCAGCACAAAAGACCTGAACATTGTAAGTTACCCTCTGCAGCAACTGGATACTCTGAGGAAATTAAAAGCTGTTCACATGTGTCTTTCCTATAGCATCGCACTCAAGAATGTTACAAATTAGAAAGCTGAAAGGACAAATAAAAAGACATCACGACTGAATTCATTTTCAGACCCTGTGACGTTAACACGACAACTACACAAGCTGCTGTGAGCACACAGGGTCGTGTCCTGACACTCCGAGGTACTTATTAAAAGCCCAAACAGATGGATAAGGTTTTCTTTTGACAGAGGCATTACCTTTGTAGCCCATCCATTTCTCCCCTTTGCTTCATCAGCACGTTCTCCATTCTGTCAGCGAGAAAGGGGCTTTGTCCTGTTGAAAGATCCACAAGTTTTGCCAAAATGCAAAAAGCGCTTTGCAGCCTCTTCAGAAAGTATGTTTAGTGCAGGGGTGTCAAACTCATTTGTAGCAAATGCATTTTTAGGACTGTATAAATGTAGGAGTAGTCGCATTTCTAGAGTCCTAAAATTACGTTTGGCCCTTTGAAGGCAACCGCGAGGCTGATGTGCCCCCCAGTGAAAATGAGTTTGACACCCCCGGCTTAGAGGAAAACACGTTTGCTGTGAAGACAGTCGACAGATCTAATGGTAGTTAAGTCTTTCCTACAGCATCCTTTCAGCACGCAACGTAATTGAGTTAATATAATGCTAATATGCACAATTATGACAATAATCACAGCACAGGATAGCAGCTGAAACCAAACCTCATTATATAAGCATGTGACATAAGAAATTCAAGGTCTTAGTCCTGCATCTACTTGGTGACTACAAAACCTCTCCCACTGACTGGCAAGTCACCTGGATCTCTTAGTCTTCTCCTACTCCAAGTGCTTTGACAAATACACAAACTGGGACAAAAGTGTCCTTCACTGGATGCCTGACTCATTTTCCACAGATCAGGGGCAACACAACTGCTGGCAAATTCATTTTCCGTTTTCCCTCTCAGAAAAGAGATGTCACGACACGTAGCCAGCAAGTACTTGCTGAAATCTCAGAGCCACATATGAGGAAACCTGTGCATATTTAAAAAAAAAAAAAAAAAGAGGAGGTCTTCCCCACCTTTACTGGTCAATGCACAGAAAGGACACGTGAACATTGGTGAAGATGGGCTGTGAGATGGGCTGTGAGATATTATGTGTAAGGTAATAATGTGTAATAAGCTCTGCACTTGACTCCTATAACTCAGCTCGCACTGGCACAGCCCCTTGCACTCACTGGCACTGAGCAGAGGGCAGCAGGCACACGTGCCCTGCAGACCTTCGATGAGAACTGGCAGCCACAGCTCTCGTTTCACTCCTTCACAACTGCCTGTCAAAGAATTGATTAGACAAAACCGACTCCAGGCTTGTCTCATGAACAGTAGGAGAAAGAACTAAATACCTCAGCTGGAAAATAATTCTGGAAAATAAGCTCTCCAGCAGCCAAATCATTTCAAAAACAGAGGCTTTTGGTTTTGGTTTTGGTTTATTTTTGCTTGGTTTGTTGGTTGGATTTGTTTGTCTGGTTTTGTTAGGTTTGGGGTTTTTTGTTTTGTTTCAATTGGAGCAGGTGAGAAGCTCAAGCTCGATTAAAGAGAGAGTACAAAGAACTCTCTGCAGCCTTAAAATCCTGTCATACTGGCCTCGTATGGCAAACAACATACACAGCTAAGACCGACACACTATTTCAGAAGAGTTATTACATGCATGCCGCATAACAGATACCATATAAGAGTAGACAAATAGAGTTAAACATTAGTTCCTGTTACCTGTAATATGAATGGGTCACTGAGATGAGCAGAGCCTCGATGAACCACTCCTGCCAGCACGTGGTCACATTGTAGGTATCCTGAAGAGCTTCTCTAGTCTCGCTCTCTAAGACTGGAATTTAAGAATTATTAACAAAAAACCCCTGTCAAACAGCAAAAGCAGCTGTTGCATTAGCTACCAATCTGAGCAGAAGCCCAAGTCATTGACCAGTTTTTCACATCTGTTTCACAAACAACTACAAATAAATCACAGCTCCTACGCACTTGAAGAATCTGGACCTGTCTTGTCATCGCTTTCCCAGAGCAAAGAGCATACCCCCCTCCCCTCTTCCCCCCTTCCTACCCCTCTGCACACCACCTCCAGCCCCGCTACAACCCCACCTGCCCCCCGCCCAAACACATCCCCCCCCACGCCCACCCCACCCCTCGCCTGACAGAGCCCAAGACCTCCCGCTGCTGACAGCTACCTGCTCGGGGCCTGGGAGCAAGCGTCACCCAAATGGAACAACCGGCCCAGGCCCACCCACGGGAGACTCTGGGGCGCAAACCAGATGCAAACTCTTCCGTCCTTCCTTCCTTCCTTCCTGCCTTGGCCCTAAGTGTCACCTCCCTCACCCACTTGTTGGGTTTTATTCCGAAAAAAAAAAGAGTGGTTTAAAATCTGGGCTCGGGTGTGTTGAAGAGGGACAGCGTTAGCGACTTTCCCCTGGGGACAGAGTGCAAGGTTAGTGGCAACCTGTTTGGTTCTCACTTCAAAGCTTCTCTTTCGACGCCTAGGTGAGAAGCAGAAGCCAAAGGTTCTGCCAAGGATGGGCACTGTCGAGCAAAAGACATCTGCAGAGGCAAGCCCGGAGGACGGCGCTCCTAAGCAGAGGAAGGGCCTTGTCGCAAGCTGCGTTTGAACGTGCCCGTTGGTGCTGCTGGACTGGATTCCTTCCAGGGCACAGTCCCCCAGGGATCCGTACAGAGACTTGGCCACACTGGTCACTTGAGGAGGGTGACAGACGGTAAGCGCACAAATCATCTGGAGTCACAGCCAGGGTCCTGCTAGTGGTGAGGACAAGTGAACAGGGCTTGATTCTCTTGGTTTTTTGGCATCCTGCATCTTGCCTTCTGCCCGGGGTGGGCTAGGTGCCACTGCCTCTGCGGACTTGCTCTGGCTGGGACGGAGTTGACTCTTGTTAGTGGCAGCCGGCCTAGCACCGTGTTTGGCAGGGGTGGCTAAAGCGGTGTTGCTTACTGCAGCTGTGGTGTGGCTGTTGCTGCGAGTGCGGGCCTCCCGGAGCCGTGAGGTTGTCTCTTTTTCCTGCAGCGCTGAGGCTGGGGGTGTGCAAGAGGTTGGGAGGGTGGAGAGCAGGAGAGCGTCCGGGAAGTGGCCAAAGGGCCGTCCCCTGCTGTAGGCCAGCTGCGCCCACAGGCCTGGTGTTCCTTGCTGCTGGTGCTGCTGCTGCTGCCTTTGTGGTGCAGGTCAGGGTTTCTGGGCGCATGCATGATTTGGGGTGGGCTTGGGGGTGGGCAGGAGGGCAGCAGGCCAAAGGGCTCCCCTCCTGCTGTGCTGCCTGGGTGTCCCTGGCTGTGTGTCTGCCGGGGGCCGGGGAAGCAAGAGCAAGAGGGCCAAGCGGGCGGCAGGCAGCGCAGGCTGGTGAGCGGCAAGGAGGAAAGGCCAAGGGCTTTGGGCGTCTGGTGCCGGGCCAGGTGGGGCTGAGGCGAGGGCATCTTTTCTACTAATGTCTATTCGTGATCCATAAACCTCACTTACTGAATCATCTGCTCCCTGTAGCATAATTAGCAAAGGGTTGCACTGCAGAGACTCACATCCCGGGAGAGATTGCCCTTTGGATAGGGTAAGTTTTCTTTTTCATTCTATAACCATTCATTGCTCACTGTCCATCCCCCAAACTCTGTGGTCCAGATAACACTGTATCAGGAGGGGCAATGAGAGACAGCAACAAAAACTATGCACTTATTTAAATCATCCTTAGACTCGGTCCCCTTGGACACATGTTTGTTTTCATAACTCAATTCCCTTTAGCTCTGTACATCCCCACACCTATGGATCTGGCAAGCGTCTACTCAAATTGTTAGGGAACCTTCAGTTTCAGTGACGTTCACGTTAAGTAACCCATTTGTAAATTCTACATAATACAGGATTAGTAATCCCCAAAAGTTTCATTTCATTTTCATCTCTGTATCTTTAGTTGAAGTGGGTCGTCAGTTGTCAGTACTTGCCACTCCTCACTGTCCTTTGGAGGTCTGATTGGCTCTTTAATCCACGTGTAATGAGTCCACCCTTTCTCAGCTGGTCGCACCACTGTCTCGGTGATCAGCAGAACTTGAAATGCGCCTTCCCAATCTGGCTGAAGCTTAGCGTCTTTCCAGGATTTGACCAGGACCTGCTGTCCAGGCTGAAACTTGTGAGCTGCAGACTCTAAAGGCAGAGTTTGTGCCAGAAGCCCTTGGTGCCTGAGAGAAGACAGAAAAGACAACCCGAGCATACAGTTTTTGAGAAACAAATCCTTAGTTTCAAACCGTGGGGGTCCATCCGTTATTTCGCTTTTGCTACCACTGCCCCCGTGGCAGTGCTAAGAGGGAAGGCTTCTCCCCACCTGGTAAGATGATCAAACACTAGTAAGTTTTTAATTCAGCCAACTGCAGGTAATTCTGTGAAATCAACTTGTATATTTTGGAAGGGTCATAAACTTGGCCTTCAACCTCCTGCAGGCTGCTTCCTAAGTGCCTTTTCATTTACTTTTTTACAAACCACACATCATTCACAAATTTGCTTGGCTATAGTATAAATTCCAGTACACCCATATTTTTATAACACTATGGCACCCATTACTTGTTTTCCTCATTAACTCTCTTGATGTAAAATTGCTAATACCTTCCTCATGGTTTGCTTATTTAACATTTCTCTACCCTCTGGGAGTACGCATTTCCCATTCTGTTCCCTGGCTTCCAACTCTTGGAGGACTTCTTTTTATCTTTCATTGAAAACTGGAATTTCTTGTGGGGCCAGGACCTCGGGCGTGAGATAAAACCTGAAGCAATAAATAAGTTAAGGCTGCTTCTCAGGCCATTTCATCTGCTAACCAACTTCCCCGACACAAAAAGAGTTGCCCCTCTGATGTCCATTAACATGTACTACAGCCACTTCTATTGGTGACATCAGATTCCATAACACTTGTCCAACTAGTTCTTCATGAACCAATTCTTTACCTTTGCTATTAACTAGACCCCATTCTTCCCAAATTTTCCCAAAGGTGTGCACTTCTCCAAATGCGTATCTAGAACCATTACGGATGGTACCTTCTTTTCCTTCTAACATTTGCAGTGCCTGACTGACGGCTTGTGGCTGGCATGTTTGAGCTGACCAGTTATTAGGCAACCTTCCCGTTTCTCTTATTTCACCATTCACACCTTCAACGATGGCACACCCATTGTGTCTCTTCCCCTGAATTACCCTTGAAGACCCATCTATGAAGAGGTGCAGCCCATTGCCACCTCTCCATAGGAAAGCAGCAGGGTTTAATTTCCTGCTTTCTCCCACCAGAAGAGCAGTTGCTGCTGCAGCTTGCACACACTCTGGCCAACCTCGAGACACTGGGTCTAAGAGCTTAGATCAGTGTGCCACTGCTTGTCGCTTCCCCCCCAGCCCACTTGCTGCTGGAGCAGCGTGAGAGGCAGAACAGGCCTCCACTCTGTGCAAGCATTGCTCAACAATAACAAAAACATCTCTGTATTATCAACACTGTTTTAAGCATCAATCAAAAACATAGTCCCATACCAGGTACCACAAAGAAAATTAACTCCAGCCCAGCCAAAACCAACACAAACTTCCAGGTAATACAATATCTTTCAAATTTTCTCCTTGTCACCCCCCAGGCAGTAACTGTGTTTCCACACCCAGAGCCTGTAAAAGGTTTCTCTCTAATATAGAAGCTGGGGAATCTTCCCCTAATATATTCCTTCCCCATACGCTTTTAATTCTTATTATCACAAATAGGAATTTATTCATAATTGTCTCTCCTTCCTCCCTGCTACCCCATTTATTACAACTCCGTCTTCAGTTCTGGATCTTTTTAGGGGAGAATTTAGAAGGGACATGGGAGCTTCTGTTTCTGCTAAAAACTAGACCTCATTACCAATTACCACCATTACTTTACCAATTACATGCTCTTTTCCAATTTAAACGTTTCCCCACAAAAAACAAACAAACAAACAAACAAAAAAAAAAAACACCAATAAAAAAAGCCACCACAACACCAAAAACATTTTCAGCCCCTCTGATTTTCCAAAGTGTATTGAGTTTTCTTCCTTTAGTCATTTCCAACAGTTGCCGCCCTAGGGGTAAATATCCCAGATTTCCACAATAATAGCATCCCATTTTCTCTCATTCTCTCACTTTTTTCACTGACTTTGGTCTAAATCTTCTGCGGTTTTGTTTTGTTCTTTTCCCTTCCAGTCTTTCACTTGCAACCAATCAGTCTGCTTCAACTTTTCGCTTCAGTTCCCGACCATCATACACAAACACGACCACACTCAGATTTTTTGCAAATTCTTCCTGCCAACCTGGCACATGCTCTCGGAAATACTTCCGTAGATCCACAAACACACTTGCTACCAGTCCACAAAGCTTTCCAAAAATCTTCCCCAGTCGGTGCTCCCCTGGCTTCTGTCTACATTCCTGCACTTCAGTTCAGTTTACTCTTATCTCCTCAAAAGCTCAAAAGCTTTTATCAGATTTTTAACCACCGTTTGGCAATTATCTCCATTTGTTTGATTATTATCATCTCAATTAGAATCACCTTGGGGCCAGGTAGTCTCCCACTGCCTGTGGGGTTAGTTCCACATTCTTTTAAATGATGTTTCTGGACAGACCAACTCTCTCAATAACAGGATAACATCGGCTCAGAATGGATTCTAGCCCCGCCCCCCCCCAAAAAAATTAGAAAATCATGATGCTCATCGATCCCCATCTTCCCTTCAGAGTTTGATTTCCTCACATAATCAAATCCCCAGAGTGCCAGGGGGTGCATCCGTGTAACACTGGAACACTGGAGGGCATTCACATGTACATCCCCCCCTTCGCACTTGCTCCCCTACACACACATACGCACGCACATCTGCTGCTGGCTGCACTGCAAAATAACTTTAGCAATCCCAGGGTAAAGCCCAGCAAAAGCAGTAAGGACAAGAAAGACAGTTGGGGAGGTAATCAAGAGGTGATACAGAGAGCAGAGACCAGCTCTGCAAGCACCTTAGTTAAATTACTCCCAACTGCAGCTAAAATTCTTTCTCTAGGTTTTTATACTCGTTTTCGACCATCCTCTTTATGGTGGTCATATGCCAAATCATCCTATACGTACCAGTAATTCATTTGTCCAGGACATCTGTTTTCTAGGTGTTTTTTAGTTACAGTTGGCCAGTCTCCTCAATATAAGGTCATTGCATGCTTTTCTTGAAAACCTTGCTGTACCATAAGTATTTTCCCAATTTTGCAATACCTCGGCCAAGGGTGTCCCCTTCTCTATGCCGAGTTTTATTTCCCATCACTAAGAAAATTCAGAGACACGCTTCCGTTGAGTCACGAGGTTCAGAGGGAGCCCCTTGCTTTCTAATCTCCTTCAGAGAGGAGTTTAGGTGCGGCTGGATCCCATCCTAGTCTCAGACTTGGTCAACGGTTTACGTCTAAAGGATATTTTCCCATTCCCAAGAGAGACTCGAACACTGCTTTTATGTGCACTTTACACTGATCAGGCCACACACTTTGCACTCAAAAACATACTGCAGAAAGGGAGGGACTCGCACCCACCCTGGTGTGGAGGAAGATTTAAAGGCCCTACAGTTTTTTTTACATACCAATTTAGATCTTTGCATAGCCAATTGTCATTGGATCCGTATTTTGGCCAGAATATCACTCTATTAAGGGCTATTTTGTCCAGACAAAACACAATACTTTATCATTTTCTATTTATCCTTCCTTTTTGTACACCACACGTTTCCCCGGTACCTTAACATCCTCCCTAAAGGACTGGACGGAGGAATGTCACCATTTTTCCTTTCTATTTCCCATTCTGAGTCTCGAGGCTTCTCCTTGAGCCTCGTCCCTCCTCTCAGAATGCCCCCGACCACCAAGGTAGTACTTAACAGTCTGTTTTCTTACCTTGGTCCACGCACAAAGTTGCTCGCTCGCTCGTATCGTGCTTCCCGCTTTTTCCTTTCTCCTTTCGCCTATGGTTTGCGGGGATCCGCCTTCGTCCCCACAGCCCTGCAGTTTCTGTCTGTCCGTCCGTCCTGGAATCCCCACCGACCATCCAGAAGGCCATTGAAATCAACGGGGCACGCCTTCCCGTCCACTGGCGATAGGGACCCCCGAGATGACGACGTCGAGTCTCGGACGAGCCCCCAGACTTGTAGGAAACCATCATCTTGCCAACAGAATAGGCTCAGGCAGGATCTCTCGGCAAAGCACGTTTTATTAAGGCTTTTGCGAAACGGGCCGTTCTACCTAAAAGTAGGCACACGCAATAGGGCAAAAAGCTTATACGCCCCCACAAATGCCAGCTGCAAATTCCCTGCCCTGTTCCCCAGGGGTTGGGTACTGCAGGCTTTCCGGACTGCCCGCCGCCTGCCTCAGTTTCCAGGACTCATTCATCTCATGCTAAGAAGGCCCTTCCCCTGCTGGATCTATTGCAAAGGTGGGTTCCTGGCTCTTGGGTTAGCCTTCCCTCTAGCTGCACTTGTTTTTGAAATGCAGGAATGAGTTTGCATTGCAGCATGAGTTGGAAGAGAGTTGGTTTGTGGGAAGGATTCCCAGTGTGATGTGTGTCAATCCTTCCCCCCTCGCTGGGTGAGGTGGCAGCTGAGTTGCAAAAGCAACATTCCTTCTCGAAGGGCTCCTTCCTTGCAGGGCTGAGGCAGAGGCGAGAGAGCGAGGCAGGTGCACGGCGGGGGGGCCGTGGGGGGGGCGGTTTGTCGGTGGGAAAAGCGGGGATCGAACCAGGGACCCATTTGACCAATCCGCGGGTCCGGCGCCCTGGCCGCTCCGCCAGCGCGATCCCACGGCCGTGGAACGCACGGCGCCCCCTATAGGCCGCAGAGCGGCCTGCGCGGCGGCTAAAGGCCGGGGGGGCGGTGGGCGGGGTGGGGATGGAAGTGGGTGCCCTGCGGACCAGCGTCCCGCGACCTGGCCGCTCCTCTACCGCCATCCCCACCGCCGGGGGACGCCACAGCTCCCCCTACAAACCTCCGCCCGCCCGCTAAGCTCGGCCCATGCCGGGGGGCACCCACCGACTCGCTGCCTCCCACCACCACGCTGCAACCCCACCTGCCCCCCGCCCAATCACACACCCCCCCACCCGCCCCTCGCCTGACAGAGCCCAAGACCTCCCGCTGCTGACAGCTACCTGCTCGCGGCCCTAGCGGCAGCGCACGCCGCTCTGCGGCCTATAGGGGGCGCCGTGCGTTCCACGGCCGTGGGATCGCGCTGGCGGAGCGGCCAGGGCGCCGGACCCGCGGATTGGTCAAATGGGTCCCTGGTTCGATCCCCGCTTTTCCCACCGACAGACCCCCACCCCCCACGGCCCCCCCCCCGCGCACCTGCCTCGCTCTCTCGCCTCTCCCTCAGCCCTGCAAGGAGCTATTGAAGGACGAAGGTTGTTTTTACAACTGGTTTGGCACCTGAGCTCAGCGGGGGAAAGGATTGAGAGGTATCAGACTATGAATCACAGAATCACAGAATGTTAGGGATTGGAAGGGACCTCAGAAGATCGTCTAGTCCAATCCCCCCGCCAGAGCAGGAACACCTAGATGAGGTTACACAGGAATGTGTCCAGGTGGCTTTTGAATGTCTCCAGAGGAGGAGACTCCTCAGCCTCCCTGGGCAGCCCGTTCCAGTGCTCTGCCAGCCTCACTGAGAAGAAGTTTCTTCTCCTATTTAAGTGGAACCTCCTGTGTTGCAGTTTGTACCCATTGCCCCATGTCTTATCATTGGTTGTCAGTGAGAAGAGCCTGGCTCCATCCTCGTGACACTCACCCTTTACATATTTACAAACATTAATGAGGTCACCCCTCAGTCTCCTCTTCTCCAAACTAAAGAGACACAGCTCCCTCAGCCTTTCCTCAGTAGGGAGATGCTCCACTCCCTTAATCAACTTTGTCGCCCTGCGCTGGACTCTCTCCAGCAGTTCCCTGTCCTTCTTGAACTGAGGGGCCCAGAACTGGACACAATATTCCAGATGCGGTCTCACCAGGGTAGAGTAGAGGGGCAGGAGAACCTCTTTCAACCTACTAACTACCCCCCTTCTAATACACCCCAGGATGTCATTGGCCTTCTTGGCCACAAGGGCACAGTGCTGGCTCATGGTCATCGTGCCGTCCACCGGGACCCCCAGGTCCCTTTCACTGCTCTCTGACAGGTCATTCCCCGACTTATACTAGTACCTGGGGTTCTTCTTGCCCAGATGCAAGACTCTACACTTGCGCTTGTTATATTTCATTCATGTTTTCCCCGCCCAACTCTCCAGCCTGTCCAGCTCTCGCTGGATGGCAGCACAGCCTTCTGGCGTGTCAGCCACTCCTCCCAGCTTGGTGTCATCAGCAAACTTGCTGACAGTCACTCTATTCCCTCATCCAAGTCATTGATGAATATATTGAATAGTACTGGCCCCAGTACCGACCCTTGAGGGACTCCACAGGCCTCCAACTAGACTCTGCCCCGTCGATCACGACTCTCTGGCTTCTTTCCTTCAGCCAGTTCACAGTCCACATCGCTACCCGATCGTCCAGACCACACTTCCTCAGTTTAGCTGGGAGGATGCTGTGGGAGACCGTGTCAAACGCTTCACTGAAATCAAGACAGACCACATCCACTGCTTTACCATCATCTGTCCACCCGGTTATGTCCTCATAAAAGTCTATGAGGTTGGTCAAGCACGACTTCCCTTTGGTGAAGCCACGTTGACTGCCCCTAATGACCCCCTTATCCCTGATATGCCTTGAGATGGCACCAAGGATAAGTCGTTCCATCAGTTTCCCAGGGATGGAGGTGAGGCTGACCGGTCCATAGTTACCCGGGTCCTCCTTCTTGCCCTTTTTGAAGACTGGAATGACATTTGCTTTCCTCCAGCCCTCAGGCACCCCTCCCGTTTCCCATGACTTAGCAAAGATGACGGAGAGTGGCCTAGCAATGATCAGCCAGCTCCCTCAGCACCCGCGGGTGCATCCCACCTGGAGCCATGGATTTATGGATGTCCAGATTGCTTAATCGGTCCCTAACCCAGGCCCTCAGCCTTCCCTAGCCTGGAAGCACCAACACCCATGAAGGAGCGAGCTGTGGGCAATGTCCTGCTTTGCCTTCAGCGTCTCTCGCAATGTTAACTTGCAAATTTGTAGTGGATGAGGGTGTGGAACTGCAAGCTGGGGATAACAGTTTTCCAGTGAACGTGAAGGAGAAGGACGTTGAACTGCTGCCCATGCAAGCTGGTCTCAGAGGACACGTAGCAACTATTCACCTCACACCTGGCAATGCATTCGTTTTTTAAAAAAAAAAATAAGCCCAAAACCACTAAGGCAGGGCTATGTTTCTCACCTGCATAGATGTCATCCTTTCCTGACTGGAACCCTTGGCTTCTTTGTGAAGCCTTTGGTTTCATTACCGGGTAGCGGAGGTTTGTTATCAGTCCTTGATTTGGCTTGTCGTAAGTGTATATTGAATCCTTCAATATTCTGAAGATCCTCTCTGGAACACCTTCAGAAGTCTGCAGAGAAAGGAAAGAAACATTTGTCTGCAGCTGCTCTTCGCATGCAGTCCCCAAAAATGAAAGGAATGACAGGTTGCTTCTTCTTTCCCAAGGAGCTGTTTTGGAAGCAGACTGGGTGACAGAGTCTGGTACCAGCCTTTGGCCACCAGGGACACCTGCTTGGTGGTGTGCTCTAGGCCCTAAGTGTCACCTCCCTCACCCGCTTGATTTTTTTTTTTTTTTTTTTTTTTTTTTAAAGGGAGAAGAGCAGTTTAAAATCTGGGCTCAGGGGTGTGTTGCAGAGGGATGGTGTTACCGACTTCCCCCTGGCGTCAGAGCGCAACGTTCTCTAGGTTATCTACTTTAGTCTTCTAGTGCACCACACTGGTGTGGATGTCAATGACTAAAGTCTGTGTTGAACTTGTATAAGGAAAAACGGAAAAAAAGAATAAGCCAATAAACGCCATCATTATTTTAAAGAAAGATGAGAAGGTAATTTTGCTTATGTCTCCAATAGAAAAGAACCACTGAACAATGACCCCCCTTCCTTCTCTACTCAGTGGGCAGAGATGACAAGAGTTCCTCCTTCTCCTTCCCTCTCCTTTCTCCCAAGGTAAACAGTGTCACATTGAGTGCCATGTAGATTAACTTGCATTTCTGAATTGAACCATAACTCCCCTTGGCACCACTCCAAGCAGAGAGACGAACTGAGCAGCTCAGACATGGATGTGTATGAGTATTCAAGGGTCCTGGCCTGACACCAACATCAGTGACATTTTCTTGATCTATCCTTTAATAGACTGAGATCTTTGTCAGTCAAAGTTCAGGCAGCTTACCAGAAAACCAACTACAGTCCTCATGTGTTAACAACATTTAGACTGTCAAAGGAAGAATGCTCAAATTTTAAATTCATCCTTCGTTTGCAGAGAACAGCTGCAGAAACTGAATGCCTAACACAAGCTAGCGCAACAACACAGAAACGTAGAGAAGGAAAGAGAACACCCAACCGCCTGTTCTACTGGTTATTTTCTCCAATACAGGAGAAACAACCACCAACTCTGGAGAACAAACAGGTCAGGGTTATTGGTCCCACAAAAACGAGCATAAGAAATACTAAGGCAATTCCCCAGAGTCCAGTAACTCTCTTGCCCTCAAGCCAGGGTCGTGCCACAAAAACAAAACTCTTACCAAAGATTTCATCTTAGCTTGAACAGGTAAGTTGTGATGACGGAGATTCGCCAGGAGTCCTAAACATGGTATCATTACCTCATCTTCTGTGGTTTGACTGAAAAGTCCAGGAAGTCAAACAAAGACTTTTAATTAAAGCATCCAGAAATTAGTTACCAGAATTTGGGGGTTGAGGGTGGGGTGCTTGGGGGACTCTATTTTGTTGCCGTGGCGGTGGGGAGGGGAGTGTGGTATTGTTTTGTTTTTTAACTAGACACCATTCTGCCAAGCCAAGCAAAATTCAGATTGCAATCCCCATAGTGTGGGCAGTTTTTAACTGAGCACATCTGGGGGAAAAAAAAAAAAAAAAAGGTCTATCAGAGACCAGCACTATCAAAGGTCCTTTATTGCAGGTGCTTTTAAGAGTCACTAGATCTCTTACAAGGACCCTTGCACAAAAGTCATTTTAATGTAACATAAGTCTGTTCCTAATGACGAGCATGACTTTTCCCCTGGGTCTTCTCTTTGACAGCTCCCTGGGATATGCAGGTGGGCTAAGAGGCCAGTTAATATCCAGTCACTGAAAGTCCCACAACCACTGCATTTGACAGGCTGTAACAACATGGTTTGCTAAGAAAAACCTCTGTTTAGCTTGGAGTAAAAATGCCACAGGTCACTCTGGAGACCAGGTTAGTGCAATATGCTAATGGCCTTCAGAAAGTTTAGAAACTTAGCCAGGTGTTTCCCATGAGAGAAGGTAACTGAGTGCACACTTACACATGATGCATTAGAAATGAAATTAATTCATTGACGTTGGCACCAGCACAAAAGACCTGAACATTGTAAGTTACCCTCTGCAGCAACTGGATACTCTGAGGAAATTAAAAGCTGTTCACATGTGTCTTTCCTATAGCATCGCACTCAAGAATGTTACAAATTAGAAAGCTGAAAGGACAAATAAAAAGACATCACGACTGAATTCATTTTCAGACCCTGTGACGTTAACACGACAACTACACAAGCTGCTGTGAGCACACAGGGTCGTGTCCTGACACTCCGAGGTACTTATTAAAAGCCCAAACAGATGGATAAGGTTTTCTTTTGACAGAGGCATTACCTTTGTAGCCCATCCATTTCTCCCCTTTGCTTCATCAGCACGTTCTCCATTCTGTCAGCGAGAAAGGGGCTTTGTCCTGTTGAAAGATCCACAAGTTTTGCCAAAATGCAAAAAGCGCTTTGCAGCCTCTTCAGAAAGTATGTTTAGTGCAGGGGTGTCAAACTCATTTGTAGCAAATGCATTTTTAGGACTGTATAAATGTAGGAGTAGTCGCATTTCTAGAGTCCTAAAATTACGTTTGGCCCTTTGAAGGCAACCGCGAGGCTGATGTGCCCCCCAGTGAAAATGAGTTTGACACCCCCGGCTTAGAGGAAAACACGTTTGCTGTGAAGACAGTCGACAGATCTAATGGTAGTTAAGTCTTTCCTACAGCATCCTTTCAGCACGCAACGTAATTGAGTTAATATAATGCTAATATGCACAATTATGACAATAATCACAGCACAGGATAGCAGCTGAAACCAAACCTCATTATATAAGCATGTGACATAAGAAATTCAAGGTCTTAGTCCTGCATCTACTTGGTGACTACAAAACCTCTCCCACTGACTGGCAAGTCACCTGGATCTCTTAGTCTTCTCCTACTCCAAGTGCTTTGACAAATACACAAACTGGGACAAAAGTGTCCTTCACTGGATGCCTGACTCATTTTCCACAGATCAGGGGCAACACAACTGCTGGCAAATTCATTTTCCGTTTTCCCTCTCAGAAAAGAGATGTCACGACACGTAGCCAGCAAGTACTTGCTGAAATCTCAGAGCCACATATGAGGAAACCTGTGCATATTTAAAAAAAAAAAAAAAAAGAGGAGGTCTTCCCCACCTTTACTGGTCAATGCACAGAAAGGACACGTGAACATTGGTGAAGATGGGCTGTGAGATGGGCTGTGAGATATTATGTGTAAGGTAATAATGTGTAATAAGCTCTGCACTTGACTCCTATAACTCAGCTCGCACTGGCACAGCCCCTTGCACTCACTGGCACTGAGCAGAGGGCAGCAGGCACACGTGCCCTGCAGACCTTCGATGAGAACTGGCAGCCACAGCTCTCGTTTCACTCCTTCACAACTGCCTGTCAAAGAATTGATTAGACAAAACCGACTCCAAGCTTGTCTCATGAACAGTAGGAGAAAGAACTAAATACCTCAGCTGGAAAATAATTCTGGAAAACAAGCTCTCCAGCAGCCATTTCTCGAAATCATTTCAAAAACAGAGGCTTTTGGGTTTGGTTTTGGTTTATTTTTGCTTGGTTTGTTGGTTGGATTTGTTTGTCTGGTTTTGTTAGGTTTGGGGTTTTTTGTTTTGTTTCAATTGGAGCAGGTGAGAAGCTCAAGCTCGATTAAAGAGAGAGTACAAAGAACTCTCTGCAGCCTTAAAATCCTGTCATACTGGCCTCGTATGGCAAACAACATACACAGCTAAGACCGACACACTATTTCAGAAGAGTTATTACATGCATGCAGCATAACAGATACCATATAAGAGTAGACAAATAGAGTTAAGCATTAGTTCCTGTTACCTGTAATATGAATGGGTCACTGAGATGAGCAGAGCCTCGATGAACCACTCCTGCCAGCACGTGGTCACATTGTAGGTATCCTGAAGAGCTTCTCTAGTCTCGCTCTCTAAGACTGGAATTTAAGAATTATTAACAAAAAACCCCTGTCAAACAGCAAAAGCAGCTGTTGCATTAGCTACCAATCTGAGCAGAAGCCCAAGTCATTGACCAGTTTTTCACATCTGTTTCACAAACAACTACAAATAAATCACAGCTCCTACGCACTTGAAGAATCTGGACCTGTCTTGTCATCGCTTTCCCAGAGCAAAGAGCATACCCCCCTCCCCTCTTCCCCCCTTCCTACCCCTCTGCACACCACCTCCAGCCCCGCTACAACCCCACCTGCCCCCCGCCCAAACACATCCCCCCCCACGCCCACCCCACCCCTCGCCTGACAGAGCCCAAGACCTCCCGCTGCTGACAGCTACCTGCTCGGGGCCTGGGAGCAAGCGTCACCCAAATGGAACAACCGGCCCAGGCCCACCCACGGGAGACTCTGGGGCGCAAACCAGATGCAAACTCTTCCGTCCTTCCTTCCTTCCTTCCTGCCTTGGCCCTAAGTGTCACCTCCCTCACCCACTTGTTGGGTTTTATTCCGAAAAAAAAAAGAGTGGTTTAAAATCTGGGCTCGGGTGTGTTGAAGAGGGACAGCGTTAGCGACTTTCCCCTGGGGACAGAGTGCAAGGTTAGTGGCAACCTGTTTGGTTCTCACTTCAAAGCTTCTCTTTCGACGCCTAGGTGAGAAGCAGAAGCCAAAGGTTCTGCCAAGGATGGGCACTGTCGAGCAAAAGACATCTGCAGAGGCAAGCCCGGAGGACGGCGCTCCTAAGCAGAGGAAGGGCCTTGTCGCAAGCTGCGTTTGAACGTGCCCGTTGGTGCTGCTGGACTGGATTCCTTCCAGGGCACAGTCCCCCAGGGATCCGTACAGAGACTTGGCCACACTGGTCACTTGAGGAGGGTGACAGACGGTAAGCGCACAAATCATCTGGAGTCACAGCCAGGGTCCTGCTAGTGGTGAGGACAAGTGAACAGGGCTTGATTCTCTTGGTTTTTCGGCATCCTGCATCTTGCCTTCTGCCCGGGGTGGGCTAGGTGCCACTGCCTCTGCGGACTTGCTCTGGCTGGGACGGAGTTGACTCTTGTTAGTGGCAGCCGGCCTAGCACCGTGTTTGGCAGGGGTGGCTAAAGCGGTGTTGCTTACTGCAGCTGTGGTGTGGCTGTTGCTGCGAGTGCGGGCCTCCCGGAGCCGTGAGGTTGTCTCTTTTTCCTGCAGCGCTGAGGCTGGGGGTGTGCAAGAGGTTGGGAGGGTGGAGAGCAGGAGAGCGTCCGGGAAGTGGCCAAAGGGCCGTCCCCTGCTGTAGGCCAGCTGCGCCCACAGGCCTGGTGTTCCTTGCTGCTACTGCTGCTGCCTTTGTGGTGCAGGTCAGGGTTTCTGGGCGCATGCATGATTTGGGGTGGGCTTGAGGGTGGGCGGGAGGGCAGCAGGCCAAAGGGCTCCCCTCCTGCTGTGCTGCCTGGGTGTCCCTGGCTGTGTGTCTGCCGGGGGCCGGGGAAGCAAGAGCAAGAGGGCCAAGCGGGCGGCAGGCAGCGCAGGCTGGTGAGCGGCAAGGAGGAAAGGCCAAGGGCTTTGGGCGTCTGGTGCCGGGCCAGGTGGGGCTGAGGCGAGGGCATCTTTTCTACTAATGTCTATTCGTGATCCATAAACCTCACTTACTGAATCATCTGCTCCCTGTAGCGTAATTAGCAAAGGGTTGCACTGCAGAGACTCACATCCCGGGAGAGATTGCCCTTTGGATAGGGTAAGTTTTCTTTTTCATTCTATAACCATTCATTGCTCACTGTCCATCCCCCAAACTCTGTGGTCCAGATAACACTGTACCAGGAGGGGCAATGAGAGACAGCAACAAAAACTATGCACTTATTTAAATCATCCTTAGACTCGGTCCCCTTGGACACATGTTTGTTTTCATAACTCAATTCCCTTTAGCTCTGTACATCCCCACAGCTATGGATCTGGCAAGCGTCTACTCAAATTGTTAGGGAACCTTCAGTTTCAGTGACGTTCACGTTAAGTAACCCATTTGTAAATTCTACATAATACAGGATTAGTAATCCCCAAAAGTTTCATTTCATTTTCATCTCTGTATCTTTAGTTGAAGTGGGTCGTCAGTTGTCAGTACTTGCCACTCCTCACTGTCCTTTGGAGGTCTGATTGGCTCTTTAATCCACGTGTAATGAGTCCACCCTTTCTCAGCTGGTCGCACCACTGTCTCGGTGATCAGCAGAACTTGAAATGCGCCTTCCCAATCTGGCTGAAGCTTAGCGTCTTTCCAGGATTTGACCAGGACCTGCTGTCCAGGCTGAAACTTGTGAGCTGCAGACTCTAAAGGCAGAGTTTGTGCCAGAAGCCCTTGGTGCCTGAGAGAAGACAGAAAAGACAACCCGAGCATACAGTTTTTGAGAAACAAATCCTTAGTTTCAAACCGTGGGGGTCCATCCGTTATTTCGCTTTTGCTACCACTGCCCCCGTGGCAGTGCTAAGAGGGAAGGCTTCTCCCCACCTGGTAAGATGATCAAACACTAGTAAGTTTTTAATTCAGCCAACTGCAGGTAATTCTGTGAAATCAACTTGTATATTTTGGAAGGGTCATAAACTTGGCCTTCAACCTCCTGCAGGCTGCTTCCTAAGTGCCTTTTCATTTACTTTTTTACAAACCACACATCATTCACAAATTTGCTTGGCTATAGTATAAATTCCAGTACACCCATATTTTTATAACACTATGGCACCCATTACTTGTTTTCCTCATTAACTCTCTTGATGTAAAATTGCTAATACCTTCCTCATGGTTTGCTTATTTAACATTTCTCTACCCTCTGGGAGTACGCATTTCCCATTCTGTTCCCTGGCTTCCAACTCTTGGAGGACTTCTTTTTATCTTTCATTGAAAACTGGAATTTCTTGTGGGGCCAGGACCTCGGGCGTGAGATAAAACCTGAAGCAATAACTAAGTTAAGGCTGCTTCTCAGGCCATTTCATCTGCTAACCAACTTCCCCTGACACAAAAAGAGTTGCCCCTCTGATGTCCATTAACATGTACTACAGCCACTTCTATTGGTGACATCAGATTCCATAACACTTGTCCAACTAGTTCTTCATGAACCAATTCTTTACCTTTGCTATTAATTAGACCCCATTCTTCCCAAATTTTCCCAAAGGTGTGCACTTCTCCAAATGCGTATCTAGAACCATTACGGATGGTACCTTCTTTTCCTTCTAACATTTGCAGTGCCTGACTGACGGCTTGTGGCTGGCATGTTTGAGCTGACCAGTTATTAGGCAACCTTCCCGTTTCTCTTATTTCACCATTCACACCTTCAACGATGGCACACCCATTGTGTCTCTTCCCCTGAATTACCCTTGAAGACCCATCTATGAAGAGGTGCAGCCCATTGCCACCTCTCCATAGGAAAGCAGCAGGGTTTAATTTCCTGCTTTCTCCCACCAGAAGAGCAGTTGCTGCTGCAGCTTGCACACACTCTGGCCAACCTCGAGACACTGGGTCTAAGAGCTTAGATCAGTGTGCCACTGCTTGTCGCTTCCCCCCCAGCCCACTTGCTGCTGGAGCAGCGTGAGAGGCAGAACAGGCCTCCACTCTGTGCAAGCATTGCTCAACAATAACAAAAACATCTCTGTATTATCAACACTGTTTTAAGCATCAATCAAAAACATAGTCCCATACCAGGTACCACAAAGAAAATTAACTCCAGCCCAGCCAAAACCAACACAAACTTCCAGGTAATACAATATCTTTCAAATTTTCTCCTTGTCACCCCCCAGGCAGTAACTGTGTTTCCACACCCAGAGCCTGTAAAAGGTTTCTCTCTAATATAGAAGCTGGGGAATCTTCCCCTAATATATTCCTTCCCCATACGCTTTTAATTCTTATTATCACAAATAGGAATTTATTCATAATTGTCTCTCCTTCCTCCCTGCTACCCCATTTATTACAACTCCGTCTTCAGTTCTGGATCTTTTTAGGGGAGAATTTAGAAGGGACATGGGAGCTTCTGTTTCTGCTAAAAACTAGACCTCATTACCAATTACCACCATTACTTTACCAATTACATGCTCTTTTCCAATTTAAACGTTTCCCCACAAACAAACAAACAAACAAACAAAAAAAAAAACACCAATAAAAAAAGCCACCACAACACCAAAAACATTTTCAGCCCCTCTGATTTTCCAAAGTGTATTGAGTTTTCTTCCTTTAGTCATTTCCAACAGTTGCCGCCCTAGGGGTAAATATCCCAGATTTCCACAATAATAGCATCCCATTTTCTCTCATTCTCTCACTTTTTTCACTGACTTTGGTCTAAATCTTCTGCGGTTTTGTTTTGTTCTTTTCCCTTCCAGTCTTTCACTTGCAACCAATCAGTCTGCTTCAACTTTTCGCTTCAGTTCCCGACCATCATACACAAACACGACCACACTCAGATTTTTTGCAAATTCTTCCTGCCAACCTGGCACATGCTCTCGGAAATACTTCCGTAGATCCACAAACACACTTGCTACCAGTCCACAAAGCTTTCCAAAAATCTTCCCCAGTCGGTGCTCCCCTGGCTTCTGTCTACATTCCTGCACTTCAGTTCAGTTTACTCTTATCTCCTCAAAAGCTCAAAAGCTTTTATCAGATTTTTAACCACCGTTTGGCAATTATCTCCATTTGTTTGATTATTATCATCTCAATTAGAATCACCTTGGGGCCAGGTAGTCTCCCACTGCCTGTGGGGTTAGTTCCACATTCTTTTAAATGATGTTTCTGGACAGACCAACTCTCTCAATAACAGGATAACATCGGCTCAGAATGGATTCTAGCCCCGCCCCCCCCCCAAAAAATTAGAAAATCATGATGCTCATCGATCCCCATCTTCCCTTCAGAGTTTGATTTCCTCACATAATCAAATCCCCAGAGTGCCAGGGGGTGCATCCGTGTAACACTGGAACACTGGAGGGCATTCACATGTACATCCCCCCCTTCGCACTTGCTCCCCTACACACACATACGCACGCACATCTGCTGCTGGCTGCACTGCAAAATAACTTTAGCAATCCCAGGGTAAAGCCCAGCAAAAGCAGTAAGGACAAGAAAGACAGTTGGGGAGGTAATCAAGAGGTGATACAGAGAGCAGAGACCAGCTCTGCAAGCACCTTAGTTAAATTACTCCCAACTGCAGCTAAAATTCTTTCTCTAGGTTTTTATACTTGTTTTCGACCATCCTCTTTATGGTGGTCATATGCCAAATCATCCTATACGTACCAGTAATTCATTTGTCCAGGACATCTGTTTTCTAGGTGTTTTTTAGTTACAGTTGGCCAGTCTCCTCAATATAAGGTCATTGCATGCTTTTCTTGAAAACCTTGCTGTACCATAAGTATTTTCCCAATTTTGCAATACCTCGGCCAAGGGCGTCCCCTTCTCTATGCCGAGTTTTATTTCCCATCACTAAGAAAATTCAGAGACACGCTTCCGTTGAGTCACGAGGTTCAGAGGGAGCCCCTTGCTTTCTAATCTCCTTCAGAGAGGAGTTTAGGTGCGGCTGGATCCCATCCTAGTCTCAGACTTGGTCAACGGTTTACGTCTAAAGGATATTTTCCCATTCCCAAGAGAGACTCGAACACTGCTTTTATGTGCACTTTACACTGATCAGGCCACACACTTTGCACTCAAAAACATACTGCAGGAAGGGAGGGACTCGCACCCACCCTGGTGTGGAGGAAGATTTAAAGGCCCTACAGTTTTTTTTACATACCAATTTAGATCTTTGCATAGCCAATTGTCATTGGATCCGTATTTTGGCCAGAATATCACTCTATTAAGGGCTATTTTGTCCAGACAAAACACAATACTTTATCATTTTCTATTTATCCTTCCTTTTTGTACACCACACGTTTCCCCGGTACCTTAACATCCTCCCTAAAGGACTGGACGGAGGAATGTCACCATTTTTCCTTTCTATTTCCCATTCTGAGTCTCGAGGCTTCTCCTTGCGCCTCGTCCCTCCTCTCAGAATGCCCCCGACCACCAAGGTAGTACTTAACAGTCTGTTTTCTTACCTTGGTCCACGCACAAAGTTGCCCGCTCGCTCGTATCGTGCTTCCCGCTTTTTCCTTTCTCCTTTCGCCTATGGTTTGCGGGGATCCGCCTTCGTCCCCACAGCCCTGCAGTTTCTGTCTGTCCGTCCGTCCTGGAATCCCCACCGACCATCCAGAAGGCCATTGAAATCAACGGGGCACGCCTTCCCGTCCATTGGCGACAGGGACCCCCGAGATGACGACGTCGAGTCTCGGACGAGCCCCCAGACTTGTAGGAAACCATCATCTTGCCAACAGAATAGGCTCAGGCAGGATCTCTCGGCAAAGCACGTTTTATTAAGGCTTTTGCGAAACGGGCCGTTCTACCTAAAAGTAGGCACACGCAATAGGGCAAAAAGCTTATACGCCCCCACAAATGCCAGCTGCAAATTCCCTGCCCTGTTCCCCAGGGGTTGGGTACTGCAGGCTTTCCGGACTGCCCGCCGCCTGCCTCAGTTTCCAGGACTCATTCATCTCATGCTAAGAAGGCCCTTCCCCTGCTGGATCTATTGCAAAGGTGGGTTCCTGGCTCTTGGGTTAGCCTTCCCTCTAGCTGCACTTGTTTTTGAAATGCAGGAATGAGTTTGCATTGCAGCATGAGTTGGAAGAGAGTTGGTTTGTGGGAAGGATTCCCAGTGTGATGTGTGTCAATCCTTCCCCCCTCGCTGGGTGAGGTGGCAGCTGAGTTGCAAAAGCAACATTCCTTCTTGAAGGGCTCCTTCCTTGCAGGGCTGAGGCAGAGGCGAGAGAGCGAGGCAGGTGCACGGGGGGGGCGCCGTGGGGGGCGCCGTGGGGGGGGCGGTTTGTCGGTGGGAAAAGCGGGGATCGAACCAGGGACCCATTTGACCAATCCGCGGGTCCGGCGCCCTGGCCGCTCCGCCAGCGCGATCCCACGGCCGTGGAACGCACGGCGCCCCCTATAGGCCGCAGAGCGGCCTGCGCGGCGGCTAAAGGCCGGGGGGGCGGTGGGCGGGGTGGGGATGGAAGTGGGTGCCCTGCGGACCAGCGTCCCGCGACCTGGCCGCTCCTCTACCGCCATCCCCACCGCCGGGGGACGCCACAGCTCCCCCTACAAACCTCCGCCCGCCCGCTAAGCTCGGCCCATGCCGGGGGGCACCCACCGACTCGCTGCCTCCCACCACCACGCTGCAACCCCACCTGCCCCCCGCCCAATCACACACCCCCCCACCCGCCCCTCGCCTGACAGAGCCCAAGACCTCCCGCTGCTGACAGCTACCTGCTCGCGGCCCTAGCGGCAGCGCACGCCGCTCTGCGGCCTATAGGGGGCGCCGTGCGTTCCACGGCCGTGGGATCGCGCTGGCGGAGCGGCCAGGGCGCCGGACCCGCGGATTGGTCAAATGGGTCCCTGGTTCGATCCCCGCTTTTCCCACCGACAGACCCCCACCCCCCACGGCCCCCCCCCCCGCGCACCTGCCTCGCTCTCTCGCCTCTGCCTCAGCCCTGCAAGGAGCTATTGAAGGACGAAGGTTGTTTTTACAACTGGTTTGGCACCTGAGCTCAGCGGGGGAAAGGATTGAGAGGTATCAGACTATGAATCACAGAATCACAGAATGTTAGGGATTGGAAGGGACCTCAGAAGATCGTCTAGTCCAATCCCCCCGCCAGAGCAGGAACACCTAGATGAGGTTACACAGGAATGTGTCCAGGTGGCTTTTGAATGTCTCCAGAGGAGGAGACTCCTCAGCCTCCCTGGGCAGCCCGTTCCAGTGCTCTGCCAGCCTCACTGAGAAGAAGTTTCTTCTCCTATTTAAGTGGAACCTCCTGTGTTGCAGTTTGTACCCATTGCCCCATGTCTTATCATTGGTTGTCAGTGAGAAGAGCCTGGCTCCATCCTCGTGACACTCACCCTTTACATATTTACAAACATTAATGAGGTCACCCCTCAGTCTCCTCTTCTCCAAACTAAAGAGACCCAGCTCCCTCAGCCTTTCCTCAGTAGGGAGATGCTCCACTCCCTTAATCAACTTTGTCGCCCTGCGCTGGACTCTCTCCAGCAGTTCCCTGTCCTTCTTGAACTGAGGGGCCCAGAACTGGACACAATATTCCAGATGCGGTCTCACCAGGGTAGAGTAGAGGGGCAGGAGAACCTCTTTCAACCTACTAACTACCCCCCTTCTAATACACCCCAGGATGTCATTGGCCTTCTTGGCCACAAGGGCACAGTGCTGGCTCATGGTCATCGTGCCGTCCACCGGGACCCCCAGGTCCCTTTCACTGCTCTCTGACAGGTCATTCCCCGACTTATACTAGTACCTGGGGTTCTTCTTGCCCAGATGCAAGACTCTACACTTGCGCTTGTTATAGTTCATTCATGTTTTCCCCGCCCAACTCTCCAGCCTGTCCAGCTCTCGCTGGATGGCAGCACAGCCTTCTGGCGTGTCAGCCACTCCTCCCAGCTTGGTGTCATCAGCAAACTTGCTGACAGTCACTCTATTCCCTCATCCAAGTCATTGATGAATATATTGAATAGTACTGGCCCCAGTACCGACCCTTGAGGGACTCCACAGGCCTCCAACTAGACTCTGCCCCGTCGATCACGACTCTCTGGCTTCTTTCCTTCAGCCAGTTCACAGTCCACATCGCTACCCGATCGTCCAGACCACACTTCCTCAGTTTAGCTGGGAGGATGCTGTGGGAGACCGTGTCAAACGCTTCACTGAAATCAAGACAGACCACATCCACTGCTTTACCATCATCTGTCCACCCGGTTATGTCCTCATAAAAGTCTATGAGGTTGGTCAAGCACGACTTCCCTTTGGTGAAGCCACGTTGACTGCCCCTAATGACCCCCTTATCCCTGATATGCCTTGAGATGGCACCAAGGATAAGTCGTTCCATCAGTTTCCCAGGGATGGAGGTGAGGCTGACCGGTCCATAGTTACCCGGGTCCTCCTTCTTGCCCTTTTTGAAGACTGGAATGACATTTGCTTTCCTCCAGCCCTCAGGCACCCCTCCCGTTTCCCATGACTTAGCAAAGATGACGGAGAGTGGCCTAGCAATGATCAGCCAGCTCCCTCAGCACCCGCGGGTGCATCCCACCTGGAGCCATGGATTTATGGATGTCCAGATTGCTTAATCGGTCCCTAACCCAGGCCCTCAGCCTTCCCTAGCCTGGAAGCACCAACACCCACGAAGGAGCGAGCTGTGGGCAATGTCCTGCTTTGCCTTCAGCGTCTCTCGCAATGTTAACTTGCAAATTTGTAGTGGATGAGGGTGTGGAACTGCAAGCTGGGGATAACAGTTTTCCAGTGAACGTGAAGGAGAAGGACGTTGAACTGCTGCCCATGCAAGCTGGTCTCAGAGGACACGTAGCAACTATTCACCTCACACCTGGCAATGCATTCGTTTTAAAAAAAAAAAAAAAATAAGCCCAAAACCACTAAGGCAGGGCTATGTTTCTCACCTGCATAGATGTCATCCTTTCCTGACTGGAACCCTTGGCTTCTTTGTGAAGCCTTTGGTTTCATTACCGGGTAGCGGAGGTTTGTTATCAGTCCTTGATTTGGCTTGTCGTAAGTGTATATTGAATCCTTCAATATTCTGAAGATCCTCTCTGGAACACCTTCAGAAGTCTGCAGAGAAAGGAAAGAAACATTTGTCTGCAGCTGCTCTTCGCATGGAGTCCCCAAAAATGAAAGGAATGACAGGTTGCTTCTTCTTTCCCAAGGAGCTGTTTTGGAAGCAGACTGGGTGACAGAGTCTGGTACCAGCCTTTGGCCACCAGGGACACCTGCTTGGTGGTGTGCTCTAGGCCCTAAGTGTCACCTCCCTCACCCGCTTGATTTTTTTTTTTTTTTTTTTTTTTTTTTTTTTTTAAAGGGAGAAGAGCAGTTTAAAATCTGGGCTCAGGGGTGTGTTGCAGAGGGATGGCGTTACCGACTTCCCCCTGGCGTCAGAGCGCAACGTTCTCTAGGTTATCTACTTTAGTCTTCTAGTGCACCACACTGGTGTGGATGTCAATGAATAAAGTCTGTGTTGAACTTGTATAAGGAAACACGGAAAAAAAGAATAAGCCAATAAACGCCATCATTATTTTAAAGAAAGATGAGAAGGTAATTTTGCTTATGTCTCCAATAGAAAAGAACCACTGAACAATGACCCCCCTTCCTTCTCTCCTCAGTGGGCAGAGATGACAAGAGTTCCTCCTACTCCTTCCCTCTCCTTTCTCCCAAGGTAAACAGTGTCACATTCAGTGCCATGTAGATTAACTTGCATTTCTGAATTGAACCATAACTCCCCTTGGCACCACTCCAAGCAGAGAGACGAACTGAGCAGCTCAGACATGGATGTGTATGAGTATTCAAGGGTCCTGGCCTGACACCAACATCAGTGACATTGTCTTGATCTATCCTTTAATAGACTGAGATCTTTGTCGGTCAAAGTTCAGGCAGCTTACCAGAAAACCAACTACAGTCCTCATGTGTTAACAACATTTAGACTGTCAAAGGAAGAATGCTCAAATTTTAAATTCATCCTTCGTTTGCAGAGAACAGCTGCAGAAACTGAATGCCTAACACAAGCTAGCGCAACAACACAGAAACGTAGAGAAGGAAAGAGAACACCCAACCGCCTGTTCTACTGGTTATTTTCTCCAATACAGGAGAAACAACCACCAACTCTGGAGAACAAACAGGTCAGGGTTATTGGTCCCACAAAAACGAGCATAAGAAATACTAAGGCAATTCCCCAGAGTCCAGTAACTCTCTTGCCCTCAAGCCAGGGTCGTGCCACAAAAACAAAACTCTTACCAAAGATTTCATCTTAGCTTGAACAGGTAAGTTGTGATGACGGAGATTCGCCAGGAGTCCTAAACATGGTATCATTACCTCATCTTCTGTGGTTTGACTGAAAAGTCCAGGAAGTCAAACAAAGACTTTTAATTAAAGCATCCAGAAATTAGTTACCAGAATTTGGGGGTTGAGGGTGGGGTGCTTGGGGGACTCTATTTTGTTGCCGTGGCGGTGGGGAGGGGAGTGTGGTATTGTTTTGTTTTTTAACTAGACACCATTCTGCCAAGCCAAGCAAAATTCAGATTGCAATCCCCATAGTGTGGGCAGTTTTTAACTGAGCACATCTGGGGGAAAAAAAAAAAAAAAAGGTCTATCAGAGACCAGCACTATCAAAGGTCCTTTATTGCAGGTGCTTTTAAGAGTCACTAGATCTCTTACAAGGACCCTTGCACAAAAGTCATTTTAATGTAACATAAGTCTGTTCCTAATGACGAGCATGACTTTTCCCCTGGGTCTTCTCTTTGACAGCTCCCTGGGATATGCAGGTGGGCTAAGAGGCCAGTTAATATCCAGTCACTGAAAGTCCCACAACCACTGCATTTGACAGGCTGTAACAACATGGTTTGCTAAGAAAAACCTCTGTTTAGCTTGGAGTAAAAATGCCACAGGTCACTCTGGAGACCAGGTTAGTGCAATATGCTAATGGCCTTCAGAAAGTTTAGAAACTTAGCCAGGTGTTTCCCATGAGAGAAGGTAACTGAGTGCACACTTACACATGATGCATTAGAAATGAAATTAATTCATTGACGTTGGCACCAGCACAAAAGACCTGAACATTGTAAGTTACCCTCTGCAGCAACTGGATACTCTGAGGAAATTAAAAGCTGTTCACATGTGTCTTTCCTATAGCATCGCACTCAAGAATGTTACAAATTAGAAAGCTGAAAGGACAAATAAAAAGACATCACGACTGAATTCATTTTCAGACCCTGTGACGTTAACACGACAACTACACAAGCTGCTGTGAGCACACAGGGTCGTGTCCTGACACTCCGAGGTACTTATTAAAAGCCCAAACAGATGGATAAGGTTTTCTTTTGACAGAGGCATTACCTTTGTAGCCCATCCATTTCTCCCCTTTGCTTCATCAGCACGTTCTCCATTCTGTCAGCGAGAAAGGGGCTTTGTCCTGTTGAAAGATCCACAAGTTTTGCCAAAATGCAAAAAGCGCTTTGCAGCCTCTTCAGAAAGTATGTTTAGTGCAGGGGTGTCAAACTCATTTGTAGCAAATGCAATTTTAGGACTGTATAAATGTAGGAGTAGTCGCATTTCTAGAGTCCTAAAATTACGTTTGGCCCTTTGAAGGCAACCGCGAGGCTGATGTGCCCCCCAGTGAAAATGAGTTTGACACCCCCGGCTTAGAGGAAAACACGTTTGCTGTGAAGACAGTCGACAGATCTAATGGTAGTTAAGTCTTTCCTACAGCATCCTTTCAGCACGCAACGTAATTGAGTTAATATAATGCTAATATGCACAATTATGACAATAATCACAGCACAGGATAGCAGCTGAAACCAAACCTCATTATATAAGCATGTGACATAAGAAATTCAAGGTCTTAGTCCTGCATCTACTTGGTGACTACAAAACCTCTCCCACTGACTGGCAAGTCACCTGGATCTCTTAGTCTTCTCCTACTCCAAGTGCTTTGACAAATACACAAACTGGGACAAAAGTGTCCTTCACTGGATGCCTGACTCATTTTCCACAGATCAGGGGCAACACAACTGCTGGCAAATTCATTTTCCGTTTTCCCTCTCAGAAAAGAGATGTCACGACACGTAGCCAGCAAGTACTTGCTGAAATCTCAGAGCCACATATGAGGAAACCTGTGCATATTTAAAAAAAAAAAAAAAAAGAGGAGGTCTTCCCCACCTTTACTGGTCAATGCACAGAAAGGACACGTGAACATTGGTGAAGATGGGCTGTGAGATGGGCTGTGAGATATTATGTGTAAGGTAATAATGTGTAATAAGCTCTGCACTTGACTCCTATAACTCAGCTCGCACTGGCACAGCCCCTTGCACTCACTGGCACTGAGCAGAGGGCAGCAGGCACACGTGCCCTGCAGACCTTCGATGAGAACTGGCAGCCACAGCTCTCGTTTCACTCCTTCACAACTGCCTGTCAAAGAATTGATTAGACAAAACCGACTCCAGGCTTGTCTCATGAACAGTAGGAGAAAGAACTAAATACCTCAGCTGGAAAATAATTCTGGAAAATAAGCTCTCCAGCAGCCAAATCATTTCAAAAACAGAGGCTTTTGGTTTTGGTTTTGGTTTATTTTTGCTTGGTTTGTTGGTTGGATTTGTTTGTCTGGTTTTGTTAGGTTTGGGGTTTTTTGTTTTGTTTCAATTGGAGCAGGTGAGAAGCTCAAGCTCGATTAAAGAGAGAGTACAAAGAACTCTCTGCAGCCTTAAAATCCTGTCATACTGGCCTCGTATGGCAAACAACATACACAGCTAAGACCGACACACTATTTCAGAAGAGTTATTACATGCATGCCGCATAACAGATACCATATAAGAGTAGACAAATAGAGTTAAACATTAGTTCCTGTTACCTGTAATATGAATGGGTCACTGAGATGAGCAGAGCCTCGATGAACCACTCCTGCCAGCACGTGGTCACATTGTAGGTATCCTGAAGAGCTTCTCTAGTCTCGCTCTCTAAGACTGGAATTTAAGAATTATTAACAAAAAACCCCTGTCAAACAGCAAAAGCAGCTGTTGCATTAGCTACCAATCTGAGCAGAAGCCCAAGTCATTGACCAGTTTTTCACATCTGTTTCACAAACAACTACAAATAAATCACAGCTCCTACGCACTTGAAGAATCTGGACCTGTCTTGTCATCGCTTTCCCAGAGCAAAGAGCATACCCCCCTCCCCTCTTCCCCCCTTCCTACCCCTCTGCACACCACCTCCAGCCCCGCTACAACCCCACCTGCCCCCCGCCCAAACACATCCCCCCCCACGCCCACCCCACCCCTCGCCTGACAGAGCCCAAGACCTCCCGCTGCTGACAGCTACCTGCTCGGGGCCTGGGAGCAAGCGTCACCCAAATGGAACAACCGGCCCAGGCCCACCCACGGGAGACTCTGGGGCGCAAACCAGATGCAAACTCTTCCGTCCTTCCTTCCTTCCTTCCTGCC
Source organism: Columba livia (assembly GCF_036013475.1). Taxonomy (NCBI): domain Eukaryota; kingdom Metazoa; phylum Chordata; class Aves; order Columbiformes; family Columbidae; genus Columba; species Columba livia. Next base: position 804,951 of record NW_027043810.1, read on the forward strand.
TTGGCCCTAAGTGTCACCTCCCTCACCCACTTGTTGGGTTTTATTCCGAAAAAAAAAAGAGTGGTTTAAAATCTGGGCTCGGGTGTGTTGAAGAGGGACAGCGTTAGCGACTTTCCCCTGGGGACAGAGTGCAAGGTTAGTGGCAACCTGTTTGGTTCTCACTTCAAAGCTTCTCTTTCGACGCCTAGGTGAGAAGCAGAAGCCAAAGGTTCTGCCAAGGATGGGCACTGTCGAGCAAAAGACATCTGCAGAGGCAAGCCCGGAGGACGGCGCTCCTAAGCAGAGGAAGGGCCTTGTCGCAAGCTGCGTTTGAACGTGCCCGTTGGTGCTGCTGGACTGGATTCCTTCCAGGGCACAGTCCCCCAGGGATCCGTACAGAGACTTGGCCACACTGGTCACTTGAGGAGGGTGACAGACGGTAAGCGCACAAATCATCTGGAGTCACAGCCAGGGTCCTGCTAGTGGTGAGGACAAGTGAACAGGGCTTGATTCTCTTGGTTTTTTGGCATCCTGCATCTTGCCTTCTGCCCGGGGTGGGCTAGGTGCCACTGCCTCTGCGGACTTGCTCTGGCTGGGACGGAGTTGACTCTTGTTAGTGGCAGCCGGCCTAGCACCGTGTTTGGCAGGGGTGGCTAAAGCGGTGTTGCTTACTGCAGCTGTGGTGTGGCTGTTGCTGCGAGTGCGGGCCTCCCGGAGCCGTGAGGTTGTCTCTTTTTCCTGCAGCGCTGAGGCTGGGGGTGTGCAAGAGGTTGGGAGGGTGGAGAGCAGGAGAGCGTCCGGGAAGTGGCCAAAGGGCCGTCCCCTGCTGTAGGCCAGCTGCGCCCACAGGCCTGGTGTTCCTTGCTGCTGGTGCTGCTGCTGCTGCCTTTGTGGTGCAGGTCAGGGTTTCTGGGCGCATGCATGATTTGGGGTGGGCTTGGGGGTGGGCAGGAGGGCAGCAGGCCAAAGGGCTCCCCTCCTGCTGTGCTGCCTGGGTGTCCCTGGCTGTGTGTCTGCCGGGGGCCGGGGAAGCAAGAGCAAGAGGGCCAAGCGGGCGGCAGGCAGCGCAGGCTGGTGAGCGGCAAGGAGGAAAGGCCAAGGGCTTTGGGCGTCTGGTGCCGGGCCAGGTGGGGCTGAGGCGAGGGCATCTTTTCTACTAATGTCTATTCGTGATCCATAAACCTCACTTACTGAATCATCTGCTCCCTGTAGCATAATTAGCAAAGGGTTGCACTGCAGAGACTCACATCCCGGGAGAGATTGCCCTTTGGATAGGGTAAGTTTTCTTTTTCATTCTATAACCATTCATTGCTCACTGTCCATCCCCCAAACTCTGTGGTCCAGATAACACTGTATCAGGAGGGGCAATGAGAGACAGCAACAAAAACTATGCACTTATTTAAATCATCCTTAGACTCGGTCCCCTTGGACACATGTTTGTTTTCATAACTCAATTCCCTTTAGCTCTGTACATCCCCACACCTATGGATCTGGCAAGCGTCTACTCAAATTGTTAGGGAACCTTCAGTTTCAGTGACGTTCACGTTAAGTAACCCATTTGTAAATTCTACATAATACAGGATTAGTAATCCCCAAAAGTTTCATTTCATTTTCATCTCTGTATCTTTAGTTGAAGTGGGTCGTCAGTTGTCAGTACTTGCCACTCCTCACTGTCCTTTGGAGGTCTGATTGGCTCTTTAATCCACGTGTAATGAGTCCACCCTTTCTCAGCTGGTCGCACCACTGTCTCGGTGATCAGCAGAACTTGAAATGCGCCTTCCCAATCTGGCTGAAGCTTAGCGTCTTTCCAGGATTTGACCAGGACCTGCTGTCCAGGCTGAAACTTGTGAGCTGCAGACTCTAAAGGCAGAGTTTGTGCCAGAAGCCCTTGGTGCCTGAGAGAAGACAGAAAAGACAACCCGAGCATACAGTTTTTGAGAAACAAATCCTTAGTTTCAAACCGTGGGGGTCCATCCGTTATTTCGCTTTTGCTACCACTGCCCCCGTGGCAGTGCTAAGAGGGAAGGCTTCTCCCCACCTGGTAAGATGATCAAACACTAGTAAGTTTTTAATTCAGCCAACTGCAGGTAATTCTGTGAAATCAACTTGTATATTTTGGAAGGGTCATAAACTTGGCCTTCAACCTCCTGCAGGCTGCTTCCTAAGTGCCTTTTCATTTACTTTTTTACAAACCACACATCATTCACAAATTTGCTTGGCTATAGTATAAATTCCAGTACACCCATATTTTTATAACACTATGGCACCCATTACTTGTTTTCCTCATTAACTCTCTTGATGTAAAATTGCTAATACCTTCCTCATGGTTTGCTTATTTAACATTTCTCTACCCTCTGGGAGTACGCATTTCCCATTCTGTTCCCTGGCTTCCAACTCTTGGAGGACTTCTTTTTATCTTTCATTGAAAACTGGAATTTCTTGTGGGGCCAGGACCTCGGGCGTGAGATAAAACCTGAAGCAATAAATAAGTTAAGGCTGCTTCTCAGGCCATTTCATCTGCTAACCAACTTCCCCGACACAAAAAGAGTTGCCCCTCTGATGTCCATTAACATGTACTACAGCCACTTCTATTGGTGACATCAGATTCCATAACACTTGTCCAACTAGTTCTTCATGAACCAATTCTTTACCTTTGCTATTAATTAGACCCCATTCTTCCCAAATTTTCCCAAAGGTGTGCACTTCTCCAAATGCGTATCTAGAACCATTACGGATGGTACCTTCTTTTCCTTCTAACATTTGCAGTGCCTGACTGACGGCTTGTGGCTGGCATGTTTGAGCTGACCAGTTATTAGGCAACCTTCCCGTTTCTCTTATTTCACCATTCACACCTTCAACGATGGCACACCCATTGTGTCTCTTCCCCTGAATTACCCTTGAAGACCCATCTATGAAGAGGTGCAGCCCATTGCCACCTCTCCATAGGAAAGCAGCAGGGTTTAATTTCCTGCTTTCTCCCACCAGAAGAGCAGTTGCTGCTGCAGCTTGCACACACTCTGGCCAACCTCGAGACACTGGGTCTAAGAGCTTAGATCAGTGTGCCACTGCTTGTCGCTTCCCCCCCAGCCCACTTGCTGCTGGAGCAGCGTGAGAGGCAGAACAGGCCTCCACTCTGTGCAAGCATTGCTCAACAATAACAAAAACATCTCTGTATTATCAACACTGTTTTAAGCATCAATCAAAAACATAGTCCCATACCAGGTACCACAAAGAAAATTAACTCCAGCCCAGCCAAAACCAACACAAACTTCCAGGTAATACAATATCTTTCAAATTTTCTCCTTGTCACCCCCCAGGCAGTAACTGTGTTTCCACACCCAGAGCCTGTAAAAGGTTTCTCTCTAATATAGAAGCTGGGGAATCTTCCCCTAATATATTCCTTCCCCATACGCTTTTAATTCTTATTATCACAAATAGGAATTTATTCATAATTGTCTCTCCTTCCTCCCTGCTACCCCATTTATTACAACTCCGTCTTCAGTTCTGGATCTTTTTAGGGGAGAATTTAGAAGGGACATGGGAGCTTCTGTTTCTGCTAAAAACTAGACCTCATTACCAATTACCACCATTACTTTACCAATTACATGCTCTTTTCCAATTTAAACGTTTCCCCACAAAAAACAAACAAACAAACAAACAAAAAAAAAAAACACCAATAAAAAAAGCCACCACAACACCAAAAACATTTTCAGCCCCTCTGATTTTCCAAAGTGTATTGAGTTTTCTTCCTTTAGTCATTTCCAACAGTTGCCGCCCTAGGGGTAAATATCCCAGATTTCCACAATAATAGCATCCCATTTTCTCTCATTCTCTCACTTTTTTCACTGACTTTGGTCTAAATCTTCTGCGGTTTTGTTTTGTTCTTTTCCCTTCCAGTCTTTCACTTGCAACCAATCAGTCTGCTTCAACTTTTCGCTTCAGTTCCCGACCATCATACACAAACACGACCACACTCAGATTTTTTGCAAATTCTTCCTGCCAACCTGGCACATGCTCTCGGAAATACTTCCGTAGATCCACAAACACACTTGCTACCAGTCCACAAAGCTTTCCAAAAATCTTCCCCAGTCGGTGCTCCCCTGGCTTCTGTCTACATTCCTGCACTTCAGTTCAGTTTACTCTTATCTCCTCAAAAGCTCAAAAGCTTTTATCAGATTTTTAACCACCGTTTGGCAATTATCTCCATTTGTTTGATTATTATCATCTCAGTTAGAATCACCTTGGGGCCAGGTAGTCTCCCACTGCCTGTGGGGTTAGTTCCACATTCTTTTAAATGATGTTTCTGGACAGACCAACTCTCTCAATAACAGGATAACATCGGCTCAGAATGGATTCTAGCCCCGCCCCCCCCCAAAAAAATTAGAAAATCATGATGCTCATCGATCCCCATCTTCCCTTCAGAGTTTGATTTCCTCACATAATCAAATCCCCAGAGTGCCAGGGGGTGCATCCGTGTAACACTGGAACACTGGAGGGCATTCACATGTACATCCCCCCCTTCGCACTTGCTCCCCTACACACACATACGCACGCACATCTGCTGCTGGCTGCACTGCAAAATAACTTTAGCAATCCCAGGGTAAAGCCCAGCAAAAGCAGTAAGGACAAGAAAGACAGTTGGGGAGGTAATCAAGAGGTGATACAGAGAGCAGAGACCAGCTCTGCAAGCACCTTAGTTAAATTACTCCCAACTGCAGCTAAAATTCTTTCTCTAGGTTTTTATACTCGTTTTCGACCATCCTCTTTATGGTGGTCATATGCCAAATCATCCTATACGTACCAGTAATTCATTTGTCCAGGACATCTGTTTTCTAGGTGTTTTTTAGTTACAGTTGGCCAGTCTCCTCAATATAAGGTCATTGCATGCTTTTCTTGAAAACCTTGCTGTACCATAAGTATTTTCCCAATTTTGCAATACCTCGGCCAAGGGTGTCCCCTTCTCTATGCCGAGTTTTATTTCCCATCACTAAGAAAATTCAGAGACACGCTTCCGTTGAGTCACGAGGTTCAGAGGGAGCCCCTTGCTTTCTAATCTCCTTCAGAGAGGAGTTTAGGTGCGGCTGGATCCCATCCTAGTCTCAGACTTGGTCAACGGTTTACGTCTAAAGGATATTTTCCCATTCCCAAGAGAGACTCGAACACTGCTTTTATGTGCACTTTACACTGATCAGGCCACACACTTTGCACTCAAAAACATACTGCAGAAAGGGAGGGACTCGCACCCACCCTGGTGTGGAGGAAGATTTAAAGGCCCTACAGTTTTTTTTACATACCAATTTAGATCTTTGCATAGCCAATTGTCATTGGATCCGTATTTTGGCCAGAATATCACTCTATTAAGGGCTATTTTGTCCAGACAAAACACAATACTTTATCATTTTCTATTTATCCTTCCTTTTTGTACACCACACGTTTCCCCGGTACCTTAACATCCTCCCTAAAGGACTGGACGGAGGAATGTCACCATTTTTCCTTTCTATTTCCCATTCTGAGTCTCGAGGCTTCTCCTTGAGCCTCGTCCCTCCTCTCAGAATGCCCCCGACCACCAAGGTAGTACTTAACAGTCTGTTTTCTTACCTTGGTCCACGCACAAAGTTGCTCGCTCGCTCGTATCGTGCTTCCCGCTTTTTCCTTTCTCCTTTCGCCTATGGTTTGCGGGGATCCGCCTTCGTCCCCACAGCCCTGCAGTTTCTGTCTGTCCGTCCGTCCTGGAATCCCCACCGACCATCCAGAAGGCCATTGAAATCAACGGGGCACGCCTTCCCGTCCACTGGCGATAGGGACCCCCGAGATGACGACGTCGAGTCTCGGACGAGCCCCCAGACTTGTAGGAAACCATCATCTTGCCAACAGAATAGGCTCAGGCAGGATCTCTCGGCAAAGCACGTTTTATTAAGGCTTTTGCGAAACGGGCCGTTCTACCTAAAAGTAGGCACACGCAATAGGGCAAAAAGCTTATACGCCCCCACAAATGCCAGCTGCAAATTCCCTGCCCTGTTCCCCAGGGGTTGGGTACTGCAGGCTTTCCGGACTGCCCGCCGCCTGCCTCAGTTTCCAGGACTCATTCATCTCATGCTAAGAAGGCCCTTCCCCTGCTGGATCTATTGCAAAGGTGGGTTCCTGGCTCTTGGGTTAGCCTTCCCTCTAGCTGCACTTGTTTTTGAAATGCAGGAATGAGTTTGCATTGCAGCATGAGTTGGAAGAGAGTTGGTTTGTGGGAAGGATTCCCAGTGTGATGTGTGTCAATCCTTCCCCCCTCGCTGGGTGAGGTGGCAGCTGAGTTGCAAAAGCAACATTCCTTCTTGAAGGGCTCCTTCCTTGCAGGGCTGAGGCAGAGGCGAGAGAGCGAGGCAGGTGCACGGCGGGGGGGCCGTGGGGGGGGCGGTTTGTCGGTGGGAAAAGCGGGGATCGAACCAGGGACCCATTTGACCAATCCGCGGGTCCGGCGCCCTGGCCGCTCCGCCAGCGCGATCCCACGGCCGTGGAACGCACGGCGCCCCCTATAGGCCGCAGAGCGGCCTGCGCGGCGGCTAAAGGCCGGGGGGGCGGTGGGCGGGGTGGGGATGGAAGTGGGTGCCCTGCGGACCAGCGTCCCGCGACCTGGCCGCTCCTCTACCGCCATCCCCACCGCCGGGGGACGCCACAGCTCCCCCTACAAACCTCCGCCCGCCCGCTAAGCTCGGCCCATGCCGGGGGGCACCCACCGACTCGCTGCCTCCCACCACCACGCTGCAACCCCACCTGCCCCCCGCCCAATCACACACCCCCCCACCCGCCCCTCGCCTGACAGAGCCCAAGACCTCCCGCTGCTGACAGCTACCTGCTCGCGGCCCTAGCGGCAGCGCACGCCGCTCTGCGGCCTATAGGGGGCGCCGTGCGTTCCACGGCCGTGGGATCGCGCTGGCGGAGCGGCCAGGGCGCCGGACCCGCGGATTGGTCAAATGGGTCCCTGGTTCGATCCCCGCTTTTCCCACCGACAGACCCCCACCCCCCACGGCCCCCCCCCCCGCGCACCTGCCTCGCTCTCTCGCCTCTCCCTCAGCCCTGCAAGGAGCTATTGAAGGACGAAGGTTGTTTTTACAACTGGTTTGGCACCTGAGCTCAGCGGGGGAAAGGATTGAGAGGTATCAGACTATGAATCACAGAATCACAGAATGTTAGGGATTGGAAGGGACCTCAGAAGATCGTCTAGTCCAATCCCCCCGCCAGAGCAGGAACACCTAGATGAGGTTACACAGGAATGTGTCCAGGTGGCTTTTGAATGTCTCCAGAGGAGGAGACTCCTCAGCCTCCCTGGGCAGCCCGTTCCAGTGCTCTGCCAGCCTCACTGAGAAGAAGTTTCTTCTCCTATTTAAGTGGAACCTCCTGTGTTGCAGTTTGTACCCATTGCCCCATGTCTTATCATTGGTTGTCAGTGAGAAGAGCCTGGCTCCATCCTCGTGACACTCACCCTTTACATATTTACAAACATTAATGAGGTCACCCCTCAGTCTCCTCTTCTCCAAACTAAAGAGACACAGCTCCCTCAGCCTTTCCTCAGTAGGGAGATGCTCCACTCCCTTAATCAACTTTGTCGCCCTGCGCTGGACTCTCTCCAGCAGTTCCCTGTCCTTCTTGAACTGAGGGGCCCAGAACTGGACACAATATTCCAGATGCGGTCTCACCAGGGTAGAGTAGAGGGGCAGGAGAACCTCTTTCAACCTACTAACTACCCCCCTTCTAATACACCCCAGGATGTCATTGGCCTTCTTGGCCACAAGGGCACAGTGCTGGCTCATGGTCATCGTGCCGTCCACCGGGACCCCCAGGTCCCTTTCACTGCTCTCTGACAGGTCATTCCCCGACTTATACTAGTACCTGGGGTTCTTCTTGCCCAGATGCAAGACTCTACACTTGCGCTTGTTATATTTCATTCATGTTTTCCCCGCCCAACTCTCCAGCCTGTCCAGCTCTCGCTGGATGGCAGCACAGCCTTCTGGCGTGTCAGCCACTCCTCCCAGCTTGGTGTCATCAGCAAACTTGCTGACAGTCACTCTATTCCCTCATCCAAGTCATTGATGAATATATTGAATAGTACTGGCCCCAGTACCGACCCTTGAGGGACTCCACAGGCCTCCAACTAGACTCTGCCCCGTCGATCACGACTCTCTGGCTTCTTTCCTTCAGCCAGTTCACAGTCCACATCGCTACCCGATCGTCCAGACCACACTTCCTCAGTTTAGCTGGGAGGATGCTGTGGGAGACCGTGTCAAACGCTTCACTGAAATCAAGACAGACCACATCCACTGCTTTACCATCATCTGTCCACCCGGTTATGTCCTCATAAAAGTCTATGAGGTTGGTCAAGCACGACTTCCCTTTGGTGAAGCCACGTTGACTGCCCCTAATGACCCCCTTATCCCTGATATGCCTTGAGATGGCACCAAGGATAAGTCGTTCCATCAGTTTCCCAGGGATGGAGGTGAGGCTGACCGGTCCATAGTTACCCGGGTCCTCCTTCTTGCCCTTTTTGAAGACTGGAATGACATTTGCTTTCCTCCAGCCCTCAGGCACCCCTCCCGTTTCCCATGACTTAGCAAAGATGACGGAGAGTGGCCTAGCAATGATCAGCCAGCTCCCTCAGCACCCGCGGGTGCATCCCACCTGGAGCCATGGATTTATGGATGTCCAGATTGCTTAATCGGTCCCTAACCCAGGCCCTCAGCCTTCCCTAGCCTGGAAGCACCAACACCCATGAAGGAGCGAGCTGTGGGCAATGTCCTGCTTTGCCTTCAGCGTCTCTCGCAATGTTAACTTGCAAATTTGTAGTGGATGAGGGTGTGGAACTGCAAGCTGGGGATAACAGTTTTCCAGTGAACGTGAAGGAGAAGGACGTTGAACTGCTGCCCATGCAAGCTGGTCTCAGAGGACACGTAGCAACTATTCACCTCACACCTGGCAATGCATTCGTTTTTTAAAAAAAAAAATAAGCCCAAAACCACTAAGGCAGGGCTATGTTTCTCACCTGCATAGATGTCATCCTTTCCTGACTGGAACCCTTGGCTTCTTTGTGAAGCCTTTGGTTTCATTACCGGGTAGCGGAGGTTTGTTATCAGTCCTTGATTTGGCTTGTCGTAAGTGTATATTGAATCCTTCAATATTCTGAAGATCCTCTCTGGAACACCTTCAGAAGTCTGCAGAGAAAGGAAAGAAACATTTGTCTGCAGCTGCTCTTCGCATGCAGTCCCCAAAAATGAAAGGAATGACAGGTTGCTTCTTCTTTCCCAAGGAGCTGTTTTGGAAGCAGACTGGGTGACAGAGTCTGGTACCAGCCTTTGGCCACCAGGGACACCTGCTTGGTGGTGTGCTCTAGGCCCTAAGTGTCACCTCCCTCACCCGCTTGATTTTTTTTTTTTTTTTTTTTTTTTTTTAAAGGGAGAAGAGCAGTTTAAAATCTGGGCTCAGGGGTGTGTTGCAGAGGGATGGTGTTACCGACTTCCCCCTGGCGTCAGAGCGCAACGTTCTCTAGGTTATCTACTTTAGTCTTCTAGTGCACCACACTGGTGTGGATGTCAATGACTAAAGTCTGTGTTGAACTTGTATAAGGAAAAACGGAAAAAAAGAATAAGCCAATAAACGCCATCATTATTTTAAAGAAAGATGAGAAGGTAATTTTGCTTATGTCTCCAATAGAAAAGAACCACTGAACAATGACCCCCCTTCCTTCTCTACTCAGTGGGCAGAGATGACAAGAGTTCCTCCTTCTCCTTCCCTCTCCTTTCTCCCAAGGTAAACAGTGTCACATTGAGTGCCATGTAGATTAACTTGCATTTCTGAATTGAACCATAACTCCCCTTGGCACCACTCCAAGCAGAGAGACGAACTGAGCAGCTCAGACATGGATGTGTATGAGTATTCAAGGGTCCTGGCCTGACACCAACATCAGTGACATTTTCTTGATCTATCCTTTAATAGACTGAGATCTTTGTCAGTCAAAGTTCAGGCAGCTTACCAGAAAACCAACTACAGTCCTCATGTGTTAACAACATTTAGACTGTCAAAGGAAGAATGCTCAAATTTTAAATTCATCCTTCGTTTGCAGAGAACAGCTGCAGAAACTGAATGCCTAACACAAGCTAGCGCAACAACACAGAAACGTAGAGAAGGAAAGAGAACACCCAACCGCCTGTTCTACTGGTTATTTTCTCCAATACAGGAGAAACAACCACCAACTCTGGAGAACAAACAGGTCAGGGTTATTGGTCCCACAAAAACGAGCATAAGAAATACTAAGGCAATTCCCCAGAGTCCAGTAACTCTCTTGCCCTCAAGCCAGGGTCGTGCCACAAAAACAAAACTCTTACCAAAGATTTCATCTTAGCTTGAACAGGTAAGTTGTGATGACGGAGATTCGCCAGGAGTCCTAAACATGGTATCATTACCTCATCTTCTGTGGTTTGACTGAAAAGTCCAGGAAGTCAAACAAAGACTTTTAATTAAAGCATCCAGAAATTAGTTACCAGAATTTGGGGGTTGAGGGTGGGGTGCTTGGGGGACTCTATTTTGTTGCCGTGGCGGTGGGGAGGGGAGTGTGGTATTGTTTTGTTTTTTAACTAGACACCATTCTGCCAAGCCAAGCAAAATTCAGATTGCAATCCCCATAGTGTGGGCAGTTTTTAACTGAGCACATCTGGGAAAAAAAAAAAAAAAAAAAGGTCTATCAGAGACCAGCACTATCAAAGGTCCTTTATTGCAGGTGCTTTTAAGAGTCACTAGATCTCTTACAAGGACCCTTGCACAAAAGTCATTTTAATGTAACATAAGTCTGTTCCTAATGACGAGCATGACTTTTCCCCTGGGTCTTCTCTTTGACAGCTCCCTGGGATATGCAGGTGGGCTAAGAGGCCAGTTAATATCCAGTCACTGAAAGTCCCACAACCACTGCATTTGACAGGCTGTAACAACATGGTTTGCTAAGAAAAACCTCTGTTTAGCTTGGAGTAAAAATGCCACAGGTCACTCTGGAGACCAGGTTAGTGCAATATGCTAATGGCCTTCAGAAAGTTTAGAAACTTAGCCAGGTGTTTCCCATGAGAGAAGGTAACTGAGTGCACACTTACACATGATGCATTAGAAATGAAATTAATTCATTGACGTTGGCACCAGCACAAAAGACCTGAACATTGTAAGTTACCCTCTGCAGCAACTGGATACTCTGAGGAAATTAAAAGCTGTTCACATGTGTCTTTCCTATAGCATCGCACTCAAGAATGTTACAAATTAGAAAGCTGAAAGGACAAATAAAAAGACATCACGACTGAATTCATTTTCAGACCCTGTGACGTTAACACGACAACTACACAAGCTGCTGTGAGCACACAGGGTCGTGTCCTGACACTCCGAGGTACTTATTAAAAGCCCAAACAGATGGATAAGGTTTTCTTTTGACAGAGGCATTACCTTTGTAGCCCATCCATTTCTCCCCTTTGCTTCATCAGCACGTTCTCCATTCTGTCAGCGAGAAAGGGGCTTTGTCCTGTTGAAAGATCCACAAGTTTTGCCAAAATGCAAAAAGCGCTTTGCAGCCTCTTCAGAAAGTATGTTTAGTGCAGGGGTGTCAAACTCATTTGTAGCAAATGCATTTTTAGGACTGTATAAATGTAGGAGTAGTCGCATTTCTAGAGTCCTAAAATTACGTTTGGCCCTTTGAAGGCAACCGCGAGGCTGATGTGCCCCCCAGTGAAAATGAGTTTGACACCCCCGGCTTAGAGGAAAACACGTTTGCTGTGAAGACAGTCGACAGATCTAATGGTAGTTAAGTCTTTCCTACAGCATCCTTTCAGCACGCAACGTAATTGAGTTAATATAATGCTAATATGCACAATTATGACAATAATCACAGCACAGGATAGCAGCTGAAACCAAACCTCATTATATAAGCATGTGACATAAGAAATTCAAGGTCTTAGTCCTGCATCTACTTGGTGACTACAAAACCTCTCCCACTGACTGGCAAGTCACCTGGATCTCTTAGTCTTCTCCTACTCCAAGTGCTTTGACAAATACACAAACTGGGACAAAAGTGTCCTTCACTGGATGCCTGACTCATTTTCCACAGATCAGGGGCAACACAACTGCTGGCAAATTCATTTTCCGTTTTCCCTCTCAGAAAAGAGATGTCACGACACGTAGCCAGCAAGTACTTGCTGAAATCTCAGAGCCACATATGAGGAAACCTGTGCATATTTAAAAAAAAAAAAAAAAAGAGGAGGTCTTCCCCACCTTTACTGGTCAATGCACAGAAAGGACACGTGAACATTGGTGAAGATGGGCTGTGAGATGGGCTGTGAGATATTATGTGTAAGGTAATAATGTGTAATAAGCTCTGCACTTGACTCCTATAACTCAGCTCGCACTGGCACAGCCCCTTGCACTCACTGGCACTGAGCAGAGGGCAGCAGGCACACGTGCCCTGCAGACCTTCGATGAGAACTGGCAGCCACAGCTCTCGTTTCACTCCTTCACAACTGCCTGTCAAAGAATTGATTAGACAAAACCGACTCCAAGCTTGTCTCATGAACAGTAGGAGAAAGAACTAAATACCTCAGCTGGAAAATAATTCTGGAAAACAAGCTCTCCAGCAGCCATTTCTCGAAATCATTTCAAAAACAGAGGCTTTTGGGTTTGGTTTTGGTTTATTTTTGCTTGGTTTGTTGGTTGGATTTGTTTGTCTGGTTTTGTTAGGTTTGGGGTTTTTTGTTTTGTTTCAATTGGAGCAGGTGAGAAGCTCAAGCTCGATTAAAGAGAGAGTACAAAGAACTCTCTGCAGCCTTAAAATCCTGTCATACTGGCCTCGTATGGCAAACAACATACACAGCTAAGACCGACACACTATTTCAGAAGAGTTATTACATGCATGCAGCATAACAGATACCATATAAGAGTAGACAAATAGAGTTAAGCATTAGTTCCTGTTACCTGTAATATGAATGGGTCACTGAGATGAGCAGAGCCTCGATGAACCACTCCTGCCAGCACGTGGTCACATTGTAGGTATCCTGAAGAGCTTCTCTAGTCTCGCTCTCTAAGACTGGAATTTAAGAATTATTAACAAAAAACCCCTGTCAAACAGCAAAAGCAGCTGTTGCATTAGCTACCAATCTGAGCAGAAGCCCAAGTCATTGACCAGTTTTTCACATCTGTTTCACAAACAACTACAAATAAATCACAGCTCCTACGCACTTGAAGAATCTGGACCTGTCTTGTCATCGCTTTCCCAGAGCAAAGAGCATACCCCCCTCCCCTCTTCCCCCCTTCCTACCCCTCTGCACACCACCTCCAGCCCCGCTACAACCCCACCTGCCCCCCGCCCAAACACATCCCCCCCCACGCCCACCCCACCCCTCGCCTGACAGAGCCCAAGACCTCCCGCTGCTGACAGCTACCTGCTCGGGGCCTGGGAGCAAGCGTCACCCAAATGGAACAACCGGCCCAGGCCCACCCACGGGAGACTCTGGGGCGCAAACCAGATGCAAACTCTTCCGTCCTTCCTTCCTTCCTTCCTGCCTTGGCCCTAAGTGTCACCTCCCTCACCCACTTGTTGGGTTTTATTCCGAAAAAAAAAAGAGTGGTTTAAAATCTGGGCTCGGGTGTGTTGAAGAGGGACAGCGTTAGCGACTTTCCCCTGGGGACAGAGTGCAAGGTTAGTGGCAACCTGTTTGGTTCTCACTTCAAAGCTTCTCTTTCGACGCCTAGGTGAGAAGCAGAAGCCAAAGGTTCTGCCAAGGATGGGCACTGTCGAGCAAAAGACATCTGCAGAGGCAAGCCCGGAGGACGGCGCTCCTAAGCAGAGGAAGGGCCTTGTCGCAAGCTGCGTTTGAACGTGCCCGTTGGTGCTGCTGGACTGGATTCCTTCCAGGGCACAGTCCCCCAGGGATCCGTACAGAGACTTGGCCACACTGGTCACTTGAGGAGGGTGACAGACGGTAAGCGCACAAATCATCTGGAGTCACAGCCAGGGTCCTGCTAGTGGTGAGGACAAGTGAACAGGGCTTGATTCTCTTGGTTTTTCGGCATCCTGCATCTTGCCTTCTGCCCGGGGTGGGCTAGGTGCCACTGCCTCTGCGGACTTGCTCTGGCTGGGACGGAGTTGACTCTTGTTAGTGGCAGCCGGCCTAGCACCGTGTTTGGCAGGGGTGGCTAAAGCGGTGTTGCTTACTGCAGCTGTGGTGTGGCTGTTGCTGCGAGTGCGGGCCTCCCGGAGCCGTGAGGTTGTCTCTTTTTCCTGCAGCGCTGAGGCTGGGGGTGTGCAAGAGGTTGGGAGGGTGGAGAGCAGGAGAGCGTCCGGGAAGTGGCCAAAGGGCCGTCCCCTGCTGTAGGCCAGCTGCGCCCACAGGCCTGGTGTTCCTTGCTGCTACTGCTGCTGCCTTTGTGGTGCAGGTCAGGGTTTCTGGGCGCATGCATGATTTGGGGTGGGCTTGAGGGTGGGCGGGAGGGCAGCAGGCCAAAGGGCTCCCCTCCTGCTGTGCTGCCTGGGTGTCCCTGGCTGTGTGTCTGCCGGGGGCCGGGGAAGCAAGAGCAAGAGGGCCAAGCGGGCGGCAGGCAGCGCAGGCTGGTGAGCGGCAAGGAGGAAAGGCCAAGGGCTTTGGGCGTCTGGTGCCGGGCCAGGTGGGGCTGAGGCGAGGGCATCTTTTCTACTAATGTCTATTCGTGATCCATAAACCTCACTTACTGAATCATCTGCTCCCTGTAGCGTAATTAGCAAAGGGTTGCACTGCAGAGACTCACATCCCGGGAGAGATTGCCCTTTGGATAGGGTAAGTTTTCTTTTTCATTCTATAACCATTCATTGCTCACTGTCCATCCCCCAAACTCTGTGGTCCAGATAACACTGTACCAGGAGGGGCAATGAGAGACAGCAACAAAAACTATGCACTTATTTAAATCATCCTTAGACTCGGTCCCCTTGGACACATGTTTGTTTTCATAACTCAATTCCCTTTAGCTCTGTACATCCCCACAGCTATGGATCTGGCAAGCGTCTACTCAAATTGTTAGGGAACCTTCAGTTTCAGTGACGTTCACGTTAAGTAACCCATTTGTAAATTCTACATAATACAGGATTAGTAATCCCCAAAAGTTTCATTTCATTTTCATCTCTGTATCTTTAGTTGAAGTGGGTCGTCAGTTGTCAGTACTTGCCACTCCTCACTGTCCTTTGGAGGTCTGATTGGCTCTTTAATCCACGTGTAATGAGTCCACCCTTTCTCAGCTGGTCGCACCACTGTCTCGGTGATCAGCAGAACTTGAAATGCGCCTTCCCAATCTGGCTGAAGCTTAGCGTCTTTCCAGGATTTGACCAGGACCTGCTGTCCAGGCTGAAACTTGTGAGCTGCAGACTCTAAAGGCAGAGTTTGTGCCAGAAGCCCTTGGTGCCTGAGAGAAGACAGAAAAGACAACCCGAGCATACAGTTTTTGAGAAACAAATCCTTAGTTTCAAACCGTGGGGGTCCATCCGTTATTTCGCTTTTGCTACCACTGCCCCCGTGGCAGTGCTAAGAGGGAAGGCTTCTCCCCACCTGGTAAGATGATCAAACACTAGTAAGTTTTTAATTCAGCCAACTGCAGGTAATTCTGTGAAATCAACTTGTATATTTTGGAAGGGTCATAAACTTGGCCTTCAACCTCCTGCAGGCTGCTTCCTAAGTGCCTTTTCATTTACTTTTTTACAAACCACACATCATTCACAAATTTGCTTGGCTATAGTATAAATTCCAGTACACCCATATTTTTATAACACTATGGCACCCATTACTTGTTTTCCTCATTAACTCTCTTGATGTAAAATTGCTAATACCTTCCTCATGGTTTGCTTATTTAACATTTCTCTACCCTCTGGGAGTACGCATTTCCCATTCTGTTCCCTGGCTTCCAACTCTTGGAGGACTTCTTTTTATCTTTCATTGAAAACTGGAATTTCTTGTGGGGCCAGGACCTCGGGCGTGAGATAAAACCTGAAGCAATAACTAAGTTAAGGCTGCTTCTCAGGCCATTTCATCTGCTAACCAACTTCCCCTGACACAAAAAGAGTTGCCCCTCTGATGTCCATTAACATGTACTACAGCCACTTCTATTGGTGACATCAGATTCCATAACACTTGTCCAACTAGTTCTTCATGAACCAATTCTTTACCTTTGCTATTAATTAGACCCCATTCTTCCCAAATTTTCCCAAAGGTGTGCACTTCTCCAAATGCGTATCTAGAACCATTACGGATGGTACCTTCTTTTCCTTCTAACATTTGCAGTGCCTGACTGACGGCTTGTGGCTGGCATGTTTGAGCTGACCAGTTATTAGGCAACCTTCCCGTTTCTCTTATTTCACCATTCACACCTTCAACGATGGCACACCCATTGTGTCTCTTCCCCTGAATTACCCTTGAAGACCCATCTATGAAGAGGTGCAGCCCATTGCCACCTCTCCATAGGAAAGCAGCAGGGTTTAATTTCCTGCTTTCTCCCACCAGAAGAGCAGTTGCTGCTGCAGCTTGCACACACTCTGGCCAACCTCGAGACACTGGGTCTAAGAGCTTAGATCAGTGTGCCACTGCTTGTCGCTTCCCCCCCAGCCCACTTGCTGCTGGAGCAGCGTGAGAGGCAGAACAGGCCTCCACTCTGTGCAAGCATTGCTCAACAATAACAAAAACATCTCTGTATTATCAACACTGTTTTAAGCATCAATCAAAAACATAGTCCCATACCAGGTACCACAAAGAAAATTAACTCCAGCCCAGCCAAAACCAACACAAACTTCCAGGTAATACAATATCTTTCAAATTTTCTCCTTGTCACCCCCCAGGCAGTAACTGTGTTTCCACACCCAGAGCCTGTAAAAGGTTTCTCTCTAATATAGAAGCTGGGGAATCTTCCCCTAATATATTCCTTCCCCATACGCTTTTAATTCTTATTATCACAAATAGGAATTTATTCATAATTGTCTCTCCTTCCTCCCTGCTACCCCATTTATTACAACTCCGTCTTCAGTTCTGGATCTTTTTAGGGGAGAATTTAGAAGGGACATGGGAGCTTCTGTTTCTGCTAAAAACTAGACCTCATTACCAATTACCACCATTACTTTACCAATTACATGCTCTTTTCCAATTTAAACGTTTCCCCACAAACAAACAAACAAACAAACAAAAAAAAAAACACCAATAAAAAAAGCCACCACAACACCAAAAACATTTTCAGCCCCTCTGATTTTCCAAAGTGTATTGAGTTTTCTTCCTTTAGTCATTTCCAACAGTTGCCGCCCTAGGGGTAAATATCCCAGATTTCCACAATAATAGCATCCCATTTTCTCTCATTCTCTCACTTTTTTCACTGACTTTGGTCTAAATCTTCTGCGGTTTTGTTTTGTTCTTTTCCCTTCCAGTCTTTCACTTGCAACCAATCAGTCTGCTTCAACTTTTCGCTTCAGTTCCCGACCATCATACACAAACACGACCACACTCAGATTTTTTGCAAATTCTTCCTGCCAACCTGGCACATGCTCTCGGAAATACTTCCGTAGATCCACAAACACACTTGCTACCAGTCCACAAAGCTTTCCAAAAATCTTCCCCAGTCGGTGCTCCCCTGGCTTCTGTCTACATTCCTGCACTTCAGTTCAGTTTACTCTTATCTCCTCAAAAGCTCAAAAGCTTTTATCAGATTTTTAACCACCGTTTGGCAATTATCTCCATTTGTTTGATTATTATCATCTCAATTAGAATCACCTTGGGGCCAGGTAGTCTCCCACTGCCTGTGGGGTTAGTTCCACATTCTTTTAAATGATGTTTCTGGACAGACCAACTCTCTCAATAACAGGATAACATCGGCTCAGAATGGATTCTAGCCCCGCCCCCCCCCCAAAAAATTAGAAAATCATGATGCTCATCGATCCCCATCTTCCCTTCAGAGTTTGATTTCCTCACATAATCAAATCCCCAGAGTGCCAGGGGGTGCATCCGTGTAACACTGGAACACTGGAGGGCATTCACATGTACATCCCCCCCTTCGCACTTGCTCCCCTACACACACATACGCACGCACATCTGCTGCTGGCTGCACTGCAAAATAACTTTAGCAATCCCAGGGTAAAGCCCAGCAAAAGCAGTAAGGACAAGAAAGACAGTTGGGGAGGTAATCAAGAGGTGATACAGAGAGCAGAGACCAGCTCTGCAAGCACCTTAGTTAAATTACTCCCAACTGCAGCTAAAATTCTTTCTCTAGGTTTTTATACTCGTTTTCGACCATCCTCTTTATGGTGGTCATATGCCAAATCATCCTATACGTACCAGTAATTCATTTGTCCAGGACATCTGTTTTCTAGGTGTTTTTTAGTTACAGTTGGCCAGTCTCCTCAATATAAGGTCATTGCATGCTTTTCTTGAAAACCTTGCTGTACCATAAGTATTTTCCCAATTTTGCAATACCTCGGCCAAGGGCGTCCCCTTCTCTATGCCGAGTTTTATTTCCCATCACTAAGAAAATTCAGAGACACGCTTCCGTTGAGTCACGAGGTTCAGAGGGAGCCCCTTGCTTTCTAATCTCCTTCAGAGAGGAGTTTAGGTGCGGCTGGATCCCATCCTAGTCTCAGACTTGGTCAACGGTTTACGTCTAAAGGATATTTTCCCATTCCCAAGAGAGACTCGAACACTGCTTTTATGTGCACTTTACACTGATCAGGCCACACACTTTGCACTCAAAAACATACTGCAGGAAGGGAGGGACTCGCACCCACCCTGGTGTGGAGGAAGATTTAAAGGCCCTACAGTTTTTTTTACATACCAATTTAGATCTTTGCATAGCCAATTGTCATTGGATCCGTATTTTGGCCAGAATATCACTCTATTAAGGGCTATTTTGTCCAGACAAAACACAATACTTTATCATTTTCTATTTATCCTTCCTTTTTGTACACCACACGTTTCCCCGGTACCTTAACATCCTCCCTAAAGGACTGGACGGAGGAATGTCACCATTTTTCCTTTCTATTTCCCATTCTGAGTCTCGAGGCTTCTCCTTGCGCCTCGTCCCTCCTCTCAGAATGCCCCCGACCACCAAGGTAGTACTTAACAGTCTGTTTTCTTACCTTGGTCCACGCACAAAGTTGCCCGCTCGCTCGTATCGTGCTTCCCGCTTTTTCCTTTCTCCTTTCGCCTATGGTTTGCGGGGATCCGCCTTCGTCCCCACAGCCCTGCAGTTTCTGTCTGTCCGTCCGTCCTGGAATCCCCACCGACCATCCAGAAGGCCATTGAAATCAACGGGGCACGCCTTCCCGTCCATTGGCGACAGGGACCCCCGAGATGACGACGTCGAGTCTCGGACGAGCCCCCAGACTTGTAGGAAACCATCATCTTGCCAACAGAATAGGCTCAGGCAGGATCTCTCGGCAAAGCACGTTTTATTAAGGCTTTTGCGAAACGGGCCGTTCTACCTAAAAGTAGGCACACGCAATAGGGCAAAAAGCTTATACGCCCCCACAAATGCCAGCTGCAAATTCCCTGCCCTGTTCCCCAGGGGTTGGGTACTGCAGGCTTTCCGGACTGCCCGCCGCCTGCCTCAGTTTCCAGGACTCATTCATCTCATGCTAAGAAGGCCCTTCCCCTGCTGGATCTATTGCAAAGGTGGGTTCCTGGCTCTTGGGTTAGCCTTCCCTCTAGCTGCACTTGTTTTTGAAATGCAGGAATGAGTTTGCATTGCAGCATGAGTTGGAAGAGAGTTGGTTTGTGGGAAGGATTCCCAGTGTGATGTGTGTCAATCCTTCCCCCCTCGCTGGGTGAGGTGGCAGCTGAGTTGCAAAAGCAACATTCCTTCTTGAAGGGCTCCTTCCTTGCAGGGCTGAGGCAGAGGCGAGAGAGCGAGGCAGGTGCACGGGGGGGGCGCCGTGGGGGGCGCCGTGGGGGGGGCGGTTTGTCGGTGGGAAAAGCGGGGATCGAACCAGGGACCCATTTGACCAATCCGCGGGTCCGGCGCCCTGGCCGCTCCGCCAGCGCGATCCCACGGCCGTGGAACGCACGGCGCCCCCTATAGGCCGCAGAGCGGCCTGCGCGGCGGCTAAAGGCCGGGGGGGCGGTGGGCGGGGTGGGGATGGAAGTGGGTGCCCTGCGGACCAGCGTCCCGCGACCTGGCCGCTCCTCTACCGCCATCCCCACCGCCGGGGGACGCCACAGCTCCCCCTACAAACCTCCGCCCGCCCGCTAAGCTCGGCCCATGCCGGGGGGCACCCACCGACTCGCTGCCTCCCACCACCACGCTGCAACCCCACCTGCCCCCCGCCCAATCACACACCCCCCCACCCGCCCCTCGCCTGACAGAGCCCAAGACCTCCCGCTGCTGACAGCTACCTGCTCGCGGCCCTAGCGGCAGCGCACGCCGCTCTGCGGCCTATAGGGGGCGCCGTGCGTTCCACGGCCGTGGGATCGCGCTGGCGGAGCGGCCAGGGCGCCGGACCCGCGGATTGGTCAAATGGGTCCCTGGTTCGATCCCCGCTTTTCCCACCGACAGACCCCCACCCCCCACGGCCCCCCCCCCGCGCACCTGCCTCGCTCTCTCGCCTCTGCCTCAGCCCTGCAAGGAGCTATTGAAGGACGAAGGTTGTTTTTACAACTGGTTTGGCACCTGAGCTCAGCGGGGGAAAGGATTGAGAGGTATCAGACTATGAATCACAGAATCACAGAATGTTAGGGATTGGAAGGGACCTCAGAAGATCGTCTAGTCCAATCCCCCCGCCAGAGCAGGAACACCTAGATGAGGTTACACAGGAATGTGTCCAGGTGGCTTTTGAATGTCTCCAGAGGAGGAGACTCCTCAGCCTCCCTGGGCAGCCCGTTCCAGTGCTCTGCCAGCCTCACTGAGAAGAAGTTTCTTCTCCTATTTAAGTGGAACCTCCTGTGTTGCAGTTTGTACCCATTGCCCCATGTCTTATCATTGGTTGTCAGTGAGAAGAGCCTGGCTCCATCCTCGTGACACTCACCCTTTACATATTTACAAACATTAATGAGGTCACCCCTCAGTCTCCTCTTCTCCAAACTAAAGAGACCCAGCTCCCTCAGCCTTTCCTCAGTAGGGAGATGCTCCACTCCCTTAATCAACTTTGTCGCCCTGCGCTGGACTCTCTCCAGCAGTTCCCTGTCCTTCTTGAACTGAGGGGCCCAGAACTGGACACAATATTCCAGATGCGGTCTCACCAGGGTAGAGTAGAGGGGCAGGAGAACCTCTTTCAACCTACTAACTACCCCCCTTCTAATACACCCCAGGATGTCATTGGCCTTCTTGGCCACAAGGGCACAGTGCTGGCTCATGGTCATCGTGCCGTCCACCGGGACCCCCAGGTCCCTTTCACTGCTCTCTGACAGGTCATTCCCCGACTTATACTAGTACCTGGGGTTCTTCTTGCCCAGATGCAAGACTCTACACTTGCGCTTGTTATAGTTCATTCATGTTTTCCCCGCCCAACTCTCCAGCCTGTCCAGCTCTCGCTGGATGGCAGCACAGCCTTCTGGCGTGTCAGCCACTCCTCCCAGCTTGGTGTCATCAGCAAACTTGCTGACAGTCACTCTATTCCCTCATCCAAGTCATTGATGAATATATTGAATAGTACTGGCCCCAGTACCGACCCTTGAGGGACTCCACAGGCCTCCAACTAGACTCTGCCCCGTCGATCACGACTCTCTGGCTTCTTTCCTTCAGCCAGTTCACAGTCCACATCGCTACCCGATCGTCCAGACCACACTTCCTCAGTTTAGCTGGGAGGATGCTGTGGGAGACCGTGTCAAACGCTTCACTGAAATCAAGACAGACCACATCCACTGCTTTACCATCATCTGTCCACCCGGTTATGTCCTCATAAAAGTCTATGAGGTTGGTCAAGCACGACTTCCCTTTGGTGAAGCCACGTTGACTGCCCCTAATGACCCCCTTATCCCTGATATGCCTTGAGATGGCACCAAGGATAAGTCGTTCCATCAGTTTCCCAGGGATGGAGGTGAGGCTGACCGGTCCATAGTTACCCGGGTCCTCCTTCTTGCCCTTTTTGAAGACTGGAATGACATTTGCTTTCCTCCAGCCCTCAGGCACCCCTCCCGTTTCCCATGACTTAGCAAAGGTGACGGAGAGTGGCCTAGCAATGATCAGCCAGCTCCCTCAGCACCCGCGGGTGCATCCCACCTGGAGCCATGGATTTATGGATGTCCAGATTGCTTAATCGGTCCCTAACCCAGGCCCTCAGCCTTCCCTAGCCTGGAAGCACCAACACCCACGAAGGAGCGAGCTGTGGGCAATGTCCTGCTTTGCCTTCAGCGTCTCTCGCAATGTTAACTTGCAAATTTGTAGTGGATGAGGGTGTGGAACTGCAAGCTGGGGATAACAGTTTTCCAGTGAACGTGAAGGAGAAGGACGTTGAACTGCTGCCCATGCAAGCTGGTCTCAGAGGACACGTAGCAACTATTCACCTCACACCTGGCAATGCATTCGTTTTAAAAAAAAAAAAAAAATAAGCCCAAAACCACTAAGGCAGGGCTATGTTTCTCACCTGCATAGATGTCATCCTTTCCTGACTGGAACCCTTGGCTTCTTTGTGAAGCCTTTGGTTTCATTACCGGGTAGCGGAGGTTTGTTATCAGTCCTTGATTTGGCTTGTCGTAAGTGTATATTGAATCCTTCAATATTCTGAAGATCCTCTCTGGAACACCTTCAGAAGTCTGCAGAGAAAGGAAAGAAACATTTGTCTGCAGCTGCTCTTCGCATGGAGTCCCCAAAAATGAAAGGAATGACAGGTTGCTTCTTCTTTCCCAAGGAGCTGTTTTGGAAGCAGACTGGGTGACAGAGTCTGGTACCAGCCTTTGGCCACCAGGGACACCTGCTTGGTGGTGTGCTCTAGGCCCTAAGTGTCACCTCCCTCACCCGCTTGATTTTTTTTTTTTTTTTTTTTTTTTTTTTTTTTTTAAAGGGAGAAGAGCAGTTTAAAATCTGGGCTCAGGGGTGTGTTGCAGAGGGATGGCGTTACCGACTTCCCCCTGGCGTCAGAGCGCAACGTTCTCTAGGTTATCTACTTTAGTCTTCTAGTGCACCACACTGGTGTGGATGTCAATGAATAAAGTCTGTGTTGAACTTGTATAAGGAAACACGGAAAAAAAGAATAAGCCAATAAACGCCATCATTATTTTAAAGAAAGATGAGAAGGTAATTTTGCTTATGTCTCCAATAGAAAAGAACCACTGAACAATGACCCCCCTTCCTTCTCTCCTCAGTGGGCAGAGATGACAAGAGTTCCTCCTACTCCTTCCCTCTCCTTTCTCCCAAGGTAAACAGTGTCACATTCAGTGCCATGTAGATTAACTTGCATTTCTGAATTGAACCATAACTCCCCTTGGCACCACTCCAAGCAGAGAGACGAACTGAGCAGCTCAGACATGGATGTGTATGAGTATTCAAGGGTCCTGGCCTGACACCAACATCAGTGACATTGTCTTGATCTATCCTTTAATAGACTGAGATCTTTGTCGGTCAAAGTTCAGGCAGCTTACCAGAAAACCAACTACAGTCCTCATGTGTTAACAACATTTAGACTGTCAAAGGAAGAATGCTCAAATTTTAAATTCATCCTTCGTTTGCAGAGAACAGCTGCAGAAACTGAATGCCTAACACAAGCTAGCGCAACAACACAGAAACGTAGAGAAGGAAAGAGAACACCCAACCGCCTGTTCTACTGGTTATTTTCTCCAATACAGGAGAAACAACCACCAACTCTGGAGAACAAACAGGTCAGGGTTATTGGTCCCACAAAAACGAGCATAAGAAATACTAAGGCAATTCCCCAGAGTCCAGTAACTCTCTTGCCCTCAAGCCAGGGTCGTGCCACAAAAACAAAACTCTTACCAAAGATTTCATCTTAGCTTGAACAGGTAAGTTGTGATGACGGAGATTCGCCAGGAGTCCTAAACATGGTATCATTACCTCATCTTCTGTGGTTTGACTGAAAAGTCCAGGAAGTCAAACAAAGACTTTTAATTAAAGCATCCAGAAATTAGTTACCAGAATTTGGGGGTTGAGGGTGGGGTGCTTGGGGGACTCTATTTTGTTGCCGTGGCGGTGGGGAGGGGAGTGTGGTATTGTTTTGTTTTTTAACTAGACACCATTCTGCCAAGCCAAGCAAAATTCAGATTGCAATCCCCATAGTGTGGGCAGTTTTTAACTGAGCACATCTGGGGGAAAAAAAAAAAAAAAAGGTCTATCAGAGACCAGCACTATCAAAGGTCCTTTATTGCAGGTGCTTTTAAGAGTCACTAGATCTCTTACAAGGACCCTTGCACAAAAGTCATTTTAATGTAACATAAGTCTGTTCCTAATGACGAGCATGACTTTTCCCCTGGGTCTTCTCTTTGACAGCTCCCTGGGATATGCAGGTGGGCTAAGAGGCCAGTTAATATCCAGTCACTGAAAGTCCCACAACCACTGCATTTGACAGGCTGTAACAACATGGTTTGCTAAGAAAAACCTCTGTTTAGCTTGGAGTAAAAATGCCACAGGTCACTCTGGAGACCAGGTTAGTGCAATATGCTAATGGCCTTCAGAAAGTTTAGAAACTTAGCCAGGTGTTTCCCATGAGAGAAGGTAACTGAGTGCACACTTACACATGATGCATTAGAAATGAAATTAATTCATTGACGTTGGCACCAGCACAAAAGACCTGAACATTGTAAGTTACCCTCTGCAGCAACTGGATACTCTGAGGAAATTAAAAGCTGTTCACATGTGTCTTTCCTATAGCATCGCACTCAAGAATGTTACAAATTAGAAAGCTGAAAGGACAAATAAAAAGACATCACGACTGAATTCATTTTCAGACCCTGTGACGTTAACACGACAACTACACAAGCTGCTGTGAGCACACAGGGTCGTGTCCTGACACTCCGAGGTACTTATTAAAAGCCCAAACAGATGGATAAGGTTTTCTTTTGACAGAGGCATTACCTTTGTAGCCCATCCATTTCTCCCCTTTGCTTCATCAGCACGTTCTCCATTCTGTCAGCGAGAAAGGGGCTTTGTCCTGTTGAAAGATCCACAAGTTTTGCCAAAATGCAAAAAGCGCTTTGCAGCCTCTTCAGAAAGTATGTTTAGTGCAGGGGTGTCAAACTCATTTGTAGCAAATGCAATTTTAGGACTGTATAAATGTAGGAGTAGTCGCATTTCTAGAGTCCTAAAATTACGTTTGGCCCTTTGAAGGCAACCGCGAGGCTGATGTGCCCCCCAGTGAAAATGAGTTTGACACCCCCGGCTTAGAGGAAAACACGTTTGCTGTGAAGACAGTCGACAGATCTAATGGTAGTTAAGTCTTTCCTACAGCATCCTTTCAGCACGCAACGTAATTGAGTTAATATAATGCTAATATGCACAATTATGACAATAATCACAGCACAGGATAGCAGCTGAAACCAAACCTCATTATATAAGCATGTGACATAAGAAATTCAAGGTCTTAGTCCTGCATCTACTTGGTGACTACAAAACCTCTCCCACTGACTGGCAAGTCACCTGGATCTCTTAGTCTTCTCCTACTCCAAGTGCTTTGACAAATACACAAACTGGGACAAAAGTGTCCTTCACTGGATGCCTGACTCATTTTCCACAGATCAGGGGCAACACAACTGCTGGCAAATTCATTTTCCGTTTTCCCTCTCAGAAAAGAGATGTCACGACACGTAGCCAGCAAGTACTTGCTGAAATCTCAGAGCCACATATGAGGAAACCTGTGCATATTTAAAAAAAAAAAAAAAAGAGGAGGTCTTCCCCACCTTTACTGGTCAATGCACAGAAAGGACACGTGAACATTGGTGAAGATGGGCTGTGAGATGGGCTGTGAGATATTATGTGTAAGGTAATAATGTGTAATAAGCTCTGCACTTGACTCCTATAACTCAGCTCGCACTGGCACTGAGCAGAGGGCAGCAGGCACACGTGCCCTGCAGACCTTCGATGAGAACTGGCAGCCACAGCTCTCGTTTCACTCCTTCACAACTGCCTGTCAAAGAATTGATTAGACAAAACCGACTCCAGGCTTGTCTCATGAACAGTAGGAGAAAGAACTAAATACCTCAGCTGGAAAATAATTCTGGAAAATAAGCTCTCCAGCAGCCAAATCATTTCAAAAACAGAGGCTTTTGGTTTTGGTTTTGGTTTATTTTTGCTTGGTTTGTTGGTTGGATTTGTTTGTCTGGTTTTGTTAGGTTTGGGGTTTTTTGTTTTGTTTCAATTGGAGCAGGTGAGAAGCTCAAGCTCGATTAAAGAGAGAGTACAAAGAACTCTCTGCAGCCTTAAAATCCTGTCATACTGGCCTCGTATGGCAAACAACATACACAGCTAAGACCGACACACTATTTCAGAAGAGTTATTACATGCATGCCGCATAACAGATACCATATAAGAGTAGACAAATAGAGTTAAACATTAGTTCCTGTTACCTGTAATATGAATGGGTCACTGAGATGAGCAGAGCCTCGATGAACCACTCCTGCCAGCACGTGGTCACATTGTAGGTATCCTGAAGAGCTTCTCTAGTCTCGCTCTCTAAGACTGGAATTTAAGAATTATTAACAAAAAACCCCTGTCAAACAGCAAAAGCAGCTGTTGCATTAGCTACCAATCTGAGCAGAAGCCCAAGTCATTGACCAGTTTTTCACATCTGTTTCACAAACAACTACAAATAAATCACAGCTCCTACGCACTTGAAGAATCTGGACCTGTCTTGTCATCGCTTTCCCAGAGCAAAGAGCATAGCCCCCTCCCCTCTTCCCCCCTTCCTACCCCTCTGCACACCACCTCCAGCCCCGCTACAACCCCACCTGCCCCCCACCCAAACACATCCCCCCCCACGCCCACCCCACCCCTCGCCTGACAGAGCCCAAGACCTCCCGCTGCTGACAGCTACCTGCTCGGGGCCTGGGAGCAAGCGTCACCCAAATGGAACAACCGGCCCAGGCCCACCCACGGGAGACTCTGGGGCGCAAACCAGATGCAAACTCTTCCGTCCTTCCTTCCTTCCTTCCTGCCTTGGCCCTAAGTGTCACCTCCCTCACCCACTTGTTGGGTTTTATTCCGAAAAAAAAAAGAGTGGTTTAAAATCTGGGCTCGGGTGTGTTGAAGAGGGACAGCGTTAGCGACTTTCCCCTGGGGACAGAGTGCAAGGTTAGTGGCAACCTGTTTGGTTCTCACTTCAAAGCTTCTCTTTCGACGCCTAGGTGAGAAGCAGAAGCCAAAGGTTCTGCCAAGGATGGGCACTGTCGAGCAAAAGACATCTGCAGAGGCAAGCCCGGAGGACGGCGCTCCTAAGCAGAGGAAGGGCCTTGTCGCAAGCTGCGTTTGAACGTGCCCGTTGGTGCTGCTGGACTGGATTCCTTCCAGGGCACAGTCCCCCAGGGATCCGTACAGAGACTTGGCCACACTGGTCACTTGAGGAGGGTGACAGACGGTAAGCGCACAAATCATCTGGAGTCACAGCCAGGGTCCTGCTAGTGGTGAGGACAAGTGAACAGGGCTTGATTCTCTTGGTTTTTTGGCATCCTGCATCTTGCCTTCTGCCCGGGGTGGGCTAGGTGCCACTGCCTCTGCGGACTTGCTCTGGCTGGGACGGAGTTGACTCTTGTTAGTGGCAGCTGGCCTAGCACCGTGTTTGGCAGGGGTGGCTAAAGCGGTGTTGCTTACTGCAGCTGTGGTGTGGCTGTTGCTGCGAGTGCGGGCCTCCCGGAGCCGTGAGGTTGTCTCTTTTTCCTGCAGCGCCGAGGCTGGGGGTGTGCAAGAGGTTGGGAGGGTGGAGAGCAGGAGAGCGTCCGGGAAGTGGCCAAAGGGCCGTCCCCTGCTGTAGGCCAGCTGCGCCCACAGGCCTGGTGTTCCTTGCTGCTGGTGCTGCTGCTGCCTTTGTGGTGCAGGTCAGGGTTTCTGGGCGCATGCATGATTTGGGGTGGGCTTGGGGGTGGGCAGGAGGGCAGCAGGCCAAAGGGCTCCCCTCCTGCTGTGCTGCCTGGGTGTCCCTGGCTGTGTGTCTGCCGGGGGCCGGGGAAGCAAGAGCAAGAGGGCCAAGCGGGCGGCAGGCAGCGCAGGCTGGTGAGCGGCAAGGAGGAAAGGCCAAGGGCTTTGGGCGTCTGGTGCCGGGCCAGGTGGGGCTGAGGCGAGGGCATCTTTTCTACTAATGTCTATTCGTGATCCATAAACCTCACTTACTGAATCATCTGCTCCCTGTAGCGTAATTAGCAAAGGGTTGCACTGCAGAGACTCACATCCCGGGAGAGATTGCCCTTTGGATAGGGTAAGTTTTCTTTTTCATTCTATAACCATTCATTGCTCACTGTCCATCCCCCAAACTCTGTGGTCCAGATAACACTGTATCAGGAGGGGCAATGAGAGACAGCAACAAAAACTATGCACTTATTTAAATCATCCTTAGACTCGGTCCCCTTGGACACATGTTTGTTTTCATAACTCAATTCCCTTTAGCTCTGTACATCCCCACACCTATGGATCTGGCAAGCGTCTACTCAAATTGTTAGGGAACCTTCAGTTTCAGTGACGTTCACGTTAAGTAACCCATTTGTAAATTCTACATAATACAGGATTAGTAATCCCCAAAAGTTTCATTTCATTTTCATCTCTGTATCTTTAGTTGAAGTGGGTCGTCAGTTGTCAGTACTTGCCACTCCTCACTGTCCTTTGGAGGTCTGATTGGCTCTTTAATCCACGTGTAATGAGTCCACCCTTTCTCAGCTGGTCGCACCACTGTCTCGGTGATCAGCAGAACTTGAAATGCGCCTTCCCAATCTGGCTGAAGCTTAGCGTCTTTCCAGGATTTGACCAGGACCTGCTGTCCAGGCTGAAACTTGTGAGCTGCAGACTCTAAAGGCAGAGTTTGTGCCAGAAGCCCTTGGTGCCTGAGAGAAGACAGAAAAGACAACCCGAGCATACAGTTTTTGAGAAACAAATCCTTAGTTTCAAACCGTGGGGGTCCATCCGTTATTTCGCTTTTGCTACCACTGCCCCCGTGGCAGTGCTAAGAGGGAAGGCTTCTCCCCACCTGGTAAGATGATCAAACACTAGTAAGTTTTTAATTCAGCCAACTGCAGGTAATTCTGTGAAATCAACTTGTATATTTTGGAAGGGTCATAAACTTGGCCTTCAACCTCCTGCAGGCTGCTTCCTAAGTGCCTTTTCATTTACTTTTTTACAAACCACACATCATTCACAAATTTGCTTGGCTATAGTATAAATTCCAGTACACCCATATTTTTATAACACTATGGCACCCATTACTTGTTTTCCTCATTAACTCTCTTGATGTAAAATTGCTAATACCTTCCTCATGGTTTGCTTATTTAACATTTCTCTACCCTCTGGGAGTACGCATTTCCCATTCTGTTCCCTGGCTTCCAACTCTTGGAGGACTTCTTTTTATCTTTCATTGAAAACTGGAATTTCTTGTGGGGCCAGGACCTCGGGCGTGAGATAAAACCTGAAGCAATAAATAAGTTAAGGCTGCTTCTCAGGCCATTTCATCTGCTAACCAACTTCCCCGACACAAAAAGAGTTGCCCCTCTGATGTCCATTAACATGTACTACAGCCACTTCTATTGGTGACATCAGATTCCATAACACTTGTCCAACTAGTTCTTCATGAACCAATTCTTTACCTTTGCTATTAATTAGACCCCATTCTTCCCAAATTTTCCCAAAGGTGTGCACTTCTCCAAATGCGTATCTAGAACCATTACGGATGGTACCTTCTTTTCCTTCTAACATTTGCAGTGCCTGACTGACGGCTTGTGGCTGGCATGTTTGAGCTGACCAGTTATTAGGCAACCTTCCCGTTTCTCTTATTTCACCATTCACACCTTCAACGATGGCACACCCATTGTGTCTCTTCCCCTGAATTACCCTTGAAGACCCATCTATGAAGAGGTGCAGCCCATTGCCACCTCTCCATAGGAAAGCAGCAGGGTTTAATTTCCTGCTTTCTCCCACCAGAAGAGCAGTTGCTGCTGCAGCTTGCACACACTCTGGCCAACCTCGAGACACTGGGTCTAAGAGCTTAGATCAGTGTGCCACTGCTTGTCGCTTCCCCCCCAGCCCACTTGCTGCTGGAGCAGCGTGAGAGGCAGAACAGGCCTCCACTCTGTGCAAGCATTGCTCAACAATAACAAAAACATCTCTGTATTATCAACACTGTTTTAAGCATCAATCAAAAACATAGTCCCATACCAGGTACCACAAAGAAAATTAACTCCAGCCCAGCCAAAACCAACACAAACTTCCAGGTAATACAATATCTTTCAAATTTTCTCCTTGTCACCCCCCAGGCAGTAACTGTGTTTCCACACCCAGAGCCTGTAAAAGGTTTCTCTCTAATATAGAAGCTGGGGAATCTTCCCCTAATATATTCCTTCCCCATACGCTTTTAATTCTTATTATCACAAATAGGAATTTATTCATAATTGTCTCTCCTTCCTCCCTGCTACCCCATTTATTACAACTCCGTCTTCAGTTCTGGATCTTTTTAGGGGAGAATTTAGAAGGGACATGGGAGCTTCTGTTTCTGCTAAAAACTAGACCTCATTACCAATTACCACCATTACTTTACCAATTACATGCTCTTTTCCAATTTAAACGTTTCCCCACAAAAAACAAACAAACAAACAAACAAAAAAAAAAAACACCAATAAAAAAAGCCACCACAACACCAAAAACATTTTCAGCCCCTCTGATTTTCCAAAGTGTATTGAGTTTTCTTCCTTTAGTCATTTCCAACAGTTGCCGCCCTAGGGGTAAATATCCCAGATTTCCACAATAATAGCATCCCATTTTCTCTCATTCTCTCACTTTTTTCACTGACTTTGGTCTAAATCTTCTGCGGTTTTGTTTTGTTCTTTTCCCTTCCAGTCTTTCACTTGCAACCAATCAGTCTGCTTCAACTTTTCGCTTCAGTTCCCGACCATCATACACAAACACGACCACACTCAGATTTTTTGCAAATTCTTCCTGCCAACCTGGCACATGCTCTCGGAAATACTTCCGTAGATCCACAAACACACTTGCTACCAGTCCACAAAGCTTTCCAAAAATCTTCCCCAGTCGGTGCTCCCCTGGCTTCTGTCTACATTCCTGCACTTCAGTTCAGTTTACTCTTATCTCCTCAAAAGCTCAAAAGCTTTTATCAGATTTTTAACCACCGTTTGGCAATTATCTCCATTTGTTTGATTATTATCATCTCAATTAGAATCACCTTGGGGCCAGGTAGTCTCCCACTGCCTGTGGGGTTAGTTCCACATTCTTTTAAATGATGTTTCTGGACAGACCAACTCTCTCAATAACAGGATAACATCGGCTCAGAATGGATTCTAGCCCCGCCCCCCCCCAAAAAAATTAGAAAATCATGATGCTCATCGATCCCCATCTTCCCTTCAGAGTTTGATTTCCTCACATAATCAAATCCCCAGAGTGCCAGGGGGTGCATCCGTGTAACACTGGAACACTGGAGGGCATTCACATGTACATCCCCCCCTTCGCACTTGCTCCCCTACACACACATACGCACGCACATCTGCTGCTGGCTGCACTGCAAAATAACTTTAGCAATCCCAGGGTAAAGCCCAGCAAAAGCAGTAAGGACAAGAAAGACAGTTGGGGAGGTAATCAAGAGGTGATACAGAGAGCAGAGACCAGCTCTGCAAGCACCTTAGTTAAATTACTCCCAACTGCAGCTAAAATTCTTTCTCTAGGTTTTTATACTCGTTTTCGACCATCCTCTTTATGGTGGTCATATGCCAAATCATCCTATACGTACCAGTAATTCATTTGTCCAGGACATCTGTTTTCTAGGTGTTTTTTAGTTACAGTTGGCCAGTCTCCTCAATATAAGGTCATTGCATGCTTTTCTTGAAAACCTTGCTGTACCATAAGTATTTTCCCAATTTTGCAATACCTCGGCCAAGGGTGTCCCCTTCTCTATGCCGAGTTTTATTTCCCATCACTAAGAAAATTCAGAGACACGCTTCCGTTGAGTCACGAGGTTCAGAGGGAGCCCCTTGCTTTCTAATCTCCTTCAGAGAGGAGTTTAGGTGCGGCTGGATCCCATCCTAGTCTCAGACTTGGTCAACGGTTTACGTCTAAAGGATATTTTCCCATTCCCAAGAGAGACTCGAACACTGCTTTTATGTGCACTTTACACTGATCAGGCCACACACTTTGCACTCAAAAACATACTGCAGAAAGGGAGGGACTCGCACCCACCCTGGTGTGGAGGAAGATTTAAAGGCCCTACAGTTTTTTTTACATACCAATTTAGATCTTTGCATAGCCAATTGTCATTGGATCCGTATTTTGGCCAGAATATCACTCTATTAAGGGCTATTTTGTCCAGACAAAACACAATACTTTATCATTTTCTATTTATCCTTCCTTTTTGTACACCACACGTTTCCCCGGTACCTTAACATCCTCCCTAAAGGACTGGACGGAGGAATGTCACCATTTTTCCTTTCTATTTCCCATTCTGAGTCTCGAGGCTTCTCCTTGAGCCTCGTCCCTCCTCTCAGAATGCCCCCGACCACCAAGGTAGTACTTAACAGTCTGTTTTCTTACCTTGGTCCACGCACAAAGTTGCTCGCTCGCTCGTATCGTGCTTCCCGCTTTTTCCTTTCTCCTTTCGCCTATGGTTTGCGGGGATCCGCCTTCGTCCCCACAGCCCTGCAGTTTCTGTCTGTCCGTCCGTCCTGGAATCCCCACCGACCATCCAGAAGGCCATTGAAATCAACGGGGCACGCCTTCCCGTCCACTGGCGATAGGGACCCCCGAGATGACGACGTCGAGTCTCGGACGAGCCCCCAGACTTGTAGGAAACCATCATCTTGCCAACAGAATAGGCTCAGGCAGGATCTCTCGGCAAAGCACGTTTTATTAAGGCTTTTGCGAAACGGGCCGTTCTACCTAAAAGTAGGCACACGCAATAGGGCAAAAAGCTTATACGCCCCCACAAATGCCAGCTGCAAATTCCCTGCCCTGTTCCCCAGGGGTTGGGTACTGCAGGCTTTCCGGACTGCCCGCCGCCTGCCTCAGTTTCCAGGACTCATTCATCTCATGCTAAGAAGGCCCTTCCCCTGCTGGATCTATTGCAAAGGTGGGTTCCTGGCTCTTGGGTTAGCCTTCCCTCTAGCTGCACTTGTTTTTGAAATGCAGGAATGAGTTTGCATTGCAGCATGAGTTGGAAGAGAGTTGGTTTGTGGGAAGGATTCCCAGTGTGATGTGTGTCAATCCTTCCCCCCTCGCTGGGTGAGGTGGCAGCTGAGTTGCAAAAGCAACATTCCTTCTCGAAGGGCTCCTTCCTTGCAGGGCTGAGGCAGAGGCGAGAGAGCGAGGCAGGTGCACGGCGGGGGGGCCGTGGGGGGGGCGGTTTGTCGGTGGGAAAAGCGGGGATCGAACCAGGGACCCATTTGACCAATCCGCGGGTCCGGCGCCCTGGCCGCTCCGCCAGCGCGATCCCACGGCCGTGGAACGCACGGCGCCCCCTATAGGCCGCAGAGCGGCCTGCGCGGCGGCTAAAGGCCGGGGGGGCGGTGGGCGGGGTGGGGATGGAAGTGGGTGCCCTGCGGACCAGCGTCCCGCGACCTGGCCGCTCCTCTACCGCCATCCCCACCGCCGGGGGACGCCACAGCTCCCCCTACAAACCTCCGCCCGCCCGCTAAGCTCGGCCCATGCCGGGGGGCACCCACCGACTCGCTGCCTCCCACCACCACGCTGCAACCCCACCTGCCCCCCGCCCAATCACACACCCCCCCACCCGCCCCTCGCCTGACAGAGCCCAAGACCTCCCGCTGCTGACAGCTACCTGCTCGCGGCCCTAGCGGCAGCGCACGCCGCTCTGCGGCCTATAGGGGGCGCCGTGCGTTCCACGGCCGTGGGATCGCGCTGGCGGAGCGGCCAGGGCGCCGGACCCGCGGATTGGTCAAATGGGTCCCTGGTTCGATCCCCGCTTTTCCCACCGACAGACCCCCACCCCCCACGGCCCCCCCCCCGCGCACCTGCCTCGCTCTCTCGCCTCTCCCTCAGCCCTGCAAGGAGCTATTGAAGGACGAAGGTTGTTTTTACAACTGGTTTGGCACCTGAGCTCAGCGGGGGAAAGGATTGAGAGGTATCAGACTATGAATCACAGAATCACAGAATGTTAGGGATTGGAAGGGACCTCAGAAGATCGTCTAGTCCAATCCCCCCGCCAGAGCAGGAACACCTAGATGAGGTTACACAGGAATGTGTCCAGGTGGCTTTTGAATGTCTCCAGAGGAGGAGACTCCTCAGCCTCCCTGGGCAGCCCGTTCCAGTGCTCTGCCAGCCTCACTGAGAAGAAGTTTCTTCTCCTATTTAAGTGGAACCTCCTGTGTTGCAGTTTGTACCCATTGCCCCATGTCTTATCATTGGTTGTCAGTGAGAAGAGCCTGGCTCCATCCTCGTGACACTCACCCTTTACATATTTACAAACATTAATGAGGTCACCCCTCAGTCTCCTCTTCTCCAAACTAAAGAGACACAGCTCCCTCAGCCTTTCCTCAGTAGGGAGATGCTCCACTCCCTTAATCAACTTTGTCGCCCTGCGCTGGACTCTCTCCAGCAGTTCCCTGTCCTTCTTGAACTGAGGGGCCCAGAACTGGACACAATATTCCAGATGCGGTCTCACCAGGGTAGAGTAGAGGGGCAGGAGAACCTCTTTCAACCTACTAACTACCCCCCTTCTAATACACCCCAGGATGTCATTGGCCTTCTTGGCCACAAGGGCACAGTGCTGGCTCATGGTCATCGTGCCGTCCACCGGGACCCCCAGGTCCCTTTCACTGCTCTCTGACAGGTCATTCCCCGACTTATACTAGTACCTGGGGTTCTTCTTGCCCAGATGCAAGACTCTACACTTGCGCTTGTTATATTTCATTCATGTTTTCCCCGCCCAACTCTCCAGCCTGTCCAGCTCTCGCTGGATGGCAGCACAGCCTTCTGGCGTGTCAGCCACTCCTCCCAGCTTGGTGTCATCAGCAAACTTGCTGACAGTCACTCTATTCCCTCATCCAAGTCATTGATGAATATATTGAATAGTACTGGCCCCAGTACCGACCCTTGAGGGACTCCACAGGCCTCCAACTAGACTCTGCCCCGTCGATCACGACTCTCTGGCTTCTTTCCTTCAGCCAGTTCACAGTCCACATCGCTACCCGATCGTCCAGACCACACTTCCTCAGTTTAGCTGGGAGGATGCTGTGGGAGACCGTGTCAAACGCTTCACTGAAATCAAGACAGACCACATCCACTGCTTTACCATCATCTGTCCACCCGGTTATGTCCTCATAAAAGTCTATGAGGTTGGTCAAGCACGACTTCCCTTTGGTGAAGCCACGTTGACTGCCCCTAATGACCCCCTTATCCCTGATATGCCTTGAGATGGCACCAAGGATAAGTCGTTCCATCAGTTTCCCAGGGATGGAGGTGAGGCTGACCGGTCCATAGTTACCCGGGTCCTCCTTCTTGCCCTTTTTGAAGACTGGAATGACATTTGCTTTCCTCCAGCCCTCAGGCACCCCTCCCGTTTCCCATGACTTAGCAAAGATGACGGAGAGTGGCCTAGCAATGATCAGCCAGCTCCCTCAGCACCCGCGGGTGCATCCCACCTGGAGCCATGGATTTATGGATGTCCAGATTGCTTAATCGGTCCCTAACCCAGGCCCTCAGCCTTCCCTAGCCTGGAAGCACCAACACCCATGAAGGAGCGAGCTGTGGGCAATGTCCTGCTTTGCCTTCAGCGTCTCTCGCAATGTTAACTTGCAAATTTGTAGTGGATGAGGGTGTGGAACTGCAAGCTGGGGATAACAGTTTTCCAGTGAACGTGAAGGAGAAGGACGTTGAACTGCTGCCCATGCAAGCTGGTCTCAGAGGACACGTAGCAACTATTCACCTCACACCTGGCAATGCATTCGTTTTTTAAAAAAAAAAATAAGCCCAAAACCACTAAGGCAGGGCTATGTTTCTCACCTGCATAGATGTCATCCTTTCCTGACTGGAACCCTTGGCTTCTTTGTGAAGCCTTTGGTTTCATTACCGGGTAGCGGAGGTTTGTTATCAGTCCTTGATTTGGCTTGTCGTAAGTGTATATTGAATCCTTCAATATTCTGAAGATCCTCTCTGGAACACCTTCAGAAGTCTGCAGAGAAAGGAAAGAAACATTTGTCTGCAGCTGCTCTTCGCATGCAGTCCCCAAAAATGAAAGGAATGACAGGTTGCTTCTTCTTTCCCAAGGAGCTGTTTTGGAAGCAGACTGGGTGACAGAGTCTGGTACCAGCCTTTGGCCACCAGGGACACCTGCTTGGTGGTGTGCTCTAGGCCCTAAGTGTCACCTCCCTCACCCGCTTGATTTTTTTTTTTTTTTTTTTTTTTTTTTAAAGGGAGAAGAGCAGTTTAAAATCTGGGCTCAGGGGTGTGTTGCAGAGGGATGGTGTTACCGACTTCCCCCTGGCATCAGAGCGCAACGTTCTCTAGGTTATCTACTTTAGTCTTCTAGTGCACCACACTGGTGTGGATGTCAATGACTAAAGTCTGTGTTGAACTTGTATAAGGAAAAACGGAAAAAAAGAATAAGCCAATAAACGCCATCATTATTTTAAAGAAAGATGAGAAGGTAATTTTGCTTATGTCTCCAATAGAAAAGAACCACTGAACAATGACCCCCCTTCCTTCTCTACTCAGTGGGCAGAGATGACAAGAGTTCCTCCTTCTCCTTCCCTCTCCTTTCTCCCAAGGTAAACAGTGTCACATTGAGTGCCATGTAGATTAACTTGCATTTCTGAATTGAACCATAACTCCCCTTGGCACCACTCCAAGCAGAGAGACGAACTGAGCAGCTCAGACATGGATGTGTATGAGTATTCAAGGGTCCTGGCCTGACACCAACATCAGTGACATTTTCTTGATCTATCCTTTAATAGACTGAGATCTTTGTCAGTCAAAGTTCAGGCAGCTTACCAGAAAACCAACTACAGTCCTCATGTGTTAACAACATTTAGACTGTCAAAGGAAGAATGCTCAAATTTTAAATTCATCCTTCGTTTGCAGAGAACAGCTGCAGAAACTGAATGCCTAACACAAGCTAGCGCAACAACACAGAAACGTAGAGAAGGAAAGAGAACACCCAACCGCCTGTTCTACTGGTTATTTTCTCCAATACAGGAGAAACAACCACCAACTCTGGAGAACAAACAGGTCAGGGTTATTGGTCCCACAAAAACGAGCATAAGAAATACTAAGGCAATTCCCCAGAGTCCAGTAACTCTCTTGCCCTCAAGCCAGGGTCGTGCCACAAAAACAAAACTCTTACCAAAGATTTCATCTTAGCTTGAACAGGTAAGTTGTGATGACGGAGATTCGCCAGGAGTCCTAAACATGGTATCATTACCTCATCTTCTGTGGTTTGACTGAAAAGTCCAGGAAGTCAAACAAAGACTTTTAATTAAAGCATCCAGAAATTAGTTACCAGAATTTGGGGGTTGAGGGTGGGGTGCTTGGGGGACTCTATTTTGTTGCCGTGGCGGTGGGGAGGGGAGTGTGGTATTGTTTTGTTTTTTAACTAGACACCATTCTGCCAAGCCAAGCAAAATTCAGATTGCAATCCCCATAGTGTGGGCAGTTTTTAACTGAGCACATCTGGGGGAAAAAAAAAAAAAAAAAGGTCTATCAGAGACCAGCACTATCAAAGGTCCTTTATTGCAGGTGCTTTTAAGAGTCACTAGATCTCTTACAAGGACCCTTGCACAAAAGTCATTTTAATGTAACATAAGTCTGTTCCTAATGACGAGCATGACTTTTCCCCTGGGTCTTCTCTTTGACAGCTCCCTGGGATATGCAGGTGGGCTAAGAGGCCAGTTAATATCCAGTCACTGAAAGTCCCACAACCACTGCATTTGACAGGCTGTAACAACATGGTTTGCTAAGAAAAACCTCTGTTTAGCTTGGAGTAAAAATGCCACAGGTCACTCTGGAGACCAGGTTAGTGCAATATGCTAATGGCCTTCAGAAAGTTTAGAAACTTAGCCAGGTGTTTCCCATGAGAGAAGGTAACTGAGTGCACACTTACACATGATGCATTAGAAATGAAATTAATTCATTGACGTTGGCACCAGCACAAAAGACCTGAACATTGTAAGTTACCCTCTGCAGCAACTGGATACTCTGAGGAAATTAAAAGCTGTTCACATGTGTCTTTCCTATAGCATCGCACTCAAGAATGTTACAAATTAGAAAGCTGAAAGGACAAATAAAAAGACATCACGACTGAATTCATTTTCAGACCCTGTGACGTTAACACGACAACTACACAAGCTGCTGTGAGCACACAGGGTCGTGTCCTGACACTCCGAGGTACTTATTAAAAGCCCAAACAGATGGATAAGGTTTTCTTTTGACAGAGGCATTACCTTTGTAGCCCATCCATTTCTCCCCTTTGCTTCATCAGCACGTTCTCCATTCTGTCAGCGAGAAAGGGGCTTTGTCCTGTTGAAAGATCCACAAGTTTTGCCAAAATGCAAAAAGCGCTTTGCAGCCTCTTCAGAAAGTATGTTTAGTGCAGGGGTGTCAAACTCATTTGTAGCAAATGCATTTTTAGGACTGTATAAATGTAGGAGTAGTCGCATTTCTAGAGTCCTAAAATTACGTTTGGCCCTTTGAAGGCAACCGCGAGGCTGATGTGCCCCCCAGTGAAAATGAGTTTGACACCCCCGGCTTAGAGGAAAACACGTTTGCTGTGAAGACAGTCGACAGATCTAATGGTAGTTAAGTCTTTCCTACAGCATCCTTTCAGCACGCAACGTAATTGAGTTAATATAATGCTAATATGCACAATTATGACAATAATCACAGCACAGGATAGCAGCTGAAACCAAACCTCATTATATAAGCATGTGACATAAGAAATTCAAGGTCTTAGTCCTGCATCTACTTGGTGACTACAAAACCTCTCCCACTGACTGGCAAGTCACCTGGATCTCTTAGTCTTCTCCTACTCCAAGTGCTTTGACAAATACACAAACTGGGACAAAAGTGTCCTTCACTGGATGCCTGACTCATTTTCCACAGATCAGGGGCAACACAACTGCTGGCAAATTCATTTTCCGTTTTCCCTCTCAGAAAAGAGATGTCACGACACGTAGCCAGCAAGTACTTGCTGAAATCTCAGAGCCACATATGAGGAAACCTGTGCATATTTAAAAAAAAAAAAAAAAAGAGGAGGTCTTCCCCACCTTTACTGGTCAATGCACAGAAAGGACACGTGAACATTGGTGAAGATGGGCTGTGAGATGGGCTGTGAGATATTATGTGTAAGGTAATAATGTGTAATAAGCTCTGCACTTGACTCCTATAACTCAGCTCGCACTGGCACAGCCCCTTGCACTCACTGGCACTGAGCAGAGGGCAGCAGGCACACGTGCCCTGCAGACCTTCGATGAGAACTGGCAGCCACAGCTCTCGTTTCACTCCTTCACAACTGCCTGTCAAAGAATTGATTAGACAAAACCGACTCCAAGCTTGTCTCATGAACAGTAGGAGAAAGAACTAAATACCTCAGCTGGAAAATAATTCTGGAAAACAAGCTCTCCAGCAGCCATTTCTCGAAATCATTTCAAAAACAGAGGCTTTTGGGTTTGGTTTTGGTTTATTTTTGCTTGGTTTGTTGGTTGGATTTGTTTGTCTGGTTTTGTTAGGTTTGGGGTTTTTTGTTTTGTTTCAATTGGAGCAGGTGAGAAGCTCAAGCTCGATTAAAGAGAGAGTACAAAGAACTCTCTGCAGCCTTAAAATCCTGTCATACTGGCCTCGTATGGCAAACAACATACACAGCTAAGACCGACACACTATTTCAGAAGAGTTATTACATGCATGCAGCATAACAGATACCATATAAGAGTAGACAAATAGAGTTAAGCATTAGTTCCTGTTACCTGTAATATGAATGGGTCACTGAGATGAGCAGAGCCTCGATGAACCACTCCTGCCAGCACGTGGTCACATTGTAGGTATCCTGAAGAGCTTCTCTAGTCTCGCTCTCTAAGACTGGAATTTAAGAATTATTAACAAAAAACCCCTGTCAAACAGCAAAAGCAGCTGTTGCATTAGCTACCAATCTGAGCAGAAGCCCAAGTCATTGACCAGTTTTTCACATCTGTTTCACAAACAACTACAAATAAATCACAGCTCCTACGCACTTGAAGAATCTGGACCTGTCTTGTCATCGCTTTCCCAGAGCAAAGAGCATACCCCCCTCCCCTCTTCCCCCCTTCCTACCCCTCTGCACACCACCTCCAGCCCCGCTACAACCCCACCTGCCCCCCGCCCAAACACATCCCCCCCCACGCCCACCCCACCCCTCGCCTGACAGAGCCCAAGACCTCCCGCTGCTGACAGCTACCTGCTCGGGGCCTGGGAGCAAGCGTCACCCAAATGGAACAACCGGCCCAGGCCCACCCACGGGAGACTCTGGGGCGCAAACCAGATGCAAACTCTTCCGTCCTTCCTTCCTTCCTTCCTGCCTTGGCCCTAAGTGTCACCTCCCTCACCCACTTGTTGGGTTTTATTCCGAAAAAAAAAAGAGTGGTTTAAAATCTGGGCTCGGGTGTGTTGAAGAGGGACAGCGTTAGCGACTTTCCCCTGGGGACAGAGTGCAAGGTTAGTGGCAACCTGTTTGGTTCTCACTTCAAAGCTTCTCTTTCGACGCCTAGGTGAGAAGCAGAAGCCAAAGGTTCTGCCAAGGATGGGCACTGTCGAGCAAAAGACATCTGCAGAGGCAAGCCCGGAGGACGGCGCTCCTAAGCAGAGGAAGGGCCTTGTCGCAAGCTGCGTTTGAACGTGCCCGTTGGTGCTGCTGGACTGGATTCCTTCCAGGGCACAGTCCCCCAGGGATCCGTACAGAGACTTGGCCACACTGGTCACTTGAGGAGGGTGACAGACGGTAAGCGCACAAATCATCTGGAGTCACAGCCAGGGTCCTGCTAGTGGTGAGGACAAGTGAACAGGGCTTGATTCTCTTGGTTTTTCGGCATCCTGCATCTTGCCTTCTGCCCGGGGTGGGCTAGGTGCCACTGCCTCTGCGGACTTGCTCTGGCTGGGACGGAGTTGACTCTTGTTAGTGGCAGCCGGCCTAGCACCGTGTTTGGCAGGGGTGGCTAAAGCGGTGTTGCTTACTGCAGCTGTGGTGTGGCTGTTGCTGCGAGTGCGGGCCTCCCGGAGCCGTGAGGTTGTCTCTTTTTCCTGCAGCGCTGAGGCTGGGGGTGTGCAAGAGGTTGGGAGGGTGGAGAGCAGGAGAGCGTCCGGGAAGTGGCCAAAGGGCCGTCCCCTGCTGTAGGCCAGCTGCGCCCACAGGCCTGGTGTTCCTTGCTGCTACTGCTGCTGCCTTTGTGGTGCAGGTCAGGGTTTCTGGGCGCATGCATGATTTGGGGTGGGCTTGAGGGTGGGCGGGAGGGCAGCAGGCCAAAGGGCTCCCCTCCTGCTGTGCTGCCTGGGTGTCCCTGGCTGTGTGTCTGCCGGGGGCCGGGGAAGCAAGAGCAAGAGGGCCAAGCGGGCGGCAGGCAGCGCAGGCTGGTGAGCGGCAAGGAGGAAAGGCCAAGGGCTTTGGGCGTCTGGTGCCGGGCCAGGTGGGGCTGAGGCGAGGGCATCTTTTCTACTAATGTCTATTCGTGATCCATAAACCTCACTTACTGAATCATCTGCTCCCTGTAGCGTAATTAGCAAAGGGTTGCACTGCAGAGACTCACATCCCGGGAGAGATTGCCCTTTGGATAGGGTAAGTTTTCTTTTTCATTCTATAACCATTCATTGCTCACTGTCCATCCCCCAAACTCTGTGGTCCAGATAACACTGTACCAGGAGGGGCAATGAGAGACAGCAACAAAAACTATGCACTTATTTAAATCATCCTTAGACTCGGTCCCCTTGGACACATGTTTGTTTTCATAACTCAATTCCCTTTAGCTCTGTACATCCCCACAGCTATGGATCTGGCAAGCGTCTACTCAAATTGTTAGGGAACCTTCAGTTTCAGTGACGTTCACGTTAAGTAACCCATTTGTAAATTCTACATAATACAGGATTAGTAATCCCCAAAAGTTTCATTTCATTTTCATCTCTGTATCTTTAGTTGAAGTGGGTCGTCAGTTGTCAGTACTTGCCACTCCTCACTGTCCTTTGGAGGTCTGATTGGCTCTTTAATCCACGTGTAATGAGTCCACCCTTTCTCAGCTGGTCGCACCACTGTCTCGGTGATCAGCAGAACTTGAAATGCGCCTTCCCAATCTGGCTGAAGCTTAGCGTCTT
The DNA here is from genome assembly GCF_036013475.1 of Columba livia. Lineage (NCBI taxonomy): Eukaryota > Metazoa > Chordata > Aves > Columbiformes > Columbidae > Columba > Columba livia. Next base: position 847,344 of record NW_027043810.1, read on the forward strand.
TCCAGGATTTGACCAGGACCTGCTGTCCAGGCTGAAACTTGTGAGCTGCAGACTCTAAAGGCAGAGTTTGTGCCAGAAGCCCTTGGTGCCTGAGAGAAGACAGAAAAGACAACCCGAGCATACAGTTTTTGAGAAACAAATCCTTAGTTTCAAACCGTGGGGGTCCATCCGTTATTTCGCTTTTGCTACCACTGCCCCCGTGGCAGTGCTAAGAGGGAAGGCTTCTCCCCACCTGGTAAGATGATCAAACACTAGTAAGTTTTTAATTCAGCCAACTGCAGGTAATTCTGTGAAATCAACTTGTATATTTTGGAAGGGTCATAAACTTGGCCTTCAACCTCCTGCAGGCTGCTTCCTAAGTGCCTTTTCATTTACTTTTTTACAAACCACACATCATTCACAAATTTGCTTGGCTATAGTATAAATTCCAGTACACCCATATTTTTATAACACTATGGCACCCATTACTTGTTTTCCTCATTAACTCTCTTGATGTAAAATTGCTAATACCTTCCTCATGGTTTGCTTATTTAACATTTCTCTACCCTCTGGGAGTACGCATTTCCCATTCTGTTCCCTGGCTTCCAACTCTTGGAGGACTTCTTTTTATCTTTCATTGAAAACTGGAATTTCTTGTGGGGCCAGGACCTCGGGCGTGAGATAAAACCTGAAGCAATAACTAAGTTAAGGCTGCTTCTCAGGCCATTTCATCTGCTAACCAACTTCCCCTGACACAAAAAGAGTTGCCCCTCTGATGTCCATTAACATGTACTACAGCCACTTCTATTGGTGACATCAGATTCCATAACACTTGTCCAACTAGTTCTTCATGAACCAATTCTTTACCTTTGCTATTAATTAGACCCCATTCTTCCCAAATTTTCCCAAAGGTGTGCACTTCTCCAAATGCGTATCTAGAACCATTACGGATGGTACCTTCTTTTCCTTCTAACATTTGCAGTGCCTGACTGACGGCTTGTGGCTGGCATGTTTGAGCTGACCAGTTATTAGGCAACCTTCCCGTTTCTCTTATTTCACCATTCACACCTTCAACGATGGCACACCCATTGTGTCTCTTCCCCTGAATTACCCTTGAAGACCCATCTATGAAGAGGTGCAGCCCATTGCCACCTCTCCATAGGAAAGCAGCAGGGTTTAATTTCCTGCTTTCTCCCACCAGAAGAGCAGTTGCTGCTGCAGCTTGCACACACTCTGGCCAACCTCGAGACACTGGGTCTAAGAGCTTAGATCAGTGTGCCACTGCTTGTCGCTTCCCCCCCAGCCCACTTGCTGCTGGAGCAGCGTGAGAGGCAGAACAGGCCTCCACTCTGTGCAAGCATTGCTCAACAATAACAAAAACATCTCTGTATTATCAACACTGTTTTAAGCATCAATCAAAAACATAGTCCCATACCAGGTACCACAAAGAAAATTAACTCCAGCCCAGCCAAAACCAACACAAACTTCCAGGTAATACAATATCTTTCAAATTTTCTCCTTGTCACCCCCCAGGCAGTAACTGTGTTTCCACACCCAGAGCCTGTAAAAGGTTTCTCTCTAATATAGAAGCTGGGGAATCTTCCCCTAATATATTCCTTCCCCATACGCTTTTAATTCTTATTATCACAAATAGGAATTTATTCATAATTGTCTCTCCTTCCTCCCTGCTACCCCATTTATTACAACTCCGTCTTCAGTTCTGGATCTTTTTAGGGGAGAATTTAGAAGGGACATGGGAGCTTCTGTTTCTGCTAAAAACTAGACCTCATTACCAATTACCACCATTACTTTACCAATTACATGCTCTTTTCCAATTTAAACGTTTCCCCACAAACAAACAAACAAACAAACAAAAAAAAAAACACCAATAAAAAAAGCCACCACAACACCAAAAACATTTTCAGCCCCTCTGATTTTCCAAAGTGTATTGAGTTTTCTTCCTTTAGTCATTTCCAACAGTTGCCGCCCTAGGGGTAAATATCCCAGATTTCCACAATAATAGCATCCCATTTTCTCTCATTCTCTCACTTTTTTCACTGACTTTGGTCTAAATCTTCTGCGGTTTTGTTTTGTTCTTTTCCCTTCCAGTCTTTCACTTGCAACCAATCAGTCTGCTTCAACTTTTCGCTTCAGTTCCCGACCATCATACACAAACACGACCACACTCAGATTTTTTGCAAATTCTTCCTGCCAACCTGGCACATGCTCTCGGAAATACTTCCGTAGATCCACAAACACACTTGCTACCAGTCCACAAAGCTTTCCAAAAATCTTCCCCAGTCGGTGCTCCCCTGGCTTCTGTCTACATTCCTGCACTTCAGTTCAGTTTACTCTTATCTCCTCAAAAGCTCAAAAGCTTTTATCAGATTTTTAACCACCGTTTGGCAATTATCTCCATTTGTTTGATTATTATCATCTCAATTAGAATCACCTTGGGGCCAGGTAGTCTCCCACTGCCTGTGGGGTTAGTTCCACATTCTTTTAAATGATGTTTCTGGACAGACCAACTCTCTCAATAACAGGATAACATCGGCTCAGAATGGATTCTAGCCCCGCCCCCCCCCCAAAAAATTAGAAAATCATGATGCTCATCGATCCCCATCTTCCCTTCAGAGTTTGATTTCCTCACATAATCAAATCCCCAGAGTGCCAGGGGGTGCATCCGTGTAACACTGGAACACTGGAGGGCATTCACATGTACATCCCCCCCTTCGCACTTGCTCCCCTACACACACATACGCACGCACATCTGCTGCTGGCTGCACTGCAAAATAACTTTAGCAATCCCAGGGTAAAGCCCAGCAAAAGCAGTAAGGACAAGAAAGACAGTTGGGGAGGTAATCAAGAGGTGATACAGAGAGCAGAGACCAGCTCTGCAAGCACCTTAGTTAAATTACTCCCAACTGCAGCTAAAATTCTTTCTCTAGGTTTTTATACTTGTTTTCGACCATCCTCTTTATGGTGGTCATATGCCAAATCATCCTATACGTACCAGTAATTCATTTGTCCAGGACATCTGTTTTCTAGGTGTTTTTTAGTTACAGTTGGCCAGTCTCCTCAATATAAGGTCATTGCATGCTTTTCTTGAAAACCTTGCTGTACCATAAGTATTTTCCCAATTTTGCAATACCTCGGCCAAGGGCGTCCCCTTCTCTATGCCGAGTTTTATTTCCCATCACTAAGAAAATTCAGAGACACGCTTCCGTTGAGTCACGAGGTTCAGAGGGAGCCCCTTGCTTTCTAATCTCCTTCAGAGAGGAGTTTAGGTGCGGCTGGATCCCATCCTAGTCTCAGACTTGGTCAACGGTTTACGTCTAAAGGATATTTTCCCATTCCCAAGAGAGACTCGAACACTGCTTTTATGTGCACTTTACACTGATCAGGCCACACACTTTGCACTCAAAAACATACTGCAGGAAGGGAGGGACTCGCACCCACCCTGGTGTGGAGGAAGATTTAAAGGCCCTACAGTTTTTTTTACATACCAATTTAGATCTTTGCATAGCCAATTGTCATTGGATCCGTATTTTGGCCAGAATATCACTCTATTAAGGGCTATTTTGTCCAGACAAAACACAATACTTTATCATTTTCTATTTATCCTTCCTTTTTGTACACCACACGTTTCCCCGGTACCTTAACATCCTCCCTAAAGGACTGGACGGAGGAATGTCACCATTTTTCCTTTCTATTTCCCATTCTGAGTCTCGAGGCTTCTCCTTGCGCCTCGTCCCTCCTCTCAGAATGCCCCCGACCACCAAGGTAGTACTTAACAGTCTGTTTTCTTACCTTGGTCCACGCACAAAGTTGCCCGCTCGCTCGTATCGTGCTTCCCGCTTTTTCCTTTCTCCTTTCGCCTATGGTTTGCGGGGATCCGCCTTCGTCCCCACAGCCCTGCAGTTTCTGTCTGTCCGTCCGTCCTGGAATCCCCACCGACCATCCAGAAGGCCATTGAAATCAACGGGGCACGCCTTCCCGTCCATTGGCGACAGGGACCCCCGAGATGACGACGTCGAGTCTCGGACGAGCCCCCAGACTTGTAGGAAACCATCATCTTGCCAACAGAATAGGCTCAGGCAGGATCTCTCGGCAAAGCACGTTTTATTAAGGCTTTTGCGAAACGGGCCGTTCTACCTAAAAGTAGGCACACGCAATAGGGCAAAAAGCTTATACGCCCCCACAAATGCCAGCTGCAAATTCCCTGCCCTGTTCCCCAGGGGTTGGGTACTGCAGGCTTTCCGGACTGCCCGCCGCCTGCCTCAGTTTCCAGGACTCATTCATCTCATGCTAAGAAGGCCCTTCCCCTGCTGGATCTATTGCAAAGGTGGGTTCCTGGCTCTTGGGTTAGCCTTCCCTCTAGCTGCACTTGTTTTTGAAATGCAGGAATGAGTTTGCATTGCAGCATGAGTTGGAAGAGAGTTGGTTTGTGGGAAGGATTCCCAGTGTGATGTGTGTCAATCCTTCCCCCCTCGCTGGGTGAGGTGGCAGCTGAGTTGCAAAAGCAACATTCCTTCTTGAAGGGCTCCTTCCTTGCAGGGCTGAGGCAGAGGCGAGAGAGCGAGGCAGGTGCACGGGGGGGGCGCCGTGGGGGGCGCCGTGGGGGGGGCGGTTTGTCGGTGGGAAAAGCGGGGATCGAACCAGGGACCCATTTGACCAATCCGCGGGTCCGGCGCCCTGGCCGCTCCGCCAGCGCGATCCCACGGCCGTGGAACGCACGGCGCCCCCTATAGGCCGCAGAGCGGCCTGCGCGGCGGCTAAAGGCCGGGGGGGCGGTGGGCGGGGTGGGGATGGAAGTGGGTGCCCTGCGGACCAGCGTCCCGCGACCTGGCCGCTCCTCTACCGCCATCCCCACCGCCGGGGGACGCCACAGCTCCCCCTACAAACCTCCGCCCGCCCGCTAAGCTCGGCCCATGCCGGGGGGCACCCACCGACTCGCTGCCTCCCACCACCACGCTGCAACCCCACCTGCCCCCCGCCCAATCACACACCCCCCCACCCGCCCCTCGCCTGACAGAGCCCAAGACCTCCCGCTGCTGACAGCTACCTGCTCGCGGCCCTAGCGGCAGCGCACGCCGCTCTGCGGCCTATAGGGGGCGCCGTGCGTTCCACGGCCGTGGGATCGCGCTGGCGGAGCGGCCAGGGCGCCGGACCCGCGGATTGGTCAAATGGGTCCCTGGTTCGATCCCCGCTTTTCCCACCGACAGACCCCCACCCCCCACGGCCCCCCCCCCGCGCACCTGCCTCGCTCTCTCGCCTCTGCCTCAGCCCTGCAAGGAGCTATTGAAGGACGAAGGTTGTTTTTACAACTGGTTTGGCACCTGAGCTCAGCGGGGGAAAGGATTGAGAGGTATCAGACTATGAATCACAGAATCACAGAATGTTAGGGATTGGAAGGGACCTCAGAAGATCGTCTAGTCCAATCCCCCCGCCAGAGCAGGAACACCTAGATGAGGTTACACAGGAATGTGTCCAGGTGGCTTTTGAATGTCTCCAGAGGAGGAGACTCCTCAGCCTCCCTGGGCAGCCCGTTCCAGTGCTCTGCCAGCCTCACTGAGAAGAAGTTTCTTCTCCTATTTAAGTGGAACCTCCTGTGTTGCAGTTTGTACCCATTGCCCCATGTCTTATCATTGGTTGTCAGTGAGAAGAGCCTGGCTCCATCCTCGTGACACTCACCCTTTACATATTTACAAACATTAATGAGGTCACCCCTCAGTCTCCTCTTCTCCAAACTAAAGAGACCCAGCTCCCTCAGCCTTTCCTCAGTAGGGAGATGCTCCACTCCCTTAATCAACTTTGTCGCCCTGCGCTGGACTCTCTCCAGCAGTTCCCTGTCCTTCTTGAACTGAGGGGCCCAGAACTGGACACAATATTCCAGATGCGGTCTCACCAGGGTAGAGTAGAGGGGCAGGAGAACCTCTTTCAACCTACTAACTACCCCCCTTCTAATACACCCCAGGATGTCATTGGCCTTCTTGGCCACAAGGGCACAGTGCTGGCTCATGGTCATCGTGCCGTCCACCGGGACCCCCAGGTCCCTTTCACTGCTCTCTGACAGGTCATTCCCCGACTTATACTAGTACCTGGGGTTCTTCTTGCCCAGATGCAAGACTCTACACTTGCGCTTGTTATAGTTCATTCATGTTTTCCCCGCCCAACTCTCCAGCCTGTCCAGCTCTCGCTGGATGGCAGCACAGCCTTCTGGCGTGTCAGCCACTCCTCCCAGCTTGGTGTCATCAGCAAACTTGCTGACAGTCACTCTATTCCCTCATCCAAGTCATTGATGAATATATTGAATAGTACTGGCCCCAGTACCGACCCTTGAGGGACTCCACAGGCCTCCAACTAGACTCTGCCCCGTCGATCACGACTCTCTGGCTTCTTTCCTTCAGCCAGTTCACAGTCCACATCGCTACCCGATCGTCCAGACCACACTTCCTCAGTTTAGCTGGGAGGATGCTGTGGGAGACCGTGTCAAACGCTTCACTGAAATCAAGACAGACCACATCCACTGCTTTACCATCATCTGTCCACCCGGTTATGTCCTCATAAAAGTCTATGAGGTTGGTCAAGCACGACTTCCCTTTGGTGAAGCCACGTTGACTGCCCCTAATGACCCCCTTATCCCTGATATGCCTTGAGATGGCACCAAGGATAAGTCGTTCCATCAGTTTCCCAGGGATGGAGGTGAGGCTGACCGGTCCATAGTTACCCGGGTCCTCCTTCTTGCCCTTTTTGAAGACTGGAATGACATTTGCTTTCCTCCAGCCCTCAGGCACCCCTCCCGTTTCCCATGACTTAGCAAAGATGACGGAGAGTGGCCTAGCAATGATCAGCCAGCTCCCTCAGCACCCGCGGGTGCATCCCACCTGGAGCCATGGATTTATGGATGTCCAGATTGCTTAATCGGTCCCTAACCCAGGCCCTCAGCCTTCCCTAGCCTGGAAGCACCAACACCCACGAAGGAGCGAGCTGTGGGCAATGTCCTGCTTTGCCTTCAGCGTCTCTCGCAATGTTAACTTGCAAATTTGTAGTGGATGAGGGTGTGGAACTGCAAGCTGGGGATAACAGTTTTCCAGTGAACGTGAAGGAGAAGGACGTTGAACTGCTGCCCATGCAAGCTGGTCTCAGAGGACACGTAGCAACTATTCACCTCACACCTGGCAATGCATTCGTTTTAAAAAAAAAAAAAAAATAAGCCCAAAACCACTAAGGCAGGGCTATGTTTCTCACCTGCATAGATGTCATCCTTTCCTGACTGGAACCCTTGGCTTCTTTGTGAAGCCTTTGGTTTCATTACCGGGTAGCGGAGGTTTGTTATCAGTCCTTGATTTGGCTTGTCGTAAGTGTATATTGAATCCTTCAATATTCTGAAGATCCTCTCTGGAACACCTTCAGAAGTCTGCAGAGAAAGGAAAGAAACATTTGTCTGCAGCTGCTCTTCGCATGGAGTCCCCAAAAATGAAAGGAATGACAGGTTGCTTCTTCTTTCCCAAGGAGCTGTTTTGGAAGCAGACTGGGTGACAGAGTCTGGTACCAGCCTTTGGCCACCAGGGACACCTGCTTGGTGGTGTGCTCTAGGCCCTAAGTGTCACCTCCCTCACCCGCTTGATTTTTTTTTTTTTTTTTTTTTTTTTTTTTTTTTAAAGGGAGAAGAGCAGTTTAAAATCTGGGCTCAGGGGTGTGTTGCAGAGGGATGGCGTTACCGACTTCCCCCTGGCGTCAGAGCGCAACGTTCTCTAGGTTATCTACTTTAGTCTTCTAGTGCACCACACTGGTGTGGATGTCAATGAATAAAGTCTGTGTTGAACTTGTATAAGGAAACACGGAAAAAAAGAATAAGCCAATAAACGCCATCATTATTTTAAAGAAAGATGAGAAGGTAATTTTGCTTATGTCTCCAATAGAAAAGAACCACTGAACAATGACCCCCCTTCCTTCTCTCCTCAGTGGGCAGAGATGACAAGAGTTCCTCCTACTCCTTCCCTCTCCTTTCTCCCAAGGTAAACAGTGTCACATTCAGTGCCATGTAGATTAACTTGCATTTCTGAATTGAACCATAACTCCCCTTGGCACCACTCCAAGCAGAGAGACGAACTGAGCAGCTCAGACATGGATGTGTATGAGTATTCAAGGGTCCTGGCCTGACACCAACATCAGTGACATTGTCTTGATCTATCCTTTAATAGACTGAGATCTTTGTCAGTCAAAGTTCAGGCAGCTTACCAGAAAACCAACTACAGTCCTCATGTGTTAACAACATTTAGACTGTCAAAGGAAGAATGCTCAAATTTTAAATTCATCCTTCGTTTGCAGAGAACAGCTGCAGAAACTGAATGCCTAACACAAGCTAGCGCAACAACACAGAAACGTAGAGAAGGAAAGAGAACACCCAACCGCCTGTTCTACTGGTTATTTTCTCCAATACAGGAGAAACAACCACCAACTCTGGAGAACAAACAGGTCAGGGTTATTGGTCCCACAAAAACGAGCATAAGAAATACTAAGGCAATTCCCCAGAGTCCAGTAACTCTCTTGCCCTCAAGCCAGGGTCGTGCCACAAAAACAAAACTCTTACCAAAGATTTCATCTTAGCTTGAACAGGTAAGTTGTGATGACGGAGATTCGCCAGGAGTCCTAAACATGGTATCATTACCTCATCTTCTGTGGTTTGACTGAAAAGTCCAGGAAGTCAAACAAAGACTTTTAATTAAAGCATCCAGAAATTAGTTACCAGAATTTGGGGGTTGAGGGTGGGGTGCTTGGGGGACTCTATTTTGTTGCCGTGGCGGTGGGGAGGGGAGTGTGGTATTGTTTTGTTTTTTAACTAGACACCATTCTGCCAAGCCAAGCAAAATTCAGATTGCAATCCCCATAGTGTGGGCAGTTTTTAACTGAGCACATCTGGGGGAAAAAAAAAAAAAAAAGGTCTATCAGAGACCAGCACTATCAAAGGTCCTTTATTGCAGGTGCTTTTAAGAGTCACTAGATCTCTTACAAGGACCCTTGCACAAAAGTCATTTTAATGTAACATAAGTCTGTTCCTAATGACGAGCATGACTTTTCCCCTGGGTCTTCTCTTTGACAGCTCCCTGGGATATGCAGGTGGGCTAAGAGGCCAGTTAATATCCAGTCACTGAAAGTCCCACAACCACTGCATTTGACAGGCTGTAACAACATGGTTTGCAAAGAAAAACCTCTGTTTAGCTTGGAGTAAAAATGCCACAGGTCACTCTGGAGACCAGGTTAGTGCAATATGCTAATGGCCTTCAGAAAGTTTAGAAACTTAGCCAGGTGTTTCCCATGAGAGAAGGTAACTGAGTGCACACTTACACATGATGCATTAGAAATGAAATTAATTCATTGACGTTGGCACCAGCACAAAAGACCTGAACATTGTAAGTTACCCTCTGCAGCAACTGGATACTCTGAGGAAATTAAAAGCTGTTCACATGTGTCTTTCCTATAGCATCGCACTCAAGAATGTTACAAATTAGAAAGCTGAAAGGACAAATAAAAAGACATCACGACTGAATTCATTTTCAGACCCTGTGACGTTAACACGACAACTACACAAGCTGCTGTGAGCACACAGGGTCGTGTCCTGACACTCCGAGGTACTTATTAAAAGCCCAAACAGATGGATAAGGTTTTCTTTTGACAGAGGCATTACCTTTGTAGCCCATCCATTTCTCCCCTTTGCTTCATCAGCACGTTCTCCATTCTGTCAGCGAGAAAGGGGCTTTGTCCTGTTGAAAGATCCACAAGTTTTGCCAAAATGCAAAAAGCGCTTTGCAGCCTCTTCAGAAAGTATGTTTAGTGCAGGGGTGTCAAACTCATTTGTAGCAAATGCAATTTTAGGACTGTATAAATGTAGGAGTAGTCGCATTTCTAGAGTCCTAAAATTACGTTTGGCCCTTTGAAGGCAACCGCGAGGCTGATGTGCCCCCCAGTGAAAATGAGTTTGACACCCCCGGCTTAGAGGAAAACACGTTTGCTGTGAAGACAGTCGACAGATCTAATGGTAGTTAAGTCTTTCCTACAGCATCCTTTCAGCACGCAACGTAATTGAGTTAATATAATGCTAATATGCACAATTATGACAATAATCACAGCACAGGATAGCAGCTGAAACCAAACCTCATTATATAAGCATGTGACATAAGAAATTCAAGGTCTTAGTCCTGCATCTACTTGGTGACTACAAAACCTCTCCCACTGACTGGCAAGTCACCTGGATCTCTTAGTCTTCTCCTACTCCAAGTGCTTTGACAAATACACAAACTGGGACAAAAGTGTCCTTCACTGGATGCCTGACTCATTTTCCACAGATCAGGGGCAACACAACTGCTGGCAAATTCATTTTCCGTTTTCCCTCTCAGAAAAGAGATGTCACGACACGTAGCCAGCAAGTACTTGCTGAAATCTCAGAGCCACATATGAGGAAACCTGTGCATATTTAAAAAAAAAAAAAAAAAGAGGAGGTCTTCCCCACCTTTACTGGTCAATGCACAGAAAGGACACGTGAACATTGGTGAAGATGGGCTGTGAGATGGGCTGTGAGATATTATGTGTAAGGTAATAATGTGTAATAAGCTCTGCACTTGACTCCTATAACTCAGCTCGCACTGGCACTGAGCAGAGGGCAGCAGGCACACGTGCCCTGCAGACCTTCGATGAGAACTGGCAGCCACAGCTCTCGTTTCACTCCTTCACAACTGCCTGTCAAAGAATTGATTAGACAAAACCGACTCCAGGCTTGTCTCATGAACAGTAGGAGAAAGAACTAAATACCTCAGCTGGAAAATAATTCTGGAAAATAAGCTCTCCAGCAGCCAAATCATTTCAAAAACAGAGGCTTTTGGTTTTGGTTTTGGTTTATTTTTGCTTGGTTTGTTGGTTGGATTTGTTTGTCTGGTTTTGTTAGGTTTGGGGTTTTTTGTTTTGTTTCAATTGGAGCAGGTGAGAAGCTCAAGCTCGATTAAAGAGAGAGTACAAAGAACTCTCTGCAGCCTTAAAATCCTGTCATACTGGCCTCGTATGGCAAACAACATACACAGCTAAGACCGACACACTATTTCAGAAGAGTTATTACATGCATGCCGCATAACAGATACCATATAAGAGTAGACAAATAGAGTTAAACATTAGTTCCTGTTACCTGTAATATGAATGGGTCACTGAGATGAGCAGAGCCTCGATGAACCACTCCTGCCAGCACGTGGTCACATTGTAGGTATCCTGAAGAGCTTCTCTAGTCTCGCTCTCTAAGACTGGAATTTAAGAATTATTAACAAAAAACCCCTGTCAAACAGCAAAAGCAGCTGTTGCATTAGCTACCAATCTGAGCAGAAGCCCAAGTCATTGACCAGTTTTTCACATCTGTTTCACAAACAACTACAAATAAATCACAGCTCCTACGCACTTGAAGAATCTGGACCTGTCTTGTCATCGCTTTCCCAGAGCAAAGAGCATAGCCCCCTCCCCTCTTCCCCCCTTCCTACCCCTCTGCACACCACCTCCAGCCCCGCTACAACCCCACCTGTCCCCCACCCAAACACATCCCCCCCCACGCCCACCCCACCCCTCGCCTGACAGAGCCCAAGACCTCCCGCTGCTGACAGCTACCTGCTCGGGGCCTGGGAGCAAGCGTCACCCAAATGGAACAACCGGCCCAGGCCCACCCACGGGAGACTCTGGGGCGCAAACCAGATGCAAACTCTTCCGTCCTTCCTTCCTTCCTTCCTGCCTTGGCCCTAAGTGTCACCTCCCTCACCCACTTGTTGGGTTTTATTCCGAAAAAAAAAAGAGTGGTTTAAAATCTGGGCTCGGGTGTGTTGAAGAGGGACAGCGTTAGCGACTTTCCCCTGGGGACAGAGTGCAAGGTTAGTGGCAACCTGTTTGGTTCTCACTTCAAAGCTTCTCTTTCGACGCCTAGGTGAGAAGCAGAAGCCAAAGGTTCTGCCAAGGATGGGCACTGTCGAGCAAAAGACATCTGCAGAGGCAAGCCCGGAGGACGGCGCTCCTAAGCAGAGGAAGGGCCTTGTCGCAAGCTGCGTTTGAACGTGCCCGTTGGTGCTGCTGGACTGGATTCCTTCCAGGGCACAGTCCCCCAGGGATCCGTACAGAGACTTGGCCACACTGGTCACTTGAGGAGGGTGACAGACGGTAAGCGCACAAATCATCTGGAGTCACAGCCAGGGTCCTGCTAGTGGTGAGGACAAGTGAACAGGGCTTGATTCTCTTGGTTTTTTGGCATCCTGCATCTTGCCTTCTGCCCGGGGTGGGCTAGGTGCCACTGCCTCTGCGGACTTGCTCTGGCTGGGACGGAGTTGACTCTTGTTAGTGGCAGCTGGCCTAGCACCGTGTTTGGCAGGGGTGGCTAAAGCGGTGTTGCTTACTGCAGCTGTGGTGTGGCTGTTGCTGCGAGTGCGGGCCTCCCGGAGCCGTGAGGTTGTCTCTTTTTCCTGCAGCGCCGAGGCTGGGGGTGTGCAAGAGGTTGGGAGGGTGGAGAGCAGGAGAGCGTCCGGGAAGTGGCCAAAGGGCCGTCCCCTGCTGTAGGCCAGCTGCGCCCACAGGCCTGGTGTTCCTTGCTGCTGGTGCTGCTGCTGCCTTTGTGGTGCAGGTCAGGGTTTCTGGGCGCATGCATGATTTGGGGTGGGCTTGGGGGTGGGCAGGAGGGCAGCAGGCCAAAGGGCTCCCCTCCTGCTGTGCTGCCTGGGTGTCCCTGGCTGTGTGTCTGCCGGGGGCCGGGGAAGCAAGAGCAAGAGGGCCAAGCGGGCGGCAGGCAGCGCAGGCTGGTGAGCGGCAAGGAGGAAAGGCCAAGGGCTTTGGGCGTCTGGTGCCGGGCCAGGTGGGGCTGAGGCGAGGGCATCTTTTCTACTAATGTCTATTCGTGATCCATAAACCTCACTTACTGAATCATCTGCTCCCTGTAGCGTAATTAGCAAAGGGTTGCACTGCAGAGACTCACATCCCGGGAGAGATTGCCCTTTGGATAGGGTAAGTTTTCTTTTTCATTCTATAACCATTCATTGCTCACTGTCCATCCCCCAAACTCTGTGGTCCAGATAACACTGTATCAGGAGGGGCAATGAGAGACAGCAACAAAAACTATGCACTTATTTAAATCATCCTTAGACTCGGTCCCCTTGGACACATGTTTGTTTTCATAACTCAATTCCCTTTAGCTCTGTACATCCCCACACCTATGGATCTGGCAAGCGTCTACTCAAATTGTTAGGGAACCTTCAGTTTCAGTGACGTTCACGTTAAGTAACCCATTTGTAAATTCTACATAATACAGGATTAGTAATCCCCAAAAGTTTCATTTCATTTTCATCTCTGTATCTTTAGTTGAAGTGGGTCGTCAGTTGTCAGTACTTGCCACTCCTCACTGTCCTTTGGAGGTCTGATTGGCTCTTTAATCCACATGTAATGAGTCCACCCTTTCTCAGCTGGTCGCACCACTGTCTCGGTGATCAGCAGAACTTGAAATGCGCCTTCCCAATCTGGCTGAAGCTTAGCGTCTTTCCAGGATTTGACCAGGACCTGCTGTCCAGGCTGAAACTTGTGAGCTGCAGACTCTAAAGGCAGAGTTTGTGCCAGAAGCCCTTGGTGCCTGAGAGAAGACAGAAAAGACAACCCGAGCATACAGTTTTTGAGAAACAAATCCTTAGTTTCAAACCGTGGGGGTCCATCCGTTATTTCGCTTTTGCTACCACTGCCCCCGTGGCAGTGCTAAGAGGGAAGGCTTCTCCCCACCTGGTAAGATGATCAAACACTAGTAAGTTTTTAATTCAGCCAACTGCAGGTAATTCTGTGAAATCAACTTGTATATTTTGGAAGGGTCATAAACTTGGCCTTCAACCTCCTGCAGGCTGCTTCCTAAGTGCCTTTTCATTTACTTTTTTACAAACCACACATCATTCACAAATTTGCTTGGCTATAGTATAAATTCCAGTACACCCATATTTTTATAACACTATGGCACCCATTACTTGTTTTCCTCATTAACTCTCTTGATGTAAAATTGCTAATACCTTCCTCATGGTTTGCTTATTTAACATTTCTCTACCCTCTGGGAGTACGCATTTCCCATTCTGTTCCCTGGCTTCCAACTCTTGGAGGACTTCTTTTTATCTTTCATTGAAAACTGGAATTTCTTGTGGGGCCAGGACCTCGGGCGTGAGATAAAACCTGAAGCAATAAATAAGTTAAGGCTGCTTCTCAGGCCATTTCATCTGCTAACCAACTTCCCCGACACAAAAAGAGTTGCCCCTCTGATGTCCATTAACATGTACTACAGCCACTTCTATTGGTGACATCAGATTCCATAACACTTGTCCAACTAGTTCTTCATGAACCAATTCTTTACCTTTGCTATTAATTAGACCCCATTCTTCCCAAATTTTCCCAAAGGTGTGCACTTCTCCAAATGCGTATCTAGAACCATTACGGATGGTACCTTCTTTTCCTTCTAACATTTGCAGTGCCTGACTGACGGCTTGTGGCTGGCATGTTTGAGCTGACCAGTTATTAGGCAACCTTCCCGTTTCTCTTATTTCACCATTCACACCTTCAACGATGGCACACCCATTGTGTCTCTTCCCCTGAATTACCCTTGAAGACCCATCTATGAAGAGGTGCAGCCCATTGCCACCTCTCCATAGGAAAGCAGCAGGGTTTAATTTCCTGCTTTCTCCCACCAGAAGAGCAGTTGCTGCTGCAGCTTGCACACACTCTGGCCAACCTCGAGACACTGGGTCTAAGAGCTTAGATCAGTGTGCCACTGCTTGTCGCTTCCCCCCCAGCCCACTTGCTGCTGGAGCAGCGTGAGAGGCAGAACAGGCCTCCACTCTGTGCAAGCATTGCTCAACAATAACAAAAACATCTCTGTATTATCAACACTGTTTTAAGCATCAATCAAAAACATAGTCCCATACCAGGTACCACAAAGAAAATTAACTCCAGCCCAGCCAAAACCAACACAAACTTCCAGGTAATACAATATCTTTCAAATTTTCTCCTTGTCACCCCCCAGGCAGTAACTGTGTTTCCACACCCAGAGCCTGTAAAAGGTTTCTCTCTAATATAGAAGCTGGGGAATCTTCCCCTAATATATTCCTTCCCCATACGCTTTTAATTCTTATTATCACAAATAGGAATTTATTCATAATTGTCTCTCCTTCCTCCCTGCTACCCCATTTATTACAACTCCGTCTTCAGTTCTGGATCTTTTTAGGGGAGAATTTAGAAGGGACATGGGAGCTTCTGTTTCTGCTAAAAACTAGACCTCATTACCAATTACCACCATTACTTTACCAATTACATGCTCTTTTCCAATTTAAACGTTTCCCCACAAAAAACAAACAAACAAACAAACAAAAAAAAAAAACACCAATAAAAAAAGCCACCACAACACCAAAAACATTTTCAGCCCCTCTGATTTTCCAAAGTGTATTGAGTTTTCTTCCTTTAGTCATTTCCAACAGTTGCCGCCCTAGGGGTAAATATCCCAGATTTCCACAATAATAGCATCCCATTTTCTCTCATTCTCTCACTTTTTTCACTGACTTTGGTCTAAATCTTCTGCGGTTTTGTTTTGTTCTTTTCCCTTCCAGTCTTTCACTTGCAACCAATCAGTCTGCTTCAACTTTTCGCTTCAGTTCCCGACCATCATACACAAACACGACCACACTCAGATTTTTTGCAAATTCTTCCTGCCAACCTGGCACATGCTCTCGGAAATACTTCCGTAGATCCACAAACACACTTGCTACCAGTCCACAAAGCTTTCCAAAAATCTTCCCCAGTCGGTGCTCCCCTGGCTTCTGTCTACATTCCTGCACTTCAGTTCAGTTTACTCTTATCTCCTCAAAAGCTCAAAAGCTTTTATCAGATTTTTAACCACCGTTTGGCAATTATCTCCATTTGTTTGATTATTATCATCTCAATTAGAATCACCTTGGGGCCAGGTAGTCTCCCACTGCCTGTGGGGTTAGTTCCACATTCTTTTAAATGATGTTTCTGGACAGACCAACTCTCTCAATAACAGGATAACATCGGCTCAGAATGGATTCTAGCCCCGCCCCCCCCCAAAAAAATTAGAAAATCATGATGCTCATCGATCCCCATCTTCCCTTCAGAGTTTGATTTCCTCACATAATCAAATCCCCAGAGTGCCAGGGGGTGCATCCGTGTAACACTGGAACACTGGAGGGCATTCACATGTACATCCCCCCCTTCGCACTTGCTCCCCTACACACACATACGCACGCACATCTGCTGCTGGCTGCACTGCAAAATAACTTTAGCAATCCCAGGGTAAAGCCCAGCAAAAGCAGTAAGGACAAGAAAGACAGTTGGGGAGGTAATCAAGAGGTGATACAGAGAGCAGAGACCAGCTCTGCAAGCACCTTAGTTAAATTACTCCCAACTGCAGCTAAAATTCTTTCTCTAGGTTTTTATACTCGTTTTCGACCATCCTCTTTATGGTGGTCATATGCCAAATCATCCTATACGTACCAGTAATTCATTTGTCCAGGACATCTGTTTTCTAGGTGTTTTTTAGTTACAGTTGGCCAGTCTCCTCAATATAAGGTCATTGCATGCTTTTCTTGAAAACCTTGCTGTACCATAAGTATTTTCCCAATTTTGCAATACCTCGGCCAAGGGTGTCCCCTTCTCTATGCCGAGTTTTATTTCCCATCACTAAGAAAATTCAGAGACACGCTTCCGTTGAGTCACGAGGTTCAGAGGGAGCCCCTTGCTTTCTAATCTCCTTCAGAGAGGAGTTTAGGTGCGGCTGGATCCCATCCTAGTCTCAGACTTGGTCAACGGTTTACGTCTAAAGGATATTTTCCCATTCCCAAGAGAGACTCGAACACTGCTTTTATGTGCACTTTACACTGATCAGGCCACACACTTTGCACTCAAAAACATACTGCAGAAAGGGAGGGACTCGCACCCACCCTGGTGTGGAGGAAGATTTAAAGGCCCTACAGTTTTTTTTACATACCAATTTAGATCTTTGCATAGCCAATTGTCATTGGATCCGTATTTTGGCCAGAATATCACTCTATTAAGGGCTATTTTGTCCAGACAAAACACAATACTTTATCATTTTCTATTTATCCTTCCTTTTTGTACACCACACGTTTCCCCGGTACCTTAACATCCTCCCTAAAGGACTGGACGGAGGAATGTCACCATTTTTCCTTTCTATTTCCCATTCTGAGTCTCGAGGCTTCTCCTTGAGCCTCGTCCCTCCTCTCAGAATGCCCCCGACCACCAAGGTAGTACTTAACAGTCTGTTTTCTTACCTTGGTCCACGCACAAAGTTGCTCGCTCGCTCGTATCGTGCTTCCCGCTTTTTCCTTTCTCCTTTCGCCTATGGTTTGCGGGGATCCGCCTTCGTCCCCACAGCCCTGCAGTTTCTGTCTGTCCGTCCGTCCTGGAATCCCCACCGACCATCCAGAAGGCCATTGAAATCAACGGGGCACGCCTTCCCGTCCACTGGCGATAGGGACCCCCGAGATGACGACGTCGAGTCTCGGACGAGCCCCCAGACTTGTAGGAAACCATCATCTTGCCAACAGAATAGGCTCAGGCAGGATCTCTCGGCAAAGCACGTTTTATTAAGGCTTTTGCGAAACGGGCCGTTCTACCTAAAAGTAGGCACACGCAATAGGGCAAAAAGCTTATACGCCCCCACAAATGCCAGCTGCAAATTCCCTGCCCTGTTCCCCAGGGGTTGGGTACTGCAGGCTTTCCGGACTGCCCGCCGCCTGCCTCAGTTTCCAGGACTCATTCATCTCATGCTAAGAAGGCCCTTCCCCTGCTGGATCTATTGCAAAGGTGGGTTCCTGGCTCTTGGGTTAGCCTTCCCTCTAGCTGCACTTGTTTTTGAAATGCAGGAATGAGTTTGCATTGCAGCATGAGTTGGAAGAGAGTTGGTTTGTGGGAAGGATTCCCAGTGTGATGTGTGTCAATCCTTCCCCCCTCGCTGGGTGAGGTGGCAGCTGAGTTGCAAAAGCAACATTCCTTCTCGAAGGGCTCCTTCCTTGCAGGGCTGAGGCAGAGGCGAGAGAGCGAGGCAGGTGCACGGCGGGGGGGCCGTGGGGGTGGGGGTCTGTCGGTGGGAAAAGCGGGGATCGAACCAGGGACCCATTTGACCAATCCGCGGGTCCGGCGCCCTGGCCGCTCCGCCAGCGCGATCCCACGGCCGTGGAACGCACGGCGCCCCCTATAGGCCGCAGAGCGGCCTGCGCGGCGGCTAAAGGCCGGGGGGGCGGTGGGCGGGGTGGGGATGGAAGTGGGTGCCCTGCGGACCAGCGTCCCGCGACCTGGCCGCTCCTCTACCGCCATCCCCACCGCCGGGGGACGCCACAGCTCCCCCTACAAACCTCCGCCCGCCCGCTAAGCTCGGCCCATGCCGGGGGGCACCCACCGACTCGCTGCCTCCCACCACCACGCTGCAACCCCACCTGCCCCCCGCCCAATCACACACCCCCCCACCCGCCCCTCGCCTGACAGAGCCCAAGACCTCCCGCTGCTGACAGCTACCTGCTCGCGGCCCTAGCGGCAGCGCACGCCGCTCTGCGGCCTATAGGGGGCGCCGTGCGTTCCACGGCCGTGGGATCGCGCTGGCGGAGCGGCCAGGGCGCCGGACCCGCGGATTGGTCAAATGGGTCCCTGGTTCGATCCCCGCTTTTCCCACCGACAGACCCCCACCCCCCACGGCCCCCCCCCCGCGCACCTGCCTCGCTCTCTCGCCTCTCCCTCAGCCCTGCAAGGAGCTATTGAAGGACGAAGGTTGTTTTTACAACTGGTTTGGCACCTGAGCTCAGCGGGGGAAAGGATTGAGAGGTATCAGACTATGAATCACAGAATCACAGAATGTTAGGGATTGGAAGGGACCTCAGAAGATCGTCTAGTCCAATCCCCCCGCCAGAGCAGGAACACCTAGATGAGGTTACACAGGAATGTGTCCAGGTGGCTTTTGAATGTCTCCAGAGGAGGAGACTCCTCAGCCTCCCTGGGCAGCCCGTTCCAGTGCTCTGCCAGCCTCACTGAGAAGAAGTTTCTTCTCCTATTTAAGTGGAACCTCCTGTGTTGCAGTTTGTACCCATTGCCCCATGTCTTATCATTGGTTGTCAGTGAGAAGAGCCTGGCTCCATCCTCGTGACACTCACCCTTTACATATTTACAAACATTAATGAGGTCACCCCTCAGTCTCCTCTTCTCCAAACTAAAGAGACACAGCTCCCTCAGCCTTTCCTCAGTAGGGAGATGCTCCACTCCCTTAATCAACTTTGTCGCCCTGCGCTGGACTCTCTCCAGCAGTTCCCTGTCCTTCTTGAACTGAGGGGCCCAGAACTGGACACAATATTCCAGATGCGGTCTCACCAGGGTAGAGTAGAGGGGCAGGAGAACCTCTTTCAACCTACTAACTACCCCCCTTCTAATACACCCCAGGATGTCATTGGCCTTCTTGGCCACAAGGGCACAGTGCTGGCTCATGGTCATCGTGCCGTCCACCGGGACCCCCAGGTCCCTTTCACTGCTCTCTGACAGGTCATTCCCCGACTTATACTAGTACCTGGGGTTCTTCTTGCCCAGATGCAAGACTCTACACTTGCGCTTGTTATATTTCATTCATGTTTTCCCCGCCCAACTCTCCAGCCTGTCCAGCTCTCGCTGGATGGCAGCACAGCCTTCTGGCGTGTCAGCCACTCCTCCCAGCTTGGTGTCATCAGCAAACTTGCTGACAGTCACTCTATTCCCTCATCCAAGTCATTGATGAATATATTGAATAGTACTGGCCCCAGTACCGACCCTTGAGGGACTCCACAGGCCTCCAACTAGACTCTGCCCCGTCGATCACGACTCTCTGGCTTCTTTCCTTCAGCCAGTTCACAGTCCACATCGCTACCCGATCGTCCAGACCACACTTCCTCAGTTTAGCTGGGAGGATGCTGTGGGAGACCGTGTCAAACGCTTCACTGAAATCAAGACAGACCACATCCACTGCTTTACCATCATCTGTCCACCCGGTTATGTCCTCATAAAAGTCTATGAGGTTGGTCAAGCACGACTTCCCTTTGGTGAAGCCACGTTGACTGCCCCTAATGACCCCCTTATCCCTGATATGCCTTGAGATGGCACCAAGGATAAGTCGTTCCATCAGTTTCCCAGGGATGGAGGTGAGGCTGACCGGTCCATAGTTACCCGGGTCCTCCTTCTTGCCCTTTTTGAAGACTGGAATGACATTTGCTTTCCTCCAGCCCTCAGGCACCCCTCCCGTTTCCCATGACTTAGCAAAGATGACGGAGAGTGGCCTAGCAATGATCAGCCAGCTCCCTCAGCACCCGCGGGTGCATCCCACCTGGAGCCATGGATTTATGGATGTCCAGATTGCTTAATCGGTCCCTAACCCAGGCCCTCAGCCTTCCCTAGCCTGGAAGCACCAACACCCATGAAGGAGCGAGCTGTGGGCAATGTCCTGCTTTGCCTTCAGCGTCTCTCGCAATGTTAACTTGCAAATTTGTAGTGGATGAGGGTGTGGAACTGCAAGCTGGGGATAACAGTTTTCCAGTGAACGTGAAGGAGAAGGACGTTGAACTGCTGCCCATGCAAGCTGGTCTCAGAGGACACGTAGCAACTATTCACCTCACACCTGGCAATGCATTCGTTTTTTAAAAAAAAAAATAAGCCCAAAACCACTAAGGCAGGGCTATGTTTCTCACCTGCATAGATGTCATCCTTTCCTGACTGGAACCCTTGGCTTCTTTGTGAAGCCTTTGGTTTCATTACCGGGTAGCGGAGGTTTGTTATCAGTCCTTGATTTGGCTTGTCGTAAGTGTATATTGAATCCTTCAATATTCTGAAGATCCTCTCTGGAACACCTTCAGAAGTCTGCAGAGAAAGGAAAGAAACATTTGTCTGCAGCTGCTCTTCGCATGCAGTCCCCAAAAATGAAAGGAATGACAGGTTGCTTCTTCTTTCCCAAGGAGCTGTTTTGGAAGCAGACTGGGTGACAGAGTCTGGTACCAGCCTTTGGCCACCAGGGACACCTGCTTGGTGGTGTGCTCTAGGCCCTAAGTGTCACCTCCCTCACCCGCTTGATTTTTTTTTTTTTTTTTTTTTTTTTTTAAAGGGAGAAGAGCAGTTTAAAATCTGGGCTCAGGGGTGTGTTGCAGAGGGATGGTGTTACCGACTTCCCCCTGGCGTCAGAGCGCAACGTTCTCTAGGTTATCTACTTTAGTCTTCTAGTGCACCACACTGGTGTGGATGTCAATGACTAAAGTCTGTGTTGAACTTGTATAAGGAAAAACGGAAAAAAAGAATAAGCCAATAAACGCCATCATTATTTTAAAGAAAGATGAGAAGGTAATTTTGCTTATGTCTCCAATAGAAAAGAACCACTGAACAATGACCCCCCTTCCTTCTCTACTCAGTGGGCAGAGATGACAAGAGTTCCTCCTTCTCCTTCCCTCTCCTTTCTCCCAAGGTAAACAGTGTCACATTGAGTGCCATGTAGATTAACTTGCATTTCTGAATTGAACCATAACTCCCCTTGGCACCACTCCAAGCAGAGAGACGAACTGAGCAGCTCAGACATGGATGTGTATGAGTATTCAAGGGTCCTGGCCTGACACCAACATCAGTGACATTTTCTTGATCTATCCTTTAATAGACTGAGATCTTTGTCAGTCAAAGTTCAGGCAGCTTACCAGAAAACCAACTACAGTCCTCATGTGTTAACAACATTTAGACTGTCAAAGGAAGAATGCTCAAATTTTAAATTCATCCTTCGTTTGCAGAGAACAGCTGCAGAAACTGAATGCCTAACACAAGCTAGCGCAACAACACAGAAACGTAGAGAAGGAAAGAGAACACCCAACCGCCTGTTCTACTGGTTATTTTCTCCAATACAGGAGAAACAACCACCAACTCTGGAGAACAAACAGGTCAGGGTTATTGGTCCCACAAAAACGAGCATAAGAAATACTAAGGCAATTCCCCAGAGTCCAGTAACTCTCTTGCCCTCAAGCCAGGGTCGTGCCACAAAAACAAAACTCTTACCAAAGATTTCATCTTAGCTTGAACAGGTAAGTTGTGATGACGGAGATTCGCCAGGAGTCCTAAACATGGTATCATTACCTCATCTTCTGTGGTTTGACTGAAAAGTCCAGGAAGTCAAACAAAGACTTTTAATTAAAGCATCCAGAAATTAGTTACCAGAATTTGGGGGTTGAGGGTGGGGTGCTTGGGGGACTCTATTTTGTTGCCGTGGCGGTGGGGAGGGGAGTGTGGTATTGTTTTGTTTTTTAACTAGACACCATTCTGCCAAGCCAAGCAAAATTCAGATTGCAATCCCCATAGTGTGGGCAGTTTTTAACTGAGCACATCTGGGGGAAAAAAAAAAAAAAAAAGGTCTATCAGAGACCAGCACTATCAAAGGTCCTTTATTGCAGGTGCTTTTAAGAGTCACTAGATCTCTTACAAGGACCCTTGCACAAAAGTCATTTTAATGTAACATAAGTCTGTTCCTAATGACGAGCATGACTTTTCCCCTGGGTCTTCTCTTTGACAGCTCCCTGGGATATGCAGGTGGGCTAAGAGGCCAGTTAATATCCAGTCACTGAAAGTCCCACAACCACTGCATTTGACAGGCTGTAACAACATGGTTTGCTAAGAAAAACCTCTGTTTAGCTTGGAGTAAAAATGCCACAGGTCACTCTGGAGACCAGGTTAGTGCAATATGCTAATGGCCTTCAGAAAGTTTAGAAACTTAGCCAGGTGTTTCCCATGAGAGAAGGTAACTGAGTGCACACTTACACATGATGCATTAGAAATGAAATTAATTCATTGACGTTGGCACCAGCACAAAAGACCTGAACATTGTAAGTTACCCTCTGCAGCAACTGGATACTCTGAGGAAATTAAAAGCTGTTCACATGTGTCTTTCCTATAGCATCGCACTCAAGAATGTTACAAATTAGAAAGCTGAAAGGACAAATAAAAAGACATCACGACTGAATTCATTTTCAGACCCTGTGACGTTAACACGACAACTACACAAGCTGCTGTGAGCACACAGGGTCGTGTCCTGACACTCCGAGGTACTTATTAAAAGCCCAAACAGATGGATAAGGTTTTCTTTTGACAGAGGCATTACCTTTGTAGCCCATCCATTTCTCCCCTTTGCTTCATCAGCACGTTCTCCATTCTGTCAGCGAGAAAGGGGCTTTGTCCTGTTGAAAGATCCACAAGTTTTGCCAAAATGCAAAAAGCGCTTTGCAGCCTCTTCAGAAAGTATGTTTAGTGCAGGGGTGTCAAACTCATTTGTAGCAAATGCATTTTTAGGACTGTATAAATGTAGGAGTAGTCGCATTTCTAGAGTCCTAAAAT
Organism: Columba livia; assembly: GCF_036013475.1. Classification (NCBI taxonomy): domain Eukaryota; kingdom Metazoa; phylum Chordata; class Aves; order Columbiformes; family Columbidae; genus Columba; species Columba livia. The sequence goes on from NW_027043810.1 coordinate 870,759, forward strand.
TACGTTTGGCCCTTTGAAGGCAACCGCGAGGCTGATGTGCCCCCCAGTGAAAATGAGTTTGACACCCCCGGCTTAGAGGAAAACACGTTTGCTGTGAAGACAGTCGACAGATCTAATGGTAGTTAAGTCTTTCCTACAGCATCCTTTCAGCACGCAACGTAATTGAGTTAATATAATGCTAATATGCACAATTATGACAATAATCACAGCACAGGATAGCAGCTGAAACCAAACCTCATTATATAAGCATGTGACATAAGAAATTCAAGGTCTTAGTCCTGCATCTACTTGGTGACTACAAAACCTCTCCCACTGACTGGCAAGTCACCTGGATCTCTTAGTCTTCTCCTACTCCAAGTGCTTTGACAAATACACAAACTGGGACAAAAGTGTCCTTCACTGGATGCCTGACTCATTTTCCACAGATCAGGGGCAACACAACTGCTGGCAAATTCATTTTCCGTTTTCCCTCTCAGAAAAGAGATGTCACGACACGTAGCCAGCAAGTACTTGCTGAAATCTCAGAGCCACATATGAGGAAACCTGTGCATATTTAAAAAAAAAAAAAAAAAGAGGAGGTCTTCCCCACCTTTACTGGTCAATGCACAGAAAGGACACGTGAACATTGGTGAAGATGGGCTGTGAGATGGGCTGTGAGATATTATGTGTAAGGTAATAATGTGTAATAAGCTCTGCACTTGACTCCTATAACTCAGCTCGCACTGGCACAGCCCCTTGCACTCACTGGCACTGAGCAGAGGGCAGCAGGCACACGTGCCCTGCAGACCTTCGATGAGAACTGGCAGCCACAGCTCTCGTTTCACTCCTTCACAACTGCCTGTCAAAGAATTGATTAGACAAAACCGACTCCAAGCTTGTCTCATGAACAGTAGGAGAAAGAACTAAATACCTCAGCTGGAAAATAATTCTGGAAAACAAGCTCTCCAGCAGCCATTTCTCGAAATCATTTCAAAAACAGAGGCTTTTGGGTTTGGTTTTGGTTTATTTTTGCTTGGTTTGTTGGTTGGATTTGTTTGTCTGGTTTTGTTAGGTTTGGGGTTTTTTGTTTTGTTTCAATTGGAGCAGGTGAGAAGCTCAAGCTCGATTAAAGAGAGAGTACAAAGAACTCTCTGCAGCCTTAAAATCCTGTCATACTGGCCTCGTATGGCAAACAACATACACAGCTAAGACCGACACACTATTTCAGAAGAGTTATTACATGCATGCAGCATAACAGATACCATATAAGAGTAGACAAATAGAGTTAAGCATTAGTTCCTGTTACCTGTAATATGAATGGGTCACTGAGATGAGCAGAGCCTCGATGAACCACTCCTGCCAGCACGTGGTCACATTGTAGGTATCCTGAAGAGCTTCTCTAGTCTCGCTCTCTAAGACTGGAATTTAAGAATTATTAACAAAAAACCCCTGTCAAACAGCAAAAGCAGCTGTTGCATTAGCTACCAATCTGAGCAGAAGCCCAAGTCATTGACCAGTTTTTCACATCTGTTTCACAAACAACTACAAATAAATCACAGCTCCTACGCACTTGAAGAATCTGGACCTGTCTTGTCATCGCTTTCCCAGAGCAAAGAGCATACCCCCCTCCCCTCTTCCCCCCTTCCTACCCCTCTGCACACCACCTCCAGCCCCGCTACAACCCCACCTGCCCCCCGCCCAAACACATCCCCCCCCACGCCCACCCCACCCCTCGCCTGACAGAGCCCAAGACCTCCCGCTGCTGACAGCTACCTGCTCGGGGCCTGGGAGCAAGCGTCACCCAAATGGAACAACCGGCCCAGGCCCACCCACGGGAGACTCTGGGGCGCAAACCAGATGCAAACTCTTCCGTCCTTCCTTCCTTCCTTCCTGCCTTGGCCCTAAGTGTCACCTCCCTCACCCACTTGTTGGGTTTTATTCCGAAAAAAAAAAGAGTGGTTTAAAATCTGGGCTCGGGTGTGTTGAAGAGGGACAGCGTTAGCGACTTTCCCCTGGGGACAGAGTGCAAGGTTAGTGGCAACCTGTTTGGTTCTCACTTCAAAGCTTCTCTTTCGACGCCTAGGTGAGAAGCAGAAGCCAAAGGTTCTGCCAAGGATGGGCACTGTCGAGCAAAAGACATCTGCAGAGGCAAGCCCGGAGGACGGCGCTCCTAAGCAGAGGAAGGGCCTTGTCGCAAGCTGCGTTTGAACGTGCCCGTTGGTGCTGCTGGACTGGATTCCTTCCAGGGCACAGTCCCCCAGGGATCCGTACAGAGACTTGGCCACACTGGTCACTTGAGGAGGGTGACAGACGGTAAGCGCACAAATCATCTGGAGTCACAGCCAGGGTCCTGCTAGTGGTGAGGACAAGTGAACAGGGCTTGATTCTCTTGGTTTTTCGGCATCCTGCATCTTGCCTTCTGCCCGGGGTGGGCTAGGTGCCACTGCCTCTGCGGACTTGCTCTGGCTGGGACGGAGTTGACTCTTGTTAGTGGCAGCCGGCCTAGCACCGTGTTTGGCAGGGGTGGCTAAAGCGGTGTTGCTTACTGCAGCTGTGGTGTGGCTGTTGCTGCGAGTGCGGGCCTCCCGGAGCCGTGAGGTTGTCTCTTTTTCCTGCAGCGCTGAGGCTGGGGGTGTGCAAGAGGTTGGGAGGGTGGAGAGCAGGAGAGCGTCCGGGAAGTGGCCAAAGGGCCGTCCCCTGCTGTAGGCCAGCTGCGCCCACAGGCCTGGTGTTCCTTGCTGCTACTGCTGCTGCCTTTGTGGTGCAGGTCAGGGTTTCTGGGCGCATGCATGATTTGGGGTGGGCTTGAGGGTGGGCGGGAGGGCAGCAGGCCAAAGGGCTCCCCTCCTGCTGTGCTGCCTGGGTGTCCCTGGCTGTGTGTCTGCCGGGGGCCGGGGAAGCAAGAGCAAGAGGGCCAAGCGGGCGGCAGGCAGCGCAGGCTGGTGAGCGGCAAGGAGGAAAGGCCAAGGGCTTTGGGCGTCTGGTGCCGGGCCAGGTGGGGCTGAGGCGAGGGCATCTTTTCTACTAATGTCTATTCGTGATCCATAAACCTCACTTACTGAATCATCTGCTCCCTGTAGCGTAATTAGCAAAGGGTTGCACTGCAGAGACTCACATCCCGGGAGAGATTGCCCTTTGGATAGGGTAAGTTTTCTTTTTCATTCTATAACCATTCATTGCTCACTGTCCATCCCCCAAACTCTGTGGTCCAGATAACACTGTACCAGGAGGGGCAATGAGAGACAGCAACAAAAACTATGCACTTATTTAAATCATCCTTAGACTCGGTCCCCTTGGACACATGTTTGTTTTCATAACTCAATTCCCTTTAGCTCTGTACATCCCCACAGCTATGGATCTGGCAAGCGTCTACTCAAATTGTTAGGGAACCTTCAGTTTCAGTGACGTTCACGTTAAGTAACCCATTTGTAAATTCTACATAATACAGGATTAGTAATCCCCAAAAGTTTCATTTCATTTTCATCTCTGTATCTTTAGTTGAAGTGGGTCGTCAGTTGTCAGTACTTGCCACTCCTCACTGTCCTTTGGAGGTCTGATTGGCTCTTTAATCCACGTGTAATGAGTCCACCCTTTCTCAGCTGGTCGCACCACTGTCTCGGTGATCAGCAGAACTTGAAATGCGCCTTCCCAATCTGGCTGAAGCTTAGCGTCTTTCCAGGATTTGACCAGGACCTGCTGTCCAGGCTGAAACTTGTGAGCTGCAGACTCTAAAGGCAGAGTTTGTGCCAGAAGCCCTTGGTGCCTGAGAGAAGACAGAAAAGACAACCCGAGCATACAGTTTTTGAGAAACAAATCCTTAGTTTCAAACCGTGGGGGTCCATCCGTTATTTCGCTTTTGCTACCACTGCCCCCGTGGCAGTGCTAAGAGGGAAGGCTTCTCCCCACCTGGTAAGATGATCAAACACTAGTAAGTTTTTAATTCAGCCAACTGCAGGTAATTCTGTGAAATCAACTTGTATATTTTGGAAGGGTCATAAACTTGGCCTTCAACCTCCTGCAGGCTGCTTCCTAAGTGCCTTTTCATTTACTTTTTTACAAACCACACATCATTCACAAATTTGCTTGGCTATAGTATAAATTCCAGTACACCCATATTTTTATAACACTATGGCACCCATTACTTGTTTTCCTCATTAACTCTCTTGATGTAAAATTGCTAATACCTTCCTCATGGTTTGCTTATTTAACATTTCTCTACCCTCTGGGAGTACGCATTTCCCATTCTGTTCCCTGGCTTCCAACTCTTGGAGGACTTCTTTTTATCTTTCATTGAAAACTGGAATTTCTTGTGGGGCCAGGACCTCGGGCGTGAGATAAAACCTGAAGCAATAACTAAGTTAAGGCTGCTTCTCAGGCCATTTCATCTGCTAACCAACTTCCCCTGACACAAAAAGAGTTGCCCCTCTGATGTCCATTAACATGTACTACAGCCACTTCTATTGGTGACATCAGATTCCATAACACTTGTCCAACTAGTTCTTCATGAACCAATTCTTTACCTTTGCTATTAATTAGACCCCATTCTTCCCAAATTTTCCCAAAGGTGTGCACTTCTCCAAATGCGTATCTAGAACCATTACGGATGGTACCTTCTTTTCCTTCTAACATTTGCAGTGCCTGACTGACGGCTTGTGGCTGGCATGTTTGAGCTGACCAGTTATTAGGCAACCTTCCCGTTTCTCTTATTTCACCATTCACACCTTCAACGATGGCACACCCATTGTGTCTCTTCCCCTGAATTACCCTTGAAGACCCATCTATGAAGAGGTGCAGCCCATTGCCACCTCTCCATAGGAAAGCAGCAGGGTTTAATTTCCTGCTTTCTCCCACCAGAAGAGCAGTTGCTGCTGCAGCTTGCACACACTCTGGCCAACCTCGAGACACTGGGTCTAAGAGCTTAGATCAGTGTGCCACTGCTTGTCGCTTCCCCCCCAGCCCACTTGCTGCTGGAGCAGCGTGAGAGGCAGAACAGGCCTCCACTCTGTGCAAGCATTGCTCAACAATAACAAAAACATCTCTGTATTATCAACACTGTTTTAAGCATCAATCAAAAACATAGTCCCATACCAGGTACCACAAAGAAAATTAACTCCAGCCCAGCCAAAACCAACACAAACTTCCAGGTAATACAATATCTTTCAAATTTTCTCCTTGTCACCCCCCAGGCAGTAACTGTGTTTCCACACCCAGAGCCTGTAAAAGGTTTCTCTCTAATATAGAAGCTGGGGAATCTTCCCCTAATATATTCCTTCCCCATACGCTTTTAATTCTTATTATCACAAATAGGAATTTATTCATAATTGTCTCTCCTTCCTCCCTGCTACCCCATTTATTACAACTCCGTCTTCAGTTCTGGATCTTTTTAGGGGAGAATTTAGAAGGGACATGGGAGCTTCTGTTTCTGCTAAAAACTAGACCTCATTACCAATTACCACCATTACTTTACCAATTACATGCTCTTTTCCAATTTAAACGTTTCCCCACAAACAAACAAACAAAAAAAAAAACACCAATAAAAAAAGCCACCACAACACCAAAAACATTTTCAGCCCCTCTGATTTTCCAAAGTGTATTGAGTTTTCTTCCTTTAGTCATTTCCAACAGTTGCCGCCCTAGGGGTAAATATCCCAGATTTCCACAATAATAGCATCCCATTTTCTCTCATTCTCTCACTTTTTTCACTGACTTTGGTCTAAATCTTCTGCGGTTTTGTTTTGTTCTTTTCCCTTCCAGTCTTTCACTTGCAACCAATCAGTCTGCTTCAACTTTTCGCTTCAGTTCCCGACCATCATACACAAACACGACCACACTCAGATTTTTTGCAAATTCTTCCTGCCAACCTGGCACATGCTCTCGGAAATACTTCCGTAGATCCACAAACACACTTGCTACCAGTCCACAAAGCTTTCCAAAAATCTTCCCCAGTCGGTGCTCCCCTGGCTTCTGTCTACATTCCTGCACTTCAGTTCAGTTTACTCTTATCTCCTCAAAAGCTCAAAAGCTTTTATCAGATTTTTAACCACCGTTTGGCAATTATCTCCATTTGTTTGATTATTATCATCTCAATTAGAATCACCTTGGGGCCAGGTAGTCTCCCACTGCCTGTGGGGTTAGTTCCACATTCTTTTAAATGATGTTTCTGGACAGACCAACTCTCTCAATAACAGGATAACATCGGCTCAGAATGGATTCTAGCCCCGCCCCCCCCCCAAAAAATTAGAAAATCATGATGCTCATCGATCCCCATCTTCCCTTCAGAGTTTGATTTCCTCACATAATCAAATCCCCAGAGTGCCAGGGGGTGCATCCGTGTAACACTGGAACACTGGAGGGCATTCACATGTACATCCCCCCCTTCGCACTTGCTCCCCTACACACACATACGCACGCACATCTGCTGCTGGCTGCACTGCAAAATAACTTTAGCAATCCCAGGGTAAAGCCCAGCAAAAGCAGTAAGGACAAGAAAGACAGTTGGGGAGGTAATCAAGAGGTGATACAGAGAGCAGAGACCAGCTCTGCAAGCACCTTAGTTAAATTACTCCCAACTGCAGCTAAAATTCTTTCTCTAGGTTTTTATACTTGTTTTCGACCATCCTCTTTATGGTGGTCATATGCCAAATCATCCTATACGTACCAGTAATTCATTTGTCCAGGACATCTGTTTTCTAGGTGTTTTTTAGTTACAGTTGGCCAGTCTCCTCAATATAAGGTCATTGCATGCTTTTCTTGAAAACCTTGCTGTACCATAAGTATTTTCCCAATTTTGCAATACCTCGGCCAAGGGCGTCCCCTTCTCTATGCCGAGTTTTATTTCCCATCACTAAGAAAATTCAGAGACACGCTTCCGTTGAGTCACGAGGTTCAGAGGGAGCCCCTTGCTTTCTAATCTCCTTCAGAGAGGAGTTTAGGTGCGGCTGGATCCCATCCTAGTCTCAGACTTGGTCAACGGTTTACGTCTAAAGGATATTTTCCCATTCCCAAGAGAGACTCGAACACTGCTTTTATGTGCACTTTACACTGATCAGGCCACACACTTTGCACTCAAAAACATACTGCAGGAAGGGAGGGACTCGCACCCACCCTGGTGTGGAGGAAGATTTAAAGGCCCTACAGTTTTTTTTACATACCAATTTAGATCTTTGCATAGCCAATTGTCATTGGATCCGTATTTTGGCCAGAATATCACTCTATTAAGGGCTATTTTGTCCAGACAAAACACAATACTTTATCATTTTCTATTTATCCTTCCTTTTTGTACACCACACGTTTCCCCGGTACCTTAACATCCTCCCTAAAGGACTGGACGGAGGAATGTCACCATTTTTCCTTTCTATTTCCCATTCTGAGTCTCGAGGCTTCTCCTTGCGCCTCGTCCCTCCTCTCAGAATGCCCCCGACCACCAAGGTAGTACTTAACAGTCTGTTTTCTTACCTTGGTCCACGCACAAAGTTGCCCGCTCGCTCGTATCGTGCTTCCCGCTTTTTCCTTTCTCCTTTCGCCTATGGTTTGCGGGGATCCGCCTTCGTCCCCACAGCCCTGCAGTTTCTGTCTGTCCGTCCGTCCTGGAATCCCCACCGACCATCCAGAAGGCCATTGAAATCAACGGGGCACGCCTTCCCGTCCATTGGCGACAGGGACCCCCGAGATGACGACGTCGAGTCTCGGACGAGCCCCCAGACTTGTAGGAAACCATCATCTTGCCAACAGAATAGGCTCAGGCAGGATCTCTCGGCAAAGCACGTTTTATTAAGGCTTTTGCGAAACGGGCCGTTCTACCTAAAAGTAGGCACACGCAATAGGGCAAAAAGCTTATACGCCCCCACAAATGCCAGCTGCAAATTCCCTGCCCTGTTCCCCAGGGGTTGGGTACTGCAGGCTTTCCGGACTGCCCGCCGCCTGCCTCAGTTTCCAGGACTCATTCATCTCATGCTAAGAAGGCCCTTCCCCTGCTGGATCTATTGCAAAGGTGGGTTCCTGGCTCTTGGGTTAGCCTTCCCTCTAGCTGCACTTGTTTTTGAAATGCAGGAATGAGTTTGCATTGCAGCATGAGTTGGAAGAGAGTTGGTTTGTGGGAAGGATTCCCAGTGTGATGTGTGTCAATCCTTCCCCCCTCGCTGGGTGAGGTGGCAGCTGAGTTGCAAAAGCAACATTCCTTCTTGAAGGGCTCCTTCCTTGCAGGGCTGAGGCAGAGGCGAGAGAGCGAGGCAGGTGCACGGGGGGGGCGCCGTGGGGGGCGCCGTGGGGGGGGCGGTTTGTCGGTGGGAAAAGCGGGGATCGAACCAGGGACCCATTTGACCAATCCGCGGGTCCGGCGCCCTGGCCGCTCCGCCAGCGCGATCCCACGGCCGTGGAACGCACGGCGCCCCCTATAGGCCGCAGAGCGGCCTGCGCGGCGGCTAAAGGCCGGGGGGGCGGTGGGCGGGGTGGGGATGGAAGTGGGTGCCCTGCGGACCAGCGTCCCGCGACCTGGCCGCTCCTCTACCGCCATCCCCACCGCCGGGGGACGCCACAGCTCCCCCTACAAACCTCCGCCCGCCCGCTAAGCTCGGCCCATGCCGGGGGGCACCCACCGACTCGCTGCCTCCCACCACCACGCTGCAACCCCACCTGCCCCCCGCCCAATCACACACCCCCCCACCCGCCCCTCGCCTGACAGAGCCCAAGACCTCCCGCTGCTGACAGCTACCTGCTCGCGGCCCTAGCGGCAGCGCACGCCGCTCTGCGGCCTATAGGGGGCGCCGTGCGTTCCACGGCCGTGGGATCGCGCTGGCGGAGCGGCCAGGGCGCCGGACCCGCGGATTGGTCAAATGGGTCCCTGGTTCGATCCCCGCTTTTCCCACCGACAGACCCCCACCCCCCACGGCCCCCCCCCCGCGCACCTGCCTCGCTCTCTCGCCTCTGCCTCAGCCCTGCAAGGAGCTATTGAAGGACGAAGGTTGTTTTTACAACTGGTTTGGCACCTGAGCTCAGCGGGGGAAAGGATTGAGAGGTATCAGACTATGAATCACAGAATCACAGAATGTTAGGGATTGGAAGGGACCTCAGAAGATCGTCTAGTCCAATCCCCCCGCCAGAGCAGGAACACCTAGATGAGGTTACACAGGAATGTGTCCAGGTGGCTTTTGAATGTCTCCAGAGGAGGAGACTCCTCAGCCTCCCTGGGCAGCCCGTTCCAGTGCTCTGCCAGCCTCACTGAGAAGAAGTTTCTTCTCCTATTTAAGTGGAACCTCCTGTGTTGCAGTTTGTACCCATTGCCCCATGTCTTATCATTGGTTGTCAGTGAGAAGAGCCTGGCTCCATCCTCGTGACACTCACCCTTTACATATTTACAAACATTAATGAGGTCACCCCTCAGTCTCCTCTTCTCCAAACTAAAGAGACCCAGCTCCCTCAGCCTTTCCTCAGTAGGGAGATGCTCCACTCCCTTAATCAACTTTGTCGCCCTGCGCTGGACTCTCTCCAGCAGTTCCCTGTCCTTCTTGAACTGAGGGGCCCAGAACTGGACACAATATTCCAGATGCGGTCTCACCAGGGTAGAGTAGAGGGGCAGGAGAACCTCTTTCAACCTACTAACTACCCCCCTTCTAATACACCCCAGGATGTCATTGGCCTTCTTGGCCACAAGGGCACAGTGCTGGCTCATGGTCATCGTGCCGTCCACCGGGACCCCCAGGTCCCTTTCACTGCTCTCTGACAGGTCATTCCCCGACTTATACTAGTACCTGGGGTTCTTCTTGCCCAGATGCAAGACTCTACACTTGCGCTTGTTATAGTTCATTCATGTTTTCCCCGCCCAACTCTCCAGCCTGTCCAGCTCTCGCTGGATGGCAGCACAGCCTTCTGGCGTGTCAGCCACTCCTCCCAGCTTGGTGTCATCAGCAAACTTGCTGACAGTCACTCTATTCCCTCATCCAAGTCATTGATGAATATATTGAATAGTACTGGCCCCAGTACCGACCCTTGAGGGACTCCACAGGCCTCCAACTAGACTCTGCCCCGTCGATCACGACTCTCTGGCTTCTTTCCTTCAGCCAGTTCACAGTCCACATCGCTACCCGATCGTCCAGACCACACTTCCTCAGTTTAGCTGGGAGGATGCTGTGGGAGACCGTGTCAAACGCTTCACTGAAATCAAGACAGACCACATCCACTGCTTTACCATCATCTGTCCACCCGGTTATGTCCTCATAAAAGTCTATGAGGTTGGTCAAGCACGACTTCCCTTTGGTGAAGCCACGTTGACTGCCCCTAATGACCCCCTTATCCCTGATATGCCTTGAGATGGCACCAAGGATAAGTCGTTCCATCAGTTTCCCAGGGATGGAGGTGAGGCTGACCGGTCCATAGTTACCCGGGTCCTCCTTCTTGCCCTTTTTGAAGACTGGAATGACATTTGCTTTCCTCCAGCCCTCAGGCACCCCTCCCGTTTCCCATGACTTAGCAAAGGTGACGGAGAGTGGCCTAGCAATGATCAGCCAGCTCCCTCAGCACCCGCGGGTGCATCCCACCTGGAGCCATGGATTTATGGATGTCCAGATTGCTTAATCGGTCCCTAACCCAGGCCCTCAGCCTTCCCTAGCCTGGAAGCACCAACACCCACGAAGGAGCGAGCTGTGGGCAATGTCCTGCTTTGCCTTCAGCGTCTCTCGCAATGTTAACTTGCAAATTTGTAGTGGATGAGGGTGTGGAACTGCAAGCTGGGGATAACAGTTTTCCAGTGAACGTGAAGGAGAAGGACGTTGAACTGCTGCCCATGCAAGCTGGTCTCAGAGGACACGTAGCAACTATTCACCTCACACCTGGCAATGCATTCGTTTTAAAAAAAAAAAAAAATAAGCCCAAAACCACTAAGGCAGGGCTATGTTTCTCACCTGCATAGATGTCATCCTTTCCTGACTGGAACCCTTGGCTTCTTTGTGAAGCCTTTGGTTTCATTACCGGGTAGCGGAGGTTTGTTATCAGTCCTTGATTTGGCTTGTCGTAAGTGTATATTGAATCCTTCAATATTCTGAAGATCCTCTCTGGAACACCTTCAGAAGTCTGCAGAGAAAGGAAAGAAACATTTGTCTGCAGCTGCTCTTCGCATGGAGTCCCCAAAAATGAAAGGAATGACAGGTTGCTTCTTCTTTCCCAAGGAGCTGTTTTGGAAGCAGACTGGGTGACAGAGTCTGGTACCAGCCTTTGGCCACCAGGGACACCTGCTTGGTGGTGTGCTCTAGGCCCTAAGTGTCACCTCCCTCACCCGCTTGATTTTTTTTTTTTTTTTTTTTTTTTTTTTTTTTTAAAGGGAGAAGAGCAGTTTAAAATCTGGGCTCAGGGGTGTGTTGCAGAGGGATGGCGTTACCGACTTCCCCCTGGCGTCAGAGCGCAACGTTCTCTAGGTTATCTACTTTAGTCTTCTAGTGCACCACACTGGTGTGGATGTCAATGAATAAAGTCTGTGTTGAACTTGTATAAGGAAACACGGAAAAAAAGAATAAGCCAATAAACGCCATCATTATTTTAAAGAAAGATGAGAAGGTAATTTTGCTTATGTCTCCAATAGAAAAGAACCACTGAACAATGACCCCCCTTCCTTCTCTCCTCAGTGGGCAGAGATGACAAGAGTTCCTCCTACTCCTTCCCTCTCCTTTCTCCCAAGGTAAACAGTGTCACATTCAGTGCCATGTAGATTAACTTGCATTTCTGAATTGAACCATAACTCCCCTTGGCACCACTCCAAGCAGAGAGACGAACTGAGCAGCTCAGACATGGATGTGTATGAGTATTCAAGGGTCCTGGCCTGACACCAACATCAGTGACATTGTCTTGATCTATCCTTTAATAGACTGAGATCTTTGTCGGTCAAAGTTCAGGCAGCTTACCAGAAAACCAACTACAGTCCTCATGTGTTAACAACATTTAGACTGTCAAAGGAAGAATGCTCAAATTTTAAATTCATCCTTCGTTTGCAGAGAACAGCTGCAGAAACTGAATGCCTAACACAAGCTAGCGCAACAACACAGAAACGTAGAGAAGGAAAGAGAACACCCAACCGCCTGTTCTACTGGTTATTTTCTCCAATACAGGAGAAACAACCACCAACTCTGGAGAACAAACAGGTCAGGGTTATTGGTCCCACAAAAACGAGCATAAGAAATACTAAGGCAATTCCCCAGAGTCCAGTAACTCTCTTGCCCTCAAGCCAGGGTCGTGCCACAAAAACAAAACTCTTACCAAAGATTTCATCTTAGCTTGAACAGGTAAGTTGTGATGACGGAGATTCGCCAGGAGTCCTAAACATGGTATCATTACCTCATCTTCTGTGGTTTGACTGAAAAGTCCAGGAAGTCAAACAAAGACTTTTAATTAAAGCATCCAGAAATTAGTTACCAGAATTTGGGGGTTGAGGGTGGGGTGCTTGGGGGACTCTATTTTGTTGCCGTGGCGGTGGGGAGGGGAGTGTGGTATTGTTTTGTTTTTTAACTAGACACCATTCTGCCAAGCCAAGCAAAATTCAGATTGCAATCCCCATAGTGTGGGCAGTTTTTAACTGAGCACATCTGGGGGAAAAAAAAAAAAAAAAGGTCTATCAGAGACCAGCACTATCAAAGGTCCTTTATTGCAGGTGCTTTTAAGAGTCACTAGATCTCTTACAAGGACCCTTGCACAAAAGTCATTTTAATGTAACATAAGTCTGTTCCTAATGACGAGCATGACTTTTCCCCTGGGTCTTCTCTTTGACAGCTCCCTGGGATATGCAGGTGGGCTAAGAGGCCAGTTAATATCCAGTCACTGAAAGTCCCACAACCACTGCATTTGACAGGCTGTAACAACATGGTTTGCAAAGAAAAACCTCTGTTTAGCTTGGAGTAAAAATGCCACAGGTCACTCTGGAGACCAGGTTAGTGCAATATGCTAATGGCCTTCAGAAAGTTTAGAAACTTAGCCAGGTGTTTCCCATGAGAGAAGGTAACTGAGTGCACACTTACACATGATGCATTAGAAATGAAATTAATTCATTGACGTTGGCACCAGCACAAAAGACCTGAACATTGTAAGTTACCCTCTGCAGCAACTGGATACTCTGAGGAAATTAAAAGCTGTTCACATGTGTCTTTCCTATAGCATCGCACTCAAGAATGTTACAAATTAGAAAGCTGAAAGGACAAATAAAAAGACATCACGACTGAATTCATTTTCAGACCCTGTGACGTTAACACGACAACTACACAAGCTGCTGTGAGCACACAGGGTCGTGTCCTGACACTCCGAGGTACTTATTAAAAGCCCAAACAGATGGATAAGGTTTTCTTTTGACAGAGGCATTACCTTTGTAGCCCATCCATTTCTCCCCTTTGCTTCATCAGCACGTTCTCCATTCTGTCAGCGAGAAAGGGGCTTTGTCCTGTTGAAAGATCCACAAGTTTTGCCAAAATGCAAAAAGCGCTTTGCAGCCTCTTCAGAAAGTATGTTTAGTGCAGGGGTGTCAAACTCATTTGTAGCAAATGCAATTTTAGGACTGTATAAATGTAGGAGTAGTCGCATTTCTAGAGTCCTAAAATTACGTTTGGCCCTTTGAAGGCAACCGCGAGGCTGATGTGCCCCCCAGTGAAAATGAGTTTGACACCCCCGGCTTAGAGGAAAACACGTTTGCTGTGAAGACAGTCGACAGATCTAATGGTAGTTAAGTCTTTCCTACAGCATCCTTTCAGCACGCAACGTAATTGAGTTAATATAATGCTAATATGCACAATTATGACAATAATCACAGCACAGGATAGCAGCTGAAACCAAACCTCATTATATAAGCATGTGACATAAGAAATTCAAGGTCTTAGTCCTGCATCTACTTGGTGACTACAAAACCTCTCCCACTGACTGGCAAGTCACCTGGATCTCTTAGTCTTCTCCTACTCCAAGTGCTTTGACAAATACACAAACTGGGACAAAAGTGTCCTTCACTGGATGCCTGACTCATTTTCCACAGATCAGGGGCAACACAACTGCTGGCAAATTCATTTTCCGTTTTCCCTCTCAGAAAAGAGATGTCACGACACGTAGCCAGCAAGTACTTGCTGAAATCTCAGAGCCACATATGAGGAAACCTGTGCATATTTAAAAAAAAAAAAAAAAAGAGGAGGTCTTCCCCACCTTTACTGGTCAATGCACAGAAAGGACACGTGAACATTGGTGAAGATGGGCTGTGAGATGGGCTGTGAGATATTATGTGTAAGGTAATAATGTGTAATAAGCTCTGCACTTGACTCCTATAACTCAGCTCGCACTGGCACTGAGCAGAGGGCAGCAGGCACACGTGCCCTGCAGACCTTCGATGAGAACTGGCAGCCACAGCTCTCGTTTCACTCCTTCACAACTGCCTGTCAAAGAATTGATTAGACAAAACCGACTCCAGGCTTGTCTCATGAACAGTAGGAGAAAGAACTAAATACCTCAGCTGGAAAATAATTCTGGAAAATAAGCTCTCCAGCAGCCAAATCATTTCAAAAACAGAGGCTTTTGGTTTTGGTTTTGGTTTATTTTTGCTTGGTTTGTTGGTTGGATTTGTTTGTCTGGTTTTGTTAGGTTTGGGGTTTTTTGTTTTGTTTCAATTGGAGCAGGTGAGAAGCTCAAGCTCGATTAAAGAGAGAGTACAAAGAACTCTCTGCAGCCTTAAAATCCTGTCATACTGGCCTCGTATGGCAAACAACATACACAGCTAAGACCGACACACTATTTCAGAAGAGTTATTACATGCATGCCGCATAACAGATACCATATAAGAGTAGACAAATAGAGTTAAACATTAGTTCCTGTTACCTGTAATATGAATGGGTCACTGAGATGAGCAGAGCCTCGATGAACCACTCCTGCCAGCACGTGGTCACATTGTAGGTATCCTGAAGAGCTTCTCTAGTCTCGCTCTCTAAGACTGGAATTTAAGAATTATTAACAAAAAACCCCTGTCAAACAGCAAAAGCAGCTGTTGCATTAGCTACCAATCTGAGCAGAAGCCCAAGTCATTGACCAGTTTTTCACATCTGTTTCACAAACAACTACAAATAAATCACAGCTCCTACGCACTTGAAGAATCTGGACCTGTCTTGTCATCGCTTTCCCAGAGCAAAGAGCATAGCCCCCTCCCCTCTTCCCCCCTTCCTACCCCTCTGCACACCACCTCCAGCCCCGCTACAACCCCACCTGTCCCCCACCCAAACACATCCCCCCCCACGCCCACCCCACCCCTCGCCTGACAGAGCCCAAGACCTCCCGCTGCTGACAGCTACCTGCTCGGGGCCTGGGAGCAAGCGTCACCCAAATGGAACAACCGGCCCAGGCCCACCCACGGGAGACTCTGGGGCGCAAACCAGATGCAAACTCTTCCGTCCTTCCTTCCTTCCTTCCTGCCTTGGCCCTAAGTGTCACCTCCCTCACCCACTTGTTGGGTTTTATTCCGAAAAAAAAAAGAGTGGTTTAAAATCTGGGCTCGGGTGTGTTGAAGAGGGACAGCGTTAGCGACTTTCCCCTGGGGACAGAGTGCAAGGTTAGTGGCAACCTGTTTGGTTCTCACTTCAAAGCTTCTCTTTCGACGCCTAGGTGAGAAGCAGAAGCCAAAGGTTCTGCCAAGGATGGGCACTGTCGAGCAAAAGACATCTGCAGAGGCAAGCCCGGAGGACGGCGCTCCTAAGCAGAGGAAGGGCCTTGTCGCAAGCTGCGTTTGAACGTGCCCGTTGGTGCTGCTGGACTGGATTCCTTCCAGGGCACAGTCCCCCAGGGATCCGTACAGAGACTTGGCCACACTGGTCACTTGAGGAGGGTGACAGACGGTAAGCGCACAAATCATCTGGAGTCACAGCCAGGGTCCTGCTAGTGGTGAGGACAAGTGAACAGGGCTTGATTCTCTTGGTTTTTTGGCATCCTGCATCTTGCCTTCTGCCCGGGGTGGGCTAGGTGCCACTGCCTCTGCGGACTTGCTCTGGCTGGGACGGAGTTGACTCTTGTTAGTGGCAGCTGGCCTAGCACCGTGTTTGGCAGGGGTGGCTAAAGCGGTGTTGCTTACTGCAGCTGTGGTGTGGCTGTTGCTGCGAGTGCGGGCCTCCCGGAGCCGTGAGGTTGTCTCTTTTTCCTGCAGCGCCGAGGCTGGGGGTGTGCAAGAGGTTGGGAGGGTGGAGAGCAGGAGAGCGTCCGGGAAGTGGCCAAAGGGCCGTCCCCTGCTGTAGGCCAGCTGCGCCCACAGGCCTGGTGTTCCTTGCTGCTGGTGCTGCTGCTGCCTTTGTGGTGCAGGTCAGGGTTTCTGGGCGCATGCATGATTTGGGGTGGGCTTGGGGGTGGGCAGGAGGGCAGCAGGCCAAAGGGCTCCCCTCCTGCTGTGCTGCCTGGGTGTCCCTGGCTGTGTGTCTGCCGGGGGCCGGGGAAGCAAGAGCAAGAGGGCCAAGCGGGCGGCAGGCAGCGCAGGCTGGTGAGCGGCAAGGAGGAAAGGCCAAGGGCTTTGGGCGTCTGGTGCCGGGCCAGGTGGGGCTGAGGCGAGGGCATCTTTTCTACTAATGTCTATTCGTGATCCATAAACCTCACTTACTGAATCATCTGCTCCCTGTAGCGTAATTAGCAAAGGGTTGCACTGCAGAGACTCACATCCCGGGAGAGATTGCCCTTTGGATAGGGTAAGTTTTCTTTTTCATTCTATAACCATTCATTGCTCACTGTCCATCCCCCAAACTCTGTGGTCCAGATAACACTGTATCAGGAGGGGCAATGAGAGACAGCAACAAAAACTATGCACTTATTTAAATCATCCTTAGACTCGGTCCCCTTGGACACATGTTTGTTTTCATAACTCAATTCCCTTTAGCTCTGTACATCCCCACACCTATGGATCTGGCAAGCGTCTACTCAAATTGTTAGGGAACCTTCAGTTTCAGTGACGTTCACGTTAAGTAACCCATTTGTAAATTCTACATAATACAGGATTAGTAATCCCCAAAAGTTTCATTTCATTTTCATCTCTGTATCTTTAGTTGAAGTGGGTCGTCAGTTGTCAGTACTTGCCACTCCTCACTGTCCTTTGGAGGTCTGATTGGCTCTTTAATCCACGTGTAATGAGTCCACCCTTTCTCAGCTGGTCGCACCACTGTCTCGGTGATCAGCAGAACTTGAAATGCGCCTTCCCAATCTGGCTGAAGCTTAGCGTCTTTCCAGGATTTGACCAGGACCTGCTGTCCAGGCTGAAACTTGTGAGCTGCAGACTCTAAAGGCAGAGTTTGTGCCAGAAGCCCTTGGTGCCTGAGAGAAGACAGAAAAGACAACCCGAGCATACAGTTTTTGAGAAACAAATCCTTAGTTTCAAACCGTGGGGGTCCATCCGTTATTTCGCTTTTGCTACCACTGCCCCCGTGGCAGTGCTAAGAGGGAAGGCTTCTCCCCACCTGGTAAGATGATCAAACACTAGTAAGTTTTTAATTCAGCCAACTGCAGGTAATTCTGTGAAATCAACTTGTATATTTTGGAAGGGTCATAAACTTGGCCTTCAACCTCCTGCAGGCTGCTTCCTAAGTGCCTTTTCATTTACTTTTTTACAAACCACACATCATTCACAAATTTGCTTGGCTATAGTATAAATTCCAGTACACCCATATTTTTATAACACTATGGCACCCATTACTTGTTTTCCTCATTAACTCTCTTGATGTAAAATTGCTAATACCTTCCTCATGGTTTGCTTATTTAACATTTCTCTACCCTCTGGGAGTACGCATTTCCCATTCTGTTCCCTGGCTTCCAACTCTTGGAGGACTTCTTTTTATCTTTCATTGAAAACTGGAATTTCTTGTGGGGCCAGGACCTCGGGCGTGAGATAAAACCTGAAGCAATAAATAAGTTAAGGCTGCTTCTCAGGCCATTTCATCTGCTAACCAACTTCCCCGACACAAAAAGAGTTGCCCCTCTGATGTCCATTAACATGTACTACAGCCACTTCTATTGGTGACATCAGATTCCATAACACTTGTCCAACTAGTTCTTCATGAACCAATTCTTTACCTTTGCTATTAATTAGACCCCATTCTTCCCAAATTTTCCCAAAGGTGTGCACTTCTCCAAATGCGTATCTAGAACCATTACGGATGGTACCTTCTTTTCCTTCTAACATTTGCAGTGCCTGACTGACGGCTTGTGGCTGGCATGTTTGAGCTGACCAGTTATTAGGCAACCTTCCCGTTTCTCTTATTTCACCATTCACACCTTCAACGATGGCACACCCATTGTGTCTCTTCCCCTGAATTACCCTTGAAGACCCATCTATGAAGAGGTGCAGCCCATTGCCACCTCTCCATAGGAAAGCAGCAGGGTTTAATTTCCTGCTTTCTCCCACCAGAAGAGCAGTTGCTGCTGCAGCTTGCACACACTCTGGCCAACCTCGAGACACTGGGTCTAAGAGCTTAGATCAGTGTGCCACTGCTTGTCGCTTCCCCCCCAGCCCACTTGCTGCTGGAGCAGCGTGAGAGGCAGAACAGGCCTCCACTCTGTGCAAGCATTGCTCAACAATAACAAAAACATCTCTGTATTATCAACACTGTTTTAAGCATCAATCAAAAACATAGTCCCATACCAGGTACCACAAAGAAAATTAACTCCAGCCCAGCCAAAACCAACACAAACTTCCAGGTAATACAATATCTTTCAAATTTTCTCCTTGTCACCCCCCAGGCAGTAACTGTGTTTCCACACCCAGAGCCTGTAAAAGGTTTCTCTCTAATATAGAAGCTGGGGAATCTTCCCCTAATATATTCCTTCCCCATACGCTTTTAATTCTTATTATCACAAATAGGAATTTATTCATAATTGTCTCTCCTTCCTCCCTGCTACCCCATTTATTACAACTCCGTCTTCAGTTCTGGATCTTTTTAGGGGAGAATTTAGAAGGGACATGGGAGCTTCTGTTTCTGCTAAAAACTAGACCTCATTACCAATTACCACCATTACTTTACCAATTACATGCTCTTTTCCAATTTAAACGTTTCCCCACAAAAAACAAACAAACAAACAAACAAACAAAAAAAAAAACACCAATAAAAAAAGCCACCACAACACCAAAAACATTTTCAGCCCCTCTGATTTTCCAAAGTGTATTGAGTTTTCTTCCTTTAGTCATTTCCAACAGTTGCCGCCCTAGGGGTAAATATCCCAGATTTCCACAATAATAGCATCCCATTTTCTCTCATTCTCTCACTTTTTTCACTGACTTTGGTCTAAATCTTCTGCGGTTTTGTTTTGTTCTTTTCCCTTCCAGTCTTTCACTTGCAACCAATCAGTCTGCTTCAACTTTTCGCTTCAGTTCCCGACCATCATACACAAACACGACCACACTCAGATTTTTTGCAAATTCTTCCTGCCAACCTGGCACATGCTCTCGGAAATACTTCCGTAGATCCACAAACACACTTGCTACCAGTCCACAAAGCTTTCCAAAAATCTTCCCCAGTCGGTGCTCCCCTGGCTTCTGTCTACATTCCTGCACTTCAGTTCAGTTTACTCTTATCTCCTCAAAAGCTCAAAAGCTTTTATCAGATTTTTAACCACCGTTTGGCAATTATCTCCATTTGTTTGATTATTATCATCTCAATTAGAATCACCTTGGGGCCAGGTAGTCTCCCACTGCCTGTGGGGTTAGTTCCACATTCTTTTAAATGATGTTTCCGGAAAGACCAACTCTCTCAATAACAGGATAACATCGGCTCAGAATGGATTCTAGCCGCTCCCCCCCTCCCCCCCCAAAAAAAAAAAATTAGAAAATCATGATGCTCATCGATCCCCATCTTCCCTTCAGAGTTTGATTTCCTCACATAATCAAATCCCCAGAGTGCCAGGGGGTGCATCCGTGTAACACTGGAACACTGGAGGGCATTCACATGTACATCCCCCCCTTCGCACTTGCTCCCCTACACACACATACGCACGCACATCTGCTGCTGGCTGCACTGCAAAATAACTTTAGCAATCCCAGGGTAAAGCCCAGCAAAAGCAGTAAGGACAAGAAAGACAGTTGGGGAGGTAATCAAGAGGTGATACAGAGAGCAGAGACCAGCTCTGCAAGCACCTTAGTTAAATTACTCCCAACTGCAGCTAAAATTCTTTCTCTAGGTTTTTATACTCGTTTTCGACCATCCTCTTTATGGTGGTCATATGCCAAATCATCCTATACGTACCAGTAATTCATTTGTCCAGGACATCTGTTTTCTAGGTGTTTTTTAGTTACAGTTGGCCAGCCTCCTCAATATAAGGTCATTGCATGCTTTTCTTGAAAACCTTGCTGTACCATAAGTATTTTCCCAATTTTGCAATACCTCGGCCAAGGGTGTCCCCTTCTCTATGCCGAGTTTTATTTCCCATCACTAAAAAAATTCAGAGACACGCTTCCGTTGAGTCACGAGGTTCAGAGGGAGCCCCTTGCTTTCTAATCTCCTTCAGAGAGGAGTTTAGGTGCGGCTGGATCCCATCCTAGTCTCAGACTTGGTCAACGGCTTATGTCTAAAGGATATTTTCCCATTCTCAAGAGAGACTCGAACACTGCTTTTATGTGCACTTTACACTGATCAGGCCACACACTTTGCACTCAAAAACATACTGCAGGAAGGGAGGGACTCGCACCCACCCTGGTGTGGAGGAAGATTTAAAGGCCCTACAGTTTTTTTTACATACCAATTTAGATCTTTGCATAGCAAATTGTCATTGGATCCGTATTTTGGCCAGAATATCACTCTATTAAGGGCTATTTTGTCCAGACAAAACACAATACTTTATCATTTTCTATTTATCCTTCCTTTTTGTACACCACACGTTTCCCCGGTACCTTAACATCCTCCCTAAAGGACTGGACGGAGGAATGTCACCATTTTTCCTTTCTATTTCCCATTCTGAGTCTCGAGGCTTCTCCTTGCGCCTCGTCCCTCCTCTCAGAATGCCCCCGACCACCAAGGTAGTACTTAACAGTCTGTTTTCTTACCTTGGTCCACGCACAAAGTTGCCCGCTCGCTCGTATCGTGCTTCCCGCTTTTTCCTTTCTCCTTTCGCCTATGGTTTGCGGGGATCCGCCTTCGTCCCCACAGCCCTGCAGTTTCTGTCTGTCCGTCCGTCCTGGAATCCCCACCGACCATCCAGAAGGCCATTGAAATCAACGGGGCACGCCTTCCCGTCCATTGGCGACAGG
Source organism: Columba livia (assembly GCF_036013475.1). NCBI lineage: Eukaryota > Metazoa > Chordata > Aves > Columbiformes > Columbidae > Columba > Columba livia. Next base: position 891,943 of record NW_027043810.1, read on the forward strand.
GACCCCCGAGATGACGACGTCGAGTCTCGGACGAGCCCCCAGACTTGTAGGAAACCATCATCTTGCCAACAGAATAGGCTCAGGCAGGATCTCTCGGCAAAGCACGTTTTATTAAGGCTTTTGCGAAACGGGCCGTTCTACCTAAAAGTAGGCACACGCAATAGGGCAAAAAGCTTATACGCCCCCACAAATGCCAGCTGCAAATTCCCTGCCCTGTTCCCCAGGGGTTGGGTACTGCAGGCTTTCCGGACTGCCCGCCGCCTGCCTCAGTTTCCAGGACTCATTCATCTCATGCTAAGAAGGCCCTTCCCCTGCTGGATCTATTGCAAAGGTGGGTTCCTGGCTCTTGGGTTAGCCTTCCCTCTAGCTGCACTTGTTTTTGAAATGCAGGAATGAGTTTGCATTGCAGCATGAGTTGGAAGAGAGTTGGTTTGTGGGAAGGATTCCCAGTGTGATGTGTGTCAATCCTTCCCCCCTCGCTGGGTGAGGTGGCAGCTGAGTTGCAAAAGCAACATTCCTTCTTGAAGGGCTCCTTCCTTGCAGGGCTGAGGCAGAGGCGAGAGAGCGAGGCAGGTGCACGGGGGGGGCGCCGTGGGGGGCGCCGTGGGGGGGGCGGTTTGTCGGTGGGAAAAGCGGGGATCGAACCAGGGACCCATTTGACCAATCCGCGGGTCCGGCGCCCTGGCCGCTCCGCCAGCGCGATCCCACGGCCGTGGAACGCACGGCGCCCCCTATAGGCCGCAGAGCGGCCTGCGCGGCGGCTAAAGGCCGGGGGGGCGGTGGGCGGGGTGGGGATGGAAGTGGGTGCCCTGCGGACCAGCGTCCCGCGACCTGGCCGCTCCTCTACCGCCATCCCCACCGCCGGGGGACGCCACAGCTCCCCCTACAAACCTCCGCCCGCCCGCTAAGCTCGGCCCATGCCGGGGGGCACCCACCGACTCGCTGCCTCCCACCACCACGCTGCAACCCCACCTGCCCCCCGCCCAATCACACACCCCCCCACCCGCCCCTCGCCTGACAGAGCCCAAGACCTCCCGCTGCTGACAGCTACCTGCTCGCGGCCCTAGCGGCAGCGCACGCCGCTCTGCGGCCTATAGGGGGCGCCGTGCGTTCCACGGCCGTGGGATCGCGCTGGCGGAGCGGCCAGGGCGCCGGACCCGCGGATTGGTCAAATGGGTCCCTGGTTCGATCCCCGCTTTTCCCACCGACAGACCCCCACCCCCCACGGCCCCCCCCCCGCGCACCTGCCTCGCTCTCTCGCCTCTGCCTCAGCCCTGCAAGGAGCTATTGAAGGACGAAGGTTGTTTTTACAACTGGTTTGGCACCTGAGCTCAGCGGGGGAAAGGATTGAGAGGTATCAGACTATGAATCACAGAATCACAGAATGTTAGGGATTGGAAGGGACCTCAGAAGATCGTCTAGTCCAATCCCCCCGCCAGAGCAGGAACACCTAGATGAGGTTACACAGGAATGTGTCCAGGTGGCTTTTGAATGTCTCCAGAGGAGGAGACTCCTCAGCCTCCCTGGGCAGCCCGTTCCAGTGCTCTGCCAGCCTCACTGAGAAGAAGTTTCTTCTCCTATTTAAGTGGAACCTCCTGTGTTGCAGTTTGTACCCATTGCCCCATGTCTTATCATTGGTTGTCAGTGAGAAGAGCCTGGCTCCATCCTCGTGACACTCACCCTTTACATATTTACAAACATTAATGAGGTCACCCCTCAGTCTCCTCTTCTCCAAACTAAAGAGACCCAGCTCCCTCAGCCTTTCCTCAGTAGGGAGATGCTCCACTCCCTTAATCAACTTTGTCGCCCTGCGCTGGACTCTCTCCAGCAGTTCCCTGTCCTTCTTGAACTGAGGGGCCCAGAACTGGACACAATATTCCAGATGCGGTCTCACCAGGGTAGAGTAGAGGGGCAGGAGAACCTCTTTCAACCTACTAACTACCCCCCTTCTAATACACCCCAGGATGTCATTGGCCTTCTTGGCCACAAGGGCACAGTGCTGGCTCATGGTCATCGTGCCGTCCACCGGGACCCCCAGGTCCCTTTCACTGCTCTCTGACAGGTCATTCCCCGACTTATACTAGTACCTGGGGTTCTTCTTGCCCAGATGCAAGACTCTACACTTGCGCTTGTTATAGTTCATTCATGTTTTCCCCGCCCAACTCTCCAGCCTGTCCAGCTCTCGCTGGATGGCAGCACAGCCTTCTGGCGTGTCAGCCACTCCTCCCAGCTTGGTGTCATCAGCAAACTTGCTGACAGTCACTCTATTCCCTCATCCAAGTCATTGATGAATATATTGAATAGTACTGGCCCCAGTACCGACCCTTGAGGGACTCCACAGGCCTCCAACTAGACTCTGCCCCGTCGATCACGACTCTCTGGCTTCTTTCCTTCAGCCAGTTCACAGTCCACATCGCTACCCGATCGTCCAGACCACACTTCCTCAGTTTAGCTGGGAGGATGCTGTGGGAGACCGTGTCAAACGCTTCACTGAAATCAAGACAGACCACATCCACTGCTTTACCATCATCTGTCCACCCGGTTATGTCCTCATAAAAGTCTATGAGGTTGGTCAAGCACGACTTCCCTTTGGTGAAGCCACGTTGACTGCCCCTAATGACCCCCTTATCCCTGATATGCCTTGAGATGGCACCAAGGATAAGTCGTTCCATCAGTTTCCCAGGGATGGAGGTGAGGCTGACCGGTCCATAGTTACCCGGGTCCTCCTTCTTGCCCTTTTTGAAGACTGGAATGACATTTGCTTTCCTCCAGCCCTCAGGCACCCCTCCCGTTTCCCATGACTTAGCAAAGGTGACGGAGAGTGGCCTAGCAATGATCAGCCAGCTCCCTCAGCACCCGCGGGTGCATCCCACCTGGAGCCATGGATTTATGGATGTCCAGATTGCTTAATCGGTCCCTAACCCAGGCCCTCAGCCTTCCCTAGCCTGGAAGCACCAACACCCACGAAGGAGCGAGCTGTGGGCAATGTCCTGCTTTGCCTTCAGCGTCTCTCGCAATGTTAACTTGCAAATTTGTAGTGGATGAGGGTGTGGAACTGCAAGCTGGGGATAACAGTTTTCCAGTGAACGTGAAGGAGAAGGACGTTGAACTGCTGCCCATGCAAGCTGGTCTCAGAGGACACGTAGCAACTATTCACCTCACACCTGGCAATGCATTCGTTTTAAAAAAAAAAAAAAAATAAGCCCAAAACCACTAAGGCAGGGCTATGTTTCTCACCTGCATAGATGTCATCCTTTCCTGACTGGAACCCTTGGCTTCTTTGTGAAGCCTTTGGTTTCATTACCGGGTAGCGGAGGTTTGTTATCAGTCCTTGATTTGGCTTGTCGTAAGTGTATATTGAATCCTTCAATATTCTGAAGATCCTCTCTGGAACACCTTCAGAAGTCTGCAGAGAAAGGAAAGAAACATTTGTCTGCAGCTGCTCTTCGCATGGAGTCCCCAAAAATGAAAGGAATGACAGGTTGCTTCTTCTTTCCCAAGGAGCTGTTTTGGAAGCAGACTGGGTGACAGAGTCTGGTACCAGCCTTTGGCCACCAGGGACACCTGCTTGGTGGTGTGCTCTAGGCCCTAAGTGTCACCTCCCTCACCCGCTTGATTTTTTTTTTTTTTTTTTTTTTAAAGGGAGAAGAGCAGTTTAAAATCTGGGCTCAGGGGTGTGTTGCAGAGGGATGGCGTTACCGACTTCCCCCTGGCGTCAGAGCGCAACGTTCTCTAGGTTATCTACTTTAGTCTTCTAGTGCACCACACTGGTGTGGATGTCAATGAATAAAGTCTGTGTTGAACTTGTATAAGGAAACACGGAAAAAAAGAATAAGCCAATAAACGCCATCATTATTTTAAAGAAAGATGAGAAGGTAATTTTGCTTATGTCTCCAATAGAAAAGAACCACTGAACAATGACCCCCCTTCCTTCTCTCCTCAGTGGGCAGAGATGACAAGAGTTCCTCCTACTCCTTCCCTCTCCTTTCTCCCAAGGTAAACAGTGTCACATTGAGTGCCATGTAGATTAACTTGCATTTCTGAATTGAACCATAACTCCCCTTGGCACCACTCCAAGCAGAGAGACGAACTGAGCAGCTCAGACATGGATGTGTATGAGTATTCAAGGGTCCTGGCCTGACACCAACATCAGTGACATTGTCTTGATCTATCCTTTAATAGACTGAGATCTTTGTCGGTCAAAGTTCAGGCAGCTTACCAGAAAACCAACTACAGTCCTCATGTGTTAACAACATTTAGACTGTCAAAGGAAGAATGCTCAAATTTTAAATTCATCCTTCGTTTGCAGAGAACAGCTGCAGAAACTGAATGCCTAACACAAGCTAGCGCAACAACACAGAAACGTAGAGAAGGAAAGAGAACACCCAACCGCCTGTTCTACTGGTTATTTTCTCCAATACAGGAGAAACAACCACCAACTCTGGAGAACAAACAGGTCAGGGTTATTGGTCCCACAAAAACGAGCATAAGAAATACTAAGGCAATTCCCCAGAGTCCAGTAACTCTCTTGCCCTCAAGCCAGGGTCGTGCCACAAAAACAAAACTCTTACCAAAGATTTCATCTTAGCTTGAACAGGTAAGTTGTGATGACGGAGATTCGCCAGGAGTCCTAAACATGGTATCATTACCTCATCTTCTGTGGTTTGACTGAAAAGTCCAGGAAGTCAAACAAAGACTTTTAATTAAAGCATCCAGAAATTAGTTACCAGAATTTGGGGGTTGAGGGTGGGGTGCTTGGGGGACTCTATTTTGTTGCCGTGGCGGTGGGGAGGGGAGTGTGGTATTGTTTTGTTTTTTAACTAGACACCATTCTGCCAAGCCAAGCAAAATTCAGATTGCAATCCCCATAGTGTGGGCAGTTTTTAACTGAGCACATCTGGGGGAAAAAAAAAAAAAAAAGGTCTATCAGAGACCAGCACTATCAAAGGTCCTTTATTGCAGGTGCTTTTAAGAGTCACTAGATCTCTTACAAGGACCCTTGCACAAAAGTCATTTTAATGTAACATAAGTCTGTTCCTAATGACGAGCATGACTTTTCCCCTGGGTCTTCTCTTTGACAGCTCCCTGGGATATGCAGGTGGGCTAAGAGGCCAGTTAATATCCAGTCACTGAAAGTCCCACAACCACTGCATTTGACAGGCTGTAACAACATGGTTTGCTAAGAAAAACCTCTGTTTAGCTTGGAGTAAAAATGCCACAGGTCACTCTGGAGACCAGGTTAGTGCAATATGCTAATGGCCTTCAGAAAGTTTAGAAACTTAGCCAGGTGTTTCCCATGAGAGAAGGTAACTGAGTGCACACTTACACATGATGCATTAGAAATGAAATTAATTCATTGACGTTGGCACCAGCACAAAAGACCTGAACATTGTAAGTTACCCTCTGCAGCAACTGGATACTCTGAGGAAATTAAAAGCTGTTCACATGTGTCTTTCCTATAGCATCGCACTCAAGAATGTTACAAATTAGAAAGCTGAAAGGACAAATAAAAAGACATCACGACTGAATTCATTTTCAGACCCTGTGACGTTAACACGACAACTACACAAGCTGCTGTGAGCACACAGGGTCGTGTCCTGACACTCCGAGGTACTTATTAAAAGCCCAAACAGATGGATAAGGTTTTCTTTTGACAGAGGCATTACCTTTGTAGCCCATCCATTTCTCCCCTTTGCTTCATCAGCACGTTCTCCATTCTGTCAGCGAGAAAGGGGCTTTGTCCTGTTGAAAGATCCACAAGTTTTGCCAAAATGCAAAAAGCGCTTTGCAGCCTCTTCAGAAAGTATGTTTAGTGCAGGGGTGTCAAACTCATTTGTAGCAAATGCAATTTTAGGACTGTATAAATGTAGGAGTAGTCGCATTTCTAGAGTCCTAAAATTACGTTTGGCCCTTTGAAGGCAACCGCGAGGCTGATGTGCCCCCCAGTGAAAATGAGTTTGACACCCCCGGCTTAGAGGAAAACACGTTTGCTGTGAAGACAGTCGACAGATCTAATGGTAGTTAAGTCTTTCCTACAGCATCCTTTCAGCACGCAACGTAATTGAGTTAATATAATGCTAATATGCACAATTATGACAATAATCACAGCACAGGATAGCAGCTGAAACCAAACCTCATTATATAAGCATGTGACATAAGAAATTCAAGGTCTTAGTCCTGCATCTACTTGGTGACTACAAAACCTCTCCCACTGACTGGCAAGTCACCTGGATCTCTTAGTCTTCTCCTACTCCAAGTGCTTTGACAAATACACAAACTGGGACAAAAGTGTCCTTCACTGGATGCCTGACTCATTTTCCACAGATCAGGGGCAACACAACTGCTGGCAAATTCATTTTCCGTTTTCCCTCTCAGAAAAGAGATGTCACGACACGTAGCCAGCAAGTACTTGCTGAAATCTCAGAGCCACATATGAGGAAACCTGTGCATATTTAAAAAAAAAAAAAAAAAGAGGAGGTCTTCCCCACCTTTACTGGTCAATGCACAGAAAGGACACGTGAACATTGGTGAAGATGGGCTGTGAGATGGGCTGTGAGATATTATGTGTAAGGTAATAATGTGTAATAAGCTCTGCACTTGACTCCTATAACTCAGCTCGCACTGGCACAGCCCCTTGCACTCACTGGCACTGAGCAGAGGGCAGCAGGCACACGTGCCCTGCAGACCTTCGATGAGAACTGGCAGCCACAGCTCTCGTTTCACTCCTTCACAACTGCCTGTCAAAGAATTGATTAGACAAAACCGACTCCAGGCTTGTCTCATGAACAGTAGGAGAAAGAACTAAATACCTCAGCTGGAAAATAATTCTGGAAAATAAGCTCTCCAGCAGCCAAATCATTTCAAAAACAGAGGCTTTTGGTTTTGGTTTTGGTTTATTTTTGCTTGGTTTGTTGGTTGGATTTGTTTGTCTGGTTTTGTTAGGTTTGGGGTTTTTTGTTTTGTTTCAATTGGAGCAGGTGAGAAGCTCAAGCTCGATTAAAGAGAGAGTACAAAGAACTCTCTGCAGCCTTAAAATCCTGTCATACTGGCCTCGTATGGCAAACAACATACACAGCTAAGACCGACACACTATTTCAGAAGAGTTATTACATGCATGCCGCATAACAGATACCATATAAGAGTAGACAAATAGAGTTAAACATTAGTTCCTGTTACCTGTAATATGAATGGGTCACTGAGATGAGCAGAGCCTCGATGAACCACTCCTGCCAGCACGTGGTCACATTGTAGGTATCCTGAAGAGCTTCTCTAGTCTCGCTCTCTAAGACTGGAATTTAAGAATTATTAACAAAAAACCCCTGTCAAACAGCAAAAGCAGCTGTTGCATTAGCTACCAATCTGAGCAGAAGCCCAAGTCATTGACCAGTTTTTCACATCTGTTTCACAAACAACTACAAATAAATCACAGCTCCTACGCACTTGAAGAATCTGGACCTGTCTTGTCATCGCTTTCCCAGAGCAAAGAGCATACCCCCCTCCCCTCTTCCCCCCTTCCTACCCCTCTGCACACCACCTCCAGCCCCGCTACAACCCCACCTGCCCCCCACCCAAACACATCCCCCCCCACGCCCACCCCACCCCTCGCCTGACAGAGCCCAAGACCTCCCGCTGCTGACAGCTACCTGCTCGGGGCCTGGGAGCAAGCGTCACCCAAATGGAACAACCGGCCCAGGCCCACCCACGGGAGACTCTGGGGCGCAAACCAGATGCAAACTCTTCCGTCCTTCCTTCCTTCCTTCCTGCCTTGGCCCTAAGTGTCACCTCCCTCACCCACTTGTTGGGTTTTATTCCGAAAAAAAAAAGAGTGGTTTAAAATCTGGGCTCGGGTGTGTTGAAGAGGGACAGCGTTAGCGACTTTCCCCTGGGGACAGAGTGCAAGGTTAGTGGCAACCTGTTTGGTTCTCACTTCAAAGCTTCTCTTTCGACGCCTAGGTGAGAAGCAGAAGCCAAAGGTTCTGCCAAGGATGGGCACTGTCGAGCAAAAGACATCTGCAGAGGCAAGCCCGGAGGACGGCGCTCCTAAGCAGAGGAAGGGCCTTGTCGCAAGCTGCGTTTGAACGTGCCCGTTGGTGCTGCTGGACTGGATTCCTTCCAGGGCACAGTCCCCCAGGGATCCGTACAGAGACTTGGCCACACTGGTCACTTGAGGAGGGTGACAGACGGTAAGCGCACAAATCATCTGGAGTCACAGCCAGGGTCCTGCTAGTGGTGAGGACAAGTGAACAGGGCTTGATTCTCTTGGTTTTTTGGCATCCTGCATCTTGCCTTCTGCCCGGGGTGGGCTAGGTGCCACTGCCTCTGCGGACTTGCTCTGGCTGGGACGGAGTTGACTCTTGTTAGTGGCAGCCGGCCTAGCACCGTGTTTGGCAGGGGTGGCTAAAGCGGTGTTGCTTACTGCAGCTGTGGTGTGGCTGTTGCTGCGAGTGCGGGCCTCCCGGAGCCGTGAGGTTGTCTCTTTTTCCTGCAGCACCGAGGCTGGGGGTGTGCAAGAGGTTGGGAGGGTGGAGAGCAGGAGAGCGTCCGGGAAGTGGCCAAAGGGCCGTCCCCTGCTGTAGGCCAGCTGCGCCCACAGGCCTGGTGTTCCTTGCTGCTGGTGCTGCTGCTGCTGCCTTTGTGGTGCAGGTCAGGGTTTCTGGGCGCATGCATGATTTGGGGTGGGCTTGGGGGTGGGCAGGAGGGCAGCAGGCCAAAGGGCTCCCCTCCTGCTGTGCTGCCTGGGTGTCCCTGGCTGTGTGTCTGCCGGGGGCCGGGGAAGCAAGAGCAAGAGGGCCAAGCGGGCGGCAGGCAGCGCAGGCTGGTGAGCGGCAAGGAGGAAAGGCCAAGGGCTTTGGGCGTCTGGTGCCGGGCCAGGTGGGGCTGAGGCGAGGGCATCTTTTCTACTAATGTCTATTCGTGATCCATAAACCTCACTTACTGAATCATCTGCTCCCTGTAGCATAATTAGCAAAGGGTTGCACTGCAGAGACTCACATCCCGGGAGAGATTGCCCTTTGGATAGGGTAAGTTTTCTTTTTCATTCTATAACCATTCATTGCTCACTGTCCATCCCCCAAACTCTGTGGTCCAGATAACACTGTACCAGGAGGGGCAATGAGAGACAGCAACAAAAACTATGCACTTATTTAAATCATCCTTAGACTCGGTCCCCTTGGACACATGTTTGTTTTCATAACTCAATTCCCTTTAGCTCTGTACATCCCCACACCTATGGATCTGGCAAGCGTCTACTCAAATTGTTAGGGAACCTTCAGTTTCAGTGACGTTCACGTTAAGTAACCCATTTGTAAATTCTACATAATACAGGATTAGTAATCCCCAAAAGTTTCATTTCATTTTCATCTCTGTATCTTTAGTTGAAGTGGGTCGTCAGTTGTCAGTACTTGCCACTCCTCACTGTCCTTTGGAGGTCTGATTGGCTCTTTAATCCACGTGTAATGAGTCCACCCTTTCTCAGCTGGTCGCACCACTGTCTCGGTGATCAGCAGAACTTGAAATGCGCCTTCCCAATCTGGCTGAAGCTTAGCGTCTTTCCAGGATTTGACCAGGACCTGCTGTCCAGGCTGAAACTTGTGAGCTGCAGACTCTAAAGGCAGAGTTTGTGCCAGAAGCCCTTGGTGCCTGAGAGAAGACAGAAAAGACAACCCGAGCATACAGTTTTTGAGAAACAAATCCTTAGTTTCAAACCGTGGGGGTCCATCCGTTATTTCGCTTTTGCTACCACTGCCCCCGTGGCAGTGCTAAGAGGGAAGGCTTCTCCCCACCTGGTAAGATGATCAAACACTAGTAAGTTTTTAATTCAGCCAACTGCAGGTAATTCTGTGAAATCAACTTGTATATTTTGGAAGGGTCATAAACTTGGCCTTCAACCTCCTGCAGGCTGCTTCCTAAGTGCCTTTTCATTTACTTTTTTACAAACCACACATCATTCACAAATTTGCTTGGCTATAGTATAAATTCCAGTACACCCATATTTTTATAACACTATGGCACCCATTACTTGTTTTCCTCATTAACTCTCTTGATGTAAAATTGCTAATACCTTCCTCATGGTTTGCTTATTTAACATTTCTCTACCCTCTGGGAGTACGCATTTCCCATTCTGTTCCCTGGCTTCCAACTCTTGGAGGACTTCTTTTTATCTTTCATTGAAAACTGGAATTTCTTGTGGGGCCAGGACCTCGGGCGTGAGATAAAACCTGAAGCAATAAATAAGTTAAGGCTGCTTCTCAGGCCATTTCATCTGCTAACCAACTTCCCCGACACAAAAAGAGTTGCCCCTCTGATGTCCATTAACATGTACTACAGCCACTTCTATTGGTGACATCAGATTCCATAACACTTGTCCAACTAGTTCTTCATGAACCAATTCTTTACCTTTGCTATTAATTAGACCCCATTCTTCCCAAATTTTCCCAAAGGTGTGCACTTCTCCAAATGCGTATCTAGAACCATTACGGATGGTACCTTCTTTTCCTTCTAACATTTGCAGTGCCTGACTGACGGCTTGTGGCTGGCATGTTTGAGCTGACCAGTTATTAGGCAACCTTCCCGTTTCTCTTATTTCACCATTCACACCTTCAACGATGGCACACCCATTGTGTCTCTTCCCCTGAATTACCCTTGAAGACCCATCTATGAAGAGGTGCAGCCCATTGCCACCTCTCCATAGGAAAGCAGCAGGGTTTAATTTCCTGCTTTCTCCCACCAGAAGAGCAGTTGCTGCTGCAGCTTGCACACACTCTGGCCAACCTCGAGACACTGGGTCTAAGAGCTTAGATCAGTGTGCCACTGCTTGTCGCTTCCCCCCCAGCCCACTTGCTGCTGGAGCAGCGTGAGAGGCAGAACAGGCCTCCACTCTGTGCAAGCATTGCTCAACAATAACAAAAACATCTCTGTATTATCAACACTGTTTTAAGCATCAATCAAAAACATAGTCCCATACTAGGTACCACAAAGAAAATTAACTCCAGCCCAGCCAAAACCAACACAAACTTCCAGGTAATACAATATCTTTCAAATTTTCTCCTTGTCACCCCCCAGGCAGTAACTGTGTTTCCACACCCAGAGCCTGTAAAAGGTTTCTCTCTAATATAGAAGCTGGGGAATCTTCCCCTAATATATTCCTTCCCCATACGCTTTTAATTCTTATTATCACAAATAGGAATTTATTCATAATTGTCTCTCCTTCCTCCCTGCTACCCCATTTATTACAACTCCGTCTTCAGTTCTGGATCTTTTTAGGGGAGAATTTAGAAGGGACATGGGAGCTTCTGTTTCTGCTAAAAACTAGACCTCATTACCAATTACCACCATTACTTTACCAATTACATGCTCTTTTCCAATTTAAACGTTTCCCCACAAAAAAACAAACAAACAAACAAACAAAAAAAAAAACCACCAATAAAAAAAGCCACCACAACACCAAAAACATTTTCAGCCCCTCTGATTTTCCAAAGTGTATTGAGTTTTCTTCCTTTAGTCATTTCCAACAGTTGCCGCCCTAGGGGTAAATATCCCAGATTTCCACAATAATAGCATCCCATTTTCTCTCATTCTCTCACTTTTTTCACTGACTTTGGTCTAAATCTTCTGCGGTTTTGTTTTGTTCTTTTCCCTTCCAGTCTTTCACTTGCAACCAATCAGTCTGCTTCAACTTTTCGCTTCAGTTCCCGACCATCATACACAAACACGACCACACTCAGATTTTTTGCAAATTCTTCCTGCCAACCTGGCACATGCTCTCGGAAATACTTCCGTAGATCCACAAACACACTTGCTACCAGTCCACAAAGCTTTCCAAAAATCTTCCCCAGTCGGTGCTCCCCTGGCTTCTGTCTACATTCCTGCACTTCAGTTCAGTTTACTCTTATCTCCTCAAAAGCTCAAAAGCTTTTATCAGATTTTTAACCACCGTTTGGCAATTATCTCCATTTGTTTGATTATTATCATCTCAATTAGAATCACCTTGGGGCCAGGTAGTCTCCCACTGCCTGTGGGGTTAGTTCCACATTCTTTTAAATGATGTTTCCGGAAAGACCAACTCTCTCAATAACAGGATAACATCGGCTCAGAATGGATTCTAGCCGCTCCCCCCCTCCCCCCCCCCAAAAAAAAAAATTAGAAAATCATGATGCTCATCGATCCCCATCTTCCCTTCAGAGTTCGATTTCCTCACATAATCAAATCCCCAGAGTGCCAGGGGGTGCATCCGTGTAACACTGGAACACTGGAGGGCATTCACATGTACATCCCCCCCTTCGCACTTGCTCCCCTACACACACATACGCACGCACATCTGCTGCTGGCTGCACTGCAAAATAACTTTAGCAATCCCAGGGTAAAGCCCAGCAAAAGCAGTAAGGACAAGAAAGACAGTTGGGGAGGTAATCAAGAGGTGATACAGAGAGCAGAGACCAGCTCTGCAAGCACCTTAGTTAAATTACTCCCAACTGCAGCTAAAATTCTTTCCCTAGGTTTTTATACTCGTTTTCGACCATCCTCTTTATGGTGGTCATATGCCAAATCATCCTATACGTACCAGTAATTCATTTGTCCAGGACATCTGTTTTCTAGGTGTTTTTTAGTTACAGTTTGCCAGTCTCCTCGATATAAGGTCATTGCATGCTTTTCTTGAAAACCTTGCTGTACCATAAGTATTTTCCCAATTTTGCAATACCTCGGCCAAGGGCGTCCCCTTCTCTATGCCGAGTTTTATTTCCCATCACTAAAAAAATTCAGAGACACGCTTCCGTTGAGTCACGAGGTTCAGAGGGAGCCCCTTGCTTTCTAATCTCCTTCAGAGAGGAGTTTAGGTGCGGCTGGATCCCATCCTAGTCTCAGACTTGGTCAACGGCTTATGTCTAAAGGATATTTTCCCATTCTCAAGAGAGACTCGAACACTGCTTTTATGTGCACTTTACACTGATCAGGCCACACACTTTGCACTCAAAAACATACTGCAGGAAGGGAGGGACTCGCACCCACCCTGGTGTGGAGGAAGATTTAAAGGCCCTACAGTTTTTTTTACATACCAATTTAGATCTTTGCATAGCCAATTGTCATTGGATCCGTATTTTGGCCAGAATATCACTCTATTAAGGGCTATTTTGTCCAGACAAAACACAATACTTTATCATTTTCTATTTATCCTTCCTTTTTGTACACCACACGTTTCCCCGGTACCTTAACATCCTCCCTAAAGGACTGGACGGAGGAATGTCACCATTTTTCCTTTCTATTTCCCATTCTGAGTCTCGAGGCTTCTCCTTGCGCCTCGTCCCTCCTCTCAGAATGCCCCCGACCACCAAGGTAGTACTTAACAGTCTGTTTTCTTACCTTGGTCCACGCACAAAGTTGCCCGCTCGCTCGTATCGTGCTTCCCGCTTTTTCCTTTCTCCTTTCGCCTATGGTTTGCGGGGATCCGCCTTCGTCCCCACAGCCCTGCAGTTTCTGTCTGTCCGTCCGTCCTGGAATCCCCACCGACCATCCAGAAGGCCATTGAAATCAACGGGGCACGCCTTCCCGTCCATTGGCGACAGGGACCCCCGAGATGACGACGTCGAGTCTCGGACGAGCCCCCAGACTTGTAGGAAACCATCATCTTGCCAACAGAATAGGCTCAGGCAGGATCTCTCGGCAAAGCACGTTTTATTAAGGCTTTTGCGAAACGGGCCGTTCTACCTAAAAGTAGGCACACGCAATAGGGCAAAAAGCTTATACGCCCCCACAAATGCCAGCTGCAAATTCCCTGCCCTGTTCCCCAGGGGTTGGGTACTGCAGGCTTTCCGGACTGCCCGCCGCCTGCCTCAGTTTCCAGGACTCATTCATCTCATGCTAAGAAGGCCCTTCCCCTGCTGGATCTATTGCAAAGGTGGGTTCCTGGCTCTTGGGTTAGCCTTCCCTCTAGCTGCACTTGTTTTTGAAATGCAGGAATGAGTTTGCATTGCAGCATGAGTTGGAAGAGAGTTGGTTTGTGGGAAGGATTCCCAGTGTGATGTGTGTCAATCCTTCCCCCCTCGCTGGGTGAGGTGGCAGCTGAGTTGCAAAAGCAACATTCCTTCTCGAAGGGCTCCTTCCTTGCAGGGCTGAGGCAGAGGCGAGAGAGCGAGGCAGGTGCACGGGGGGGGCGCCGTGGGGGGCGCCGTGGGGGGGGCGGTTTGTCGGTGGGAAAAGCGGGGATCGAACCAGGGACCCATTTGACCAATCCGCGGGTCCGGCGCCCTGGCCGCTCCGCCAGCGCGATCCCACGGCCGTGGAACGCACGGCGCCCCCTATAGGCCGCAGAGCGGCCTGCGCGGCGGCTAAAGGCCGGGGGGGCGGTGGGCGGGGTGGGGATGGAAGTGGGTGCCCTGCGGACCAGCGTCCCGCGACCTGGCCGCTCCTCTACCGCCATCCCCACCGCCGGGGGACGCCACAGCTCCCCCTACAAACCTCCGCCCGCCCGCTAAGCTCGGCCCATGCCGGGGGGCACCCACCGACTCGCTGCCTCCCACCACCACGCTGCAACCCCACCTGCCCCCCGCCCAATCACACACCCCCCCACCCGCCCCTCGCCTGACAGAGCCCAAGACCTCCCGCTGCTGACAGCTACCTGCTCGCGGCCCTAGCGGCAGCGCACGCCGCTCTGCGGCCTATAGGGGGCGCCGTGCGTTCCACGGCCGTGGGATCGCGCTGGCGGAGCGGCCAGGGCGCCGGACCCGCGGATTGGTCAAATGGGTCCCTGGTTCGATCCCCGCTTTTCCCACCGACAGACCCCCACCCCCCACGGCCCCCCCCCCCCGCGCACCTGCCTCGCTCTCTCGCCTCTGCCTCAGCCCTGCAAGGAGCTATTGAAGGACGAAGGTTGTTTTTACAACTGGTTTGGCACCTGAGCTCAGCGGGGGAAAGGATTGAGAGGTATCAGACTATGAATCACAGAATCACAGAATGTTAGGGATTGGAAGGGACCTCAGAAGATCGTCTAGTCCAATCCCCCCGCCAGAGCAGGAACACCTAGATGAGGTTACACAGGAATGTGTCCAGGTGGCTTTTGAATGTCTCCAGAGGAGGAGACTCCTCAGCCTCCCTGGGCAGCCCGTTCCAGTGCTCTGCCAGCCTCACTGAGAAGAAGTTTCTTCTCCTATTTAAGTGGAACCTCCTGTGTTGCAGTTTGTACCCATTGCCCCATGTCTTATCATTGGTTGTCAGTGAGAAGAGCCTGGCTCCATCCTCGTGACACTCACCCTTTACATATTTACAAACATTAATGAGGTCACCCCTCAGTCTCCTCTTCTCCAAACTAAAGAGACCCAGCTCCCTCAGCCTTTCCTCAGTAGGGAGATGCTCCACTCCCTTAATCAACTTTGTCGCCCTGCGCTGGACTCTCTCCAGCAGTTCCCTGTCCTTCTTGAACTGAGGGGCCCAGAACTGGACACAATATTCCAGATGCGGTCTCACCAGGGTAGAGTAGAGGGGCAGGAGAACCTCTTTCAACCTACTAACTACCCCCCTTCTAATACACCCCAGGATGTCATTGGCCTTCTTGGCCACAAGGGCACAGTGCTGGCTCATGGTCATCGTGCCGTCCACCGGGACCCCCAGGTCCCTTTCACTGCTCTCTGACAGGTCATTCCCCGACTTATACTAGTACCTGGGGTTCTTCTTGCCCAGATGCAAGACTCTACACTTGCGCTTGTTATAGTTCATTCATGTTTTCCCCGCCCAACTCTCCAGCCTGTCCAGCTCTCGCTGGATGGCAGCACAGCCTTCTGGCGTGTCAGCCACTCCTCCCAGCTTGGTGTCATCAGCAAACTTGCTGACAGTCACTCTATTCCCTCATCCAAGTCATTGATGAATATATTGAATAGTACTGGCCCCAGTACCGACCCTTGAGGGACTCCACAGGCCTCCAACTAGACTCTGCCCCGTCGATCACGACTCTCTGGCTTCTTTCCTTCAGCCAGTTCACAGTCCACATCGCTACCCGATCGTCCAGACCACACTTCCTCAGTTTAGCTGGGAGGATGCTGTGGGAGACCGTGTCAAACGCTTCACTGAAATCAAGACAGACCACATCCACTGCTTTACCATCATCTGTCCACCCGGTTATGTCCTCATAAAAGTCTATGAGGTTGGTCAAGCACGACTTCCCTTTGGTGAAGCCACGTTGACTGCCCCTAATGACCCCCTTATCCCTGATATGCCTTGAGATGGCACCAAGGATAAGTCGTTCCATCAGTTTCCCAGGGATGGAGGTGAGGCTGACCGGTCCATAGTTACCCGGGTCCTCCTTCTTGCCCTTTTTGAAGACTGGAATGACATTTGCTTTCCTCCAGCCCTCAGGCACCCCTCCCGTTTCCCATGACTTAGCAAAGATGACGGAGAGTGGCCTAGCAATGATCAGCCAGCTCCCTCAGCACCCGCGGGTGCATCCCACCTGGAGCCATGGATTTATGGATGTCCAGATTGCTTAATCGGTCCCTAACCCAGGCCCTCAGCCTTCCCTAGCCTGGAAGCACCAACACCCACGAAGGAGCGAGCTGTGGGCAATGTCCTGCTTTGCCTTCAGCGTCTCTCGCAATGTTAACTTGCAAATTTGTAGTGGATGAGGGTGTGGAACTGCAAGCTGGGGATAACAGTTTTCCAGTGAACGTGAAGGAGAAGGACATTGAACTGCTGCCCATGCAAGCTGGTCTCAGAGGACACGTAGCAACTATTCACCTCACACCTGGCAATGCATTCGTTTTAAAAAAAAAAAAAAAATAAGCCCAAAACCACTAAGGCAGGGCTATGTTTCTCACCTGCATAGATGTCATCCTTTCCTGACTGGAACCCTTGGCTTCTTTGTGAAGCCTTTGGTTTCATTACCGGGTAGCGGAGGTTTGTTATCAGTCCTTGATTTGGCTTGTCGTAAGTGTATATTGAATCCTTCAATATTCTGAAGATCCTCTCTGGAACACCTTCAGAAGTCTGCAGAGAAAGGAAAGAAACATTTGTCTGCAGCTGCTCTTCGCATGGAGTCCCCAAAAATGAAAGGAATGACAGGTTGCTTCTTCTTTCCCAAGGAGCTGTTTTGGAAGCAGACTGGGTGACAGAGTCTGGTACCAGCCTTTGGCCACCAGGGACACCTGCTTGGTGGTGTGCTCTAGGCCCTAAGTGTCACCTCCCTCACCCGCTTGATTTTTTTTTTTTTTTTTTTTTTTTTTTTTTTTTAAAGGGAGAAGAGCAGTTTAAAATCTGGGCTCAGGGGTGTGTTGCAGAGGGATGGCGTTACCGACTTCCCCCTGGCGTCAGAGCGCAACGTTCTCTAGGTTATCTACTTTAGTCTTCTAGTGCACCACACTGGTGTGGATGTCAATGAATAAAGTCTGTGTTGAACTTGTATAAGGAAACACGGAAAAAAAGAATAAGCCAATAAACGCCATCATTATTTTAAAGAAAGATGAGAAGGTAATTTTGCTTATGTCTCCAATAGAAAAGAACCACTGAACAATGACCCCCCTTCCTTCTCTCCTCAGTGGGCAGAGATGACAAGAGTTCCTCCTACTCCTTCCCTCTCCTTTCTCCCAAGGTAAACAGTGTCACATTCAGTGCCATGTAGATTAACTTGCATTTCTGAATGGAACCATAACTCCCCTTGGCACCACTCCAAGCAGAGAGACGAACTGAGCAGCTCAGACATGGATGTGTATGAGTATTCAAGGGTCCTGGCCTGACACCAACATCAGTGACATTGTCTTGATCTATCCTTTAATAGACTGAGATCTTTGTCGGTCAAAGTTCAGGCAGCTTACCAGAAAACCAACTACAGTCCTCATGTGTTAACAACATTTAGACTGTCAAAGGAAGAATGCTCAAATTTTAAATTCATCCTTCGTTTGCAGAGAACAGCTGCAGAAACTGAATGCCTAACACAAGCTAGCGCAACAACACAGAAACGTAGAGAAGGAAAGAGAACACCCAACCGCCTGTTCTACTGGTTATTTTCTCCAATACAGGAGAAACAACCACCAACTCTGGAGAACAAACAGGTCAGGGTTATTGGTCCCACAAAAACGAGCATAAGAAATACTAAGGCAATTCCCCAGAGTCCAGTAACTCTCTTGCCCTCAAGCCAGGGTCGTGCCACAAAAACAAAACTCTTACCAAAGATTTCATCTTAGCTTGAACAGGTAAGTTGTGATGACGGAGATTCGCCAGGAGTCCTAAACATGGTATCATTACCTCATCTTCTGTGGTTTGACTGAAAAGTCCAGGAAGTCAAACAAAGACTTTTAATTAAAGCATCCAGAAATTAGTTACCAGAATTTGGGGGTTGAGGGTGGGGTGCTTGGGGGACTCTATTTTGTTGCCGTGGCGGTGGGGAGGGGAGTGTGGTATTGTTTTGTTTTTTAACTAGACACCATTCTGCCAAGCCAAGCAAAATTCAGATTGCAATCCCCATAGTGTGGGCAGTTTTTAACTGAGCACATCTGGGGGGAAAAAAAAAAAAAAAAGGTCTATCAGAGACCAGCACTATCAAAGGTCCTTTATTGCAGGTGCTTTTAAGAGTCACTAGATCTCTTACAAGGACCCTTGCACAAAAGTCATTTTAATGTAACATAAGTCTGTTCCTAATGACGAGCATGACTTTTCCCCTGGGTCTTCTCTTTGACAGCTCCCTGGGATATGCAGGTGGGCTAAGAGGCCAGTTAATATCCAGTCACTGAAAGTCCCACAACCACTGCATTTGACAGGCTGTAACAACATGGTTTGCTAAGAAAAACCTCTGTTTAGCTTGGAGTAAAAATGCCACAGGTCACTCTGGAGACCAGGTTAGTGCAATATGCTAATGGCCTTCAGAAAGTTTAGAAACTTAGCCAGGTGTTTCCCATGAGAGAAGGTAACTGAGTGCACACTTACACATGATGCATTAGAAATGAAATTAATTCATTGACGTTGGCACCAGCACAAAAGACCTGAACATTGTAAGTTACCCTCTGCAGCAACTGGATACTCTGAGGAAATTAAAAGCTGTTCACATGTGTCTTTCCTATAGCATCGCACTCAAGAATGTTACAAATTAGAAAGCTGAAAGGACAAATAAAAAGACATCACGACTGAATTCATTTTCAGACCCTGTGACGTTAACACGACAACTACACAAGCTGCTGTGAGCACACAGGGTCGTGTCCTGACACTCCGAGGTACTTATTAAAAGCCCAAACAGATGGATAAGGTTTTCTTTTGACAGAGGCATTACCTTTGTAGCCCATCCATTTCTCCCCTTTGCTTCATCAGCACGTTCTCCATTCTGTCAGCGAGAAAGGGGCTTTGTCCTGTTGAAAGATCCACAAGTTTTGCCAAAATGCAAAAAGCGCTTTGCAGCCTCTTCAGAAAGTATGTTTAGTGCAGGGGTGTCAAACTCATTTGTAGCAAATGCATTTTTAGGACTGTATAAATGTAGGAGTAGTCGCATTTCTAGAGTCCTAAAATTACGTTTGGCCCTTTGAAGGCAACCGCGAGGCTGATGTGCCCCCCAGTGAAAATGAGTTTGACACCCCCGGCTTAGAGGAAAACACGTTTGCTGTGAAGACAGTCGACAGATCTAATGGTAGTTAAGTCTTTCCTACAGCATCCTTTCAGCACGCAACGTAATTGAGTTAATATAATGCTAATATGCACAATTATGACAATAATCACAGCACAGGATAGCAGCTGAAACCAAACCTCATTATATAAGCATGTGACATAAGAAATTCAAGGTCTTAGTCCTGCATCTACTTGGTGACTACAAAACCTCTCCCACTGACTGGCAAGTCACCTGGATCTCTTAGTCTTCTCCTACTCCAAGTGCTTTGACAAATACACAAACTGGGACAAAAGTGTCCTTCACTGGATGCCTGACTCATTTTCCACAGATCAGGGGCAACACAACTGCTGGCAAATTCATTTTCCGTTTTCCCTCTCAGAAAAGAGATGTCACGACACGTAGCCAGCAAGTACTTGCTGAAATCTCAAAGCCACATATGAGGAAACCTGTGCATATTTTAAAAAAAAAAAAAAAAAGGAGGTCTTCCCCACCTTTACTGGTCAATGCACAGAAAGGACACGTGAACATTGGTGAAGATGGGCTGTGAGATGGGCTGTGAGATATTATGTGTAAGGTAATAATGTGTAATAAGCTCTGCACTTGACTCCTATAACTCAGCTCGCACTGGCACAGCCCCTTGCACTCACTGGCACTGAGCAGAGGGCAGCAGGCACACGTGCCCTGCAGACCTTCGATGAGAACTGGCAGCCACAGCTCTCGTTTCACTCCTTCACAACTGCCTGTCAAAGAATTGATTAGACAAAACCGACTCCAAGCTTGTCTCATGAACAGTAGGAGAAAGAACTAAATACCTCAGCTGGAAAATAATTCTGGAAAATAAGCTCTCCAGCAGCCATTTCTCGAAATCATTTCAAAAACAGAGGCTTTTGGGTTTGGTTTTGGTTTATTTTTGCTTGGTTTGTTGGTTGGATTTGTTTGTCTGGTTTTGTTAGGTTTGGGGTTTTTTGTTTTGTTTCAATTGGAGCAGGTGAGAAGCTCAAGCTCGATTAAAGAGAGAGTACAAAGAACTCTCTGCAGCCTTAAAATCCTGTCATACTGGCCTCGTATGGCAAACAACATACACAGCTAAGACCGACACACTATTTCAGAAGAGTTATTACATGCATGCCGCATAACAGATACCATATAAGAGTAGACAAATAGAGTTAAGCATTAGTTCCTGTTACCTGTAATATGAATGGGTCACTGAGATGAGCAGAGCCTCGATGAACCACTCCTGCCAGCACGTGGTCACATTGTAGGTATCCTGAAGAGCTTCTCTAGTCTCGCTCTCTAAGACTGGAATTTAAGAATTATTAACAAAAAACCCCTGTCAAACAGCAAAAGCAGCTGTTGCATTAGCTACCAATCTGAGCAGAAGCCCAAGTCATTGACCAGTTTTTCACATCTGTTTCACAAACAACTACAAATAAATCACAGCTCCTACGCACTTGAAGAATCTGGACCTGTCTTGTCATCGCTTTCCCAGAGCAAAGAGCATACCCCCCTCCCCTCTTCCCCCCTTCCTACCCCTCTGCACACCACCTCCAGCCCCGCTACAACCCCACCTGCCCCCCGCCCAAACACATCCCCCCCCACGCCCACCCCACCCCTCGCCTGACAGAGCCCAAGACCTCCCGCTGCTGACAGCTACCTGCTCGGGGCCTGGGAGCAAGCGTCACCCAAATGGAACAACCGGCCCAGGCCCACCCACGGGAGACTCTGGGGCGCAAACCAGATGCAAACTCTTCCGTCCTTCCTTCCTTCCTTCCTGCCTTGGCCCTAAGTGTCACCTCCCTCACCCACTTGTTGGGTTTTATTCCGAAAAAAAAAAGAGTGGTTTAAAATCTGGGCTCGGGTGTGTTGAAGAGGGACAGCGTTAGCGACTTTCCCCTGGGGACAGAGTGCAAGGTTAGTGGCAACCTGTTTGGTTCTCACTTCAAAGCTTCTCTTTCGACGCCTAGGTGAGAAGCAGAAGCCAAAGGTTCTGCCAAGGATGGGCACTGTCGAGCAAAAGACATCTGCAGAGGCAAGCCCGGAGGACGGCGCTCCTAAGCAGAGGAAGGGCCTTGTCGCAAGCTGCGTTTGAACGTGCCCGTTGGTGCTGCTGGACTGGATTCCTTCCAGGGCACAGTCCCCCAGGGATCCGTACAGAGACTTGGCCACACTGGTCACTTGAGGAGGGTGACAGACGGTAAGCGCACAAATCATCTGGAGTCACAGCCAGGGTCCTGCTAGTGGTGAGGACAAGTGAACAGGGCTTGATTCTCTTGGTTTTTCGGCATCCTGCATCTTGCCTTCTGCCCGGGGTGGGCTAGGTGCCACTGCCTCTGCGGACTTGCTCTGGCTGGGACGGAGTTGACTCTTGTTAGTGGCAGCCGGCCTAGCACCGTGTTTGGCAGGGGTGGCTAAAGCGGTGTTGCTTACTGCAGCTGTGGTGTGGCTGTTGCTGCGAGTGCGGGCCTCCCGGAGCCGTGAGGTTGTCTCTTTTTCCTGCAGCGCTGAGGCTGGGGGTGTGCAAGAGGTTGGGAGGGTGGAGAGCAGGAGAGCGTCTGGGAAGTGGCCAAAGGGCCGTCCCCTGCTGTAGGCCAGCTGCGCCCACAGGCCTGGTGTTCCTTGCTGCTGGTGCTGCTGCTGCCTTTGTGGTGCAGGTCAGGGTTTCTGGGCGCATGCATGATTTGGGGTGGGCTTGAGGGTGGGCGGGAGGGCAGCAGGCCAAAGGGCTCCCCTCCTGCTGTGCTGCCTGGGTGTCCCTGGCTGTGTGTCTACCGGGGGCCGGGGAAGCAAGAGCAAGAGGGCCAAGCGGGCGGCAGGCAGCGCAGGCTGGTGAGCGGCAAGGAGGAAAGGCCAAGGGCTTTGGGCGTCTGGTGCCGGGCCAGGTGGGGCTGAGGCGAGGGCATCTTTTCTACTAATGTCTATTCGTGATCCATAAACCTCACTTACTGAATCATCTGCTCCCTGTAGCGTAATTAGCAAAGGGTTGCACTGCAGAGACTCACATCCCGGGAGAGATTGCCCTTTGGATAGGGTAAGTTTTCTTTTTCATTCTATAACCATTCATTGCTCACTGTCCATCCCCCAAACTCTGTGGTCCAGATAACACTGTACCAGGAGGGGCAATGAGAGACAGCAACAAAAACTATGCACTTATTTAAATCATCCTTAGACTCGGTCCCCTTGGACACATGTTTCTTTTCATAACTCAATTCCCTTTAGCTCTGTACATCCCCACAGCTATGGATCTGGCAAGCGTCTACTCAAATTGTTAGGGAACCTTCAGTTTCAGTGACGTTCACGTTAAGTAACCCATTTGTAAATTCTACATAATACAGGATTAGTAATCCCCAAAAGTTTCATTTCATTTTCATCTCTGTATCTTTAGTTGAAGTGGGTCGTCAGTTGTCAGTACTTGCCACTCCTCACTGTCCTTTGGAGGTCTGATTGGCTCTTTAATCCACGTGTAATGAGTCCACCCTTTCTCAGCTGGTCGCACCACTGTCTCGGTGATCAGCAGAACTTGAAATGCGCCTTCCCAATCTGGCTGAAGCTTAGCGTCTTTCCAGGATTTGACCAGGACCTGCTGTCCAGGCTGAAACTTGTGAGCTGCAGACTCTAAAGGCAGAGTTTGTGCCAGAAGCCCTTGGTGCCTGAGAGAAGACAGAAAAGACAACCCGAGCATACAGTTTTTGAGAAACAAATCCTTAGTTTCAAACCGTGGGGGTCCATCCGTTATTTCGCTTTTGCTACCACTGCCCCCGTGGCAGTGCTAAGAGGGAAGGCTTCTCCCCACCTGGTAAGATGATCAAACACTAGTAAGTTTTTAATTCAGCCAACTGCAGGTAATTCTGTGAAATCAACTTGTATATTTTGGAAGGGTCATAAACTTGGCCTTCAACCTCCTGCAGGCTTCTTCCTAAGTGCCTTTTCATTTACTTTTTTACAAACCACACATCATTCACAAATTTGCTTGGCTATAGTATAAATTCCAGTACACCCATATTTTTATAACACTATGGCACCCATTACTTGTTTTCCTCATTAACTCTCTTGATGTAAAATTGCTAATACCTTCCTCATGGTTTGCTTATTTAACATTTCTCTACCCTCTGGGAGTACGCATTTCCCATTCTGTTCCCTGGCTTCCAACTCTTGGAGGACTTCTTTTTATCTTTCATTGAAAACTGGAATTTCTTGTGGGGCCAGGACCTCGGGCGTGAGATAAAACCTGAAGCAATAACTAAGTTAAGGCTGCTTCTCAGGCCATTTCATCTGCTAACCAACTTCCCCTGACACAAAAAGAGTTGCCCCTCTGATGTCCATTAACATGTACTACAGCCACTTCTATTGGTGACATCAGATTCCATAACACTTGTCCAACTAGTTCTTCATGAACCAATTCTTTACCTTTGCTATTAATTAGACCCCATTCTTCCCAAATTTTCCCAAAGGTGTGCACTTCTCCAAATGCGTATCTAGAACCATTACGGATGGTACCTTCTTTTCCTTCTAACATTTGCAGTGCCTGACTGACGGCTTGTGGCTGGCATGTTTGAGCTGACCAGTTATTAGGCAACCTTCCCGTTTCTCTTATTTCACCATTCACACCTTCAACGATGGCACACCCATTGTGTCTCTTCCCCTGAATTACCCTTGAAGACCCATCTATGAAGAGGTGCAGCCCATTGCCACCTCTCCATAGGAAAGCAGCAGGGTTTAATTTCCTGCTTTCTCCCACCAGAAGAGCAGTTGCTGCTGCAGCTTGCACACACTCTGGCCAACCTCGAGACACTGGGTCTAAGAGCTTAGATCAGTGTGCCACTGCTTGTCGCTTCCCCCCCAGCCCACTTGCTGCTGGAGCAGCGTGAGAGGCAGAACAGGCCTCCACTCTGTGCAAGCATTGCTCAACAATAACAAAAACATCTCTGTATTATCAACACTGTTTTAAGCATCAATCAAAAACATAGTCCCATACCAGGTACCACAAAGAAAATTAACTCCAGCCCAGCCAAAACCAACACAAACTTCCAGGTAATACAATATCTTTCAAATTTTCTCCTTGTCACCCCCCAGGCAGTAACTGTGTTTCCACACCCAGAGCCTGTAAAAGGTTTCTCTCTAATATAGAAGCTGGGGAATCTTCCCCTAATATATTCCTTCCCCATACGCTTTTAATTCTTATTATCACAAATAGGAATTTATTCATAATTGTCTCTCCTTCCTCCCTGCTACCCCATTTATTACAACTCCGTCTTCAGTTCTGGATCTTTTTAGGGGAGAATTTAGAAGGGACATGGGAGCTTCTGTTTCTGCTAAAAACTAGACCTCATTACCAATTACCACCATTACTTTACCAATTACATGCTCTTTTCCAATTTAAACGTTTCCCCACAAACAAACAAACAAACAAACAAACAAACAAACAAAAAAACACCAAAAAAAAAAAGCCACCACAACACCAAAAACATTTTCAGCCCCTCTGATTTTCCAAAGTGTATTGAGTTTTCTTCCTTTAGTCATTTCCAACAGTTGCCGCCCTAGGGGTAAATATCCCAGATTTCCACAATAATAGCATCCCATTTTCTCTCATTCTCTCACTTTTTTCACTGACTTTGGTCTAAATCTTCTGCGGTTTTGTTTTGTTTTGTTCTTTTCCCTTCCAGTCTTTCACTTGCAACCAATCAGTCTGCTTCAACTTTTCGCTTCAGTTCCCGACCATCATACACAAACACGACCACACTCAGATTTTTTGCAAATTCTTCCTGCCAACCTGGCACATGCTCTCGGAAATACTTCCGTAGATCCACAAACACACTTGCTACCAGTCCACAAAGCTTTCCAAAAATCTTCCCCAGTCGGTGCTCCCCTGGCTTCTGTCTACATTCCTGCACTTCAGTTCAGTTTACTCTTATCTCCTCAAAAGCTCAAAAGCTTTTATCAGATTTTTAACCACCGTTTGGCAATTATCTCCATTTGTTTGATTATTATCATCTCAATTAGAATCACCTTGGGGCCAGGTAGTCTCCCACTGCCTGTGGGGTTAGTTCCACATTCTTTTAAATGATGTTTCCGGAAAGACCAACTCTCTCAATAACAGGATAACATCGGCTCAGAATGGATTCTAGCCGCTCCCCCCCTCCCCCCCCCCCAAAAAAAAAAATTAGAAAATCATGATGCTCATCGATCCCCATCTTCCCTTCAGAGTTTGATTTCCTCACATAATCAAATCCCCAGAGTGCCAGGGGGTGCATCCGTGTAACACTGGAACACTGGAGGGCATTCACATGTACATCCCCCCCTTCGCACTTGCTCCCCTACACACACATACGCACGCACATCTGCTGCTGGCTGCACTGCAAAATAACTTTAGCAATCCCAGGGTAAAGCCCAGCAAAAGCAGTAAGGACAAGAAAGACAGTTGGGGAGGTAATCAAGAGGTGATACAGAGAGCAGAGACCAGCTCTGCAAGCACCTTAGTTAAATTACTCCCAACTGCAGCTAAAATTCTTTCCCTAGGTTTTTATACTCGTTTTCGACCATCCTCTTTATGGTGGTCATATGCCAAATCATCCTATACGTACCAGTAATTCATTTGTCCAGGACATCTGTTTTCTAGGTGTTTTTTAGTTACAGTTGGCCAGCCTCCTCGATATAAGGTCATTGCATGCTTTTCTTGAAAACCTTGCTGTACCATAAGTATTTTCCCAATTTTGCAATACCTCGGCCAAGGGCGTCCCCTTCTCTATGCCGAGTTTTATTTCCCATCACTAAAAAAATTCAGAGACACGCTTCCGTTGAGTCACGAGGTTCAGAGGGAGCCCCTTGCTTTCTAATCTCCTTCAGAGAGGAGTTTAGGTGCGGCTGGATCCCATCCTAGTCTCAGACTTGGTCAACGGCTTATGTCTAAAGGATATTTTCCCATTCTCAAGAGAGACTCGAACACTGCTTTTATGTGCACTTTACACTGATCAGGCCACACACTTTGCACTCAAAAACATACTGCAGGAAGGGAGGGACTCGCACCCACCCTGGTGTGGAGGAAGATTTAAAGGCCCTACAGTTTTTTTTACATACCAATTTAGATCTTTGCATAGCAAATTGTCATTGGATCCGTATTTTGGCCAGAATATCACTCTATTAAGGGCTATTTTGTCCAGACAAAACACAATACTTTATCATTTTCTATTTATCCTTCCTTTTTGTACACCACACGTTTCCCCGGTACCTTAACATCCTCCCTAAAGGACTGGACGGAGGAATGTCACCATTTTTCCTTTCTATTTCCCATTCTGAGTCTCGAGGCTTCTCCTTGCGCCTCGTCCCTCCTCTCAGAATGCCCCCGACCACCAAGGTAGTACTTAACAGTCTGTTTTCTTACCTTGGTCCACGCACAAAGTTGCCCGCTCGCTCGTATCGTGCTTCCCGCTTTTTCCTTTCTCCTTTCGCCTATGGTTTGCGGGGATCCGCCTTCGTCCCCACAGCCCTGCAGTTTCTGTCTGTCCGTCCGTCCTGGAATCCCCACCGACCATCCAGAAGGCCATTGAAATCAACGGGGCACGCCTTCCCGTCCATTGGCGACAGGGACCCCCGAGATGACGACGTCGAGTCTCGGACGAGCCCCCAGACTTGTAGGAAACCATCATCTTGCCAACAGAATAGGCTCAGGCAGGATCTCTCGGCAAAGCACGTTTTATTAAGGCTTTTGCGAAACGGGCCGTTCTACCTAAAAGTAGGCACACGCAATAGGGCAAAAAGCTTATACGCCCCCACAAATGCCAGCTGCAAATTCCCTGCCCTGTTCCCCAGGGGTTGGGTACTGCAGGCTTTCCGGACTGCCCGCCGCCTGCCTCAGTTTCCAGGACTCATTCATCTCATGCTAAGAAGGCCCTTCCCCTGCTGGATCTATTGCAAAGGTGGGTTCCTGGCTCTTGGGTTAGCCTTCCCTCTAGCTGCACTTGTTTTTGAAATGCAGGAATGAGTTTGCATTGCAGCATGAGTTGGAAGAGAGTTGGTTTGTGGGAAGGATTCCCAGTGTGATGTGTGTCAATCCTTCCCCCCTCGCTGGGTGAGGTGGCAGCTGAGTTGCAAAAGCAACATTCCTTCTTGAAGGGCTCCTTCCTTGCAGGGCTGAGGCAGAGGCGAGAGAGCGAGGCAGGTGCACGGGGGGGGCGCCGTGGGGGGCGCCGTGGGGGGGGCGGTTTGTCGGTGGGAAAAGCGGGGATCGAACCAGGGACCCATTTGACCAATCCGCGGGTCCGGCGCCCTGGCCGCTCCGCCAGCGCGATCCCACGGCCGTGGAACGCACGGCGCCCCCTATAGGCCGCAGAGCGGCCTGCGCGGCGGCTAAAGGCCGGGGGGGCGGTGGGCGGGGTGGGGATGG
Source organism: Columba livia (assembly GCF_036013475.1). Classification (NCBI taxonomy): domain Eukaryota; kingdom Metazoa; phylum Chordata; class Aves; order Columbiformes; family Columbidae; genus Columba; species Columba livia. The sequence continues at coordinate 919,890 of NW_027043810.1, forward strand.
AAGTGGGTGCCCTGCGGACCAGCGTCCCGCGACCTGGCCGCTCCTCTACCGCCATCCCCACCGCCGGGGGACGCCACAGCTCCCCCTACAAACCTCCGCCCGCCCGCTAAGCTCGGCCCATGCCGGGGGGCACCCACCGACTCGCTGCCTCCCACCACCACGCTGCAACCCCACCTGCCCCCCGCCCAATCACACACCCCCCCACCCGCCCCTCGCCTGACAGAGCCCAAGACCTCCCGCTGCTGACAGCTACCTGCTCGCGGCCCTAGCGGCAGCGCACGCCGCTCTGCGGCCTATAGGGGGCGCCGTGCGTTCCACGGCCGTGGGATCGCGCTGGCGGAGCGGCCAGGGCGCCGGACCCGCGGATTGGTCAAATGGGTCCCTGGTTCGATCCCCGCTTTTCCCACCGACAGACCCCCACCCCCCACGGCCCCCCCCCCCGCGCACCTGCCTCGCTCTCTCGCCTCTGCCTCAGCCCTGCAAGGAGCTATTGAAGGACGAAGGTTGTTTTTACAACTGGTTTGGCACCTGAGCTCAGCGGGGGAAAGGATTGAGAGGTATCAGACTATGAATCACAGAATCACAGAATGTTAGGGATTGGAAGGGACCTCAGAAGATCGTCTAGTCCAATCCCCCCGCCAGAGCAGGAACACCTAGATGAGGTTACACAGGAATGTGTCCAGGTGGCTTTTGAATGTCTCCAGAGGAGGAGACTCCTCAGCCTCCCTGGGCAGCCCGTTCCAGTGCTCTGCCAGCCTCACTGAGAAGAAGTTTCTTCTCCTATTTAAGTGGAACCTCCTGTGTTGCAGTTTGTACCCATTGCCCCATGTCTTATCATTGGTTGTCAGTGAGAAGAGCCTGGCTCCATCCTCGTGACACTCACCCTTTACATATTTACAAACATTAATGAGGTCACCCCTCAGTCTCCTCTTCTCCAAACTAAAGAGACCCAGCTCCCTCAGCCTTTCCTCAGTAGGGAGATGCTCCACTCCCTTAATCAACTTTGTCGCCCTGCGCTGGACTCTCTCCAGCAGTTCCCTGTCCTTCTTGAACTGAGGGGCCCAGAACTGGACACAATATTCCAGATGCGGTCTCACCAGGGTAGAGTAGAGGGGCAGGAGAACCTCTTTCAACCTACTAACTACCCCCCTTCTAATACACCCCAGGATGTCATTGGCCTTCTTGGCCACAAGGGCACAGTGCTGGCTCATGGTCATCGTGCCGTCCACCGGGACCCCCAGGTCCCTTTCACTGCTCTCTGACAGGTCATTCCCCGACTTATACTAGTACCTGGGGTTCTTCTTGCCCAGATGCAAGACTCTACACTTGCGCTTGTTATAGTTCATTCATGTTTTCCCCGCCCAACTCTCCAGCCTGTCCAGCTCTCGCTGGATGGCAGCACAGCCTTCTGGCGTGTCAGCCACTCCTCCCAGCTTGGTGTCATCAGCAAACTTGCTGACAGTCACTCTATTCCCTCATCCAAGTCATTGATGAATATATTGAATAGTACTGGCCCCAGTACCGACCCTTGAGGGACTCCACAGGCCTCCAACTAGACTCTGCCCCGTCGATCACGACTCTCTGGCTTCTTTCCTTCAGCCAGTTCACAGTCCACATCGCTACCCGATCGTCCAGACCACACTTCCTCAGTTTAGCTGGGAGGATGCTGTGGGAGACCGTGTCAAACGCTTCACTGAAATCAAGACAGACCACATCCACTGCTTTACCATCATCTGTCCACCCGGTTATGTCCTCATAAAAGTCTATGAGGTTGGTCAAGCACGACTTCCCTTTGGTGAAGCCACGTTGACTGCCCCTAATGACCCCCTTATCCCTGATATGCCTTGAGATGGCACCAAGGATAAGTCGTTCCATCAGTTTCCCAGGGATGGAGGTGAGGCTGACCGGTCCATAGTTACCCGGGTCCTCCTTCTTGCCCTTTTTGAAGACTGGAATGACATTTGCTTTCCTCCAGCCCTCAGGCACCCCTCCCGTTTCCCATGACTTAGCAAAGATGACGGAGAGTGGCCTAGCAATGATCAGCCAGCTCCCTCAGCACCCGCGGGTGCATCCCACCTGGAGCCATGGATTTATGGATGTCCAGATTGCTTAATCGGTCCCTAACCCAGGCCCTCAGCCTTCCCTAGCCTGGAAGCACCAACACCCACGAAGGAGCGAGCTGTGGGCAATGTCCTGCTTTGCCTTCAGCGTCTCTCGCAATGTTAACTTGCAAATTTGTAGTGGATGAGGGTGTGGAACTGCAAGCTGGGGATAACAGTTTTCCAGTGAACGTGAAGGAGAAGGACGTTGAACTGCTGCCCATGCAAGCTGGTCTCAGAGGACACGTAGCAACTATTCACCTCACACCTGGCAATGCATTCGTTTTAAAAAAAAAAAAAAAATAAGCCCAAAACCACTAAGGCAGGGCTATGTTTCTCACCTGCATAGATGTCATCCTTTCCTGACTGGAACCCTTGGCTTCTTTGTGAAGCCTTTGGTTTCATTACCGGGTAGCGGAGGTTTGTTATCAGTCCTTGATTTGGCTTGTCGTAAGTGTATATTGAATCCTTCAATATTCTGAAGATCCTCTCTGGAACACCTTCAGAAGTCTGCAGAGAAAGGAAAGAAACATTTGTCTGCAGCTGCTCTTCGCATGGAGTCCCCAAAAATGAAAGGAATGACAGGTTGCTTCTTCTTTCCCAAGGAGCTGTTTTGGAAGCAGACTGGGTGACAGAGTCTGGTACCAGCCTTTGGCCACCAGGGACACCTGCTTGGTGGTGTGCTCTAGGCCCTAAGTGTCACCTCCCTCACCCGCTTGATTTTTTTTTTTTTTTTTTTTTTTTTTTTTTTTAAAGGGAGAAGAGCAGTTTAAAATCTGGGCTCAGGGGTGTGTTGCAGAGGGATGGCGTTACCGACTTCCCCCTGGCGTCAGAGCGCAACGTTCTCTAGGTTATCTACTTTAGTCTTCTAGTGCACCACACTGGTGTGGATGTCAATGAATAAAGTCTGTGTTGAACTTGTATAAGGAAACACGGAAAAAAAGAATAAGCCAATAAACGCCATCATTATTTTAAAGAAAGATGAGAAGGTAATTTTGCTTATGTCTCCAATAGAAAAGAACCACTGAACAATGACCCCCCTTCCTTCTCTCCTCAGTGGGCAGAGATGACAAGAGTTCCTCCTACTCCTTCCCTCTCCTTTCTCCCAAGGTAAACAGTGTCACATTCAGTGCCATGTAGATTAACTTGCATTTCTGAATGGAACCATAACTCCCCTTGGCACCACTCCAAGCAGAGAGACGAACTGAGCAGCTCAGACATGGATGTGTATGAGTATTCAAGGGTCCTGGCCTGACACCAACATCAGTGACATTGTCTTGATCTATCCTTTAATAGACTGAGATCTTTGTCGGTCAAAGTTCAGGCAGCTTACCAGAAAACCAACTACAGTCCTCATGTGTTAACAACATTTAGACTGTCAAAGGAAGAATGCTCAAATTTTAAATTCATCCTTCGTTTGCAGAGAACAGCTGCAGAAACTGAATGCCTAACACAAGCTAGCGCAACAACACAGAAACGTAGAGAAGGAAAGAGAACACCCAACCGCCTGTTCTACTGGTTATTTTCTCCAATACAGGAGAAACAACCACCAACTCTGGAGAACAAACAGGTCAGGGTTATTGGTCCCACAAAAACGAGCATAAGAAATACTAAGGCAATTCCCCAGAGTCCAGTAACTCTCTTGCCCTCAAGCCAGGGTCGTGCCACAAAAACAAAACTCTTACCAAAGATTTCATCTTAGCTTGAACAGGTAAGTTGTGATGACGGAGATTCGCCAGGAGTCCTAAACATGGTATCATTACCTCATCTTCTGTGGTTTGACTGAAAAGTCCAGGAAGTCAAACAAAGACTTTTAATTAAAGCATCCAGAAATTAGTTACCAGAATTTGGGGGTTGAGGGTGGGGTGCTTGGGGGACTCTATTTTGTTGCCGTGGCGGTGGGGAGGGGAGTGTGGTATTGTTTTGTTTTTTAACTAGACACCATTCTGCCAAGCCAAGCAAAATTCAGATTGCAATCCCCATAGTGTGGGCAGTTTTTAACTGAGCACATCTGGGGGGAAAAAAAAAAAAAAAAGGTCTATCAGAGACCAGCACTATCAAAGGTCCTTTATTGCAGGTGCTTTTAAGAGTCACTAGATCTCTTACAAGGACCCTTGCACAAAAGTCATTTTAATGTAACATAAGTCTGTTCCTAATGACGAGCATGACTTTTCCCCTGGGTCTTCTCTTTGACAGCTCCCTGGGATATGCAGGTGGGCTAAGAGGCCAGTTAATATCCAGTCACTGAAAGTCCCACAACCACTGCATTTGACAGGCTGTAACAACATGGTTTGCTAAGAAAAACCTCTGTTTAGCTTGGAGTAAAAATGCCACAGGTCACTCTGGAGACCAGGTTAGTGCAATATGCTAATGGCCTTCAGAAAGTTTAGAAACTTAGCCAGGTGTTTCCCATGAGAGAAGGTAACTGAGTGCACACTTACACATGATGCATTAGAAATGAAATTAATTCATTGACGTTGGCACCAGCACAAAAGACCTGAACATTGTAAGTTACCCTCTGCAGCAACTGGATACTCTGAGGAAATTAAAAGCTGTTCACATGTGTCTTTCCTATAGCATCGCACTCAAGAATGTTACAAATTAGAAAGCTGAAAGGACAAATAAAAAGACATCACGACTGAATTCATTTTCAGACCCTGTGACGTTAACACGACAACTACACAAGCTGCTGTGAGCACACAGGGTCGTGTCCTGACACTCCGAGGTACTTATTAAAAGCCCAAACAGATGGATAAGGTTTTCTTTTGACAGAGGCATTACCTTTGTAGCCCATCCATTTCTCCCCTTTGCTTCATCAGCACGTTCTCCATTCTGTCAGCGAGAAAGGGGCTTTGTCCTGTTGAAAGATCCACAAGTTTTGCCAAAATGCAAAAAGCGCTTTGCAGCCTCTTCAGAAAGTATGTTTAGTGCAGGGGTGTCAAACTCATTTGTAGCAAATGCATTTTTAGGACTGTATAAATGTAGGAGTAGTCGCATTTCTAGAGTCCTAAAATTACGTTTGGCCCTTTGAAGGCAACCGCGAGGCTGATGTGCCCCCCAGTGAAAATGAGTTTGACACCCCCGGCTTAGAGGAAAACACGTTTGCTGTGAAGACAGTCGACAGATCTAATGGTAGTTAAGTCTTTCCTACAGCATCCTTTCAGCACGCAACGTAATTGAGTTAATATAATGCTAATATGCACAATTATGACAATAATCACAGCACAGGATAGCAGCTGAAACCAAACCTCATTATATAAGCATGTGACATAAGAAATTCAAGGTCTTAGTCCTGCATCTACTTGGTGACTACAAAACCTCTCCCACTGACTGGCAAGTCACCTGGATCTCTTAGTCTTCTCCTACTCCAAGTGCTTTGACAAATACACAAACTGGGACAAAAGTGTCCTTCACTGGATGCCTGACTCATTTTCCACAGATCAGGGGCAACACAACTGCTGGCAAATTCATTTTCCGTTTTCCCTCTCAGAAAAGAGATGTCACGACACGTAGCCAGCAAGTACTTGCTGAAATCTCAAAGCCACATATGAGGAAACCTGTGCATATTTTAAAAAAAAAAAAAAAAAGGAGGTCTTCCCCACCTTTACTGGTCAATGCACAGAAAGGACACGTGAACATTGGTGAAGATGGGCTGTGAGATGGGCTGTGAGATATTATGTGTAAGGTAATAATGTGTAATAAGCTCTGCACTTGACTCCTATAACTCAGCTCGCACTGGCACAGCCCCTTGCACTCACTGGCACTGAGCAGAGGGCAGCAGGCACACGTGCCCTGCAGACCTTCGATGAGAACTGGCAGCCACAGCTCTCGTTTCACTCCTTCACAACTGCCTGTCAAAGAATTGATTAGACAAAACCGACTCCAAGCTTGTCTCATGAACAGTAGGAGAAAGAACTAAATACCTCAGCTGGAAAATAATTCTGGAAAATAAGCTCTCCAGCAGCCATTTCTCGAAATCATTTCAAAAACAGAGGCTTTTGGGTTTGGTTTTGGTTTATTTTTGCTTGGTTTGTTGGTTGGATTTGTTTGTCTGGTTTTGTTAGGTTTGGGGTTTTTTGTTTTGTTTCAATTGGAGCAGGTGAGAAGCTCAAGCTCGATTAAAGAGAGAGTACAAAGAACTCTCTGCAGCCTTAAAATCCTGTCATACTGGCCTCGTATGGCAAACAACATACACAGCTAAGACCGACACACTATTTCAGAAGAGTTATTACATGCATGCCGCATAACAGATACCATATAAGAGTAGACAAATAGAGTTAAGCATTAGTTCCTGTTACCTGTAATATGAATGGGTCACTGAGATGAGCAGAGCCTCGATGAACCACTCCTGCCAGCACGTGGTCACATTGTAGGTATCCTGAAGAGCTTCTCTAGTCTCGCTCTCTAAGACTGGAATTTAAGAATTATTAACAAAAAACCCCTGTCAAACAGCAAAAGCAGCTGTTGCATTAGCTACCAATCTGAGCAGAAGCCCAAGTCATTGACCAGTTTTTCACATCTGTTTCACAAACAACTACAAATAAATCACAGCTCCTACGCACTTGAAGAATCTGGACCTGTCTTGTCATCGCTTTCCCAGAGCAAAGAGCATACCCCCCTCCCCTCTTCCCCCCTTCCTACCCCTCTGCACACCACCTCCAGCCCCGCTACAACCCCACCTGCCCCCCGCCCAAACACATCCCCCCCCACGCCCACCCCACCCCTCGCCTGACAGAGCCCAAGACCTCCCGCTGCTGACAGCTACCTGCTCGGGGCCTGGGAGCAAGCGTCACCCAAATGGAACAACCGGCCCAGGCCCACCCACGGGAGACTCTGGGGCGCAAACCAGATGCAAACTCTTCCGTCCTTCCTTCCTTCCTTCCTGCCTTGGCCCTAAGTGTCACCTCCCTCACCCACTTGTTGGGTTTTATTCCGAAAAAAAAAAGAGTGGTTTAAAATCTGGGCTCGGGTGTGTTGAAGAGGGACAGCGTTAGCGACTTTCCCCTGGGGACAGAGTGCAAGGTTAGTGGCAACCTGTTTGGTTCTCACTTCAAAGCTTCTCTTTCGACGCCTAGGTGAGAAGCAGAAGCCAAAGGTTCTGCCAAGGATGGGCACTGTCGAGCAAAAGACATCTGCAGAGGCAAGCCCGGAGGACGGCGCTCCTAAGCAGAGGAAGGGCCTTGTCGCAAGCTGCGTTTGAACGTGCCCGTTGGTGCTGCTGGACTGGATTCCTTCCAGGGCACAGTCCCCCAGGGATCCGTACAGAGACTTGGCCACACTGGTCACTTGAGGAGGGTGACAGACGGTAAGCGCACAAATCATCTGGAGTCACAGCCAGGGTCCTGCTAGTGGTGAGGACAAGTGAACAGGGCTTGATTCTCTTGGTTTTTCGGCATCCTGCATCTTGCCTTCTGCCCGGGGTGGGCTAGGTGCCACTGCCTCTGCGGACTTGCTCTGGCTGGGACGGAGTTGACTCTTGTTAGTGGCAGCCGGCCTAGCACCGTGTTTGGCAGGGGTGGCTAAAGCGGTGTTGCTTACTGCAGCTGTGGTGTGGCTGTTGCTGCGAGTGCGGGCCTCCCGGAGCCGTGAGGTTGTCTCTTTTTCCTGCAGCGCTGAGGCTGGGGGTGTGCAAGAGGTTGGGAGGGTGGAGAGCAGGAGAGCGTCTGGGAAGTGGCCAAAGGGCCGTCCCCTGCTGTAGGCCAGCTGCGCCCACAGGCCTGGTGTTCCTTGCTGCTGGTGCTGCTGCTGCCTTTGTGGTGCAGGTCAGGGTTTCTGGGCGCATGCATGATTTGGGGTGGGCTTGAGGGTGGGCGGGAGGGCAGCAGGCCAAAGGGCTCCCCTCCTGCTGTGCTGCCTGGGTGTCCCTGGCTGTGTGTCTACCGGGGGCCGGGGAAGCAAGAGCAAGAGGGCCAAGCGGGCGGCAGGCAGCGCAGGCTGGTGAGCGGCAAGGAGGAAAGGCCAAGGGCTTTGGGCGTCTGGTGCCGGGCCAGGTGGGGCTGAGGCGAGGGCATCTTTTCTACTAATGTCTATTCGTGATCCATAAACCTCACTTACTGAATCATCTGCTCCCTGTAGCGTAATTAGCAAAGGGTTGCACTGCAGAGACTCACATCCCGGGAGAGATTGCCCTTTGGATAGGGTAAGTTTTCTTTTTCATTCTATAACCATTCATTGCTCACTGTCCATCCCCCAAACTCTGTGGTCCAGATAACACTGTACCAGGAGGGGCAATGAGAGACAGCAACAAAAACTATGCACTTATTTAAATCATCCTTAGACTCGGTCCCCTTGGACACATGTTTCTTTTCATAACTCAATTCCCTTTAGCTCTGTACATCCCCACAGCTATGGATCTGGCAAGCGTCTACTCAAATTGTTAGGGAACCTTCAGTTTCAGTGACGTTCACGTTAAGTAACCCATTTGTAAATTCTACATAATACAGGATTAGTAATCCCCAAAAGTTTCATTTCATTTTCATCTCTGTATCTTTAGTTGAAGTGGGTCGTCAGTTGTCAGTACTTGCCACTCCTCACTGTCCTTTGGAGGTCTGATTGGCTCTTTAATCCACGTGTAATGAGTCCACCCTTTCTCAGCTGGTCGCACCACTGTCTCGGTGATCAGCAGAACTTGAAATGCGCCTTCCCAATCTGGCTGAAGCTTAGCGTCTTTCCAGGATTTGACCAGGACCTGCTGTCCAGGCTGAAACTTGTGAGCTGCAGACTCTAAAGGCAGAGTTTGTGCCAGAAGCCCTTGGTGCCTGAGAGAAGACAGAAAAGACAACCCGAGCATACAGTTTTTGAGAAACAAATCCTTAGTTTCAAACCGTGGGGGTCCATCCGTTATTTCGCTTTTGCTACCACTGCCCCCGTGGCAGTGCTAAGAGGGAAGGCTTCTCCCCACCTGGTAAGATGATCAAACACTAGTAAGTTTTTAATTCAGCCAACTGCAGGTAATTCTGTGAAATCAACTTGTATATTTTGGAAGGGTCATAAACTTGGCCTTCAACCTCCTGCAGGCTTCTTCCTAAGTGCCTTTTCATTTACTTTTTTACAAACCACACATCATTCACAAATTTGCTTGGCTATAGTATAAATTCCAGTACACCCATATTTTTATAACACTATGGCACCCATTACTTGTTTTCCTCATTAACTCTCTTGATGTAAAATTGCTAATACCTTCCTCATGGTTTGCTTATTTAACATTTCTCTACCCTCTGGGAGTACGCATTTCCCATTCTGTTCCCTGGCTTCCAACTCTTGGAGGACTTCTTTTTATCTTTCATTGAAAACTGGAATTTCTTGTGGGGCCAGGACCTCGGGCGTGAGATAAAACCTGAAGCAATAACTAAGTTAAGGCTGCTTCTCAGGCCATTTCATCTGCTAACCAACTTCCCCTGACACAAAAAGAGTTGCCCCTCTGATGTCCATTAACATGTACTACAGCCACTTCTATTGGTGACATCAGATTCCATAACACTTGTCCAACTAGTTCTTCATGAACCAATTCTTTACCTTTGCTATTAATTAGACCCCATTCTTCCCAAATTTTCCCAAAGGTGTGCACTTCTCCAAATGCGTATCTAGAACCATTACGGATGGTACCTTCTTTTCCTTCTAACATTTGCAGTGCCTGACTGACGGCTTGTGGCTGGCATGTTTGAGCTGACCAGTTATTAGGCAACCTTCCCGTTTCTCTTATTTCACCATTCACACCTTCAACGATGGCACACCCATTGTGTCTCTTCCCCTGAATTACCCTTGAAGACCCATCTATGAAGAGGTGCAGCCCATTGCCACCTCTCCATAGGAAAGCAGCAGGGTTTAATTTCCTGCTTTCTCCCACCAGAAGAGCAGTTGCTGCTGCAGCTTGCACACACTCTGGCCAACCTCGAGACACTGGGTCTAAGAGCTTAGATCAGTGTGCCACTGCTTGTCGCTTCCCCCCCAGCCCACTTGCTGCTGGAGCAGCGTGAGAGGCAGAACAGGCCTCCACTCTGTGCAAGCATTGCTCAACAATAACAAAAACATCTCTGTATTATCAACACTGTTTTAAGCATCAATCAAAAACATAGTCCCATACCAGGTACCACAAAGAAAATTAACTCCAGCCCAGCCAAAACCAACACAAACTTCCAGGTAATACAATATCTTTCAAATTTTCTCCTTGTCACCCCCCAGGCAGTAACTGTGTTTCCACACCCAGAGCCTGTAAAAGGTTTCTCTCTAATATAGAAGCTGGGGAATCTTCCCCTAATATATTCCTTCCCCATACGCTTTTAATTCTTATTATCACAAATAGGAATTTATTCATAATTGTCTCTCCTTCCTCCCTGCTACCCCATTTATTACAACTCCGTCTTCAGTTCTGGATCTTTTTAGGGGAGAATTTAGAAGGGACATGGGAGCTTCTGTTTCTGCTAAAAACTAGACCTCATTACCAATTACCACCATTACTTTACCAATTACATGCTCTTTTCCAATTTAAACGTTTCCCCACAAACAAACAAACAAACAAACAAACAAACAAAAAAACACCAAAAAAAAAAAGCCACCACAACACCAAAAACATTTTCAGCCCCTCTGATTTTCCAAAGTGTATTGAGTTTTCTTCCTTTAGTCATTTCCAACAGTTGCCGCCCTAGGGGTAAATATCCCAGATTTCCACAATAATAGCATCCCATTTTCTCTCATTCTCTCACTTTTTTCACTGACTTTGGTCTAAATCTTCTGCGGTTTTGTTTTGTTTTGTTCTTTTCCCTTCCAGTCTTTCACTTGCAACCAATCAGTCTGCTTCAACTTTTCGCTTCAGTTCCCGACCATCATACACAAACACGACCACACTCAGATTTTTTGCAAATTCTTCCTGCCAACCTGGCACATGCTCTCGGAAATACTTCCGTAGATCCACAAACACACTTGCTACCAGTCCACAAAGCTTTCCAAAAATCTTCCCCAGTCGGTGCTCCCCTGGCTTCTGTCTACATTCCTGCACTTCAGTTCAGTTTACTCTTATCTCCTCAAAAGCTCAAAAGCTTTTATCAGATTTTTAACCACCGTTTGGCAATTATCTCCATTTGTTTGATTATTATCATCTCAATTAGAATCACCTTGGGGCCAGGTAGTCTCCCACTGCCTGTGGGGTTAGTTCCACATTCTTTTAAATGATGTTTCCGGAAAGACCAACTCTCTCAATAACAGGATAACATCGGCTCAGAATGGATTCTAGCCGCTCCCCCCCTCCCCCCCCCCCAAAAAAAAAAATTAGAAAATCATGATGCTCATCGATCCCCATCTTCCCTTCAGAGTTTGATTTCCTCACATAATCAAATCCCCAGAGTGCCAGGGGGTGCATCCGTGTAACACTGGAACACTGGAGGGCATTCACATGTACATCCCCCCCTTCGCACTTGCTCCCCTACACACACATACGCACGCACATCTGCTGCTGGCTGCACTGCAAAATAACTTTAGCAATCCCAGGGTAAAGCCCAGCAAAAGCAGTAAGGACAAGAAAGACAGTTGGGGAGGTAATCAAGAGGTGATACAGAGAGCAGAGACCAGCTCTGCAAGCACCTTAGTTAAATTACTCCCAACTGCAGCTAAAATTCTTTCCCTAGGTTTTTATACTCGTTTTCGACCATCCTCTTTATGGTGGTCATATGCCAAATCATCCTATACGTACCAGTAATTCATTTGTCCAGGACATCTGTTTTCTAGGTGTTTTTTAGTTACAGTTGGCCAGCCTCCTCGATATAAGGTCATTGCATGCTTTTCTTGAAAACCTTGCTGTACCATAAGTATTTTCCCAATTTTGCAATACCTCGGCCAAGGGCGTCCCCTTCTCTATGCCGAGTTTTATTTCCCATCACTAAAAAAATTCAGAGACACGCTTCCGTTGAGTCACGAGGTTCAGAGGGAGCCCCTTGCTTTCTAATCTCCTTCAGAGAGGAGTTTAGGTGCGGCTGGATCCCATCCTAGTCTCAGACTTGGTCAACGGCTTATGTCTAAAGGATATTTTCCCATTCTCAAGAGAGACTCGAACACTGCTTTTATGTGCACTTTACACTGATCAGGCCACACACTTTGCACTCAAAAACATACTGCAGGAAGGGAGGGACTCGCACCCACCCTGGTGTGGAGGAAGATTTAAAGGCCCTACAGTTTTTTTTACATACCAATTTAGATCTTTGCATAGCAAATTGTCATTGGATCCGTATTTTGGCCAGAATATCACTCTATTAAGGGCTATTTTGTCCAGACAAAACACAATACTTTATCATTTTCTATTTATCCTTCCTTTTTGTACACCACACGTTTCCCCGGTACCTTAACATCCTCCCTAAAGGACTGGACGGAGGAATGTCACCATTTTTCCTTTCTATTTCCCATTCTGAGTCTCGAGGCTTCTCCTTGCGCCTCGTCCCTCCTCTCAGAATGCCCCCGACCACCAAGGTAGTACTTAACAGTCTGTTTTCTTACCTTGGTCCACGCACAAAGTTGCCCGCTCGCTCGTATCGTGCTTCCCGCTTTTTCCTTTCTCCTTTCGCCTATGGTTTGCGGGGATCCGCCTTCGTCCCCACAGCCCTGCAGTTTCTGTCTGTCCGTCCGTCCTGGAATCCCCACCGACCATCCAGAAGGCCATTGAAATCAACGGGGCACGCCTTCCCGTCCATTGGCGACAGGGACCCCCGAGATGACGACGTCGAGTCTCGGACGAGCCCCCAGACTTGTAGGAAACCATCATCTTGCCAACAGAATAGGCTCAGGCAGGATCTCTCGGCAAAGCACGTTTTATTAAGGCTTTTGCGAAACGGGCCGTTCTACCTAAAAGTAGGCACACGCAATAGGGCAAAAAGCTTATACGCCCCCACAAATGCCAGCTGCAAATTCCCTGCCCTGTTCCCCAGGGGTTGGGTACTGCAGGCTTTCCGGACTGCCCGCCGCCTGCCTCAGTTTCCAGGACTCATTCATCTCATGCTAAGAAGGCCCTTCCCCTGCTGGATCTATTGCAAAGGTGGGTTCCTGGCTCTTGGGTTAGCCTTCCCTCTAGCTGCACTTGTTTTTGAAATGCAGGAATGAGTTTGCATTGCAGCATGAGTTGGAAGAGAGTTGGTTTGTGGGAAGGATTCCCAGTGTGATGTGTGTCAATCCTTCCCCCCTCGCTGGGTGAGGTGGCAGCTGAGTTGCAAAAGCAACATTCCTTCTTGAAGGGCTCCTTCCTTGCAGGGCTGAGGCAGAGGCGAGAGAGCGAGGCAGGTGCACGGGGGGGGCGCCGTGGGGGGCGCCGTGGGGGGGGCGGTTTGTCGGTGGGAAAAGCGGGGATCGAACCAGGGACCCATTTGACCAATCCGCGGGTCCGGCGCCCTGGCCGCTCCGCCAGCGCGATCCCACGGCCGTGGAACGCACGGCGCCCCCTATAGGCCGCAGAGCGGCCTGCGCGGCGGCTAAAGGCCGGGGGGGCGGTGGGCGGGGTGGGGATGGAAGTGGGTGCCCTGCGGACCAGCGTCCCGCGACCTGGCCGCTCCTCTACCGCCATCCCCACCGCCGGGGGACGCCACAGCTCCCCCTACAAACCTCCGCCCGCCCGCTAAGCTCGGCCCATGCCGGGGGGCACCCACCGACTCGCTGCCTCCCACCACCACGCTGCAACCCCACCTGCCCCCCGCCCAATCACACACCCCCCCACCCGCCCCTCGCCTGACAGAGCCCAAGACCTCCCGCTGCTGACAGCTACCTGCTCGCGGCCCTAGCGGCAGCGCACGCCGCTCTGCGGCCTATAGGGGGCGCCGTGCGTTCCACGGCCGTGGGATCGCGCTGGCGGAGCGGCCAGGGCGCCGGACCCGCGGATTGGTCAAATGGGTCCCTGGTTCGATCCCCGCTTTTCCCACCGACAGACCCCCACCCCCCACGGCCCCCCCCCCGCGCACCTGCCTCGCTCTCTCGCCTCTGCCTCAGCCCTGCAAGGAGCTATTGAAGGACGAAGGTTGTTTTTACAACTGGTTTGGCACCTGAGCTCAGCGGGGGAAAGGATTGAGAGGTATCAGACTATGAATCACAGAATCACAGAATGTTAGGGATTGGAAGGGACCTCAGAAGATCGTCTAGTCCAATCCCCCCGCCAGAGCAGGAACACCTAGATGAGGTTACACAGGAATGTGTCCAGGTGGCTTTTGAATGTCTCCAGAGGAGGAGACTCCTCAGCCTCCCTGGGCAGCCCGTTCCAGTGCTCTGCCAGCCTCACTGAGAAGAAGTTTCTTCTCCTATTTAAGTGGAACCTCCTGTGTTGCAGTTTGTACCCATTGCCCCATGTCTTATCATTGGTTGTCAGTGAGAAGAGCCTGGCTCCATCCTCGTGACACTCACCCTTTACATATTTACAAACATTAATGAGGTCACCCCTCAGTCTCCTCTTCTCCAAACTAAAGAGACCCAGCTCCCTCAGCCTTTCCTCAGTAGGGAGATGCTCCACTCCCTTAATCAACTTTGTCGCCCTGCGCTGGACTCTCTCCAGCAGTTCCCTGTCCTTCTTGAACTGAGGGGCCCAGAACTGGACACAATATTCCAGATGCGGTCTCACCAGGGTAGAGTAGAGGGGCAGGAGAACCTCTTTCAACCTACTAACTACCCCCCTTCTAATACACCCCAGGATGTCATTGGCCTTCTTGGCCACAAGGGCACAGTGCTGGCTCATGGTCATCGTGCCGTCCACCGGGACCCCCAGGTCCCTTTCACTGCTCTCTGACAGGTCATTCCCCGACTTATACTAGTACCTGGGGTTCTTCTTGCCCAGATGCAAGACTCTACACTTGCGCTTGTTATAGTTCATTCATGTTTTCCCCGCCCAACTCTCCAGCCTGTCCAGCTCTCGCTGGATGGCAGCACAGCCTTCTGGCGTGTCAGCCACTCCTCCCAGCTTGGTGTCATCAGCAAACTTGCTGACAGTCACTCTATTCCCTCATCCAAGTCATTGATGAATATATTGAATAGTACTGGCCCCAGTACCGACCCTTGAGGGACTCCACAGGCCTCCAACTAGACTCTGCCCCGTCGATCACGACTCTCTGGCTTCTTTCCTTCAGCCAGTTCACAGTCCACATCGCTACCCGATCGTCCAGACCACACTTCCTCAGTTTAGCTGGGAGGATGCTGTGGGAGACCGTGTCAAACGCTTCACTGAAATCAAGACAGACCACATCCACTGCTTTACCATCATCTGTCCACCCGGTTATGTCCTCATAAAAGTCTATGAGGTTGGTCAAGCACGACTTCCCTTTGGTGAAGCCACGTTGACTGCCCCTAATGACCCCCTTATCCCTGATATGCCTTGAGATGGCACCAAGGATAAGTCGTTCCATCAGTTTCCCAGGGATGGAGGTGAGGCTGACCGGTCCATAGTTACCCGGGTCCTCCTTCTTGCCCTTTTTGAAGACTGGAATGACATTTGCTTTCCTCCAGCCCTCAGGCACCCCTCCCGTTTCCCATGACTTAGCAAAGGTGACGGAGAGTGGCCTAGCAATGATCAGCCAGCTCCCTCAGCACCCGCGGGTGCATCCCACCTGGAGCCATGGATTTATGGATGTCCAGATTGCTTAATCGGTCCCTAACCCAGGCCCTCAGCCTTCCCTAGCCTGGAAGCACCAACACCCACGAAGGAGCGAGCTGTGGGCAATGTCCTGCTTTGCCTTCAGCGTCTCTCGCAATGTTAACTTGCAAATTTGTAGTGGATGAGGGTGTGGAACTGCAAGCTGGGGATAACAGTTTTCCAGTGAACGTGAAGGAGAAGGACGTTGAACTGCTGCCCATGCAAGCTGGTCTCAGAGGACACGTAGCAACTATTCACCTCACACCTGGCAATGCATTCGTTTTAAAAAAAAAAAAAAAATAAGCCCAAAACCACTAAGGCAGGGCTATGTTTCTCACCTGCATAGATGTCATCCTTTCCTGACTGGAACCCTTGGCTTCTTTGTGAAGCCTTTGGTTTCATTACCGGGTAGCGGAGGTTTGTTATCAGTCCTTGATTTGGCTTGTCGTAAGTGTATATTGAATCCTTCAATATTCTGAAGATCCTCTCTGGAACACCTTCAGAAGTCTGCAGAGAAAGGAAAGAAACATTTGTCTGCAGCTGCTCTTCGCATGGAGTCCCCAAAAATGAAAGGAATGACAGGTTGCTTCTTCTTTCCCAAGGAGCTGTTTTGGAAGCAGACTGGGTGACAGAGTCTGGTACCAGCCTTTGGCCACCAGGGACACCTGCTTGGTGGTGTGCTCTAGGCCCTAAGTGTCACCTCCCTCACCCGCTTGATTTTTTTTTTTTTTTTTTTTTTAAAGGGAGAAGAGCAGTTTAAAATCTGGGCTCAGGGGTGTGTTGCAGAGGGATGGCGTTACCGACTTCCCCCTGGCGTCAGAGCGCAACGTTCTCTAGGTTATCTACTTTAGTCTTCTAGTGCACCACACTGGTGTGGATGTCAATGAATAAAGTCTGTGTTGAACTTGTATAAGGAAACACGGAAAAAAAGAATAAGCCAATAAACGCCATCATTATTTTAAAGAAAGATGAGAAGGTAATTTTGCTTATGTCTCCAATAGAAAAGAACCACTGAACAATGACCCCCCTTCCTTCTCTCCTCAGTGGGCAGAGATGACAAGAGTTCCTCCTACTCCTTCCCTCTCCTTTCTCCCAAGGTAAACAGTGTCACATTGAGTGCCATGTAGATTAACTTGCATTTCTGAATTGAACCATAACTCCCCTTGGCACCACTCCAAGCAGAGAGACGAACTGAGCAGCTCAGACATGGATGTGTATGAGTATTCAAGGGTCCTGGCCTGACACCAACATCAGTGACATTGTCTTGATCTATCCTTTAATAGACTGAGATCTTTGTCGGTCAAAGTTCAGGCAGCTTACCAGAAAACCAACTACAGTCCTCATGTGTTAACAACATTTAGACTGTCAAAGGAAGAATGCTCAAATTTTAAATTCATCCTTCGTTTGCAGAGAACAGCTGCAGAAACTGAATGCCTAACACAAGCTAGCGCAACAACACAGAAACGTAGAGAAGGAAAGAGAACACCCAACCGCCTGTTCTACTGGTTATTTTCTCCAATACAGGAGAAACAACCACCAACTCTGGAGAACAAACAGGTCAGGGTTATTGGTCCCACAAAAACGAGCATAAGAAATACTAAGGCAATTCCCCAGAGTCCAGTAACTCTCTTGCCCTCAAGCCAGGGTCGTGCCACAAAAACAAAACTCTTACCAAAGATTTCATCTTAGCTTGAACAGGTAAGTTGTGATGACGGAGATTCGCCAGGAGTCCTAAACATGGTATCATTACCTCATCTTCTGTGGTTTGACTGAAAAGTCCAGGAAGTCAAACAAAGACTTTTAATTAAAGCATCCAGAAATTAGTTACCAGAATTTGGGGGTTGAGGGTGGGGTGCTTGGGGGACTCTATTTTGTTGCCGTGGCGGTGGGGAGGGGAGTGTGGTATTGTTTTGTTTTTTAACTAGACACCATTCTGCCAAGCCAAGCAAAATTCAGATTGCAATCCCCATAGTGTGGGCAGTTTTTAACTGAGCACATCTGGGGGGAAAAAAAAAAAAAAAAGGTCTATCAGAGACCAGCACTATCAAAGGTCCTTTATTGCAGGTGCTTTTAAGAGTCACTAGATCTCTTACAAGGACCCTTGCACAAAAGTCATTTTAATGTAACATAAGTCTGTTCCTAATGACGAGCATGACTTTTCCCCTGGGTCTTCTCTTTGACAGCTCCCTGGGATATGCAGGTGGGCTAAGAGGCCAGTTAATATCCAGTCACTGAAAGTCCCACAACCACTGCATTTGACAGGCTGTAACAACATGGTTTGCTAAGAAAAACCTCTGTTTAGCTTGGAGTAAAAATGCCACAGGTCACTCTGGAGACCAGGTTAGTGCAATATGCTAATGGCCTTCAGAAAGTTTAGAAACTTAGCCAGGTGTTTCCCATGAGAGAAGGTAACTGAGTGCACACTTACACATGATGCATTAGAAATGAAATTAATTCATTGACGTTGGCACCAGCACAAAAGACCTGAACATTGTAAGTTACCCTCTGCAGCAACTGGATACTCTGAGGAAATTAAAAGCTGTTCACATGTGTCTTTCCTATAGCATCGCACTCAAGAATGTTACAAATTAGAAAGCTGAAAGGACAAATAAAAAGACATCACGACTGAATTCATTTTCAGACCCTGTGACGTTAACACGACAACTACACAAGCTGCTGTGAGCACACAGGGTCGTGTCCTGACACTCCGAGGTACTTATTAAAAGCCCAAACAGATGGATAAGGTTTTCTTTTGACAGAGGCATTACCTTTGTAGCCCATCCATTTCTCCCCTTTGCTTCATCAGCACGTTCTCCATTCTGTCAGCGAGAAAGGGGCTTTGTCCTGTTGAAAGATCCACAAGTTTTGCCAAAATGCAAAAAGCGCTTTGCAGCCTCTTCAGAAAGTATGTTTAGTGCAGGGGTGTCAAACTCATTTGTAGCAAATGCAATTTTAGGACTGTATAAATGTAGGAGTAGTCGCATTTCTAGAGTCCTAAAATTACGTTTGGCCCTTTGAAGGCAACCGCGAGGCTGATGTGCCCCCCAGTGAAAATGAGTTTGACACCCCCGGCTTAGAGGAAAACACGTTTGCTGTGAAGACAGTCGACAGATCTAATGGTAGTTAAGTCTTTCCTACAGCATCCTTTCAGCACGCAACGTAATTGAGTTAATATAATGCTAATATGCACAATTATGACAATAATCACAGCACAGGATAGCAGCTGAAACCAAACCTCATTATATAAGCATGTGACATAAGAAATTCAAGGTCTTAGTCCTGCATCTACTTGGTGACTACAAAACCTCTCCCACTGACTGGCAAGTCACCTGGATCTCTTAGTCTTCTCCTACTCCAAGTGCTTTGACAAATACACAAACTGGGACAAAAGTGTCCTTCACTGGATGCCTGACTCATTTTCCACAGATCAGGGGCAACACAACTGCTGGCAAATTCATTTTCCGTTTTCCCTCTCAGAAAAGAGATGTCACGACACGTAGCCAGCAAGTACTTGCTGAAATCTCAGAGCCACATATGAGGAAACCTGTGCATATTTAAAAAAAAAAAAAAAAAGAGGAGGTCTTCCCCACCTTTACTGGTCAATGCACAGAAAGGACACGTGAACATTGGTGAAGATGGGCTGTGAGATGGGCTGTGAGATATTATGTGTAAGGTAATAATGTGTAATAAGCTCTGCACTTGACTCCTATAACTCAGCTCGCACTGGCACAGCCCCTTGCACTCACTGGCACTGAGCAGAGGGCAGCAGGCACACGTGCCCTGCAGACCTTCGATGAGAACTGGCAGCCACAGCTCTCGTTTCACTCCTTCACAACTGCCTGTCAAAGAATTGATTAGACAAAACCGACTCCAGGCTTGTCTCATGAACAGTAGGAGAAAGAACTAAATACCTCAGCTGGAAAATAATTCTGGAAAATAAGCTCTCCAGCAGCCAAATCATTTCAAAAACAGAGGCTTTTGGTTTTGGTTTTGGTTTATTTTTGCTTGGTTTGTTGGTTGGATTTGTTTGTCTGGTTTTGTTAGGTTTGGGGTTTTTTGTTTTGTTTCAATTGGAGCAGGTGAGAAGCTCAAGCTCGATTAAAGAGAGAGTACAAAGAACTCTCTGCAGCCTTAAAATCCTGTCATACTGGCCTCGTATGGCAAACAACATACACAGCTAAGACCGACACACTATTTCAGAAGAGTTATTACATGCATGCCGCATAACAGATACCATATAAGAGTAGACAAATAGAGTTAAACATTAGTTCCTGTTACCTGTAATATGAATGGGTCACTGAGATGAGCAGAGCCTCGATGAACCACTCCTGCCAGCACGTGGTCACATTGTAGGTATCCTGAAGAGCTTCTCTAGTCTCGCTCTCTAAGACTGGAATTTAAGAATTATTAACAAAAAACCCCTGTCAAACAGCAAAAGCAGCTGTTGCATTAGCTACCAATCTGAGCAGAAGCCCAAGTCATTGACCAGTTTTTCACATCTGTTTCACAAACAACTACAAATAAATCACAGCTCCTACGCACTTGAAGAATCTGGACCTGTCTTGTCATCGCTTTCCCAGAGCAAAGAGCATACCCCCCTCCCCTCTTCCCCCCTTCCTACCCCTCTGCACACCACCTCCAGCCCCGCTACAACCCCACCTGCCCCCCACCCAAACACATCCCCCCCCACGCCCACCCCACCCCTCGCCTGACAGAGCCCAAGACCTCCCGCTGCTGACAGCTACCTGCTCGGGGCCTGGGAGCAAGCGTCACCCAAATGGAACAACCGGCCCAGGCCCACCCACGGGAGACTCTGGGGCGCAAACCAGATGCAAACTCTTCCGTCCTTCCTTCCTTCCTTCCTGCCTTGGCCCTAAGTGTCACCTCCCTCACCCACTTGTTGGGTTTTATTCCGAAAAAAAAAAGAGTGGTTTAAAATCTGGGCTCGGGTGTGTTGAAGAGGGACAGCGTTAGCGACTTTCCCCTGGGGACAGAGTGCAAGGTTAGTGGCAACCTGTTTGGTTCTCACTTCAAAGCTTCTCTTTCGACGCCTAGGTGAGAAGCAGAAGCCAAAGGTTCTGCCAAGGATGGGCACTGTCGAGCAAAAGACATCTGCAGAGGCAAGCCCGGAGGACGGCGCTCCTAAGCAGAGGAAGGGCCTTGTCGCAAGCTGCGTTTGAACGTGCCCGTTGGTGCTGCTGGACTGGATTCCTTCCAGGGCACAGTCCCCCAGGGATCCGTACAGAGACTTGGCCACACTGGTCACTTGAGGAGGGTGACAGACGGTAAGCGCACAAATCATCTGGAGTCACAGCCAGGGTCCTGCTAGTGGTGAGGACAAGTGAACAGGGCTTGATTCTCTTGGTTTTTTGGCATCCTGCATCTTGCCTTCTGCCCGGGGTGGGCTAGGTGCCACTGCCTCTGCGGACTTGCTCTGGCTGGGACGGAGTTGACTCTTGTTAGTGGCAGCCGGCCTAGCACCGTGTTTGGCAGGGGTGGCTAAAGCGGTGTTGCTTACTGCAGCTGTGGTGTGGCTGTTGCTGCGAGTGCGGGCCTCCCGGAGCCGTGAGGTTGTCTCTTTTTCCTGCAGCACCGAGGCTGGGGGTGTGCAAGAGGTTGGGAGGGTGGAGAGCAGGAGAGCGTCCGGGAAGTGGCCAAAGGGCCGTCCCCTGCTGTAGGCCAGCTGCGCCCACAGGCCTGGTGTTCCTTGCTGCTGGTGCTGCTGCTGCTGCCTTTGTGGTGCAGGTCAGGGTTTCTGGGCGCATGCATGATTTGGGGTGGGCTTGGGGGTGGGCAGGAGGGCAGCAGGCCAAAGGGCTCCCCTCCTGCTGTGCTGCCTGGGTGTCCCTGGCTGTGTGTCTGCCGGGGGCCGGGGAAGCAAGAGCAAGAGGGCCAAGCGGGCGGCAGGCAGCGCAGGCTGGTGAGCGGCAAGGAGGAAAGGCCAAGGGCTTTGGGCGTCTGGTGCCGGGCCAGGTGGGGCTGAGGCGAGGGCATCTTTTCTACTAATGTCTATTCGTGATCCATAAACCTCACTTACTGAATCATCTGCTCCCTGTAGCATAATTAGCAAAGGGTTGCACTGCAGAGACTCACATCCCGGGAGAGATTGCCCTTTGGATAGGGTAAGTTTTCTTTTTCATTCTATAACCATTCATTGCTCACTGTCCATCCCCCAAACTCTGTGGTCCAGATAACACTGTACCAGGAGGGGCAATGAGAGACAGCAACAAAAACTATGCACTTATTTAAATCATCCTTAGACTCGGTCCCCTTGGACACATGTTTGTTTTCATAACTCAATTCCCTTTAGCTCTGTACATCCCCACACCTATGGATCTGGCAAGCGTCTACTCAAATTGTTAGGGAACCTTCAGTTTCAGTGACGTTCACGTTAAGTAACCCATTTGTAAATTCTACATAATACAGGATTAGTAATCCCCAAAAGTTTCATTTCATTTTCATCTCTGTATCTTTAGTTGAAGTGGGTCGTCAGTTGTCAGTACTTGCCACTCCTCACTGTCCTTTGGAGGTCTGATTGGCTCTTTAATCCACGTGTAATGAGTCCACCCTTTCTCAGCTGGTCGCACCACTGTCTCGGTGATCAGCAGAACTTGAAATGCGCCTTCCCAATCTGGCTGAAGCTTAGCGTCTTTCCAGGATTTGACCAGGACCTGCTGTCCAGGCTGAAACTTGTGAGCTGCAGACTCTAAAGGCAGAGTTTGTGCCAGAAGCCCTTGGTGCCTGAGAGAAGACAGAAAAGACAACCCGAGCATACAGTTTTTGAGAAACAAATCCTTAGTTTCAAACCGTGGGGGTCCATCCGTTATTTCGCTTTTGCTACCACTGCCCCCGTGGCAGTGCTAAGAGGGAAGGCTTCTCCCCACCTGGTAAGATGATCAAACACTAGTAAGTTTTTAATTCAGCCAACTGCAGGTAATTCTGTGAAATCAACTTGTATATTTTGGAAGGGTCATAAACTTGGCCTTCAACCTCCTGCAGGCTGCTTCCTAAGTGCCTTTTCATTTACTTTTTTACAAACCACACATCATTCACAAATTTGCTTGGCTATAGTATAAATTCCAGTACACCCATATTTTTATAACACTATGGCACCCATTACTTGTTTTCCTCATTAACTCTCTTGATGTAAAATTGCTAATACCTTCCTCATGGTTTGCTTATTTAACATTTCTCTACCCTCTGGGAGTACGCATTTCCCATTCTGTTCCCTGGCTTCCAACTCTTGGAGGACTTCTTTTTATCTTTCATTGAAAACTGGAATTTCTTGTGGGGCCAGGACCTCGGGCGTGAGATAAAACCTGAAGCAATAAATAAGTTAAGGCTGCTTCTCAGGCCATTTCATCTGCTAACCAACTTCCCCGACACAAAAAGAGTTGCCCCTCTGATGTCCATTAACATGTACTACAGCCACTTCTATTGGTGACATCAGATTCCATAACACTTGTCCAACTAGTTCTTCATGAACCAATTCTTTACCTTTGCTATTAATTAGACCCCATTCTTCCCAAATTTTCCCAAAGGTGTGCACTTCTCCAAATGCGTATCTAGAACCATTACGGATGGTACCTTCTTTTCCTTCTAACATTTGCAGTGCCTGACTGACGGCTTGTGGCTGGCATGTTTGAGCTGACCAGTTATTAGGCAACCTTCCCGTTTCTCTTATTTCACCATTCACACCTTCAACGATGGCACACCCATTGTGTCTCTTCCCCTGAATTACCCTTGAAGACCCATCTATGAAGAGGTGCAGCCCATTGCCACCTCTCCATAGGAAAGCAGCAGGGTTTAATTTCCTGCTTTCTCCCACCAGAAGAGCAGTTGCTGCTGCAGCTTGCACACACTCTGGCCAACCTCGAGACACTGGGTCTAAGAGCTTAGATCAGTGTGCCACTGCTTGTCGCTTCCCCCCCAGCCCACTTGCTGCTGGAGCAGCGTGAGAGGCAGAACAGGCCTCCACTCTGTGCAAGCATTGCTCAACAATAACAAAAACATCTCTGTATTATCAACACTGTTTTAAGCATCAATCAAAAACATAGTCCCATACCAGGTACCACAAAGAAAATTAACTCCAGCCCAGCCAAAACCAACACAAACTTCCAGGTAATACAATATCTTTCAAATTTTCTCCTTGTCACCCCCCAGGCAGTAACTGTGTTTCCACACCCAGAGCCTGTAAAAGGTTTCTCTCTAATATAGAAGCTGGGGAATCTTCCCCTAATATATTCCTTCCCCATACGCTTTTAATTCTTATTATCACAAATAGGAATTTATTCATAATTGTCTCTCCTTCCTCCCTGCTACCCCATTTATTACAACTCCGTCTTCAGTTCTGGATCTTTTTAGGGGAGAATTTAGAAGGGACATGGGAGCTTCTGTTTCTGCTAAAAACTAGACCTCATTACCAATTACCACCATTACTTTACCAATTACATGCTCTTTTCCAATTTAAACGTTTCCCCACAAAAAACAAACAAACAAACAAAAAAAAAAAAAAAAACACCAATAAAAAAAGCCACCACAACACCAAAAACATTTTCAGCCCCTCTGATTTTCCAAAGTGTATTGAGTTTTCTTCCTTTAGTCATTTCCAACAGTTGCCGCCCTAGGGGTAAATATCCCAGATTTCCACAATAATAGCATCCCATTTTCTCTCATTCTCTCACTTTTTTCACTGACTTTGGTCTAAATCTTCTGCGGTTTTGTTTTGTTCTTTTCCCTTCCAGTCTTTCACTTGCAACCAATCAGTCTGCTTCAACTTTTCGCTTCAGTTCCCGACCATCATACACAAACACGACCACACTCAGATTTTTTGCAAATTCTTCCTGCCAACCTGGCACATGCTCTCGGAAATACTTCCGTAGATCCACAAACACACTTGCTACCAGTCCACAAAGCTTTCCAAAAATCTTCCCCAGTCGGTGCTCCCCTGGCTTCTGTCTACATTCCTGCACTTCAGTTCAGTTTACTCTTATCTCCTCAAAAGCTCAAAAGCTTTTATCAGATTTTTAACCACCGTTTGGCAATTATCTCCATTTGTTTGATTATTATCATCTCAATTAGAATCACCTTGGGGCCAGGTAGTCTCCCACTGCCTGTGGGGTTAGTTCCACATTCTTTTAAATGATGTTTCTGGACAGACCAACTCTCTCAATAACAGGATAACATCGGCTCAGAATGGATTCTAGCCCCGCCCCCCCCCAAAAAAATTAGAAAATCATGATGCTCATCGATCCCCATCTTCCCTTCAGAGTTTGATTTCCTCACATAATCAAATCCCCAGAGTGCCAGGGGGTGCATCCGTGTAACACTGGAACACTGGAGGGCATTCACATGTACATCCCCCCCTTCGCACTTGCTCCCCTACACACACATACGCACGCACATCTGCTGCTGGCTGCACTGCAAAATAACTTTAGCAATCCCAGGGTAAAGCCCAGCAAAAGCAGTAAGGACAAGAAAGACAGTTGGGGAGGTAATCAAGAGGTGATACAGAGAGCAGAGACCAGCTCTGCAAGCACCTTAGTTAAATTACTCCCAACTGCAGCTAAAATTCTTTCTCTAGGTTTTTATACTCGTTTTCGACCATCCTCTTTATGGTGGTCATATGCCAAATCATCCTATACGTACCAGTAATTCATTTGTCCAGGACATCTGTTTTCTAGGTGTTTTTTAGTTACAGTTGGCCAGTCTCCTCAATATAAGGTCATTGCATGCTTTTCTTGAAAACCTTGCTGTACCATAAGTATTTTCCCAATTTTGCAATACCTCGGCCAAGGGTGTCCCCTTCTCTATGCCGAGTTTTATTTCCCATCACTAAGAAAATTCAGAGACACGCTTCCGTTGAGTCACGAGGTTCAGAGGGAGCCCCTTGCTTTCTAATCTCCTTCAGAGAGGAGTTTAGGTGCGGCTGGATCCCATCCTAGTCTCAGACTTGGTCAACGGTTTACGTCTAAAGGATATTTTCCCATTCCCAAGAGAGACTCGAACACTGCTTTTATGTGCACTTTACACTGATCAGGCCACACACTTTGCACTCAAAAACATACTGCAGAAAGGGAGGGACTCGCACCCACCCTGGTGTGGAGGAAGATTTAAAGGCCCTACAGTTTTTTTTACATACCAATTTAGATCTTTGCATAGCCAATTGTCATTGGATCCGTATTTTGGCCAGAATATCACTCTATTAAGGGCTATTTTGTCCAGACAAAACACAATACTTTATCATTTTCTATTTATCCTTCCTTTTTGTACACCACACGTTTCCCCGGTACCTTAACATCCTCCCTAAAGGACTGGACGGAGGAATGTCACCATTTTTCCTTTCTATTTCCCATTCTGAGTCTCGAGGCTTCTCCTTGAGCCTCGTCCCTCCTCTCAGAATGCCCCCGACCACCAAGGTAGTACTTAACAGTCTGTTTTCTTACCTTGGTCCACGCACAAAGTTGCTCGCTCGCTCGTATCGTGCTTCCCGCTTTTTCCTTTCTCCTTTCGCCTATGGTTTGCGGGGATCCGCCTTCGTCCCCACAGCCCTGCAGTTTCTGTCTGTCCGTCCGTCCTGGAATCCCCACCGACCATCCAGAAGGCCATTGAAATCAACGGGGCACGCCTTCCCGTCCACTGGCGATAGGGACCCCCGAGATGACGACGTCGAGTCTCGGACGAGCCCCCAGACTTGTAGGAAACCATCATCTTGCCAACAGAATAGGCTCAGGCAGGATCTCTCGGCAAAGCACGTTTTATTAAGGCTTTTGCGAAACGGGCCGTTCTACCTAAAAGTAGGCACACGCAATAGGGCAAAAAGCTTATACGCCCCCACAAATGCCAGCTGCAAATTCCCTGCCCTGTTCCCCAGGGGTTGGGTACTGCAGGCTTTCCGGACTGCCCGCCGCCTGCCTCAGTTTCCAGGACTCATTCATCTCATGCTAAGAAGGCCCTTCCCCTGCTGGATCTATTGCAAAGGTGGGTTCCTGGCTCTTGGGTTAGCCTTCCCTCTAGCTGCACTTGTTTTTGAAATGCAGGAATGAGTTTGCATTGCAGCATGAGTTGGAAGAGAGTTGGTTTGTGGGAAGGATTCCCAGTGTGATGTGTGTCAATCCTTCCCCCCTCGCTGGGTGAGGTGGCAGCTGAGTTGCAAAAGCAACATTCCTTCTCGAAGGGCTCCTTCCTTGCAGGGCTGAGGCAGAGGCGAGAGAGCGAGGCAGGTGCACGGCGGGGGGGCCGTGGGGGGGGCGGTTTGTCGGTGGGAAAAGCGGGGATCGAACCAGGGACCCATTTGACCAATCCGCGGGTCCGGCGCCCTGGCCGCTCCGCCAGCGCGATCCCACGGCCGTGGAACGCACGGCGCCCCCTATAGGCCGCAGAGCGGCCTGCGCGGCGGCTAAAGGCCGGGGGGGCGGTGGGCGGGGTGGGGATGGAAGTGGGTGCCCTGCGGACCAGCGTCCCGCGACCTGGCCGCTCCTCTACCGCCATCCCCACCGCCGGGGGACGCCACAGCTCCCCCTACAAACCTCCGCCCGCCCGCTAAGCTCGGCCCATGCCGGGGGGCACCCACCGACTCGCTGCCTCCCACCACCACGCTGCAACCCCACCTGCCCCCCGCCCAATCACACACCCCCCCACCCGCCCCTCGCCTGACAGAGCCCAAGACCTCCCGCTGCTGACAGCTACCTGCTCGCGGCCCTAGCGGCAGCGCACGCCGCTCTGCGGCCTATAGGGGGCGCCGTGCGTTCCACGGCCGTGGGATCGCGCTGGCGGAGCGGCCAGGGCGCCGGACCCGCGGATTGGTCAAATGGGTCCCTGGTTCGATCCCCGCTTTTCCCACCGACAGACCCCCACCCCCCACGGCCCCCCCCCCGCGCACCTGCCTCGCTCTCTCGCCTCTGCCTCAGCCCTGCAAGGAGCTATTGAAGGACGAAGGTTGTTTTTACAACTGGTTTGGCACCTGAGCTCAGCGGGGGAAAGGATTGAGAGGTATCAGACTATGAATCACAGAATCACAGAATGTTAGGGATTGGAAGGGACCTCAGAAGATCGTCTAGTCCAATCCCCCCGCCAGAGCAGGAACACCTAGATGAGGTTACACAGGAATGTGTCCAGGTGGCTTTTGAATGTCTCCAGAGGAGGAGACTCCTCAGCCTCCCTGGGCAGCCCGTTCCAGTGCTCTGCCAGCCTCACTGAGAAGAAGTTTCTTCTCCTATTTAAGTGGAACCTCCTGTGTTGCAGTTTGTACCCATTGCCCCATGTCTTATCATTGGTTGTCAGTGAGAAGAGCCTGGCTCCATCCTCGTGACACTCACCCTTTACATATTTACAAACATTAATGAGGTCACCCCTCAGTCTCCTCTTCTCCAAACTAAAGAGACACAGCTCCCTCAGCCTTTCCTCAGTAGGGAGATGCTCCACTCCCTTAATCAACTTTGTCGCCCTGCGCTGGACTCTCTCCAGCAGTTCCCTGTCCTTCTTGAACTGAGGGGCCCAGAACTGGACACAATATTCCAGATGCGGTCTCACCAGGGTAGAGTAGAGGGGCAGGAGAACCTCTTTCAACCTACTAACTACCCCCCTTCTAATACACCCCAGGATGTCATTGGCCTTCTTGGCCACAAGGGCACAGTGCTGGCTCATGGTCATCGTGCCGTCCACCGGGACCCCCAGGTCCCTTTCACTGCTCTCTGACAGGTCATTCCCCGACTTATACTAGTACCTGGGGTTCTTCTTGCCCAGATGCAAGACTCTACACTTGCGCTTGTTATATTTCATTCATGTTTTCCCCGCCCAACTCTCCAGCCTGTCCAGCTCTCGCTGGATGGCAGCACAGCCTTCTGGCGTGTCAGCCACTCCTCCCAGCTTGGTGTCATCAGCAAACTTGCTGACAGTCACTCTATTCCCTCATCCAAGTCATTGATGAATATATTGAATAGTACTGGCCCCAGTACCGACCCTTGAGGGACTCCACAGGCCTCCAACTAGACTCTGCCCCGTTGATCACGACTCTCTGGCTTCTTTCCTTCAGCCAGTTCACAGTCCACATCGCTACCCGATCGTCCAGACCACACTTCCTCAGTTTAGCTGGGAGGATGCTGTGGGAGACCGTGTCAAATGCTTCACTGAAATCAAGACAGACCACATCCACTGCTTTACCATCATCTGTCCACCCGGTTATGTCCTCATAAAAGTCTATGAGGTTGGTCAAGCACAACTTCCCTTTGGTGAAGCCATGTTGACTGCCCCTAATGACCCCCTTATCCCTGATATGCCTTGAGATGGCACCAAGGATAAGTCGTTCCATCAGTTTCCCAGGGATGGAGGTGACGCTGACCGGTCCATAGTTACCCGGGTCCTCCTTCTTGCCCTTTTTGAAGACTGGAATGACATTTGCTTTCCTCCAGCCCTCAGGCACCCCTCCCGTTTCCCATGACTTAGCAAAGATGACGGAGAGTGGCCTAGCAATGATCAGCCAGC
Source organism: Columba livia (assembly GCF_036013475.1). Classification (NCBI taxonomy): domain Eukaryota; kingdom Metazoa; phylum Chordata; class Aves; order Columbiformes; family Columbidae; genus Columba; species Columba livia. The sequence continues at coordinate 949,056 of NW_027043810.1, forward strand.
TCCCTCAGCACCCGCGGGTGCATCCCACCTGGAGCCATGGATTTATGGATGTCCAGATTGCTTAATCGGTCCCTAACCCAGGCCCTCAGCCTTCCCTAGCCTGGAAGCACCAACACCCATGAAGGAGCGAGCTGTGGGCAATGTCCTGCTTTGCCTTCAGCGTCTCTCGCAATGTTAACTTGCAAATTTGTAGTGGATGAGGGTGTGGAACTGCAAGCTGGGGATAACAGTTTTCCAGTGAACGTGAAGGAGAAGGACATTGAACTGCTGCCCATGCAAGCTGGTCTCAGAGGACACGTAGCAACTATTCACCTCACACCTGGCAATGCATTCGTTTTTTAAAAAAAAAAATAAGCCCAAAACCACTAAGGCAGGGCTATGTTTCTCACCTGCATAGATGTCATCCTTTCCTGACTGGAACCCTTGGCTTCTTTGTGAAGCCTTTGGTTTCATTACCGGGTAGCGGAGGTTTGTTATCAGTCCTTGATTCGGCTTGTCGTAAGTGTATATTGAATCCTTCAATATTCTGAAGATCCTCTCTGGAACACCTTCAGAAGTCTGCAGAGAAAGGAAAGAAACATTTGTCTGCAGCTGCTCTTCGCATGCAGTCCCCAAAAATGAAAGGAATGACAGGTTGCTTCTTCTTTCCCAAGGAGCTGTTTTGGAAGCAGACTGGGTGACAGAGTCTGGTACCAGCCTTTGGCCACCAGGGACACCTGCTTGGTGGTGTGCTCTAGGCCCTAAGTGTCACCTCCCTCACCCGCTTGATTTTTTTTTTTTTTTTTTTTTTTTAAAGGGAGAAGAGCAGTTTAAAATCTGGGCTCAGGGGTGTGTTGCAGAGGGATGGTGTTACCGACTTCCCCCTGGCGTCAGAGCGCAACGTTCTCTAGGTTATCTACTTTAGTCTTCTAGTGCACCACACTGGTGTGGATGTCAATGACTAAAGTCTGTGTTGAACTTGTATAAGGAAAAACGGAAAAAAAGAATAAGCCAATAAACGCCATCATTATTTTAAAGAAAGATGAGAAGGTAATTTTGCTTATGTCTCCAATAGAAAAGAACCACTGAACAATGACCCCCCTTCCTTCTCTACTCAGTGGGCAGAGATGACAAGAGTTCCTCCTTCTCCTTCCCTCTCCTTTCTCCCAAGGTAAACAGTGTCACATTGAGTGCCATGTAGATTAACTTGCATTTCTGAATTGAACCATAACTCCCCTTGGCACCACTCCAAGCAGAGAGACGAACTGAGCAGCTCAGACATGGATGTGTATGAGTATTCAAGGGTCCTGGCCTGACACCAACATCAGTGACATTTTCTTGATCTATCCTTTAATAGACTGAGATCTTTGTCAGTCAAAGTTCAGGCAGCTTACCAGAAAACCAACTACAGTCCTCATGTGTTAACAACATTTAGACTGTCAAAGGAAGAATGCTCAAATTTTAAATTCATCCTTCGTTTGCAGAGAACAGCTGCAGAAACTGAATGCCTAACACAAGCTAGCGCAACAACACAGAAACGTAGAGAAGGAAAGAGAACACCCAACCGCCTGTTCTACTGGTTATTTTCTCCAATACAGGAGAAACAACCACCAACTCTGGAGAACAAACAGGTCAGGGTTATTGGTCCCACAAAAACGAGCATAAGAAATACTAAGGCAATTCCCCAGAGTCCAGTAACTCTCTTGCCCTCAAGCCAGGGTCGTGCCACAAAAACAAAACTCTTACCAAAGATTTCATCTTAGCTTGAACAGGTAAGTTGTGATGACGGAGATTCGCCAGGAGTCCTAAACATGGTATCATTACCTCATCTTCTGTGGTTTGACTGAAAAGTCCAGGAAGTCAAACAAAGATTTTTAATTAAAGCATCCAGAAATTAGTTACCAGAATTTGGGGGTTGAGGGTGGGGTGCTTGGGGGACTCTATTTTGTTGCCGTGGCGGTGGGGAGGGGAGTGTGGTATTGTTTTGTTTTTTAACTAGACACCATTCTGCCAAGCCAAGCAAAATTCAGATTGCAATCCCCATAGTGTGGGCAGTTTTTAACTGAGCACATCTGGGGGAAAAAAAAAAAAAAAAAGGTCTATCAGAGACCAGCACTATCAAAGGTCCTTTATTGCAGGTGCTTTTAAGAGTCACTAGATCTCTTACAAGGACCCTTGCACAAAAGTCATTTTAATGTAACATAAGTCTGTTCCTAATGACGAGCATGACTTTTCCCCTGGGTCTTCTCTTTGACAGCTCCCTGGGATATGCAGGTGGGCTAAGAGGCCAGTTAATATCCAGTCACTGAAAGTCCCACAACCACTGCATTTGACAGGCTGTAACAACATGGTTTGCTAAGAAAAACCTCTGTTTAGCTTGGAGTAAAAATGCCACAGGTCACTCTGGAGACCAGGTTAGTGCAATATGCTAATGGCCTTCAGAAAGTTTAGAAACTTAGCCAGGTGTTTCCCATGAGAGAAGGTAACTGAGTGCACACTTACACATGATGCATTAGAAATGAAATTAATTCATTGACGTTGGCACCAGCACAAAAGACCTGAACATTGTAAGTTACCCTCTGCAGCAACTGGATACTCTGAGGAAATTAAAAGCTGTTCACATGTGTCTTTCCTATAGCATCGCACTCAAGAATGTTACAAATTAGAAAGCTGAAAGGACAAATAAAAAGACATCACGACTGAATTCATTTTCAGACCCTGTGACGTTAACACGACAACTACACAAGCTGCTGTGAGCACACAGGGTCGTGTCCTGACACTCCGAGGTACTTATTAAAAGCCCAAACAGATGGATAAGGTTTTCTTTTGACAGAGGCATTACCTTTGTAGCCCATCCATTTCTCCCCTTTGCTTCATCAGCACGTTCTCCATTCTGTCAGCGAGAAAGGGGCTTTGTCCTGTTGAAAGATCCACAAGTTTTGCCAAAATGCAAAAAGCGCTTTGCAGCCTCTTCAGAAAGTATGTTTAGTGCAGGGGTGTCAAACTCATTTGTAGCAAATGCATTTTTAGGACTGTATAAATGTAGGAGTAGTCGCATTTCTAGAGTCCTAAAATTACGTTTGGCCCTTTGAAGGCAACCGCGAGGCTGATGTGCCCCCCAGTGAAAATGAGTTTGACACCCCCGGCTTAGAGGAAAACACGTTTGCTGTGAAGACAGTCGACAGATCTAATGGTAGTTAAGTCTTTCCTACAGCATCCTTTCAGCACGCAACGTAATTGAGTTAATATAATGCTAATATGCACAATTATGACAATAATCACAGCACAGGATAGCAGCTGAAACCAAACCTCATTATATAAGCATGTGACATAAGAAATTCAAGGTCTTAGTCCTGCATCTACTTGGTGACTACAAAACCTCTCCCACTGACTGGCAAGTCACCTGGATCTCTTAGTCTTCTCCTACTCCAAGTGCTTTGACAAATACACAAACTGGGACAAAAGTGTCCTTCACTGGATGCCTGACTCATTTTCCACAGATCAGGGGCAACACAACTGCTGGCAAATTCATTTTCCGTTTTCCCTCTCAGAAAAGAGATGTCACGACACGTAGCCAGCAAGTACTTGCTGAAATCTCAGAGCCACATATGAGGAAACCTGTGCATATTTAAAAAAAAAAAAAAAAAGAGGAGGTCTTCCCCACCTTTACTGGTCAATGCACAGAAAGGACACGTGAACATTGGTGAAGATGGGCTGTGAGATGGGCTGTGAGATATTATGTGTAAGGTAATAATGTGTAATAAGCTCTGCACTTGACTCCTATAACTCAGCTCGCACTGGCACAGCCCCTTGCACTCACTGGCACTGAGCAGAGGGCAGCAGGCACACGTGCCCTGCAGACCTTCGATGAGAACTGGCAGCCACAGCTCTCGTTTCACTCCTTCACAACTGCCTGTCAAAGAATTGATTAGACAAAACCGACTCCAAGCTTGTCTCATGAACAGTAGGAGAAAGAACTAAATACCTCAGCTGGAAAATAATTCTGGAAAACAAGCTCTCCAGCAGCCATTTCTCGAAATCATTTCAAAAACAGAGGCTTTTGGGTTTGGTTTTGGTTTATTTTTGCTTGGTTTGTTGGTTGGATTTGTTTGTCTGGTTTTGTTAGGTTTGGGGTTTTTTGTTTTGTTTCAATTGGAGCAGGTGAGAAGCTCAAGCTCGATTAAAGAGAGAGTACAAAGAACTCTCTGCAGCCTTAAAATCCTGTCATACTGGCCTCGTATGGCAAACAACATACACAGCTAAGACCGACACACTATTTCAGAAGAGTTATTACATGCATGCAGCATAACAGATACCATATAAGAGTAGACAAATAGAGTTAAGCATTAGTTCCTGTTACCTGTAATATGAATGGGTCACTGAGATGAGCAGAGCCTCGATGAACCACTCCTGCCAGCACGTGGTCACATTGTAGGTATCCTGAAGAGCTTCTCTAGTCTCGCTCTCTAAGACTGGAATTTAAGAATTATTAACAAAAAACCCCTGTCAAACAGCAAAAGCAGCTGTTGCATTAGCTACCAATCTGAGCAGAAGCCCAAGTCATTGACCAGTTTTTCACATCTGTTTCACAAACAACTACAAATAAATCACAGCTCCTACGCACTTGAAGAATCTGGACCTGTCTTGTCATCGCTTTCCCAGAGCAAAGAGCATACCCCCCTCCCCTCTTCCCCCCTTCCTACCCCTCTGCACACCACCTCCAGCCCCGCTACAACCCCACCTGCCCCCCGCCCAAACACATCCCCCCCCACGCCCACCCCACCCCTCGCCTGACAGAGCCCAAGACCTCCCGCTGCTGACAGCTACCTGCTCGGGGCCTGGGAGCAAGCGTCACCCAAATGGAACAACCGGCCCAGGCCCACCCACGGGAGACTCTGGGGCGCAAACCAGATGCAAACTCTTCCGTCCTTCCTTCCTTCCTTCCTGCCTTGGCCCTAAGTGTCACCTCCCTCACCCACTTGTTGGGTTTTATTCCGAAAAAAAAAAGAGTGGTTTAAAATCTGGGCTCGGGTGTGTTGAAGAGGGACAGCGTTAGCGACTTTCCCCTGGGGACAGAGTGCAAGGTTAGTGGCAACCTGTTTGGTTCTCACTTCAAAGCTTCTCTTTCGACGCCTAGGTGAGAAGCAGAAGCCAAAGGTTCTGCCAAGGATGGGCACTGTCGAGCAAAAGACATCTGCAGAGGCAAGCCCGGAGGACGGCGCTCCTAAGCAGAGGAAGGGCCTTGTCGCAAGCTGCGTTTGAACGTGCCCGTTGGTGCTGCTGGACTGGATTCCTTCCAGGGCACAGTCCCCCAGGGATCCGTACAGAGACTTGGCCACACTGGTCACTTGAGGAGGGTGACAGACGGTAAGCGCACAAATCATCTGGAGTCACAGCCAGGGTCCTGCTAGTGGTGAGGACAAGTGAACAGGGCTTGATTCTCTTGGTTTTTCGGCATCCTGCATCTTGCCTTCTGCCCGGGGTGGGCTAGGTGCCACTGCCTCTGCGGACTTGCTCTGGCTGGGACGGAGTTGACTCTTGTTAGTGGCAGCCGGCCTAGCACCGTGTTTGGCAGGGGTGGCTAAAGCGGTGTTGCTTACTGCAGCTGTGGTGTGGCTGTTGCTGCGAGTGCGGGCCTCCCGGAGCCGTGAGGTTGTCTCTTTTTCCTGCAGCGCTGAGGCTGGGGGTGTGCAAGAGGTTGGGAGGGTGGAGAGCAGGAGAGCGTCCGGGAAGTGGCCAAAGGGCCGTCCCCTGCTGTAGGCCAGCTGCGCCCACAGGCCTGGTGTTCCTTGCTGCTACTGCTGCTGCCTTTGTGGTGCAGGTCAGGGTTTCTGGGCGCATGCATGATTTGGGGTGGGCTTGAGGGTGGGCGGGAGGGCAGCAGGCCAAAGGGCTCCCCTCCTGCTGTGCTGCCTGGGTGTCCCTGGCTGTGTGTCTGCCGGGGGCCGGGGAAGCAAGAGCAAGAGGGCCAAGCGGGCGGCAGGCAGCGCAGGCTGGTGAGCGGCAAGGAGGAAAGGCCAAGGGCTTTGGGCGTCTGGTGCCGGGCCAGGTGGGGCTGAGGCGAGGGCATCTTTTCTACTAATGTCTATTCGTGATCCATAAACCTCACTTACTGAATCATCTGCTCCCTGTAGCGTAATTAGCAAAGGGTTGCACTGCAGAGACTCACATCCCGGGAGAGATTGCCCTTTGGATAGGGTAAGTTTTCTTTTTCATTCTATAACCATTCATTGCTCACTGTCCATCCCCCAAACTCTGTGGTCCAGATAACACTGTACCAGGAGGGGCAATGAGAGACAGCAACAAAAACTATGCACTTATTTAAATCATCCTTAGACTCGGTCCCCTTGGACACATGTTTCTTTTCATAACTCAATTCCCTTTAGCTCTGTACATCCCCACAGCTATGGATCTGGCAAGCGTCTACTCAAATTGTTAGGGAACCTTCAGTTTCAGTGACGTTCACGTTAAGTAACCCATTTGTAAATTCTACATAATACAGGATTAGTAATCCCCAAAAGTTTCATTTCATTTTCATCTCTGTATCTTTAGTTGAAGTGGGTCGTCAGTTGTCAGTACTTGCCACTCCTCACTGTCCTTTGGAGGTCTGATTGGCTCTTTAATCCACGTGTAATGAGTCCACCCTTTCTCAGCTGGTCGCACCACTGTCTCGGTGATCAGCAGAACTTGAAATGCGCCTTCCCAATCTGGCTGAAGCTTAGCGTCTTTCCAGGATTTGACCAGGACCTGCTGTCCAGGCTGAAACTTGTGAGCTGCAGACTCTAAAGGCAGAGTTTGTGCCAGAAGCCCTTGGTGCCTGAGAGAAGACAGAAAAGACAACCCGAGCATACAGTTTTTGAGAAACAAATCCTTAGTTTCAAACCGTGGGGGTCCATCCGTTATTTCGCTTTTGCTACCACTGCCCCCGTGGCAGTGCTAAGAGGGAAGGCTTCTCCCCACCTGGTAAGATGATCAAACACTAGTAAGTTTTTAATTCAGCCAACTGCAGGTAATTCTGTGAAATCAACTTGTATATTTTGGAAGGGTCATAAACTTGGCCTTCAACCTCCTGCAGGCTGCTTCCTAAGTGCCTTTTCATTTACTTTTTTACAAACCACACATCATTCACAAATTTGCTTGGCTATAGTATAAATTCCAGTACACCCATATTTTTATAACACTATGGCACCCATTACTTGTTTTCCTCATTAACTCTCTTGATGTAAAATTGCTAATACCTTCCTCATGGTTTGCTTATTTAACATTTCTCTACCCTCTGGGAGTACGCATTTCCCATTCTGTTCCCTGGCTTCCAACTCTTGGAGGACTTCTTTTTATCTTTCATTGAAAACTGGAATTTCTTGTGGGGCCAGGACCTCGGGCGTGAGATAAAACCTGAAGCAATAACTAAGTTAAGGCTGCTTCTCAGGCCATTTCATCTGCTAACCAACTTCCCCTGACACAAAAAGAGTTGCCCCTCTGATGTCCATTAACATGTACTACAGCCACTTCTATTGGTGACATCAGATTCCATAACACTTGTCCAACTAGTTCTTCATGAACCAATTCTTTACCTTTGCTATTAATTAGACCCCATTCTTCCCAAATTTTCCCAAAGGTGTGCACTTCTCCAAATGCGTATCTAGAACCATTACGGATGGTACCTTCTTTTCCTTCTAACATTTGCAGTGCCTGACTGACGGCTTGTGGCTGGCATGTTTGAGCTGACCAGTTATTAGGCAACCTTCCCGTTTCTCTTATTTCACCATTCACACCTTCAACGATGGCACACCCATTGTGTCTCTTCCCCTGAATTACCCTTGAAGACCCATCTATGAAGAGGTGCAGCCCATTGCCACCTCTCCATAGGAAAGCAGCAGGGTTTAATTTCCTGCTTTCTCCCACCAGAAGAGCAGTTGCTGCTGCAGCTTGCACACACTCTGGCCAACCTCGAGACACTGGGTCTAAGAGCTTAGATCAGTGTGCCACTGCTTGTCGCTTCCCCCCCAGCCCACTTGCTGCTGGAGCAGCGTGAGAGGCAGAACAGGCCTCCACTCTGTGCAAGCATTGCTCAACAATAACAAAAACATCTCTGTATTATCAACACTGTTTTAAGCATCAATCAAAAACATAGTCCCATACCAGGTACCACAAAGAAAATTAACTCCAGCCCAGCCAAAACCAACACAAACTTCCAGGTAATACAATATCTTTCAAATTTTCTCCTTGTCACCCCCCAGGCAGTAACTGTGTTTCCACACCCAGAGCCTGTAAAAGGTTTCTCTCTAATATAGAAGCTGGGGAATCTTCCCCTAATATATTCCTTCCCCATACGCTTTTAATTCTTATTATCACAAATAGGAATTTATTCATAATTGTCTCTCCTTCCTCCCTGCTACCCCATTTATTACAACTCCGTCTTCAGTTCTGGATCTTTTTAGGGGAGAATTTAGAAGGGACATGGGAGCTTCTGTTTCTGCTAAAAACTAGACCTCATTACCAATTACCACCATTACTTTACCAATTACATGCTCTTTTCCAATTTAAACGTTTCCCCACAAACAAACAAACAAACAAACAAAAAAAAAAACACCAAAAAAAAAAGCCACCACAACACCAAAAACATTTTCAGCCCCTCTGATTTTCCAAAGTGTATTGAGTTTTCTTCCTTTAGTCATTTCCAACAGTTGCCGCCCTAGGGGTAAATATCCCAGATTTCCACAATAATAGCATCCCATTTTCTCTCATTCTCTCACTTTTTTCACTGACTTTGGTCTAAATCTTCTGCGGTTTTGTTTTGTTCTTTTCCCTTCCAGTCTTTCACTTGCAACCAATCAGTCTGCTTCAACTTTTCGCTTCAGTTCCCGACCATCATACACAAACACGACCACACTCAGATTTTTTGCAAATTCTTCCTGCCAACCTGGCACATGCTCTCGGAAATACTTCCGTAGATCCACAAACACACTTGCTACCAGTCCACAAAGCTTTCCAAAAATCTTCCCCAGTCGGTGCTCCCCTGGCTTCTGTCTACATTCCTGCACTTCAGTTCAGTTTACTCTTATCTCCTCAAAAGCTCAAAAGCTTTTATCAGATTTTTAACCACCGTTTGGCAATTATCTCCATTTGTTTGATTATTATCATCTCAATTAGAATCACCTTGGGGCCAGGTAGTCTCCCACTGCCTGTGGGGTTAGTTCCACATTCTTTTAAATGATGTTTCTGGACAGACCAACTCTCTCAATAACAGGATAACATCGGCTCAGAATGGATTCTAGCCCCGCCCCCCCCCCAAAAAATTAGAAAATCATGATGCTCATCGATCCCCATCTTCCCTTCAGAGTTTGATTTCCTCACATAATCAAATCCCCAGAGTGCCAGGGGGTGCATCCGTGTAACACTGGAACACTGGAGGGCATTCACATGTACATCCCCCCCTTCGCACTTGCTCCCCTACACACACATACGCACGCACATCTGCTGCTGGCTGCACTGCAAAATAACTTTAGCAATCCCAGGGTAAAGCCCAGCAAAAGCAGTAAGGACAAGAAAGACAGTTGGGGAGGTAATCAAGAGGTGATACAGAGAGCAGAGACCAGCTCTGCAAGCACCTTAGTTAAATTACTCCCAACTGCAGCTAAAATTCTTTCTCTAGGTTTTTATACTCGTTTTCGACCATCCTCTTTATGGTGGTCATATGCCAAATCATCCTATACGTACCAGTAATTCATTTGTCCAGGACATCTGTTTTCTAGGTGTTTTTTAGTTACAGTTGGCCAGTCTCCTCAATATAAGGTCATTGCATGCTTTTCTTGAAAACCTTGCTGTACCATAAGTATTTTCCCAATTTTGCAATACCTCGGCCAAGGGCGTCCCCTTCTCTATGCCGAGTTTTATTTCCCATCACTAAGAAAATTCAGAGACACGCTTCCGTTGAGTCACGAGGTTCAGAGGGAGCCCCTTGCTTTCTAATCTCCTTCAGAGAGGAGTTTAGGTGCGGCTGGATCCCATCCTAGTCTCAGACTTGGTCAACGGTTTACGTCTAAAGGATATTTTCCCATTCCCAAGAGAGACTCGAACACTGCTTTTATGTGCACTTTACACTGATCAGGCCACACACTTTGCACTCAAAAACATACTGCAGGAAGGGAGGGACTCGCACCCACCCTGGTGTGGAGGAAGATTTAAAGGCCCTACAGTTTTTTTTACATACCAATTTAGATCTTTGCATAGCCAATTGTCATTGGATCCGTATTTTGGCCAGAATATCACTCTATTAAGGGCTATTTTGTCCAGACAAAACACAATACTTTATCATTTTCTATTTATCCTTCCTTTTTGTACACCACACGTTTCCCCGGTACCTTAACATCCTCCCTAAAGGACTGGACGGAGGAATGTCACCATTTTTCCTTTCTATTTCCCATTCTGAGTCTCGAGGCTTCTCCTTGCGCCTCGTCCCTCCTCTCAGAATGCCCCCGACCACCAAGGTAGTACTTAACAGTCTGTTTTCTTACCTTGGTCCACGCACAAAGTTGCCCGCTCGCTCGTATCGTGCTTCCCGCTTTTTCCTTTCTCCTTTCGCCTATGGTTTGCGGGGATCCGCCTTCGTCCCCACAGCCCTGCAGTTTCTGTCTGTCCGTCCGTCCTGGAATCCCCACCGACCATCCAGAAGGCCATTGAAATCAACGGGGCACGCCTTCCCGTCCATTGGCGACAGGGACCCCCGAGATGACGACGTCGAGTCTCGGACGAGCCCCCAGACTTGTAGGAAACCATCATCTTGCCAACAGAATAGGCTCAGGCAGGATCTCTCGGCAAAGCACGTTTTATTAAGGCTTTTGCGAAACGGGCCGTTCTACCTAAAAGTAGGCACACGCAATAGGGCAAAAAGCTTATACGCCCCCACAAATGCCAGCTGCAAATTCCCTGCCCTGTTCCCCAGGGGTTGGGTACTGCAGGCTTTCCGGACTGCCCGCCGCCTGCCTCAGTTTCCAGGACTCATTCATCTCATGCTAAGAAGGCCCTTCCCCTGCTGGATCTATTGCAAAGGTGGGTTCCTGGCTCTTGGGTTAGCCTTCCCTCTAGCCGCACTTGTTTTTGAAATGCAGGAATGAGTTTGCATTGCAGCATGAGTTGGAAGAGAGTTGGTTTGTGGGAAGGATTCCCAGTGTGATGTGTGTCAATCCTTCCCCCCTCGCTGGGTGAGGTGGCAGCTGAGTTGCAAAAGCAACATTCCTTCTCGAAGGGCTCCTTCCTTGCAGGGCTGAGGCAGAGGCGAGAGAGCGAGGCAGGTGCACGGGGGGGGCGCCGTGGGGGGGGCGGTTTGTCGGTGGGAAAAGCGGGGATCGAACCAGGGACCCATTTGACCAATCCGCGGGTCCGGCGCCCTGGCCGCTCCGCCAGCGCGATCCCACGGCCGTGGAACGCACGGCGCCCCCTATAGGCCGCAGAGCGGCCTGCGCGGCGGCTAAAGGCCGGGGGGGCGGTGGGCGGGGTGGGGATGGAAGTGGGTGCCCTGCGGACCAGCGTCCCGCGACCTGGCCGCTCCTCTACCGCCATCCCCACCGCCGGGGGACGCCACAGCTCCCCCTACAAACCTCCGCCCGCCCGCTAAGCTCGGCCCATGCCGGGGGGCACCCACCGACTCGCTGCCTCCCACCACCACGCTGCAACCCCACCTGCCCCCCGCCCAATCACACACCCCCCCACCCGCCCCTCGCCTGACAGAGCCCAAGACCTCCCGCTGCTGACAGCTACCTGCTCGCGGCCCTAGCGGCAGCGCACGCCGCTCTGCGGCCTATAGGGGGCGCCGTGCGTTCCACGGCCGTGGGATCGCGCTGGCGGAGCGGCCAGGGCGCCGGACCCGCGGATTGGTCAAATGGGTCCCTGGTTCGATCCCCGCTTTTCCCACCGACAGACCCCCACCCCCCACGGCCCCCCCCCCGCGCACCTGCCTCGCTCTCTCGCCTCTGCCTCAGCCCTGCAAGGAGCTATTGAAGGACGAAGGTTGTTTTTACAACTGGTTTGGCACCTGAGCTCAGCGGGGGAAAGGATTGAGAGGTATCAGACTATGAATCACAGAATCACAGAATGTTAGGGATTGGAAGGGACCTCAGAAGATCGTCTAGTCCAATCCCCCCGCCAGAGCAGGAACACCTAGATGAGGTTACACAGGAATGTGTCCAGGTGGCTTTTGAATGTCTCCAGAGGAGGAGACTCCTCAGCCTCCCTGGGCAGCCCGTTCCAGTGCTCTGCCAGCCTCACTGAGAAGAAGTTTCTTCTCCTATTTAAGTGGAACCTCCTGTGTTGCAGTTTGTACCCATTGCCCCATGTCTTATCATTGGTTGTCAGTGAGAAGAGCCTGGCTCCATCCTCGTGACACTCACCCTTTACATATTTACAAACATTAATGAGGTCACCCCTCAGTCTCCTCTTCTCCAAACTAAAGAGACACAGCTCCCTCAGCCTTTCCTCAGTAGGGAGATGCTCCACTCCCTTAATCAACTTTGTCGCCCTGCGCTGGACTCTCTCCAGCAGTTCCCTGTCCTTCTTGAACTGAGGGGCCCAGAACTGGACACAATATTCCAGATGCGGTCTCACCAGGGTAGAGTAGAGGGGCAGGAGAACCTCTTTCAACCTACTAACTACCCCCCTTCTAATACACCCCAGGATGTCATTGGCCTTCTTGGCCACAAGGGCACAGTGCTGGCTCATGGTCATCGTGCCGTCCACCGGGACCCCCAGGTCCCTTTCACTGCTCTCTGACAGGTCATTCCCCGACTTATACTAGTACCTGGGGTTCTTCTTGCCCAGATGCAAGACTCTACACTTGCGCTTGTTATATTTCATTCATGTTTTCCCCGCCCAACTCTCCAGCCTGTCCAGCTCTCGCTGGATGGCAGCACAGCCTTCTGGCGTGTCAGCCACTCCTCCCAGCTTGGTGTCATCAGCAAACTTGCTGACAGTCACTCTATTCCCTCATCCAAGTCATTGATGAATATATTGAATAGTACTGGCCCCAGTACCGACCCTTGAGGGACTCCACAGGCCTCCAACTAGACTCTGCCCCGTCGATCACGACTCTCTGGCTTCTTTCCTTCAGCCAGTTCACAGTCCACATCGCTACCCGATCGTCCAGACCACACTTCCTCAGTTTAGCTGGGAGGATGCTGTGGGAGACCGTGTCAAATGCTTCACTGAAATCAAGACAGACCACATCCACTGCTTTACCATCATCTGTCCACCCGGTTATGTCCTCATAAAAGTCTATGAGGTTGGTCAAGCACAACTTCCCTTTGGTGAAGCCATGTTGACTGCCCCTAATGACCCCCTTATCCCTGATATGCCTTGAGATGGCACCAAGGATAAGTCGTTCCATCAGTTTCCCAGGGATGGAGGTGAGGCTGACCGGTCCATAGTTACCCGGGTCCTCCTTCTTGTCCTTTTTGAAGACTGGAATGACATTTGCTTTCCTCCAGCCCTCAGGCACCCCTCCCGTTTCCCATGACTTAGCAAAGATGACGGAGAGTGGCCTAGCAATGATCAGCCAGCTCCCTCAGCACCCGCGGGTGCATCCCACCTGGAGCCATGGATTTATGGATGTCCAGATTGCTTAATCGGTCCCTAGCCTGGAAGCACCAACACCCATGAAGGAGCGAGCTGTGGGCAATGTCCTGCTTTGCCTTCAGCGTCTCTCGCAATGTTAACTTGCAAATTTGTAGTGGATGAGGGTGTGGAACTGCAAGCTGGGGATAACAGTTTTCCAGTGAACGTGAAGGAGAAGGACATTGAACTGCTGCCCATGCAAGCTGGTCTCAGAGGACACGTAGCAACTATTCACCTCACACCTGGCAATGCATTCGTTTTTTAAAAAAAAAAATAAGCCCAAAACCACTAAGGCAGGGCTATGTTTCTCACCTGCATAGATGTCATCCTTTCCTGACTGGAACCCTTGGCTTCTTTGTGAAGCCTTTGGTTTCATTACCGGGTAGCGGAGGTTTGTTATCAGTCCTTGATTCGGCTTGTCGTAAGTGTATATTGAATCCTTCAATATTCTGAAGATCCTCTCTGGAACACCTTCAGAAGTCTGCAGAGAAAGGAAAGAAACATTTGTCTGCAGCTGCTCTTCGCATGCAGTCCCCAAAAATGAAAGGAATGACAGGTTGCTTCTTCTTTCCCAAGGAGCTGTTTTGGAAGCAGACTGGGTGACAGAGTCTGGTACCAGCCTTTGGCCACCAGGGACACCTGCTTGGTGGTGTGCTCTAGGCCCTAAGTGTCACCTCCCTCACCCGCTTGATTTTTTTTTTTTTTTTTTTTTTTTTTAAAGGGAGAAGAGCAGTTTAAAATCTGGGCTCAGGGGTGTGTTGCAGAGGGATGGTGTTACCGACTTCCCCCTGGCGTCAGAGCGCAACGTTCTCTAGGTTATCTACTTTAGTCTTCTAGTGCACCACACTGGTGTGGATGTCAATGACTAAAGTCTGTGTTGAACTTGTATAAGGAAAAACGGAAAAAAAGAATAAGCCAATAAACGCCATCATTATTTTAAAGAAAGATGAGAAGGTAATTTTGCTTATGTCTCCAATAGAAAAGAACCACTGAACAATGACCCCCCTTCCTTCTCTACTCAGTGGGCAGAGATGACAAGAGTTCCTCCTTCTCCTTCCCTCTCCTTTCTCCCAAGGTAAACAGTGTCACATTGAGTGCCATGTAGATTAACTTGCATTTCTGAATTGAACCATAACTCCCCTTGGCACCACTCCAAGCAGAGAGACGAACTGAGCATCTCAGACATGGATGTGTATGAGTATTCAAGGGTCCTGGCCTGACACCAACATCAGTGACATTTTCTTGATCTATCCTTTAATAGACTGAGATCTTTGTCGGTCAAAGTTCAGGCAGCTTACCAGAAAACCAACTACAGTCCTCATGTGTTAACAACATTTAGACTGTCAAAGGAAGAATGCTCAAATTTTAAATTCATCCTTCGTTTGCAGAGAACAGCTGCAGAAACTGAATGCCTAACACAAGCTAGCGCAACAACACAGAAACGTAGAGAAGGAAAGAGAACACCCAACCGCCTGTTCTACTGGTTATTTTCTCCAATACAGGAGAAACAACCACCAACTCTGGAGAACAAACAGGTCAGGGTTATTGGTCCCACAAAAACGAGCATAAGAAATACTAAGGCAATTCCCCAGAGTCCAGTAACTCTCTTGCCCTCAAGCCAGGGTCGTGCCACAAAAACAAAACTCTTACCAAAGATTTCATCTTAGCTTGAACAGGTAAGTTGTGATGACGGAGATTCGCCAGGAGTCCTAAACATGGTATCATTACCTCATCTTCTGTGGTTTGACTGAAAAGTCCAGGAAGTCAAACAAAGACTTTTAATTAAAGCATCCAGAAATTAGTTACCAGAATTTGGGGGTTGAGGGTGGGGTGCTTGGGGGACTCTATTTTGTTGCCGTGGCGGTGGGGAGGGGAGTGTGGTATTGTTTTGTTTTTTAACTAGACACCATTCTGCCAAGCCAAGCAAAATTCAGATTGCAATCCCCATAGTGTGGGCAGTTTTTAACTGAGCACATCTGGGGGAAAAAAAAAAAAAAAAAGGTCTATCAGAGACCAGCACTATCAAAGGTCCTTTATTGCAGGTGCTTTTAAGAGTCACTAGATCTCTTACAAGGACCCTTGCACAAAAGTCATTTTAATGTAACATAAGTCTGTTCCTAATGACGAGCATGACTTTTCCCCTGGGTCTTCTCTTTGACAGCTCCCTGGGATATGCAGGTGGGCTAAGAGGCCAGTTAATATCCAGTCACTGAAAGTCCCACAACCACTGCATTTGACAGGCTGTAACAACATGGTTTGCTAAGAAAAACCTCTGTTTAGCTTGGAGTAAAAATGCCACAGGTCACTCTGGAGACCAGGTTAGTGCAATATGCTAATGGCCTTCAGAAAGTTTAGAAACTTAGCCAGGTGTTTCCCATGAGAGAAGGTAACTGAGTGCACACTTACACATGATGCATTAGAAATGAAATTAATTCATTGACGTTGGCACCAGCACAAAAGACCTGAACATTGTAAGTTACCCTCTGCAGCAACTGGATACTCTGAGGAAATTAAAAGCTGTTCACATGTGTCTTTCCTATAGCATCGCACTCAAGAATGTTACAAATTAGAAAGCTGAAAGGACAAATAAAAAGACATCACGACTGAATTCATTTTCAGACCCTGTGACGTTAACACGACAACTACACAAGCTGCTGTGAGCACACAGGGTCGTGTCCTGACACTCCGAGGTACTTATTAAAAGCCCAAACAGATGGATAAGGTTTTCTTTTGACAGAGGCATTACCTTTGTAGCCCATCCATTTCTCCCCTTTGCTTCATCAGCACGTTCTCCATTCTGTCAGCGAGAAAGGGGCTTTGTCCTGTTGAAAGATCCACAAGTTTTGCCAAAATGCAAAAAGCGCTTTGCAGCCTCTTCAGAAAGTATGTTTAGTGCAGGGGTGTCAAACTCATTTGTAGCAAATGCAATTTTAGGACTGTATAAATGTAGGAGTAGTCGCATTTCTAGAGTCCTAAAATTACGTTTGGCCCTTTGAAGGCAACCGCGAGGCTGATGTGCCCCCCAGTGAAAATGAGTTTGACACCCCCGGCTTAGAGGAAAACACGTTTGCTGTGAAGACAGTCGACAGATCTAATGGTAGTTAAGTCTTTCCTACAGCATCCTTTCAGCACGCAACGTAATTGAGTTAATATAATGCTAATATGCACAATTATGACAATAATCACAGCACAGGATAGCAGCTGAAACCAAACCTCATTATATAAGCATGTGACATAAGAAATTCAAGGTCTTAGTCCTGCATCTACTTGGTGACTACAAAACCTCTCCCACTGACTGGCAAGTCACCTGGATCTCTTAGTCTTCTCCTACTCCAAGTGCTTTGACAAATACACAAACTGGGACAAAAGTGTCCTTCACTGGATGCCTGACTCATTTTCCACAGATCAGGGGCAACACAACTGCTGGCAAATTCATTTTCCGTTTTCCCTCTCAGAAAAGAGATGTCACGACACGTAGCCAGCAAGTACTTGCTGAAATCTCAGAGCCACATATGAGGAAACCTGTGCATATTTAAAAAAAAAAAAAAAAAGAGGAGGTCTTCCCCACCTTTACTGGTCAATGCACAGAAAGGACACGTGAACATTGGTGAAGATGGGCTGTGAGATGGGCTGTGAGATATTATGTGTAAGGTAATAATGTGTAATAAGCTCTGCACTTGACTCCTATAACTCAGCTCGCACTGGCACAGCCCCTTGCACTCACTGGCACTGAGCAGAGGGCAGCAGGCACACGTGCCCTGCAGACCTTCGATGAGAACTGGCAGCCACAGCTCTCGTTTCACTCCTTCACAACTGCCTGTCAAGGAATTGATTAGACAAAACCGACTCCAGGCTTGTCTCATGAACAGTAGGAGAAAGAACTAAATACCTCAGCTGGAAAATAATTCTGGAAAATAAGCTCTCCAGCAGCCAAATCATTTCAAAAACAGAGGCTTTTGGTTTTGGTTTTGGTTTATTTTTGCTTGGTTTGTTGGTTGGATTTGTTTGTCTGGTTTTGTTAGGTTTGGGGTTTTTTGTTTTGTTTCAATTGGAGCAGGTGAGAAGCTCAAGCTCGATTAAAGAGAGAGTACAAAGAACTCTCTGCAGCCTTAAAATCCTGTCATACTGGCCTCGTATGGCAAACAACATACACAGCTAAGACCGACACACTATTTCAGAAGAGTTATTACATGCATGCCGCATAACAGATACCATATAAGAGTAGACAAATAGAGTTAAACATTAGTTCCTGTTACCTGTAATATGAATGGGTCACTGAGATGAGCAGAGCCTCGATGAACCACTCCTGCCAGCACGTGGTCACATTGTAGGTATCCTGAAGAGCTTCTCTAGTCTCGCTCTCTAAGACTGGAATTTAAGAATTATTAACAAAAAACCCCTGTCAAACAGCAAAAGCAGCTGTTGCATTAGCTACCAATCTGAGCAGAAGCCCAAGTCATTGACCAGTTTTTCACATCTGTTTCACAAACAACTACAAATAAATCACAGCTCCTACGCACTTGAAGAATCTGGACCTGTCTTGTCATCGCTTTCCCAGAGCAAAGAGCATAGCCCCCTCCCCTCTTCCCCCCTTCCTACCCCTCTGCACACCACCTCCAGCCCCGCTACAACCCCACCTGTCCCCCACCCAAACACATCCCCCCCCACGCCCACCCCACCCCTCGCCTGACAGAGCCCAAGACCTCCCGCTGCTGACAGCTACCTGCTCGGGGCCTGGGAGCAAGCGTCACCCAAATGGAACAACCGGCCCAGGCCCACCCACGGGAGACTCTGGGGCGCAAACCAGATGCAAACTCTTCCGTCCTTCCTTCCTTCCTTCCTGCCTTGGCCCTAAGTGTCACCTCCCTCACCCACTTGTTGGGTTTTATTCCGAAAAAAAAAAGAGTGGTTTAAAATCTGGCCTCGGGTGTGTTGAAGAGGGACAGCGTTAGCGACTTTCCCCTGGGGACAGAGTGCAAGGTTAGTGGCAACCTGTTTGGTTCTCACTTCAAAGCTTCTCTTTCGACGCCTAGGTGAGAAGCAGAAGCCAAAGGTTCTGCCAAGGATGGGCACTGTCGAGCAAAAGACATCTGCAGAGGCAAGCCCGGAGGACGGCGCTCCTAAGCAGAGGAAGGGCCTTGTCGCAAGCTGCGTTTGAACGTGCCCGTTGGTGCTGCTGGACTGGATTCCTTCCAGGGCACAGTCCCCCAGGGATCCGTACAGAGACTTGGCCACACTGGTCACTTGAGGAGGGTGACAGACGGTAAGCGCACAAATCATCTGGAGTCACAGCCAGGGTCCTGCTAGTGGTGAGGACAAGTGAACAGGGCTTGATTCTCTTGGTTTTTTGGCATCCTGCATCTTGCCTTCTGCCCGGGGTGGGCTAGGTGCCACTGCCTCTGCGGACTTGCTCTGGCTGGGACGGAGTTGACTCTTGTTAGTGGCAGCCGGCCTAGCACCGTGTTTGGCAGGGGTGGCTAAAGCGGTGTTGCTTACTGCAGCTGTGGTGTGGCTGTTGCTGCGAGTGCTGGCCTCCCGGAGCCGTGAGGTTGTCTCTTTTTCCTGCAGCGCCGAGGCTGGGGGTGTGCAAGAGGTTGGGAGGGTGGAGAGCAGGAGAGCATCCGGGAAGTGGCCAAAGGGCCGTCCCCTGCTGTAGGCCAGCTGCGCCCACAGGCCTGGTGTTCCTTGCTGCTGGTGCTGCTGCTGCTGCCTTTGTGGTGCAGGTCAGGGTTTCTTGGCGCATGCATGATTTGGGGTGGGCTTGAGGGTGGGCGGGAGGGCAGCAGGCCAAAGGGCTCCCCTCCTGCTGTGCTGCTTGGGTGTCCCTGGCTGTGTGTCTGCCGGGGGCCGGGGAAGCAAGAGCAAGAGGGCCAAGCGGGCGGCAGGCAGCGCAGGCTGGTGAGCGGCAAGGAGGAAAGGCCAAGGGCTTTGGGCGTCTGGTGCCGGGCCAGGTGGGGCTGAGGCGAGGGCATCTTTTCTACTAATGTCTATTCGTGATCCATAAACCTCACTTACTGAATCATCTGCTCCCTGTAGCGTAATTAGCAAAGGGTTGCACTGCAGAGACTCACATCCCGGGAGAGATTGCCCTTTGGATAGGGTAAGTTTTCTTTTTCATTCTATAACCATTCATTGCTCACTGTCCATCCCCCAAACTCTGTGGTCCAGATAACACTGTATCAGGAGGGGCAATGAGAGACAGCAACAAAAACTATGCACTTATTTAAATCATCCTTAGACTCGGTCCCCTTGGACACATGTTTGTTTTCATAACTCAATTCCCTTTAGCTCTGTACATCCCCACACCTATGGATCTGGCAAGCGTCTACTCAAATTGTTAGGGAACCTTCAGTTTCAGTGACGTTCACGTTAAGTAACCCATTTGTAAATTCTACATAATACAGGATTAGTAATCCCCAAAAGTTTCATTTCATTTTCATCTCTGTATCTTTAGTTGAAGTGGGTCGTCAGTTGTCAGTACTTGCCACTCCTCACTGTCCTTTGGAGGTCTGATTGGCTCTTTAATCCACGTGTAATGAGTCCACCCTTTCTCAGCTGGTCGCACCACTGTCTCGGTGATCAGCAGAACTTGAAATGCGCCTTCCCAATCTGGCTGAAGCTTAGCGTCTTTCCAGGATTTGACCAGGACCTGCTGTCCAGGCTGAAACTTGTGAGCTGCAGACTCTAAAGGCAGAGTTTGTGCCAGAAGCCCTTGGTGCCTGAGAGAAGACAGAAAAGACAACCCGAGCATACAGTTTTTGAGAAACAAATCCTTAGTTTCAAACCGTGGGGGTCCATCCGTTATTTCGCTTTTGCTACCACTGCCCCCGTGGCAGTGCTAAGAGGGAAGGCTTCTCCCCACCTGGTAAGATGATCAAACACTAGTAAGTTTTTAATTCAGCCAACTGCAGGTAATTCTGTGAAATCAACTTGTATATTTTGGAAGGGTCATAAACTTGGCCTTCAACCTCCTGCAGGCTGCTTCCTAAGTGCCTTTTCATTTACTTTTTTACAAACCACACATCATTCACAAATTTGCTTGGCTATAGTATAAATTCCAGTACACCCATATTTTTATAACACTATGGCACCCATTACTTGTTTTCCTCATTAACTCTCTTGATGTAAAATTGCTAATACCTTCCTCATGGTTTGCTTATTTAACATTTCTCTACCCTCTGGGAGTACGCATTTCCCATTCTGTTCCCTGGCTTCCAACTCTTGGAGGACTTCTTTTTATCTTTCATTGAAAACTGGAATTTCTTGTGGGGCCAGGACCTCGGGCGTGAGATAAAACCTGAAGCAATAACTAAGTTAAGGCTGCTTCTCAGGCCATTTCATCTGCTAACCAACTTCCCCTGACACAAAAAGAGTTGCCCCTCTGATGTCCATTAACATGTACTACAGCCACTTCTATTGGTGACATCAGATTCCATAACACTTGTCCAACTAGTTCTTCATGAACCAATTCTTTACCTTTGCTATTAATTAGACCCCATTCTTCCCAAATTTTCCCAAAGGTGTGCACTTCTCCAAATGCGTATCTAGAACCATTACGGATGGTACCTTCTTTTCCTTCTAACATTTGCAGTGCCTGACTGACGGCTTGTGGCTGGCATGTTTGAGCTGACCAGTTATTAGGCAACCTTCCCGTTTCTCTTATTTCACCATTCACACCTTCAACGATGGCACACCCATTGTGTCTCTTCCCCTGAATTACCCTTGAAGACCCATCTATGAAGAGGTGCAGCCCATTGCCACCTCTCCATAGGAAAGCAGCAGGGTTTAATTTCCTGCTTTCTCCCACCAGAAGAGCAGTTGCTGCTGCAGCTTGCACACACTCTGGCCAACCTCGAGACACTGGGTCTAAGAGCTTAGATCAGTGTGCCACTGCTTGTCGCTTCCCCCCCAGCCCACTTGCTGCTGGAGCAGCGTGAGAGGCAGAACAGGCCTCCACTCTGTGCAAGCATTGCTCAACAATAACAAAAACATCTCTGTATTATCAACACTGTTTTAAGCATCAATCAAAAACATAGTCCCATACCAGGTACCACAAAGAAAATTAACTCCAGCCCAGCCAAAACCAACACAAACTTCCAGGTAATACAATATCTTTCAAATTTTCTCCTTGTCACCCCCCAGGCAGTAACTGTGTTTCCACACCCAGAGCCTGTAAAAGGTTTCTCTCTAATATAGAAGCTGGGGAATCTTCCCCTAATATATTCCTTCCCCATACGCTTTTAATTCTTATTATCACAAATAGGAATTTATTCATAATTGTCTCTCCTTCCTCCCTGCTACCCCATTTATTACAACTCCGTCTTCAGTTCTGGATCTTTTTAGGGGAGAATTTAGAAGGGACATGGGAGCTTCTGTTTCTGCTAAAAACTAGACCTCATTACCAATTACCACCATTACTTTACCAATTACATGCTCTTTTCCAATTTAAACGTTTCCCCACAAAAAACAAACAAACAAACAAAAAAAAAAAAAAAAAACACCAATAAAAAAAGCCACCACAACACCAAAAACATTTTCAGCCCCTCTGATTTTCCAAAGTGTATTGAGTTTTCTTCCTTTAGTCATTTCCAACAGTTGCCGCCCTAGGGGTAAATATCCCAGATTTCCACAATAATAGCATCCCATTTTCTCTCATTCTCTCACTTTTTTCACTGACTTTGGTCTAAATCTTCTGCGGTTTTGTTTTGTTTTGTTCTTTTCCCTTCCAGTCTTTCACTTGCAACCAATCAGTCTGCTTCAACTTTTCGCTTCAGTTCCCGACCATCATACACAAACACGACCACACTCAGATTTTTTGCAAATTCTTCCTGCCAACCTGGCACATGCTCTCGGAAATACTTCCGTAGATCCACAAACACACTTGCTACCAGTCCACAAAGCTTTCCAAAAATCTTCCCCAGTCGGTGCTCCCCTGGCTTCTGTCTACATTCCTGCACTTCAGTTCAGTTTACTCTTATCTCCTCAAAAGCTCAAAAGCTTTTATCAGATTTTTAACCACCGTTTGGCAATTATCTCCATTTGTTTGATTATTATCATCTCAATTAGAATCACCTTGGGGCCAGGTAGTCTCCCACTGCCTGTGGGGTTAGTTCCACATTCTTTTAAATGATGTTTCCGGAAAGACCAACTCTCTCAATAACAGGATAACATCGGCTCAGAATGGATTCTAGCCGCTCCCCCCCTCCCCCCCCAAAAAAAAAAAATTAGAAAATCATGATGCTCATCGATCCCCATCTTCCCTTCAGAGTTTGATTTCCTCACATAATCAAATCCCCAGAGTGCCAGGGGGTGCATCCGTGTAACACTGGAACACTGGAGGGCATTCACATGTACATCCCCCCCTTCGCACTTGCTCCCCTACACACACATACGCACGCACATCTGCTGCTGGCTGCACTGCAAAATAACTTTAGCAATCCCAGGGTAAAGCCCAGCAAAAGCAGTAAGGACAAGAAAGACAGTTGGGGAGGTAATCAAGAGGTGATACAGAGAGCAGAGACCAGCTCTGCAAGCACCTTAGTTAAATTACTCCCAACTGCAGCTAAAATTCTTTCTCTAGGTTTTTATACTCGTTTTCAACCATCCTCTTTATGGTGGTCATATGCCAAATCATCCTATACGTACCAGTAATTCATTTGTCCAGGACATCTGTTTTCTAGGTGTTTTTTAGTTACAGTTGGCCAGCCTCCTCAATATAAGGTCATTGCATGCTTTTCTTGAAAACCTTGCTGTACCATAAGTATTTTCCCAATTTTGCAATACCTCGGCCAAGGGCGTCCCCTTCTCTATGCCGAGTTTTATTTCCCATCACTAAAAAAATTCAGAGACACGCTTCCGTTGAGTCACGAGGTTCAGAGGGAGCCCCTTGCTTTCTAATCTCCTTCAGAGAGGAGTTTAGGTGCGGCTGGATCCCATCCTAGTCTCAGACTTGGTCAACGGTTTATGTCTAAAGGATATTTTCCCATTCTCAAGAGAGACTCGAACACTGCTTTTATGTGCACTTTACACTGATCAGGCCACACACTTTGCACTCAAAAACATACTGCAGGAAGGGAGGGACTCGCACCCACCCTGGTGTGGAGGAAGATTTAAACGCCCTGCAGTCTTTTTTACACACCAATTTAGATCTTTGCATAGCCAATTGTCATTGGATCCGTATTTTGGCCAGAATATCACTCTATTAAGGGCTATTTTGTCCAGACAAAACACAATACTTTATCATTTTCTATTTATCCTTCCTTTTTGTACACCACACGTTTCCCCGGTACCTTAACATCCTCCCTAAAGGACTGGACGGAGGAATGTCACCATTTTTCCTTTCTATTTCCCATTCTGAGTCTCGAGGCTTCTCCTTGCGCCTCGTCCCTCCTCTCAGAATGCCCCCGACCACCAAGGTAGTACTTAACAGTCTGTTTTCTTACCTTGGTCCACGCACAAAGTTGCCCGCTCGCTCGTATCGTGCTTCCCGCTTTTTCCTTTCTCCTTTCGCCTATGGTTTGCGGGGATCCGCCTTCGTCCCCACAGCCCTGCAGTTGCTGTCTGTCCGTCCGTCCTGGAATCCCCACCGACCATCCAGAAGGCCATTGAAATCAACGGGGCACGCCTTCCCGTCCATTGGCGATAAGGACCCCCGAGATGACGACGTCGAGTCTCGGACGAGCCCCCAGACTTGTAGGAAACCATCATCTTGCCAACAGAATAGGCTCAGGCAGGATCTCTCGGCAAAGCACGTTTTATTAAGGCTTTTGCGAAACGGGCCGTTCTACCTAAAAGTAGGCACACGCAATAGGGCAAAAAGCTTATACGCCCCCACAAATGCCAGCTGCAAATTCCCTGCCCTGTTCCCCAGGGGTTGGGTACTGCAGGCTTTCCGGACTGCCCGCCGCCTGCCTCAGTTTCCAGGACTCATTCATCTCATGCTAAGAAGGCCCTTCCCCTGCTGGATCTATTGCAAAGGTGGGTTCCTGGCTCTTGGGTTAGCCTTCCCTCTAGCTGCACTTGTTTTTGAAATGCAGGAATGAGTTTGCATTGCAGCATGAGTTGGAAGAGAGTTGGTTTGTGGGAAGGATTCCCAGTGTGATGTGTGTCAATCCTTCCCCCCTCGCTGGGTGAGGTGGCAGCTGAGTTGCAAAAGCAACATTCCTTCTCGAAGGGCTCCTTCCTTGCAGGGCTGAGGCAGAGGCGAGAGAGCGAGGCAGGTGCACGGGGGGGGCGCCGTGGGGGGGGCGGTTTGTCGGTGGGAAAAGCGGGGATCGAACCAGGGACCCATTTGACCAATCCGCGGGTCCGGCGCCCTGGCCGCTCCGCCAGCGCGATCCCACGGCCGTGGAACGCACGGCGCCCCCTATAGGCCGCAGAGCGGCCTGCGCGGCGGCTAAAGGCCGGGGGGGCGGTGGGCGGGGTGGGGATGGAAGTGGGTGCCCTGCGGACCAGCGTCCCGCGACCTGGCCGCTCCTCTACCGCCATCCCCACCGCCGGGGGACGCCACAGCTCCCCCTACAAACCTCCGCCCGCCCGCTAAGCTCGGCCCATGCCGGGGGGCACCCACCGACTCGCTGCCTCCCACCACCACGCTGCAACCCCACCTGCCCCCCGCCCAATCACACACCCCCCCACCCGCCCCTCGCCTGACAGAGCCCAAGACCTCCCGCTGCTGACAGCTACCTGCTCGCGGCCCTAGCGGCAGCGCACGCCGCTCTGCGGCCTATAGGGGGCGCCGTGCGTTCCACGGCCGTGGGATCGCGCTGGCGGAGCGGCCAGGGCGCCGGACCCGCGGATTGGTCAAATGGGTCCCTGGTTCGATCCCCGCTTTTCCCACCGACAGACCCCCACCCCCCACGGCCCCCCCCCCGCGCACCTGCCTCGCTCTCTCGCCTCTGCCTCAGCCCTGCAAGGAGCTATTGAAGGACGAAGGTTGTTTTTACAACTGGTTTGGCACCTGAGCTCAGCGGGGGAAAGGATTGAGAGGTATCAGACTATGAATCACAGAATCACAGAATGTTAGGGATTGGAAGGGACCTCAGAAGATCGTCTAGTCCAATCCCCCCGCCAGAGCAGGAACACCTAGATGAGGTTACACAGGAATGTGTCCAGGTGGCTTTTGAATGTCTCCAGAGGAGGAGACTCCTCAGCCTCCCTGGGCAGCCCGTTCCAGTGCTCTGCCAGCCTCACTGAGAAGAAGTTTCTTCTCCTATTTAAGTGGAACCTCCTGTGTTGCAGTTTGTACCCATTGCCCCATGTCTTATCATTGGTTGTCAGTGAGAAGAGCCTGGCTCCATCCTCGTGACACTCACCCTTTACATATTTACAAACATTAATGAGGTCACCCCTCAGTCTCCTCTTCTCCAAACTAAAGAGACACAGCTCCCTCAGCCTTTCCTCAGTAGGGAGATGCTCCACTCCCTTAATCAACTTTGTCGCCCTGCGCTGGACTCTCTCCAGCAGTTCCCTGTCCTTCTTGAACTGAGGGGCCCAGAACTGGACACAATATTCCAGATGCGGTCTCACCAGGGTAGAGTAGAGGGGCAGGAGAACCTCTTTCAACCTACTAACTACCCCCCTTCTAATACACCCCAGGATGTCATTGGCCTTCTTGGCCACAAGGGCACAGTGCTGGCTCATGGTCATCGTGCCGTCCACCGGGACCCCCAGGTCCCTTTCACTGCTCTCTGACAGGTCATTCCCCGACTTATACTAGTACCTGGGGTTCTTCTTGCCCAGATGCAAGACTCTACACTTGCGCTTGTTATAGTTCATTCATGTTTTCCCCGCCCAACTCTCCAGCCTGTCCAGCTCTCGCTGGATGGCAGCACAGCCTTCTGGCGTGTCAGCCACTCCTCCCAGCTTGGTGTCATCAGCAAACTTGCTGACAGTCACTCTATTCCCTCATCCAAGTCATTGATGAATATATTGAATAGTACTGGCCCCAGTACCGACCCTTGAGGGACTCCACAGGCCTCCAACTAGACTCTGCCCCGTCGATCACGACTCTCTGGCTTCTTTCCTTCAGCCAGTTCACAGTCCACATCGCTACCCGATCGTCCAGACCACACTTCCTCAGTTTAGCTGGGAGGATGCTGTGGGAGACCGTGTCAAACGCTTCACTGAAATCAAGACAGACCACATCCACTGCTTTACCATCATCTGTCCACCCGGTTATGTCCTCATAAAAGTCTATGAGGTTGGTCAAGCACGACTTCCCTTTGGTGAAGCCACGTTGACTGCCCCTAATGACCCCCTTATCCCTGATATGCCTTGAGATGGCACCAAGGATAAGTCGTTCCATCAGTTTCCCAGGGATGGAGGTGAGGCTGACCGGTCCATAGTTACCCGGGTCCTCCTTCTTGCCCTTTTTGAAGACTGGAATGACATTTGCTTTCCTCCAGCCCTCAGGCACCCCTCCCGTTTCCCATGACTTAGCAAAGGTGACGGAGAGTGGCCTAGCAATGATCAGCCAGCTCCCTCAGCACCCGCGGGTGCATCCCACCTGGAGCCATGGATTTATGGATGTCCAGATTGCTTAATCGGTCCCTAACCCAGGCCCTCAGCCTTCCCTAGCCTGGAAGCACCAACACCCACGAAGGAGCGAGCTGTGGGCAATGTCCTGCTTTGCCTTCAGCGTCTCTCGCAATGTTAACTTGCAAATTTGTAGTGGATGAGGGTGTGGAACTGCAAGCTGGGGATAACAGTTTTCCAGTGAACGTGAAGGAGAAGGACGTTGAACTGCTGCCCATGCAAGCTGGTCTCAGAGGACACGTAGCAACTATTCACCTCACACCTGGCAATGCATTCGTTTTAAAAAAAAAAAAAAAATAAGCCCAAAACCACTAAGGCAGGGCTATGTTTCTCACCTGCATAGATGTCATCCTTTCCTGACTGGAACCCTTGGCTTCTTTGTGAAGCCTTTGGTTTCATTACCGGGTAGCGGAGGTTTGTTATCAGTCCTTGATTTGGCTTGTCGTAAGTGTATATTGAATCCTTCAATATTCTGAAGATCCTCTCTGGAACACCTTCAGAAGTCTGCAGAGAAAGGAAAGAAACATTTGTCTGCAGCTGCTCTTCGCATGGAGTCCCCAAAAATGAAAGGAATGACAGGTTGCTTCTTCTTTCCCAAGGAGCTGTTTTGGAAGCAGACTGGGTGACAGAGTCTGGTACCAGCCTTTGGCCACCAGGGACACCTGCTTGGTGGTGTGCTCTAGGCCCTAAGTGTCACCTCCCTCACCCGCTTGATTTTTTTTTTTTTTTTTTTTTTAAAGGGAGAAGAGCAGTTTAAAATCTGGGCTCAGGGGTGTGTTGCAGAGGGATGGCGTTACCGACTTCCCCCTGGCGTCA
Organism: Columba livia; assembly: GCF_036013475.1. NCBI lineage: Eukaryota > Metazoa > Chordata > Aves > Columbiformes > Columbidae > Columba > Columba livia. The sequence goes on from NW_027043810.1 coordinate 976,995, forward strand.
GAGCGCAACGTTCTCTAGGTTATCTACTTTAGTCTTCTAGTGCACCACACTGGTGTGGATGTCAATGAATAAAGTCTGTGTTGAACTTGTATAAGGAAACACGGAAAAAAAGAATAAGCCAATAAACGCCATCATTATTTTAAAGAAAGATGAGAAGGTAATTTTGCTTATGTCTCCAATAGAAAAGAACCACTGAACAATGACCCCCCTTCCTTCTCTACTCAGTGGGCAGAGATGACAAGAGTTCCTCCTACTCCTTCCCTCTCCTTTCTCCCAAGGTAAACAGTGTCACATTCAGTGCCATGTAGATTAACTTGCATTTCTGAATTGAACCATAACTCCCCTTGGCACCACTCCAAGCAGAGAGACGAACTGAGCAGCTCAGACATGGATGTGTATGAGTATTCAAGGGTCCTGGCCTGACACCAACATCAGTGACATTGTCTTGATCTATCCTTTAATAGACTGAGATCTTTGTCGGTCAAAGTTCAGGCAGCTTACCAGAAAACCAACTACAGTCCTCATGTGTTAACAACATTTAGACTGTCAAAGGAAGAATGCTCAAATTTTAAATTCATCCTTCGTTTGCAGAGAACAGCTGCAGAAACTGAATGCCTAACACAAGCTAGCGCAACAACACAGAAACGTAGAGAAGGAAAGAGAACACCCAACCGCCTGTTCTACTGGTTATTTTCTCCAATACAGGAGAAACAACCACCAACTCTGGAGAACAAACAGGTCAGGGTTATTGGTCCCACAAAAACGAGCATAAGAAATACTAAGGCAATTCCCCAGAGTCCAGTAACTCTCTTGCCCTCAAGCCAGGGTCGTGCCACAAAAACAAAACTCTTACCAAAGATTTCATCTTAGCTTGAACAGGTAAGTTGTGATGACGGAGATTCGCCAGGAGTCCTAAACATGGTATCATTACCTCATCTTTTGTGGTTTGACTGAAAAGTCCAGGAAGTCAAACAAAGACTTTTAATTAAAGCATCCAGAAATTAGTTACCAGAATTTGGGGGTTGAGGGTGGGGTGCTTGGGGGACTCTATTTTGTTGCTGTGGCGGTGGGGAGGGGAGTGTGGTATTGTTTTGTTTTTTAACTAGACACCATTCTGCCAAGCCAAGCAAAATTCAGATTGCAATCCCCATAGTGTGGGCAGTTTTTAACTGAGCACATCTGGGGGAAAAAAAAAAAAAAAAGGTCTATCAGAGACCAGCACTATCAAAGGTCCTTTATTGCAGGTGCTTTTAAGAGTCACTAGATCTCTTACAAGGACCCTTGCACAAAAGTCATTTTAATGTAACATAAGTCTGTTCCTAATGACGAGCATGACTTTTCCCCTGGGTCTTCTCTTTGACAGCTCCCTGGGATATGCAGGTGGGCTAAGAGGCCAGTTAATATCCAGTCACTGAAAGTCCCACAACCACTGCATTTGACAGGCTGTAACAACATGGTTTGCTAAGAAAAACCTCTGTTTAGCTTGGAGTAAAAATGCCACAGGTCACTCTGGAGACCAGGTTAGTGCAATATGCTAATGGCCTTCAGAAAGTTTAGAAACTTAGCCAGGTGTTTCCCATGAGAAAAGGTAACTGAGTGCACACTTACACATGATGCATTAGAAATGAAATTAATTCATTGACGTTGGCACCAGCACAAAAGACCTGAACATTGTAAGTTACCCTCTGCAGCAACTGGATACTCTGAGGAAATTAAAAGCTGTTCACATGTGTCTTTCCTATAGCATCGCACTCAAGAATGTTACAAATTAGAAAGCTGAAAGGACAAATAAAAAGACATCACGACTGAATTCATTTTCAGACCCTGTGACGTTAACACGACAACTACACAAGCTGCTGTGAGCACACAGGGTCGTGTCCTGACACTCCGAGGTACTTATTAAAAGCCCAAACAGATGGATAAGGTTTTCTTTTGACAGAGGCATTACCTTTGTAGCCCATCCATTTCTCCCCTTTGCTTCATCAGCACGTTCTCCATTCTGTCAGCGAGAAAGGGGCTTTGTCCTGTTGAAAGATCCACAAGTTTTGCCAAAATGCAAAAAGCGCTTTGCAGCCTCTTCAGAAAGTATGTTTAGTGCAGGGGTGTCAAACTCATTTGTAGCAAATGCATTTTTAGGACTGTATAAATGTAGGAGTAGTCGCATTTCTAGAGTCCTAAAATTACGTTTGGCCCTTTGAAGGCAACCGCGAGGCTGATGTGCCCCCCAGTGAAAATGAGTTTGACACCCCCGGCTTAGAGGAAAACACGTTTGCTGTGAAGACAGTCGACAGATCTAATGGTAGTTAAGTCTTTCCTACAGCATCCTTTCAGCACGCAACGTAATTGAGTTAATATAATGCTAATATGCACAATTATGACAATAATCACAGCACAGGATAGCAGCTGAAACCAAACCTCATTATATAAGCATGTGACATAAGAAATTCAAGGTCTTAGTCCTGCATCTACTTGGTGACTACAAAACCTCTCCCACTGACTGGCAAGTCACCTGGATCTCTTAGTCTTCTCCTACTCCAAGTGCTTTGACAAATACACAAACTGGGACAAAAGTGTCCTTCACTGGATGCCTGACTCATTTTCCACAGATCAGGGGCAACACAACTGCTGGCAAATTCATTTTCCGTTTTCCCTCTCAGAAAAGAGATGTCACGACACGTAGCCAGCAAGTACTTGCTGAAATCTCAGAGCCACATATGAGGAAACCTGTGCATATTTTAAAAAAAAAAAAAAAAAAAAAGGAGGTCTTCCCCACCTTTACTGGTCAATGCACAGAAAGGACACGTGAACATTGGTGAAGATGGGCTGTGAGATGGGCTGTGAGATATTATGTGTAAGGTAATAATGTGTAATAAGCTCTGCACTTGACTCCTATAACTCAGCTCGCACTGGCACAGCCCCTTGCACTCACTGGCACTGAGCAGAGGGCAGCAGGCACACGTGCCCTGCAGACCTTCGATGAGAACTGGCAGCCACAGCTCTCGTTTCACTCCTTCACAACTGCCTGTCAAAGAATTGATTAGACAAAACCGACTCCAGGCTTGTCTCATGAACAGTAGGAGAAAGAACTAAATACCTCAGCTGGAAAATAATTCTGGAAAATAAGCTCTCCAGCAGCCAAATCATTTCAAAAACAGAGGCTTTTGGTTTTGGTTTTGGTTTATTTTTGCTTGGTTTGTTGGTTGGATTTGTTTGTCTGGTTTTGTTAGGTTTGGGGTTTTTTGTTTTGTTTCAATTGGAGCAGGTGAGAAGCTCAAGCTCGATTAAAGAGAGAGTACAAAGAACTCTCTGCAGCCTTAAAATCCTGTCATACTGGCCTCGTATGGCAAACAACATACACAGCTAAGACCGACACACTATTTCAGAAGAGTTATTACATGCATGCCGCATAACAGATACCATATAAGAGTAGACAAATAGAGTTAAACATTAGTTCCTATTACCTGTAATATGAATGGGTCACTGAGATGAGCAGAGCCTCGATGAACCACTCCTGCCAGCACGTGGTCACATTGTAGGTATCCTGAAGAGCTTCTCTAGTCTCGCTCTCTAAGACTGGAATTTAAGAATTATTAACAAAAAACCCCTGTCAAACAGCAAAAGCAGCTGTTGCATTAGCTACCAATCTGAGCAGAAGCCCAAGTCATTGACCAGTTTTTCACATCTGTTTCACAAACAACTACAAATAAATCACAGCTCCTACGCACTTGAAGAATCTGGACCTGTCTTGTCATCGCTTTCCCAGAGCAAAGAGCATAGCCCCCTCCCCTCTTCCCCCCTTCCTACCCCTCTGCACACCACCTCCAGCCCCGCTACAACCCCACCTGTCCCCCACCCAAACACATCCCCCCCCACGCCCACCCCACCCCTCGCCTGACAGAGCCCAAGACCTTCCGCTGCTGACAGCTACCTGCTCGGGGCCTGGGAGCAAGCGTCACCCAAATGGAACAACCGGCCCAGGCCCACCCACGGGAGACTCTGGGGCGCAAACCAGATGCAAACTCTTCCGTCCTTCCTTCCTTCCTGCCTTGGCCCTAAGTGTCACCTCCCTCACCCACTTGTTGGGTTTTATTCCGAAAAAAAAAAGAGTGGTTTAAAATCTGGGCTCGGGTGTGTTGAAGAGGGACAGCGTTAGCGACTTTCCCCTGGGGACAGAGTGCAAGGTTAGTGGCAACCTGTTTGGTTCTCACTTCAAAGCTTCTCTTTCGACGCCTAGGTGAGAAGCAGAAGCCAAAGGTTCTGCCAAGGATGGGCACTGTCGAGCAAAAGACATCTGCAGAGGCAAGCCCGGAGGACGGCGCTCCTAAGCAGAGGAAGGGCCTTGTCGCAAGCTGCGTTTGAACGTGCCCGTTGGTGCTGCTGGACTGGACTCCTTCCAGGGCACAGTCCCCCAGGGATCCGTACAGAGACTTGGCCACACTGGTCACTTGAGGAGGGTGACAGACGGTAAGCGCACAAATCATCTGGAGTCACAGCCAGGGTCCTGCTAGTGGTGAGGACAAGTGAACAGGGCTTGATTCTCTTGGTTTTTCGGCATCCTGCATCTTGCCTTCTGCCCAGGGTGGGCTAGGTGCCACTGCCTCTGCGGACTTGCTCTGGCTGGGACGGAGTTGACTCTTGTTAGTGGCAGCTGGCCTAGCACCGTGTTTGGCAGGGGTGGCTAAAGCGGTGTTGCTTACTGCAGCTGTGGTGTGGCTGTTGCTGCGAGTGCGGGCCTCCCGGAGCCGTGAGGTTGTCTCTTTTTCCTGCAGCGCCGAGGCTGGGGGTGTGCAAGAGGTTGGGAGGGTGGAGAGCAGGAGAGCATCCGGGAAGTGGCCAAAGGGCCGTCCCCTGCTGTAGGCCAGCTGCGCCCACAGGCCTGGTGTTCCTTGCTGCTGGTGCTGCTGCTGCTGCCTTTGTGGTGCAGGTCAGCGTTTCTGGGCGCATGCATGATTTGGGGTGGGCTTGGGGGTGGGCAGGAGGGCAGCAGGCCAAAGGGCTCCCCTCCTGCTGTGCTGCCTGGGTGTCCCTGGCTGTGTGTCTGCCGGGGGCCGGGGAAGCAAGAGCAAGAGGGCCAAGCGGGCGGCAGGCAGCGCAGGCTGGTGAGCGGCAAGGAGGAAAGGCCAAGGGCTTTGGGCGTCTGGTGCCGGGCCAGGTGGGGCTGAGGCGAGGGCATCTTTTCTACTAATGTCTATTCGTGATCCATAAACCTCACTTACTGAATCATCTGCTCCCTGTAGCGTAATTAGCAAAGGGTTGCACTGCAGAGACTCACATCCCGGGAGAGATTGCCCTTTGGATAGGGTAAGTTTTCTTTTTCATTCTATAACCATTCATTGCTCACTGTCCATCCCCCAAACTCTGTGGTCCAGATAACACTGTATCAGGAGGGGCAATGAGAGACAGCAACAAAAACTATGCACTTATTTAAATCATCCTTAGACTCGGTCCCCTTGGACACATGTTTGTTTTCATAACTCAATTCCCTTTAGCTCTGTACATCCCCACACCTATGGATCTGGCAAGCGTCTACTCAAATTGTTAGGGAACCTTCAGTTTCAGTGACGTTCACGTTAAGTAACCCATTTGTAAATTCTACATAATACAGGATTAGTAATCCCCAAAAGTTTCATTTCATTTTCATCTCTGTATCTTTAGTTGAAGTGGGTCGTCAGTTGTCAGTACTTGCCACTCCTCACTGTCCTTTGGAGGTCTGATTGGCTCTTTAATCCACGTGTAATGAGTCCACCCTTTCTCAGCTGGTCGCACCACTGTCTCGGTGATCAGCAGAACTTGAAATGCGCCTTCCCAATCTGGCTGAAGCTTAGCGTCTTTCCAGGATTTGACCAGGACCTGCTGTCCAGGCTGAAACTTGTGAGCTGCAGACTCTAAAGGCAGAGTTTGTGCCAGAAGCCCTTGGTGCCTGAGAGAAGACAGAAAAGACAACCCGAGCATACAGTTTTTGAGAAACAAATCCTTAGTTTCAAACCGTGGGGGTCCATCCGTTATTTCGCTTTTGCTACCACTGCCCCCGTGGCAGTGCTAAGAGGGAAGGCTTCTCCCCACCTGGTAAGATGATCAAACACTAGTAAGTTTTTAATTCAGCCAACTGCAGGTAATTCTGTGAAATCAACTTGTATATTTTGGAAGGGTCATAAACTTGGCCTTCAACCTCCTGCAGGCTGCTTCCTAAGTGCCTTTTCATTTACTTTTTTACAAACCACACATCATTCACAAATTTGCTTGGCTATAGTATAAATTCCAGTACACCCATATTTTTATAACACTATGGCACCCATTACTTGTTTTCCTCATTAACTCTCTTGATGTAAAATTGCTAATACCTTCCTCATGGTTTGCTTATTTAACATTTCTCTACCCTCTGGGAGTACGCATTTCCCATTCTGTTCCCTGGCTTCCAACTCTTGGAGGACTTCTTTTTATCTTTCATTGAAAACTGGAATTTCTTGTGGGGCCAGGACCTCGGGCGTGAGATAAAACCTGAAGCAATAAATAAGTTAAGGCTGCTTCTCAGGCCATTTCATCTGCTAACCAACTTCCCCGACACAAAAAGAGTTGCCCCTCTGATGTCCATTAACATGTACTACAGCCACTTCTATTGGTGACATCAGATTCCATAACACTTGTCCAACTAGTTCTTCATGAACCAATTCTTTACCTTTGCTATTAATTAGACCCCATTCTTCCCAAATTTTCCCAAAGGTGTGCATTTCTCCAAATGCGTATCTAGAACCATTACGGATGGTACCTTCTTTTCCTTCTAACATTTGCAGTGCCTGACTGACGGCTTGTGGCTGGCATGTTTGAGCTGACCAGTTATTAGGCAACCTTCCCGTTTCTCTTATTTCACCATTCACACCTTCAACGATGGCACACCCATTGTGTCTCTTCCCCTGAATTACCCTTGAAGACCCATCTATGAAGAGGTGCAGCCCATTGCCACCTCTCCATAGGAAAGCAGCAGGGTTTAATTTCCTGCTTTCTCCCACCAGAAGAGCAGTTGCTGCTGCAGCTTGCACACACTCTGGCCAACCTCGAGACACTGGGTCTAAGAGCTTAGATCAGTGTGCCACTGCTTGTCGCTTCCCCCCCAGCCCACTTGCTGCTGGAGCAGCGTGAGAGGCAGAACAGGCCTCCACTCTGTGCAAGCATTGCTCAACAATAACAAAAACATCTCTGTATTATCAACACTGTTTTAAGCATCAATCAAAAACATAGTCCCATACCAGGTACCACAAAGAAAATTAACTCCAGCCCAGCCAAAACCAACACAAACTTCCAGGTAATACAATATCTTTCAAATTTTCTCCTTGTCACCCCCCAGGCAGTAACTGTGTTTCCACACCCAGAGCCTGTAAAAGGTTTCTCTCTAATATAGAAGCTGGGGAATCTTCCCCTAATATATTCCTTCCCCATACGCTTTTAATTCTTATTATCACAAATAGGAATTTATTCATAATTGTCTCTCCTTCCTCCCTGCTACCCCATTTATTACAACTCCGTCTTCAGTTCTGGATCTTTTTAGGGGAGAATTTAGAAGGGACATGGGAGCTTCTGTTTCTGCTAAAAACTAGACCTCATTACCAATTACCACCATTACTTTACCAATTACATGCTCTTTTCCAATTTAAATGTTTCCCCACAAAAAACAAACAAACAAACAAACAAAAAAAAAAAAACACCAATAAAAAAAGCCACCACAACACCAAAAACATTTTCAGCCCCTCTGATTTTCCAAAGTGTATTGAGTTTTCTTCCTTTAGTCATTTCCAACAGTTGCCGCCCTAGGGGTAAATATCCCAGATTTCCACAATAATAGCATCCCATTTTCTCTCATTCTCTCACTTTTTTCACTGACTTTGGTCTAAATCTTCTGCGGTTTTGTTTTGTTCTTTTCCCTTCCAGTCTTTCACTTGCAACCAATCAGTCTGCTTCAACTTTTCGCTTCAGTTCCCGACCATCATACACAAACACGACCACACTCAGATTTTTTGCAAATTCTTCCTGCCAACCTGGCACATGCTCTCGGAAATACTTCCGTAGATCCACAAACACACTTGCTACCAGTCCACAAAGCTTTCCAAAAATCTTCCCCAGTCGGTGCTCCCCTGGCTTCTGTCTACATTCCTGCACTTCAGTTCAGTTTACTCTTATCTCCTCAAAAGCTCAAAAGCTTTTATCAGATTTTTAACCACCGTTTGGCAATTATCTCCATTTGTTTGATTATTATCATCTCAATTAGAATCACCTTGGGGCCAGGTAGTCTCCCACTGCCTGTGGGGTTAGTTCCACATTCTTTTAAATGATGTTTCCGGAAAGACCAACTCTCTCAATAACAGGATAACATCGGCTCAGAATGGATTCTAGCCGCTCCCCCCCTCCCCCTCCCCAAAAAAAAAAATTAGAAAATCATGATGCTCATCGATCCCCATCTTCCCTTCAGAGTTTGATTTCCTCACATAATCAAATCCCCAGAGTGCCAGGGGGTGCATCCGTGTAACACTGGAACACTGGAGGGCATTCACATGTACATCCCCCCCTTCGCACTTGCTCCCCTACACACACATACGCACGCACATCTGCTGCTGGCTGCACTGCAAAATAACTTTAGCAATCCCAGGGTAAAGCCCAGCAAAAGCAGTAAGGACAAGAAAGACAGTTGGGGAGGTAATCAAGAGGTGATACAGAGAGCAGAGACCAGCTCTGCAAGCACCTTAGTTAAATTACTCCCAACTGCAGCTAAAATTCTTTCCCTAGGTTTTTATACTCGTTTTCGACCATCCTCTTTATGGTGGTCATATGCCAAATCATCCTATACGTACCAGTAATTCATTTGTCCAGGACATCTGTTTTCTAGGTGTTTTTTAGTTACAGTTTGCCAGTCTCCTCGATATAAGGTCATTGCATGCTTTTCTTGAAAACCTTGCTGTACCATAAGTATTTTCCCAATTTTGCAATACCTCGGCCAAGGGTGTCCCCTTCTCTATGCCGAGTTTTATTTCCCATCACTAAAAAAATTCAGAGACACGCTTCCGTTGAGTCACGAGGTTCAGAGGGAGCCCCTTGCTTTCTAATCTCCTTCAGAGAGGAGTTTAGGTGCGGCTGGATCCCATCCTAGTCTCAGACTTGGTCAACGGCTTATGTCTAAAGGATATTTTCCCATTCTCAAGAGAGACTCGAACACTGCTTTTATGTGCACTTTACACTGATCAGGCCACACACTTTGCACTCAAAAACATACTGCAGGAAGGGAGGGACTCGCACCCACCCTGGTGTGGAGGAAGATTTAAAGGCCCTACAGTTTTTTTTACATACCAATTTAGATCTTTGCATAGCAAATTGTCATTGGATCCGTATTTTGGCCAGAATATCACTCTATTAAGGGCTATTTTGTCCAGACAAAACACAATACTTTATCATTTTCTATTTATCCTTCCTTTTTGTACACCACACGTTTCCCCGGTACCTTAACATCCTCCCTAAAGGACTGGACGGAGGAATGTCACCATTTTTCCTTTCTATTTCCCATTCTGAGTCTCGAGGCTTCTCCTTGCGCCTCGTCCCTCCTCTCAGAATGCCCCCGACCACCAAGGTAGTACTTAACAGTCTGTTTTCTTACCTTGGTCCACGCACAAAGTTGCCCGCTCGCTCGTATCGTGCTTCCCGCTTTTTCCTTTCTCCTTTCGCCTATGGTTTGCGGGGATCCGCCTTCGTCCCCACAGCCCTGCAGTTTCTGTCTGTCCGTCCGTCCTGGAATCCCCACCGACCATCCAGAAGGCCATTGAAATCAACGGGGCACGCCTTCCCGTCCATTGGCGACAGGGACCCCCGAGATGACGACGTCGAGTCTCGGACGAGCCCCCAGACTTGTAGGAAACCATCATCTTGCCAACAGAATAGGCTCAGGCAGGATCTCTCGGCAAAGCACGTTTTATTAAGGCTTTTGCGAAACGGGCCGTTCTACCTAAAAGTAGGCACACGCAATAGGGCAAAAAGCTTATACGCCCCCACAAATGCCAGCTGCAAATTCCCTGCCCTGTTCCCCAGGGGTTGGGTACTGCAGGCTTTCCGGACTGCCCGCCGCCTGCCTCAGTTTCCAGGACTCATTCATCTCATGCTAAGAAGGCCCTTCCCCTGCTGGATCTATTGCAAAGGTGGGTTCCTGGCTCTTGGGTTAGCCTTCCCTCTAGCTGCACTTGTTTTTGAAATGCAGGAATGAGTTTGCATTGCAGCATGAGTTGGAAGAGAGTTGGTTTGTGGGAAGGATTCCCAGTGTGATGTGTGTCAATCCTTCCCCCCTCGCTGGGTGAGGTGGCAGCTGAGTTGCAAAAGCAACATTCCTTCTTGAAGGGCTCCTTCCTTGCAGGGCTGAGGCAGAGGCGAGAGAGCGAGGCAGGTGCACGGGGGGGGCGCCGTGGGGGGCGCCGTGGGGGGGGCGGTTTGTCGGTGGGAAAAGCGGGGATCGAACCAGGGACCCATTTGACCAATCCGCGGGTCCGGCGCCCTGGCCGCTCCGCCAGCGCGATCCCACGGCCGTGGAACGCACGGCGCCCCCTATAGGCCGCAGAGCGGCCTGCGCGGCGGCTAAAGGCCGGGGGGGCGGTGGGCGGGGTGGGGATGGAAGTGGGTGCCCTGCGGACCAGCGTCCCGCGACCTGGCCGCTCCTCTACCGCCATCCCCACCGCCGGGGGACGCCACAGCTCCCCCTACAAACCTCCGCCCGCCCGCTAAGCTCGGCCCATGCCGGGGGGCACCCACCGACTCGCTGCCTCCCACCACCACGCTGCAACCCCACCTGCCCCCCGCCCAATCACACACCCCCCCACCCGCCCCTCGCCTGACAGAGCCCAAGACCTCCCGCTGCTGACAGCTACCTGCTCGCGGCCCTAGCGGCAGCGCACGCCGCTCTGCGGCCTATAGGGGGCGCCGTGCGTTCCACGGCCGTGGGATCGCGCTGGCGGAGCGGCCAGGGCGCCGGACCCGCGGATTGGTCAAATGGGTCCCTGGTTCGATCCCCGCTTTTCCCACCGACAGACCCCCACCCCCCACGGCCCCCCCCCCGCGCACCTGCCTCGCTCTCTCGCCTCTGCCTCAGCCCTGCAAGGAGCTATTGAAGGACGAAGGTTGTTTTTACAACTGGTTTGGCACCTGAGCTCAGCGGGGGAAAGGATTGAGAGGTATCAGACTATGAATCACAGAATCACAGAATGTTAGGGATTGGAAGGGACCTCAGAAGATCGTCTAGTCCAATCCCCCCGCCAGAGCAGGAACACCTAGATGAGGTTACACAGGAATGTGTCCAGGTGGCTTTTGAATGTCTCCAGAGGAGGAGACTCCTCAGCCTCCCTGGGCAGCCCGTTCCAGTGCTCTGCCAGCCTCACTGAGAAGAAGTTTCTTCTCCTATTTAAGTGGAACCTCCTGTGTTGCAGTTTGTACCCATTGCCCCATGTCTTATCATTGGTTGTCAGTGAGAAGAGCCTGGCTCCATCCTCGTGACACTCACCCTTTACATATTTACAAACATTAATGAGGTCACCCCTCAGTCTCCTCTTCTCCAAACTAAAGAGACACAGCTCCCTCAGCCTTTCCTCAGTAGGGAGATGCTCCACTCCCTTAATCAACTTTGTCGCCCTGCGCTGGACTCTCTCCAGCAGTTCCCTGTCCTTCTTGAACTGAGGGGCCCAGAACTGGACACAATATTCCAGATGCGGTCTCACCAGGGTAGAGTAGAGGGGCAGGAGAACCTCTTTCAACCTACTAACTACCCCCCTTCTAATACACCCCAGGATGTCATTGGCCTTCTTGGCCACAAGGGCACAGTGCTGGCTCATGGTCATCGTGCCGTCCACCGGGACCCCCAGGTCCCTTTCACTGCTCTCTGACAGGTCATTCCCCGACTTATACTAGTACCTGGGGTTCTTCTTGCCCAGATGCAAGACTCTACACTTGCGCTTGTTATAGTTCATTCATGTTTTCCCCGCCCAACTCTCCAGCCTGTCCAGCTCTCGCTGGATGGCAGCACAGCCTTCTGGCGTGTCAGCCACTCCTCCCAGCTTGGTGTCATCAGCAAACTTGCTGACAGTCACTCTATTCCCTCATCCAAGTCATTGATGAATATATTGAATAGTACTGGCCCCAGTACCGACCCTTGAGGGACTCCACAGGCCTCCAACTAGACTCTGCCCCGTCGATCACGACTCTCTGGCTTCTTTCCTTCAGCCAGTTCACAGTCCACATCGCTACCCGATCGTCCAGACCACACTTCCTCAGTTTAGCTGGGAGGATGCTGTGGGAGACCGTGTCAAACGCTTCACTGAAATCAAGACAGACCACATCCACTGCTTTACCATCATCTGTCCACCCGGTTATGTCCTCATAAAAGTCTATGAGGTTGGTCAAGCACGACTTCCCTTTGGTGAAGCCACGTTGACTGCCCCTAATGACCCCCTTATCCCTGATATGCCTTGAGATGGCACCAAGGATAAGTCGTTCCATCAGTTTCCCAGGGATGGAGGTGAGGCTGACCGGTCCATAGTTACCCGGGTCCTCCTTCTTGCCCTTTTTGAAGACTGGAATGACATTTGCTTTCCTCCAGCCCTCAGGCACCCCTCCCGTTTCCCATGACTTAGCAAAGGTGACGGAGAGTGGCCTAGCAATGATCAGCCAGCTCCCTCAGCACCCGCGGGTGCATCCCACCTGGAGCCATGGATTTATGGATGTCCAGATTGCTTAATCGGTCCCTAACCCAGGCCCTCAGCCTTCCCTAGCCTGGAAGCACCAACACCCACGAAGGAGCGAGCTGTGGGCAATGTCCTGCTTTGCCTTCAGCGTCTCTCGCAATGTTAACTTGCAAATTTGTAGTGGATGAGGGTGTGGAACTGCAAGCTGGGGATAACAGTTTTCCAGTGAACGTGAAGGAGAAGGACGTTGAACTGCTGCCCATGCAAGCTGGTCTCAGAGGACACGTAGCAACTATTCACCTCACACCTGGCAATGCATTCGTTTTAAAAAAAAAAAAAAAAATAAGCCCAAAACCACTAAGGCAGGGCTATGTTTCTCACCTGCATAGATGTCATCCTTTCCTGACTGGAACCCTTGGCTTCTTTGTGAAGCCTTTGGTTTCATTACCGGGTAGCGGAGGTTTGTTATCAGTCCTTGATTTGGCTTGTCGTAAGTGTATATTGAATCCTTCAATATTCTGAAGATCCTCTCTGGAACACCTTCAGAAGTCTGCAGAGAAAGGAAAGAAACATTTGTCTGCAGCTGCTCTTCGCATGGAGTCCCCAAAAATGAAAGGAATGACAGGTTGCTTCTTCTTTCCCAAGGAGCTGTTTTGGAAGCAGACTGGGTGACAGAGTCTGGTACCAGCCTTTGGCCACCAGGGACACCTGCTTGGTGGTGTGCTCTAGGCCCTAAGTGTCACCTCCCTCACCCGCTTGATTTTTTTTTTTTTTTTTTTTTTTTTTTTAAAGGGAGAAGAGCAGTTTAAAATCTGGGCTCAGGGGTGTGTTGCAGAGGGATGGCGTTACCGACTTCCCCCTGGCGTCAGAGCGCAACGTTCTCTAGGTTATCTACTTTAGTCTTCTAGTGCACCACACTGGTGTGGATGTCAATGAATAAAGTCTGTGTTGAACTTGTATAAGGAAACACGGAAAAAAAGAATAAGCCAATAAACGCCATCATTATTTTAAAGAAAGATGAGAAGGTAATTTTGCTTATGTCTCCAATAGAAAAGAACCACTGAACAATGACCCCCCTTCCTTCTCTCCTCAGTGGGCAGAGATGACAAGAGTTCCTCCTACTCCTTCCCTCTCCTTTCTCCCAAGGTAAACAGTGTCACATTCAGTGCCATGTAGATTAACTTGCATTTCTGAATTGAACCATAACTCCCCTTGGCACCACTCCAAGCAGAGAGACGAACTGAGCAGCTCAGACATGGATGTGTATGAGTATTCAAGGGTCCTGGCCTGACACCAACATCAGTGACATTGTCTTGATCTATCCTTTAATAGACTGAGATCTTTGTCGGTCAAAGTTCAGGCAGCTTACCAGAAAACCAACTACAGTCCTCATGTGTTAACAACATTTAGACTGTCAAAGGAAGAATGCTCAAATTTTAAATTCATCCTTCGTTTGCAGAGAACAGCTGCAGAAACTGAATGCCTAACACAAGCTAGCGCAACAACACAGAAACGTAGAGAAGGAAAGAGAACACCCAACCGCCTGTTCTACTGGTTATTTTCTCCAATACAGGAGAAACAACCACCAACTCTGGAGAACAAACAGGTCAGGGTTATTGGTCCCACAAAAACGAGCATAAGAAATACTAAGGCAATTCCCCAGAGTCCAGTAACTCTCTTGCCCTCAAGCCAGGGTCGTGCCACAAAAACAAAACTCTTACCAAAGATTTCATCTTAGCTTGAACAGGTAAGTTGTGATGACGGAGATTCGCCAGGAGTCCTAAACATGGTATCATTACCTCATCTTCTGTGGTTTGACTGAAAAGTCCAGGAAGTCAAACAAAGACTTTTAATTAAAGCATCCAGAAATTAGTTACCAGAATTTGGGGGTTGAGGGTGGGGTGCTTGGGGGACTCTATTTTGTTGCCGTGGCGGTGGGGAGGGGAGTGTGGTATTGTTTTGTTTTTTAACTAGACACCATTCTGCCAAGCCAAGCAAAATTCAGATTGCAATCCCCATAGTGTGGGCAGTTTTTAACTGAGCACATCTGGGGGAAAAAAAAAAAAAAAAGGTCTATCAGAGACCAGCACTATCAAAGGTCCTTTATTGCAGGTGCTTTTAAGAGTCACTAGATCTCTTACAAGGACCCTTGCACAAAAGTCATTTTAATGTAACATAAGTCTGTTCCTAATGACGAGCATGACTTTTCCCCTGGGTCTTCTCTTTGACAGCTCCCTGGGATATGCAGGTGGGCTAAGAGGCCAGTTAATATCCAGTCACTGAAAGTCCCACAACCACTGCATTTGACAGGCTGTAACAACATGGTTTGCTAAGAAAAACCTCTGTTTAGCTTGGAGTAAAAATGCCACAGGTCACTCTGGAGACCAGGTTAGTGCAATATGCTAATGGCCTTCAGAAAGTTTAGAAACTTAGCCAGGTGTTTCCCATGAGAGAAGGTAACTGAGTGCACACTTACACATGATGCATTAGAAATGAAATTAATTCATTGACGTTGGCACCAGCACAAAAGACCTGAACATTGTAAGTTACCCTCTGCAGCAACTGGATACTCTGAGGAAATTAAAAGCTGTTCACATGTGTCTTTCCTATAGCATCGCACTCAAGAATGTTACAAATTAGAAAGCTGAAAGGACAAATAAAAAGACATCACGACTGAATTCATTTTCAGACCCTGTGACGTTAACACGACAACTACACAAGCTGCTGTGAGCACACAGGGTCGTGTCCTGACACTCCGAGGTACTTATTAAAAGCCCAAACAGATGGATAAGGTTTTCTTTTGACAGAGGCATTACCTTTGTAGCCCATCCATTTCTCCCCTTTGCTTCATCAGCACGTTCTCCATTCTGTCAGCGAGAAAGGGGCTTTGTCCTGTTGAAAGATCCACAAGTTTTGCCAAAATGCAAAAAGCGCTTTGCAGCCTCTTCAGAAAGTATGTTTAGTGCAGGGGTGTCAAACTCATTTGTAGCAAATGCAATTTTAGGACTGTATAAATGTAGGAGTAGTCGCATTTCTAGAGTCCTAAAATTACGTTTGGCCCTTTGAAGGCAACCGCGAGGCTGATGTGCCCCCCAGTGAAAATGAGTTTGACACCCCCGGCTTAGAGGAAAACACGTTTGCTGTGAAGACAGTCGACAGATCTAATGGTAGTTAAGTCTTTCCTACAGCATCCTTTCAGCACGCAACGTAATTGAGTTAATATAATGCTAATATGCACAATTATGACAATAATCACAGCACAGGATAGCAGCTGAAACCAAACCTCATTATATAAGCATGTGACATAAGAAATTCAAGGTCTTAGTCCTGCATCTACTTGGTGACTACAAAACCTCTCCCACTGACTGGCAAGTCACCTGGATCTCTTAGTCTTCTCCTACTCCAAGTGCTTTGACAAATACACAAACTGGGACAAAAGTGTCCTTCACTGGATGCCTGACTCATTTTCCACAGATCAGGGGCAACACAACTGCTGGCAAATTCATTTTCCGTTTTCCCTCTCAGAAAAGAGATGTCACGACACGTAGCCAGCAAGTACTTGCTGAAATCTCAGAGCCACATATGAGGAAACCTGTGCATATTTAAAAAAAAAAAAAAAAAGAGGAGGTCTTCCCCACCTTTACTGGTCAATGCACAGAAAGGACACGTGAACATTGGTGAAGATGGGCTGTGAGATGGGCTGTGAGATATTATGTGTAAGGTAATAATGTGTAATAAGCTCTGCACTTGACTCCTATAACTCAGCTCGCACTGGCACTGAGCAGAGGGCAGCAGGCACACGTGCCCTGCAGACCTTCGATGAGAACTGGCAGCCACAGCTCTCGTTTCACTCCTTCACAACTGCCTGTCAAAGAATTGATTAGACAAAACCGACTCCAGGCTTGTCTCATGAACAGTAGGAGAAAGAACTAAATACCTCAGCTGGAAAATAATTCTGGAAAATAAGCTCTCCAGCAGCCAAATCATTTCAAAAACAGAGGCTTTTGGTTTTGGTTTTGGTTTATTTTTGCTTGGTTTGTTGGTTGGATTTGTTTGTCTGGTTTTGTTAGGTTTGGGGTTTTTTGTTTTGTTTCAATTGGAGCAGGTGAGAAGCTCAAGCTCGATTAAAGAGAGAGTACAAAGAACTCTCTGCAGCCTTAAAATCCTGTCATACTGGCCTCGTATGGCAAACAACATACACAGCTAAGACCGACACACTATTTCAGAAGAGTTATTACATGCATGCCGCATAACAGATACCATATAAGAGTAGACAAATAGAGTTAAACATTAGTTCCTGTTACCTGTAATATGAATGGGTCACTGAGATGAGCAGAGCCTCGATGAACCACTCCTGCCAGCACGTGGTCACATTGTAGGTATCCTGAAGAGCTTCTCTAGTCTCGCTCTCTAAGACTGGAATTTAAGAATTATTAACAAAAAACCCCTGTCAAACAGCAAAAGCAGCTGTTGCATTAGCTACCAATCTGAGCAGAAGCCCAAGTCATTGACCAGTTTTTCACATCTGTTTCACAAACAACTACAAATAAATCACAGCTCCTACGCACTTGAAGAATCTGGACCTGTCTTGTCATCGCTTTCCCAGAGCAAAGAGCATAGCCCCCTCCCCTCTTCCCCCCTTCCTACCCCTCTGCACACCACCTCCAGCCCCGCTACAACCCCACCTGTCCCCCACCCAAACACATCCCCCCCCACGCCCACCCCACCCCTCGCCTGACAGAGCCCAAGACCTCCCGCTGCTGACAGCTACCTGCTCGGGGCCTGGGAGCAAGCGTCACCCAAATGGAACAACCGGCCCAGGCCCACCCACGGGAGACTCTGGGGCGCAAACCAGATGCAAACTCTTCCGTCCTTCCTTCCTTCCTTCCTGCCTTGGCCCTAAGTGTCACCTCCCTCACCCACTTGTTGGGTTTTATTCCGAAAAAAAAAAGAGTGGTTTAAAATCTGGGCTCGGGTGTGTTGAAGAGGGACAGCGTTAGCGACTTTCCCCTGGGGACAGAGTGCAAGGTTAGTGGCAACCTGTTTGGTTCTCACTTCAAAGCTTCTCTTTCGACGCCTAGGTGAGAAGCAGAAGCCAAAGGTTCTGCCAAGGATGGGCACTGTCGAGCAAAAGACATCTGCAGAGGCAAGCCCGGAGGACGGCGCTCCTAAGCAGAGGAAGGGCCTTGTCGCAAGCTGCGTTTGAACGTGCCGGTTGGTGCTGCTGGACTGGATTCCTTCCAGGGCACAGTCCCCCAGGGATCCGTACAGAGACTTGGCCACACTGGTCACTTGAGGAGGGTGACAGACGGTAAGCGCACAAATCATCTGGAGTCACAGCCAGGGTCCTGCTAGTGGTGAGGACAAGTGAACAGGGCTTGATTCTCTTGGTTTTTTGGCATCCTGCATCTTGCCTTCTGCCCGGGGTGGGCTAGGTGCCACTGCCTCTGCGGACTTGCTCTGGCTGGGACGGAGTTGACTCTTGTTAGTGGCAGCTGGCCTAGCACCGTGTTTGGCAGGGGTGGCTAAAGCGGTGTTGCTTACTGCAGCTGTGGTGTGGCTGTTGCTGCGAGTGCGGGCCTCCCGGAGCCGTGAGGTTGTCTCTTTTTCCTGCAGCGCCGAGGCTGGGGGTGTGCAAGAGGTTGGGAGGGTGGAGAGCAGGAGAGCGTCCGGGAAGTGGCCAAAGGGCCGTCCCCTGCTGTAGGCCAGCTGCGCCCACAGGCCTGGTGTTCCTTGCTGCTGGTGCTGCTGCTGCTGCCTTTGTGGTGCAGGTCAGGGTTTCTGGGCGCATGCATGATTTGGGGTGGGCTTGGGGGTGGGCAGGAGGGCAGCAGGCCAAAGGGCTCCCCTCCTGCTGTGCTGCCTGGGTGTCCCTGGCTGTGTGTCTGCCGGGGGCCGGGGAAGCAAGAGCAAGAGGGCCAAGCGGGCGGCAGGCAGCGCAGGCTGGTGAGCGGCAAGGAGGAAAGGCCAAGGGCTTTGGGCGTCTGGTGCCGGGCCAGGTGGGGCTGAGGCGAGGGCATCTTTTCTACTAATGTCTATTCGTGATCCATAAACCTCACTTACTGAATCATCTGCTCCCTGTAGCGTAATTAGCAAAGGGTTGCACTGCAGAGACTCACATCCCGGGAGAGATTGCCCTTTGGATAGGGTAAGTTTTCTTTTTCATTCTATAACCATTCATTGCTCACTGTCCATCCCCCAAACTCTGTGGTCCAGATAACACTGTATCAGGAGGGGCAATGAGAGACAGCAACAAAAACTATGCACTTATTTAAATCATCCTTAGACTCGGTCCCCTTGGACACATGTTTGTTTTCATAACTCAATTCCCTTTAGCTCTGTACATCCCCACACCTATGGATCTGGCAAGCGTCTACTCAAATTGTTAGGGAACCTTCAGTTTCAGTGACGTTCACGTTAAGTAACCCATTTGTAAATTCTACATAATACAGGATTAGTAATCCCCAAAAGTTTCATTTCATTTTCATCTCTGTATCTTTAGTTGAAGTGGGTCGTCAGTTGTCAGTACTTGCCACTCCTCACTGTCCTTTGGAGGTCTGATTGGCTCTTTAATCCACGTGTAATGAGTCCACCCTTTCTCAGCTGGTCGCACCACTGTCTCGGTGATCAGCAGAACTTGAAATGCGCCTTCCCAATCTGGCTGAAGCTTAGCGTCTTTCCAGGATTTGACCAGGACCTGCTGTCCAGGCTGAAACTTGTGAGCTGCAGACTCTAAAGGCAGAGTTTGTGCCAGAAGCCCTTGGTGCCTGAGAGAAGACAGAAAAGACAACCCGAGCATACAGTTTTTGAGAAACAAATCCTTAGTTTCAAACCGTGGGGGTCCATCCGTTATTTCGCTTTTGCTACCACTGCCCCCGTGGCAGTGCTAAGAGGGAAGGCTTCTCCCCACCTGGTAAGATGATCAAACACTAGTAAGTTTTTAATTCAGCCAACTGCAGGTAATTCTGTGAAATCAACTTGTATATTTTGGAAGGGTCATAAACTTGGCCTTCAACCTCCTGCAGGCTGCTTCCTAAGTGCCTTTTCATTTACTTTTTTACAAACCACACATCATTCACAAATTTGCTTGGCTATAGTATAAATTCCAGTACACCCATATTTTTATAACACTATGGCACCCATTACTTGTTTTCCTCATTAACTCTCTTGATGTAAAATTGCTAATACCTTCCTCATGGTTTGCTTATTTAACATTTCTCTACCCTCTGGGAGTACGCATTTCCCATTCTGTTCCCTGGCTTCCAACTCTTGGAGGACTTCTTTTTATCTTTCATTGAAAACTGGAATTTCTTGTGGGGCCAGGACCTCGGGCGTGAGATAAAACCTGAAGCAATAAATAAGTTAAGGCTGCTTCTCAGGCCATTTCATCTGCTAACCAACTTCCCCGACACAAAAAGAGTTGCCCCTCTGATGTCCATTAACATGTACTACAGCCACTTCTATTGGTGACATCAGATTCCATAACACTTGTCCAACTAGTTCTTCATGAACCAATTCTTTACCTTTGCTATTAATTAGACCCCATTCTTCCCAAATTTTCCCAAAGGTGTGCACTTCTCCAAATGCGTATCTAGAACCATTACGGATGGTACCTTCTTTTCCTTCTAACATTTGCAGTGCCTGACTGACGGCTTGTGGCTGGCATGTTTGAGCTGACCAGTTATTAGGCAACCTTCCCGTTTCTCTTATTTCACCATTCACACCTTCAACGATGGCACACCCATTGTGTCTCTTCCCCTGAATTACCCTTGAAGACCCATCTATGAAGAGGTGCAGCCCATTGCCACCTCTCCATAGGAAAGCAGCAGGGTTTAATTTCCTGCTTTCTCCCACCAGAAGAGCAGTTGCTGCTGCAGCTTGCACACACTCTGGCCAACCTCGAGACACTGGGTCTAAGAGCTTAGATCAGTGTGCCACTGCTTGTCGCTTCCCCCCCAGCCCACTTGCTGCTGGAGCAGCGTGAGAGGCAGAACAGGCCTCCACTCTGTGCAAGCATTGCTCAACAATAACAAAAACATCTCTGTATTATCAACACTGTTTTAAGCATCAATCAAAAACATAGTCCCATACCAGGTACCACAAAGAAAATTAACTCCAGCCCAGCCAAAACCAACACAAACTTCCAGGTAATACAATATCTTTCAAATTTTCTCCTTGTCACCCCCCAGGCAGTAACTGTGTTTCCACACCCAGAGCCTGTAAAAGGTTTCTCTCTAATATAGAAGCTGGGGAATCTTCCCCTAATATATTCCTTCCCCATACGCTTTTAATTCTTATTATCACAAATAGGAATTTATTCATAATTGTCTCTCCTTCCTCCCTGCTACCCCATTTATTACAACTCCGTCTTCAGTTCTGGATCTTTTTAGGGGAGAATTTAGAAGGGACATGGGAGCTTCTGTTTCTGCTAAAAACTAGACCTCATTACCAATTACCACCATTACTTTACCAATTACATGCTCTTTTCCAATTTAAACGTTTCCCCACAAAAAACAAACAAACAAACAAAAAAAAAAAAAAACACCAATAAAAAAAGCCACCACAACACCAAAAACATTTTCAGCCCCTCTGATTTTCCAAAGTGTATTGAGTTTTCTTCCTTTAGTCATTTCCAACAGTTGCCGCCCTAGGGGTAAATATCCCAGATTTCCACAATAATAGCATCCCATTTTCTCTCATTCTCTCACTTTTTTCACTGACTTTGGTCTAAATCTTCTGCGGTTTTGTTTTGTTTTGTTCTTTTCCCTTCCAGTCTTTCACTTGCAACCAATCAGTCTGCTTCAACTTTTCGCTTCAGTTCCCGACCATCATACACAAACACGACCACACTCAGATTTTTTGCAAATTCTTCCTGCCAACCTGGCACATGCTCTCGGAAATACTTCCGTAGATCCACAAACACACTTGCTACCAGTCCACAAAGCTTTCCAAAAATCTTCCCCAGTCGGTGCTCCCCTGGCTTCTGTCTACATTCCTGCACTTCAGTTCAGTTTACTCTTATCTCCTCAAAAGCTCAAAAGCTTTTATCAGATTTTTAACCACCGTTTGGCAATTATCTCCATTTGTTTGATTATTATCATCTCAATTAGAATCACCTTGGGGCCAGGTAGTCTCCCACTGCCTGTGGGGTTAGTTCCACATTCTTTTAAATGATGTTTCCGGAAAGACCAACTCTCTCAATAACAGGATAACATCGGCTCAGAATGGATTCTAGCCGCTCCCCCCCTCCCCCTCCCCAAAAAAAAAAATTAGAAAATCATGATGCTCATCGATCCCCATCTTCCCTTCAGAGTTTGATTTCCTCACATAATCAAATCCCCAGAGTGCCAGGGGGTGCATCCGTGTAACACTGGAACACTGGAGGGCATTCACATGTACATCCCCCCCTTCGCACTTGCTCCCCTACACACACATACGCACGCACATCTGCTGCTGGCTGCACTGCAAAATAACTTTAGCAATCCCAGGGTAAAGCCCAGCAAAAGCAGTAAGGACAAGAAAGACAGTTGGGGAGGTAATCAAGAGGTGATACAGAGAGCAGAGACCAGCTCTGCAAGCACCTTAGTTAAATTACTCCCAACTGCAGCTAAAATTCTTTCCCTAGGTTTTTATACTCGTTTTCGACCATCCTCTTTATGGTGGTCATATGCCAAATCATCCTATACGTACCAGTAATTCATTTGTCCAGGACATCTGTTTTCTAGGTGTTTTTTAGTTACAGTTTGCCAGTCTCCTCGATATAAGGTCATTGCATGCTTTTCTTGAAAACCTTGCTGTACCATAAGTATTTTCCCAATTTTGCAATACCTCGGCCAAGGGTGTCCCCTTCTCTATGCCGAGTTTTATTTCCCATCACTAAAAAAATTCAGAGACACGCTTCCGTTGAGTCACGAGGTTCAGAGGGAGCCCCTTGCTTTCTAATCTCCTTCAGAGAGGAGTTTAGGTGCGGCTGGATCCCATCCTAGTCTCAGACTTGGTCAACGGCTTATGTCTAAAGGATATTTTCCCATTCTCAAGAGAGACTCGAACACTGCTTTTATGTGCACTTTACACTGATCAGGCCACACACTTTGCACTCAAAAACATACTGCAGGAAGGGAGGGACTCGCACCCACCCTGGTGTGGAGGAAGATTTAAAGGCCCTACAGTTTTTTTTACATACCAATTTAGATCTTTGCATAGCAAATTGTCATTGGATCCGTATTTTGGCCAGAATATCACTCTATTAAGGGCTATTTTGTCCAGACAAAACACAATACTTTATCATTTTCTATTTATCCTTCCTTTTTGTACACCACACGTTTCCCCGGTACCTTAACATCCTCCCTAAAGGACTGGACGGAGGAATGTCACCATTTTTCCTTTCTATTTCCCATTCTGAGTCTCGAGGCTTCTCCTTGCGCCTCGTCCCTCCTCTCAGAATGCCCCCGACCACCAAGGTAGTACTTAACAGTCTGTTTTCTTACCTTGGTCCACGCACAAAGTTGCCCGCTCGCTCGTATCGTGCTTCCCGCTTTTTCCTTTCTCCTTTCGCCTATGGTTTGCGGGGATCCGCCTTCGTCCCCACAGCCCTGCAGTTTCTGTCTGTCCGTCCGTCCTGGAATCCCCACCGACCATCCAGAAGGCCATTGAAATCAACGGGGCACGCCTTCCCGTCCATTGGCGACAGGGACCCCCGAGATGACGACGTCGAGTCTCGGACGAGCCCCCAGACTTGTAGGAAACCATCATCTTGCCAACAGAATAGGCTCAGGCAGGATCTCTCGGCAAAGCACATTTTATTAAGGCTTTTGCGAAACGGGCCGTTCTACCTAAAAGTAGGCACACGCAATAGGGCAAAAAGCTTATACGCCCCCACAAATGCCAGCTGCAAATTCCCTGCCCTGTTCCCCAGGGGTTGGGTACTGCAGGCTTTCCGGACTGCCCGCCGCCTGCCTCAGTTTCCAGGACTCATTCATCTCATGCTAAGAAGGCCCTTCCCCTGCTGGATCTATTGCAAAGGTGGGTTCCTGGCTCTTGGGTTAGCCTTCCCTCTAGCTGCACTTGTTTTTGAAATGCAGGAATGAGTTTGCATTGCAGCATGAGTTGGAAGAGAGTTGGTTTGTGGGAAGGATTCCCAGTGTGATGTGTGTCAATCCTTCCCCCCTCGCTGGGTGAGGTGGCAGCTGAGTTGCAAAAGCAACATTCCTTCTTGAAGGGCTCCTTCCTTGCAGGGCTGAGGCAGAGGCGAGAGAGCGAGGCAGGTGCACGGGGGGGGCGCCGTGGGGGGCGCCGTGGGGGGGGCGGTTTGTCGGTGGGAAAAGCGGGGATCGAACCAGGGACCCATTTGACCAATCCGCGGGTCCGGCGCCCTGGCCGCTCCGCCAGCGCGATCCCACGGCCGTGGAACGCACGGCGCCCCCTATAGGCCGCAGAGCGGCCTGCGCGGCGGCTAAAGGCCGGGGGGGCGGTGGGCGGGGTGGGGATGGAAGTGGGTGCCCTGCGGACCAGCGTCCCGCGACCTGGCCGCTCCTCTACCGCCATCCCCACCGCCGGGGGACGCCACAGCTCCCCCTACAAACCTCCGCCCGCCCGCTAAGCTCGGCCCATGCCGGGGGGCACCCACCGACTCGCTGCCTCCCACCACCACGCTGCAACCCCACCTGCCCCCCGCCCAATCACACACCCCCCCACCCGCCCCTCGCCTGACAGAGCCCAAGACCTCCCGCTGCTGACAGCTACCTGCTCGCGGCCCTAGCGGCAGCGCACGCCGCTCTGCGGCCTATAGGGGGCGCCGTGCGTTCCACGGCCGTGGGATCGCGCTGGCGGAGCGGCCAGGGCGCCGGACCCGCGGATTGGTCAAATGGGTCCCTGGTTCGATCCCCGCTTTTCCCACCGACAGACCCCCACCCCCCACGGCCCCCCCCCCGCGCACCTGCCTCGCTCTCTCGCCTCTGCCTCAGCCCTGCAAGGAGCTATTGAAGGACGAAGGTTGTTTTTACAACTGGTTTGGCACCTGAGCTCAGCGGGGGAAAGGATTGAGAGGTATCAGACTATGAATCACAGAATCACAGAATGTTAGGGATTGGAAGGGACCTCAGAAGATCGTCTAGTCCAATCCCCCCGCCAGAGCAGGAACACCTAGATGAGGTTACACAGGAATGTGTCCAGGTGGCTTTTGAATGTCTCCAGAGGAGGAGACTCCTCAGCCTCCCTGGGCAGCCCGTTCCAGTGCTCTGCCAGCCTCACTGAGAAGAAGTTTCTTCTCCTATTTAAGTGGAACCTCCTGTGTTGCAGTTTGTACCCATTGCCCCATGTCTTATCATTGGTTGTCAGTGAGAAGAGCCTGGCTCCATCCTCGTGACACTCACCCTTTACATATTTACAAACATTAATGAGGTCACCCCTCAGTCTCCTCTTCTCCAAACTAAAGAGACACAGCTCCCTCAGCCTTTCCTCAGTAGGGAGATGCTCCACTCCCTTAATCAACTTTGTCGCCCTGCGCTGGACTCTCTCCAGCAGTTCCCTGTCCTTCTTGAACTGAGGGGCCCAGAACTGGACACAATATTCCAGATGCGGTCTCACCAGGGTAGAGTAGAGGGGCAGGAGAACCTCTTTCAACCTACTAACTACCCCCCTTCTAATACACCCCAGGATGTCATTGGCCTTCTTGGCCACAAGGGCACAGTGCTGGCTCATGGTCATCGTGCCGTCCACCGGGACCCCCAGGTCCCTTTCACTGCTCTCTGACAGGTCATTCCCCGACTTATACTAGTACCTGGGGTTCTTCTTGCCCAGATGCAAGACTCTACACTTGCGCTTGTTATAGTTCATTCATGTTTTCCCCGCCCAACTCTCCAGCCTGTCCAGCTCTCGCTGGATGGCAGCACAGCCTTCTGGCGTGTCAGCCACTCCTCCCAGCTTGGTGTCATCAGCAAACTTGCTGACAGTCACTCTATTCCCTCATCCAAGTCATTGATGAATATATTGAATAGTACTGGCCCCAGTACCGACCCTTGAGGGACTCCACAGGCCTCCAACTAGACTCTGCCCCGTCGATCACGACTCTCTGGCTTCTTTCCTTCAGCCAGTTCACAGTCCACATCGCTACCCGATCGTCCAGACCACACTTCCTCAGTTTAGCTGGGAGGATGCTGTGGGAGACCGTGTCAAACGCTTCACTGAAATCAAGACAGACCACATCCACTGCTTTACCATCATCTGTCCACCCGGTTATGTCCTCATAAAAGTCTATGAGGTTGGTCAAGCACGACTTCCCTTTGGTGAAGCCACGTTGACTGCCCCTAATGACCCCCTTATCCCTGATATGCCTTGAGATGGCACCAAGGATAAGTCGTTCCATCAGTTTCCCAGGGATGGAGGTGAGGCTGACCGGTCCATAGTTACCCGGGTCCTCCTTCTTGCCCTTTTTGAAGACTGGAATGACATTTGCTTTCCTCCAGCCCTCAGGCACCCCTCCCGTTTCCCATGACTTAGCAAAGGTGACGGAGAGTGGCCTAGCAATGATCAGCCAGCTCCCTCAGCACCCGCGGGTGCATCCCACCTGGAGCCATGGATTTATGGATGTCCAGATTGCTTAATCGGTCCCTAACCCAGGCCCTCAGCCTTCCCTAGCCTGGAAGCACCAACACCCACGAAGGAGCGAGCTGTGGGCAATGTCCTGCTTTGCCTTCAGCGTCTCTCGCAATGTTAACTTGCAAATTTGTAGTGGATGAGGGTGTGGAACTGCAAGCTGGGGATAACAGTTTTCCAGTGAACGTGAAGGAGAAGGACGTTGAACTGCTGCCCATGCAAGCTGGTCTCAGAGGACACGTAGCAACTATTCACCTCACACCTGGCAATGCATTCGTTTTAAAAAAAAAAAAAAAATAAGCCCAAAACCACTAAGGCAGGGCTATGTTTCTCACCTGCATAGATGTCATCCTTTCCTGACTGGAACCCTTGGCTTCTTTGTGAAGCCTTTGGTTTCATTACCGGGTAGCGGAGGTTTGTTATCAGTCCTTGATTTGGCTTGTCGTAAGTGTATATTGAATCCTTCAATATTCTGAAGATCCTCTCTGGAACACCTTCAGAAGTCTGCAGAGAAAGGAAAGAAACATTTGTCTGCAGCTGCTCTTCGCATGGAGTCCCCAAAAATGAAAGGAATGACAGGTTGCTTCTTCTTTCCCAAGGAGCTGTTTTGGAAGCAGACTGGGTGACAGAGTCTGGTACCAGCCTTTGGCCACCAGGGACACCTGCTTGGTGGTGTGCTCTAGGCCCTAAGTGTCACCTCCCTCACCCGCTTGATTTTTTTTTTTTTTTTTTTTTTTTTTTTTAAAGGGAGAAGAGCAGTTTAAAATCTGGGCTCAGGGGTGTGTTGCAGAGGGATGGCGTTACCGACTTCCCCCTGGCGTCAGAGCGCAACGTTCTCTAGGTTATCTACTTTAGTCTTCTAGTGCACCACACTGGTGTGGATGTCAATGAATAAAGTCTGTGTTGAACTTGTATAAGGAAACACGGAAAAAAAGAATAAGCCAATAAACGCCATCATTATTTTAAAGAAAGATGAGAAGGTAATTTTGCTTATGTCTCCAATAGAAAAGAACCACTGAACAATGACCCCCCTTCCTTCTCTCCTCAGTGGGCAGAGATGACAAGAGTTCCTCCTACTCCTTCCCTCTCCTTTCTCCCAAGGTAAACAGTGTCACATTCAGTGCCATGTAGATTAACTTGCATTTCTGAATTGAACCATAACTCCCCTTGGCACCACTCCAAGCAGAGAGACGAACTGAGCAGCTCAGACATGGATGTGTATGAGTATTCAAGGGTCCTGGCCTGACACCAACATCAGTGACATTGTCTTGATCTATCCTTTAATAGACTGAGATCTTTGTCGGTCAAAGTTCAGGCAGCTTACCAGAAAACCAACTACAGTCCTCATGTGTTAACAACATTTAGACTGTCAAAGGAAGAATGCTCAAATTTTAAATTCATCCTTCGTTTGCAGAGAACAGCTGCAGAAACTGAATGCCTAACACAAGCTAGCGCAACAACACAGAAACGTAGAGAAGGAAAGAGAACACCCAACCGCCTGTTCTACTGGTTATTTTCTCCAATACAGGAGAAACAACCACCAACTCTGGAGAACAAACAGGTCAGGGTTATTGGTCCCACAAAAACGAGCATAAGAAATACTAAGGCAATTCCCCAGAGTCCAGTAACTCTCTTGCCCTCAAGCCAGGGTCGTGCCACAAAAACAAAACTCTTACCAAAGATTTCATCTTAGCTTGAACAGGTAAGTTGTGATGACGGAGATTCGCCAGGAGTCCTAAACATGGTATCATTACCTCATCTTCTGTGGTTTGACTGAAAAGTCCAGGAAGTCAAACAAAGACTTTTAATTAAAGCATCCAGAAATTAGTTACCAGAATTTGGGGGTTGAGGGTGGGGTGCTTGGGGGACTCTATTTTGTTGCCGTGGCGGTGGGGAGGGGAGTGTGGTATTGTTTTGTTTTTTAACTAGACACCATTCTGCCAAGCCAAGCAAAATTCAGATTGCAATCCCCATAGTGTGGGCAGTTTTTAACTGAGCACATCTGGGGGAAAAAAAAAAAAAAAAGGTCTATCAGAGACCAGCACTATCAAAGGTCCTTTATTGCAGGTGCTTTTAAGAGTCACTAGATCTCTTACAAGGACCCTTGCACAAAAGTCATTTTAATGTAACATAAGTCTGTTCCTAATGACGAGCATGACTTTTCCCCTGGGTCTTCTCTTTGACAGCTCCCTGGGATATGCAGGTGGGCTAAGAGGCCAGTTAATATCCAGTCACTGAAAGTCCCACAACCACTGCATTTGACAGGCTGTAACAACATGGTTTGCTAAGAAAAACCTCTGTTTAGCTTGGAGTAAAAATGCCACAGGTCACTCTGGAGACCAGGTTAGTGCAATATGCTAATGGCCTTCAGAAAGTTTAGAAACTTAGCCAGGTGTTTCCCATGAGAGAAGGTAACTGAGTGCACACTTACACATGATGCATTAGAAATGAAATTAATTCATTGACGTTGGCACCAGCACAAAAGACCTGAACATTGTAAGTTACCCTCTGCAGCAACTGGATACTCTGAGGAAATTAAAAGCTGTTCACATGTGTCTTTCCTATAGCATCGCACTCAAGAATGTTACAAATTAGAAAGCTGAAAGGACAAATAAAAAGACATCACGACTGAATTCATTTTCAGACCCTGTGACGTTAACACGACAACTACACAAGCTGCTGTGAGCACACAGGGTCGTGTCCTGACACTCCGAGGTACTTATTAAAAGCCCAAACAGATGGATAAGGTTTTCTTTTGACAGAGGCATTACCTTTGTAGCCCATCCATTTCTCCCCTTTGCTTCATCAGCACGTTCTCCATTCTGTCAGCGAGAAAGGGGCTTTGTCCTGTTGAAAGATCCACAAGTTTTGCCAAAATGCAAAAAGCGCTTTGCAGCCTCTTCAGAAAGTATGTTTAGTGCAGGGGTGTCAAACTCATTTGTAGCAAATGCATTTTTAGGACTGTATAAATGTAGGAGTAGTCGCATTTCTAGAGTCCTAAAATTACGTTTGGCCCTTTGAAGGCAACCGCGAGGCTGATGTGCCCCCCAGTGAAAATGAGTTTGACACCCCCGGCTTAGAGGAAAACACGTTTGCTGTGAAGACAGTCGACAGATCTAATGGTAGTTAAGTCTTTCCTACAGCATCCTTTCAGCACGCAACGTAATTGAGTTAATATAATGCTAATATGCACAATTATGACAATAATCACAGCACAGGATAGCAGCTGAAACCAAACCTCATTATATAAGCATGTGACATAAGAAATTCAAGGTCTTAGTCCTGCATCTACTTGGTGACTACAAAACCTCTCCCACTGACTGGCAAGTCACCTGGATCTCTTAGTCTTCTCCTACTCCAAGTGCTTTGACAAATACACAAACTGGGACAAAAGTGTCCTTCACTGGATGCCTGACTCATTTTCCACAGATCAGGGGCAACACAACTGCTGGCAAATTCATTTTCCGTTTTCCCTCTCAGAAAAGAGATGTCACGACACGTAGCCAGCAAGTACTTGCTGAAATCTCAGAGCCACATATGAGGAAACCTGTGCATATTTAAAAAAAAAAAAAAAAAGAGGAGGTCTTCCCCACCTTTACTGGTCAATGCACAGAAAGGACACGTGAACATTGGTGAAGATGGGCTGTGAGATGGGCTGTGAGATATTATGTGTAAGGTAATAATGTGTAATAAGCTCTGCACTTGACTCCTATAACTCAGCTCGCACTGGCACAGCCCCTTGCACTCACTGGCACTGAGCAGAGGGCAGCAGGCACACGTGCCCTGCAGACCTTCGATGAGAACTGGCAGCCACAGCTCTCGTTTCACTCCTTCACAACTGCCTGTCAAAGAATTGATTAGACAAAACCGACTCCAGGCTTGTCTCATGAACAGTAGGAGAAAGAACTAAATACCTCAGCTGGAAAATAATTATGGAAAATAAGCTCTCCAGCAGCCAAATCATTTCAAAAACAGAGGCTTTTGGTTTTGGTTTTGGTTTATTTTTGCTTGGTTTGTTGGTTGGATTTGTTTGTCTGGTTTTGTTAGGTTTGGGGTTTTTTGTTTTGTTTCAATTGGAGCAGGTGAGAAGCTCAAGCTCGATTAAAGAGAGAGTACAAAGAACTCTCTGCAGCCTTAAAATCCTGTCATACTGGCCTCGTATGGCAAACAACATACACAGCTAAGACCGACACACTATTTCAGAAGAGTTATTACATGCATGCCGCATAACAGATACCATATAAGAGTAGACAAATAGAGTTAAACATTAGTTCCTATTACCTGTAATATGAATGGGTCACTGAGATGAGCAGAGCCTCGATGAACCACTCCTGCCAGCACGTGGTCACATTGTAGGTATCCTGAAGAGCTTCTCTAGTCTCGCTCTCTAAGACTGGAATTTAAGAATTATTAACAAAAAACCCCTGTCAAACAGCAAAAGCAGCTGTTGCATTAGCTACCAATCTGAGCAGAAGCCCAAGTCATTGACCAGTTTTTCACATCTGTTTCACAAACAACTACAAATAAATCACAGCTCCTACGCACTTGAAGAATCTGGACCTGTCTTGTCATCGCTTTCCCAGAGCAAAGAGCATAGCCCCCTCCCCTCTTCCCCCCTTCCTACCCCTCTGCACACCACCTCCAGCCCCGCTACAACCCCACCTGTCCCCCACCCAAACACATCCCCCCCCACGCCCACCCCACCCCTCGCCTGACAGAGCCCAAGACCTTCCGCTGCTGACAGCTACCTGCTCGGGGCCTGGGAGCAAGCGTCACCCAAATGGAACAACCGGCCCAGGCCCACCCACGGGAGACTCTGGGGCGCAAACCAGATGCAAACTCTTCCGTCCTTCCTTCCTTCCTTCCTGCCTTGGCCCTAAGTGTCACCTCCCTCACCCACTTGTTGGGTTTTATTCCGAAAAAAAAAAGAGTGGTTTAAAATCTGGGCTCGGGTGTGTTGAAGAGGGACAGCGTTAGCGACTTTCCCCTGGGGACAGAGTGCAAGGTTAGTGGCAACCTGTTTGGTTCTCACTTCAAAGCTTCTCTTTCGACGCCTAGGTGAGAAGCAGAAGCCAAAGGTTCTGCCAAGGATGGGCACTGTTGAGCAAAAGACATCTGCAGAGGCAAGCCCGGAGGACGGCGCTCCTAAGCAGAGGAAGGGCCTTGTCGCAAGCTGCGTTTGAACGTGCCCGTTGGTGCTGCTGGACTGGACTCCTTCCAGGGCACAGTCCCCCAGGGATCCGTACAGAGACTTGGCCACACTGGTCACTTGAGGAGGGTGACAGACGGTAAGCGCACAAATCATCTGGAGTCACAGCCAGGGTCCTGCTAGTGGTGAGGACAAGTGAACAGGGCTTGATTCTCTTGGTTTTTCGGCATCCTGCATCTTGCCTTCTGCCCAGGGTGGGCTAGGTGCCACTGCCTCTGCGGACTTGCTCTGGCTGGGACGGAGTTGACTCTTGTTAGTGGCAGCTGGCCTAGCACCGTGTTTGGCAGGGGTGGCTAAAGCGGTGTTGCTTACTGCAGCTGTGGTGTGGCTGTTGCTGCGAGTGCGGGCCTCCCGGAGCCGTGAGGTTGTCTCTTTTTCCTGCAGCGCCGAGGCTGGGGGTGTGCAAGAGGTTGGGAGGGTGGAGAGCAGGAGAGCATCCGGGAAGTGGCCAAAGGGCCGTCCCCTGCTGTAGGCCAGCTGCGCCCACAGGCCTGGTGTTCCTTGCTGCTGGTGCTGCTGCTGCTGCCTTTGTGGTGCAGGTCAGCGTTTCTGGGCGCATGCATGATTTGGGGTGGGCTTGGGGGTGGGCAGGAGGGCAGCAGGCCAAAGGGCTCCCCTCCTGCTGTGCTGCCTGGGTGTCCCTGGCTGTGTGTCTGCCGGGGGCCGGGGAAGCAAGAGCAAGAGGGCCAAGCGGGCGGCAGGCAGCGCAGGCTGGTGAGCGGCAAGGAGGAAAGGCCAAGGGCTTTGGGCGTCTGGTGCCGGGCCAGGTGGGGCTGAGGCGAGGGCATCTTTTCTACTAATGTCTATTCGTGATCCATAAACCTCACTTACTGAATCATCTGCTCCCTGTAGCGTAATTAGCAAAGGGTTGCACTGCAGAGACTCACATCCCGGGAGAGATTGCCCTTTGGATAGGGTAAGTTTTCTTTTTCATTCTATAACCATTCATTGCTCACTGTCCATCCCCCAAACTCTGTGGTCCAGATAACACTGTATCAGGAGGGGCAATGAGAGACAGCAACAAAAACTATGCACTTATTTAAATCATCCTTAGACTCGGTCCCCTTGGACACATGTTTGTTTTCATAACTCAATTCCCTTTAGCTCTGTACATCCCCACACCTATGGATCTGGCAAGCGTCTACTCAAATTGTTAGGGAACCTTCAGTTTCAGTGACGTTCACGTTAAGTAACCCATTTGTAAATTCTACATAATACAGGATTAGTAATCCCCAAAAGTTTCATTTCATTTTCATCTCTGTATCTTTAGTTGAAGTGGGTCGTCAGTTGTCAGTACTTGCCACTCCTCACTGTCCTTTGGAGGTCTGATTGGCTCTTTAATCCACGTGTAATGAGTCCACCCTTTCTCAGCTGGTCGCACCACTGTCTCGGTGATCAGCAGAACTTGAAATGCGCCTTCCCAATCTGGCTGAAGCTTAGCGTCTTTCCAGGATTTGACCAGGACCTGCTGTCCAGGCTGAAACTTGTGAGCTGCAGACTCTAAAGGCAGAGTTTGTGCCAGAAGCCCTTGGTGCCTGAGAGAAGACAGAAAAGACAACCCGAGCATACAGTTTTTGAGAAACAAATCCTTAGTTTCAAACCGTGGGGGTCCATCCGTTATTTCGCTTTTGCTACCACTGCCCCCGTGGCAGTGCTAAGAGGGAAGGCTTCTCCCCACCTGGTAAGATGATCAAACACTAGTAAGTTTTTAATTCAGCCAACTGCAGGTAATTCTGTGAAATCAACTTGTATATTTTGGAAGGGTCATAAACTTGGCCTTCAACCTCCTGCAGGCTGCTTCCTAAGTGCCTTTTCATTTACTTTTTTACAAACCACACATCATTCACAAATTTGCTTGGCTATAGTATAAATTCCAGTACACCCATATTTTTATAACACTATGGCACCCATTACTTGTTTTCCTCATTAACTCTCTTGATGTAAAATTGCTAATACCTTCCTCATGGTTTGCTTATTTAACATTTCTCTACCCTCTGGGAGTACGCATTTCCCATTCTGTTCCCTGGCTTCCAACTCTTGGAGGACTTCTTTTTATCTTTCATTGAAAACTGGAATTTCTTGTGGGGCCAGGACCTCGGGCGTGAGATAAAACCTGAAGCAATAAATAAGTTAAGGCTGCTTCTCAGGCCATTTCATCTGCTAACCAACTTCCCCGACACAAAAAGAGTTGCCCCTCTGATGTCCATTAACATGTACTACAGCCACTTCTATTGGTGACATCAGATTCCATAACACTTGTCCAACTAGTTCTTCATGAACCAATTCTTTACCTTTGCTATTAATTAGACCCCATTCTTCCCAAATTTTCCCAAAGGTGTGCACTTCTCCAAATGCGTATCTAGAACCATTACGGATGGTACCTTCTTTTCCTTCTAACATTTGCAGTGCCTGACTGACGGCTTGTGGCTGGCATGTTTGAGCTGACCAGTTATTAGGCAACCTTCCCGTTTCTCTTATTTCACCATTCACACCTTCAACGATGGCACACCCATTGTGTCTCTTCCCCTGAATTACCCTTGAAGACCCATCTATGAAGAGGTGCAGCCCATTGCCACCTCTCCATAGGAAAGCAGCAGGGTTTAATTTCCTGCTTTCTCCCACCAGAAGAGCAGTTGCTGCTGCAGCTTGCACACACTCTGGCCAACCTCGAGACACTGGGTCTAAGAGCTTAGATCAGTGTGCCACTGCTTGTCGCTTCCCCCCCAGCCCACTTGCTGCTGGAGCAGCGTGAGAGGCAGAACAGGCCTCCACTCTGTGCAAGCATTGCTCAACAATAACAAAAACATCTCTGTATTATCAACACTGTTTTAAGCATCAATCAAAAACATAGTCCCATACCAGGTACCACAAAGAAAATTAACTCCAGCCCAGCCAAAACCAACACAAACTTCCAGGTAATACAATATCTTTCAAATTTTCTCCTTGTCACCCCCCAGGCAGTAACTGTGTTTCCACACCCAGAGCCTGTAAAAGGTTTCTCTCTAATATAGAAGCTGGGGAATCTTCCCCTAATATATTCCTTCCCCATACGCTTTTAATTCTTATTATCACAAATAGGAATTTATTCATAATTGTCTCTCCTTCCTCCCTGCTACCCCATTTATTACAACTCCGTCTTCAGTTCTGGATCTTTTTAGGGGAGAATTTAGAAGGGACATGGGAGCTTCTGTTTCTGCTAAAAACTAGACCTCATTACCAATTACCACCATTACTTTACCAATTACATGCTCTTTTCCAATTTAAACGTTTCCCCACAAAAAACAAACAAACAAACAAACAAACAAAAAAAAACCACCAATAAAAAAAGCCACCACAACACCAAAAACATTTTCAGCCCCTCTGATTTTCCAAAGTGTATTGAGTTTTCTTCCTTTAGTCATTTCCAACAGTTGCCGCCCTAGGGGTAAATATCCCAGATTTCCACAATAATAGCATCCCATTTTCTCTCATTCTCTCACTTTTTTCACTGACTTTGGTCTAAATCTTCTGCGGTTTTGTTTTGTTCTTTTCCCTTCCAGTCTTTCACTTGCAACCAATCAGTCTGCTTCAACTTTTCGCTTCAGTTCCCGACCATCATACACAAACACGACCACACTCAGATTTTTTGCAAATTCTTCCTGCCAACCTGGCACATGCTCTCGGAAATACTTCCGTAGATCCACAAACACACTTGCTACCAGTCCACAAAGCTTTCCAAAAATCTTCCCCAGTCGGTGCTCCCCTGGCTTCTGTCTACATTCCTGCACTTCAGTTCAGTTTACTCTTATCTCCTCAAAAGCTCAAAAGCTTTTATCAGATTTTTAACCACCGTTTGGCAATTATCTCCATTTGTTTGATTATTATCATCTCAATTAGAATCACCTTGGGGCCAGGTAGTCTCCCACTGCCTGTGGGGTTAGTTCCACATTCTTTTAAATGATGTTTCCGGAAAGACCAACTCTCTCAATAACAGGATAACATCGGCTCAGAATGGATTCTAGCCGCTCCCCCCCTCCCCCCCCAAAAAAAAAAAATTAGAAAATCATGATGCTCATCGATCCCCATCTTCCCTTCAGAGTTTGATTTCCTCACATAATCAAATCCCCAGAGTGCCAGGGGGTGCATCCGTGTAACACTGGAACACTGGAGGGCATTCACATGTACATCCCCCCCTTCGCACTTGCTCCCCTACACACACATACGCACGCACATCTGCTGCTGGCTGCACTGCAAAATAACTTTAGCAATCCCAGGGTAAAGCCCAGCAAAAGCAGTAAGGACAAGAAAGACAGTTGGGGAGGTAATCAAGAGGTGATACAGAGAGCAGAGACCAGCTCTGCAAGCACCTTAGTTAAATTACTCCCAACTGCAGCTAAAATTCTTTCCCTAGGTTTTTATACTCGTTTTCGACCATCCTCTTTATGGTGGTCATATGCCAAATCATCCTATACGTACCAGTAATTCATTTGTCCAGGACATCTGTTTTCTAGGTGTTTTTTAGTTACAGTTTGCCAGTCTCCTCGATATAAGGTCATTGCATGCTTTTCTTGAAAACCTTGCTGTACCATAAGTATTTTCCCAATTTTGCAATACCTCGGCCAAGGGTGTCCCCTTCTCTATGCCGAGTTTTATTTCCCATCACTAAAAAAATTCAGAGACACGCTTCCGTTGAGTCACGAGGTTCAGAGGGAGCCCCTTGCTTTCTAATCTCCTTCAGAGAGGAGTTTAGGTGCGGCTGGATCCCATCCTAGTCTCAGACTTGGTCAACGGCTTATGTCTAAAGGATATTTTCCCATTCTCAAGAGAGACTCGAACACTGCTTTTATGTGCACTTTACACTGATCAGGCCACACACTTTGCACTCAAAAACATACTGCAGGAAGGGAGGGACTCGCACCCACCCTGGTGTGGAGGAAGATTTAAAGGCCCTACAGTTTTTTTTACATACCAATTTAGATCTTTGCATAGCAAATTGTCATTGGATCCGTATTTTGGCCAGAATATCACTCTATTAAGGGCTATTTTGTCCAGACAAAACACAATACTTTATCATTTTCTATTTATCCTTCCTTTTTGTACACCACACGTTTCCCCGGTACCTTAACATCCTCCCTAAAGGACTGGACGGAGGAATGTCACCATTTTTCCTTTCTATTTCCCATTCTGAGTCTCGAGGCTTCTCCTTGCGCCTCGTCCCTCCTCTCAGAATGCCCCCGACCACCAAGGTAGTACTTAACAGTCTGTTTTCTTACCTTGGTCCACGCACAAAGTTGCCCGCTCGCTCGTATCGTGCTTCCCGCTTTTTCCTTTCTCCTTTCGCCTATGGTTTGCGGGGATCCGCCTTCGTCCCCACAGCCCTGCAGTTTCTGTCTGTCCGTCCGTCCTGGAATCCCCACCGACCATCCAGAAGGCCATTGAAATCAACGGGGCACGCCTTCCCGTCCATTGGCGACAGGGACCCCCGAGATGACGACGTCGAGTCTCGGACGAGCCCCCAGACTTGTAGGAAACCATCATCTTGCCAACAGAATAGGCTCAGGCAGGATCTCTCGGCAAAGCACGTTTTATTAAGGCTTTTGCGAAACGGGCCGTTCTACCTAAAAGTAGGCACACGCAATAGGGCAAAAAGCTTATACGCCCCCACAAATGCCAGCTGCAAATTCCCTGCCCTGTTCCCCAGGGGTTGGGTACTGCAGGCTTTCCGGACTGCCCGCCGCCTGCCTCAGTTTCCAGGACTCATTCATCTCATGCTAAGAAGGCCCTTCCCCTGCTGGATCTATTGCAAAGGTGGGTTCCTGGCTCTTGGGTTAGCCTTCCCTCTAGCTGCACTTGTTTTTGAAATGCAGGAATGAGTTTGCATTGCAGCATGAGTTGGAAGAGAGTTGGTTTGTGGGAAGGATTCCCAGTGTGATGTGTGTCAATCCTTCCCCCCTCGCTGGGTGAGGTGGCAGCTGAGTTGCAAAAGCAACATTCCTTCTTGAAGGGCTCCTTCCTTGCAGGGCTGAGGCAGAGGCGAGAGAGCGAGGCAGGTGCACGGGGGGGGCGCCGTGGGGGGCGCCGTGGGGGGGGCGGTTTGTCGGTGGGAAAAGC
Organism: Columba livia; assembly: GCF_036013475.1. NCBI lineage: Eukaryota > Metazoa > Chordata > Aves > Columbiformes > Columbidae > Columba > Columba livia. The sequence continues at coordinate 1,014,585 of NW_027043810.1, forward strand.
GGGGATCGAACCAGGGACCCATTTGACCAATCCGCGGGTCCGGCGCCCTGGCCGCTCCGCCAGCGCGATCCCACGGCCGTGGAACGCACGGCGCCCCCTATAGGCCGCAGAGCGGCCTGCGCGGCGGCTAAAGGCCGGGGGGGCGGTGGGCGGGGTGGGGATGGAAGTGGGTGCCCTGCGGACCAGCGTCCCGCGACCTGGCCGCTCCTCTACCGCCATCCCCACCGCCGGGGGACGCCACAGCTCCCCCTACAAACCTCCGCCCGCCCGCTAAGCTCGGCCCATGCCGGGGGGCACCCACCGACTCGCTGCCTCCCACCACCACGCTGCAACCCCACCTGCCCCCCGCCCAATCACACACCCCCCCACCCGCCCCTCGCCTGACAGAGCCCAAGACCTCCCGCTGCTGACAGCTACCTGCTCGCGGCCCTAGCGGCAGCGCACGCCGCTCTGCGGCCTATAGGGGGCGCCGTGCGTTCCACGGCCGTGGGATCGCGCTGGCGGAGCGGCCAGGGCGCCGGACCCGCGGATTGGTCAAATGGGTCCCTGGTTCGATCCCCGCTTTTCCCACCGACAGACCCCCACCCCCCACGGCCCCCCCCCCGCGCACCTGCCTCGCTCTCTCGCCTCTGCCTCAGCCCTGCAAGGAGCTATTGAAGGACGAAGGTTGTTTTTACAACTGGTTTGGCACCTGAGCTCAGCGGGGGAAAGGATTGAGAGGTATCAGACTATGAATCACAGAATCACAGAATGTTAGGGATTGGAAGGGACCTCAGAAGATCGTCTAGTCCAATCCCCCCGCCAGAGCAGGAACACCTAGATGAGGTTACACAGGAATGTGTCCAGGTGGCTTTTGAATGTCTCCAGAGGAGGAGACTCCTCAGCCTCCCTGGGCAGCCCGTTCCAGTGCTCTGCCAGCCTCACTGAGAAGAAGTTTCTTCTCCTATTTAAGTGGAACCTCCTGTGTTGCAGTTTGTACCCATTGCCCCATGTCTTATCATTGGTTGTCAGTGAGAAGAGCCTGGCTCCATCCTCGTGACACTCACCCTTTACATATTTACAAACATTAATGAGGTCACCCCTCAGTCTCCTCTTCTCCAAACTAAAGAGACACAGCTCCCTCAGCCTTTCCTCAGTAGGGAGATGCTCCACTCCCTTAATCAACTTTGTCGCCCTGCGCTGGACTCTCTCCAGCAGTTCCCTGTCCTTCTTGAACTGAGGGGCCCAGAACTGGACACAATATTCCAGATGCGGTCTCACCAGGGTAGAGTAGAGGGGCAGGAGAACCTCTTTCAACCTACTAACTACCCCCCTTCTAATACACCCCAGGATGTCATTGGCCTTCTTGGCCACAAGGGCACAGTGCTGGCTCATGGTCATCGTGCCGTCCACCGGGACCCCCAGGTCCCTTTCACTGCTCTCTGACAGGTCATTCCCCGACTTATACTAGTACCTGGGGTTCTTCTTGCCCAGATGCAAGACTCTACACTTGCGCTTGTTATAGTTCATTCATGTTTTCCCCGCCCAACTCTCCAGCCTGTCCAGCTCTCGCTGGATGGCAGCACAGCCTTCTGGCGTGTCAGCCACTCCTCCCAGCTTGGTGTCATCAGCAAACTTGCTGACAGTCACTCTATTCCCTCATCCAAGTCATTGATGAATATATTGAATAGTACTGGCCCCAGTACCGACCCTTGAGGGACTCCACAGGCCTCCAACTAGACTCTGCCCCGTCGATCACGACTCTCTGGCTTCTTTCCTTCAGCCAGTTCACAGTCCACATCGCTACCCGATCGTCCAGACCACACTTCCTCAGTTTAGCTGGGAGGATGCTGTGGGAGACCGTGTCAAACGCTTCACTGAAATCAAGACAGACCACATCCACTGCTTTACCATCATCTGTCCACCCGGTTATGTCCTCATAAAAGTCTATGAGGTTGGTCAAGCACGACTTCCCTTTGGTGAAGCCACGTTGACTGCCCCTAATGACCCCCTTATCCCTGATATGCCTTGAGATGGCACCAAGGATAAGTCGTTCCATCAGTTTCCCAGGGATGGAGGTGAGGCTGACCGGTCCATAGTTACCCGGGTCCTCCTTCTTGCCCTTTTTGAAGACTGGAATGACATTTGCTTTCCTCCAGCCCTCAGGCACCCCTCCCGTTTCCCATGACTTAGCAAAGGTGACGGAGAGTGGCCTAGCAATGATCAGCCAGCTCCCTCAGCACCCGCGGGTGCATCCCACCTGGAGCCATGGATTTATGGATGTCCAGATTGCTTAATCGGTCCCTAACCCAGGCCCTCAGCCTTCCCTAGCCTGGAAGCACCAACACCCACGAAGGAGCGAGCTGTGGGCAATGTCCTGCTTTGCCTTCAGCGTCTCTCGCAATGTTAACTTGCAAATTTGTAGTGGATGAGGGTGTGGAACTGCAAGCTGGGGATAACAGTTTTCCAGTGAACGTGAAGGAGAAGGACGTTGAACTGCTGCCCATGCAAGCTGGTCTCAGAGGACACGTAGCAACTATTCACCTCACACCTGGCAATGCATTCGTTTTAAAAAAAAAAAAAAAATAAGCCCAAAACCACTAAGGCAGGGCTATGTTTCTCACCTGCATAGATGTCATCCTTTCCTGACTGGAACCCTTGGCTTCTTTGTGAAGCCTTTGGTTTCATTACCGGGTAGCGGAGGTTTGTTATCAGTCCTTGATTTGGCTTGTCGTAAGTGTATATTGAATCCTTCAATATTCTGAAGATCCTCTCTGGAACACCTTCAGAAGTCTGCAGAGAAAGGAAAGAAACATTTGTCTGCAGCTGCTCTTCGCATGGAGTCCCCAAAAATGAAAGGAATGACAGGTTGCTTCTTCTTTCCCAAGGAGCTGTTTTGGAAGCAGACTGGGTGACAGAGTCTGGTACCAGCCTTTGGCCACCAGGGACACCTGCTTGGTGGTGTGCTCTAGGCCCTAAGTGTCACCTCCCTCACCCGCTTGATTTTTTTTTTTTTTTTTTTTTTTTTTTTTAAAGGGAGAAGAGCAGTTTAAAATCTGGGCTCAGGGGTGTGTTGCAGAGGGATGGCGTTACCGACTTCCCCCTGGCGTCAGAGCGCAACGTTCTCTAGGTTATCTACTTTAGTCTTCTAGTGCACCACACTGGTGTGGATGTCAATGAATAAAGTCTGTGTTGAACTTGTATAAGGAAACACGGAAAAAAAGAATAAGCCAATAAACGCCATCATTATTTTAAAGAAAGATGAGAAGGTAATTTTGCTTATGTCTCCAATAGAAAAGAACCACTGAACAATGACCCCCCTTCCTTCTCTCCTCAGTGGGCAGAGATGACAAGAGTTCCTCCTACTCCTTCCCTCTCCTTTCTCCCAAGGTAAACAGTGTCACATTCAGTGCCATGTAGATTAACTTGCATTTCTGAATTGAACCATAACTCCCCTTGGCACCACTCCAAGCAGAGAGACGAACTGAGCAGCTCAGACATGGATGTGTATGAGTATTCAAGGGTCCTGGCCTGACACCAACATCAGTGACATTGTCTTGATCTATCCTTTAATAGACTGAGATCTTTGTCGGTCAAAGTTCAGGCAGCTTACCAGAAAACCAACTACAGTCCTCATGTGTTAACAACATTTAGACTGTCAAAGGAAGAATGCTCAAATTTTAAATTCATCCTTCGTTTGCAGAGAACAGCTGCAGAAACTGAATGCCTAACACAAGCTAGCGCAACAACACAGAAACGTAGAGAAGGAAAGAGAACACCCAACCGCCTGTTCTACTGGTTATTTTCTCCAATACAGGAGAAACAACCACCAACTCTGGAGAACAAACAGGTCAGGGTTATTGGTCCCACAAAAACGAGCATAAGAAATACTAAGGCAATTCCCCAGAGTCCAGTAACTCTCTTGCCCTCAAGCCAGGGTCGTGCCACAAAAACAAAACTCTTACCAAAGATTTCATCTTAGCTTGAACAGGTAAGTTGTGATGACGGAGATTCGCCAGGAGTCCTAAACATGGTATCATTACCTCATCTTCTGTGGTTTGACTGAAAAGTCCAGGAAGTCAAACAAAGACTTTTAATTAAAGCATCCAGAAATTAGTTACCAGAATTTGGGGGTTGAGGGTGGGGTGCTTGGGGGACTCTATTTTGTTGCCGTGGCGGTGGGGAGGGGAGTGTGGTATTGTTTTGTTTTTTAACTAGACACCATTCTGCCAAGCCAAGCAAAATTCAGATTGCAATCCCCATAGTGTGGGCAGTTTTTAACTGAGCACATCTGGGGGGAAAAAAAAAAAAAAAAGGTCTATCAGAGACCAGCACTATCAAAGGTCCTTTATTGCAGGTGCTTTTAAGAGTCACTAGATCTCTTACAAGGACCCTTGCACAAAAGTCATTTTAATGTAACATAAGTCTGTTCCTAATGACGAGCATGACTTTTCCCCTGGGTCTTCTCTTTGACAGCTCCCTGGGATATGCAGGTGGGCTAAGAGGCCAGTTAATATCCAGTCACTGAAAGTCCCACAACCACTGCATTTGACAGGCTGTAACAACATGGTTTGCTAAGAAAAACCTCTGTTTAGCTTGGAGTAAAAATGCCACAGGTCACTCTGGAGACCAGGTTAGTGCAATATGCTAATGGCCTTCAGAAAGTTTAGAAACTTAGCCAGGTGTTTCCCATGAGAGAAGGTAACTGAGTGCACACTTACACATGATGCATTAGAAATGAAATTAATTCATTGACGTTGGCACCAGCACAAAAGACCTGAACATTGTAAGTTACCCTCTGCAGCAACTGGATACTCTGAGGAAATTAAAAGCTGTTCACATGTGTCTTTCCTATAGCATCGCACTCAAGAATGTTACAAATTAGAAAGCTGAAAGGACAAATAAAAAGACATCACGACTGAATTCATTTTCAGACCCTGTGACGTTAACACGACAACTACACAAGCTGCTGTGAGCACACAGGGTCGTGTCCTGACACTCCGAGGTACTTATTAAAAGCCCAAACAGATGGATAAGGTTTTCTTTTGACAGAGGCATTACCTTTGTAGCCCATCCATTTCTCCCCTTTGCTTCATCAGCACGTTCTCCATTCTGTCAGCGAGAAAGGGGCTTTGTCCTGTTGAAAGATCCACAAGTTTTGCCAAAATGCAAAAAGCGCTTTGCAGCCTCTTCAGAAAGTATGTTTAGTGCAGGGGTGTCAAACTCATTTGTAGCAAATGCAATTTTAGGACTGTATAAATGTAGGAGTAGTCGCATTTCTAGAGTCCTAAAATTACGTTTGGCCCTTTGAAGGCAACCGCGAGGCTGATGTGCCCCCCAGTGAAAATGAGTTTGACACCCCCGGCTTAGAGGAAAACACGTTTGCTGTGAAGACAGTCGACAGATCTAATGGTAGTTAAGTCTTTCCTACAGCATCCTTTCAGCACGCAACGTAATTGAGTTAATATAATGCTAATATGCACAATTATGACAATAATCACAGCACAGGATAGCAGCTGAAACCAAACCTCATTATATAAGCATGTGACATAAGAAATTCAAGGTCTTAGTCCTGCATCTACTTGGTGACTACAAAACCTCTCCCACTGACTGGCAAGTCACCTGGATCTCTTAGTCTTCTCCTACTCCAAGTGCTTTGACAAATACACAAACTGGGACAAAAGTGTCCTTCACTGGATGCCTGACTCATTTTCCACAGATCAGGGGCAACACAACTGCTGGCAAATTCATTTTCCGTTTTCCCTCTCAGAAAAGAGATGTCACGACACGTAGCCAGCAAGTACTTGCTGAAATCTCAGAGCCACATATGAGGAAACCTGTGCATATTTAAAAAAAAAAAAAAAAAGAGGAGGTCTTCCCCACCTTTACTGGTCAATGCACAGAAAGGACACGTGAACATTGGTGAAGATGGGCTGTGAGATGGGCTGTGAGATATTATGTGTAAGGTAATAATGTGTAATAAGCTCTGCACTTGACTCCTATAACTCAGCTCGCACTGGCACTGAGCAGAGGGCAGCAGGCACACGTGCCCTGCAGACCTTCGATGAGAACTGGCAGCCACAGCTCTCGTTTCACTCCTTCACAACTGCCTGTCAAAGAATTGATTAGACAAAACCGACTCCAGGCTTGTCTCATGAACAGTAGGAGAAAGAACTAAATACCTCAGCTGGAAAATAATTCTGGAAAATAAGCTCTCCAGCAGCCAAATCATTTCAAAAACAGAGGCTTTTGGTTTTGGTTTTGGTTTATTTTTGCTTGGTTTGTTGGTTGGATTTGTTTGTCTGGTTTTGTTAGGTTTGGGGTTTTTTGTTTTGTTTCAATTGGAGCAGGTGAGAAGCTCAAGCTCGATTAAAGAGAGAGTACAAAGAACTCTCTGCAGCCTTAAAATCCTGTCATACTGGCCTCGTATGGCAAACAACATACACAGCTAAGACCGACACACTATTTCAGAAGAGTTATTACATGCATGCCGCATAACAGATACCATATAAGAGTAGACAAATAGAGTTAAACATTAGTTCCTGTTACCTGTAATATGAATGGGTCACTGAGATGAGCAGAGCCTCGATGAACCACTCCTGCCAGCACGTGGTCACATTGTAGGTATCCTGAAGAGCTTCTCTAGTCTCGCTCTCTAAGACTGGAATTTAAGAATTATTAACAAAAAACCCCTGTCAAACAGCAAAAGCAGCTGTTGCATTAGCTACCAATCTGAGCAGAAGCCCAAGTCATTGACCAGTTTTTCACATCTGTTTCACAAACAACTACAAATAAATCACAGCTCCTACGCACTTGAAGAATCTGGACCTGTCTTGTCATCGCTTTCCCAGAGCAAAGAGCATAGCCCCCTCCCCTCTTCCCCCCTTCCTACCCCTCTGCACACCACCTCCAGCCCCGCTACAACCCCACCTGTCCCCCACCCAAACACATCCCCCCCCACGCCCACCCCACCCCTCGCCTGACAGAGCCCAAGACCTCCCGCTGCTGACAGCTACCTGCTCGGGGCCTGGGAGCAAGCGTCACCCAAATGGAACAACCGGCCCAGGCCCACCCACGGGAGACTCTGGGGCGCAAACCAGATGCAAACTCTTCCGTCCTTCCTTCCTTCCTTCCTGCCTTGGCCCTAAGTGTCACCTCCCTCACCCACTTCTTGGGTTTTATTCCGAAAAAAAAAAGAGTGGTTTAAAATCTGGGCTCGGGTGTGTTGAAGAGGGACAGCGTTAGCGACTTTCCCCTGGGGACAGAGTGCAAGGTTAGTGGCAACCTGTTTGGTTCTCACTTCAAAGCTTCTCTTTCGACGCCTAGGTGAGAAGCAGAAGCCAAAGGTTCTGCCAAGGATGGGCACTGTTGAGCAAAAGACATCTGCAGAGGCAAGCCCGGAGGACGGCGCTCCTAAGCAGAGGAAGGGCCTTGTCGCAAGCTGCGTTTGAACGTGCCCGTTGGTGCTGCTGGACTGGACTCCTTCCAGGGCACAGTCCCCCAGGGATCCGTACAGAGACTTGGCCACACTGGTCACTTGAGGAGGGTGACAGACGGTAAGCGCACAAATCATCTGGAGTCACAGCCAGGGTCCTGCTAGTGGTGAGGACAAGTGAACAGGGCTTGATTCTCTTGGTTTTTCGGCATCCTGCATCTTGCCTTCTGCCCAGGGTGGGCTAGGTGCCACTGCCTCTGCGGACTTGCTCTGGCTGGGACGGAGTTGACTCTTGTTAGTGGCAGCTGGCCTAGCACCGTGTTTGGCAGGGGTGGCTAAAGCGGTGTTGCTTACTGCAGCTGTGGTGTGGCTGTTGCTGCGAGTGCGGGCCTCCCGGAGCCGTGAGGTTGTCTCTTTTTCCTGCAGCGCCGAGGCTGGGGGTGTGCAAGAGGTTGGGAGGGTGGAGAGCAGGAGAGCATCCGGGAAGTGGCCAAAGGGCCGTCCCCTGCTGTAGGCCAGCTGCGCCCACAGGCCTGGTGTTCCTTGCTGCTGGTGCTGCTGCTGCTGCCTTTGTGGTGCAGGTCAGCGTTTCTGGGCGCATGCATGATTTGGGGTGGGCTTGGGGGTGGGCAGGAGGGCAGCAGGCCAAAGGGCTCCCCTCCTGCTGTGCTGCCTGGGTGTCCCTGGCTGTGTGTCTGCCGGGGGCCGGGGAAGCAAGAGCAAGAGGGCCAAGCGGGCGGCAGGCAGCGCAGGCTGGTGAGCGGCAAGGAGGAAAGGCCAAGGGCTTTGGGCGTCTGGTGCCGGGCCAGGTGGGGCTGAGGCGAGGGCATCTTTTCTACTAATGTCTATTCGTGATCCATAAACCTCACTTACTGAATCATCTGCTCCCTGTAGCGTAATTAGCAAAGGGTTGCACTGCAGAGACTCACATCCCGGGAGAGATTGCCCTTTGGATAGGGTAAGTTTTCTTTTTCATTCTATAACCATTCATTGCTCACTGTCCATCCCCCAAACTCTGTGGTCCAGATAACACTGTATCAGGAGGGGCAATGAGAGACAGCAACAAAAACTATGCACTTATTTAAATCATCCTTAGACTCGGTCCCCTTGGACACATGTTTGTTTTCATAACTCAATTCCCTTTAGCTCTGTACATCCCCACACCTATGGATCTGGCAAGCGTCTACTCAAATTGTTAGGGAACCTTCAGTTTCAGTGACGTTCACGTTAAGTAACCCATTTGTAAATTCTACATAATACAGGATTAGTAATCCCCAAAAGTTTCATTTCATTTTCATCTCTGTATCTTTAGTTGAAGTGGGTCGTCAGTTGTCAGTACTTGCCACTCCTCACTGTCCTTTGGAGGTCTGATTGGCTCTTTAATCCACGTGTAATGAGTCCACCCTTTCTCAGCTGGTCGCACCACTGTCTCGGTGATCAGCAGAACTTGAAATGCGCCTTCCCAATCTGGCTGAAGCTTAGCGTCTTTCCAGGATTTGACCAGGACCTGCTGTCCAGGCTGAAACTTGTGAGCTGCAGACTCTAAAGGCAGAGTTTGTGCCAGAAGCCCTTGGTGCCTGAGAGAAGACAGAAAAGACAACCCGAGCATACAGTTTTTGAGAAACAAATCCTTAGTTTCAAACCGTGGGGGTCCATCCGTTATTTCGCTTTTGCTACCACTGCCCCCGTGGCAGTGCTAAGAGGGAAGGCTTCTCCCCACCTGGTAAGATGATCAAACACTAGTAAGTTTTTAATTCAGCCAACTGCAGGTAATTCTGTGAAATCAACTTGTATATTTTGGAAGGGTCATAAACTTGGCCTTCAACCTCCTGCAGGCTGCTTCCTAAGTGCCTTTTCATTTACTTTTTTACAAACCACACATCATTCACAAATTTGCTTGGCTATAGTATAAATTCCAGTACACCCATATTTTTATAACACTATGGCACCCATTACTTGTTTTCCTCATTAACTCTCTTGATGTAAAATTGCTAATACCTTCCTCATGGTTTGCTTATTTAACATTTCTCTACCCTCTGGGAGTACGCATTTCCCATTCTGTTCCCTGGCTTCCAACTCTTGGAGGACTTCTTTTTATCTTTCATTGAAAACTGGAATTTCTTGTGGGGCCAGGACCTCGGGCGTGAGATAAAACCTGAAGCAATAAATAAGTTAAGGCTGCTTCTCAGGCCATTTCATCTGCTAACCAACTTCCCCGACACAAAAAGAGTTGCCCCTCTGATGTCCATTAACATGTACTACAGCCACTTCTATTGGTGACATCAGATTCCATAACACTTGTCCAACTAGTTCTTCATGAACCAATTCTTTACCTTTGCTATTAATTAGACCCCATTCTTCCCAAATTTTCCCAAAGGTGTGCACTTCTCCAAATGCGTATCTAGAACCATTACGGATGGTACCTTCTTTTCCTTCTAACATTTGCAGTGCCTGACTGACGGCTTGTGGCTGGCATGTTTGAGCTGACCAGTTATTAGGCAACCTTCCCGTTTCTCTTATTTCACCATTCACACCTTCAACGATGGCACACCCATTGTGTCTCTTCCCCTGAATTACCCTTGAAGACCCATCTATGAAGAGGTGCAGCCCATTGCCACCTCTCCATAGGAAAGCAGCAGGGTTTAATTTCCTGCTTTCTCCCACCAGAAGAGCAGTTGCTGCTGCAGCTTGCACACACTCTGGCCAACCTCGAGACACTGGGTCTAAGAGCTTAGATCAGTGTGCCACTGCTTGTCGCTTCCCCCCCAGCCCACTTGCTGCTGGAGCAGCGTGAGAGGCAGAACAGGCCTCCACTCTGTGCAAGCATTGCTCAACAATAACAAAAACATCTCTGTATTATCAACACTGTTTTAAGCATCAATCAAAAACATAGTCCCATACCAGGTACCACAAAGAAAATTAACTCCAGCCCAGCCAAAACCAACACAAACTTCCAGGTAATACAATATCTTTCAAATTTTCTCCTTGTCACCCCCCAGGCAGTAACTGTGTTTCCACACCCAGAGCCTGTAAAAGGTTTCTCTCTAATATAGAAGCTGGGGAATCTTCCCCTAATATATTCCTTCCCCATACGCTTTTAATTCTTATTATCACAAATAGGAATTTATTCATAATTGTCTCTCCTTCCTCCCTGCTACCCCATTTATTACAACTCCGTCTTCAGTTCTGGATCTTTTTAGGGGAGAATTTAGAAGGGACATGGGAGCTTCTGTTTCTGCTAAAAACTAGACCTCATTACCAATTACCACCATTACTTTACCAATTACATGCTCTTTTCCAATTTAAACGTTTCCCCACAAAAAACAAACAAACAAACAAACAAAAAAAAAAAAAACACCAATAAAAAAAGCCACCACAACACCAAAAACATTTTCAGCCCCTCTGATTTTCCAAAGTGTATTGAGTTTTCTTCCTTTAGTCATTTCCAACAGTTGCCGCCCTAGGGGTAAATATCCCAGATTTCCACAATAATAGCATCCCATTTTCTCTCATTCTCTCACTTTTTTCACTGACTTTGGTCTAAATCTTCTGCGGTTTTGTTTTGTTTTGTTCTTTTCCCTTCCAGTCTTTCACTTGCAACCAATCAGTCTGCTTCAACTTTTCGCTTCAGTTCCCGACCATCATACACAAACACGACCACACTCAGATTTTTTGCAAATTCTTCCTGCCAACCTGGCACATGCTCTCGGAAATACTTCCGTAGATCCACAAACACACTTGCTACCAGTCCACAAAGCTTTCCAAAAATCTTCCCCAGTCGGTGCTCCCCTGGCTTCTGTCTACATTCCTGCACTTCAGTTCAGTTTACTCTTATCTCCTCAAAAGCTCAAAAGCTTTTATCAGATTTTTAACCACCGTTTGGCAATTATCTCCATTTGTTTGATTATTATCATCTCAATTAGAATCACCTTGGGGCCAGGTAGTCTCCCACTGCCTGTGGGGTTAGTTCCACATTCTTTTAAATGATGTTTCCGGAAAGACCAACTCTCTCAATAACAGGATAACATCGGCTCAGAATGGATTCTAGCCGCTCCCCCCCTCCCCCCCCAAAAAAAAAAAATTAGAAAATCATGATGCTCATCGATCCCCATCTTCCCTTCAGAGTTTGATTTCCTCACATAATCAAATCCCCAGAGTGCCAGGGGGTGCATCCGTGTAACACTGGAACACTGGAGGGCATTCACATGTACATCCCCCCCTTCGCACTTGCTCCCCTACACACACATACGCACGCACATCTGCTGCTGGCTGCACTGCAAAATAACTTTAGCAATCCCAGGGTAAAGCCCAGCAAAAGCAGTAAGGACAAGAAAGACAGTTGGGGAGGTAATCAAGAGGTGATACAGAGAGCAGAGACCAGCTCTGCAAGCACCTTAGTTAAATTACTCCCAACTGCAGCTAAAATTCTTTCTCTAGGTTTTTATACTCGTTTTCGACCATCCTCTTTATGGTGGTCATATGCCAAATCATCCTATACGTACCAGTAATTCATTTGTCCAGGACATCTGTTTTCTAGGTGTTTTTTAGTTACAGTTTGCCAGTCTCCTCGATATAAGGTCATTGCATGCTTTTCTTGAAAACCTTGCTGTACCATAAGTATTTTCCCAATTTTGCAATACCTCGGCCAAGGGTGTCCCCTTCTCTATGCCGAGTTTTATTTCCCATCACTAAAAAAATTCAGAGACACGCTTCCGTTGAGTCATGAGGTTCAGAGGGAGCCCCTTGCTTTCTAATCTCCTTCAGAGAGGAGTTTAGGTGCGGCTGGATCCCATCCTAGTCTCAGACTTGGTCAACGGCTTATGTCTAAAGGATATTTTCCCATTCTCAAGAGAGACTCGAACACTGCTTTTATGTGCACTTTACACTGATCAGGCCACACACTTTGCACTCAAAAACATACTGCAGGAAGGGAGGGACTCGCACCCACCCTGGTGTGGAGGAAGATTTAAAGGCCCTACAGTTTTTTTTACATACCAATTTAGATCTTTGCATAGCAAATTGTCATTGGATCCGTATTTTGGCCAGAATATCACTCTATTAAGGGCTATTTTGTCCAGACAAAACACAATACTTTATCATTTTCTATTTATCCTTCCTTTTTGTACACCACACGTTTCCCCGGTACCTTAACATCCTCCCTAAAGGACTGGACGGAGGAATGTCACCATTTTTCCTTTCTATTTCCCATTCTGAGTCTCGAGGCTTCTCCTTGCGCCTCGTCCCTCCTCTCAGAATGCCCCCGACCACCAAGGTAGTACTTAACAGTCTGTTTTCTTACCTTGGTCCACGCACAAAGTTGCCCGCTCGCTCGTATCGTGCTTCCCGCTTTTTCCTTTCTCCTTTCGCCTATGGTTTGCGGGGATCCGCCTTCGTCCCCACAGCCCTGCAGTTTCTGTCTGTCCGTCCGTCCTGGAATCCCCACCGACCATCCAGAAGGCCATTGAAATCAACGGGGCACGCCTTCCCGTCCATTGGCGACAGGGACCCCCGAGATGACGACGTCGAGTCTCGGACGAGCCCCCAGACTTGTAGGAAACCATCATCTTGCCAACAGAATAGGCTCAGGCAGGATCTCTCGGCAAAGCACGTTTTATTAAGGCTTTTGCGAAACGGGCCGTTCTACCTAAAAGTAGGCACACGCAATAGGGCAAAAAGCTTATACGCCCCCACAAATGCCAGCTGCAAATTCCCTGCCCTGTTCCCCAGGGGTTGGGTACTGCAGGCTTTCCGGACTGCCCGCCGCCTGCCTCAGTTTCCAGGACTCATTCATCTCATGCTAAGAAGGCCCTTCCCCTGCTGGATCTATTGCAAAGGTGGGTTCCTGGCTCTTGGGTTAGCCTTCCCTCTAGCTGCACTTGTTTTTGAAATGCAGGAATGAGTTTGCATTGCAGCATGAGTTGGAAGAGAGTTGGTTTGTGGGAAGGATTCCCAGTGTGATGTGTGTCAATCCTTCCCCCCTCGCTGGGTGAGGTGGCAGCTGAGTTGCAAAAGCAACATTCCTTCTTGAAGGGCTCCTTCCTTGCAGGGCTGAGGCAGAGGCGAGAGAGCGAGGCAGGTGCACGGGGGGGGCGCCGTGGGGGGCGCCGTGGGGGGGGCGGTTTGTCGGTGGGAAAAGCGGGGATCGAACCAGGGACCCATTTGACCAATCCGCGGGTCCGGCGCCCTGGCCGCTCCGCCAGCGCGATCCCACGGCCGTGGAACGCACGGCGCCCCCTATAGGCCGCAGAGCGGCCTGCGCGGCGGCTAAAGGCCGGGGGGGCGGTGGGCGGGGTGGGGATGGAAGTGGGTGCCCTGCGGACCAGCGTCCCGCGACCTGGCCGCTCCTCTACCGCCATCCCCACCGCCGGGGGACGCCACAGCTCCCCCTACAAACCTCCGCCCGCCCGCTAAGCTCGGCCCATGCCGGGGGGCACCCACCGACTCGCTGCCTCCCACCACCACGCTGCAACCCCACCTGCCCCCCGCCCAATCACACACCCCCCCACCCGCCCCTCGCCTGACAGAGCCCAAGACCTCCCGCTGCTGACAGCTACCTGCTCGCGGCCCTAGCGGCAGCGCACGCCGCTCTGCGGCCTATAGGGGGCGCCGTGCGTTCCACGGCCGTGGGATCGCGCTGGCGGAGCGGCCAGGGCGCCGGACCCGCGGATTGGTCAAATGGGTCCCTGGTTCGATCCCCGCTTTTCCCACCGACAGACCCCCACCCCCCACGGCCCCCCCCCCGCGCACCTGCCTCGCTCTCTCGCCTCTGCCTCAGCCCTGCAAGGAGCTATTGAAGGACGAAGGTTGTTTTTACAACTGGTTTGGCACCTGAGCTCAGCGGGGGAAAGGATTGAGAGGTATCAGACTATGAATCACAGAATCACAGAATGTTAGGGATTGGAAGGGACCTCAGAAGATCGTCTAGTCCAATCCCCCCGCCAGAGCAGGAACACCTAGATGAGGTTACACAGGAATGTGTCCAGGTGGCTTTTGAATGTCTCCAGAGGAGGAGACTCCTCAGCCTCCCTGGGCAGCCCGTTCCAGTGCTCTGCCAGCCTCACTGAGAAGAAGTTTCTTCTCCTATTTAAGTGGAACCTCCTGTGTTGCAGTTTGTACCCATTGCCCCATGTCTTATCATTGGTTGTCAGTGAGAAGAGCCTGGCTCCATCCTCGTGACACTCACCCTTTACATATTTACAAACATTAATGAGGTCACCCCTCAGTCTCCTCTTCTCCAAACTAAAGAGACACAGCTCCCTCAGCCTTTCCTCAGTAGGGAGATGCTCCACTCCCTTAATCAACTTTGTCGCCCTGCGCTGGACTCTCTCCAGCAGTTCCCTGTCCTTCTTGAACTGAGGGGCCCAGAACTGGACACAATATTCCAGATGCGGTCTCACCAGGGTAGAGTAGAGGGGCAGGAGAACCTCTTTCAACCTACTAACTACCCCCCTTCTAATACACCCCAGGATGTCATTGGCCTTCTTGGCCACAAGGGCACAGTGCTGGCTCATGGTCATCGTGCCGTCCACCGGGACCCCCAGGTCCCTTTCACTGCTCTCTGACAGGTCATTCCCCGACTTATACTAGTACCTGGGGTTCTTCTTGCCCAGATGCAAGACTCTACACTTGCGCTTGTTATAGTTCATTCATGTTTTCCCCGCCCAACTCTCCAGCCTGTCCAGCTCTCGCTGGATGGCAGCACAGCCTTCTGGCGTGTCAGCCACTCCTCCCAGCTTGGTGTCATCAGCAAACTTGCTGACAGTCACTCTATTCCCTCATCCAAGTCATTGATGAATATATTGAATAGTACTGGCCCCAGTACCGACCCTTGAGGGACTCCACAGGCCTCCAACTAGACTCTGCCCCGTCGATCACGACTCTCTGGCTTCTTTCCTTCAGCCAGTTCACAGTCCACATCGCTACCCGATCGTCCAGACCACACTTCCTCAGTTTAGCTGGGAGGATGCTGTGGGAGACCGTGTCAAACGCTTCACTGAAATCAAGACAGACCACATCCACTGCTTTACCATCATCTGTCCACCCGGTTATGTCCTCATAAAAGTCTATGAGGTTGGTCAAGCACGACTTCCCTTTGGTGAAGCCACGTTGACTGCCCCTAATGACCCCCTTATCCCTGATATGCCTTGAGATGGCACCAAGGATAAGTCGTTCCATCAGTTTCCCAGGGATGGAGGTGAGGCTGACCGGTCCATAGTTACCCGGGTCCTCCTTCTTGCCCTTTTTGAAGACTGGAATGACATTTGCTTTCCTCCAGCCCTCAGGCACCCCTCCCGTTTCCCATGACTTAGCAAAGGTGACGGAGAGTGGCCTAGCAATGATCAGCCAGCTCCCTCAGCACCCGCGGGTGCATCCCACCTGGAGCCATGGATTTATGGATGTCCAGATTGCTTAATCGGTCCCTAACCCAGGCCCTCAGCCTTCCCTAGCCTGGAAGCACCAACACCCACGAAGGAGCGAGCTGTGGGCAATGTCCTGCTTTGCCTTCAGCGTCTCTCGCAATGTTAACTTGCAAATTTGTAGTGGATGAGGGTGTGGAACTGCAAGCTGGGGATAACAGTTTTCCAGTGAACGTGAAGGAGAAGGACGTTGAACTGCTGCCCATGCAAGCTGGTCTCAGAGGACACGTAGCAACTATTCACCTCACACCTAGCAATGCATTCGTTTTAAAAAAAAAAAAAAAAATAAGCCCAAAACCACTAAGGCAGGGCTATGTTTCTCACCTGCATAGATGTCATCCTTTCCTGACTGGAACCCTTGGCTTCTTTGTGAAGCCTTTGGTTTCATTACCGGGTAGCGGAGGTTTGTTATCAGTCCTTGATTTGGCTTGTCGTAAGTGTATATTGAATCCTTCAATATTCTGAAGATCCTCTCTGGAACACCTTCAGAAGTCTGCAGAGAAAGGAAAGAAACATTTGTCTGCAGCTGCTCTTCGCATGGAGTCCCCAAAAATGAAAGGAATGACAGGTTGCTTCTTCTTTCCCAAGGAGCTGTTTTGGAAGCAGACTGGGTGACAGAGTCTGGTACCAGCCTTTGGCCACCAGGGACACCTGCTTGGTGGTGTGCTCTAGGCCCTAAGTGTCACCTCCCTCACCCGCTTGATTTTTTTTTTTTTTTTTTTTTTAAAGGGAGAAGAGCAGTTTAAAATCTGGGCTCAGGGGTGTGTTGCAGAGGGATGGCGTTACCGACTTCCCCCTGGCGTCAGAGCGCAACGTTCTCTAGGTTATCTACTTTAGTCTTCTAGTGCACCACACTGGTGTGGATGTCAATGAATAAAGTCTGTGTTGAACTTGTATAAGGAAACACGGAAAAAAAGAATAAGCCAATAAACGCCATCATTATTTTAAAGAAAGATGAGAAGGTAATTTTGCTTATGTCTCCAATAGAAAAGAACCACTGAACAATGACCCCCCTTCCTTCTCTCCTCAGTGGGCAGAGATGACAAGAGTTCCTCCTACTCCTTCCCTCTCCTTTCTCCCAAGGTAAACAGTGTCACATTCAGTGCCATGTAGATTAACTTGCATTTCTGAATTGAACCATAACTCCCCTTGGCACCACTCCAAGCAGAGAGACGAACTGAGCAGCTCAGACATGGATGTGTATGAGTATTCAAGGGTCCTGGCCTGACACCAACATCAGTGACATTGTCTTGATCTATCCTTTAATAGACTGAGATCTTTGTCGGTCAAAGTTCAGGCAGCTTACCAGAAAACCAACTACAGTCCTCATGTGTTAACAACATTTAGACTGTCAAAGGAAGAATGCTCAAATTTTAAATTCATCCTTCGTTTGCAGAGAACAGCTGCAGAAACTGAATGCCTAACACAAGCTAGCGCAACAACACAGAAACGTAGAGAAGGAAAGAGAACACCCAACCGCCTGTTCTACTGGTTATTTTCTCCAATACAGGAGAAACAACCACCAACTCTGGAGAACAAACAGGTCAGGGTTATTGGTCCCACAAAAACGAGCATAAGAAATACTAAGGCAATTCCCCAGAGTCCAGTAACTCTCTTGCCCTCAAGCCAGGGTCGTGCCACAAAAACAAAACTCTTACCAAAGATTTCATCTTAGCTTGAACAGGTAAGTTGTGATGACGGAGATTCGCCAGGAGTCCTAAACATGGTATCATTACCTCATCTTCTGTGGTTTGACTGAAAAGTCCAGGAAGTCAAACAAAGACTTTTAATTAAAGCATCCAGAAATTAGTTACCAGAATTTGGGGGTTGAGGGTGGGGTGCTTGGGGGACTCTATTTTGTTGCCGTGGCGGTGGGGAGGGGAGTGTGGTATTGTTTTGTTTTTTAACTAGACACCATTCTGCCAAGCCAAGCAAAATTCAGATTGCAATCCCCATAGTGTGGGCAGTTTTTAACTGAGCACATCTGGGGGAAAAAAAAAAAAAAAAGGTCTATCAGAGACCAGCACTATCAAAGGTCCTTTATTGCAGGTGCTTTTAAGAGTCACTAGATCTCTTACAAGGACCCTTGCACAAAAGTCATTTTAATGTAACATAAGTCTGTTCCTAATGACGAGCATGACTTTTCCCCTGGGTCTTCTCTTTGACAGCTCCCTGGGATATGCAGGTGGGCTAAGAGGCCAGTTAATATCCAGTCACTGAAAGTCCCACAACCACTGCATTTGACAGGCTGTAACAACATGGTTTGCTAAGAAAAACCTCTGTTTAGCTTGGAGTAAAAATGCCACAGGTCACTCTGGAGACCAGGTTAGTGCAATATGCTAATGGCCTTCAGAAAGTTTAGAAACTTAGCCAGGTGTTTCCCATGAGAGAAGGCAACTGAGTGCACACTTACACATGATGCATTAGAAATGAAATTAATTCATTGACGTTGGCACCAGCACAAAAGACCTGAACATTGTAAGTTACCCTCTGCAGCAACTGGATACTCTGAGGAAATTAAAAGCTGTTCACATGTGTCTTTCCTATAGCATCGCACTCAAGAATGTTACAAATTAGAAAGCTGAAAGGACAAATAAAAAGACATCACGACTGAATTCATTTTCAGACCCTGTGACGTTAACACGACAACTACACAAGCTGCTGTGAGCACACAGGGTCGTGTCCTGACACTCCGAGGTACTTATTAAAAGCCCAAACAGATGGATAAGGTTTTCTTTTGACAGAGGCATTACCTTTGTAGCCCATCCATTTCTCCCCTTTGCTTCATCAGCACGTTCTCCATTCTGTCAGCGAGAAAGGGGCTTTGTCCTGTTGAAAGATCCACAAGTTTTGCCAAAATGCAAAAAGCGCTTTGCAGCCTCTTCAGAAAGTATGTTTAGTGCAGGGGTGTCAAACTCATTTGTAGCAAATGCATTTTTAGGACTGTATAAATGTAGGAGTAGTCGCATTTCTAGAGTCCTAAAATTACGTTTGGCCCTTTGAAGGCAACCGCGAGGCTGATGTGCCCCCCAGTGAAAATGAGTTTGACACCCCCGGCTTAGAGGAAAACACGTTTGCTGTGAAGACAGTCGACAGATCTAATGGTAGTTAAGTCTTTCCTACAGCATCCTTTCAGCACGCAACGTAATTGAGTTAATATAATGCTAATATGCACAATTATGACAATAATCACAGCACAGGATAGCAGCTGAAACCAAACCTCATTATATAAGCATGTGACATAAGAAATTCAAGGTCTTAGTCCTGCATCTACTTGGTGACTACAAAACCTCTCCCACTGACTGGCAAGTCACCTGGATCTCTTAGTCTTCTCCTACTCCAAGTGCTTTGACAAATACACAAACTGGGACAAAAGTGTCCTTCACTGGATGCCTGACTCATTTTCCACAGATCAGGGGCAACACAACTGCTGGCAAATTCATTTTCCGTTTTCCCTCTCAGAAAAGAGATGTCACGACACGTAGCCAGCAAGTACTTGCTGAAATCTCAGAGCCACATATGAGGAAACCTGTGCATATTTAAAAAAAAAAAAAAAAAGAGGAGGTCTTCCCCACCTTTACTGGTCAATGCACAGAAAGGACACGTGAACATTGGTGAAGATGGGCTGTGAGATGGGCTGTGAGATATTATGTGTAAGGTAATAATGTGTAATAAGCTCTGCACTTGACTCCTATAACTCAGCTCGCACTGGCACAGCCCCTTGCACTCACTGGCACTGAGCAGAGGGCAGCAGGCACACGTGCCCTGCAGACCTTCGATGAGAACTGGCAGCCACAGCTCTCGTTTCACTCCTTCACAACTGCCTGTCAAAGAATTGATTAGACAAAACCGACTCCAGGCTTGTCTCATGAACAGTAGGAGAAAGAACTAAATACCTCAGCTGGAAAATAATTCTGGAAAATAAGCTCTCCAGCAGCCAAATCATTTCAAAAACAGAGGCTTTTGGTTTTGGTTTTGGTTTATTTTTGCTTGGTTTGTTGGTTGGATTTGTTTGTCTGGTTTTGTTAGGTTTGGGGTTTTTTGTTTTGTTTCAATTGGAGCAGGTGAGAAGCTCAAGCTCGATTAAAGAGAGAGTACAAAGAACTCTCTGCAGCCTTAAAATCCTGTCATACTGGCCTCGTATGGCAAACAACATACACAGCTAAGACCGACACACTATTTCAGAAGAGTTATTACATGCATGCCGCATAACAGATACCATATAAGAGTAGACAAATAGAGTTAAACATTAGTTCCTGTTACCTGTAATATGAATGGGTCACTGAGATGAGCAGAGCCTCGATGAACCACTCCTGCCAGCACGTGGTCACATTGTAGGTATCCTGAAGAGCTTCTCTAGTCTCGCTCTCTAAGACTGGAATTTAAGAATTATTAACAAAAAACCCCTGTCAAACAGCAAAAGCAGCTGTTGCATTAGCTACCAATCTGAGCAGAAGCCCAAGTCATTGACCAGTTTTTCACATCTGTTTCACAAACAACTACAAATAAATCACAGCTCCTACGCACTTGAAGAATCTGGACCTGTCTTGTCATCGCTTTCCCAGAGCAAAGAGCATAGCCCCCTCCCCTCTTCCCCCCTTCCTACCCCTCTGCACACCACCTCCAGCCCCGCTACAACCCCACCTGTCCCCCACCCAAACACATCCCCCCCCACGCCCACCCCACCCCTCGCCTGACAGAGCCCAAGACCTTCCGCTGCTGACAGCTACCTGCTCGGGGCCTGGGAGCAAGCGTCACCCAAATGGAACAACCGGCCCAGGCCCACCCACGGGAGACTCTGGGGCGCAAACCAGATGCAAACTCTTCCATCCTTCCTTCCTTCCTTCCTGCCTTGGCCCTAAGTGTCACCTCCCTCACCCACTTGTTGGGTTTTATTCCGAAAAAAAAAAGAGTGGTTTAAAATCTGGGCTCGGGTGTGTTGAAGAGGGACAGCGTTAGCGACTTTCCCCTGGGGACAGAGTGCAAGGTTAGTGGCAACCTGTTTGGTTCTCACTTCAAAGCTTCTCTTTCGACGCCTAGGTGAGAAGCAGAAGCCAAAGGTTCTGCCAAGGATGGGCACTGTTGAGCAAAAGACATCTGCAGAGGCAAGCCCGGAGGACGGCGCTCCTAAGCAGAGGAAGGGCCTTGTCGCAAGCTGCGTTTGAACGTGCCCGTTGGTGCTGCTGGACTGGACTCCTTCCAGGGCACAGTCCCCCAGGGATCCGTACAGAGACTTGGCCACACTGGTCACTTGAGGAGGGTGACAGACGGTAAGCGCACAAATCATCTGGAGTCACAGCCAGGGTCCTGCTAGTGGTGAGGACAAGTGAACAGGGCTTGATTCTCTTGGTTTTTCGGCATCCTGCATCTTGCCTTCTGCCCAGGGTGGGCTAGGTGCCACTGCCTCTGCGGACTTGCTCTGGCTGGGACGGAGTTGACTCTTGTTAGTGGCAGCTGGCCTAGCACCGTGTTTGGCAGGGGTGGCTAAAGCGGTGTTGCTTACTGCAGCTGTGGTGTGGCTGTTGCTGCGAGTGCGGGCCTCCCGGAGCCGTGAGGTTGTCTCTTTTTCCTGCAGCGCCGAGGCTGGGGGTGTGCAAGAGGTTGGGAGGGTGGAGAGCAGGAGAGCATCCGGGAAGTGGCCAAAGGGCCGTCCCCTGCTGTAGGCCAGCTGCGCCCACAGGCCTGGTGTTCCTTGCTGCTGGTGCTGCTGCTGCTGCCTTTGTGGTGCAGGTCAGCGTTTCTGGGCGCATGCATGATTTGGGGTGGGCTTGGGGGTGGGCAGGAGGGCAGCAGGCCAAAGGGCTCCCCTCCTGCTGTGCTGCCTGGGTGTCCCTGGCTGTGTGTCTGCCGGGGGCCGGGGAAGCAAGAGCAAGAGGGCCAAGCGGGCGGCAGGCAGCGCAGGCTGGTGAGCGGCAAGGAGGAAAGGCCAAGGGCTTTGGGCGTCTGGTGCCGGGCCAGGTGGGGCTGAGGCGAGGGCATCTTTTCTACTAATGTCTATTCGTGATCCATAAACCTCACTTACTGAATCATCTGCTCCCTGTAGCGTAATTAGCAAAGGGTTGCACTGCAGAGACTCACATCCCGGGAGAGATTGCCCTTTGGATAGGGTAAGTTTTCTTTTTCATTCTATAACCATTCATTGCTCACTGTCCATCCCCCAAACTCTGTGGTCCAGATAACACTGTATCAGGAGGGGCAATGAGAGACAGCAACAAAAACTATGCACTTATTTAAATCATCCTTAGACTCGGTCCCCTTGGACACATGTTTGTTTTCATAACTCAATTCCCTTTAGCTCTGTACATCCCCACACCTATGGATCTGGCAAGCGTCTACTCAAATTGTTAGGGAACCTTCAGTTTCAGTGACGTTCACGTTAAGTAACCCATTTGTAAATTCTACATAATACAGGATTAGTAATCCCCAAAAGTTTCATTTCATTTTCATCTCTGTATCTTTAGTTGAAGTGGGTCGTCAGTTGTCAGTACTTGCCACTCCTCACTGTCCTTTGGAGGTCTGATTGGCTCTTTAATCCACGTGTAATGAGTCCACCCTTTCTCAGCTGGTCGCACCACTGTCTCGGTGATCAGCAGAACTTGAAATGCGCCTTCCCAATCTGGCTGAAGCTTAGCGTCTTTCCAGGATTTGACCAGGACCTGCTGTCCAGGCTGAAACTTGTGAGCTGCAGACTCTAAAGGCAGAGTTTGTGCCAGAAGCCCTTGGTGCCTGAGAGAAGACAGAAAAGACAACCCGAGCATACAGTTTTTGAGAAACAAATCCTTAGTTTCAAACCGTGGGGGTCCATCCGTTATTTCGCTTTTGCTACCACTGCCCCCGTGGCAGTGCTAAGAGGGAAGGCTTCTCCCCACCTGGTAAGATGATCAAACACTAGTAAGTTTTTAATTCAGCCAACTGCAGGTAATTCTGTGAAATCAACTTGTATATTTTGGAAGGGTCATAAACTTGGCCTTCAACCTCCTGCAGGCTGCTTCCTAAGTGCCTTTTCATTTACTTTTTTACAAACCACACATCATTCACAAATTTGCTTGGCTATAGTATAAATTCCAGTACACCCATATTTTTATAACACTATGGCACCCATTACTTGTTTTCCTCATTAACTCTCTTGATGTAAAATTGCTAATACCTTCCTCATGGTTTGCTTATTTAACATTTCTCTACCCTCTGGGAGTACGCATTTCCCATTCTGTTCCCTGGCTTCCAACTCTTGGAGGACTTCTTTTTATCTTTCATTGAAAACTGGAATTTCTTGTGGGGCCAGGACCTCGGGCGTGAGATAAAACCTGAAGCAATAAATAAGTTAAGGCTGCTTCTCAGGCCATTTCATCTGCTAACCAACTTCCCCGACACAAAAAGAGTTGCCCCTCTGATGTCCATTAACATGTACTACAGCCACTTCTATTGGTGACATCAGATTCCATAACACTTGTCCAACTAGTTCTTCATGAACCAATTCTTTACCTTTGCTATTAATTAGACCCCATTCTTCCCAAATTTTCCCAAAGGTGTGCACTTCTCCAAATGCGTATCTAGAACCATTACGGATGGTACCTTCTTTTCCTTCTAACATTTGCAGTGCCTGACTGACGGCTTGTGGCTGGCATGTTTGAGCTGACCAGTTATTAGGCAACCTTCCCGTTTCTCTTATTTCACCATTCACACCTTCAACGATGGCACACCCATTGTGTCTCTTCCCCTGAATTACCCTTGAAGACCCATCTATGAAGAGGTGCAGCCCATTGCCACCTCTCCATAGGAAAGCAGCAGGGTTTAATTTCCTGCTTTCTCCCACCAGAAGAGCAGTTGCTGCTGCAGCTTGCACACACTCTGGCCAACCTCGAGACACTGGGTCTAAGAGCTTAGATCAGTGTGCCACTGCTTGTCGCTTCCCCCCCAGCCCACTTGCTGCTGGAGCAGCGTGAGAGGCAGAACAGGCCTCCACTCTGTGCAAGCATTGCTCAACAATAACAAAAACATCTCTGTATTATCAACACTGTTTTAAGCATCAATCAAAAACATAGTCCCATACTAGGTACCACAAAGAAAATTAACTCCAGCCCAGCCAAAACCAACACAAACTTCCAGGTAATACAATATCTTTCAAATTTTCTCCTTGTCACCCCCCAGGCAGTAACTGTGTTTCCACACCCAGAGCCTGTAAAAGGTTTCTCTCTAATATAGAAGCTGGGGAATCTTCCCCTAATATATTCCTTCCCCATACGCTTTTAATTCTTATTATCACAAATAGGAATTTATTCATAATTGTCTCTCCTTCCTCCCTGCTACCCCATTTATTACAACTCCGTCTTCAGTTCTGGATCTTTTTAGGGGAGAATTTAGAAGGGACATGGGAGCTTCTGTTTCTGCTAAAAACTAGACCTCATTACCAATTACCACCATTACTTTACCAATTACATGCTCTTTTCCAATTTAAACGTTTCCCCACAAAAAAACAAACAAACAAACAAACAAACAAAAAAAAAAAACACCAAAAAAAAAAGCCACCACAACACCAAAAACATTTTCAGCCCCTCTGATTTTCCAAAGTGTATTGAGTTTTCTTCCTTTAGTCATTTCCAACAGTTGCCGCCCTAGGGGTAAATATCCCAGATTTCCACAATAATAGCATCCCATTTTCTCTCATTCTCTCACTTTTTTCACTGACTTTGGTCTAAATCTTCTGCGGTTTTGTTTTGTTCTTTTCCCTTCCAGTCTTTCACTTGCAACCAATCAGTCTGCTTCAACTTTTCGCTTCAGTTCCCGACCATCATACACAAACACGACCACACTCAGATTTTTTGCAAATTCTTCCTGCCAACCTGGCACATGCTCTCGGAAATACTTCCGTAGATCCACAAACACACTTGCTACCAGTCCACAAAGCTTTCCAAAAATCTTCCCCAGTCGGTGCTCCCCTGGCTTCTGTCTACATTCCTGCACTTCAGTTCAGTTTACTCTTATCTCCTCAAAAGCTCAAAAGCTTTTATCAGATTTTTAACCACCGTTTGGCAATTATCTCCATTTGTTTGATTATTATCATCTCAATTAGAATCACCTTGGGGCCAGGTAGTCTCCCACTGCCTGTGGGGTTAGTTCCACATTCTTTTAAATGATGTTTCTGGACAGACCAACTCTCTCAATAACAGGATAACATCGGCTCAGAATGGATTCTAGCCCCGCCCCCCCCCAAAAAAATTAGAAAATCATGATGCTCATCGATCCCCATCTTCCCTTCAGAGTTTGATTTCCTCACATAATCAAATCCCCAGAGTGCCAGGGGGTGCATCCGTGTAACACTGGAACACTGGAGGGCATTCACATGTACATCCCCCCCTTCGCACTTGCTCCCCTACACACACATACGCACGCACATCTGCTGCTGGCTGCACTGCAAAATAACTTTAGCAATCCCAGGGTAAAGCCCAGCAAAAGCAGTAAGGACAAGAAAGACAGTTGGGGAGGTAATCAAGAGGTGATACAGAGAGCAGAGACCAGCTCTGCAAGCACCTTAGTTAAATTACTCCCAACTGCAGCTAAAATTCTTTCCCTAGGTTTTTATACTCGTTTTCGACCATCCTCTTTATGGTGGTCATATGCCAAATCATCCTATACGTACCAGTAATTCATTTGTCCAGGACATCTGTTTTCTAGGTGTTTTTTAGTTACAGTTTGCCAGTCTCCTCGATATAAGGTCATTGCATGCTTTTCTTGAAAACCTTGCTGTACCATAAGTATTTTCCCAATTTTGCAATACCTCGGCCAAGGGTGTCCCCTTCTCTATGCCGAGTTTTATTTCCCATCACTAAAAAAATTCAGAGACACGCTTCCGTTGAGTCACGAGGTTCAGAGGGAGCCCCTTGCTTTCTAATCTCCTTCAGAGAGGAGTTTAGGTGCGGCTGGATCCCATCCTAGTCTCAGACTTGGTCAACGGCTTATGTCTAAAGGATATTTTCCCATTCTCAAGAGAGACTCGAACACTGCTTTTATGTGCACTTTACACTGATCAGGCCACACACTTTGCACTCAAAAACATACTGCAGGAAGGGAGGGACTCGCACCCACCCTGGTGTGGAGGAAGATTTAAAGGCCCTACAGTTTTTTTTACATACCAATTTAGATCTTTGCATAGCAAATTGTCATTGGATCCGTATTTTGGCCAGAATATCACTCTATTAAGGGCTATTTTGTCCAGACAAAACACAATACTTTATCATTTTCTATTTATCCTTCCTTTTTGTACACCACACGTTTCCCCGGTACCTTAACATCCTCCCTAAAGGACTGGACGGAGGAATGTCACCATTTTTCCTTTCTATTTCCCATTCTGAGTCTCGAGGCTTCTCCTTGCGCCTCGTCCCTCCTCTCAGAATGCCCCCGACCACCAAGGTAGTACTTAACAGTCTGTTTTCTTACCTTGGTCCACGCACAAAGTTGCCCGCTCGCTCGTATCGTGCTTCCCGCTTTTTCCTTTCTCCTTTCGCCTATGGTTTGCGGGGATCCGCCTTCGTCCCCACAGCCCTGCAGTTTCTGTCTGTCCGTCCGTCCTGGAATCCCCACCGACCATCCAGAAGGCCATTGAAATCAACGGGGCACGCCTTCCCGTCCATTGGCGACAGGGACCCCCGAGATGACGACGTCGAGTCTCGGACGAGCCCCCAGACTTGTAGGAAACCATCATCTTGCCAACAGAATAGGCTCAGGCAGGATCTCTCGGCAAAGCACGTTTTATTAAGGCTTTTGCGAAACGGGCCGTTCTACCTAAAAGTAGGCACACGCAATAGGGCAAAAAGCTTATACGCCCCCACAAATGCCAGCTGCAAATTCCCTGCCCTGTTCCCCAGGGGTTGGGTACTGCAGGCTTTCCGGACTGCCCGCCGCCTGCCTCAGTTTCCAGGACTCATTCATCTCATGCTAAGAAGGCCCTTCCCCTGCTGGATCTATTGCAAAGGTGGGTTCCTGGCTCTTGGGTTAGCCTTCCCTCTAGCTGCACTTGTTTTTGAAATGCAGGAATGAGTTTGCATTGCAGCATGAGTTGGAAGAGAGTTGGTTTGTGGGAAGGATTCCCAGTGTGATGTGTGTCAATCCTTCCCCCCTCGCTGGGTGAGGTGGCAGCTGAGTTGCAAAAGCAACATTCCTTCTTGAAGGGCTCCTTCCTTGCAGGGCTGAGGCAGAGGCGAGAGAGCGAGGCAGGTGCACGGGGGGGGCGCCGTGGGGGGCGCCGTGGGGGGGGCGGTTTGTCGGTGGGAAAAGCGGGGATCGAACCAGGGACCCATTTGACCAATCCGCGGGTCCGGCGCCCTGGCCGCTCCGCCAGCGCGATCCCACGGCCGTGGAACGCACGGCGCCCCCTATAGGCCGCAGAGCGGCCTGCGCGGCGGCTAAAGGCCGGGGGGGCGGTGGGCGGGGTGGGGATGGAAGTGGGTGCCCTGCGGACCAGCGTCCCGCGACCTGGCCGCTCCTCTACCGCCATCCCCACCGCCGGGGGACGCCACAGCTCCCCCTACAAACCTCCGCCCGCCCGCTAAGCTCGGCCCATGCCGGGGGGCACCCACCGACTCGCTGCCTCCCACCACCACGCTGCAACCCCACCTGCCCCCCGCCCAATCACACACCCCCCCACCCGCCCCTCGCCTGACAGAGCCCAAGACCTCCCGCTGCTGACAGCTACCTGCTCGCGGCCCTAGCGGCAGCGCACGCCGCTCTGCGGCCTATAGGGGGCGCCGTGCGTTCCACGGCCGTGGGATCGCGCTGGCGGAGCGGCCAGGGCGCCGGACCCGCGGATTGGTCAAATGGGTCCCTGGTTCGATCCCCGCTTTTCCCACCGACAGACCCCCACCCCCCACGGCCCCCCCCCCGCGCACCTGCCTCGCTCTCTCGCCTCTGCCTCAGCCCTGCAAGGAGCTATTGAAGGACGAAGGTTGTTTTTACAACTGGTTTGGCACCTGAGCTCAGCGGGGGAAAGGATTGAGAGGTATCAGACTATGAATCACAGAATCACAGAATGTTAGGGATTGGAAGGGACCTCAGAAGATCGTCTAGTCCAATCCCCCCGCCAGAGCAGGAACACCTAGATGAGGTTACACAGGAATGTGTCCAGGTGGCTTTTGAATGTCTCCAGAGGAGGAGACTCCTCAGCCTCCCTGGGCAGCCCGTTCCAGTGCTCTGCCAGCCTCACTGAGAAGAAGTTTCTTCTCCTATTTAAGTGGAACCTCCTGTGTTGCAGTTTGTACCCATTGCCCCATGTCTTATCATTGGTTGTCAGTGAGAAGAGCCTGGCTCCATCCTCGTGACACTCACCCTTTACATATTTACAAACATTAATGAGGTCACCCCTCAGTCTCCTCTTCTCCAAACTAAAGAGACCCAGCTCCCTCAGCCTTTCCTCAGTAGGGAGATGCTCCACTCCCTTAATCAACTTTGTCGCCCTGCGCTGGACTCTCTCCAGCAGTTCCCTGTCCTTCTTGAACTGAGGGGCCCAGAACTGGACACAATATTCCAGATGCGGTCTCACCAGGGTAGAGTAGAGGGGCAGGAGAACCTCTTTCAACCTACTAACTACCTCCCTTCTAATACACCCCAGGATGTCATTGGCCTTCTTGGCCACAAGGGCACAGTGCTGGCTCATGGTCATCGTGCCGTCCACCGGGACCCCCAGGTCCCTTTCACTGCTCTCTGACAGGTCATTCCCCGACTTATACTAGTACCTGGGGTTCTTCTTGCCCAGATGCAAGACTCTACACTTGCGCTTGTTATAGTTCATTCATGTTTTCCCCGCCCAACTCTCCAGCCTGTCCAGCTCTCGCTGGATGGCAGCACAGCCTTCTGGCGTGTCAGCCACTCCTCCCAGCTTGGTGTCATCAGCAAACTTGCTGACAGTCACTCTATTCCCTCATCCAAGTCATTGATGAATATATTGAATAGTACTGGCCCCAGTACCGACCCTTGAGGGACTCCACAGGCCTCCAACTAGACTCTGCCCCGTCGATCACGACTCTCTGGCTTCTTTCCTTCAGCCAGTTCACAGTCCACATCGCTACCCGATCGTCCAGACCACACTTCCTCAGTTTAGCTGGGAGGATGCTGTGGGAGACCGTGTCAAACGCTTCACTGAAATCAAGACAGACCACATCCACTGCTTTACCATCATCTGTCCACCCGGTTATGTCCTCATAAAAGTCTATGAGGTTGGTCAAGCACGACTTCCCTTTGGTGAAGCCACCTTGACTGCCCCTAATGACCCCCTTATCCCTGATATGCCTTGAGATGGCACCAAGGATAAGTCGTTCCATCAGTTTCCCAGGGATGGAGGTGAGGCTGACCGGTCCATAGTTACCCGGGTCCTCCTTCTTGCCCTTTTTGAAGACTGGAATGACATTTGCTTTCCTCCAGCCCTCAGGCACCCCTCCCGTTTCCCATGACTTAGCAAAGGTGACGGAGAGTGGCCTAGCAATGATCAGCCAGCTCCCTCAGCACCCGCGGGTGCATCCCACCTGGAGCCATGGATTTATGGATGTCCAGATTGCTTAATCGGTCCCTAACCCAGGCCCTCAGCCTTCCCTAGCCTGGAAGCACCAACACCCACGAAGGAGCGAGCTGTGGGCAATGTCCTGCTTTGCCTTCAGCGTCTCTCGCAATGTTAACTTGCAAATTTGTAGTGGATGAGGGTGTGGAACTGCAAGCTGGGGATAACAGTTTTCCAGTGAACGTGAAGGAGAAAGACGTTGAACTGCTGCCCATGCAAGCTGGTCTCAGAGGACACGTAGCAACTATTCACCTCACACCTGGCAATGCATTCGTTTTAAAAAAAAAAAAAAAATAAGCCCAAAACCACTAAGGCAGGGCTATGTTTCTCACCTGCATAGATGTCATCCTTTCCTGACTGGAACCCTTGGCTTCTTTGTGAAGCCTTTGGTTTCATTACCGGGTAGCGGAGGTTTGTTATCAGTCCTTGATTTGGCTTGTCGTAAGTGTATATTGAATCCTTCAATATTCTGAAGATCCTCTCTGGAACACCTTCAGAAGTCTGCAGAGAAAGGAAAGAAACATTTGTCTGCAGCTGCTCTTCGCATGGAGTCCCCAAAAATGAAAGGAATGACAGGTTGCTTCTTCTTTCCCAAGGAGCTGTTTTGGAAGCAGACTGGGTGACAGAGTCTGGTACCAGCCTTTGGCCACCAGGGACACCTGCTTGGTGGTGTGCTCTAGGCCCTAAGTGTCACCTCCCTCACCCGCTTGATTTTTTTTTTTTTTTTTTTTTTTTTTTTTTTTTTAAAGGGAGAAGAGCAGTTTAAAATCTGGGCTCAGGGGTGTGTTGCAGAGGGATGGCGTTACCGACTTCCCCCTGGCGTCAGAGCGCAACGTTCTCTAGGTTATCTACTTTAGTCTTCTAGTGCACCACACTGGTGTGGATGTCAATGAATAAAGTCTGTGTTGAACTTGTATAAGGAAACACGGAAAAAAAGAATAAGCCAATAAACGCCATCATTATTTTAAAGAAAGATGAGAAGGTAATTTTGCTTATGTCTCCAATAGAAAAGAACCACTGAACAATGACCCCCCTTCCTTCTCTCCTCAGTGGGCAGAGATGACAAGAGTTCCTCCTACTCCTTCCCTCTCCTTTCTCCCAAGGTAAACAGTGTCACATTCAGTGCCATGTAGATTAACTTGCATTTCTGAATTGAACCATAACTCCCCTTGGCACCACTCCAAGCAGAGAGACGAACTGAGCAGCTCAGACATGGATGTGTATGAGTATTCAAGGGTCCTGGCCTGACACCAACATCAGTGACATTGTCTTGATCTATCCTTTAATAGACTGAGATCTTTGTCGGTCAAAGTTCAGGCAGCTTACCAGAAAACCAACTACAGTCCTCATGTGTTAACAACATTTAGACTGTCAAAGGAAGAATGCTCAAATTTTAAATTCATCCTTCGTTTGCAGAGAACAGCTGCAGAAACTGAATGCCTAACACAAGCTAGCGCAACAACACAGAAACGTAGAGAAGGAAAGAGAACACCCAACCGCCTGTTCTACTGGTTATTTTCTCCAATACAGGAGAAACAACCACCAACTCTGGAGAACAAACAGGTCAGGGTTATTGGTCCCACAAAAACGAGCATAAGAAATACTAAGGCAATTCCCCAGAGTCCAGTAACTCTCTTGCCCTCAAGCCAGGGTCGTGCCACAAAAACAAAACTCTTACCAAAGATTTCATCTTAGCTTGAACAGGTAAGTTGTGATGACGGAGATTCGCCAGGAGTCCTAAACATGGTATCATTACCTCATCTTCTGTGGTTTGACTGAAAAGTCCAGGAAGTCAAACAAAGACTTTTAATTAAAGCATCCAGAAATTAGTTACCAGAATTTGGGGGTTGAGGGTGGGGTGCTTGGGGGACTCTATTTTGTTGCCGTGGCGGTGGGGAGGGGAGTGTGGTATTGTTTTGTTTTTTAACTAGACACCATTCTGCCAAGCCAAGCAAAATTCAGATTGCAATCCCCATAGTGTGGGCAGTTTTTAACTGAGCACATCTGGGGGAAAAAAAAAAAAAAAAGGTCTATCAGAGACCAGCACTATCAAAGGTCCTTTATTGCAGGTGCTTTTAAGAGTCACTAGATCTCTTACAAGGACCCTTGCACAAAAGTCATTTTAATGTAACATAAGTCTGTTCCTAATGACGAGCATGACTTTTCCCCTGGGTCTTCTCTTTGACAGCTCCCTGGGATATGCAGGTGGGCTAAGAGGCCAGTTAATATCCAGTCACTGAAAGTCCCACAACCACTGCATTTGACAGGCTGTAACAACATGGTTTGCTAAGAAAAACCTCTGTTTAGCTTGGAGTAAAAATGCCACAGGTCACTCTGGAGACCAGGTTAGTGCAATATGCTAATGGCCTTCAGAAAGTTTAGAAACTTAGCCAGGTGTTTCCCATGAGAGAAGGTAACTGAGTGCACACTTACACATGATGCATTAGAAATGAAATTAATTCATTGACGTTGGCACCAGCACAAAAGACCTGAACATTGTAAGTTACCCTCTGCAGCAACTGGATACTCTGAGGAAATTAAAAGCTGTTCACATGTGTCTTTCCTATAGCATCGCACTCAAGAATGTTACAAATTAGAAAGCTGAAAGGACAAATAAAAAGACATCACGACTGAATTCATTTTCAGACCCTGTGACGTTAACACGACAACTACACAAGCTGCTGTGAGCACACAGGGTCGTGTCCTGACACTCCGAGGTACTTATTAAAAGCCCAAACAGATGGATAAGGTTTTCTTTTGACAGAGGCATTACCTTTGTAGCCCATCCATTTCTCCCCTTTGCTTCATCAGCACGTTCTCCATTCTGTCAGCGAGAAAGGGGCTTTGTCCTGTTGAAAGATCCACAAGTTTTGCCAAAATGCAAAAAGCGCTTTGCAGCCTCTTCAGAAAGTATGTTTAGTGCAGGGGTGTCAAACTCATTTGTAGCAAATGCATTTTTAGGACTGTATAAATGTAGGAGTAGTCGCATTTCTAGAGTCCTAAAATTACGTTTGGCCCTTTGAAGGCAACCGCGAGGCTGATGTGCCCCCCAGTGAAAATGAGTTTGACACCCCCGGCTTAGAGGAAAACACGTTTGCTGTGAAGACAGTCGACAGATCTAATGGTAGTTAAGTCTTTCCTACAGCATCCTTTCAGCACGCAACGTAATTGAGTTAATATAATGCTAATATGCACAATTATGACAATAATCACAGCACAGGATAGCAGCTGAAACCAAACCTCATTATATAAGCATGTGACATAAGAAATTCAAGGTCTTAGTCCTGCATCTACTTGGTGACTACAAAACCTCTCCCACTGACTGGCAAGTCACCTGGATCTCTTAGTCTTCTCCTACTCCAAGTGCTTTGACAAATACACAAACTGGGACAAAAGTGTCCTTCACTGGATGCCTGACTCATTTTCCACAGATCAGGGGCAACACAACTGCTGGCAAATTCATTTTCCGTTTTCCCTCTCAGAAAAGAGATGTCACGACACGTAGCCAGCAAGTACTTGCTGAAATCTCAGAGCCACATATGAGGAAACCTGTGCATATTTAAAAAAAAAAAAAAAAAGAGGAGGTCTTCCCCACCTTTACTGGTCAATGCACAGAAAGGACACGTGAACATTGGTGAAGATGGGCTGTGAGATGGGCTGTGAGATATTATGTGTAAGGTAATAATGTGTAATAAGCTCTGCACTTGACTCCTATAACTCAGCTCGCACTGGCACAGCCCCTTGCACTCACTGGCACTGAGCAGAGGGCAGCAGGCACACGTGCCCTGCAGACCTTCGATGAGAACTGGCAGCCACAGCTCTCGTTTCACTCCTTCACAACTGCCTGTCAAAGAATTGATTAGACAAAACCGACTCCAGGCTTGTCTCATGAACAGTAGGAGAAAGAACTAAATACCTCAGCTGGAAAATAATTCTGGAAAATAAGCTCTCCAGCAGCCAAATCATTTCAAAAACAGAGGCTTTTGGTTTTGGTTTTGGTTTATTTTTGCTTGGTTTGTTGGTTGGATTTGTTTGTCTGGTTTTGTTAGGTTTGGGGTTTTTTGTTTTGTTTCAATTGGAGCAGGTGAGAAGCTCAAGCTCGATTAAAGAGAGAGTACAAAGAACTCTCTGCAGCCTTAAAATCCTGTCATACTGGCCTCGTATGGCAAACAACATACACAGCTAAGACCGACACACTATTTCAGAAGAGTTATTACATGCATGCCGCATAACAGATACCATATAAGAGTAGACAAATAGAGTTAAACATTAGTTCCTGTTACCTGTAATATGAATGGGTCACTGAGATGAGCAGAGCCTCGATGAACCACTCCTGCCAGCACGTGGTCACATTGTAGGTATCCTGAAGAGCTTCTCTAGTCTCGCTCTCTAAGACTGGAATTTAAGAATTATTAACAAAAAACCCCTGTCAAACAGCAAAAGCAGCTGTTGCATTAGCTACCAATCTGAGCAGAAGCCCAAGTCATTGACCAGTTTTTCACATCTGTTTCACAAACAACTACAAATAAATCACAGCTCCTACGCACTTGAAGAATCTGGACCTGTCTTGTCATCGCTTTCCCAGAGCAAAGAGCATAGCCCCCTCCCCTCTTCCCCCCTTCCTACCCCTCTGCACACCACCTCCAGCCCCGCTACAACCCCACCTGTCCCCCACCCAAACACATCCCCCCCCACGCCCACCCCACCCCTCGCCTGACAGAGCCCAAGACCTTCCGCTGCTGACAGCTACCTGCTCGGGGCCTGGGAGCAAGCGTCACCCAAATGGAACAACCGGCCCAGGACCACCCACGGGAGACTCTGGGGCGCAAACCAGATGCAAACTCTTCCGTCCTTCCTTCCTTCCTTCCTGCCTTGGCCCTAAGTGTCACCTCCCTCACCCACTTGTTGGGTTTTATTCCGAAAAAAAAAAGAGTGGTTTAAAATCTGGGCTCGGGTGTGTTGAAGAGGGACAGCGTTAGCGACTTTCCCCTGGGGACAGAGTGCAAGGTTAGTGGCAACCTGTTTGGTTCTCACTTCAAAGCTTCTCTTTCGACGCCTAGGTGAGAAGCAGAAGCCAAAGGTTCTGCCAAGGATGGGCACTGTTGAGCAAAAGACATCTGCAGAGGCAAGCCCGGAGGACGGCGCTCCTAAGCAGAGGAAGGGCCTTGTCGCAAGCTGCGTTTGAACGTGCCCGTTGGTGCTGCTGGACTGGACTCCTTCCAGGGCACAGTCCCCCAGGGATCCGTACAGAGACTTGGCCACACTGGTCACTTGAGGAGGGTGACAGACGGTAAGCGCACAAATCATCTGGAGTCACAGCCAGGGTCCTGCTAGTGGTGAGGACAAGTGAACAGGGCTTGATTCTCTTGGTTTTTCGGCATCCTGCATCTTGCCTTCTGCCCAGGGTGGGCTAGGTGCCACTGCCTCTGCGGACTTGCTCTGGCTGGGACGGAGTTGACTCTTGTTAGTGGCAGCTGGCCTAGCACCGTGTTTGGCAGGGGTGGCTAAAGCGGTGTTGCTTACTGCAGCTGTGGTGTGGCTGTTGCTGCGAGTGCGGGCCTCCCGGAGCCGTGAGGTTGTCTCTTTTTCCTGCAGCGCCGAGGCTGGGGGTGTGCAAGAGGTTGGGAGGGTGGAGAGCAGGAGAGCATCCGGGAAGTGGCCAAAGGGCCGTCCCCTGCTGTAGGCCAGCTGCGCCCACAGGCCTGGTGTTCCTTGCTGCTGGTGCTGCTGCTGCTGCCTTTGTGGTGCAGGTCAGCGTTTCTGGGCGCATGCATGATTTGGGGTGGGCTTGGGGGTGGGCAGGAGGGCAGCAGGCCAAAGGGCTCCCCTCCTGCTGTGCTGCCTGGGTGTCCCTGGCTGTGTGTCTGCCGGGGGCCGGGGAAGCAAGAGCAAGAGGGCCAAGCGGGCGGCAGGCAGCGCAGGCTGGTGAGCGGCAAGGAGGAAAGGCCAAGGGCTTTGGGCGTCTGGTGCCGGGCCAGGTGGGGCTGAGGCGAGGGCATCTTTTCTACTAATGTCTATTCGTGATCCATAAACCTCACTTACTGAATCATCTGCTCCCTGTAGCGTAATTAGCAAAGGGTTGCACTGCAGAGACTCACATCCCGGGAGAGATTGCCCTTTGGATAGGGTAAGTTTTCTTTTTCATTCTATAACCATTCATTGCTCACTGTCCATCCCCCAAACTCTGTGGTCCAGATAACACTGTATCAGGAGGGGCAATGAGAGACAGCAACAAAAACTATGCACTTATTTAAATCATCCTTAGACTCGGTCCCCTTGGACACATGTTTGTTTTCATAACTCAATTCCCTTTAGCTCTGTACATCCCCACACCTATGGATCTGGCAAGCGTCTACTCAAATTGTTAGGGAACCTTCAGTTTCAGTGACGTTCACGTTAAGTAACCCATTTGTAAATTCTACATAATACAGGATTAGTAATCCCCAAAAGTTTCATTTCATTTTCATCTCTGTATCTTTAGTTGAAGTGGGTCGTCAGTTGTCAGTACTTGCCACTCCTCACTGTCCTTTGGAGGTCTGATTGGCTCTTTAATCCACGTGTAATGAGTCCACCCTTTCTCAGCTGGTCGCACCACTGTCTCGGTGATCAGCAGAACTTGAAATGCGCCTTCCCAATCTGGCTGAAGCTTAGCGTCTTTCCAGCATTTGACCAGGACCTGCTGTCCAGGCTGAAACTTGTGAGCTGCAGACTCTAAAGGCAGAGTTTGTGCCAGAAGCCCTTGGTGCCTGAGAGAAGACAGAAAAGACAACCCGAGCATACAGTTTTTGAGAAACAAATCCTTAGTTTCAAACCGTGGGGGTCCATCCGTTATTTCGCTTTTGCTACCACTGCCCCCGTGGCAGTGCTAAGAGGGAAGGCTTCTCCCCACCTGGTAAGATGATCAAACACTAGTAAGTTTTTAATTCAGCCAACTGCAGGTAATTCTGTGAAATCAACTTGTATATTTTGGAAGGGTCATAAACTTGGCCTTCAACCTCCTGCAGGCTGCTTCCTAAGTGCCTTTTCATTTACTTTTTTACAAACCACACATCATTCACAAATTTGCTTGGCTATAGTATAAATTCCAGTACACCCATATTTTTATAACACTATGGCACCCATTACTTGTTTTCCTCATTAACTCTCTTGATGTAAAATTGCTAATACCTTCCTCATGGTTTGCTTATTTAACATTTCTCTACCCTCTGGGAGTACGCATTTCCCATTCTGTTCCCTGGCTTCCAACTCTTGGAGGACTTCTTTTTATCTTTCATTGAAAACTGGAATTTCTTGTGGGGCCAGGACCTCGGGCGTGAGATAAAACCTGAAGCAATAAATAAGTTAAGGCTGCTTCTCAGGCCATTTCATCTGCTAACCAACTTCCCCGACACAAAAAGAGTTGCCCCTCTGATGTCCATTAACATGTACTACAGCCACTTCTATTGGTGACATCAGATTCCATAACACTTGTCCAACTAGTTCTTCATGAACCAATTCTTTACCTTTGCTATTAATTAGACCCCATTCTTCCCAAATTTTCCCAAAGGTGTGCACTTCTCCAAATGCGTATCTAGAACCATTACGGATGGTACCTTCTTTTCCTTCTAACATTTGCAGTGCCTGACTGACGGCTTGTGGCTGGCATGTTTGAGCTGACCAGTTATTAGGCAACCTTCCCGTTTCTCTTATTTCACCATTCACACCTTCAACGATGGCACACCCATTGTGTCTCTTCCCCTGAATTACCCTTGAAGACCCATCTATGAAGAGGTGCAGCCCATTGCCACCTCTCCATAGGAAAGCAGCAGGGTTTAATTTCCTGCTTTCTCCCACCAGAAGAGCAGTTGCTGCTGCAGCTTGCACACACTCTGGCCAACCTCGAGACACTGGGTCTAAGAGCTTAGATCAGTGTGCCACTGCTTGTCGCTTCCCCCCCAGCCCACTTGCTGCTGGAGCAGCGTGAGAGGCAGAACAGGCCTCCACTCTGTGCAAGCATTGCTCAACAATAACAAAAACATCTCTGTATTATCAACACTGTTTTAAGCATCAATCAAAAACATAGTCCCATACCAGGTACCACAAAGAAAATTAACTCCAGCCCAGCCAAAACCAACACAAACTTCCAGGTAATACAATATCTTTCAAATTTTCTCCTTGTCACCCCCCAGGCAGTAACTGTGTTTCCACACCCAGAGCCTGTAAAAGGTTTCTCTCTAATATAGAAGCTGGGGAATCTTCCCCTAATATATTCCTTCCCCATACGCTTTTAATTCTTATTATCACAAATAGGAATTTATTCATAATTGTCTCTCCTTCCTCCCTGCTACCCCATTTATTACAACTCCGTCTTCAGTTCTGGATCTTTTTAGGGGAGAATTTAGAAGGGACATGGGAGCTTCTGTTTCTGCTAAAAACTAGACCTCATTACCAATTACCACCATTACTTTACCAATTACATGCTCTTTTCCAATTTAAACGTTTCCCCACAAAAAACAAACAAACAAACAAACAAACAAAAAAAAAAACACCAATAAAAAAAGCCACCACAACACCAAAAACATTTTCAGCCCCTCTGATTTTCCAAAGTGTATTGAGTTTTCTTCCTTTAGTCATTTCCAACAGTTGCCGCCCTAGGGGTAAATATCCCAGATTTCCACAATAATAGCATCCCATTTTCTCTCATTCTCTCACTTTTTTCACTGACTTTGGTCTAAATCTTCTGCGGTTTTGTTTTGTTCTTTTCCCTTCCAGTCTTTCACTTGCAACCAATCAGTCTGCTTCAACTTTTCGCTTCAGTTCCCGACCATCATACACAAACACGACCACACTCAGATTTTTTGCAAATTCTTCCTGCCAACCTGGCACATGCTCTCGGAAATACTTCCGTAGATCCACAAACACACTTGCTACCAGTCCACAAAGCTTTCCAAAAATCTTCCCCAGTCGGTGCTCCCCTGGCTTCTGTCTACATTCCTGCACTTCAGTTCAGTTTACTCTTATCTCCTCAAAAGCTCAAAAGCTTTTATCAGATTTTTAACCACCGTTTGGCAATTATCTCCATTTGTTTGATTATTATCATCTCAATTAGAATCACCTTGGGGCCAGGTAGTCTCCCACTGCCTGTGGGGTTAGTTCCACATTCTTTTAAATGATGTTTCCGGAAAGACCAACTCTCTCAATAACAGGATAACATCGGCTCAGAATGGATTCTAGCCGCTCCCCCCCTCCCCCCCCAAAAAAAAAAAAATTAGAAAATCATGATGCTCATCGATCCCCATCTTCCCTTCAGAGTTTGATTTCCTCACATAATCAAATCCCCAGAGTGCCAGGGGGTGCATCCGTGTAACACTGGAACACTGGAGGGCATTCACATGTACATCCCCCCCTTCGCACTTGCTCCCCTACACACACATACGCACGCACATCTGCTGCTGGCTGCACTGCAAAATAACTTTAGCAATCCCAGGGTAAAGCCCAGCAAAAGCAGTAAGGACAAGAAAGACAGTTGGGGAGGTAATCAAGAGGTGATACAGAGAGCAGAGACCAGCTCTGCAAGCACCTTAGTTAAATTACTCCCAACTGCAGCTAAAATTCTTTCCCTAGGTTTTTATACTCGTTTTCGACCATCCTCTTTATGGTGGTCATATGCCAAATCATCCTATACGTACCAGTAATTCATTTGTCCAGGACATCTGTTTTCTAGGTGTTTTTTAGTTACAGTTTGCCAGTCTCCTCGATATAAGGTCATTGCATGCTTTTCTTGAAAACCTTGCTGTACCATAAGTATTTTCCCAATTTTGCAATACCTCGGCCAAGGGTGTCCCCTTCTCTATGCCGAGTTTTATTTCCCATCACTAAAAAAATTCAGAGACACGCTTCCGTTGAGTCACGAGGTTCAGAGGGAGCCCCTTGCTTTCTAATCTCCTTCAGAGAGGAGTTTAGGTGCGGCTGGATCCCATCCTAGTCTCAGACTTGGTCAACGGCTTATGTCTAAAGGATATTTTCCCATTCTCAAGAGAGACTCGAACACTGCTTTTATGTGCACTTTACACTGATCAGGCCACACACTTTGCACTCAAAAACATACTGCAGGAAGGGAGGGACTCGCACCCACCCTGGTGTGGAGGAAGATTTAAAGGCCCTACAGTTTTTTTTACATACCAATTTAGATCTTTGCATAGCAAATTGTCATTGGATCCGTATTTTGGCCAGAATATCACTCTATTAAGGGCTATTTTGTCCAGACAAAACACAATACTTTATCATTTTCTATTTATCCTTCCTTTTTGTACACCACACGTTTCCCCGGTACCTTAACATCCTCCCTAAAGGACTGGACGGAGGAATGTCACCATTTTTCCTTTCTATTTCCCATTCTGAGTCTCGAGGCTTCTCCTTGCGCCTCGTCCCTCCTCTCAGAATGCCCCCGACCACCAAGGTAGTACTTAACAGTCTGTTTTCTTACCTTGGTCCACGCACAAAGTTGCCCGCTCGCTCGTATCGTGCTTCCCGCTTTTTCCTTTCTCCTTTCGCCTATGGTTTGCGGGGATCCGCCTTCGTCCCCACAGCCCTGCAGTTTCTGTCTGTCCGTCCGTCCTGGAATCCCCACCGACCATCCAGAAGGCCATTGAAATCAACGGGGCACGCCTTCCCGTCCATTGGCGACAGGGACCCCCGAGATGACGACGTCGAGTCTCGGACGAGCCCCCAGACTTGTAGGAAACCATCATCTTGCCAACAGAATAGGCTCAGGCAGGATCTCTCGGCAAAGCACGTTTTATTAAGGCTTTTGCGAAACGGGCCGTTCTACCTAAAAGTAGGCACACGCAATAGGGCAAAAAGCTTATACGCCCCCACAAATGCCAGCTGCAAATTCCCTGCCCTGTTCCCCAGGGGTTGGGTACTGCAGGCTTTCCGGACTGCCCGCCGCCTGCCTCAGTTTCCAGGACTCATTCATCTCATGCTAAGAAGGCCCTTCCCCTGCTGGATCTATTGCAAAGGTGGGTTCCTGGCTCTTGGGTTAGCCTTCCCTCTAGCTGCACTTGTTTTTGAAATGCAGGAATGAGTTTGCATTGCAGCATGAGTTGGAAGAGAGTTGGTTTGTGGGAAGGATTCCCAGTGTGATGTGTGTCAATCCTTCCCCCCTCGCTGGGTGAGGTGGCAGCTGAGTTGCAAAAGCAACATTCCTTCTTGAAGGGCTCCTTCCTTGCAGGGCTGAGGCAGAGGCGAGAGAGCGAGGCAGGTGCACGGGGGGGGCGCCGTGGGGGGCGCCGTGGGGGGGGCGGTTTGTCGGTGGGAAAAGCGGGGATCGAACCAGGGACCCATTTGACCAATCCGCGGGTCCGGCGCCCTGGCCGCTCCGCCAGCGCGATCCCACGGCCGTGGAACGCACGGCGCCCCCTATAGGCCGCAGAGCGGCCTGCGCGGCGGCTAAAGGCCGGGGGGGCGGTGGGCGGGGTGGGGATGGAAGTGGGTGCCCTGCGGACCAGCGTCCCGCGACCTGGCCGCTCCTCTACCGCCATCCCCACCGCCGGGGGACGCCACAGCTCCCCCTACAAACCTCCGCCCGCCCGCTAAGCTCGGCCCATGCCGGGGGGCACCCACCGACTCGCTGCCTCCCACCACCACGCTGCAACCCCACCTGCCCCCCGCCCAATCACACACCCCCCCACCCGCCCCTCGCCTGACAGAGCCCAAGACCTCCCGCTGCTGACAGCTACCTGCTCGCGGCCCTAGCGGCAGCGCACGCCGCTCTGCGGCCTATAGGGGGCGCCGTGCGTTCCACGGCCGTGGGATCGCGCTGGCGGAGCGGCCAGGGCGCCGGACCCGCGGATTGGTCAAATGGGTCCCTGGTTCGATCCCCGCTTTTCCCACCGACAGACCCCCACCCCCCACGGCCCCCCCCCCGCGCACCTGCCTCGCTCTCTCGCCTCTGCCTCAGCCCTGCAAGGAGCTATTGAAGGACGAAGGTTGTTTTTACAACTGGTTTGGCACCTGAGCTCAGCGGGGGAAAGGATTGAGAGGTATCAGACTATGAATCACAGAATCACAGAA
The DNA here is from genome assembly GCF_036013475.1 of Columba livia. Taxonomy (NCBI): domain Eukaryota; kingdom Metazoa; phylum Chordata; class Aves; order Columbiformes; family Columbidae; genus Columba; species Columba livia. Next base: position 1,056,013 of record NW_027043810.1, read on the forward strand.
TGTTAGGGATTGGAAGGGACCTCAGAAGATCGTCTAGTCCAATCCCCCCGCCAGAGCAGGAACACCTAGATGAGGTTACACAGGAATGTGTCCAGGTGGCTTTTGAATGTCTCCAGAGGAGGAGACTCCTCAGCCTCCCTGGGCAGCCCGTTCCAGTGCTCTGCCAGCCTCACTGAGAAGAAGTTTCTTCTCCTATTTAAGTGGAACCTCCTGTGTTGCAGTTTGTACCCATTGCCCCATGTCTTATCATTGGTTGTCAGTGAGAAGAGCCTGGCTCCATCCTCGTGACACTCACCCTTTACATATTTACAAACATTAATGAGGTCACCCCTCAGTCTCCTCTTCTCCAAACTAAAGAGACCCAGCTCCCTCAGCCTTTCCTCAGTAGGGAGATGCTCCACTCCCTTAATCAACTTTGTCGCCCTGCGCTGGACTCTCTCCAGCAGTTCCCTGTCCTTCTTGAACTGAGGGGCCCAGAACTGGACACAATATTCCAGATGCGGTCTCACCAGGGTAGAGTAGAGGGGCAGGAGAACCTCTTTCAACCTACTAACTACCTCCCTTCTAATACACCCCAGGATGTCATTGGCCTTCTTGGCCACAAGGGCACAGTGCTGGCTCATGGTCATCGTGCCGTCCACCGGGACCCCCAGGTCCCTTTCACTGCTCTCTGACAGGTCATTCCCCGACTTATACTAGTACCTGGGGTTCTTCTTGCCCAGATGCAAGACTCTACACTTGCGCTTGTTATAGTTCATTCATGTTTTCCCCGCCCAACTCTCCAGCCTGTCCAGCTCTCGCTGGATGGCAGCACAGCCTTCTGGCGTGTCAGCCACTCCTCCCAGCTTGGTGTCATCAGCAAACTTGCTGACAGTCACTCTATTCCCTCATCCAAGTCATTGATGAATATATTGAATAGTACTGGCCCCAGTACCGACCCTTGAGGGACTCCACAGGCCTCCAACTAGACTCTGCCCCGTCGATCACGACTCTCTGGCTTCTTTCCTTCAGCCAGTTCACAGTCCACATCGCTACCCGATCGTCCAGACCACACTTCCTCAGTTTAGCTGGGAGGATGCTGTGGGAGACCGTGTCAAACGCTTCACTGAAATCAAGACAGACCACATCCACTGCTTTACCATCATCTGTCCACCCGGTTATGTCCTCATAAAAGTCTATGAGGTTGGTCAAGCACGACTTCCCTTTGGTGAAGCCACGTTGACTGCCCCTAATGACCCCCTTATCCCTGATATGCCTTGAGATGGCACCAAGGATAAGTCGTTCCATCAGTTTCCCAGGGATGGAGGTGAGGCTGACCGGTCCATAGTTACCCGGGTCCTCCTTCTTGCCCTTTTTGAAGACTGGAATGACATTTGCTTTCCTCCAGCCCTCAGGCACCCCTCCCGTTTCCCATGACTTAGCAAAGGTGACGGAGAGTGGCCTAGCAATGATCAGCCAGCTCCCTCAGCACCCGCGGGTGCATCCCACCTGGAGCCATGGATTTATGGATGTCCAGATTGCTTAATCGGTCCCTAACCCAGGCCCTCAGCCTTCCCTAGCCTGGAAGCACCAACACCCACGAAGGAGCGAGCTGTGGGCAATGTCCTGCTTTGCCTTCAGCGTCTCTCGCAATGTTAACTTGCAAATTTGTAGTGGATGAGGGTGTGGAACTGCAAGCTGGGGATAACAGTTTTCCAGTGAACGTGAAGGAGAAGGACGTTGAACTGCTGCCCATGCAAGCTGGTCTCAGAGGACACGTAGCAACTATTCACCTCACACCTGGCAATGCATTCGTTTTAAAAAAAAAAAAAAAATAAGCCCAAAACCACTAAGGCAGGGCTATGTTTCTCACCTGCATAGATGTCATCCTTTCCTGACTGGAACCCTTGGCTTCTTTGTGAAGCCTTTGGTTTCATTACCGGGTAGCGGAGGTTTGTTATCAGTCCTTGATTTGGCTTGTCGTAAGTGTATATTGAATCCTTCAATATTCTGAAGATCCTCTCTGGAACACCTTCAGAAGTCTGCAGAGAAAGGAAAGAAACATTTGTCTGCAGCTGCTCTTCGCATGGAGTCCCCAAAAATGAAAGGAATGACAGGTTGCTTCTTCTTTCCCAAGGAGCTGTTTTGGAAGCAGACTGGGTGACAGAGTCTGGTACCAGCCTTTGGCCGCCAGGGACACCTGCTTGGTGGTGTGCTCTAGGCCCTAAGTGTCACCTCCCTCACCCGCTTGATTTTTTTTTTTTTTTTTTTTTTTTTTTTTTTTAAAGGGAGAAGAGCAGTTTAAAATCTGGGCTCAGGGGTGTGTTGCAGAGGGATGGCGTTACCGACTTCCCCCTGGCGTCAGAGCGCAACGTTCTCTAGGTTATCTACTTTAGTCTTCTAGTGCACCACACTGGTGTGGATGTCAATGAATAAAGTCTGTGTTGAACTTGTATAAGGAAACACGGAAAAAAAGAATAAGCCAATAAACGCCATCATTATTTTAAAGAAAGATGAGAAGGTAATTTTGCTTATGTCTCCAATAGAAAAGAACCACTGAACAATGACCCCCCTTCCTTCTCTCCTCAGTGGGCAGAGATGACAAGAGTTCCTCCTACTCCTTCCCTCTCCTTTCTCCCAAGGTAAACAGTGTCACATTCAGTGCCATGTAGATTAACTTGCATTTCTGAATTGAACCATAACTCCCCTTGGCACCACTCCAAGCAGAGAGACGAACTGAGCAGCTCAGACATGGATGTGTATGAGTATTCAAGGGTCCTGGCCTGACACCAACATCAGTGACATTGTCTTGATCTATCCTTTAATAGACTGAGATCTTTGTCGGTCAAAGTTCAGGCAGCTTACCAGAAAACCAACTACAGTCCTCATGTGTTAACAACATTTAGACTGTCAAAGGAAGAATGCTCAAATTTTAAATTCATCCTTCGTTTGCAGAGAACAGCTGCAGAAACTGAATGCCTAACACAAGCTAGCGCAACAACACAGAAACGTAGAGAAGGAAAGAGAACACCCAACCGCCTGTTCTACTGGTTATTTTCTCCAATACAGGAGAAACAACCACCAACTCTGGAGAACAAACAGGTCAGGGTTATTGGTCCCACAAAAACGAGCATAAGAAATACTAAGGCAATTCCCCAGAGTCCAGTAACTCTCTTGCCCTCAAGCCAGGGTCGTGCCACAAAAACAAAACTCTTACCAAAGATTTCATCTTAGCTTGAACAGGTAAGTTGTGATGACGGAGATTCGCCAGGAGTCCTAAACATGGTATCATTACCTCATCTTCTGTGGTTTGACTGAAAAGTCCAGGAAGTCAAACAAAGACTTTTAATTAAAGCATCCAGAAATTAGTTACCAGAATTTGGGGGTTGAGGGTGGGGTGCTTGGGGGACTCTATTTTGTTGCCGTGGCGGTGGGGAGGGGAGTGTGGTATTGTTTTGTTTTTTAACTAGACACCATTCTGCCAAGCCAAGCAAAATTCAGATTGCAATCCCCATAGTGTGGGCAGTTTTTAACTGAGCACATCTGGGAAAAAAAAAAAAAAAAAAAGGTCTATCAGAGACCAGCACTATCAAAGGTCCTTTATTGCAGGTGCTTTTAAGAGTCACTAGATCTCTTACAAGGACCCTTGCACAAAAGTCATTTTAATGTAACATAAGTCTGTTCCTAATGACGAGCATGACTTTTCCCCTGGGTCTTCTCTTTGACAGCTCCCTGGGATATGCAGGTGGGCTAAGAGGCCAGTTAATATCCAGTCACTGAAAGTCCCACAACCACTGCATTTGACAGGCTGTAACAACATGGTTTGCTAAGAAAAACCTCTGTTTAGCTTGGAGTAAAAATGCCACAGGTCACTCTGGAGACCAGGTTAGTGCAATATGCTAATGGCCTTCAGAAAGTTTAGAAACTTAGCCAGGTGTTTCCCATGAGAGAAGGTAACTGAGTGCACACTTACACATGATGCATTAGAAATGAAATTAATTCATTGACGTTGGCACCAGCACAAAAGACCTGAACATTGTAAGTTACCCTCTGCAGCAACTGGATACTCTGAGGAAATTAAAAGCTGTTCACATGTGTCTTTCCTATAGCATCGCACTCAAGAATGTTACAAATTAGAAAGCTGAAAGGACAAATAAAAAGACATCACGACTGAATTCATTTTCAGACCCTGTGACGTTAACACGACAACTACACAAGCTGCTGTGAGCACACAGGGTCGTGTCCTGACACTCCGAGGTACTTATTAAAAGCCCAAACAGATGGATAAGGTTTTCTTTTGACAGAGGCATTACCTTTGTAGCCCATCCATTTCTCCCCTTTGCTTCATCAGCACGTTCTCCATTCTGTCAGCGAGAAAGGGGCTTTGTCCTGTTGAAAGATCCACAAGTTTTGCCAAAATGCAAAAAGCGCTTTGCAGCCTCTTCAGAAAGTATGTTTAGTGCAGGGGTGTCAAACTCATTTGTAGCAAATGCAATTTTAGGACTGTATAAATGTAGGAGTAGTCGCATTTCTAGAGTCCTAAAATTACGTTTGGCCCTTTGAAGGCAACCGCGAGGCTGATGTGCCCCCCAGTGAAAATGAGTTTGACACCCCCGGCTTAGAGGAAAACACGTTTGCTGTGAAGACAGTCGACAGATCTAATGGTAGTTAAGTCTTTCCTACAGCATCCTTTCAGCACGCAACGTAATTGAGTTAATATAATGCTAATATGCACAATTATGACAATAATCACAGCACAGGATAGCAGCTGAAACCAAACCTCATTATATAAGCATGTGACATAAGAAATTCAAGGTCTTAGTCCTGCATCTACTTGGTGACTACAAAACCTCTCCCACTGACTGGCAAGTCACCTGGATCTCTTAGTCTTCTCCTACTCCAAGTGCTTTGACAAATACACAAACTGGGACAAAAGTGTCCTTCACTGGATGCCTGACTCATTTTCCACAGATCAGGGGCAACACAACTGCTGGCAAATTCATTTTCCGTTTTCCCTCTCAGAAAAGAGATGTCACGACACGTAGCCAGCAAGTACTTGCTGAAATCTCAGAGCCACATATGAGGAAACCTGTGCATATTTAAAAAAAAAAAAAAAAAGAGGAGGTCTTCCCCACCTTTACTGGTCAATGCACAGAAAGGACACGTGAACATTGGTGAAGATGGGCTGTGAGATGGGCTGTGAGATATTATGTGTAAGGTAATAATGTGTAATAAGCTCTGCACTTGACTCCTATAACTCAGCTCGCACTGGCACAGCCCCTTGCACTCACTGGCACTGAGCAGAGGGCAGCAGGCACACGTGCCCTGCAGACCTTCGATGAGAACTGGCAGCCACAGCTCTCGTTTCACTCCTTCACAACTGCCTGTCAAAGAATTGATTAGACAAAACCGACTCCAGGCTTGTCTCATGAACAGTAGGAGAAAGAACTAAATACCTCAGCTGGAAAATAATTCTGGAAAATAAGCTCTCCAGCAGCCAAATCATTTCAAAAACAGAGGCTTTTGGTTTTGGTTTTGGTTTATTTTTGCTTGGTTTGTTGGTTGGATTTGTTTGTCTGGTTTTGTTAGGTTTGGGGTTTTTTGTTTTGTTTCAATTGGAGCAGGTGAGAAGCTCAAGCTCGATTAAAGAGAGAGTACAAAGAACTCTCTGCAGCCTTAAAATCCTGTCATACTGGCCTCGTATGGCAAACAACATACACAGCTAAGACCGACACACTATTTCAGAAGAGTTATTACATGCATGCCGCATAACAGATACCATATAAGAGTAGACAAATAGAGTTAAACATTAGTTCCTGTTACCTGTAATATGAATGGGTCACTGAGATGAGCAGAGCCTCGATGAACCACTCCTGCCAGCACGTGGTCACATTGTAGGTATCCTGAAGAGCTTCTCTAGTCTCGCTCTCTAAGACTGGAATTTAAGAATTATTAACAAAAAACCCCTGTCAAACAGCAAAAGCAGCTGTTGCATTAGCTACCAATCTGAGCAGAAGCCCAAGTCATTGACCAGTTTTTCACATCTGTTTCACAAACAACTACAAATAAATCACAGCTCCTACGCACTTGAAGAATCTGGACCTGTCTTGTCATCGCTTTCCCAGAGCAAAGAGCATACCCCCCTCCCCTCTTCCCCCCTTCCTACCCCTCTGCACACCACCTCCAGCCCCGCTACAACCCCACCTGCCCCCCGCCCAAACACATCCCCCCCCACGCCCACCCCACCCCTCGCCTGACAGAGCCCAAGACCTTCCGCTGCTGACAGCTACCTGCTCGGGGCCTGGGAGCCAGCGTCACCCAAATGGAACAACCGGCCCAGGCCCACCCACGGGAGACTCTGGGGCGCAAACCAGATGCAAACTCTTCCGTCCTTCCTTCCTTCCTTCCTGCCTTGGCCCTAAGTGTCACCTCCCTCACCCACTTGTTGGGTTTTATTCCGAAAAAAAAAAGAGTGGTTTAAAATCTGGGCTCGGGTGTGTTGAAGAGGGACAGCGTTAGCGACTTTCCCCTGGGGACAGAGTGCAAGGTTAGTGGCAACCTGTTTGGTTCTCACTTCAAAGCTTCTCTTTCGACGCCTAGGTGAGAAGCAGAAGCCAAAGGTTCTGCCAAGGATGGGCACTGTCGAGCAAAAGACATCTGCAGAGGCAAGCCCGGAGGACGGCGCTCCTAAGCAGAGGAAGGGCCTTGTCGCAAGCTGCGTTTGAACGTGCCGGTTGGTGCTGCTGGACTGGATTCCTTCCAGGGCACAGTCCCCCAGGGATCCGTACAGAGACTTGGCCACACTGGTCACTTGAGGAGGGTGACAGACGGTAAGCGCACAAATCATCTGGAGTCACAGCCAGGGTCCTGCTAGTGGTGAGGACAAGTGAACAGGGCTTGATTCTCTTGGTTTTTTGGCATCCTGCATCTTGCCTTCTGCCCGGGGTGGGCTAGGTGCCACTGCCTCTGCGGACTTGCTCTGGCTGGGACGGAGTTGACTCTTGTTAGTGGCAGCCGGCCTAGCACCGTGTTTGGCAGGGGTGGCTAAAGCGGTGTTGCTTACTGCAGCTGTGGTGTGGCTGTTGCTGCGAGTGCGGGCCTCCCGGAGCCGTGAGGTTGTCTCTTTTTCCTGCAGCACCGAGGCTGGGGGTGTGCAAGAGGTTGGGAGGGTGGAGAGCAGGAGAGCATCTGGGAAGTGGCCAAAGGGCCGTCCCCTGCTGTAGGCCAGCTGCGCCCACAGGCCTGGTGTTCCTTGCTGCTGGTGCTGCTGCTGCTGCCTTTGTGGTGCAGGTCAGCGTTTCTGGGCGCATGCATGATTTGGGGTGGGCTTGGGGGTGGGCAGGAGGGCAGCAGGCCAAAGGGCTCCCCTCCTGCTGTGCTGCCTGGGTGTCCCTGGCTGTGTGTCTGCCGGGGGCCGGGGAAGCAAGAGCAAGAGGGCCAAGCGGGCGGCAGGCAGCGCAGGCTGGTGAGCGGCAAGGAGGAAAGGCCAAGGGCTTTGGGCGTCTGGTGCCGGGCCAGGTGGGGCTGAGGCGAGGGCATCTTTTCTACTAATGTCTATTCGTGATCCATAAACCTCACTTACTGAATCATCTGCTCCCTGTAGCGTAATTAGCAAAGGGTTGCACTGCAGAGACTCACATCCCGGGAGAGATTGCCCTTTGGATAGGGTAAGTTTTCTTTTTCATTCTATAACCATTCATTGCTCACTGTCCATCCCCCAAACTCTGTGGTCCAGATAACACTGTATCAGGAGGGGCAATGAGAGACAGCAACAAAAACTATGCACTTATTTAAATCATCCTTAGACTCGGTCCCCTTGGACACATGTTTGTTTTCATAACTCAATTCCCTTTAGCTCTGTACATCCCCACACCTATGGATCTGGCAAGCGTCTACTCAAATTGTTAGGGAACCTTCAGTTTCAGTGACGTTCACGTTAAGTAACCCATTTGTAAATTCTACATAATACAGGATTAGTAATCCCCAAAAGTTTCATTTCATTTTCATCTCTGTATCTTTAGTTGAAGTGGGTCGTCAGTTGTCAGTACTTGCCACTCCTCACTGTCCTTTGGAGGTCTGATTGGCTCTTTAATCCACGTGTAATGAGTCCACCCTTTCTCAGCTGGTCGCACCACTGTCTCGGTGATCAGCAGAACTTGAAATGCGCCTTCCCAATCTGGCTGAAGCTTAGCGTCTTTCCAGGATTTGACCAGGACCTGCTGTCCAGGCTGAAACTTGTGAGCTGCAGACTCTAAAGGCAGAGTTTGTGCCAGAAGCCCTTGGTGCCTGAGAGAAGACAGAAAAGACAACCCGAGCATACAGTTTTTGAGAAACAAATCCTTAGTTTCAAACCGTGGGGGTCCATCCGTTATTTCGCTTTTGCTACCACTGCCCCCGTGGCAGTGCTAAGAGGGAAGGCTTCTCCCCACCTGGTAAGATGATCAAACACTAGTAAGTTTTTAATTCAGCCAACTGCAGGTAATTCTGTGAAATCAACTTGTATATTTTGGAAGGGTCATAAACTTGGCCTTCAACCTCCTGCAGGCTGCTTCCTAAGTGCCTTTTCATTTACTTTTTTACAAACCACACATCATTCACAAATTTGCTTGGCTATAGTATAAATTCCAGTACACCCATATTTTTATAACACTATGGCACCCATTACTTGTTTTCCTCATTAACTCTCTTGATGTAAAATTGCTAATACCTTCCTCATGGTTTGCTTATTTAACATTTCTCTACCCTCTGGGAGTACGCATTTCCCATTCTGTTCCCTGGCTTCCAACTCTTGGAGGACTTCTTTTTATCTTTCATTGAAAACTGGAATTTCTTGTGGGGCCAGGACCTCGGGCGTGAGATAAAACCTGAAGCAATAAATAAGTTAAGGCTGCTTCTCAGGCCATTTCATCTGCTAACCAACTTCCCCGACACAAAAAGAGTTGCCCCTCTGATGTCCATTAACATGTACTACAGCCACTTCTATTGGTGACATCAGATTCCATAACACTTGTCCAACTAGTTCTTCATGAACCAATTCTTTACCTTTGCTATTAATTAGACCCCATTCTTCCCAAATTTTCCCAAAGGTGTGCACTTCTCCAAATGCGTATCTAGAACCATTACGGATGGTACCTTCTTTTCCTTCTAACATTTGCAGTGCCTGACTGACGGCTTGTGGCTGGCATGTTTGAGCTGACCAGTTATTAGGCAACCTTCCCGTTTCTCTTATTTCACCATTCACACCTTCAACGATGGCACACCCATTGTGTCTCTTCCCCTGAATTACCCTTGAAGACCCATCTATGAAGAGGTGCAGCCCATTGCCACCTCTCCATAGGAAAGCAGCAGGGTTTAATTTCCTGCTTTCTCCCACCAGAAGAGCAGTTGCTGCTGCAGCTTGCACACACTCTGGCCAACCTCGAGACACTGGGTCTAAGAGCTTAGATCAGTGTGCCACTGCTTGTCGCTTCCCCCCCAGCCCACTTGCTGCTGGAGCAGCGTGAGAGGCAGAACAGGCCTCCACTCTGTGCAAGCATTGCTCAACAATAACAAAAACATCTCTGTATTATCAACACTGTTTTAAGCATCAATCAAAAACATAGTCCCATACCAGGTACCACAAAGAAAATTAACTCCAGCCCAGCCAAAACCAACACAAACTTCCAGGTAATACAATATCTTTCAAATTTTCTCCTTGTCACCCCCCAGGCAGTAACTGTGTTTCCACACCCAGAGCCTGTAAAAGGTTTCTCTCTAATATAGAAGCTGGGGAATCTTCCCCTAATATATTCCTTCCCCATACGCTTTTAATTCTTATTATCACAAATAGGAATTTATTCATAATTGTCTCTCCTTCCTCCCTGCTACCCCATTTATTACAACTCCGTCTTCAGTTCTGGATCTTTTTAGGGGAGAATTTAGAAGGGACATGGGAGCTTCTGTTTCTGCTAAAAACTAGACCTCATTACCAATTACCACCATTACTTTACCAATTACATGCTCTTTTCCAATTTAAACGTTTCCCCACAAAAAACAAACAAACAAACAAACAAACAAAAAAAAAAACACCAATAAAAAAAGCCACCACAACACCAAAAACATTTTCAGCCCCTCTGATTTTCCAAAGTGTATTGAGTTTTCTTCCTTTAGTCATTTCCAACAGTTGCCGCCCTAGGGGTAAATATCCCAGATTTCCACAATAATAGCATCCCATTTTCTCTCATTCTCTCACTTTTTTCACTGACTTTGGTCTAAATCTTCTGCGGTTTTGTTTTGTTCTTTTCCCTTCCAGTCTTTCACTTGCAACCAATCAGTCTGCTTCAACTTTTCGCTTCAGTTCCCGACCATCATACACAAACACGACCACACTCAGATTTTTTGCAAATTCTTCCTGCCAACCTGGCACATGCTCTCGGAAATACTTCCGTAGATCCACAAACACACTTGCTACCAGTCCACAAAGCTTTCCAAAAATCTTCCCCAGTCGGTGCTCCCCTGGCTTCTGTCTACATTCCTGCACTTCAGTTCAGTTTACTCTTATCTCCTCAAAAGCTCAAAAGCTTTTATCAGATTTTTAACCACCGTTTGGCAATTATCTCCATTTGTTTGATTATTATCATCTCAATTAGAATCACCTTGGGGCCAGGTAGTCTCCCACTGCCTGTGGGGTTAGTTCCACATTCTTTTAAATGATGTTTCCGGAAAGACCAACTCTCTCAATAACAGGATAACATCGGCTCAGAATGGATTCTAGCCGCTCCCCCCCTCCCCCCCCCCCAAAAAAAAAAATTAGAAAATCATGATGCTCATCGATCCCCATCTTCCCTTCAGAGTTCGATTTCCTCACATAATCAAATCCCCAGAGTGCCAGGGGGTGCATCCGTGTAACACTGGAACACTGGAGGGCATTCACATGTACATCCCCCCCTTCGCACTTGCTCCCCTACACACACATACGCACGCACATCTGCTGCTGGCTGCACTGCAAAATAACTTTAGCAATCCCAGGGTAAAGCCCAGCAAAAGCAGTAAGGACAAGAAAGACAGTTGGGGAGGTAATCAAGAGGTGATACAGAGAGCAGAGACCAGCTCTGCAAGCACCTTAGTTAAATTACTCCCAACTGCAGCTAAAATTCTTTCCCTAGGTTTTTATACTCGTTTTCGACCATCCTCTTTATGGTGGTCATATGCCAAATCATCCTATACGTACCAGTAATTCATTTGTCCAGGACATCTGTTTTCTAGGTGTTTTTTAGTTACAGTTTGCCAGTCTCCTCGATATAAGGTCATTGCATGCTTTTCTTGAAAACCTTGCTGTACCATAAGTATTTTCCCAATTTTGCAATACCTCGGCCAAGGGTGTCCCCTTCTCTATGCCGAGTTTTATTTCCCATCACTAAAAAAATTCAGAGACACGCTTCCGTTGAGTCACGAGGTTCAGAGGGAGCCCCTTGCTTTCTAATCTCCTTCAGAGAGGAGTTTAGGTGCGGCTGGATCCCATCCTAGTCTCAGACTTGGTCAACGGCTTATGTCTAAAGGATATTTTCCCATTCTCAAGAGAGACTCGAACACTGCTTTTATGTGCACTTTACACTGATCAGGCCACACACTTTGCACTCAAAAACATACTGCAGGAAGGGAGGGACTCGCACCCACCCTGGTGTGGAGGAAGATTTAAAGGCCCTACAGTTTTTTTTACATACCAATTTAGATCTTTGCATAGCCAATTGTCATTGGATCCGTATTTTGGCCAGAATATCACTCTATTAAGGGCTATTTTGTCCAGACAAAACACAATACTTTATCATTTTCTATTTATCCTTCCTTTTTGTACACCACACGTTTCCCCGGTACCTTAACATCCTCCCTAAAGGACTGGACGGAGGAATGTCACCATTTTTCCTTTCTATTTCCCATTCTGAGTCTCGAGGCTTCTCCTTGCGCCTCGTCCCTCCTCTCAGAATGCCCCCGACCACCAAGGTAGTACTTAACAGTCTGTTTTCTTACCTTGGTCCACGCACAAAGTTGCCCGCTCGCTCGTATCGTGCTTCCCGCTTTTTCCTTTCTCCTTTCGCCTATGGTTTGCGGGGATCCGCCTTCGTCCCCACAGCCCTGCAGTTTCTGTCTGTCCGTCCGTCCTGGAATCCCCACCGACCATCCAGAAGGCCATTGAAATCAACGGGGCACGCCTTCCCGTCCATTGGCGACAGGGACCCCCGAGATGACGACGTCGAGTCTCGGACGAGCCCCCAGACTTGTAGGAAACCATCATCTTGCCAACAGAATAGGCTCAGGCAGGATCTCTCGGCAAAGCACGTTTTATTAAGGCTTTTGCGAAACGGGCCGTTCTACCTAAAAGTAGGCACACGCAATAGGGCAAAAAGCTTATACGCCCCCACAAATGCCAGCTGCAAATTCCCTGCCCTGTTCCCCAGGGGTTGGGTACTGCAGGCTTTCCGGACTGCCCGCCGCCTGCCTCAGTTTCCAGGACTCATTCATCTCATGCTAAGAAGGCCCTTCCCCTGCTGGATCTATTGCAAAGGTGGGTTCCTGGCTCTTGGGTTAGCCTTCCCTCTAGCTGCACTTGTTTTTGAAATGCAGGAATGAGTTTGCATTGCAGCATGAGTTGGAAGAGAGTTGGTTTGTGGGAAGGATTCCCAGTGTGATGTGTGTCAATCCTTCCCCCCTCGCTGGGTGAGGTGGCAGCTGAGTTGCAAAAGCAACATTCCTTCTTGAAGGGCTCCTTCCTTGCAGGGCTGAGGCAGAGGCGAGAGAGCGAGGCAGGTGCACGGGGGGGGCGCCGTGGGGGGCGCCGTGGGGGGGGCGGTTTGTCGGTGGGAAAAGCGGGGATCGAACCAGGGACCCATTTGACCAATCCGCGGGTCCGGCGCCCTGGCCGCTCCGCCAGCGCGATCCCACGGCCGTGGAACGCACGGCGCCCCCTATAGGCCGCAGAGCGGCCTGCGCGGCGGCTAAAGGCCGGGGGGGCGGTGGGCGGGGTGGGGATGGAAGTGGGTGCCCTGCGGACCAGCGTCCCGCGACCTGGCCGCTCCTCTACCGCCATCCCCACCGCCGGGGGACGCCACAGCTCCCCCTACAAACCTCCGCCCGCCCGCTAAGCTCGGCCCATGCCGGGGGGCACCCACCGACTCGCTGCCTCCCACCACCACGCTGCAACCCCACCTGCCCCCCGCCCAATCACACACCCCCCCACCCGCCCCTCGCCTGACAGAGCCCAAGACCTCCCGCTGCTGACAGCTACCTGCTCGCGGCCCTAGCGGCAGCGCACGCCGCTCTGCGGCCTATAGGGGGCGCCGTGCGTTCCACGGCCGTGGGATCGCGCTGGCGGAGCGGCCAGGGCGCCGGACCCGCGGATTGGTCAAATGGGTCCCTGGTTCGATCCCCGCTTTTCCCACCGACAGACCCCCACCCCCCACGGCCCCCCCCCCCGCGCACCTGCCTCGCTCTCTCGCCTCTGCCTCAGCCCTGCAAGGAGCTATTGAAGGACGAAGGTTGTTTTTACAACTGGTTTGGCACCTGAGCTCAGCGGGGGAAAGGATTGAGAGGTATCAGACTATGAATCACAGAATCACAGAATGTTAGGGATTGGAAGGGACCTCAGAAGATCGTCTAGTCCAATCCCCCCGCCAGAGCAGGAACACCTAGATGAGGTTACACAGGAATGTGTCCAGGTGGCTTTTGAATGTCTCCAGAGGAGGAGACTCCTCAGCCTCCCTGGGCAGCCCGTTCCAGTGCTCTGCCAGCCTCACTGAGAAGAAGTTTCTTCTCCTATTTAAGTGGAACCTCCTGTGTTGCAGTTTGTACCCATTGCCCCATGTCTTATCATTGGTTGTCAGTGAGAAGAGCCTGGCTCCATCCTCGTGACACTCACCCTTTACATATTTACAAACATTAATGAGGTCACCCCTCAGTCTCCTCTTCTCCAAACTAAAGAGACCCAGCTCCCTCAGCCTTTCCTCAGTAGGGAGATGCTCCACTCCCTTAATCAACTTTGTCGCCCTGCGCTGGACTCTCTCCAGCAGTTCCCTGTCCTTCTTGAACTGAGGGGCCCAGAACTGGACACAATATTCCAGATGCGGTCTCACCAGGGTAGAGTAGAGGGGCAGGAGAACCTCTTTCAACCTACTAACTACCCCCCTTCTAATACACCCCAGGATGTCATTGGCCTTCTTGGCCACAAGGGCACAGTGCTGGCTCATGGTCATCGTGCCGTCCACCGGGACCCCCAGGTCCCTTTCACTGCTCTCTGACAGGTCATTCCCCGACTTATACTAGTACCTGGGGTTCTTCTTGCCCAGATGCAAGACTCTACACTTGCGCTTGTTATAGTTCATTCATGTTTTCCCCGCCCAACTCTCCAGCCTGTCCAGCTCTCGCTGGATGGCAGCACAGCCTTCTGGCGTGTCAGCCACTCCTCCCAGCTTGGTGTCATCAGCAAACTTGCTGACAGTCACTCTATTCCCTCATCCAAGTCATTGATGAATATATTGAATAGTACTGGCCCCAGTACCGACCCTTGAGGGACTCCACAGGCCTCCAACTAGACTCTGCCCCGTCGATCACGACTCTCTGGCTTCTTTCCTTCAGCCAGTTCACAGTCCACATCGCTACCCGATCGTCCAGACCACACTTCCTCAGTTTAGCTGGGAGGATGCTGTGGGAGACCGTGTCAAACGCTTCACTGAAATCAAGACAGACCACATCCACTGCTTTACCATCATCTGTCCACCCGGTTATGTCCTCATAAAAGTCTATGAGGTTGGTCAAGCACGACTTCCCTTTGGTGAAGCCACGTTGACTGCCCCTAATGACCCCCTTATCCCTGATATGCCTTGAGATGGCACCAAGGATAAGTCGTTCCATCAGTTTCCCAGGGATGGAGGTGAGGCTGACCGGTCCATAGTTACCCGGGTCCTCCTTCTTGCCCTTTTTGAAGACTGGAATGACATTTGCTTTCCTCCAGCCCTCAGGCACCCCTCCCGTTTCCCATGACTTAGCAAAGGTGACGGAGAGTGGCCTAGCAATGATCAGCCAGCTCCCTCAGCACCCGCGGGTGCATCCCACCTGGAGCCATGGATTTATGGATGTCCAGATTGCTTAATCGGTCCCTAACCCAGGCCCTCAGCCTTCCCTAGCCTGGAAGCACCAACACCCACGAAGGAGCGAGCTGTGGGCAATGTCCTGCTTTGCCTTCAGCGTCTCTCGCAATGTTAACTTGCAAATTTGTAGTGGATGAGGGTGTGGAACTGCAAGCTGGGGATAACAGTTTTCCAGTGAACGTGAAGGAGAAGGACGTTGAACTGCTGCCCATGCAAGCTGGTCTCAGAGGACACGTAGCAACTATTCACCTCACACCTGGCAATGCATTCGTTTTAAAAAAAAAAAAAAAATAAGCCCAAAACCACTAAGGCAGGGCTATGTTTCTCACCTGCATAGATGTCATCCTTTCCTGACTGGAACCCTTGGCTTCTTTGTGAAGCCTTTGGTTTCATTACCGGGTAGCGGAGGTTTGTTATCAGTCCTTGATTTGGCTTGTCGTAAGTGTATATTGAATCCTTCAATATTCTGAAGATCCTCTCTGGAACACCTTCAGAAGTCTGCAGAGAAAGGAAAGAAACATTTGTCTGCAGCTGCTCTTCGCATGGAGTCCCCAAAAATGAAAGGAATGACAGGTTGCTTCTTCTTTCCCAAGGAGCTGTTTTGGAAGCAGACTGGGTGACAGAGTCTGGTACCAGCCTTTGGCCACCAGGGACACCTGCTTGGTGGTGTGCTCTAGGCCCTAAGTGTCACCTCCCTCACCCGCTTGATTTTTTTTTTTTTTTTTTTTTTTTTTTTTTTAAAGGGAGAAGAGCAGTTTAAAATCTGGGCTCAGGGGTGTGTTGCAGAGGGATGGCGTTACCGACTTCCCCCTGGCGTCAGAGCGCAACGTTCTCTAGGTTATCTACTTTAGTCTTCTAGTGCACCACACTGGTGTGGATGTCAATGAATAAAGTCTGTGTTGAACTTGTATAAGGAAACACGGAAAAAAAGAATAAGCCAATAAACGCCATCATTATTTTAAAGAAAGATGAGAAGGTAATTTTGCTTATGTCTCCAATAGAAAAGAACCACTGAACAATGACCCCCCTTCCTTCTCTCCTCAGTGGGCAGAGATGACAAGAGTTCCTCCTACTCCTTCCCTCTCCTTTCTCCCAAGGTAAACAGTGTCACATTCAGTGCCATGTAGATTAACTTGCATTTCTGAATGGAACCATAACTCCCCTTGGCACCACTCCAAGCAGAGAGACGAACTGAGCAGCTCAGACATGGATGTGTATGAGTATTCAAGGGTCCTGGCCTGACACCAACATCAGTGACATTTTCTTGATCTATCCTTTAATAGACTGAGATCTTTGTCGGTCAAAGTTCAGGCAGCTTACCAGAAAACCAACTACAGTCCTCATGTGTTAACAACATTTAGACTGTCAAAGGAAGAATGCTCAAATTTTAAATTCATCCTTCGTTTGCAGAGAACAGCTGCAGAAACTGAATGCCTAACACAAGCTAGCGCAACAACACAGAAACGTAGAGAAGGAAAGAGAACACCCAACCGCCTGTTCTACTGGTTATTTTCTCCAATACAGGAGAAACAACCACCAACTCTGGAGAACAAACAGGTCAGGGTTATTGGTCCCACAAAAACGAGCATAAGAAATACTAAGGCAATTCCCCAGAGTCCAGTAACTCTCTTGCCCTCAAGCCAGGGTCGTGCCACAAAAACAAAACTCTTACCAAAGATTTCATCTTAGCTTGAACAGGTAAGTTGTGATGACGGAGATTCGCCAGGAGTCCTAAACATGGTATCATTACCTCATCTTCTGTGGTTTGACTGAAAAGTCCAGGAAGTCAAACAAAGACTTTTAATTAAAGCATCCAGAAATTAGTTACCAGAATTTGGGGGTTGAGGGTGGGGTGCTTGGGGGACTCTATTTTGTTGCCGTGGCGGTGGGGAGGGGAGTGTGGTATTGTTTTGTTTTTTAACTAGACACCATTCTGCCAAGCCAAGCAAAATTCAGATTGCAATCCCCATAGTGTGGGCAGTTTTTAACTGAGCACATCTGGGGGAAAAAAAAAAAAAAAAGGTCTATCAGAGACCAGCACTATCAAAGGTCCTTTATTGCAGGTGCTTTTAAGAGTCACTAGATCTCTTACAAGGACCCTTGCACAAAAGTCATTTTAATGTAACATAAGTCTGTTCCTAATGACGAGCATGACTTTTCCCCTGGGTCTTCTCTTTGACAGCTCCCTGGGATATGCAGGTGGGCTAAGAGGCCAGTTAATATCCAGTCACTGAAAGTCCCACAACCACTGCATTTGACAGGCTGTAACAACATGGTTTGCTAAGAAAAACCTCTGTTTAGCTTGGAGTAAAAATGCCACAGGTCACTCTGGAGACCAGGTTAGTGCAATATGCTAATGGCCTTCAGAAAGTTTAGAAACTTAGCCAGGTGTTTCCCATGAGAGAAGGTAACTGAGTGCACACTTACACATGATGCATTAGAAATGAAATTAATTCATTGACGTTGGCACCAGCACAAAAGACCTGAACATTGTAAGTTACCCTCTGCAGCAACTGGATACTCTGAGGAAATTAAAAGCTGTTCACATGTGTCTTTCCTATAGCATCGCACTCAAGAATGTTACAAATTAGAAAGCTGAAAGGACAAATAAAAAGACATCACGACTGAATTCATTTTCAGACCCTGTGACGTTAACACGACAACTACACAAGCTGCTGTGAGCACACAGGGTCGTGTCCTGACACTCCGAGGTACTTATTAAAAGCCCAAACAGATGGATAAGGTTTTCTTTTGACAGAGGCATTACCTTTGTAGCCCATCCATTTCTCCCCTTTGCTTCATCAGCACGTTCTCCATTCTGTCAGCGAGAAAGGGGCTTTGTCCTGTTGAAAGATCCACAAGTTTTGCCAAAATGCAAAAAGCGCTTTGCAGCCTCTTCAGAAAGTATGTTTAGTGCAGGGGTGTCAAACTCATTTGTAGCAAATGCAATTTTAGGACTGTATAAATGTAGGAGTAGTCGCATTTCTAGAGTCCTAAAATTACGTTTGGCCCTTTGAAGGCAACCGCGAGGCTGATGTGCCCCCCAGTGAAAATGAGTTTGACACCCCCGGCTTAGAGGAAAACACGTTTGCTGTGAAGACAGTCGACAGATCTAATGGTAGTTAAGTCTTTCCTACAGCATCCTTTCAGCACGCAACGTAATTGAGTTAATATAATGCTAATATGCACAATTATGACAATAATCACAGCACAGGATAGCAGCTGAAACCAAACCTCATTATATAAGCATGTGACATAAGAAATTCAAGGTCTTAGTCCTGCATCTACTTGGTGACTACAAAACCTCTCCCACTGACTGGCAAGTCACCTGGATCTCTTAGTCTTCTCCTACTCCAAGTGCTTTGACAAATACACAAACTGGGACAAAAGTGTCCTTCACTGGATGCCTGACTCATTTTCCACAGATCAGGGGCAACACAACTGCTGGCAAATTCATTTTCCGTTTTCCCTCTCAGAAAAGAGATGTCACGACACGTAGCCAGCAAGTACTTGCTGAAATCTCAGAGCCACATATGAGGAAACCTGTGCATATTTTAAAAAAAAAAAAAAAAAAAGGAGGTCTTCCCCACCTTTACTGGTCAATGCACAGAAAGGACACGTGAACATTGGTGAAGATGGGCTGTGAGATGGGCTGTGAGATATTATGTGTAAGGTAATAATGTGTAATAAGCTCTGCACTTGACTCCTATAACTCAGCTCGCACTGGCACAGCCCCTTGCACTCACTGGCACTGAGCAGAGGGCAGCAGGCACACGTGCCCTGCAGACCTTCGATGAGAACTGGCAGCCACAGCTCTCGTTTCACTCCTTCACAACTGCCTGTCAAAGAATTGATTAGACAAAACCGACTCCAAGCTTGTCTCATGAACAGTAGGAGAAAGAACTAAATACCTCAGCTGGAAAATAATTCTGGAAAATCAGCTCTCCAGCAGCCATTTCTCGAAATCATTTCAAAAACAGTGGCTTTTGGGTTTGGTTTATTTTTGCTTGGTTTGTTGGTTGGATTTGTTTGTCTGGTTTTGTTAGGTTTGGGGTTTTTTGTTTTGTTTCAATTGGAGCAGGTGAGAAGCTCAAGCTCGATTAAAGAGAGAGTACAAAGAACTCTCTGCAGCCTTAAAATCCTGTCATACTGGCCTCGTATGGCAAACAACATACACAGCTAAGACCGACACACTATTTCAGAAGAGTTATTACATGCATGCCGCATAACAGATACCATATAAGAGTAGACAAATAGAGTTAAGCATTAGTTCCTGTTACCTGTAATATGAATGGGTCACTGAGATGAGCAGAGCCTCGATGAACCACTCCTGCCAGCACGTGGTCACATTGTAGGTATCCTGAAGAGCTTCTCTAGTCTCGCTCTCTAAGACTGGAATTTAAGAATTATTAACAAAAAACCCCTGTCAAACAGCAAAAGCAGCTGTTGCATTAGCTACCAATCTGAGCAGAAGCCCAAGTCATTGACCAGTTTTTCACATCTGTTTCACAAACAACTACAAATAAATCACAGCTCCTACGCACTTGAAGAATCTGGACCTGTCTTGTCATCGCTTTCCCAGAGCAAAGAGCATAGCCCCCTCCCCTCTTCCCCCCTTCCTACCCCTCTGCACACCACCTCCAGCCCCGCTACAACCCCACCTGCCCCCCACCCAAACACATCCCCCCCCACGCCCACCCCACCCCTCGCCTGACAGAGCCCAAGACCTCCCGCTGCTGACAGCTACCTGCTCGGGGCCTGGGAGCAAGCGTCACCCAAATGGAACAACCGGCCCAGGCCCACCCACGGGAGACTCTGGGGCGCAAACCAGATGCAAACTCTTCCGTCCTTCCTTCCTTCCTTCCTGCCTTGGCCCTAAGTGTCACCTCCCTCACCCACTTGTTGGGTTTTATTCCGAAAAAAAAAAGAGTGGTTTAAAATCTGGGCTCGGGTGTGTTGAAGAGGGACAGCGTTAGCGACTTTCCCCTGGGGACAGAGTGCAAGGTTAGTGGCAACCTGTTTGGTTCTCACTTCAAAGCTTCTCTTTCGACGCCTAGGTGAGAAGCAGAAGCCAAAGGTTCTGCCAAGGATGGGCACTGTCGAGCAAAAGACATCTGCAGAGGCAAGCCCGGAGGACGGCGCTCCTAAGCAGAGGAAGGGCCTTGTCGCAAGCTGCGTTTGAACGTGCCCGTTGGTGCTGCTGGACTGGATTCCTTCCAGGGCACAGTCCCCCAGGGATCCGTACAGAGACTTGGCCACACTGGTCACTTGAGGAGGGTGAAAGACGGTAAGCGCACAAATCATCTGGAGTCACAGCCAGGGTCCTGCTAGTGGTGAGGACAAGTGAACAGGGCTTGATTCTCTTGGTTTTTCGGCATCCTGCATCTTGCCTTCTGCCCGGGGTGGGCTAGGTGCCACTGCCTCTGCGGACTTGCTCTGGCTGGGACGGAGTTGACTCTTGTTAGTGGCAGCCGGCCTAGCACCGTGTTTGGCAGGGGTGGCTAAAGCGGTGTTGCTTACTGCAGCTGTGGTGTGGCTGTTGCTGCGAGTGCGGGCCTCCCGGAGCCGTGAGGTTGTCTCTTTTTCCTGCAGCGCCGAGGCTGGGGGTGTGCAAGAGGTTGGGAGGGTGGAGAGCAGGAGAGCGTCCGGGAAGTGGCCAAAGGGCCGTCCCCTGCTGTAGGCCAGCTGCGCCCACAGGCCTGGTGTTCCTTGCTGCTGGTGCTGCTGCTGCCTTTGTGGTGCAGGTCAGGGTTTCTGGGCGCATGCATGATTTGGGGTGGGCTTGAGGGTGGGCGGGAGGGCAGCAGGCCAAAGGGCTCCCCTCCTGCTGTGCTGCCTGGGTGTCCCTGGCTGTGTGTCTGCCGGGGGCCGGGGAAGCAAGAGCAAGAGGGCCAAGCGGGCGGCAGGCAGCGCAGGCTGGTGAGCGGCAAGGAGGAAAGGCCAAGGGCTTTGGGCGTCTGGTGCCGGGCCAGGTGGGGCTGAGGCGAGGGCATCTTTTCTACTAATGTCTATTCGTGATCCATAAACCTCACTTACTGAATCATCTGCTCCCTGTAGCGTAATTAGCAAAGGGTTGCACTGCAGAGACTCACATCCCGGGAGAGATTGCCCTTTGGATAGGGTAAGTTTTCTTTTTCATTCTATAACCATTCATTGCTCACTGTCCATCCCCCAAACTCTGTGGTCCAGATAACACTGTATCAGGAGGGGCAATGAGAGACAGCAACAAAAACTATGCACTTATTTAAATCATCCTTAGACTCGGTCCCCTTGGACACATGTTTGTTTTCATAACTCAATTCCCTTTAGCTCTGTACATCCCCACACCTATGGATCTGGCAAGCGTCTACTCAAATTGTTAGGGAACCTTCAGTTTCAGTGACGTTCACGTTAAGTAACCCATTTGTAAATTCTACATAATACAGGATTAGTAATCCCCAAAAGTTTCATTTCATTTTCATCTCTGTATCTTTAGTTGAAGTGGGTCGTCAGTTGTCAGTACTTGCCACTCCTCACTGTCCTTTGGAGGTCTGATTGGCTCTTTAATCCACGTGTAATGAGTCCACCCTTTCTCAGCTGGTCGCACCACTGTCTCGGTGATCAGCAGAACTTGAAATGCGCCTTCCCAATCTGGCTGAAGCTTAGCGTCTTTCCAGGATTTGACCAGGACCTGCTGTCCAGGCTGAAACTTGTGAGCTGCAGACTCTAAAGGCAGAGTTTGTGCCAGAAGCCCTTGGTGCCTGAGAGAAGACAGAAAAGACAACCCGAGCATACAGTTTTTGAGAAACAAATCCTTAGTTTCAAACCGTGGGGGTCCATCCGTTATTTCGCTTTTGCTACCACTGCCCCCGTGGCAGTGCTAAGAGGGAAGGCTTCTCCCCACCTGGTAAGATGATCAAACACTAGTAAGTTTTTAATTCAGCCAACTGCAGGTAATTCTGTGAAATCAACTTGTATATTTTGGAAGGGTCATAAACTTGGCCTTCAACCTCCTGCAGGCTGCTTCCTAAGTGCCTTTTCATTTACTTTTTTACAAACCACACATCATTCACAAATTTGCTTGGCTATAGTATAAATTCCAGTACACCCATATTTTTATAACACTATGGCACCCATTACTTGTTTTCCTCATTAACTCTCTTGATGTAAAATTGCTAATACCTTCCTCATGGTTTGCTTATTTAACATTTCTCTACCCTCTGGGAGTACGCATTTCCCATTCTGTTCCCTGGCTTCCAACTCTTGGAGGACTTCTTTTTATCTTTCATTGAAAACTGGAATTTCTTGTGGGGCCAGGACCTCGGGCGTGAGATAAAACCTGAAGCAATAACTAAGTTAAGGCTGCTTCTCAGGCCATTTCATCTGCTAACCAACTTCCCCTGACACAAAAAGAGTTGCCCCTCTGATGTCCATTAACATGTACTACAGCCACTTCTATTGGTGACATCAGATTCCATAACACTTGTCCAACTAGTTCTTCATGAACCAATTCTTTACCTTTGCTATTAACTAGACCCCATTCTTCCCAAATTTTCCCAAAGGTGTGCACTTCTCCAAATGCGTATCTAGAACCATTACGGATGGTACCTTCTTTTCCTTCTAACATTTGCAGTGCCTGACTGACGGCTTGTGGCTGGCATGTTTGAGCTGACCAGTTATTAGGCAACCTTCCCGTTTCTCTTATTTCACCATTCACACCTTCAACGATGGCACACCCATTGTGTCTCTTCCCCTGAATTACCCTTGAAGACCCATCTATGAAGAGGTGCAGCCCATTGCCACCTCTCCATAGGAAAGCAGCAGGGTTTAATTTCCTGCTTTCTCCCACCAGAAGAGCAGTTGCTGCTGCAGCTTGCACACACTCTGGCCAACCTCGAGACACTGGGTCTAAGAGCT
The DNA here is from genome assembly GCF_036013475.1 of Columba livia. Taxonomy (NCBI): domain Eukaryota; kingdom Metazoa; phylum Chordata; class Aves; order Columbiformes; family Columbidae; genus Columba; species Columba livia. The sequence continues at coordinate 1,079,007 of NW_027043810.1, forward strand.
TAGATCAGTGTGCCACTGCTTGTCGCTTCCCCCCCAGCCCACTTGCTGCTGGAGCAGCGTGAGAGGCAGAACAGGCCTCCACTCTGTGCAAGCATTGCTCAACAATAACAAAAACATCTCTGTATTATCAACACTGTTTTAAGCATCAATCAAAAACATAGTCCCATACTAGGTACCACAAAGAAAATTAACTCCAGCCCAGCCAAAACCAACACAAACTTCCAGGTAATACAATATCTTTCAAATTTTCTCCTTGTCACCCCCCAGGCAGTAACTGTGTTTCCACACCCAGAGCCTGTAAAAGGTTTCTCTCTAATATAGAAGCTGGGGAATCTTCCCCTAATATATTCCTTCCCCATACGCTTTTAATTCTTATTATCACAAATAGGAATTTATTCATAATTGTCTCTCCTTCCTCCCTGCTACCCCATTTATTACAACTCCGTCTTCAGTTCTGGATCTTTTTAGGGGAGAATTTAGAAGGGACATGGGAGCTTCTGTTTCTGCTAAAAACTAGACCTCATTACCAATTACCACCATTACTTTACCAATTACATGCTCTTTTCCAATTTAAACGTTTCCCCACAAAAAACAAACAAACAAACAAACAAAAAAAAACACCAAAAAAAAAAGCCACCACAACACCAAAAACATTTTCAGCCCCTCTGATTTTCCAAAGTGTATTGAGTTTTCTTCCTTTAGTCATTTCCAACAGTTGCCGCCCTAGGGGTAAATATCCCAGATTTCCACAATAATAGCATCCCATTTTCTCTCATTCTCTCACTTTTTTCACTGACTTTGGTCTAAATCTTCTGCGGTTTTGTTTTGTTTTGTTCTTTTCCCTTCCAGTCTTTCACTTGCAACCAATCAGTCTGCTTCAACTTTTCGCTTCAGTTCCCGACCATCATACACAAACACGACCACACTCAGATTTTTTGCAAATTCTTCCTGCCAACCTGGCACATGCTCTCGGAAATACTTCCGTAGATCCACAAACACACTTGCTACCAGTCCACAAAGCTTTCCAAAAATCTTCCCCAGTCGGTGCTCCCCTGGCTTCTGTCTACATTCCTGCACTTCAGTTCAGTTTACTCTTATCTCCTCAAAAGCTCAAAAGCTTTTATCAGATTTTTAACCACCGTTTGGCAATTATCTCCATTTGTTTGATTATTATCATCTCAATTAGAATCACCTTGGGGCCAGGTAGTCTCTCACTGCCTGTGGGGTTAGTTCCACATTCTTTTAAATGATGTTTCTGGACAGACCAACTCTCTCAATAACAGGATAACATCGGCTCAGAATGGATTCTAGCCCCCCCCTCCCCCCCCAAAAAAATGAGAAAATCATGATGCTCATCGATCCCCATCTTCCCTTCAGAGTTTGATTTCCTCACATAATCAAATCCCCAGAGTGCCAGGGGGTGCATCCGTGTAACACTGGAACACTGGAGGGCATTCACATGTACATCCCCCCCTTCGCACTTGCTCCCCTACACACACATACGCACGCACATCTGCTGCTGGCTGCACTGCAAAATAACTTTAGCAATCCCAGGGTAAAGCCCAGCAGAAGCAGTAAGGACAAGAAAGACAGTTGGGGAGGTAATCAAGAGGTGATACAGAGAGCAGAGACCAGCTCTGCAAGCACCTTAGTTAAATTACTCCCAACTGCAGCTAAAATTCTTTCTCTAGGTTTTTATACTCGTTTTCGACCATCCTCTTTATGGTGGTCATATGCCAAATCATCCTATACGTACCAGTAATTCATTTGTCCAGGACATCTGTTTTCTAGGTGTTTTTTAGTTACAGTTGGCCAGTCTCCTCAATATAAGGTCATTGCATGCTTTTCTTGAAAACCTTGCTGTACCATAAGTATTTTCCCAATTTTGCAATACCTCGGCCAAGGGCGTCCCCTTCTCTATGCCGAGTTTTATTTCCCATCACTAAGAAAATTCAGAGACACGCTTCCGTTGAGTCACGAGGTTCAGAGGGAGCCCCTTGCTTTCTAATCTCCTTCAGAGAGGAGTTTAGGTGCGGCTGGATCCCATCCTAGTCTCAGACTTGGTCAACGGTTTACGTCTAAAGGATATTTTCCCATTCCCAAGAGAGACTCGAACACTGCTTTTATGTGCACTTTACACTGATCAGGCCACACACTTTGCACTCAAAAACATACTGCAGAAAGGGAGGGACTCGCACCCACCCTGGTGTGGAGGAAGATTTAAAGGCCCTACAGTTTTTTTTACATACCAATTTAGATCTTTGCATAGCCAATTGTCATTGGATCCGTATTTTGGCCAGAATATCACTCTATTAAGGGCTATTTTGTCCAGACAAAACACAATACTTTATCATTTTCTATTTATCCTTCCTTTTTGTACACCACACGTTTCCCCGGTACCTTAACATCCTCCCTAAAGGACTGGACGGAGGAATGTCACCATTTTTCCTTTCTATTTCCCATTCTGAGTCTCGAGGCTTCTCCTTGCGCCTCGTCCCTCCTCTCAGAATGCCCCCGACCACCAAGGTAGTACTTAACAGTCTGTTTTCTTACCTTGGTCCACGCACAAAGTTGCCCGCTCGCTCGTATCGTGCTTCCCGCTTTTTCCTTTCTCCTTTCGCCTATGGTTTGCGGGGATCCGCCTTCGTCCCCACAGCCCTGCAGTTTCTGTCTGTCCGTCCGTCCTGGAATCCCCACCGACCATCCAGAAGGCCATTGAAATCAACGGGGCACGCCTTCCCGTCCATTGGCGACAGGGACCCCCGAGATGACGACGTCGAGTCTCGGACGAGCCCCCAGACTTGTAGGAAACCATCATCTTGCCAACAGAATAGGCTCAGGCAGGATCTCTCGGCAAAGCACGTTTTATTAAGGCTTTTGCGAAACGGGCCGTTCTACCTAAAAGTAGGCACACGCAATAGGGCAAAAAGCTTATACGCCCCCACAAATGCCAGCTGCAAATTCCCTGCCCTGTTCCCCAGGGGTTGGGTACTGCAGGCTTTCCGGACTGCCCGCCGCCTGCCTCAGTTTCCAGGACTCATTCATCTCATGCTAAGAAGGCCCTTCCCCTGCTGGATCTATTGCAAAGGTGGGTTCCTGGCTCTTGGGTTAGCCTTCCCTCTAGCTGCACTTGTTTTTGAAATGCAGGAATGAGTTTGCATTGCAGCATGAGTTGGAAGAGAGTTGGTTTGTGGGAAGGATTCCCAGTGTGATGTGTGTCAATCCTTCCCCCCTCGCTGGGTGAGGTGGCAGCTGAGTTGCAAAAGCAACATTCCTTCTCGAAGGGCTCCTTCCTTGCAGGGCTGAGGCAGAGGCGAGAGAGCGAGGCAGGTGCACGGGGGGGGGCGCCGTGGGGGGGGCGGTTTGTCGGTGGGAAAAGCGGGGATCGAACCAGGGACCCATTTGACCAATCCGCGGGTCCGGCGCCCTGGCCGCTCCGCCAGCGCGATCCCACGGCCGTGGAACGCACGGCGCCCCCTATAGGCCGCAGAGCGGCCTGCGCGGCGGCTAAAGGCCGGGGGGGCGGTGGGCGGGGTGGGGATGGAAGTGGGTGCCCTGCGGACCAGCGTCCCGCGACCTGGCCGCTCCTCTACCGCCATCCCCACCGCCGGGGGACGCCACAGCTCCCCCTACAAACCTCCGCCCGCCCGCTAAGCTCGGCCCATGCCGGGGGGCACCCACCGACTCGCTGCCTCCCACCACCACGCTGCAACCCCACCTGCCCCCCGCCCAATCACACACCCCCCCACCCGCCCCTCGCCTGACAGAGCCCAAGACCTCCCGCTGCTGACAGCTACCTGCTCGCGGCCCTAGCGGCAGCGCACGCCGCTCTGCGGCCTATAGGGGGCGCCGTGCGTTCCACGGCCGTGGGATCGCGCTGGCGGAGCGGCCAGGGCGCCGGACCCGCGGATTGGTCAAATGGGTCCCTGGTTCGATCCCCGCTTTTCCCACCGACAGACCCCCACCCCCCACGGCCCCCCCCCCCGCGCACCTGCCTCGCTCTCTCGCCTCTGCCTCAGCCCTGCAAGGAGCTATTGAAGGACGAAGGTTGTTTTTACAACTGGTTTGGCACCTGAGCTCAGCGGGGGAAAGGATTGAGAGGTATCAGACTATGAATCACAGAATCACAGAATGTTAGGGATTGGAAGGGACCTCAGAAGATCGTCTAGTCCAATCCCCCCGCCAGAGCAGGAACACCTAGATGAGGTTACACAGGAATGTGTCCAGGTGGCTTTTGAATGTCTCCAGAGGAGGAGACTCCTCAGCCTCCCTGGGCAGCCCGTTCCAGTGCTCTGCCAGCCTCACTGAGAAGAAGTTTCTTCTCCTATTTAAGTGGAACCTCCTGTGTTGCAGTTTGTACCCATTGCCCCATGTCTTATCATTGGTTGTCAGTGAGAAGAGCCTGGCTCCATCCTCGTGACACTCACCCTTTACATATTTACAAACATTAATGAGGTCACCCCTCAGTCTCCTCTTCTCCAAACTAAAGAGACCCAGCTCCCTCAGCCTTTCCTCAGTAGGGAGATGCTCCACTCCCTTAATCAACTTTGTCGCCCTGCGCTGGACTCTCTCCAGCAGTTCCCTGTCCTTCTTGAACTGAGGGGCCCAGAACTGGACACAATATTCCAGATGCGGTCTCACCAGGGTAGAGTAGAGGGGCAGGAGAACCTCTTTCAACCTACTAACTACCCCCCTTCTAATACACCCCAGGATGTCATTGGCCTTCTTGGCCACAAGGGCACAGTGCTGGCTCATGGTCATCGTGCCGTCCACCGGGACCCCCAGGTCCCTTTCACTGCTCTCTGACAGGTCATTCCCCGACTTATACTAGTACCTGGGGTTCTTCTTGCCCAGATGCAAGACTCTACACTTGCGCTTGTTATAGTTCATTCATGTTTTCCCCGCCCAACTCTCCAGCCTGTCCAGCTCTCGCTGGATGGCAGCACAGCCTTCTGGCGTGTCAGCCACTCCTCCCAGCTTGGTGTCATCAGCAAACTTGCTGACAGTCACTCTATTCCCTCATCCAAGTCATTGATGAATATATTGAATAGTACTGGCCCCAGTACCGACCCTTGAGGGACTCCACAGGCCTCCAACTAGACTCTGCCCCGTCGATCACGACTCTCTGGCTTCTTTCCTTCAGCCAGTTCACAGTCCACATCGCTACCCGATCGTCCAGACCACACTTCCTCACTTTAGCTGGGAGGATGCTGTGGGAGACCGTGTCAAACGCTTCACTGAAATCAAGACAGACCACATCCACTGCTTTACCATCATCTGTCCACCCGGTTATGTCCTCATAAAAGTCTATGAGGTTGGTCAAGCACGACTTCCCTTTGGTGAAGCCACGTTGACTGCCCCTAATGACCCCCTTATCCCTGATATGCCTTGAGATGGCACCAAGGATAAGTCGTTCCATCAGTTTCCCAGGGATGGAGGTGACGCTGACCGGTCCATAGTTACCCGGGTCCTCCTTCTTGCCCTTTTTGAAGACTGGAATGACATTTGCTTTCCTCCAGCCCTCAGGCACCCCTCCCGTTTCCCATGACTTAGCAAAGATGACGGAGAGTGGCCTAGCAATGATCAGCCAGCTCCCTCAGCACCCGCGGGTGCATCCCACCTGGAGCCATGGATTTATGGATGTCCAGATTGCTTAATCGGTCCCTAACCCAGGCCCTCAGCCTTCCCTAGCCTGGAAGCACCAACACCCACGAAGGAGCGAGCTGTGGGCAATGTCCTGCTTTGCCTTCAGCGTCTCTCGCAATGTTAACTTGCAAATTTGTAGTGGATGAGGGTGTGGAACTGCAAGCTGGGGATAACAGTTTTCCAGTGAACGTGAAGGAGAAGGACATTGAACTGCTGCCCATGCAAGCTGGTCTCAGAGGACACGTAGCAACTATTCACCTCACACCTGGCAATGCATTCGTTTTAAAAAAAAAAAAAAAATAAGCCCAAAACCACTAAGGCAGGGCTATGTTTCTCACCTGCATAGATGTCATCCTTTCCTGACTGGAACCCTTGGCTTCTTTGTGAAGCCTTTGGTTTCATTACCGGGTAGCGGAGGTTTGTTATCAGTCCTTGATTTGGCTTGTCGTAAGTGTATATTGAATCCTTCAATATTCTGAAGATCCTCTCTGGAACACCTTCAGAAGTCTGCAGAGAAAGGAAAGAAACATTTGTCTGCAGCTGCTCTTCGCATGGAGTCCCCAAAAATGAAAGGAATGACAGGTTGCTTCTTCTTTCCCAAGGAGCTGTTTTGGAAGCAGACTGGGTGACAGAGTCTGGTACCAGCCTTTGGCCACCAGGGACACCTGCTTGGTGGTGTGCTCTAGGCCCTAAGTGTCACCTCCCTCACCCGCTTGATTTTTTTTTTTTTTTTTTTTTTTTTTTTTAAAGGGAGAAGAGCAGTTTAAAATCTGGGCTCAGGGGTGTGTTGCAGAGGGATGGCGTTACCGACTTCCCCCTGGCGTCAGAGCGCAACGTTCTCTAGGTTATCTACTTTAGTCTTCTAGTGCACCACACTGGTGTGGATGTCAATGAATAAAGTCTGTGTTGAACTTGTATAAGGAAACACGGAAAAAAAGAATAAGCCAATAAACGCCATCATTATTTTAAAGAAAGATGAGAAGGTAATTTTGCTTATGTCTCCAATAGAAAAGAACCACTGAACAATGACCCCCCTTCCTTCTCTCCTCAGTGGGCAGAGATGACAAGAGTTCCTCCTACTCCTTCCCTCTCCTTTCTCCCAAGGTAAACAGTGTCACATTCAGTGCCATGTAGATTAACTTGCATTTCTGAATGGAACCATAACTCCCCTTGGCACCACTCCAAGCAGAGAGACGAACTGAGCAGCTCAGACATGGATGTGTATGAGTATTCAAGGGTCCTGGCCTGACACCAACATCAGTGACATTTTCTTGATCTATCCTTTAATAGACTGAGATCTTTGTCGGTCAAAGTTCAGGCAGCTTACCAGAAAACCAACTACAGTCCTCATGTGTTAACAACATTTAGACTGTCAAAGGAAGAATGCTCAAATTTTAAATTCATCCTTCGTTTGCAGAGAACAGCTGCAGAAACTGAATGCCTAACACAAGCTAGCGCAACAACACAGAAACGTAGAGAAGGAAAGAGAACACCCAACCGCCTGTTCTACTGGTTATTTTCTCCAATACAGGAGAAACAACCACCAACTCTGGAGAACAAACAGGTCAGGGTTATTGGTCCCACAAAAACGAGCATAAGAAATACTAAGGCAATTCCCCAGAGTCCAGTAACTCTCTTGCCCTCAAGCCAGGGTCGTGCCACAAAAACAAAACTCTTACCAAAGATTTCATCTTAGCTTGAACAGGTAAGTTGTGATGACGGAGATTCGCCAGGAGTCCTAAACATGGTATCATTACCTCATCTTCTGTGGTTTGACTGAAAAGTCCAGGAAGTCAAACAAAGACTTTTAATTAAAGCATCCAGAAATTAGTTACCAGAATTTGGGGGTTGAGGGTGGGGTGCTTGGGGGACTCTATTTTGTTGCCGTGGCGGTGGGGAGGGGAGTGTGGTATTGTTTTGTTTTTTAACTAGACACCATTCTGCCAAGCCAAGCAAAATTCAGATTGCAATCCCCATAGTGTGGGCAGTTTTTAACTGAGCACATCTGGGGGAAAAAAAAAAAAAAAAGGTCTATCAGAGACCAGCACTATCAAAGGTCCTTTATTGCAGGTGCTTTTAAGAGTCACTAGATCTCTTACAAGGACCCTTGCACAAAAGTCATTTTAATGTAACATAAGTCTGTTCCTAATGACGAGCATGACTTTTCCCCTGGGTCTTCTCTTTGACAGCTCCCTGGGATATGCAGGTGGGCTAAGAGGCCAGTTAATATCCAGTCACTGAAAGTCCCACAACCACTGCATTTGACAGGCTGTAACAACATGGTTTGCAAAGAAAAACCTCTGTTTAGCTTGGAGTAAAAATGCCACAGGTCACTCTGGAGACCAGGTTAGTGCAATATGCTAATGGCCTTCAGAAAGTTTAGAAACTTAGCCAGGTGTTTCCCATGAGAGAAGGTAACTGAGTGCACACTTACACATGATGCATTAGAAATGAAATTAATTCATTGACGTTGGCACCAGCACAAAAGACCTGAACATTGTAAGTTACCCTCTGCAGCAACTGGATACTCTGAGGAAATTAAAAGCTGTTCACATGTGTCTTTCCTATAGCATCGCACTCAAGAATGTTACAAATTAGAAAGCTGAAAGGACAAATAAAAAGACATCACGACTGAATTCATTTTCAGACCCTGTGACGTTAACACGACAACTACACAAGCTGCTGTGAGCACACAGGGTCGTGTCCTGACACTCCGAGGTACTTATTAAAAGCCCAAACAGATGGATAAGGTTTTCTTTTGACAGAGGCATTACCTTTGTAGCCCATCCATTTCTCCCCTTTGCTTCATCAGCACGTTCTCCATTCTGTCAGCGAGAAAGGGGCTTTGTCCTGTTGAAAGATCCACAAGTTTTGCCAAAATGCAAAAAGCGCTTTGCAGCCTCTTCAGAAAGTATGTTTAGTGCAGGGGTGTCAAACTCATTTGTAGCAAATGCATTTTTAGGACTGTATAAATGTAGGAGTAGTCGCATTTCTAGAGTCCTAAAATTACGTTTGGCCCTTTGAAGGCAACTGCGAGGCTGATGTGCCCCCCAGTGAAAATGAGTTTGACACCCCCGGCTTAGAGGAAAACACGTTTGCTGTGAAGACAGTCGACAGATCTAATGGTAGTTAAGTCTTTCCTACAGCATCCTTTCAGCACGCAACGTAATTGAGTTAATATAATGCTAATATGCACAATTATGACAATAATCACAGCACAGGATAGCAGCTGAAACCAAACCTCATTATATAAGCATGTGACATAAGAAATTCAAGGTCTTAGTCCTGCATCTACTTGGTGACTACAAAACCTCTCCCACTGACTGGCAAGTCACCTGGATCTCTTAGTCTTCTCCTACTCCAAGTGCTTTGACAAATACACAAACTGGGACAAAAGTGTCCTTCACTGGATGCCTGACTCATTTTCCACAGATCAGGGGCAACACAACTGCTGGCAAATTCATTTTCCGTTTTCCCTCTCAGAAAAGAGATGTCACGACACGTAGCCAGCAAGTACTTGCTGAAATCTCAGAGCCACATATGAGGAAACCTGTGCATATTTAAAAAAAAAAAAAAAAAGAGGAGGTCTTCCCCACCTTTACTGGTCAATGCACAGAAAGGACACGTGAACATTGGTGAAGATGGGCTGTGAGATGGGCTGTGAGATATTATGTGTAAGGTAATAATGTGTAATAAGCTCTGCACTTGACTCCTATAACTCAGCTCGCACTGGCACAGCCCCTTGCACTCACTGGCACTGAGCAGAGGGCAGCAGGCACACGTGCCCTGCAGACCTTCGATGAGAACTGGCAGCCACAGCTCTCGTTTCACTCCTTCACAACTGCCTGTCAAAGAATTGATTAGACAAAACCGACTCCAGGCTTGTCTCATGAACAGTAGGAGAAAGAACTAAATACCTCAGCTGGAAAATAATTCTGGAAAATAAGCTCTCCAGCAGCCAAATCATTTCAAAAACAGAGGCTTTTGGTTTTGGTTTATTTTTGCTTGGTTTGTTGGTTGGATTTGTTTGTCTGGTTTTGTTAGGTTTGGGGTTTTTTGTTTTGTTTCAATTGGAGCAGGTGAGAAGCTCAAGCTCGATTAAAGAGAGAGTACAAAGAACTCTCTGCAGCCTTAAAATCCTGTCATACTGGCCTCGTATGGCAAACAACATACACAGCTAAGACCGACACACTATTTCAGAAGAGTTATTACATGCATGCCGCATAACAGATACCATATAAGAGTAGACAAATAGAGTTAAACATTAGTTCCTGTTACCTGTAATATGAATGGGTCACTGAGATGAGCAGAGCCTCGATGAACCACTCCTGCCAGCACGTGGTCACATTGTAGGTATCCTGAAGAGCTTCTCTAGTCTCGCTCTCTAAGACTGGAATTTAAGAATTATTAACAAAAAACCCCTGTCAAACAGCAAAAGCAGCTGTTGCATTAGCTACCAATCTGAGCAGAAGCCCAAGTCATTGACCAGTTTTTCACATCTGTTTCACAAACAACTACAAATAAATCACAGCTCCTACGCACTTGAAGAATCTGGACCTGTCTTGTCATCGCTTTCCCAGAGCAAAGAGCATACCCCCCTCCCCTCTTCCCCCCTTCCTACCCCTCTGCACACCACCTCCAGCCCCGCTACAACCCCACCTGCCCCCCGCCCAAACACATCCCCCCCCACGCCCACCCCACCCCTCGCCTGACAGAGCCCAAGACCTTCCGCTGCTGACAGCTACCTGCTCGGGGCCTGGGAGCCAGCGTCACCCAAATGGAACAACCGGCCCAGGCCCACCCACGGGAGACTCTGGGGCGCAAACCAGATGCAAACTCTTCCGTCCTTCCTTCCTTCCTTCCTGCCTTGGCCCTAAGTGTCACCTCCCTCACCCACTTGTTGGGTTTTATTCCGAAAAAAAAAAGAGTGGTTTAAAATCTGGGCTCGGGTGTGTTGAAGAGGGACAGCGTTAGCGACTTTCCCCTGGGGACAGAGTGCAAGGTTAGTGGCAACCTGTTTGGTTCTCACTTCAAAGCTTCTCTTTCGACGCCTAGGTGAGAAGCAGAAGCCAAAGGTTCTGCCAAGGATGGGCACTGTCGAGCAAAAGACATCTGCAGAGGCAAGCCCGGAGGACGGCGCTCCTAAGCAGAGGAAGGGCCTTGTCGCAAGCTGCGTTTGAACGTGCCCGTTGGTGCTGCTGGACTGGATTCCTTCCAGGGCACAGTCCCCCAGGGATCCGTACAGAGACTTGGCCACACTGGTCACTTGAGGAGGGTGACAGACGGTAAGCGCACAAATCATCTGGAGTCACAGCCAGGGTCCTGCTAGTGGTGAGGACAAGTAAACAGGGCTTGATTCTCTTGGTTTTTCGGCATCCTGCATCTTGCCTTCTGCCCGGGGTGGGCTAGGTGCCACTGCCTCTGCGGACTTGCTCTGGCTGGGACGGAGTTGACTCTTGTTAGTGGCAGCCGGCCTAGCACCGTGTTTGGCAGGGGTGGCTAAAGCGGTGTTGCTTACTGCAGCTGTGGTGTGGCTGTTGCTGCGAGTGCGGGCCTCCCGGAGCCGTGAGGTTGTCTCTTTTTCCTGCAGCACTGAGGCTGGGGGTGTGCAAGAGGTTGGGAGGGTGGAGAGCAGGAGAGCGTCCGGGAAGTGGCCAAAGGGCCGTCCCCTGCTGTAGGCCAGCTGCGCCCACAGGCTTGGTGTTCCTTGCTGCTGGTGCTGCTGCTGCTGCCTTTGTGGTGCAGGTCAGGGTTTCTGGGCGCATGCATGATTTGGGGTGGGCTTGGGGGTGGGCAGGAGGGCAGCAGGCCAAAGGGCTCCCCTCCTGCTGTGCTGCCTGGGTGTCCCTGGCTGTGTGTCTGCCGGGGGCCGGGGAAGCAAGAGCAAGAGGGCCAAGCGGGCGGCAGGCAGCGCAGGCTGGTGAGCGGCAAGGAGGAAAGGCCAAGGGCTTTGGGCGTCTGGTGCCGGGCCAGGTGGGGCTGAGGCGAGGGCATCTTTTCTACTAATGTCTATTCGTGATCCATAAACCTCACTTACTGAATCATCTGCTCCCTGTAGCGTAATTAGCAAAGGGTTGCACTGCAGAGACTCACATCCTGGGAGAGATTGCCCTTTGGATAGGGTAAGTTTTCTTTTTCATTCTATAACCATTCATTGCTCACTGTCCATCCCCCAAACTCTGTGGTCCAGATAACACTGTACCAGGAGGGGCAATGAGAGACAGCAACAAAAACTATGCACTTATTTAAATCATCCTTAGACTCGGTCCCCTTGGACACATGTTTGTTTTCATAACTCAATTCCCTTTAGCTCTGTACATCCCCACAGCTATGGATTTGGCAAGCGTCTACTCAAATTGTTAGGGAACCTTCAGTTTCAGTGACGTTCACGTTAAGTAACCCATTTGTAAATTCTACATAATACAGGATTAGTAATCCCCAAAAGTTTCATTTCATTTTCATCTCTGTATCTTTAGTTGAAGTGGGTCGTCAGTTGTCAGTACTTGCCACTCCTCACTGTCCTTTGGAGGTCTGATTGGCTCTTTAATCCACGTGTAATGAGTCCACCCTTTCTCAGCTGGTCGCACCACTGTCTCGGTGATCAGCAGAACTTGAAATGCGCCTTCCCAATCTGGCTGAAGCTTAGCGTCTTTCCAGGATTTGACCAGGACCTGCTGTCCAGGCTGAAACTTGTGAGCTGCAGACTCTAAAGGCAGAGTTTGTGCCAGAAGCCCTTGGTGCCTGAGAGAAGACAGAAAAGACAACCCGAGCATACAGTTTTTGAGAAACAAATCCTTAGTTTCAAACCGTGGGGGTCCATCCGTTATTTCGCTTTTGCTACCACTGCCCCCGTGGCAGTGCTAAGAGGGAAGGCTTCTCCCCACCTGGTAAGATGATCAAACACTAGTAAGTTTTTAATTCAGCCAACTGCAGGTAATTCTGTGAAATCAACTTGTATATTTTGGAAGGGTCATAAACTTGGCCTTCAACCTCCTGCAGGCTGCTTCCTGAGTGCCTTTTCATTTACTTTTTTACAAACCACACATCATTCACAAATTTGCTTGGCTATAGTATAAATTCCAGTACACCCATATTTTTATAACACTATGGCACCCATTACTTGTTTTCCTCATTAACTCTCTTGATGTAAAATTGCTAATACCTTCCTCATGGTTTGCTTATTTAACATTTCTCTACCCTCTGGGAGTACGCATTTCCCATTCTGTTCCCTGGCTTCCAACTCTTGGAGGACTTCTTTTTATCTTTCATTGAAAACTGGAATTTCTTGTGGGGCCAGGACCTCGGGCGTGAGATAAAACCTGAAGCAATAACTAAGTTAAGGCTGCTTCTCAGGCCATTTCATCTGCTAACCAACTTCCCCTGACACAAAAAGAGTTGCCCCTCTGATGTCCATTAACATGTACTACAGCCACTTCTATTGGTGACATCAGATTCCATAACACTTGTCCAACTAGTTCTTCATGAACCAATTCTTTACCTTTGCTATTAATTAGACCCCATTCTTCCCAAATTTTCCCAAAGGTGTGCACTTCTCCAAATGCGTATCTAGAACCATTACGGATGGTACCTTCTTTTCCTTCTAACATTTGCAGTGCCTGACTGACGGCTTGTGGCTGGCATGTTTGAGCTGACCAGTTATTAGGCAACCTTCCCGTTTCTCTTATTTCACCATTCACACCTTCAACGATGGCACACCCATTGTGTCTCTTCCCCTGAATTACCCTTGAAGACCCATCTATGAAGAGGTGCAGCCCATTGCCACCTCTCCATAGGAAAGCAGCAGGGTTTAATTTCCTGCTTTCTCCCACCAGAAGAGCAGTTGCTGCTGCAGCTTGCACACACTCTGGCCAACCTCGAGACACTGGGTCTAAGAGCTTAGATCAGTGTGCCACTGCTTGTCGCTTCCCCCCCAGCCCACTTGCTGCTGGAGCAGCGTGAGAGGCAGAACAGGCCTCCACTCTGTGCAAGCATTGCTCAACAATAACAAAAACATCTCTGTATTATCAACACTGTTTTAAGCATCAATCAAAAACATAGTCCCATACTAGGTACCACAAAGAAAATTAACTCCAGCCCAGCCAAAACCAACACAAACTTCCAGGTAATACAATATCTTTCAAATTTTCTCCTTGTCACCCCCCAGGCAGTAACTGTGTTTCCACACCCAGAGCCTGTAAAAGGTTTCTCTCTAATATAGAAGCTGGGGAATCTTCCCCTAATATATTCCTTCCCCATACGCTTTTAATTCTTATTATCACAAATAGGAATTTATTCATAATTGTCTCTCCTTCCTCCCTGCTACCCCATTTATTACAACTCCGTCTTCAGTTCTGGATCTTTTTAGGGGAGAATTTAGAAGGGACATGGGAGCTTCTGTTTCTGCTAAAAACTAGACCTCATTACCAATTACCACCATTACTTTACCAATTACATGCTCTTTTCCAATTTAAACGTTTCCCCACAAAAAACAAACAAACAAACAAACAAAAAAAAAAAACCACCAATAAAAAAAGCCACCACAACACCAAAAACATTTTCAGCCCCTCTGATTTTCCAAAGTGTATTGAGTTTTCTTCCTTTAGTCATTTCCAACAGTTGCCGCCCTAGGGGTAAATATCCCAGATTTCCACAATAATAGCATCCCATTTTCTCTCATTCTCTCACTTTTTTCACTGACTTTGGTCTAAATCTTCTGCGGTTTTGTTTTGTTCTTTTCCCTTCCAGTCTTTCACTTGCAACCAATCAGTCTGCTTCAACTTTTCGCTTCAGTTCCCAACCATCATACACAAACACGACCACACTCAGATTTTTTGCAAATTCTTCCTGCCAACCTGGCACATGCTCTCGGAAATACTTCCGTAGATCCACAAACACACTTGCTACCAGTCCACAAAGCTTTCCAAAAATCTTCCCCAGTCGGTGCTCCCCTGGCTTCTGTCTACATTCCTGCACTTCAGTTCAGTTTACTCTTATCTCCTCAAAAGCTCAAAAGCTTTTATCAGATTTTTAACCACCGTTTGGCAATTATCTCCATTTGTTTGATTATTATCATCTCAATTAGAATCACCTTGGGGCCAGGTAGTCTCCCACTGCCTGTGGGGTTAGTTCCACATTCTTTTAAATGATGTTTCCGGAAAGACCAACTCTCTCAATAACAGGATAACATCGGCTCAGAATGGATTCTAGCCGCTCCCCCCCTCCCCCCCCCCCAAAAAAAAAAATTAGAAAATCATGATGCTCATCGATCCCCATCTTCCCTTCAGAGTTCGATTTCCTCACATAATCAAATCCCCAGAGTGCCAGGGGGTGCATCCGTGTAACACTGGAACACTGGAGGGCATTCACATGTACATCCCCCCCTTCGCACTTGCTCCCCTACACACACATACGCACGCACATCTGCTGCTGGCTGCACTGCAAAATAACTTTAGCAATCCCAGGGTAAAGCCCAGCAAAAGCAGTAAGGACAAGAAAGACAGTTGGGGAGGTAATCAAGAGGTGATACAGAGAGCAGAGACCAGCTCTGCAAGCACCTTAGTTAAATTACTCCCAACTGCAGCTAAAATTCTTTCCCTAGGTTTTTATACTCGTTTTCGACCATCCTCTTTATGGTGGTCATATGCCAAATCATCCTATACGTACCAGTAATTCATTTGTCCAGGACATCTGTTTTCTAGGTGTTTTTTAGTTACAGTTTGCCAGTCTCCTCGATATAAGGTCATTGCATGCTTTTCTTGAAAACCTTGCTGTACCATAAGTATTTTCCCAATTTTGCAATACCTCGGCCAAGGGCGTCCCCTTCTCTATGCCGAGTTTTATTTCCCATCACTAAAAAAATTCAGAGACACGCTTCCGTTGAGTCACGAGGTTCAGAGGGAGCCCCTTGCTTTCTAATCTCCTTCAGAGAGGAGTTTAGGTGCGGCTGGATCCCATCCTAGTCTCAGACTTGGTCAACGGCTTATGTCTAAAGGATATTTTCCCATTCTCAAGAGAGACTCGAACACTGCTTTTATGTGCACTTTACACTGATCAGGCCACACACTTTGCACTCAAAAACATACTGCAGGAAGGGAGGGACTCGCACCCACCCTGGTGTGGAGGAAGATTTAAAGGCCCTACAGTTTTTTTTACATACCAATTTAGATCTTTGCATAGCCAATTGTCATTGGATCCGTATTTTGGCCAGAATATCACTCTATTAAGGGCTATTTTGTCCAGACAAAACACAATACTTTATCATTTTCTATTTATCCTTCCTTTTTGTACACCACACGTTTCCCCGGTACCTTAACATCCTCCCTAAAGGACTGGACGGAGGAATGTCACCATTTTTCCTTTCTATTTCCCATTCTGAGTCTCGAGGCTTCTCCTTGCGCCTCGTCCCTCCTCTCAGAATGCCCCCGACCACCAAGGTAGTACTTAACAGTCTGTTTTCTTACCTTGGTCCACGCACAAAGTTGCCCGCTCGCTCGTATCGTGCTTCCCGCTTTTTCCTTTCTCCTTTCGCCTATGGTTTGCGGGGATCCGCCTTCGTCCCCACAGCCCTGCAGTTTCTGTCTGTCCGTCCGTCCTGGAATCCCCACCGACCATCCAGAAGGCCATTGAAATCAACGGGGCACGCCTTCCCGTCCATTGGCGACAGGGACCCCCGAGATGACGACGTCGAGTCTCGGACGAGCCCCCAGACTTGTAGGAAACCATCATCTTGCCAACAGAATAGGCTCAGGCAGGATCTCTCGGCAAAGCACGTTTTATTAAGGCTTTTGCGAAACGGGCCGTTCTACCTAAAAGTAGGCACACGCAATAGGGCAAAAAGCTTCTACGCCCCCACAAATGCCAGCTGCAAATTCCCTGCCCTGTTCCCCAGGGGTTGGGTACTGCAGGCTTTCCGGACTGCCCGCCGCCTGCCTCAGTTTCCAGGACTCATTCATCTCATGCTAAGAAGGCCCTTCCCCTGCTGGATCTATTGCAAAGGTGGGTTCCTGGCTCTTGGGTTAGCCTTCCCTCTAGCTGCACTTGTTTTTGAAATGCAGGAATGAGTTTGCATTGCAGCATGAGTTGGAAGAGAGTTGGTTTGTGGGAAGGATTCCCAGTGTGATGTGTGTCAATCCTTCCCCCCTCGCTGGGTGAGGTGGCAGCTGAGTTGCAAAAGCAACATTCCTTCTCGAAGGGCTCCTTCCTTGCAGGGCTGAGGCAGAGGCGAGAGAGCGAGGCAGGTGCGCGGGGGGGGCGCCGTGGGGGGGGCGGTTTGTCGGTGGGAAAAGCGGGGATCGAACCAGGGACCCATTTGACCAATCCGCGGGTCCGGCGCCCTGGCCGCTCCGCCAGCGCGATCCCACGGCCGTGGAACGCACGGCGCCCCCTATAGGCCGCAGAGCGGCCTGCGCGGCGGCTAAAGGCCGGGGGGGCGGTGGGCGGGGTGGGGATGGAAGTGGGTGCCCTGCGGACCAGCGTCCCGCGACCTGGCCGCTCCTCTACCGCCATCCCCACCGCCGGGGGACGCCACAGCTCCCCCTACAAACCTCCGCCCGCCCGCTAAGCTCGGCCCATGCCGGGGGGCACCCACCGACTCGCTGCCTCCCACCACCACGCTGCAACCCCACCTGCCCCCCGCCCAATCACACACCCCCCCACCCGCCCCTCGCCTGACAGAGCCCAAGACCTCCCGCTGCTGACAGCTACCTGCTCGCGGCCCTAGCGGCAGCGCACGCCGCTCTGCGGCCTATAGGGGGCGCCGTGCGTTCCACGGCCGTGGGATCGCGCTGGCGGAGCGGCCAGGGCGCCGGACCCGCGGATTGGTCAAATGGGTCCCTGGTTCGATCCCCGCTTTTCCCACCGACAGACCCCCACCCCCCACGGCCCCCCCCCCGCGCACCTGCCTCGCTCTCTCGCCTCTGCCTCAGCCCTGCAAGGAGCTATTGAAGGACGAAGGTTGTTTTTACAACTGGTTTGGTACCTGAGCTCAGCGGGGGAAACGATTGAGAGGTATCAGACTATGAATCACAGAATCACAGAATGTTAGGGATTGGAAGGGACCTCAGAAGATCGTCTAGTCCAATCCCCCCGCCAGAGCAGGAACACCTAGATGAGGTTACACAGGAATGTGTCCAGGTGGCTTTTGAATGTCTCCAGAGGAGGAGACTCCTCAGCCTCCCTGGGCAGCCCGTTCCAGTGCTCTGCCAGCCTCACTGAGAAGAAGTTTCTTCTCCTATTTAAGTGGAACCTCCTGTGTTGCAGTTTGTACCCACTGCCCCATGTCTTATCATTGGTTGTCAGTGAGAAGAGCCTGGCTCCATCCTCGTGACACTCACCCTTTACATATTTACAAACATTAATGAGGTCACCCCTCAGTCTCCTCTTCTCCAAACTAAAGAGACCCAGCTCCCTCAGCCTTTCCTCAGTAGGGAGATGCTCCACTCCCTTAATCAACTTTGTCGCCCTGCGCTGGACTCTCTCCAGCAGTTCCCTGTCCTTCTTGAACTGAGGGGCCCAGAACTGGACACAATATTCCAGATGCGGTCTCACCAGGGTAGAGTAGAGGGGCAGGAGAACCTCTTTCAACCTACTAACTACCCCCCTTCTAATACACCCCAGGATGTCATTGGCCTTCTTGGCCACAAGGGCACAGTGCTGGCTCATGGTCATCGTGCCGTCCACCGGGACCCCCAGGTCCCTTTCACTGCTCTCTGACAGGTCATTCCCCGACTTATACTAGTACCTGGGGTTCTTCTTGCCCAGATGCAAGACTCTACACTTGCGCTTGTTATAGTTCATTCATGTTTTCCCCGCCCAACTCTCCAGCCTGTCCAGCTCTCGCTGGATGGCAGCACAGCCTTCTGGCGTGTCAGCCACTCCTCCCAGCTTGGTGTCATCAGCAAACTTGCTGACAGTCACTCTATTCCCTCATCCAAGTCATTGATGAATATATTGAATAGTACTGGCCCCAGTACCGACCCTTGAGGGACTCCACAGGCCTCCAACTAGACTCTGCCCCGTCGATCACGACTCTCTGGCTTCTTTCCTTCAGCCAGTTCACAGTCCACATCGCTACCCGATCGTCCAGACCACACTTCCTCAATTTAGCTGGGAGGATGCTGTGGGAGACCGTGTCAAACGCTTCACTGAAATCAAGACAGACCACATCCACTGCTTTACCATCATCTGTCCACCCGGTTATGTCCTCATAAAAGTCTATGAGGTTGGTCAAGCACGACTTCCCTTTGGTGAAGCCACGTTGACTGCCCCTAATGACCCCCTTATCCCTGATATGCCTTGAGATGGCACCAAGGATAAGTCGTTCCATCAGTTTCCCAGGGATGGAGGTGACGCTGACCGGTCCATAGTTACCCGGGTCCTCCTTCTTGCCCTTTTTGAAGACTGGAATGACATTTGCTTTCCTCCAGCCCTCAGGCACCCCTCCCGTTTCCCATGACTTAGCAAAGATGACGGAGAGTGGCCTAGCAATGATCAGCCAGCTCCCTCAGCACCCGCGGGTGCATCCCACCTGGAGCCATGGATTTATGGATGTCCAGATTGCTTAATCGGTCCCTAACCCAGGCCCTCAGCCTTCCCTAGCCTGGAAGCACCAACACCCACGAAGGAGCGAGCTGTGGGCAATGTCCTGCTTTGCCTTCAGCGTCTCTCGCAATGTTAACTTGCAAATTTGTAGTGGATGAGGGTGTGGAACTGCAAGCTGGGGATAACAGTTTTCCAGTGAACGTGAAGGAGAAGGACATTGAACTGCTGCCCATGCAAGCTGGTCTCAGAGGACACGTAGCAACTATTCACCTCACACCTGGCAATGCATTCGTTTTAAAAAAAAAAAAAAAATAAGCCCAAAACCACTAAGGCAGGGCTATGTTTCTCACCTGCATAGATGTCATCCTTTCCTGACTGGAACCCTTGGCTTCTTTGTGAAGCCTTTGGTTTCATTACCGGGTAGCGGAGGTTTGTTATCAGTCCTTGATTTGGCTTGTCGTAAGTGTATATTGAATCCTTCAATATTCTGAAGATCCTCTCTGGAACACCTTCAGAAGTCTGCAGAGAAAGGAAAGAAACATTTGTCTGCAGCTGCTCTTCGCATGCAGTCCCCAAAAATGAAAGGAATGACAGGTTGCTTCTTCTTTCCCAAGGAGCTGTTTTGGAAGCAGACTGGGTGACAGAGTCTGGTACCAGCCTTTGGCCACCAGGGACACCTGCTTGGTGGTGTGCTCTAGGCCCTAAGTGTCACCTCCCTCACCCGCTTGATTTTTTTTTTTTTTTTTTTTTTAAAGGGAGAAGAGCAGTTTAAAATCTGGGCTCAGGGGTGTGTTGCAGAGGGATGGCGTTACCGACTTCCCCCTGGTGTCAGAGCGCAACGTTCTCTAGGTTATCTACTTTAGTCTTCTAGTGCACCACACTGGTGTGGATGTCAATGAATAAAGTCTGTGTTGAACTTGTATAAGGAAACACGGAAAAAAAGAATAAGCCAATAAACGCCATCATTATTTTAAAGAAAGATGAGAAGGTAATTTTGCTTATGTCTCCAATAGAAAAGAACCACTGAACAATGACCCCCCTTCCTTCTCTCCTCAGTGGGCAGAGATGACAAGAGTTCCTCCTACTCCTTCCCTCTCCTTTCTCCCAAGGTAAACAGTGTCACATTCAGTGCCATGTAGATTAACTTGCATTTCTGAATGGAACCATAACTCCCCTTGGCACCACTCCAAGCAGAGAGACGAACTGAGCAGCTCAGACATGGATGTGTATGAGTATTCAAGGGTCCTGGCCTGACACCAACATCAGTGACATTTTCTTGATCTATCCTTTAATAGACTGAGATCTTTGTCGGTCAAAGTTCAGGCAGCTTACCAGAAAACCAACTACAGTCCTCATGTGTTAACAACATTTAGACTGTCAAAGGAAGAATGCTCAAATTTTAAATTCATCCTTCGTTTGCAGAGAACAGCTGCAGAAACTGAATGCCTAACACAAGCTAGCGCAACAACACAGAAACGTAGAGAAGGAAAGAGAACACCCAACCGCCTGTTCTACTGGTTATTTTCTCCAATACAGGAGAAACAACCACCAACTCTGGAGAACAAACAGGTCAGGGTTATTGGTCCCACAAAAACGAGCATAAGAAATACTAAGGCAATTCCCCAGAGTCCAGTAACTCTCTTGCCCTCAAGCCAGGGTCGTGCCACAAAAACAAAACTCTTACCAAAGATTTCATCTTAGCTTGAACAGGTAAGTTGTGATGACGGAGATTCGCCAGGAGTCCTAAACATGGTATCATTACCTCATCTTCTGTGGTTTGACTGAAAAGTCCAGGAAGTCAAACAAAGACTTTTAATTAAAGCATCCAGAAATTAGTTACCAGAATTTGGGGGTTGAGGGTGGGGTGCTTGGGGGACTCTATTTTGTTGCCGTGGCGGTGGGGAGGGGAGTGTGGTATTGTTTTGTTTTTTAACTAGACACCATTCTGCCAAGCCAAGCAAAATTCAGATTGCAATCCCCATAGTGTGGGCAGTTTTTAACTGAGCACATCTGGGGGAAAAAAAAAAAAAAAAGGTCTATCAGAGACCAGCACTATCAAAGGTCCTTTATTGCAGGTGCTTTTAAGAGTCACTAGATCTCTTACAAGGACCCTTGCACAAAAGTCATTTTAATGTAACATAAGTCTGTTCCTAATGACGAGCATGACTTTTCCCCTGGGTCTTCTCTTTGACAGCTCCCTGGGATATGCAGGTGGGCTAAGAGGCCAGTTAATATCCAGTCACTGAAAGTCCCACAACCACTGCATTTGACAGGCTGTAACAACATGGTTTGCAAAGAAAAACCTCTGTTTAGCTTGGAGTAAAAATGCCACAGGTCACTCTGGAGACCAGGTTAGTGCAATATGCTAATGGCCTTCAGAAAGTTTAGAAACTTAGCCAGGTGTTTCCCATGAGAGAAGGTAACTGAGTGCACACTTACACATGATGCATTAGAAATGAAATTAATTCATTGACGTTGGCACCAGCACAAAAGACCTGAACATTGTAAGTTACCCTCTGCAGCAACTGGATACTCTGAGGAAATTAAAAGCTGTTCACATGTGTCTTTCCTATAGCATCGCACTCAAGAATGTTACAAATTAGAAAGCTGAAAGGACAAATAAAAAGACATCACGACTGAATTCATTTTCAGACCCTGTGACGTTAACACGACAACTACACAAGCTGCTGTGAGCACACAGGGTCGTGTCCTGACACTCCGAGGTACTTATTAAAAGCCCAAACAGATGGATAAGGTTTTCTTTTGACAGAGGCATTACCTTTGTAGCCCATCCATTTCTCCCCTTTGCTTCATCAGCACGTTCTCCATTCTGTCAGCGAGAAAGGGGCTTTGTCCTGTTGAAAGATCCACAAGTTTTGCCAAAATGCAAAAAGCGCTTTGCAGCCTCTTCAGAAAGTATGTTTAGTGCAGGGGTGTCAAACTCATTTGTAGCAAATGCATTTTTAGGACTGTATAAATGTAGGAGTAGTCGCATTTCTAGAGTCCTAAAATTACGTTTGGCCCTTTGAAGGCAACCGCGAGGCTGATGTGCCCCCCAGTGAAAATGAGTTTGACACCCCCGGCTTAGAGGAAAACACGTTTGCTGTGAAGACAGTCGACAGATCTAATGGTAGTTAAGTCTTTCCTACAGCATCCTTTCAGCACGCAACGTAATTGAGTTAATATAATGCTAATATGCACAATTATGACAATAATCACAGCACAGGATAGCAGCTGAAACCAAACCTCATTATATAAGCATGTGACATAAGAAATTCAAGGTCTTAGTCCTGCATCTACTTGGTGACTACAAAACCTCTCCCACTGACTGGCAAGTCACCTGGATCTCTTAGTCTTCTCCTACTCCAAGTGCTTTGACAAATACACAAACTGGGACAAAAGTGTCCTTCACTGGATGCCTGACTCATTTTCCACAGATCAGGGGCAACACAACTGCTGGCAAATTCATTTTCCGTTTTCCCTCTCAGAAAAGAGATGTCACGACACGTAGCCAGCAAGTACTTGCTGAAATCTCAGAGCCACATATGAGGAAACCTGTGCATATTTAAAAAAAAAAAAAAAAAGAGGAGGTCTTCCCCACCTTTACTGGTCAATGCACAGAAAGGACACGTGAACATTGGTGAAGATGGGCTGTGAGATGGGCTGTGAGATATTATGTGTAAGGTAATAATGTGTAATAAGCTCTGCACTTGACTCCTATAACTCAGCTCGCACTGGCACAGCCCCTTGCACTCACTGGCACTGAGCAGAGGGCAGCAGGCACACGTGCCCTGCAGACCTTCGATGAGAACTGGCAGCCACAGCTCTCGTTTCACTCCTTCACAACTGCCTGTCAAAGAATTGATTAGACAAAACCGACTCCAGGCTTGTCTCATGAACAGTAGGAGAAAGAACTAAATACCTCAGCTGGAAAATAATTCTGGAAAATAAGCTCTCCAGCAGCCAAATCATTTCAAAAACAGAGGCTTTTGGTTTTGGTTTTGGTTTATTTTTGCTTGGTTTGTTGGTTGGATTTGTTTGTCTGGTTTTGTTAGGTTTGGGGTTTTTTGTTTTGTTTCAATTGGAGCAGGTGAGAAGCTCAAGCTCGATTAAAGAGAGAGTACAAAGAACTCTCTGCAGCCTTAAAATCCTGTCATACTGGCCTCGTATGGCAAACAACATACACAGCTAAGACCGACACACTATTTCAGAAGAGTTATTACATGCATGCCGCATAACAGATACCATATAAGAGTAGACAAATAGAGTTAAGCATTAGTTCCTGTTACCTGTAATATGAATGGGTCACTGAGATGAGCAGAGCCTCGATGAACCACTCCTGCCAGCACGTGGTCACATTGTAGGTATCCTGAAGAGCTTCTCTAGTCTCGCTCTCTAAGACTGGAATTTAAGAATTATTAACAAAAAACCCCTGTCAAACAGCAAAAGCAGCTGTTGCATTAGCTACCAATCTGAGCAGAAGCCCAAGTCATTGACCAGTTTTTCACATCTGTTTCACAAACAACTACAAATAAATCACAGCTCCTACGCACTTGAAGAATCTGGACCTGTCTTGTCATCGCTTTCCCAGAGCAAAGAGCATACCCCCCTCCCCTCTTCCCCCCTTCCTACCCCTCTGCACACCACCTCCAGCCCCGCTACAACCCCACCTGCCCCCCACCCAAACACATCCCCCCCCACGCCCACCCCACCCCTCGCCTGACAGAGCCCAAGACCTCCCGCTGCTGACAGCTACCTGCTCGGGGCCTGGGAGCAAGCGTCACCCAAATGGAACAACCGGCCCAGGCCCACCCACGGGAGACTCTGGGGCGCAAACCAGATGCAAACTCTTCCGTCCTTCCTTCCTTCCTTCCTGCCTTGGCCCTAAGTGTCACCTCCCTCACCCACTTGTTGGGTTTTATTCCGAAAAAAAAAAGAGTGGTTTAAAATCTGGGCTCGGGTGTGTTGAAGAGGGACAGCGTTAGCGACTTTCCCCTGGGGACAGAGTGCAAGGTTAGTGGCAACCTGTTTGGTTCTCACTTCAAAGCTTCTCTTTCGACGCCTAGGTGAGAAGCAGAAGCCAAAGGTTCTGCCAAGGATGGGCACTGTCGAGCAAAAGACATCTGCAGAGGCAAGCCCGGAGGACGGCGCTCCTAAGCAGAGGAAGGGCCTTGTCGCAAGCTGCGTTTGAACGTGCCCGTTGGTGCTGCTGGACTGGATTCCTTCCAGGGCACAGTCCCCCAGGGATCCGTACAGAGACTTGGCCACACTGGTCACTTGAGGAGGGTGACAGACGGTAAGCGCACAAATCATCTGGAGTCACAGCCAGGGTCCTGCTAGTGGTGAGGACAAGTGAACAGGGCTTGATTCTCTTGGTTTTTCGGCATCCTGCATCTTGCCTTCTGCCCGGGGTGGGCTAGGTGCCACTGCCTCTGCGGACTTGCTCTGGCTGGGACGGAGTTGACTCTTGTTAGTGGCAGCCGGCCTAGCACCGTGTTTGGCAGGGGTGGCTAAAGCGGTGTTGCTTACTGCAGCTGTGGTGTGGCTGTTGCTGCGAGTGCGGGCCTCCCGGAGCCGTGAGGTTGTCTCTTTTTCCTGCAGCGCCGAGGCTGGGGGTGTGCAAGAGGTTGGGAGGGTGGAGAGCAGGAGAGCGTCCGGGAAGTGGCCAAAGGGCCGTCCCCTGCTGTAGGCCAGCTGCGCCCACAGGCCTGGTGTTCCTTGCTGCTGGTGCTGCTGCTGCCTTTGTGGTGCAGGTCAGGGTTTCTGGGCGCATGCATGATTTGGGGTGGGCTTGGGGGTGGGCAGGAGGGCAGCAGGCCAAAGGGCTCCCCTCCTGCTGTGCTGCCTGGGTGTCCCTGGCTGTGTGTCTGCCGGGGGCCGGGGAAGCAAGAGCAAGAGGGCCAAGCGGGCGGCAGGCAGCGCAGGCTGGTGAGCGGCAAGGAGGAAAGGCCAAGGGCTTTGGGCGTCTGGTGCCGGGCCAGGTGGGGCTGAGGCGAGGGCATCTTTTCTACTAATGTCTATTCGTGATCCATAAACCTCACTTACTGAATCATCTGCTCCCTGTAGCGTAATTAGCAAAGGGTTGCACTGCAGAGACTCACATCCCGGGAGAGATTGCCCTTTGGATAGGGTAAGTTTTCTTTTTCATTCTATAACCATTCATTGCTCACTGTCCATCCCCCAAACTCTGTGGTCCAGATAACACTGTATCAGGAGGGGCAATGAGAGACAGCAACAAAAACTATGCACTTATTTAAATCATCCTTAGACTCGGTCCCCTTGGACACATGTTTGTTTTCATAACTCAATTCCCTTTAGCTCTGTACATCCCCACACCTATGGATCTGGCAAGCGTCTACTCAAATTGTTAGGGAACCTTCAGTTTCAGTGACGTTCACGTTAAGTAACCCATTTGTAAATTCTACATAATACAGGATTAGTAATCCCCAAAAGTTTCATTTCATTTTCATCTCTGTATCTTTAGTTGAAGTGGGTCGTCAGTTGTCAGTACTTGCCACTCCTCACTGTCCTTTGGAGGTCTGATTGGCTCTTTAATCCACGTGTAATGAGTCCACCCTTTCTCAGCTGGTCGCACCACTGTCTCGTTGATCAGCAGAACTTGAAATGCGCCTTCCCAATCTGGCTGAAGCTTAGCGTCTTTCCAGGATTTGACCAGGACCTGCTGTCCAGGCTGAAACTTGTGAGCTGCAGACTCTAAAGGCAGAGTTTGTGCCAGAAGCCCTTGGTGCCTGAGAGAAGACAGAAAAGACAACCCGAGCATACAGTTTTTGAGAAACAAATCCTTAGTTTCAAACCGTGGGGGTCCATCCGTTATTTCGCTTTTGCTACCACTGCCCCCGTGGCAGTGCTAAGAGGGAAGGCTTCTCCCCACCTGGTAAGATGATCAAACACTAGTAAGTTTTTAATTCAGCCAACTGCAGGTAATTCTGTGAAATCAACTTGTATATTTTGGAAGGGTCATAAACTTGGCCTTCAACCTCCTGCAGGCTGCTTCCTGAGTGCCTTTTCATTTACTTTTTTACAAACCACACATCATTCACAAATTTGCTTGGCTATAGTATAAATTCCAGTACATCCATATTTTTATAACACTATGGCACCCATTACTTGTTTTCCTCATTAACTCTCTTGATGTAAAATTGCTAATACCTTCCTCATGGTTTGCTTATTTAACATTTCTCTACCCTCTGGGAGTACGCATTTCCCATTCTGTTCCCTGGCTTCCAACTCTTGGAGGACTTCTTTTTATCTTTCATTGAAAACTGGAATTTCTTGTGGGGCCAGGACCTCGGGCGTGAGATAAAACCTGAAGCAATAACTAAGTTAAGGCTGCTTCTCAGGCCATTTCATCTGCTAACCAACTTCCCCTGACACAAAAAGAGTTGCCCCTCTGATGTCCATTAACATGTACTACAGCCACTTCTATTGGTGACATCAGATTCCATAACACTTGTCCAACTAGTTCTTCATGAACCAATTCTTTACCTTTGCTATTAATTAGACCCCATTCTTCCCAAATTTTCCCAAAGGTGTGCACTTTTCCAAATGCGTATCTAGAACCATTACGGATGGTACCTTCTTTTCCTTCTAACATTTGCAGTGCCTGACTGACGGCTTGTGGCTGGCATGTTTGAGCTGACCAGTTATTAGGCAACCTTCCCGTTTCTCTTATTTCACCATTCACACCTTCAACGATGGCACACCCATTGTGTCTCTTCCCCTGAATTACCCTTGAAGACCCATCTATGAAGAGGTGCAGCCCATTGCCACCTCTCCATAGGAAAGCAGCAGGGTTTAATTTCCTGCTTTCTCCCACCAGAAGAGCAGTTGCTGCTGCAGCTTGCACACACTCTGGCCAACCTCGAGACACTGGGTCTAAGAGCTTAGATCAGTGTGCCACTGCTTGTCGCTTCCCCCCCAGCCCACTTGCTGCTGGAGCAGCGTGAGAGGCAGAACAGGCCTCCACTCTGTGCAAGCATTGCTCAACAATAACAAAAACATCTCTGTATTATCAACACTGTTTTAAGCATCAATCAAAAACATAGTCCCATACTAGGTACCACAAAGAAAATTAACTCCAGCCCAGCCAAAACCAACACAAACTTCCAGGTAATACAATATCTTTCAAATTTTCTCCTTGTCACCCCCCAGGCAGTAACTGTGTTTCCACACCCAGAGCCTGTAAAAGGTTTCTCTCTAATATAGAAGCTGGGGAATCTTCCCCTAATATATTCCTTCCCCATACGCTTTTAATTCTTATTATCACAAATAGGAATTTATTCATAATTGTCTCTCCTTCCTCCCTGCTACCCCATTTATTACAACTCCGTCTTCAGTTCTGGATCTTTTTAGGGGAGAATTTAGAAGGGACATGGGAGCTTCTGTTTCTGCTAAAAACTAGACCTCATTACCAATTACCACCATTACTTTACCAATTACATGCTCTTTTCCAATTTAAACGTTTCCCCACAAAAAACAAACAAACAAACAAACAAAAAAAAAAAAACACCAATAAAAAAAGCCACCACAACACCAAAAACATTTTCAGCCCCTCTGATTTTCCAAAGTGTATTGAGTTTTCTTCCTTTAGTCATTTCCAACAGTTGCCGCCCTAGGGGTAAATATCCCAGATTTCCACAATAATAGCATCCCATTTTCTCTCATTCTCTCACTTTTTTCACTGACTTTGGTCTAAATCTTCTGCGGTTTTGTTTTGTTCTTTTCCCTTCCAGTCTTTCACTTGCAACCAATCAGTCTGCTTCAACTTTTCGCTTCAGTTCCCGACCATCATACACAAACACGACCACACTCAGATTTTTTGCAAATTCTTCCTGCCAACCTGGCACATGCTCTCGGAAATACTTCCGTAGATCCACAAACACACTTGCTACCAGTCCACAAAGCTTTCCAAAAATCTTCCCCAGTCGGTGCTCCCCTGGCTTCTGTCTACATTCCTGCACTTCAGTTCAGTTTACTCTTATCTCCTCAAAAGCTCAAAAGCTTTTATCAGATTTTTAACCACCGTTTGGCAATTATCTCCATTTGTTTGATTATTATCATCTCAATTAGAATCACCTTGGGGCCAGGTAGTCTCCCACTGCCTGTGGGGTTAGTTCCACATTCTTTTAAATGATGTTTCCGGAAAGACCAACTCTCTCAATAACAGGATAACATCGGCTCAGAATGGATTCTAGCCGCTCCCCCCCCTCCCCCCCCCCCAAAAAAAAAAATTAGAAAATCATGATGCTCATCGATCCCCATCTTCCCTTCAGAGTTCGATTTCCTCACATAATCAAATCCCCAGAGTGCCAGGGGGTGCATCCGTGTAACACTGGAACACTGGAGGGCATTCACATGTACATCCCCCCCTTCGCACTTGCTCCCCTACACACACATACGCACGCACATCTGCTGCTGGCTGCACTGCAAAATAACTTTAGCAATCCCAGGGTAAAGCCCAGCAAAAGCAGTAAGGACAAGAAAGACAGTTGGGGAGGTAATCAAGAGGTGATACAGAGAGCAGAGACCAGCTCTGCAAGCACCTTAGTTAAATTACTCCCAACTGCAGCTAAAATTCTTTCCCTAGGTTTTTATACTCGTTTTCGACCATCCTCTTTATGGTGGTCATATGCCAAATCATCCTATACGTACCAGTAATTCATTTGTCCAGGACATCTGTTTTCTAGGTGTTTTTTAGTTACAGTTTGCCAGTCTCCTCGATATAAGGTCATTGCATGCTTTTCTTGAAAACCTTGCTGTACCATAAGTATTTTCCCAATTTTGCAATACCTCGGCCAAGGGCGTCCCCTTCTCTATGCCGAGTTTTATTTCCCATCACTAAAAAAATTCAGAGACACGCTTCCGTTGAGTCACGAGGTTCAGAGGGAGCCCCTTGCTTTCTAATCTCCTTCAGAGAGGAGTTTAGGTGCGGCTGGATCCCATCCTAGTCTCAGACTTGGTCAACGGTTTACGTCTAAAGGATATTTTCCCATTCTCAAGAGAGACTCGAACACTGCTTTTATGTGCACTTTACACTGATCAGGCCACACACTTTGCACTCAAAAACATACTGCAGGAAGGGAGGGACTCGCACCCACCCTGGTGTGGAGGAAGATTTAAAGGCCCTACAGTTTTTTTTACATACCAATTTAGATCTTTGCATAGCCAATTGTCATTGGATCCGTATTTTGGCCAGAATATCACTCTATTAAGGGCTATTTTGTCCAGACAAAACACAATACTTTATCATTTTCTATTTATCCTTCCTTTTTGTACACCACACGTTTCCCCGGTACCTTAACATCCTCCCTAAAGGACTGGACGGAGGAATGTCACCATTTTTCCTTTCTATTTCCCATTCTGAGTCTCGAGGCTTCTCCTTGCGCCTCGTCCCTCCTCTCAGAATGCCCCCGACCACCAAGGTAGTACTTAACAGTCTGTTTTCTTACCTTGGTCCACGCACAAAGTTGCCCGCTCGCTCGTATCGTGCTTCCCGCTTTTTCCTTTCTCCTTTCGCCTATGGTTTGCGGGGATCCGCCTTCGTCCCCACAGCCCTGCAGTTTCTGTCTGTCCGTCCGTCCTGGAATCCCCACCGACCATCCAGAAGGCCATTGAAATCAACGGGGCACGCCTTCCCGTCCATTGGCGACAGGGACCCCCGAGATGACGACGTCGAGTCTCGGACGAGCCCCCAGACTTGTAGGAAACCATCATCTTGCCAACAGAATAGGCTCAGGCAGGATCTCTCGGCAAAGCACGTTTTATTAAGGCTTTTGCGAAACGGGCCGTTCTACCTAAAAGTAGGCACACGCAATAGGGCAAAAAGCTTCTACGCCCCCACAAATGCCAGCTGCAAATTCCCTGCCCTGTTCCCCAGGGGTTGGGTACTGCAGGCTTTCCGGACTGCCCGCCGCCTGCCTCAGTTTCCAGGACTCATTCATCTCATGCTAAGAAGGCCCTTCCCCTGCTGGATCTATTGCAAAGGTGGGTTCCTGGCTCTTGGGTTAGCCTTCCCTCTAGCTGCACTTGTTTTTGAAATGCAGGAATGAGTTTGCATTGCAGCATGAGTTGGAAGAGAGTTGGTTTGTGGGAAGGATTCCCAGTGTGATGTGTGTCAATCCTTCCCCCCTCGCTGGGTGAGGTGGCAGCTGAGTTGCAAAAGCAACATTCCTTCTCGAAGGGCTCCTTCCTTGCAGGGCTGAGGCAGAGGCGAGAGAGCGAGGCAGGTGCGCGGGGGGGGCGCCGTGGGGGGGGCGGTTTGTCGGTGGGAAAAGCGGGGATCGAACCAGGGACCCATTTGACCAATCCGCGGGTCCGGCGCCCTGGCCGCTCCGCCAGCGCGATCCCACGGCCGTGGAACGCACGGCGCCCCCTATAGGCCGCAGAGCGGCCTGCGCGGCGGCTAAAGGCCGGGGGGGCGGTGGGCGGGGTGGGGATGGAAGTGGGTGCCCTGCGGACCAGCGTCCCGCGACCTGGCCGCTCCTCTACCGCCATCCCCACCGCCGGGGGACGCCACAGCTCCCCCTACAAACCTCCGCCCGCCCGCTAAGCTCGGCCCATGCCGGGGGGCACCCACCGACTCGCTGCCTCCCACCACCACGCTGCAACCCCACCTGCCCCCCGCCCAATCACACACCCCCCCACCCGCCCCTCGCCTGACAGAGCCCAAGACCTCCCGCTGCTGACAGCTACCTGCTCGCGGCCCTAGCGGCAGCGCACGCCGCTCTGCGGCCTATAGGGGGCGCCGTGCGTTCCACGGCCGTGGGATCGCGCTGGCGGAGCAGCCAGGGCGCCGGACCCGCGGATTGGTCAAATGGGTCCCTGGTTCGATCCCCGCTTTTCCCACCGACAGACCCCCACCCCCCACGGCCCCCCCCCCGCGCACCTGCCTCGCTCTCTCGCCTCTGCCTCAGCCCTGCAAGGAGCTATTGAAGGACGAAGGTTGTTTTTACAACTGGTTTGGCACCTGAGCTCAGCGGGGGAAAGGATTGAGAGGTATCAGACTATGAATCACAGAATCACAGAATGTTAGGGATTGGAAGGGACCTCAGAAGATCGTCTAGTCCAATCCCCCCGCCAGAGCAGGAACACCTAGATGAGGTTACACAGGAATGTGTCCAGGTGGCTTTTGAATGTCTCCAGAGGAGGAGACTCCTCAGCCTCCCTGGGCAGCCCGTTCCAGTGCTCTGCCAGCCTCACTGAGAAGAAGTTTCTTCTCCTATTTAAGTGGAACCTCCTGTGTTGCAGTTTGTACCCATTGCCCCATGTCTTATCATTGGTTGTCAGTGAGAAGAGCCTGGCTCCATCCTCGTGACACTCACCCTTTACATATTTACAAACATTAATGAGGTCACCCCTCAGTCTCCTCTTCTCCAAACTAAAGAGACACAGCTCCCTCAGCCTTTCCTCAGTAGGGAGATGCTCCACTCCCTTAATCAACTTTGTCGCCCTGCGCTGGACTCTCTCCAGCAGTTCCCTGTCCTTCTTGAACTGAGGGGCCCAGAACTGGACACAATATTCCAGATGCGGTCTCACCAGGGTAGAGTAGAGGGGCAGGAGAACCTCTTTCAACCTACTAACTACCCCCCTTCTAATACACCCCAGGATGTCATTGGCCTTCTTGGCCACAAGGGCACAGTGCTGGCTCATGGTCATCGTGCCGTCCACCGGGACCCCCAGGTCCCTTTCACTGCTCTCTGACAGGTCATTCCCCGACTTATACTAGTACCTGGGGTTCTTCTTGCCCAGATGCAAGACTCTACACTTGCGCTTGTTATAGTTCATTCATGTTTTCCCCGCCCAACTCTCCAGCCTGTCCAGCTCTCGCTGGATGGCAGCACAGCCTTCTGGCGTGTCAGCCACTCCTCCCAGCTTGGTGTCATCAGCAAACTTGCTGACAGTCACTCTATTCCCTCATCCAAGTCATTGATGAATATATTGAATAGTACTGGCCCCAGTACCGACCCTTGAGGGACTCCACAGGCCTCCAACTAGACTCTGCCCCGTTGATCACGACTCTCTGGCTTCTTTCCTTCAGCCAGTTCACAGTCCACATCGCTACCCGATCGTCCAGACCACACTTCCTCAGTTTAGCTGGGAGGATGCTGTGGGAGACCGTGTCAAATGCTTCACTGAAATCAAGACAGACCACATCCACTGCTTTACCATCATCTGTCCACCCGGTTATGTCCTCATAAAAGTCTATGAGGTTGGTCAAGCACGACTTCCCTTTGGTGAAGCCATGTTGACTGCCCCTAATGACCCCCTTATCCCTGATATGCCTTGAGATGGCACCAAGGATAAGTCGTTCCATCAGTTTCCCAGGGATGGAGGTGACGCTGACCGGTCCATAGTTACCCGGGTCCTCCTTCTTGCCCTTTTTGAAGACTGGAATGACATTTGCTTTCCTCCAGCCCTCAGGCACCCCTCCCGTTTCCCATGACTTAGCAAAGATGACGGAGAGTGGCCTAGCAATGATCAGCCAGCTCCCTCAGCACCCGCGGGTGCATCCCACCTGGAGCCATGGATTTATGGATGTCCAGATTGCTTAATCGGTCCCTAACCCAGGCCCTCAGCCTTCCCTAGCCTGGAAGCACCAACACCCATGAAGGAGCGAGCTGTGGGCAATGTCCTGCTTTGCCTTCAGCGTCTCTCGCAATGTTAACTTGCAAATTTGTAGTGGATGAGGGTGTGGAACTGCAAGCTGGGGATAACAGTTTTCCAGTGAACGTGAAGGAGAAGGACATTGAACTGCTGCCCATGCAAGCTGGTCTCAGAGGACACGTAGCAACTATTCACCTCACACCTGGCAATGCATTCGTTTTTTAAAAAAAAAAATAAGCCCAAAACCACTAAGGCAGGGCTATGTTTCTCACCTGCATAGATGTCATCCTTTCCTGACTGGAACCCTTGGCTTCTTTGTGAAGCCTTTGGTTTCATTACCGGGTAGCGGAGGTTTGTTATCAGTCCTTGATTCGGCTTGTCGTAAGTGTATATTGAATCCTTCAATATTCTGAAGGTCCTCTCTGGAACACCTTCAGAAGTCTGCAGAGAAAGGAAAGAAACATTTGTCTGCAGCTGCTCTTCGCATGCAGTCCCCAAAAATGAAAGGAATGACAGGTTGCTTCTTCTTTCCCAAGGAGCTGTTTTGGAAGCAGACTGGGTGACAGAGTCTGGTACCAGCCTTTGGCCACCAGGGACACCTGCTTGGTGGTGTGCTCTAGGCCCTAAGTGTCACCTCCCTCACCCGCTTGATTTTTTTTTTTTTTTTTTTTTTTTTTTAAAGGGAGAAGAGCAGTTTAAAATCTGGGCTCAGGGGTGTGTTGCAGAGGGATGGTGTTACCGACTTCCCCCTGGCGTCAGAGCGCAACGTTCTCTAGGTTATCTACTTTAGTCTTCTAGTGCACCACACTGGTGTGGATGTCAATGACTAAAGTCTGTGTTGAACTTGTATAAGGAAAAACGGAAAAAAAGAATAAGCCAATAAACGCCATCATTATTTTAAAGAAAGATGAGAAGGTAATTTTGCTTATGTCTCCAATAGAAAAGAACCACTGAACAATGACCCCCCTTCCTTCTCTACTCAGTGGGCAGAGATGACAAGAGTTCCTCCTTCTCCTTCCCTCTCCTTTCTCCCAAGGTAAACAGTGTCACATTGAGTGCCATGTAGATTAACTTGCATTTCTGAATTGAACCATAACTCCCCTTGGCACCACTCCAAGCAGAGAGACGAACTGAGCAGCTCAGACATGGATGTGTATGAGTATTCAAGGGTCCTGGCCTGACACCAACATCAGTGACATTTTCTTGATCTATCCTTTAATAGACTGAGATCTTTGTCAGTCAAAGTTCAGGCAGCTTACCAGAAAACCAACTACAGTCCTCATGTGTTAACAACATTTAGACTGTCAAAGGAAGAATGCTCAAATTTTAAATTCATCCTTCGTTTGCAGAGAACAGCTGCAGAAACTGAATGCCTAACACAAGCTAGCGCAACAACACAGAAACGTAGAGAAGGAAAGAGAACACCCAACCGCCTGTTCTACTGGTTATTTTCTCCAATACAGGAGAAACAACCACCAACTCTGGAGAACAAACAGGTCAGGGTTATTGGTCCCACAAAAACGAGCATAAGAAATACTAAGGCAATTCCCCAGAGTCCAGTAACTCTCTTGCCCTCAAGCCAGGGTCGTGCCACAAAAACAAAACTCTTACCAAAGATTTCATCTTAGCTTGAACAGGTAAGTTGTGATGACGGAGATTCGCCAGGAGTCCTAAACATGGTATCATTACCTCATCTTCTGTGGTTTGACTGAAAAGTCCAGGAAGTCAAACAAAGACTTTTAATTAAAGCATCCAGAAATTAGTTACCAGAATTTGGGGGTTGAGGGTGGGGTGCTTGGGGGACTCTATTTTGTTGCCGTGGCGGTGGGGAGGGGAGTGTGGTATTGTTTTGTTTTTTAACTAGACACCATTCTGCCAAGCCAAGCAAAATTCAGATTGCAATCCCCATAGTGTGGGCAGTTTTTAACTGAGCACATCTGGGGGAAAAAAAAAAAAAAAAGGTCTATCAGAGACCAGCACTATCAAAGGTCCTTTATTGCAGGTGCTTTTAAGAGTCACTAGATCTCTTACAAGGACCCTTGCACAAAAGTCATTTTAATGTAACATAAGTCTGTTCCTAATGACGAGCATGACTTTTCCCCTGGGTCTTCTCTTTGACAGCTCCCTGGGATATGCAGGTGGGCTAAGAGGCCAGTTAATATCCAGTCACTGAAAGTCCCACAACCACTGCATTTGACAGGCTGTAACAACATGGTTTGCTAAGAAAAACCTCTGTTTAGCTTGGAGTAAAAATGCCACAGGTCACTCTGGAGACCAGGTTAGTGCAATATGCTAATGGCCTTCAGAAAGTTTAGAAACTTAGCCAGGTGTTTCCCATGAGAGAAGGTAACTGAGTGCACACTTACACATGATGCATTAGAAATGAAATTAATTCATTGACGTTGGCACCAGCACAAAAGACCTGAACATTGTAAGTTACCCTCTGCAGCAACTGGATACTCTGAGGAAATTAAAAGCTGTTCACATGTGTCTTTCCTATAGCATCGCACTCAAGAATGTTACAAATTAGAAAGCTGAAAGGACAAATAAAAAGACATCACGACTAAATTCATTTTCAGACCCTGTGACGTTAACACGACAACTACACAAGCTGCTGTGAGCACACAGGGTCGTGTCCTGACACTCCGAGGTACTTATTAAAAGCCCAAACAGATGGATAAGGTTTTCTTTTGACAGAGGCATTACCTTTGTAGCCCATCCATTTCTCCCCTTTGCCTCATCAGCACGTTCTCCATTCTGTCAGCGAGAAAGGGGCTTTGTCCTGTTGAAAGATCCACAAGTTTTGCCAAAATGCAAAAAGCGCTTTGCAGCCTCTTCAGAAAGTATGTTTAGTGCAGGGGTGTCAAACTCATTTGTAGCAAATGCATTTTTAGGACTGTATAAATGTAGGAGTAGTCGCATTTCTAGAGTCCTAAAATTACGTTTGGCCCTTTGAAGGCAACCGCGAGGCTGATGTGCCCCCCAGTGAAAATGAGTTTGACACCCCCGGCTTAGAGGAAAACACGTTTGCTGTGAAGACAGTCGACAGATCTAATGGTAGTTAAGTCTTTCCTACAGCATCCTTTCAGCACGCAACGTAATTGAGTTAATATAATGCTAATATGCACAATTATGACAATAATCACAGCACAGGATAGCAGCTGAAACCAAACCTCATTATATAAGCATGTGACATAAGAAATTCAAGGTCTTAGTCCTGCATCTACTTGGTGACTACAAAACCTCTCCCACTGACTGGCAAGTCACCTGGATCTCTTAGTCTTCTCCTACTCCAAGTGCTTTGACAAATACACAAACTGGGACAAAAGTGTCCTTCACTGGATGCCTGACTCATTTTCCACAGATCAGGGGCAACACAACTGCTGGCAAATTCATTTTCCGTTTTCCCTCTCAGAAAAGAGATGTCACGACACGTAGCCAGCAAGTACTTGCTGAAATCTCAGAGCCACATATGAGGAAACCTGTGCATATTTAAAAAAAAAAAAAAAAAAAGAGGAGGTCTTCCCCACCTTTACTGGTCAATGCACAGAAAGGACACGTGAACATTGGTGAAGATGGGCTGTGAGATGGGCTGTGAGATATTATGTGTAAGGTAATAATGTGTAATAAGCTCTGCACTTGACTCCTATAACTCAGCTCGCACTGGCACTGAGCAGAGGGCAGCAGGCACACGTGCCCTGCAGACCTTCGATGAGAACTGGCAGCCACAGCTCTCGTTTCACTCCTTCACAACTGCCTGTCAAAGAATTGATTAGACAAAACCGACTCCAAGCTTGTCTCATGAACAGTAGGAGAAAGAACTAAATACCTCAGCTGGAAAATAATTCTGGAAAACAAGCTCTCCAGCAGCCATTTCTCGAAATCATTTCAAAAACAGAGGCTTTTGGGTTTGGTTTTGGTTTATTTTTGCTTGGTTTGTTGGTTGGATTTGTTTGTCTGGTTTTGTTAGGTTTGGGGTTTTTTGTTTTGTTTCAATTGGAGCAGGTGAGAAGCTCAAGCTCGATTAAAGAGAGAGTACAAAGAACTCTCTGCAGCCTTAAAATCCTGTCATACTGGCCTCGTATGGCAAACAACATACACAGCTAAGACCGACACACTATTTCAGAAGAGTTATTACATGCATGCCGCATAACAGATACCATATAAGAGTAGACAAATAGAGTTAAGCATTAGTTCCTGTTACCTGTAATATGAATGGGTCACTGAGATGAGCAGAGCCTCGATGAACCACTCCTGCCAGCACGTGGTCACATTGTAGGTATCCTGAAGAGCTTCTCTAGTCTCGCTCTCTAAGACTGGAATTTAAGAATTATTAACAAAAAACCCCTGTCAAACAGCAAAAGCAGCTGTTGCATTAGCTACCAATCTGAGCAGAAGCCCAAGTCATTGACCAGTTTTTCACATCTGTTTCACAAACAACTACAAATAAATCACAGCTCCTACGCACTTGAAGAATCTGGACCTGTCTTGTCATCGCTTTCCCAGAGCAAAGAGCATACCCCCCTCCCCTCTTCCCCCCTTCCTACCCCTCTGCACACCACCTCCAGCCCCGCTACAACCCCACCTGCCCCCCGCCCAAACACATCCCCCCCCACGCCCACCCCACCCCTCGCCTGACAGAGCCCAAGACCTCCCGCTGCTGACAGCTACCTGCTCGGGGCCTGGGAGCAAGCGTCACCCAAATGGAACAACCGGCCCAGGCCCACCCACGGGAGACTCTGGGGCGCAAACCAGATGCAAACTCTTCCGTCCTTCCTTCCTTCCTTCCTGCCTTGGCCCTAAGTGTCACCTCCCTCACCCACTTGTTGGGTTTTATTCCGAAAAAAAAAAGAGTGGTTTAAAATCTGGGCTCGGGTGTGTTGAAGAGGGACAGCGTTAGCGACTTTCCCCTGGGGACAGAGTGCAAGGTTAGTGGCAACCTGTTTGGTTCTCACTTCAAAGCTTCTCTTTCGACGCCTAGGTGAGAAGCAGAAGCCAAAGGTTCTGCCAAGGATGGGCACTGTCGAGCAAAAGACATCTGCAGAGGCAAGCCCGGAGGACGGCGCTCCTAAGCAGAGGAAGGGCCTTGTCGCAAGCTGCGTTTGAACGTGCCCGTTGGTGCTGCTGGACTGGATTCCTTCCAGGGCACAGTCCCCCAGGGATCCGTACAGAGACTTGGCCACACTGGTCACTTGAGGAGGGTGACAGACGGTAAGCGCACAAATCATCTGGAGTCACAGCCAGGGTCCTGCTAGTGGTGAGGACAAGTGAACAGGGCTTGATTCTCTTGGTTTTTCGGCATCCTGCATCTTGCCTTCTGCCCGGGGTGGGCTAGGTGCCACTGCCTCTGCGGACTTGCTCTGGCTGGGACGGAGTTGACTCTTGTTAGTGGCAGCCGGCCTAGCACCGTGTTTGGCAGGGGTGGCTAAAGCGGTGTTGCTTACTGCAGCTGTGGTGTGGCTGTTGCTGCGAGTGCGGGCCTCCCGGAGCCGTGAGGTTGTCTCTTTTTCCTGCAGCGCCGAGGCTGGGGGTGTGCAAGAGGTTGGGAGGGTGGAGAGCAGGAGAGCGTCCGGGAAGTGGCCAAAGGGCCGTCCCCTGCTGTAGGCCAGCTGCGCCCACAGGCCTGGTGTTCCTTGCTGCTGGTGCTGCTGCTGCCTTTGTGGTGCAGGTCAGGGTTTCTGGGCGCATGCATGATTTGGGGTGGGCTTGGGGGTGGGCAGGAGGGCAGCAGGCCAAAGGGCTCCCCTCCTGCTGTGCTGCCTGGGTGTCCCTGGCTGTGTGTCTGCCGGGGGCCGGGGAAGCAAGAGCAAGAGGGCCAAGCGGGCGGCAGGCAGCGCAGGCTGGTGAGCGGCAAGGAGGAAAGGCCAAGGGCTTTGGGCGTCTGGTGCCGGGCCAGGTGGGGCTGAGGCGAGGGCATCTTTTCTACTAATGTCTATTCGTGATCCATAAACCTCACTTACTGAATCATCTGCTCCCTGTAGCGTAATTAGCAAAGGGTTGCACTGCAGAGACTCACATCCCGGGAGAGATTGCCCTTTGGATAGGGTAAGTTTTCTTTTTCATTCTATAACCATTCATTGCTCACTGTCCATCCCCCAAACTCTGTGGTCCAGATAACACTGTACCAGGAGGGGCAATGAGAGACAGCAACAAAAACTATGCACTTATTTAAATCATCCTTAGACTCGGTCCCCTTGGACACATGTTTGTTTTCATAACTCAATTCCCTTTAGCTCTGTACATCCCCACAGCTATGGATCTGGCAAGCGTCTACTCAAATTGTTAGGGAACCTTCAGTTTCAGTGACGTTCACGTTAAGTAACCCATTTGTAAATTCTACATAATACAGGATTAGTAATCCCCAAAAGTTTCATTTCATTTTCATCTCTGTATCTTTAGTTGAAGTGGGTCGTCAGTTGTCAGTACTTGCCACTCCTCACTGTCCTTTGGAGGTCTGATTGGCTCTTTAATCCACGTGTAATGAGTCCACCCATTCTCAGCTGGTCGCACCACTGTCTCGGTGATCAGCAGAACTTGAAATGCGCCTTCCCAATCTGGCTGAAGCTTAGCGTCTTTCCAGGATTTGACCAGGACCTGCTGTCCAGGCTGAAACTTGTGAGCTGCAGACTCTAAAGGCAG
Source organism: Columba livia (assembly GCF_036013475.1). Classification (NCBI taxonomy): domain Eukaryota; kingdom Metazoa; phylum Chordata; class Aves; order Columbiformes; family Columbidae; genus Columba; species Columba livia. The sequence continues at coordinate 1,118,454 of NW_027043810.1, forward strand.
AGTTTGTGCCAGAAGCCCTTGGTGCCTGAGAGAAGACAGAAAAGACAACCCGAGCATACAGTTTTTGAGAAACAAATCCTTAGTTTCAAACCGTGGGGGTCCATCCGTTATTTCGCTTTTGCTACCACTGCCCCCGTGGCAGTGCTAAGAGGGAAGGCTTCTCCCCACCTGGTAAGATGATCAAACACTAGTAAGTTTTTAATTCAGCCAACTGCAGGTAATTCTGTGAAATCAACTTGTATATTTTGGAAGGGTCATAAACTTGGCCTTCAACCTCCTGCAGGCTGCTTCCTAAGTGCCTTTTCATTTACTTTTTTACAAACCACACATCATTCACAAATTTGCTTGGCTATAGTATAAATTCCAGTACACCCATATTTTTATAACACTATGGCACCCATTACTTGTTTTCCTCATTAACTCTCTTGATGTAAAATTGCTAATACCTTCCTCATGGTTTGCTTATTTAACATTTCTCTACCCTCTGGGAGTACGCATTTCCCATTCTGTTCCCTGGCTTCCAACTCTTGGAGGACTTCTTTTTATCTTTCAACTGGAATTTCTTGTGGGGCCAGGACCTCGGGCGTGAGATAAAACCTGAAGCAATAACTAAGTTAAGGCTGCTTCTCAGGCCATTTCATCTGCTAACCAACTTCCCCTGACACAAAAAGAGTTGCCCCTCTGATGTCCATTAACATGTACTACAGCCACTTCTATTGGTGACATCAGATTCCATAACACTTGTCCAACTAGTTCTTCATGAACCAATTCTTTACCTTTGCTATTAATTAGACCCCATTCTTCCCAAATTTTCCCAAAGGTGTGCACTTTTCCAAATGCGTATCTAGAACCATTACGGATGGTACCTTCTTTTCCTTCTAACATTTGCAGTGCCTGACTGACGGCTTGTGGCTGGCATGTTTGAGCTGACCAGTTATTAGGCAACCTTCCCGTTTCTCTTATTTCACCATTCACACCTTCAACGATGGCACACCCATTGTGTCTCTTCCCCTGAATTACCCTTGAAGACCCATCTATGAAGAGGTGCAGCCCATTGCCACCTCTCCATAGGAAAGCAGCAGGGTTTAATTTCCTGCTTTCTCCCACCAGAAGAGCAGTTGCTGCTGCAGCTTGCACACACTCTGGCCAACCTCGAGACACTGGGTCTAAGAGCTTAGATCAGTGTGCCACTGCTTGTCGCTTCCCCCCCAGCCCACTTGCTGCTGGAGCAGCGTGAGAGGCAGAACAGGCCTCCACTCTGTGCAAGCATTGCTCAACAATAACAAAAACATCTCTGTATTATCAACACTGTTTTAAGCATCAATCAAAAACATAGTCCCATACCAGGTACCACAAAGAAAATTAACTCCAGCCCAGCCAAAACCAACACAAACTTCCAGGTAATACAATATCTTTCAAATTTTCTCCTTGTCACCCCCCAGGCAGTAACTGTGTTTCCACACCCAGAGCCTGTAAAAGGTTTCTCTCTAATATAGAAGCTGGGGAATCTTCCCCTAATATATTCCTTCCCCATACGCTTTTAATTCTTATTATCACAAATAGGAATTTATTCATAATTGTCTCTCCTTCCTCCCTGCTACCCCATTTATTACAACTCCGTCTTCAGTTCTGGATCTTTTTAGGGGAGAATTTAGAAGGGACATGGGAGCTTCTGTTTCTGCTAAAAACTAGACCTCATTACCAATTACCACCATTACTTTACCAATTACATGCTCTTTTCCAATTTAAACGTTTCCCCACAAAAAACAAACAAACAAACAAACAAAAAAAAACACCAAAAAAAAAAGCCACCACAACACCAAAAACATTTTCAGCCCCTCTGATTTTCCAAAGTGTATTGAGTTTTCTTCCTTTAGTCATTTCCAACAGTTGCCGCCCTAGGGGTAAATATCCCAGATTTCCACAATAATAGCATCCCATTTTCTCTCATTCTCTCACTTTTTTCACTGACTTTGGTCTAAATCTTCTGCGGTTTTGTTTTGTTTTGTTCTTTTCCCTTCCAGTCTTTCACTTGCAACCAATCAGTCTGCTTCAACTTTTCGCTTCAGTTCCCGACCATCATACACAAACACGACCACACTCAGATTTTTTGCAAATTCTTCCTGCCAACCTGGCACATGCTCTCGGAAATACTTCCGTAGATCCACAAACACACTTGCTACCAGTCCACAAAGCTTTCCAAAAATCTTCCCCAGTCGGTGCTCCCCTGGCTTCTGTCTACATTCCTGCACTTCAGTTCAGTTTACTCTTATCTCCTCAAAAGCTCAAAAGCTTTTATCAGATTTTTAACCACCGTTTGGCAATTATCTCCATTTGTTTGATTATTATCATCTCAATTAGAATCACCTTGGGGCCAGGTAGTCTCCCACTGCCTGTGGGGTTAGTTCCACATTCTTTTAAATGATGTTTCTGGACAGACCAACTCTCTCAATAACAGGATAACATCGGCTCAGAATGGATTCTAGCCCCCCCCCCCCCCCCCCCCCAAAAAAATGAGAAAATCATGATGCTCATCGATCCCCATCTTCCCTTCAGAGTTTGATTTCCTCACATAATCAAATCCCCAGAGTGCCAGGGGGTGCATCCGTGTAACACTGGAACACTGGAGGGCATTCACATGTACATCCCCCCCTTCGCACTTGCTCCCCTACACACACATACGCACGCACATCTGCTGCTGGCTGCACTGCAAAATAACTTTAGCAATCCCAGGGTAAAGCCCAGCAGAAGCAGTAAGGACAAGAAAGACAGTTGGGGAGGTAATCAAGAGGTGATACAGAGAGCAGAGACCAGCTCTGCAAGCACCTTAGTTAAATTACTCCCAACTGCAGCTAAAATTCTTTCTCTAGGTTTTTATACTCGTTTTCGACCATCCTCTTTATGGTGGTCATATGCCAAATCATCCTATACGTACCAGTAATTCATTTGTCCAGGACATCTGTTTTCTAGGTGTTTTTTAGTTACAGTTGGCCAGTCTCCTCAATATAAGGTCATTGCATGCTTTTCTTGAAAACCTTGCTGTACCATAAGTATTTTCCCAATTTTGCAATACCTCGGCCAAGGGCGTCCCCTTCTCTATGCCGAGTTTTATTTCCCATCACTAAGAAAATTCAGAGACACGCTTCCGTTGAGTCACGAGGTTCAGAGGGAGCCCCTTGCTTTCTAATCTCCTTCAGAGAGGAGTTTAGGTGCGGCTGGATCCCATCCTAGTCTCAGACTTGGTCAACGGCTTATGTCTAAAGGATATTTTCCCATTCTCAAGAGAGACTCGAACACTGCTTTTATGTGCACTTTACACTGATCAGGCCACACACTTTGCACTCAAAAACATACTGCAGGAAGGGAGGGACTCGCACCCACCCTGGTGTGGAGGAAGATTTAAACGCCCTGCAGTCTTTTTTACATACCAATTTAGATCTTTGCATAGCCAATTGTCATTGGATCCGTATTTTGGCCAGAATATCACTCTATTAAGGGCTATTTTGTCCAGACAAAACACAATACTTTATCATTTTCTATTTATCCTTCCTTTTTGTACACCACACGTTTCCCCGGTACCTTAACATCCTCCCTAAAGGACTGGACGGAGGAATGTCACCATTTTTCCTTTCTATTTCCCATTCTGAGTCTCGAGGCTTCTCCTTGCGCCTCGTCCCTCCTCTCAGAATGCCCCCGACCACCAAGGTAGTACTTAACAGTCTGTTTTCTTACCTTGGTCCACGCACAAAGTTGCCCGCTCGCTCGTATCGTGCTTCCCGCTTTTTCCTTTCTCCTTTCGCCTATGGTTTGCGGGGATCCGCCTTCGTCCCCACAGCCCTGCAGTTTCTGTCTGTCCGTCCGTCCTGGAATCCCCACCGACCATCCAGAAGGCCATTGAAATCAACGGGGCACGCCTTCCCGTCCATTGGCGACAGGGACCCCCGAGATGACGACGTCGAGTCTCGGACGAGCCCCCAGACTTGTAGGAAACCATCATCTTGCCAACAGAATAGGCTCAGGCAGGATCTCTCGGCAAAGCACGTTTTATTAAGGCTTTTGCGAAACGGGCCGTTCTACCTAAAAGTAGGCACACGCAATAGGGCAAAAAGCTTCTACGCCCCCACAAATGCCAGCTGCAAATTCCCTGCCCTGTTCCCCAGGGGTTGGGTACTGCAGGCTTTCCGGACTGCCCGCCGCCTGCCTCAGTTTCCAGGACTCATTCATCTCATGCTAAGAAGGCCCTTCCCCTGCTGGATCTATTGCAAAGGTGGGTTCCTGGCTCTTGGGTTAGCCTTCCCTCTAGCTGCACTTGTTTTTGAAATGCAGGAATGAGTTTGCATTGCAGCATGAGTTGGAAGAGAGTTGGTTTGTGGGAAGGATTCCCAGTGTGATGTGTGTCAATCCTTCCCCCCTCGCTGGGTGAGGTGGCAGCTGAGTTGCAAAAGCAACATTCCTTCTCGAAGGGCTCCTTCCTTGCAGGGCTGAGGCAGAGGCGAGAGAGCGAGGCAGGTGCGCGGGGGGGGCGCCGTGGGGGGGGCGGTTTGTCGGTGGGAAAAGCGGGGATCGAACCAGGGACCCATTTGACCAATCCGCGGGTCCGGCGCCCTGGCCGCTCCGCCAGCGCGATCCCACGGCCGTGGAACGCACGGCGCCCCCTATAGGCCGCAGAGCGGCCTGCGCGGCGGCTAAAGGCCGGGGGGGCGGTGGGCGGGGTGGGGATGGAAGTGGGTGCCCTGCGGACCAGCGTCCCGCGACCTGGCCGCTCCTCTACCGCCATCCCCACCGCCGGGGGACGCCACAGCTCCCCCTACAAACCTCCGCCCGCCCGCTAAGCTCGGCCCATGCCGGGGGGCACCCACCGACTCGCTGCCTCCCACCACCACGCTGCAACCCCACCTGCCCCCCGCCCAATCACACACCCCCCCACCCGCCCCTCGCCTGACAGAGCCCAAGACCTCCCGCTGCTGACAGCTACCTGCTCGCGGCCCTAGCGGCAGCGCACGCCGCTCTGCGGCCTATAGGGGGCGCCGTGCGTTCCACGGCCGTGGGATCGCGCTGGCGGAGCGGCCAGGGCGCCGGACCCGCGGATTGGTCAAATGGGTCCCTGGTTCGATCCCCGCTTTTCCCACCGACAGACCCCCACCCCCCACGGCCCCCCCCCCCGCGCACCTGCCTCGCTCTCTCGCCTCTGCCTCAGCCCTGCAAGGAGCTATTGAAGGACGAAGGTTGTTTTTACAACTGGTTTGGCACCTGAGCTCAGCGGGGGAAAGGATTGAGAGGTATCAGACTATGAATCACAGAATCACAGAATGTTAGGGATTGGAAGGGACCTCAGAAGATCGTCTAGTCCAATCCCCCCGCCAGAGCAGGAACACCTAGATGAGGTTACACAGGAATGTGTCCAGGTGGCTTTTGAATGTCTCCAGAGGAGGAGACTCCTCAGCCTCCCTGGGCAGCCCGTTCCAGTGCTCTGCCAGCCTCACTGAGAAGAAGTTTCTTCTCCTATTTAAGTGGAACCTCCTGTGTTGCAGTTTGTACCCATTGCCCCATGTCTTATCATTGGTTGTCAGTGAGAAGAGCCTGGCTCCATCCTCGTGACACTCACCCTTTACATATTTACAAACATTAATGAGGTCACCCCTCAGTCTCCTCTTCTCCAAACTAAAGAGACCCAGCTCCCTCAGCCTTTCCTCAGTAGGGAGATGCTCCACTCCCTTAATCAACTTTGTCGCCCTGCGCTGGACTCTCTCCAGCAGTTCCCTGTCCTTCTTGAACTGAGGGGCCCAGAACTGGACACAATATTCCAGATGCGGTCTCACCAGGGTAGAGTAGAGGGGCAGGAGAACCTCTTTCAACCTACTAACTACCCCCCTTCTAATACACCCCAGGATGTCATTGGCCTTCTTGGCCACAAGGGCACAGTGCTGGCTCATGGTCATCGTGCCGTCCACCGGGACCCCCAGGTCCCTTTCACTGCTCTCTGACAGGTCATTCCCCGACTTATACTAGTACCTGGGGTTCTTCTTGCCCAGATGCAAGACTCTACACTTGCGCTTGTTATAGTTCATTCATGTTTTCCCCGCCCAACTCTCCAGCCTGTCCAGCTCTCGCTGGATGGCAGCACAGCCTTCTGGCGTGTCAGCCACTCCTCCCAGCTTGGTGTCATCAGCAAACTTGCTGACAGTCACTCTATTCCCTCATCCAAGTCATTGATGAATATATTGAATAGTACTGGCCCCAGTACCGACCCTTGAGGGACTCCACAGGCCTCCAACTAGACTCTGCCCCGTCGATCACGACTCTCTGGCTTCTTTCCTTCAGCCAGTTCACAGTCCACATCGCTACCCGATCGTCCAGACCACACTTCCTCAATTTAGCTGGGAGGATGCTGTGGGAGACCGTGTCAAACGCTTCACTGAAATCAAGACAGACCACATCCACTGCTTTACCATCATCTGTCCACCCGGTTATGTCCTCATAAAAGTCTATGAGGTTGGTCAAGCACGACTTCCCTTTGGTGAAGCCACATTGACTGCCCCTAATGACCCCCTTATCCCTGATATGCCTTGAGATGGCACCAAGGATAAGTCGTTCCATCAGTTTCCCAGGGATGGAGGTGAGGCTGACCGGTCCATAGTTACCCGGGTCCTCCTTCTTGCCCTTTTTGAAGACTGGAATGACATTTGCTTTCCTCCAGCCCTCAGGCACCCCTCCCGTTTCCCATGACTTAGCAAAGATGACGGAGAGTGGCCTAGCAATGATCAGCCAGCTCCCTCAGCACCCGCGGGTGCATCCCACCTGGAGCCATGGATTTATGGATGTCCAGATTGCTTAATCGGTCCCTAACCCAGGCCCTCAGCCTTCCCTAGCCTGGAAGCACCAACACCCACGAAGGAGCGAGCTGTGGGCAATGTCCTGCTTTGCCTTCAGCGTCTCTCGCAATGTTAACTTGCAAATTTGTAGTGGATGAGGGTGTGGAACTGCAAGCTGGGGATAACAGTTTTCCAGTGAACGTGAAGGAGAAGGACATTGAACTGCTGCCCATGCAAGCTGGTCTCAGAGGACACGTAGCAACTATTCACCTCACACCTGGCAATGCATTCGTTTTAAAAAAAAAAAAAAAATAAGCCCAAAACCACTAAGGCAGGGCTATGTTTCTCACCTGCATAGATGTCATCCTTTCCTGACTGGAACCCTTGGCTTCTTTGTGAAGCCTTTGGTTTCATTACCGGGTAGCGGAGGTTTGTTATCAGTCCTTGATTTGGCTTGTCGTAAGTGTATATTGAATCCTTCAATATTCTGAAGATCCTCTCTGGAACACCTTCAGAAGTCTGCAGAGAAAGGAAAGAAACATTTGTCTGCAGCTGCTCTTCGCATGCAGTCCCCAAAAATGAAAGGAATGACAGGTTGCTTCTTCTTTCCCAAGGAGCTGTTTTGGAAGCAGACTGGGTGACAGAGTCTGGTACCAGCCTTTGGCCACCAGGGACACCTGCTTGGTGGTGTGCTCTAGGCCCTAAGTGTCACCTCCCTCACCCGCTTGATTTTTTTTTTTTTTTTTTTTTTTTTTTTTTTTTTTTAAAGGGAGAAGAGCAGTTTAAAATCTGGGCTCAGGGGTGTGTTGCAGAGGGATGGCGTTACCGACTTCCCCCTGGCGTCAGAGCGCAACGTTCTCTAGGTTATCTACTTTAGTCTTCTAGTGCACCACACTGGTGTGGATGTCAATGAATAAAGTCTGTGTTGAACTTGTATAAGGAAACACGGAAAAAAAGAATAAGCCAATAAACGCCATCATTATTTTAAAGAAAGATGAGAAGGTAATTTTGCTTATGTCTCCAATAGAAAAGAACCACTGAACAATGACCCCCCTTCCTTCTCTCCTCAGTGGGCAGAGATGACAAGAGTTCCTCCTACTCCTTCCCTCTCCTTTCTCCCAAGGTAAACAGTGTCACATTCAGTGCCATGTAGATTAACTTGCATTTCTGAATGGAACCATAACTCCCCTTGGCACCACTCCAAGCAGAGAGACGAACTGAGCAGCTCAGACATGGATGTGTATGAGTATTCAAGGGTCCTGGCCTGACACCAACATCAGTGACATTTTCTTGATCTATCCTTTAATAGACTGAGATCTTTGTCGGTCAAAGTTCAGGCAGCTTACCAGAAAACCAACTACAGTCCTCATGTGTTAACAACATTTAGACTGTCAAAGGAAGAATGCTCAAATTTTAAATTCATCCTTCGTTTGCAGAGAACAGCTGCAGAAACTGAATGCCTAACACAAGCTAGCGCAACAACACAGAAACGTAGAGAAGGAAAGAGAACACCCAACCGCCTGTTCTACTGGTTATTTTCTCCAATACAGGAGAAACAACCACCAACTCTGGAGAACAAACAGGTCAGGGTTATTGGTCCCACAAAAACGAGCATAAGAAATACTAAGGCAATTCCCCAGAGTCCAGTAACTCTCTTGCCCTCAAGCCAGGGTCGTGCCACAAAAACAAAACTCTTACCAAAGATTTCATCTTAGCTTGAACAGGTAAGTTGTGATGACGGAGATTCGCCAGGAGTCCTAAACATGGTATCATTACCTCATCTTCTGTGGTTTGACTGAAAAGTCCAGGAAGTCAAACAAAGACTTTTAATTAAAGCATCCAGAAATTAGTTACCAGAATTTGGGGGTTGAGGGTGGGGTGCTTGGGGGACTCTATTTTGTTGCCGTGGCGGTGGGGAGGGGAGTGTGGTATTGTTTTGTTTTTTAACTAGACACCATTCTGCCAAGCCAAGCAAAATTCAGATTGCAATCCCCATAGTGTGGGCAGTTTTTAACTGAGCACATCTGGGGGGAAAAAAAAAAAAAAAAGGTCTATCAGAGACCAGCACTATCAAAGGTCCTTTATTGCAGGTGCTTTTAAGAGTCACTAGATCTCTTACAAGGACCCTTGCACAAAAGTCATTTTAATGTAACATAAGTCTGTTCCTAATGACGAGCATGACTTTTCCCCTGGGTCTTCTCTTTGACAGCTCCCTGGGATATGCAGGTGGGCTAAGAGGCCAGTTAATATCCAGTCACTGAAAGTCCCACAACCACTGCATTTGACAGGCTGTAACAACATGGTTTGCAAAGAAAAACCTCTGTTTAGCTTGGAGTAAAAATGCCACAGGTCACTCTGGAGACCAGGTTAGTGCAATATGCTAATGGCCTTCAGAAAGTTTAGAAACTTAGCCAGGTGTTTCCCATGAGAGAAGGTAACTGAGTGCACACTTACACATGATGCATTAGAAATGAAATTAATTCATTGACGTTGGCACCAGCACAAAAGACCTGAACATTGTAAGTTACCCTCTGCAGCAACTGGATACTCTGAGGAAATTAAAAGCTGTTCACATGTGTCTTTCCTATAGCATCGCACTCAAGAATGTTACAAATTAGAAAGCTGAAAGGACAAATAAAAAGACATCACGACTGAATTCATTTTCAGACCCTGTGACGTTAACACGACAACTACACAAGCTGCTGTGAGCACACAGGGTCGTGTCCTGACACTCCGAGGTACTTATTAAAAGCCCAAACAGATGGATAAGGTTTTCTTTTGACAGAGGCATTACCTTTGTAGCCCATCCATTTCTCCCCTTTGCTTCATCAGCACGTTCTCCATTCTGTCAGCGAGAAAGGGGCTTTGTCCTGTTGAAAGATCCACAAGTTTTGCCAAAATGCAAAAAGCGCTTTGCAGCCTCTTCAGAAAGTATGTTTAGTGCAGGGGTGTCAAACTCATTTGTAGCAAATGCATTTTTAGGACTGTATAAATGTAGGAGTAGTCGCATTTCTAGAGTCCTAAAATTACGTTTGGCCCTTTGAAGGCAACCGCGAGGCTGATGTGCCCCCCAGTGAAAATGAGTTTGACACCCCCGGCTTAGAGGAAAACACGTTTGCTGTGAAGACAGTCGACAGATCTAATGGTAGTTAAGTCTTTCCTACAGCATCCTTTCAGCACGCAACGTAATTGAGTTAATATAATGCTAATATGCACAATTATGACAATAATCACAGCACAGGATAGCAGCTGAAACCAAACCTCATTATATAAGCATGTGACATAAGAAATTCAAGGTCTTAGTCCTGCATCTACTTGGTGACTACAAAACCTCTCCCACTGACTGGCAAGTCACCTGGATCTCTTAGTCTTCTCCTACTCCAAGTGCTTTGACAAATACACAAACTGGGACAAAAGTGTCCTTCACTGGATGCCTGACTCATTTTCCACAGATCAGGGGCAACACAACTGCTGGCAAATTCATTTTCCGTTTTCCCTCTCAGAAAAGAGATGTCACGACACGTAGCCAGCAAGTACTTGCTGAAATCTCAGAGCCACATATGAGGAAACCTGTGCATATTTTAAAAAAAAAAAAAAAAAAGAGGAGGTCTTCCCCACCTTTACTGGTCAATGCACAGAAAGGACACGTGAACATTGGTGAAGATGGGCTGTGAGATGGGCTGTGAGATATTATGTGTAAGGTAATAATGTGTAATAAGCTCTGCACTTGACTCCTATAACTCAGCTCGCACTGGCACAGCCCCTTGCACTCACTGGCACTGAGCAGAGGGCAGCAGGCACACGTGCCCTGCAGACCTTCGATGAGAACTGGCAGCCACAGCTCTCGTTTCACTCCTTCACAACTGCCTGTCAAAGAATTGATTAGACAAAACCGACTCCAGGCTTGTCTCATGAACAGTAGGAGAAAGAACTAAATACCTCAGCTGGAAAATAATTCTGGAAAATAAGCTCTCCAGCAGCCAAATCATTTCAAAAACAGAGGCTTTTGGGTTTGGTTTTGGTTTATTTTTGCTTGGTTTGTTGGTTGGATTTGTTTGTCTGGTTTTGTTAGGTTTGGGGTTTTTTGTTTTGTTTCAATTGGAGCAGGTGAGAAGCTCAAGCTCGATTAAAGAGAGAGTACAAAGAACTCTCTGCAGCCTTAAAATCCTGTCATACTGGCCTCGTATGGCAAACAACATACACAGCTAAGACCGACACACTATTTCAGAAGAGTTATTACATGCATGCCGCATAACAGATACCATATAAGAGTAGACAAATAGAGTTAAGCATTAGTTCCTGTTACCTGTAATATGAATGGGTCACTGAGATGAGCAGAGCCTCAATGAACCACTCCTGCCAGCACGTGGTCACATTGTAGGTATCCTGAAGAGCTTCTCTAGTCTCGCTCTCTAAGACTGGAATTTAAGAATTATTAACAAAAAACCCCTGTCAAACAGCAAAAGCAGCTGTTGCATTAGCTACCAATCTGAGCAGAAGCCCAAGTCATTGACCAGTTTTTCACATCTGTTTCACAAACAACTACAAATAAATCACAGCTCCTACGCACTTGAAGAATCTGGACCTGTCTTGTCATCGCTTTCCCAGAGCAAAGAGCATACCCCCCTCCCCTCTTCCCCCCTTCCTACCCCTCTGCACACCACCTCCAGCCCCGCTACAACCCCACCTGCCCCCCGCCCAAACACATCCCCCCCCACGCCCACCCCACCCCTCGCCTGACAGAGCCCAAGACCTCCCGCTGCTGACAGCTACCTGCTCGGGGCCTGGGAGCAAGCGTCACCCAAATGGAACAACCGGCCCAGGCCCACCCACGGGAGACTCTGGGGCGCAAACCAGATGCAAACTCTTCCGTCCTTCCTTCCTTCCTTCCTGCCTTGGCCCTAAGTGTCACCTCCCTCACCCACTTGTTGGGTTTTATTCCGAAAAAAAAAAGAGTGGTTTAAAATCTGGGCTCGGGTGTGTTGAAGAGGGACAGCGTTAGCGACTTTCCCCTGGGGACAGAGTGCAAGGTTAGTGGCAACCTGTTTGGTTCTCACTTCAAAGCTTCTCTTTCGACGCCTAGGTGAGAAGCAGAAGCCAAAGGTTCTGCCAAGGATGGGCACTGTCGAGCAAAAGACATCTGCAGAGGCAAGCCCGGAGGACGGCGCTCCTAAGCAGAGGAAGGGCCTTGTCGCAAGCTGTGTTTGAACGTGCCCGTTGGTGCTGCTGGACTGGATTCCTTCCAGGGCACAGTCCCCCAGGGATCCGTACAGAGACTTGGCCACACTGGTCACTTGAGGAGGGTGACAGACGGTAAGCGCACAAATCATCTGGAGTCACAGCCAGGGTCCTGCTAGTGGTGAGGACAAGTGAACAGGGCTTGATTCTCTTGGTTTTTCGGCATCCTGCATCTTGCCTTCTGCCCGGGGTGGGCTAGGTGCCACTGCCTCTGCGGACTTGCTCTGGCTGGGACGGAGTTGACTCTTGTTAGTGGCAGCCGGCCTAGCACCGTGTTTGGCAGGGGTGGCTAAAGCGGTGTTGCTTACTGCAGCTGTGGTGTGGCTGTTGCTGCGAGTGCGGGCCTCCCGGAGCCGTGAGGTTGTCTCTTTTTCCTGCAGCGCTGAGGCTGGGGGTGTGCAAGAGGTTGGGAGGGTGGAGAGCAGGAGAGCGTCTGGGAAGTGGCCAAAGGGCCGTCCCCTGCTGTAGGCCAGCTGCGCCCACAGGCCTGGTGTTCCTTGCTGCTGGTGCTGCTGCTGCCTTTGTGGTGCAGGTCAGGGTTTCTGGGCGCATGCATGATTTGGGGTGGGCTTGAGGGTGGGCGGGAGGGCAGCAGGCCAAAGGGCTCCCCTCCTGCTGTGCTGCCTGGGTGTCCCTGGCTGTGTGTCTGCCGGGGGCCGGGGAAGCAAGAGCAAGAGGGCCAAGCGGGCGGCAGGCAGCGCAGGCTGGTGAGCGGCAAGGAGGAAAGGCCAAGGGCTTTGGGCGTCTGGTGCCGGGCCAGGTGGGGCTGAGGCGAGGGCATCTTTTCTACTAATGTCTATTCGCGATCCATAAACCTCACTTACTGAATCATCTGCTCCCTGTAGCGTAATTAGCAAAGGGTTGCACTGCAGAGACTCACATCCCGGGAGAGATTGCCCTTTGGATAGGGTAAGTTTTCTTTTTCATTCTATAACCATTCATTGCTCACTGTCCATCCCCCAAACTCTGTGGTCCAGATAACACTGTACCAGGAGGGGCAATGAGAGACAGCAACAAAAACTATGCACTTATTTAAATCATCCTTAGACTCGGTCCCCTTGGACACATGTTTGTTTTCATAACTCAATTCCCTTTAGCTCTGTACATCCCCACAGCTATGGATCTGGCAAGCGTCTACTCAAATTGTTAGGGAACCTTCAGTTTCAGTGACATTCACGTTAAGTAACCCATTTGTAAATTCTACATAATACAGGATTAGTAATCCCCAAAAGTTTCATTTCATTTTCATCTCTGTATCTTTAGTTGAAGTGGGTCGTCAGTTGTCAGTACTTGCCACTCCTCACTGTCCTTTGGAGGTCTGATTGGCTCTTTAATCCACGTGTAATGAGTCCACCCTTTCTCAGCTGGTCGCACCACTGTCTCGGTGATCAGCAGAACTTGAAATGCGCCTTCCCAATCTGGCTGAAGCTTAGCGTCTTTCCAGGATTTGACCAGGACCTGCTGTCCAGGCTGAAACTTGTGAGCTGCAGACTCTAAAGGCAGAGTTTGTGCCAGAAGCCCTTGGTGCCTGAGAGAAGACAGAAAAGACAACCCGAGCATACAGTTTTTGAGAAACAAATCCTTAGTTTCAAACCGTGGGGGTCCATCCGTTATTTCGCTTTTGCTACCACTGCCCCCGTGGCAGTGCTAAGAGGGAAGGCTTCTCCCCACCTGGTAAGATGATCAAACACTAGTAAGTTTTTAATTCAGCCAACTGCAGGTAATTCTGTGAAATCAACTTGTATATTTTGGAAGGGTCATAAACTTGGCCTTCAACCTCCTGCAGGCTGCTTCCTAAGTGCCTTTTCATTTACTTTTTTACAAACCACACATCATTCACAAATTTGCTTGGCTATAGTATAAATTCCAGTACACCCATATTTTTATAACACTATGGCACCCATTACTTGTTTTCCTCATTAACTCTCTTGATGTAAAATTGCTAATACCTTCCTCATGGTTTGCTTATTTAACATTTCTCTACCCTCTGGGAGTACGCATTTCCCATTCTGTTCCCTGGCTTCCAACTCTTGGAGGACTTCTTTTTATCTTTCATTGAAAACTGGAATTTCTTGTGGGGCCAGGACCTCGGGCGTGAGATAAAACCTGAAGCAATAACTAAGTTAAGGCTGCTTCTCAGGCCATTTCATCTGCTAACCAACTTCCCCTGACACAAAAAGAGTTGCCCCTCTGATGTCCATTAACATGTACTACAGCCACTTCTATTGGTGACATCAGATTCCATAACACTTGTCCAACTAGTTCTTCATGAACCAATTCTTTACCTTTGCTATTAACTAGACCCCATTCTTCCCAAATTTTCCCAAAGGTGTGCACTTCTCCAAATGCGTATCTAGAACCATTACGGATGGTACCTTCTTTTCCTTCTAACATTTGCAGTGCCTGACTGACGGCTTGTGGCTGGCATGTTTGAGCTGACCAGTTATTAGGCAACCTTCCCGTTTCTCTTATTTCACCATTCACACCTTCAACGATGGCACACCCATTGTGTCTCTTCCCCTGAATTACCCTTGAAGACCCATCTATGAAGAGGTGCAGCCCATTGCCACCTCTCCATAGGAAAGCAGCAGGGTTTAATTTCCTGCTTTCTCCCACCAGAAGAGCAGTTGCTGCTGCAGCTTGCACACACTCTGGCCAACCTCGAGACACTGGGTCTAAGAGCTTAGATCAGTGTGCCACTGCTTGTCGCTTCCCCCCCAGCCCACTTGCTGCTGGAGCAGCGTGAGAGGCAGAACAGGCCTCCACTCTGTGCAAGCATTGCTCAACAATAACAAAAACATCTCTGTATTATCAACACTGTTTTAAGCATCAATCAAAAACATAGTCCCATACTAGGTACCACAAAGAAAATTAACTCCAGCCCAGCCAAAACCAACACAAACTTCCAGGTAATACAATATCTTTCAAATTTTCTCCTTGTCACCCCCCAGGCAGTAACTGTGTTTCCACACCCAGAGCCTGTAAAAGGTTTCTCTCTAATATAGAAGCTGGGGAATCTTCCCCTAATATATTCCTTCCCCATACGCTTTTAATTCTTATTATCACAAATAGGAATTTATTCATAATTGTCTCTCCTTCCTCCCTGCTACCCCATTTATTACAACTCCGTCTTCAGTTCTGGATCTTTTTAGGGGAGAATTTAGAAGGGACATGGGAGCTTCTGTTTCTGCTAAAAACTAGACCTCATTACCAATTACCACCATTACTTTACCAATTACATGCTCTTTTCCAATTTAAACGTTTCCCCACAAAAAAACAAACAAACAAACAAACAAAAAAAAAAACACCAAAAAAAAAAGCCACCACAACACCAAAAACATTTTCAGCCCCTCTGATTTTCCAAAGTGTATTGAGTTTTCTTCCTTTAGTCATTTCCAACAGTTGCCGCCCTAGGGGTAAATATCCCAGATTTCCACAATAATAGCATCCCATTTTCTCTCATTCTCTCACTTTTTTCACTGACTTTGGTCTAAATCTTCTGCGGTTTTGTTTTGTTTTGTTCTTTTCCCTTCCAGTCTTTCACTTGCAACCAATCAGTCTGCTTCAACTTTTCGCTTCAGTTCCCGACCATCATACACAAACACGACCACACTCAGATTTTTTGCAAATTCTTCCTGCCAACCTGGCACATGCTCTCGGAAATACTTCCGTAGATCCACAAACACACTTGCTACCAGTCCACAAAGCTTTCCAAAAATCTTCCCCAGTCGGTGCTCCCCTGGCTTCTGTCTACATTCCTGCACTTCAGTTCAGTTTACTCTTATCTCCTCAAAAGCTCAAAAGCTTTTATCAGATTTTTAACCACCGTTTGGCAATTATCTCCATTTGTTTGATTATTATCATCTCAATTAGAATCACCTTGGGGCCAGGTAGTCTCCCACTGCCTGTGGGGTTAGTTCCACATTCTTTTAAATGATGTTTCTGGACAGACCAACTCTCTCAATAACAGGATAACATCGGCTCAGAATGGATTCTAGCCCCGCCCCCCCCCAAAAAAATTAGAAAATCATGATGCTCATCGATCCCCATCTTCCCTTCAGAGTTTGATTTCCTCACATAATCAAATCCCCAGAGTGCCAGGGGGTGCATCCGTGTAACACTGGAACACTGGAGGGCATTCACATGTACATCCCCCCCTTCGCACTTGCTCCCCTACACACACATACGCACGCACATCTGCTGCTGGCTGCACTGCAAAATAACTTTAGCAATCCCAGGGTAAAGCCCAGCAAAAGCAGTAAGGACAAGAAAGACAGTTGGGGAGGTAATCAAGAGGTGATACAGAGAGCAGAGACCAGCTCTGCAAGCACCTTAGTTAAATTACTCCCAACTGCAGCTAAAATTCTTTCTCTAGGTTTTTATACTCGTTTTCGACCATCCTCTTTATGGTGGTCATATGCCAAATCATCCTATACGTACCAGTAATTCATTTGTCCAGGACATCTGTTTTCTAGGTGTTTTTTAGTTACAGTTGGCCAGTCTCCTCAATATAAGGTCATTGCATGCTTTTCTTGAAAACCTTGCTGTACCATAAGTATTTTCCCAATTTTGCAATACCTCGGCCAAGGGCGTCCCCTTCTCTATGCCGAGTTTTATTTCCCATCACTAAGAAAATTCAGAGACACGCTTCCGTTGAGTCACGAGGTTCAGAGGGAGCCCCTTGCTTTCTAATCTCCTTCAGAGAGGAGTTTAGGTGCGGCTGGATCCCATCCTAGTCTCAGACTTGGTCAACGGTTTACGTCTAAAGGATATTTTCCCATTCCCAAGAGAGACTCGAACACTGCTTTTATGTGCACTTTACACTGATCAGGCCACACACTTTGCACTCAAAAACATACTGCAGAAAGGGAGGGACTCGCACCCACCCTGGTGTGGAGGAAGATTTAAAGGCCCTACAGTTTTTTTTACATACCAATTTAGATCTTTGCATAGCCAATTGTCATTGGATCCGTATTTTGGCCAGAATATCACTCTATTAAGGGCTATTTTGTCCAGACAAAACACAATACTTTATCATTTTCTATTTATCCTTCCTTTTTGTACACCACACGTTTCCCCGGTACCTTAACATCCTCCCTAAAGGACTGGACGGAGGAATGTCACCATTTTTCCTTTCTATTTCCCATTCTGAGTCTCGAGGCTTCTCCTTGCGCCTCGTCCCTCCTCTCAGAATGCCCCCGACCACCAAGGTAGTACTTAACAGTCTGTTTTCTTACCTTGGTCCACGCACAAAGTTGCTCGCTCGCTCGTATCGTGCTTCCCGCTTTTTCCTTTCTCCTTTCGCCTATGGTTTGCGGGGATCCGCCTTCGTCCCCACAGCCCTGCAGTTTCTGTCTGTCCGTCCGTCCTGGAATCCCCACCGACCATCCAGAAGGCCATTGAAATCAACGGGGCACGCCTTCCCGTCCACTGGCGATAGGGACCCCCGAGATGACGACGTCGAGTCTCGGACGAGCCCCCAGACTTGTAGGAAACCATCATCTTGCCAACAGAATAGGCTCAGGCAGGATCTCTCGGCAAAGCACGTTTTATTAAGGCTTTTGCGAAACGGGCCGTTCTACCTAAAAGTAGGCACACGCAATAGGGCAAAAAGCTTATACGCCCCCACAAATGCCAGCTGCAAATTCCCTGCCCTGTTCCCCAGGGGTTGGGTACTGCAGGCTTTCCGGACTGCCCGCCGCCTGCCTCAGTTTCCAGGACTCATTCATCTCATGCTAAGAAGGCCCTTCCCCTGCTGGATCTATTGCAAAGGTGGGTTCCTGGCTCTTGGGTTAGCCTTCCCTCTAGCTGCCCTTGTTTTTGAAATGCAGGAATGAGTTTGCATTGCAGCATGAGTTGGAAGAGAGTTGGTTTGTGGGAAGGATTCCCAGTGTGATGTGTGTCAATCCTTCCCCCCTCGCTGGGTGAGGTGGCAGCTGAGTTGCAAAAGCAACATTCCTTCTCGAAGGGCTCCTTCCTTGCAGGGCTGAGGCAGAGGCGAGAGAGCGAGGCAGGTGCGCGGGGGGGGCGCCGTGGGGGGGGCGGTTTGTCGGTGGGAAAAGCGGGGATCGAACCAGGGACCCATTTGACCAATCCGCGGGTCCGGCGCCCTGGCCGCTCCGCCAGCGCGATCCCACGGCCGTGGAACGCACGGCGCCCCCTATAGGCCGCAGAGCGGCCTGCGCGGCGGCTAAAGGCCGGGGGGGCGGTGGGCGGGGTGGGGATGGAAGTGGGTGCCCTGCGGACCAGCGTCCCGCGACCTGGCCGCTCCTCTACCGCCATCCCCACCGCCGGGGGACGCCACAGCTCCCCCTACAAACCTCCGCCCGCCCGCTAAGCTCGGCCCATGCCGGGGGGCACCCACCGACTCGCTGCCTCCCACCACCACGCTGCAACCCCACCTGCCCCCCGCCCAATCACACACCCCCCCACCCGCCCCTCGCCTGACAGAGCCCAAGACCTCCCGCTGCTGACAGCTACCTGCTCGCGGCCCTAGCGGCAGCGCACGCCGCTCTGCGGCCTATAGGGGGCGCCGTGCGTTCCACGGCCGTGGGATCGCGCTGGCGGAGCGGCCAGGGCGCCGGACCCGCGGATTGGTCAAATGGGTCCCTGGTTCGATCCCCGCTTTTCCCACCGACAGACCCCCACCCCCCACGGCCCCCCCCCCCGCGCACCTGCCTCGCTCTCTCGCCTCTGCCTCAGCCCTGCAAGGAGCTATTGAAGGACGAAGGTTGTTTTTACAACTGGTTTGGCACCTGAGCTCAGCGGGGGAAAGGATTGAGAGGTATCAGACTATGAATCACAGAATCACAGAATGTTAGGGATTGGAAGGGACCTCAGAAGATCGTCTAGTCCAATCCCCCCGCCAGAGCAGGAACACCTAGATGAGGTTACACAGGAATGTGTCCAGGTGGCTTTTGAATGTCTCCAGAGGAGGAGACTCCTCAGCCTCCCTGGGCAGCCCGTTCCAGTGCTCTGCCAGCCTCACTGAGAAGAAGTTTCTTCTCCTATTTAAGTGGAACCTCCTGTGTTGCAGTTTGTACCCATTGCCCCATGTCTTATCATTGGTTGTCAGTGAGAAGAGCCTGGCTCCATCCTCGTGACACTCACCCTTTACATATTTACAAACATTAATGAGGTCACCCCTCAGTCTCCTCTTCTCCAAACTAAAGAGACCCAGCTCCCTCAGCCTTTCCTCAGTAGGGAGATGCTCCACTCCCTTAATCAACTTTGTCGCCCTGCGCTGGACTCTCTCCAGCAGTTCCCTGTCCTTCTTGAACTGAGGGGCCCAGAACTGGACACAATATTCCAGATGCGGTCTCACCAGGGTAGAGTAGAGGGGCAGGAGAACCTCTTTCAACCTACTAACTACCCTCCTTCTAATACACCCCAGGATGTCATTGGCCTTCTTGGCCACAAGGGCACAGTGCTGGCTCATGGTCATCGTGCCGTCCACCGGGACCCCCAGGTCCCTTTCACTGCTCTCTGACAGGTCATTCCCCGACTTATACTAGTACCTGGGGTTCTTCTTGCCCAGATGCAAGACTCTACACTTGTGCTTGTTATATTTCATTCATGTTTTCCCCGCCCAACTCTCCAGCCTGTCCAGCTCTCGCTGGATGGCAGCACAGCCTTCTGGCGTGTCAGCCACTCCTCCCAGCTTGGTGTCATCAGCAAACTTGCTGACAGTCACTCTATTCCCTCATCCAAGTCATTGATGAATATATTGAATAGTACTGGCCCCAGTACCGACCCTTGAGGGACTCCACAGGCCTCCAACTAGACTCTGCCCCGTTGATCACGACTCTCTGGCTTCTTTCCTTCAGCCAGTTCACAGTCCACATCGCTACCCGATCGTCCAGACCACACTTCCTCAGTTTAGCTGGGAGGATGCTGTGGGAGACCGTGTCAAATGCTTCACTGAAATCAAGACAGACCACATCCACTGCTTTACCATCATCTGTCCACCCGGTTATGTCCTCATAAAAGTCTATGACGTTGGTCAAGCACAACTTCCCTTTGGTGAAGCCATGTTGACTGCCCCTAATGACCCCCTTATCCCTGATATGCCTTGAGATGGCACCAAGGATAAGTCGTTCCATCAGTTTCCCAGGGATGGAGGTGACGCTGACCGGTCCATAGTTACCCGGGTCCTCCTTCTTGCCCTTTTTGAAGACTGGAATGACATTTGCTTTCCTCCAGCCCTCAGGCACCCCTCCCGTTTCCCATGACTTAGCAAAGATGACGGAGAGTGGCCTAGCAATGATCAGCCAGCTCCCTCAGCACCCGCGGGTGCATCCCACCTGGAGCCATGGATTTATGGATGTCCAGATTGCTTAATCGGTCCCTAACCCAGGCCCTCAGCCTTCCCTAGCCTGGAAGCACCAACACCCATGAAGGAGCGAGCTGTGGGCAATGTCCTGCTTTGCCTTCAGCGTCTCTCGCAATGTTAACTTGCAAATTTGTAGTGGATGAGGGTGTGGAACTGCAAGCTGGGGATAACAGTTTTCCAGTGAACGTGAAGGAGAAGGACATTGAACTGCTGCCCATGCAAGCTGGTCTCAGAGGACACGTAGCAACTATTCACCTCACACCTGGCAATGCATTCGTTTTTTAAAAAAAAAAATAAGCCCAAAACCACTAAGGCAGGGCTATGTTTCTCACCTGCATAGATGTCATCCTTTCCTGACTGGAACCCTTGGCTTCTTTGTGAAGCCTTTGGTTTCATTACCGGGTAGCGGAGGTTTGTTATCAGTCCTTGATTTGGCTTGTCGTAAGTGTATATTGAATCCTTCAATATTCTGAAGATCCTCTCTGGAACACCTTCAGAAGTCTGCAGAGAAAGGAAAGAAACATTTGTCTGCAGCTGCTCTTCGCATGCAGTCCCCAAAAATGAAAGGAATGACAGGTTGCTTCTTCTTTCCCAAGGAGCTGTTTTGGAAGCAGACTGGGTGACAGAGTCTGGTACCAGCCTTTGGCCACCAGGGACACCTGCTTGGTGGTGTGCTCTAGGCCCTAAGTGTCACCTCCCTCACCCGCTTGATTTTTTTTTTTTTTTTTTTTTTTTAAAGGGAGAAGAGCAGTTTACAATCTGGGCTCAGGGGTGTGTTGCAGAGGGATGGCGTTACCGACTTCCCCCTGGCGTCAGAGCGCAACGTTCTCTAGGTTATCTACTTTAGTCTTCTAGTGCACCACACTGGTGTGGATGTCAATGAATAAAGTCTGTGTTGAACTTGTATAAGGAAACACGGAAAAAAAGAATAAGCCAATAAACGCCATCATTATTTTAAAGAAAGATGAGAAGGTAATTTTGCTTATGTCTCCAATAGAAAAGAACCACTGAACAATGACCCCCCTTCCTTCTCTACTCAGTGGGCAGAGATGACAAGAGTTTCTCCCTCTCCTTTCTCCCAAGGTAAACAGTGTCACATTCAGTGCCATGTAGATTAACTTGCATTTCTGAATGGAACCATAACTCCCCTTGGCACCACTCCAAGCAGAGAGACGAACTGAGCAGCTCAGACATGGATGTGTATGAGTATTCAAGGGTCCTGGCCTGACACCAACATCAGTGACATTTTCTTGATCTATCCTTTAATAGACTGAGATCTTTGTCGGTCAAAGTTCAGGCAGCTTACCAGAAAACCAACTACAGTCCTCATGTGTTAACAACATTTAGACTGTCAAAGGAAGAATGCTCAAATTTTAAATTCATCCTTCGTTTGCAGAGAACAGCTGCAGAAACTGAATGCCTAACACAAGCTAGCGCAACAACACAGAAACGTAGAGAAGGAAAGAGAACACCCAACCGCCTGTTCTACTGGTTATTTTCTCCAATACAGGAGAAACAACCACCAACTCTGGAGAACAAACAGGTCAGGGTTATTGGTCCCACAAAAACGAGCATAAGAAATACTAAGGCAATTCCCCAGAGTCCAGTAACTCTCTTGCCCTCAAGCCAGGGTCGTGCCACAAAAGCAAAACTCTTACCAAAGATTTCATCTTAGCTTGAACAGGTAAGTTGTGATGACGGAGATTCGCCAGGAGTCCTAAACATGGTATCATTACCTCATCTTCTGTGGTTTGACTGAAAAGTCCAGGAAGTCAAACAAAGACTTTTAATTAAAGCATCCAGAAATTAGTTACCAGAATTTGGGGGTTGAGGGTGGGGTGCTTGGGGGACTCTATTTTGTTGCCGTGGCGGTGGGGAGGGGAGTGTGGTATTGTTTTGTTTTTTAACTAGACACCATTCTGCTAAGCCAAGCAAAATTCAGATTGCAATCCCCATAGTGTGGGCAGTTTTTAACTGAGCACATCTGGGGAAAAAAAAAAAAAAAAAGGTCTATCAGAGACCAGCACTATCAAAGGTCCTTTATTGCAGGTGCTTTTAAGAGTCACTAGATCTCTTACAAGGACCCTTGCACAAAAGTCATTTTAATGTAACATAAGTCTGTTCCTAATGACGAGCATGACTTTTCCCCTGGGTCTTCTCTTTGACAGCTCCCTGGGATATGCAGGTGGGCTAAGAGGCCAGTTAATATCCAGTCACTGAAAGTCCCACAACCACTGCATTTGACAGGCTGTAACAACATGGTTTGCAAAGAAAAACCTCTGTTTAGCTTGGAGTAAAAATGCCACAGGTCACTCTGGAGACCAGGTTAGTGCAATATGCTAATGGCCTTCAGAAAGTTTAGAAACTTAGCCAGGTGTTTCCCATGAGAGAAGGTAACTGAGTGCACACTTACACATGATGCATTAGAAATGAAATTAATTCATTGACGTTGGCACCAGCACAAAAGACCTGAACATTGTAAGTTACCCTCTGCAGCAACTGGATACTCTGAGGAAATTAAAAGCTGTTCACATGTGTCTTTCCTATAGCATCGCACTCAAGAATGTTACAAATTAGAAAGCTGAAAGGACAAATAAAAAGACATCACGACTGAATTCATTTTCAGACCCTGTGACGTTAACACGACAACTACACAAGCTGCTGTGAGCACACAGGGTCGTGTCCTGACACTCCGAGGTACTTATTAAAAGCCCAAACAGATGGATAAGGTTTTCTTTTGACAGAGGCATTACCTTTGTAGCCCATCCATTTCTCCCCTTTGCTTCATCAGCACGTTCTCCATTCTGTCAGCGAGAAAGGGGCTTTGTCCTGTTGAAAGATCCACAAGTTTTGCCAAAATGCAAAAAGCGCTTTGCAGCCTCTTCAGAAAGTATGTTTAGTGCAGGGGTGTCAAACTCATTTGTAGCAAATGCATTTTTAGGACTGTATAAATGTAGGAGTAGTCGCATTTCTAGAGTCCTAAAATTACGTTTGGCCCTTTGAAGGCAACCGCGAGGCTGATGTGCCCCCCAGTGAAAATGAGTTTGACACCCCCGGCTTAGAGGAAAACACGTTTGCTGTGAAGACAGTCGACAGATCTAATGGTAGTTAAGTCTTTCCTACAGCATCCTTTCAGCACGCAACGTAATTGAGTTAATATAATGCTAATATGCACAATTATGACAATAATCACAGCACAGGATAGCAGCTGAAACCAAACCTCATTATATAAGCATGTGACATAAGAAATTCAAGGTCTTAGTCCTGCATCTACTTGGTGACTACAAAACCTCTCCCACTGACTGGCAAGTCACCTGGATCTCTTAGTCTTCTCCTACTCCAAGTGCTTTGACAAATACACAAACTGGGACAAAAGTGTCCTTCACTGGATGCCTGACTCATTTTCCACAGATCAGGGGCAACACAACTGCTGGCAAATTCATTTTCTGTTTTCCCTCTCAGAAAAGAGATGTCACAACACGTAGCCAGCAAGTACTTGCTGAAATCTCAAAGCCACATATGAGGAAACCTGTGCATATTTTAAAAAAAAAAAAAAAAAAAGGAGGTCTTCCCCACCTTTACTGGTCAATGCACAGAAAGGACACGTGAACATTGGTGAAGATGGGCTGTGAGATGGGCTGTGAGATATTATGTGTAAGGTAATAATGTGTAATAAGCTCTGCACTTGACTCCTATAACTCAGCTCGCACTGGCACAGCCCCTTGCACTCACTGGCACTGAGCAGAGGGCAGCAGGCACACGTGCCCTGCAGACCTTCGATGAGAACTGGCAGCCACAGCTCTCGTTTCACTCCTTCACAACTGCCTGTCAAAGAATTGATTAGACAAAACCGACTCCAAGCTTGTCTCATGAACAGTAGGAGAAAGAACTAAATACCTCAGCTGGAAAATAATTCTGGAAAATAAGCTCTCCAGCAGCCATTTCTCGAAATCATTTCAAAAACAGAGGCTTTTGGGTTTGGTTTTGGTTTATTTTTGCTTGGTTTGTTGGTTGGATTTGTTTGTCTGGTTTTGTTAGGTTTGGGGTTTTTTGTTTTGTTTCAATTGGAGCAGGTGAGAAGCTCAAGCTCGATTAAAGAGAGAGTACAAAGAACTCTCTGCAGCCTTAAAATCCTGTCATACTGGCCTCGTATGGCAAACAACATACACAGCTAAGACCGACACACTATTTCAGAAGAGTTATTACATGCATGCCGCATAACAGATACCATATAAGAGTAGACAAATAGAGTTAAACATTAGTTCCTGTTACCTGTAATATGAATGGGTCACTGAGATGAGCAGAGCCTCGATGAACCACTCCTGCCAGCACGTGGTCACATTGTAGGTATCCTGAAGAGCTTCTCTAGTCTCGCTCTCTAAGACTGGAATTTAAGAATTATTAACAAAAAACCCCTGTCAAACAGCAAAAGCAGCTGTTGCATTAGCTACCAATCTGAGCAGAAGCCCAAGTCATTGACCAGTTTTTCACATCTGTTTCACAAACAACTACAAATAAATCACAGCTCCTACGCACTTGAAGAATCTGGACCTGTCTTGTCATCGCTTTCCCAGAGCAAAGAGCATAGCCCCCTCCCCTCTTCCCCCCTTCCTACCCCTCTGCACACCACCTCCAGCCCCGCTACAACCCCACCTGCCCCCCACCCAAACACATCCCCCCCCACGCCCACCCCACCCCTCGCCTGACAGAGCCCAAGACCTCCCGCTGCTGACAGCTACCTGCTCGGGGCCTGGGAGCAAGCGTCACCCAAATGGAACAACCGGCCCAGGCCCACCCACGGGAGACTCTGGGGCGCAAACCAGATGCAAACTCTTCCGTCCTTCCTTCCTTCCTTCCTGCCTTGGCCCTAAGTGTCACCTCCCTCACCCACTTGTTGGGTTTTATTCCGAAAAAAAAAAGAGTGGTTTAAAATCTGGGCTCGGGTGTGTTGAAGAGGGACAGCGTTAGCGACTTTCCCCTGGGGACAGAGTGCAAGGTTAGTGGCAACCTGTTTGGTTCTCACTTCAAAGCTTCTCTTTCGACGCCTAGGTGAGAAGCAGAAGCCAAAGGTTCTGCCAAGGATGGGCAC
This sequence comes from Columba livia, assembly GCF_036013475.1. NCBI lineage: Eukaryota > Metazoa > Chordata > Aves > Columbiformes > Columbidae > Columba > Columba livia. Next base: position 1,143,925 of record NW_027043810.1, read on the forward strand.
TGTCGAGCAAAAGACATCTGCAGAGGCAAGCCCGGAGGACGGCGCTCCTAAGCAGAGGAAGGGCCTTGTCGCAAGCTGCGTTTGAACGTGCCCGTTGGTGCTGCTGGACTGGATTCCTTCCAGGGCACAGTCCCCCAGGGATCCGTACAGAGACTTGGCCACACTGGTCACTTGAGGAGGGTGACAGACGGTAAGCGCACAAATCATCTGGAGTCACAGCCAGGGTCCTGCTAGTGGTGAGGACAAGTGAACAGGGCTTGATTCTCTTGGTTTTTCGGCATCCTGCATCTTGCCTTCTGCCCGGGGTGGGCTAGGTGCCACTGCCTCTGCGGACTTGCTCTGGCTGGGACGGAGTTGACTCTTGTTAGTGGCAGCCGGCCTAGCACCGTGTTTGGCAGGGGTGGCTAAAGCGGTGTTGCTTACTGCAGCTGTGGTGTGGCTGTTGCTGCGAGTGCGGGCCTCCCGGAGCCGTGAGGTTGTCTCTTTTTCCTGCAGCGCCGAGGCTGGGGGTGTGCAAGAGGTTGGGAGGGTGGAGAGCAGGAGAGCATCCGGGAAGTGGCCAAAGGGCCGTCCCCTGCTGTAGGCCAGCTGCGCCCACAGGCCTGGTGTTCCTTGCTGCTGGTGCTGCTGCTGCTGCCTTTGTGGTGCAGGTCAGGGTTTCTGGGCACATGCATGATTTGGGGTGGGCTTGGGGGTGGGCAGGAGGGCAGCAGGCCAAAGGGCTCCCCTCCTGCTGTGCTGCCTGGGTGTCCCTGGCTGTGTGTCTGCCGGGGGCCGGGGAAGCAAGAGCAAGAGGGCCAAGCGGGCGGCAGGCAGCGCAGGCTGGTGAGCGGCAAGGAGGAAAGGCCAAGGGCTTTGGGCGTCTGGTGCCGGGCCAGGTGGGGCTGAGGCGAGGGCATCTTTTCTACTAATGTCTATTCGTGATCCATAAACCTCACTTACTGAATCATCTGCTCCCTGTAGCGTAATTAGCAAAGGGTTGCACTGCAGAGACTCACATCCCGGGAGAGATTGCCCTTTGGATAGGGTAAGTTTTCTTTTTCATTCTATAACCATTCATTGCTCACTGTCCATCCCCCAAACTCTGTGGTCCAGATAACACTGTATCAGGAGGGGCAATGAGAGACAGCAACAAAAACTATGCACTTATTTAAATCATCCTTAGACTCGGTCCCCTTGGACACATGTTTGTTTTCATAACTCAATTCCCTTTAGCTCTGTACATCCCCACACCTATGGATCTGGCAAGCGTCTACTCAAATTGTTAGGGAACCTTCAGTTTCAGTGACGTTCACGTTAAGTAACCCATTTGTAAATTCTACATAATACAGGATTAGTAATCCCCAAAAGTTTCATTTCATTTTCATCTCTGTATCTTTAGTTGAAGTGGGTCGTCAGTTGTCAGTACTTGCCACTCCTCACTGTCCTTTGGAGGTCTGATTGGCTCTTTAATCCACGTGTAATGAGTCCACCCTTTCTCAGCTGGTCGCACCACTGTCTCGGTGATCAGCAGAACTTGAAATGCGCCTTCCCAATCTGGCTGAAGCTTAGCGTCTTTCCAGGATTTGACCAGGACCTGCTGTCCAGGCTGAAACTTGTGAGCTGCAGACTCTAAAGGCAGAGTTTGTGCCAGAAGCCCTTGGTGCCTGAGAGAAGACAGAAAAGACAACCCGAGCATACAGTTTTTGAGAAACAAATCCTTAGTTTCAAACCGTGGGGGTCCATCCGTTATTTCGCTTTTGCTACCACTGCCCCCGTGGCAGTGCTAAGAGGGAAGGCTTCTCCCCACCTGGTAAGATGATCAAACACTAGTAAGTTTTTAATTCAGCCAACTGCAGGTAATTCTGTGAAATCAACTTGTATATTTTGGAAGGGTCATAAACTTGGCCTTCAACCTCCTGCAGGCTGCTTCCTAAGTGCCTTTTCATTTACTTTTTTACAAACCACACATCATTCACAAATTTGCTTGGCTATAGTATAAATTCCAGTACACCCATATTTTTATAACACTATGGCACCCATTACTTGTTTTCCTCATTAACTCTCTTGATGTAAAATTGCTAATACCTTCCTCATGGTTTGCTTATTTAACATTTCTCTACCCTCTGGGAGTACGCATTTCCCATTCTGTTCCCTGGCTTCCAACTCTTGGAGGACTTCTTTTTATCTTTCATTGAAAACTGGAATTTCTTGTGGGGCCAGGACCTCGGGCGTGAGATAAAACCTGAAGCAATAACTAAGTTAAGGCTGCTTCTCAGGCCATTTCATCTGCTAACCAACTTCCCCTGACACAAAAAGAGTTGCCCCTCTGATGTCCATTAACATGTACTACAGCCACTTCTATTGGTGACATCAGATTCCATAACACTTGTCCAACTAGTTCTTCATGAACCAATTCTTTACCTTTGCTATTAATTAGACCCCATTCTTCCCAAATTTTCCCAAAGGTGTGCACTTCTCCAAATGCGTATCTAGAACCATTACGGATGGTACCTTCTTTTCCTTCTAACATTTGCAGTGCCTGACTGACGGCTTGTGGCTGGCATGTTTGAGCTGACCAGTTATTAGGCAACCTTCCCGTTTCTCTTATTTCACCATTCACACCTTCAACGATGGCACACCCATTGTGTCTCTTCCCCTGAATTACCCTTGAAGACCCATCTATGAAGAGGTGCAGCCCATTGCCACCTCTCCATAGGAAAGCAGCAGGGTTTAATTTCCTGCTTTCTCCCACCAGAAGAGCAGTTGCTGCTGCAGCTTGCACACACTCTGGCCAACCTCGAGACACTGGGTCTAAGAGCTTAGATCAGTGTGCCACTGCTTGTCGCTTCCCCCCCAGCCCACTTGCTGCTGGAGCAGCGTGAGAGGCAGAACAGGCCTCCACTCTGTGCAAGCATTGCTCAACAATAACAAAAACATCTCTGTATTATCAACACTGTTTTAAGCATCAATCAAAAACATAGTCCCATACCAGGTACCACAAAGAAAATTAACTCCAGCCCAGCCAAAACCAACACAAACTTCCAGGTAATACAATATCTTTCAAATTTTCTCCTTGTCACCCCCCAGGCAGTAACTGTGTTTCCACACCCAGAGCCTGTAAAAGGTTTCTCTCTAATATAGAAGCTGGGGAATCTTCCCCTAATATATTCCTTCCCCATACGCTTTTAATTCTTATTATCACAAATAGGAATTTATTCATAATTGTCTCTCCTTCCTCCCTGCTACCCCATTTATTACAACTCCGTCTTCAGTTCTGGATCTTTTTAGGGGAGAATTTAGAAGGGACATGGGAGCTTCTGTTTCTGCTAAAAACTAGACCTCATTACCAATTACCACCATTACTTTACCAATTACATGCTCTTTTCCAATTTAAACGTTTCCCCACAAAAAACAAACAAACAAACAAAAAAAAAAAAAAAAAAACACCAATAAAAAAAGCCACCACAACACCAAAAACATTTTCAGCCCCTCTGATTTTCCAAAGTGTATTGAGTTTTCTTCCTTTAGTCATTTCCAACAGTTGCCGCCCTAGGGGTAAATATCCCAGATTTCCACAATAATAGCATCCCATTTTCTCTCATTCTCTCACTTTTTTCACTGACTTTGGTCTAAATCTTCTGCGGTTTTGTTTTGTTTTGTTCTTTTCCCTTCCAGTCTTTCACTTGCAACCAATCAGTCTGCTTCAACTTTTCGCTTCAGTTCCCGACCATCATACACAAACACGACCACACTCAGATTTTTTGCAAATTCTTCCTGCCAACCTGGCACATGCTCTCGGAAATACTTCCGTAGATCCACAAACACACTTGCTACCAGTCCACAAAGCTTTCCAAAAATCTTCCCCAGTCGGTGCTCCCCTGGCTTCTGTCTACATTCCTGCACTTCAGTTCAGTTTACTCTTATCTCCTCAAAAGCTCAAAAGCTTTTATCAGATTTTTAACCACCGTTTGGCAATTATCTCCATTTGTTTGATTATTATCATCTCAATTAGAATCACCTTGGGGCCAGGTAGTCTCCCACTGCCTGTGGGGTTAGTTCCACATTCTTTTAAATGATGTTTCTGGACAGACCAACTCTCTCAATAACAGGATAACATCGGCTCAGAATGGATTCTAGCCCCGCCCCCCCCCAAAAAAATTAGAAAATCATGATGCTCATCGATCCCCATCTTCCCTTCAGAGTTTGATTTCCTCACATAATCAAATCCCCAGAGTGCCAGGGGGTGCATCCGTGTAACACTGGAACACTGGAGGGCATTCACATGTACATCCCCCCCTTCGCACTTGCTCCCCTACACACACATACGCACGCACATCTGCTGCTGGCTGCACTGCAAAATAACTTTAGCAATCCCAGGGTAAAGCCCAGCAAAAGCAGTAAGGACAAGAAAGACAGTTGGGGAGGTAATCAAGAGGTGATACAGAGAGCAGAGACCAGCTCTGCAAGCACCTTAGTTAAATTACTCCCAACTGCAGCTAAAATTCTTTCTCTAGGTTTTTATACTCGTTTTCGACCATCCTCTTTATGGTGGTCATATGCCAAATCATCCTATACGTACCAGTAATTCATTTGTCCAGGACATCTGTTTTCTAGGTGTTTTTTAGTTACAGTTGGCCAGTCTCCTCAATATAAGGTCATTGCATGCTTTTCTTGAAAACCTTGCTGTACCATAAGTATTTTCCCAATTTTGCAATACCTCGGCCAAGGGCGTCCCCTTCTCTATGCCGAGTTTTATTTCCCATCACTAAGAAAATTCAGAGACACGCTTCCGTTGAGTCACGAGGTTCAGAGGGAGCCCCTTGCTTTCTAATCTCCTTCAGAGAGGAGTTTAGGTGCGGCTGGATCCCATCCTAGTCTCAGACTTGGTCAACGGTTTACGTCTAAAGGATATTTTCCCATTCCCAAGAGAGACTCGAACACTGCTTTTATGTGCACTTTACACTGATCAGGCCACACACTTTGCACTCAAAAACATACTGCAGAAAGGGAGGGACTCGCACCCACCCTGGTGTGGAGGAAGATTTAAAGGCCCTACAGTTTTTTTTACATACCAATTTAGATCTTTGCATAGCCAATTGTCATTGGATCCGTATTTTGGCCAGAATATCACTCTATTAAGGGCTATTTTGTCCAGACAAAACACAATACTTTATCATTTTCTATTTATCCTTCCTTTTTGTACACCACACGTTTCCCCGGTACCTTAACATCCTCCCTAAAGGACTGGACGGAGGAATGTCACCATTTTTCCTTTCTATTTCCCATTCTGAGTCTCGAGGCTTCTCCTTGCGCCTCGTCCCTCCTCTCAGAATGCCCCCGACCACCAAGGTAGTACTTAACAGTCTGTTTTCTTACCTTGGTCCACGCACAAAGTTGCTCGCTCGCTCGTATCGTGCTTCCCGCTTTTTCCTTTCTCCTTTCGCCTATGGTTTGCGGGGATCCGCCTTCGTCCCCACAGCCCTGCAGTTTCTGTCTGTCCGTCCGTCCTGGAATCCCCACCGACCATCCAGAAGGCCATTGAAATCAACGGGGCACGCCTTCCCGTCCATTGGCGACAGGGACCCCCGAGATGACGACGTCGAGTCTCGGACGAGCCCCCAGACTTGTAGGAAACCATCATCTTGCCAACAGAATAGGCTCAGGCAGGATCTCTCGGCAAAGCACGTTTTATTAAGGCTTTTGCGAAACGGGCCGTTCTACCTAAAAGTAGGCACACGCAATAGGGCAAAAAGCTTATACGCCCCCACAAATGCCAGCTGCAAATTCCCTGCCCTGTTCCCCAGGGGTTGGGTACTGCAGGCTTTCCGGACTGCCCGCCGCCTGCCTCAGTTTCCAGGACTCATTCATCTCATGCTAAGAAGGCCCTTCCCCTGCTGGATCTATTGCAAAGGTGGGTTCCTGGCTCTTGGGTTAGCCTTCCCTCTAGCTGCACTTGTTTTTGAAATGCAGGAATGAGTTTGCATTGCAGCATGAGTTGGAAGAGAGTTGGTTTGTGGGAAGGATTCCCAGTGTGATGTGTGTCAATCCTTCCCCCCTCGCTGGGTGAGGTGGCAGCTGAGTTGCAAAAGCAACATTCCTTCTCGAAGGGCTCCTTCCTTGCAGGGCTGAGGCAGAGGCGAGAGAGCGAGGCAGGTGCGCGGGGGGGGCGCCGTGGGGGGGGCGGTTTGTCGGTGGGAAAAGCGGGGATCGAACCAGGGACCCATTTGACCAATCCGCGGGTCCGGCGCCCTGGCCGCTCCGCCAGCGCGATCCCACGGCCGTGGAACGCACGGCGCCCCCTATAGGCCGCAGAGCGGCCTGCGCGGCGGCTAAAGGCCGGGGGGGCGGTGGGCGGGGTGGGGATGGAAGTGGGTGCCCTGCGGACCAGCGTCCCGCGACCTGGCCGCTCCTCTACCGCCATCCCCACCGCCGGGGGACGCCACAGCTCCCCCTACAAACCTCCGCCCGCCCGCTAAGCTCGGCCCATGCCGGGGGGCACCCACCGACTCGCTGCCTCCCACCACCACGCTGCAACCCCACCTGCCCCCCGCCCAATCACACACCCCCCCACCCGCCCCTCGCCTGACAGAGCCCAAGACCTCCCGCTGCTGACAGCTACCTGCTCGCGGCCCTAGCGGCAGCGCACGCCGCTCTGCGGCCTATAGGGGGCGCCGTGCGTTCCACGGCCGTGGGATCGCGCTGGCGGAGCGGCCAGGGCGCCGGACCCGCGGATTGGTCAAATGGGTCCCTGGTTCGATCCCCGCTTTTCCCACCGACAGACCCCCACCCCCCACGGCCCCCCCCCCGCGCACCTGCCTCGCTCTCTCGCCTCTGCCTCAGCCCTGCAAGGAGCTATTGAAGGACGAAGGTTGTTTTTACAACTGGTTTGGCACCTGAGCTCAGCGGGGGAAAGGATTGAGAGGTATCAGACTATGAATCACAGAATCACAGAATGTTAGGGATTGGAAGGGACCTCAGAAGATCGTCTAGTCCAATCCCCCCGCCAGAGCAGGAACACCTAGATGAGGTTACACAGGAATGTGTCCAGGTGGCTTTTGAATGTCTCCAGAGGAGGAGACTCCTCAGCCTCCCTGGGCAGCCCGTTCCAGTGCTCTGCCAGCCTCACTGAGAAGAAGTTTCTTCTCCTATTTAAGTGGAACCTCCTGTGTTGCAGTTTGTACCCATTGCCCCATGTCTTATCATTGGTTGTCAGTGAGAAGAGCCTGGCTCCATCCTCGTGACACTCACCCTTTACATATTTACAAACATTAATGAGGTCACCCCTCAGTCTCCTCTTCTCCAAACTAAAGAGACACAGCTCCCTCAGCCTTTCCTCAGTAGGGAGATGCTCCACTCCCTTAATCAACTTTGTCGCCCTGCGCTGGACTCTCTCCAGCAGTTCCCTGTCCTTCTTGAACTGAGGGGCCCAGAACTGGACACAATATTCCAGATGCGGTCTCACCAGGGTAGAGTAGAGGGGCAGGAGAACCTCTTTCAACCTACTAACTACCCTCCTTCTAATACACCCCAGGATGTCATTGGCCTTCTTGGCCACAAGGGCACAGTGCTGGCTCATGGTCATCGTGCCGTCCACCGGGACCCCCAGGTCCCTTTCACTGCTCTCTGACAGGTCATTCCCCGACTTATACTAGTACCTGGGGTTCTTCTTGCCCAGATGCAAGACTCTACACTTGCGCTTGTTATATTTCATTCATGTTTTCCCCGCCCAACTCTCCAGCCTGTCCAGCTCTCGCTGGATGGCAGCACAGCCTTCTGGCGTGTCAGCCACTCCTCCCAGCTTGGTGTCATCAGCAAACTTGCTGACAGTCACTCTATTCCCTCATCCAAGTCATTGATGAATATATTGAATAGTACTGGCCCCAGTACCGACCCTTGAGGGACTCCACAGGCCTCCAACTAGACTCTGCCCCGTTGATCACGACTCTCTGGCTTCTTTCCTTCAGCCAGTTCACAGTCCACATCGCTACCCGATCGTCCAGACCACACTTCCTCAGTTTAGCTGGGAGGATGCTGTGGGAGACCGTGTCAAATGCTTCACTGAAATCAAGACAGACCACATCCACTGCTTTACCATCATCTGTCCACCCGGTTATGTCCTCATAAAAGTCTATGAGGTTGGTCAAGCACAACTTCCCTTTGGTGAAGCCATGTTGACTGCCCCTAATGACCCCCTTATCCCTGATATGCCTTGAGATGGCACCAAGGATAAGTCGTTCCATCAGTTTCCCAGGGATGGAGGTGACGCTGACCGGTCCATAGTTACCCGGGTCCTCCTTCTTGCCCTTTTTGAAGACTGGAATGACATTTGCTTTCCTCCAGCCCTCAGGCACCCCTCCCGTTTCCCATGACTTAGCAAAGATGACGGAGAGTGGCCTAGCAATGATCAGCCAGCTCCCTCAGCACCCGCGGGTGCATCCCACCTGGAGCCATGGATTTATGGATGTCCAGATTGCTTAATCGGTCCCTAACCCAGGCCCTCAGCCTTCCCTAGCCTGGAAGCACCAACACCCATGAAGGAGCGAGCTGTGGGCAATGTCCTGCTTTGCCTTCAGCGTCTCTCGCAATGTTAACTTGCAAATTTGTAGTGGATGAGGGTGTGGAACTGCAAGCTGGGGATAACAGTTTTCCAGTGAACGTGAAGGAGAAGGACATTGAACTGCTGCCCATGCAAGCTGGTCTCAGAGGACACGTAGCAACTATTCACCTCACACCTGGCAATGCATTCGTTTTTTAAAAAAAAAAATAAGCCCAAAACCACTAAGGCAGGGCTATGTTTCTCACCTGCATAGATGTCATCCTTTCCTGACTGGAACCCTTGGCTTCTTTGTGAAGCCTTTGGTTTCATTACCGGGTAGCGGAGGTTTGTTATCAGTCCTTGATTCGGCTTGTCGTAAGTGTATATTGAATCCTTCAATATTCTGAAGATCCTCTCTGGAACACCTTCAGAAGTCTGCAGAGAAAGGAAAGAAACATTTGTCTGCAGCTGCTCTTCGCATGCAGTCCCCAAAAATGAAAGGAATGACAGGTTGCTTCTTCTTTCCCAAGGAGCTGTTTTGGAAGCAGACTGGGTGACAGAGTCTGGTACCAGCCTTTGGCCACCAGGGACACCTGCTTGGTGGTGTGCTCTAGGCCCTAAGTGTCACCTCCCTCACCCGCTTGATTTTTTTTTTTTTTTTTTTTTTTTTTTAAAGGGAGAAGAGCAGTTTAAAATCTGGGCTCAGGGGTGTGTTGCAGAGGGATGGTGTTACCGACTTCCCCCTGGCGTCAGAGCGCAACGTTCTCTAGGTTATCTACTTTAGTCTTCTAGTGCACCACACTGGTGTGGATGTCAATGACTAAAGTCTGTGTTGAACTTGTATAAGGAAAAACGGAAAAAAAGAATAAGCCAATAAACGCCATCATTATTTTAAAGAAAGATGAGAAGGTAATTTTGCTTATGTCTCCAATAGAAAAGAACCACTGAACAATGACCCCCCTTCCTTCTCTACTCAGTGGGCAGAGATGACAAGAGTTCCTCCTTCTCCTTCCCTCTCCTTTCTCCCAAGGTAAACAGTGTCACATTGAGTGCCATGTAGATTAACTTGCATTTCTGAATGGAACCATAACTCCCCTTGGCACCACTCCAAGCAGAGAGACGAACTGAGCAGCTCAGACATGGATGTGTATGAGTATTCAAGGGTCCTGGCCTGACACCAACATCAGTGACATTTTCTTGATCTATCCTTTAATAGACTGAGATCTTTGTCGGTCAAAGTTCAGGCAGCTTACCAGAAAACCAACTACAGTCCTCATGTGTTAACAACATTTAGACTGTCAAAGGAAGAATGCTCAAATTTTAAATTCATCCTTCGTTTGCAGAGAACAGCTGCAGAAACTGAATGCCTAACACAAGCTAGCGCAACAACACAGAAACGTAGAGAAGGAAAGAGAACACCCAACCGCCTGTTCTACTGGTTATTTTCTCCAATACAGGAGAAACAACCACCAACTCTGGAGAACAAACAGGTCAGGGTTATTGGTCCCACAAAAACGAGCATAAGAAATACTAAGGCAATTCCCCAGAGTCCAGTAACTCTCTTGCCCTCAAGCCAGGGTCGTGCCACAAAAACAAAACTCTTACCAAAGATTTCATCTTAGCTTGAACAGGTAAGTTGTGATGATGGAGATTCGCCAGGAGTCCTAAACATGGTATCATTACCTCATCTTCTGTGGTTTGACTGAAAAGTCCAGGAAGTCAAACAAAGACTTTTAATTAAAGCATCCAGAAATTAGTTACCAGAATTTGGGGGTTGAGGGTGGGGTGCTTGGGGGACTCTATTTTGTTGCCGTGGCGGTGGGGAGGGGAGTGTGGTATTGTTTTGTTTTTTAACTAGACACCATTCTGCCAAGCCAAGCAAAATTCAGATTGCAATCCCCATAGTGTGGGCAGTTTTTAACTGAGCACATCTGGGAAAAAAAAAAAAAAAAAAAGGTCTATCAGAGACCAGCACTATCAAAGGTCCTTTATTGCAGGTGCTTTTAAGAGTCACTAGATCTCTTACAAGGACCCTTGCACAAAAGTCATTTTAATGTAACATAAGTCTGTTCCTAATGACGAGCATGACTTTTCCCCTGGGTCTTCTCTTTGACAGCTCCCTGGGATATGCAGGTGGGCTAAGAGGCCAGTTAATATCCAGTCACTGAAAGTCCCACAACCACTGCATTTGACAGGCTGTAACAACATGGTTTGCAAAGAAAAACCTCTGTTTAGCTTGGAGTAAAAATGCCACAGGTCACTCTGGAGACCAGGTTAGTGCAATATGCTAATGGCCTTCAGAAAGTTTAGAAACTTAGCCAGGTGTTTCCCATGAGAGAAGGTAACTGAGTGCACACTTACACATGATGCATTAGAAATGAAATTAATTCATTGACGTTGGCACCAGCACAAAAGACCTGAACATTGTAAGTTACCCTCTGCAGCAACTGGATACTCTGAGGAAATTAAAAGCTGTTCACATGTGTCTTTCCTATAGCATCGCACTCAAGAATGTTACAAATTAGAAAGCTGAAAGGACAAATAAAAAGACATCACGACTGAATTCATTTTCAGACCCTGTGACGTTAACACGACAACTACACAAGCTGCTGTGAGCACACAGGGTCGTGTCCTGACACTCCGAGGTACTTATTAAAAGCCCAAACAGATGGATAAGGTTTTCTTTTGACAGAGGCATTACCTTTGTAGCCCATCCATTTCTCCCCTTTGCTTCATCAGCACGTTCTCCATTCTGTCAGCGAGAAAGGGGCTTTGTCCTGTTGAAAGATCCACAAGTTTTGCCAAAATGCAAAAAGCGCTTTGCAGCCTCTTCAGAAAGTATGTTTAGTGCAGGGGTGTCAAACTCATTTGTAGCAAATGCATTTTTAGGACTGTATAAATGTAGGAGTAGTCGCATTTCTAGAGTCCTAAAATTACGTTTGGCCCTTTGAAGGCAACCGCGAGGCTGATGTGCCCCCCAGTGAAAATGAGTTTGACACCCCCGGCTTAGAGGAAAACACGTTTGCTGTGAAGACAGTCGACAGATCTAATGGTAGTTAAGTCTTTCCTACAGCATCCTTTCAGCACGCAACGTAATTGAGTTAATATAATGCTAATATGCACAATTATGACAATAATCACAGCACAGGATAGCAGCTGAAACCAAACCTCATTATATAAGCATGTGACATAAGAAATTCAAGGTCTTAGTCCTGCATCTACTTGGTGACTACAAAACCTCTCCCACTGACTGGCAAGTCACCTGGATCTCTTAGTCTTCTCCTACTCCAAGTGCTTTGACAAATACACAAACTGGGACAAAAGTGTCCTTCACTGGATGCCTGACTCATTTTCCACAGATCAGGGGCAACACAACTGCTGGCAAATTCATTTTCCGTTTTCCCTCTCAGAAAAGAGATGTCACGACACGTAGCCAGCAAGTACTTGCTGAAATCTCAAAGCCACATATGAGGAAACCTGTGCATATTTTAAAAAAAAAAAAAAAAAGGAGGTCTTCCCCACCTTTACTGGTCAATGCACAGAAAGGACACGTGAACATTGGTGAAGATGGGCTGTGAGATGGGCTGTGAGATATTATGTGTAAGGTAATAATGTGTAATAAGCTCTGCACTTGACTCCTATAACTCAGCTCGCACTGGCACAGCCCCTTGCACTCACTGGCACTGAGCAGAGGGCAGCAGGCACACGTGCCCTGCAGACCTTCGATGAGAACTGGCAGCCACAGCTCTCGTTTCACTCCTTCACAACTGCCTGTCAAAGAATTGATTAGACAAAACCGACTCCAAGCTTGTCTCATGAACAGTAGGAGAAAGAACTAAATACCTCAGCTGGAAAATAATTCTGGAAAATAAGCTCTCCAGCAGCCATTTCTCGAAATCATTTCAAAAACAGAGGCTTTTGGGTTTGGTTTTGGTTTATTTTTGCTTGGTTTGTTGGTTGGATTTGTTTGTCTGGTTTTGTTAGGTTTGGGGTTTTTTGTTTTGTTTCAATTGGAGCAGGTGAGAAGCTCAAGCTCGATTAAAGAGAGAGTACAAAGAACTCTCTGCAGCCTTAAAATCCTGTCATACTGGCCTCGTATGGCAAACAACATACACAGCTAAGACCGACACACTATTTCAGAAGAGTTATTACATGCATGCCGCATAACAGATACCATATAAGAGTAGACAAATAGAGTTAAGCATTAGTTCCTGTTACCTGTAATATGAATGGGTCACTGAGATGAGCAGAGCCTCGATGAACCACTCCTGCCAGCACGTGGTCACATTGTAGGTATCCTGAAGAGCTTCTCTAGTCTCGCTCTCTAAGACTGGAATTTAAGAATTATTAACAAAAAACCCCTGTCAAACAGCAAAAGCAGCTGTTGCATTAGCTACCAATCTGAGCAGAAGCCCAAGTCATTGACCAGTTTTTCACATCTGTTTCACAAACAACTACAAATAAATCACAGCTCCTACGCACTTGAAGAATCTGGACCTGTCTTGTCATCGCTTTCCCAGAGCAAAGAGCATACCCCCCTCCCCTCTTCCCCCCTTCCTACCCCTCTGCACACCACCTCCAGCCCCGCTACAACCCCACCTGCCCCCCGCCCAAACACATCCCCCCCCACGCCCACCCCACCCCTCGCCTGACAGAGCCCAAGACCTCCCGCTGCTGACAGCTACCTGCTCGGGGCCTGGGAGCAAGCGTCACCCAAATGGAACAACCGGCCCAGGCCCACCCACGGGAGACTCTGGGGCGCAAACCAGATGCAAACTCTTCCGTCCTTCCTTCCTTCCTTCCTGCCTTGGCCCTAAGTGTCACCTCCCTCACCCACTTGTTGGGTTTTATTCCGAAAAAAAAAAGAGTGGTTTAAAATCTGGGCTCGGGTGTGTTGAAGAGGGACAGCGTTAGCGACTTTCCCCTGGGGACAGAGTGCAAGGTTAGTGGCAACCTGTTTGGTTCTCACTTCAAAGCTTCTCTTTCGACGCCTAGGTGAGAAGCAGAAGCCAAAGGTTCTGCCAAGGATGGGCACTGTCGAGCAAAAGACATCTGCAGAGGCAAGCCCGGAGGACGGCGCTCCTAAGCAGAGGAAGGGCCTTGTCGCAAGCTGCGTTTGAACGTGCCCGTTGGTGCTGCTGGACTGGATTCCTTCCAGGGCACAGTCCCCCAGGGATCCGTACAGAGACTTGGCCACACTGGTCACTTGAGGAGGGTGACAGACGGTAAGCGCACAAATCATCTGGAGTCACAGCCAGGGTCCTGCTAGTGGTGAGGACAAGTGAACAGGGCTTGATTCTCTTGGTTTTTCGGCATCCTGCATCTTGCCTTCTGCCCGGGGTGGGCTAGGTGCCACTGCCTCTGCGGACTTGCTCTGGCTGGGACGGAGTTGACTCTTGTTAGTGGCAGCCGGCCTAGCACCGTGTTTGGCAGGGGTGGCTAAAGCGGTGTTGCTTACTGCAGCTGTGGTGTGGCTGTTGCTGCGAGTGCGGGCCTCCCGGAGCCGTGAGGTTGTCTCTTTTTCCTGCAGCGCTGAGGCTGGGGGTGTGCAAGAGGTTGGGAGGGTGGAGAGCAGGAGAGCGTCTGGGAAGTGGCCAAAGGGCCGTCCCCTGCTGTAGGCCAGCTGCGCCCACAGGCCTGGTGTTCCTTGCTGCTGGTGCTGCTGCTGCCTTTGTGGTGCAGGTCAGGGTTTCTGGGCGCATGCATGATTTGGGGTGGGCTTGAGGGTGGGCGGGAGGGCAGCAGGCCAAAGGGCTCCCCTCCTGCTGTGCTGCCTGGGTGTCCCTGGCTGTGTGTCTACCGGGGGCCGGGGAAGCAAGAGCAAGAGGGCCAAGCGGGCGGCAGGCAGCGCAGGCTGGTGAGCGGCAAGGAGGAAAGGCCAAGGGCTTTGGGCGTCTGGTGCCGGGCCAGGTGGGGCTGAGGCGAGGGCATCTTTTCTACTAATGTCTATTCGTGATCCATAAACCTCACTTACTGAATCATCTGCTCCCTGTAGCGTAATTAGCAAAGGGTTGCACTGCAGAGACTCACATCCCGGGAGAGATTGCCCTTTGGATAGGGTAAGTTTTCTTTTTCATTCTATAACCATTCATTGCTCACTGTCCATCCCCCAAACTCTGTGGTCCAGATAACACTGTACCAGGAGGGGCAATGAGAGACAGCAACAAAAACTATGCACTTATTTAAATCATCCTTAGACTCGGTCCCCTTGGACACATGTTTCTTTTCATAACTCAATTCCCTTTAGCTCTGTACATCCCCACAGCTATGGATCTGGCAAGCGTCTACTCAAATTGTTAGGGAACCTTCAGTTTCAGTGACGTTCACGTTAAGTAACCCATTTGTAAATTCTACATAATACAGGATTAGTAATCCCCAAAAGTTTCATTTCATTTTCATCTCTGTATCTTTAGTTGAAGTGGGTCGTCAGTTGTCAGTACTTGCCACTCCTCACTGTCCTTTGGAGGTCTGATTGGCTCTTTAATCCACGTGTAATGAGTCCACCCTTTCTCAGCTGGTCGCACCACTGTCTCGGTGATCAGCAGAACTTGAAATGCGCCTTCCCAATCTGGCTGAAGCTTAGCGTCTTTCCAGGATTTGACCAGGACCTGCTGTCCAGGCTGAAACTTGTGAGCTGCAGACTCTAAAGGCAGAGTTTGTGCCAGAAGCCCTTGGTGCCTGAGAGAAGACAGAAAAGACAACCCGAGCATACAGTTTTTGAGAAACAAATCCTTAGTTTCAAACCGTGGGGGTCCATCCGTTATTTCGCTTTTGCTACCACTGCCCCCGTGGCAGTGCTAAGAGGGAAGGCTTCTCCCCACCTGGTAAGATGATCAAACACTAGTAAGTTTTTAATTCAGCCAACTGCAGGTAATTCTGTGAAATCAACTTGTATATTTTGGAAGGGTCATAAACTTGGCCTTCAACCTCCTGCAGGCTTCTTCCTAAGTGCCTTTTCATTTACTTTTTTACAAACCACACATCATTCACAAATTTGCTTGGCTATAGTATAAATTCCAGTACACCCATATTTTTATAACACTATGGCACCCATTACTTGTTTTCCTCATTAACTCTCTTGATGTAAAATTGCTAATACCTTCCTCATGGTTTGCTTATTTAACATTTCTCTACCCTCTGGGAGTACGCATTTCCCATTCTGTTCCCTGGCTTCCAACTCTTGGAGGACTTCTTTTTATCTTTCATTGAAAACTGGAATTTCTTGTGGGGCCAGGACCTCGGGCGTGAGATAAAACCTGAAGCAATAACTAAGTTAAGGCTGCTTCTCAGGCCATTTCATCTGCTAACCAACTTCCCCTGACACAAAAAGAGTTGCCCCTCTGATGTCCATTAACATGTACTACAGCCACTTCTATTGGTGACATCAGATTCCATAACACTTGTCCAACTAGTTCTTCATGAACCAATTCTTTACCTTTGCTATTAATTAGACCCCATTCTTCCCAAATTTTCCCAAAGGTGTGCACTTCTCCAAATGCGTATCTAGAACCATTACGGATGGTACCTTCTTTTCCTTCTAACATTTGCAGTGCCTGACTGACGGCTTGTGGCTGGCATGTTTGAGCTGACCAGTTATTAGGCAACCTTCCCGTTTCTCTTATTTCACCATTCACACCTTCAACGATGGCACACCCATTGTGTCTCTTCCCCTGAATTACCCTTGAAGACCCATCTATGAAGAGGTGCAGCCCATTGCCACCTCTCCATAGGAAAGCAGCAGGGTTTAATTTCCTGCTTTCTCCCACCAGAAGAGCAGTTGCTGCTGCAGCTTGCACACACTCTGGCCAACCTCGAGACACTGGGTCTAAGAGCTTAGATCAGTGTGCCACTGCTTGTCGCTTCCCCCCCAGCCCACTTGCTGCTGGAGCAGCGTGAGAGGCAGAACAGGCCTCCACTCTGTGCAAGCATTGCTCAACAATAACAAAAACATCTCTGTATTATCAACACTGTTTTAAGCATCAATCAAAAACATAGTCCCATACCAGGTACCACAAAGAAAATTAACTCCAGCCCAGCCAAAACCAACACAAACTTCCAGGTAATACAATATCTTTCAAATTTTCTCCTTGTCACCCCCCAGGCAGTAACTGTGTTTCCACACCCAGAGCCTGTAAAAGGTTTCTCTCTAATATAGAAGCTGGGGAATCTTCCCCTAATATATTCCTTCCCCATACGCTTTTAATTCTTATTATCACAAATAGGAATTTATTCATAATTGTCTCTCCTTCCTCCCTGCTACCCCATTTATTACAACTCCGTCTTCAGTTCTGGATCTTTTTAGGGGAGAATTTAGAAGGGACATGGGAGCTTCTGTTTCTGCTAAAAACTAGACCTCATTACCAATTACCACCATTACTTTACCAATTACATGCTCTTTTCCAATTTAAACGTTTCCCCACAAACAAACAAACAAACAAACAAACAAACAAAAAAACACCAAAAAAAAAAAGCCACCACAACACCAAAAACATTTTCAGCCCCTCTGATTTTCCAAAGTGTATTGAGTTTTCTTCCTTTAGTCATTTCCAACAGTTGCCGCCCTAGGGGTAAATATCCCAGATTTCCACAATAATAGCATCCCATTTTCTCTCATTCTCTCACTTTTTTCACTGACTTTGGTCTAAATCTTCTGCGGTTTTGTTTTGTTTTGTTCTTTTCCCTTCCAGTCTTTCACTTGCAACCAATCAGTCTGCTTCAACTTTTCGCTTCAGTTCCCGACCATCATACACAAACACGACCACACTCAGATTTTTTGCAAATTCTTCCTGCCAACCTGGCACATGCTCTCGGAAATACTTCCGTAGATCCACAAACACACTTGCTACCAGTCCACAAAGCTTTCCAAAAATCTTCCCCAGTCGGTGCTCCCCTGGCTTCTGTCTACATTCCTGCACTTCAGTTCAGTTTACTCTTATCTCCTCAAAAGCTCAAAAGCTTTTATCAGATTTTTAACCACCGTTTGGCAATTATCTCCATTTGTTTGATTATTATCATCTCAATTAGAATCACCTTGGGGCCAGGTAGTCTCCCACTGCCTGTGGGGTTAGTTCCACATTCTTTTAAATGATGTTTCTGGACAGACCAACTCTCTCAATAACAGGATAACATCGGCTCAGAATGGATTCTAGCCCCGCCCCCCCCCAAAAAAATTAGAAAATCATGATGCTCATCGATCCCCATCTTCCCTTCAGAGTTTGATTTCCTCACATAATCAAATCCCCAGAGTGCCAGGGGGTGCATCCGTGTAACACTGGAACACTGGAGGGCATTCACATGTACATCCCCCCCTTCGCACTTGCTCCCCTACACACACATACGCACGCACATCTGCTGCTGGCTGCACTGCAAAATAACTTTAGCAATCCCAGGGTAAAGCCCAGCAAAAGCAGTAAGGACAAGAAAGACAGTTGGGGAGGTAATCAAGAGGTGATACAGAGAGCAGAGACCAGCTCTGCAAGCACCTTAGTTAAATTACTCCCAACTGCAGCTAAAATTCTTTCTCTAGGTTTTTATACTCGTTTTCGACCATCCTCTTTATGGTGGTCATATGCCAAATCATCCTATACGTACCAGTAATTCATTTGTCCAGGACATCTGTTTTCTAGGTGTTTTTTAGTTACAGTTGGCCAGTCTCCTCAATATAAGGTCATTGCATGCTTTTCTTGAAAACCTTGCTGTACCATAAGTATTTTCCCAATTTTGCAATACCTCGGCCAAGGGCGTCCCCTTCTCTATGCCGAGTTTTATTTCCCATCACTAAGAAAATTCAGAGACACGCTTCCGTTGAGTCACGAGGTTCAGAGGGAGCCCCTTGCTTTCTAATCTCCTTCAGAGAGGAGTTTAGGTGCGGCTGGATCCCATCCTAGTCTCAGACTTGGTCAACGGTTTACGTCTAAAGGATATTTTCCCATTCCCAAGAGAGACTCGAACACTGCTTTTATGTGCACTTTACACTGATCAGGCCACACACTTTGCACTCAAAAACATACTGCAGAAAGGGAGGGACTCGCACCCACCCTGGTGTGGAGGAAGATTTAAAGGCCCTACAGTTTTTTTTACATACCAATTTAGATCTTTGCATAGCCAATTGTCATTGGATCCGTATTTTGGCCAGAATATCACTCTATTAAGGGCTATTTTGTCCAGACAAAACACAATACTTTATCATTTTCTATTTATCCTTCCTTTTTGTACACCACACGTTTCCCCGGTACCTTAACATCCTCCCTAAAGGACTGGACGGAGGAATGTCACCATTTTTCCTTTCTATTTCCCATTCTGAGTCTCGAGGCTTCTCCTTGAGCCTCGTCCCTCCTCTCAGAATGCCCCCGACCACCAAGGTAGTACTTAACAGTCTGTTTTCTTACCTTGGTCCACGCACAAAGTTGCTCGCTCGCTCGTATCGTGCTTCCCGCTTTTTCCTTTCTCCTTTCGCCTATGGTTTGCGGGGATCCGCCTTCGTCCCCACAGCCCTGCAGTTTCTGTCTGTCTGTCCGTCCTGGAATCCCCACCGACCATCCAGAAGGCCATTGAAATCAACGGGGCACGCCTTCCCGTCCACTGGCGATAGGGACCCCCGAGATGACGACGTCGAGTCTCGGACGAGCCCCCAGACTTGTAGGAAAGCATCATCTTGCCAACAGAATAGGCTCAGGCAGGATCTCTCGGCAAAGCACGTTTTATTAAGGCTTTTGCGAAATGGGCCGTTCTACCTAAAAGTAGGCACACGCAATAGGGCAAAAAGCTTATACGCCCCCACAAATGCCAGCTGCAAATTCCCTGCCCTGTTCCCCAGGGGTTGGGTACTGCAGGCTTTCCGGACTGCCCGCCGCCTGCCTCAGTTTCCAGGACTCATTCATCTCATGCTAAGAAGGCCCTTCCCCTGCTGGATCTATTGCAAAGGTGGGTTCCTGGCTCTTGGGTTAGCCTTCCCTCTAGCTGCACTTGTTTTTGAAATGCAGGAATGAGTTTGCATTGCAGCATGAGTTGGAAGAGAGTTGGTTTGTGGGAAGGATTCCCAGTGTGATGTGTGTCAATCCTTCCCCCCTCGCTGGGTGAGGTGGCAGCTGAGTTGCAAAAGCAACATTCCTTCTTGAAGGGCTCCTTCCTTGCAGGGCTGAGGCAGAGGCGAGAGAGCGAGGCAGGTGCACGGCGGGGGGGCCGTGGGGGGGGCGGTTTGTCGGTGGGAAAAGCGGGGATCGAACCAGGGACCCATTTGACCAATCCGCGGGTCCGGCGCCCTGGCCGCTCCGCCAGCGCGATCCCACGGCCGTGGAACGCACGGCGCCCCCTATAGGCCGCAGAGCGGCCTGCGCGGCGGCTAAAGGCCGGGGGGGCGGTGGGCGGGGTGGGGATGGAAGTGGGTGCCCTGCGGACCAGCGTCCCGCGACCTGGCCGCTCCTCTACCGCCATCCCCACCGCCGGGGGACGCCACAGCTCCCCCTACAAACCTCCGCCCGCCCGCTAAGCTCGGCCCATGCCGGGGGGCACCCACCGACTCGCTGCCTCCCACCACCACGCTGCAACCCCACCTGCCCCCCGCCCAATCACACACCCCCCCACCCGCCCCTCGCCTGACAGAGCCCAAGACCTCCCGCTGCTGACAGCTACCTGCTCGCGGCCCTAGCGGCAGCGCACGCCGCTCTGCGGCCTATAGGGGGCGCCGTGCGTTCCACGGCCGTGGGATCGCGCTGGCGGAGCGGCCAGGGCGCCGGACCCGCGGATTGGTCAAATGGGTCCCTGGTTCGATCCCCGCTTTTCCCACCGACAGACCCCCACCCCCCACGGCCCCCCCCCCCGCGCACCTGCCTCGCTCTCTCGCCTCTGCCTCAGCCCTGCAAGGAGCTATTGAAGGACGAAGGTTGTTTTTACAACTGGTTTGGCACCTGAGCTCAGCGGGGGAAAGGATTGAGAGGTATCAGACTATGAATCACAGAATCACAGAATGTTAGGGATTGGAAGGGACCTCAGAAGATCGTCTAGTCCAATCCCCCCGCCAGAGCAGGAACACCTAGATGAGGTTACACAGGAATGTGTCCAGGTGGCTTTTGAATGTCTCCAGAGGAGGAGACTCCTCAGCCTCCCTGGGCAGCCCGTTCCAGTGCTCTGCCAGCCTCACTGAGAAGAAGTTTCTTCTCCTATTTAAGTGGAACCTCCTGTGTTGCAGTTTGTACCCATTGCCCCATGTCTTATCATTGGTTGTCAGTGAGAAGAGCCTGGCTCCATCCTCGTGACACTCACCCTTTACATATTTACAAACATTAATGAGGTCACCCCTCAGTCTCCTCTTCTCCAAACTAAAGAGACACAGCTCCCTCAGCCTTTCCTCAGTAGGGAGATGCTCCACTCCCTTAATCAACTTTGTCGCCCTGCGCTGGACTCTCTCCAGCAGTTCCCTGTCCTTCTTGAACTGAGGGGCCCAGAACTGGACACAATATTCCAGATGCGGTCTCACCAGGGTAGAGTAGAGGGGCAGGAGAACCTCTTTCAACCTACTAACTACCCTCCTTCTAATACACCCCAGGATGTCATTGGCCTTCTTGGCCACAAGGGCACAGTGCTGGCTCATGGTCATCGTGCCGTCCACCGGGACCCCCAGGTCCCTTTCACTGCTCTCTGACAGGTCATTCCCCGACTTATACTAGTACCTGGGGTTCTTCTTGCCCAGATGCAAGACTCTACACTTGCGCTTGTTATATTTCATTCATGTTTTCCCCGCCCAACTCTCCAGCCTGTCCAGCTCTCGCTGGATGGCAGCACAGCCTTCTGGCGTGTCAGCCACTCCTCCCAGCTTGGTGTCATCAGCAAACTTGCTGACAGTCACTCTATTCCCTCATCCAAGTCATTGATGAATATATTGAATAGTACTGGCCCCAGTACCGACCCTTGAGGGACTCCACAGGCCTCCAACTAGACTCTGCCCCGTTGATCACGACTCTCTGGCTTCTTTCCTTCAGCCAGTTCACAGTCCACATCGCTACCCGATCGTCCAGACCACACTTCCTCAGTTTAGCTGGGAGGATGCTGTGGGAGACCGTGTCAAATGCTTCACTGAAATCAAGACAGACCACATCCACTGCTTTACCATCATCTGTCCACCCGGTTATGTCCTCATAAAAGTCTATGAGGTTGGTCAAGCACAACTTCCCTTTGGTGAAGCCATGTTGACTGCCCCTAATGACCCCCTTATCCCTGATATGCCTTGAGATGGCACCAAGGATAAGTCGTTCCATCAGTTTCCCAGGGATGGAGGTGACGCTGACCGGTCCATAGTCACCCGGGTCCTCCTTCTTGCCCTTTTTGAAGACTGGAATGACATTTGCTTTCCTCCAGCCCTCAGGCACCCCTCCCGTTTCCCATGACTTAGCAAAGATGACGGAGAGTGGCCTAGCAATGATCAGCCAGCTCCCTCAGCACCCGCGGGTGCATCCCACCTGGAGCCATGGATTTATGGATGTCCAGATTGCTTAATCGGTCCCTAACCCAGGCCCTCAGCCTTCCCTAGCCTGGAAGCACCAACACCCATGAAGGAGCGAGCTGTGGGCAATGTCCTGCTTTGCCTTCAGCGTCTCTCGCAATGTTAACTTGCAAATTTGTAGTGGATGAGGGTGTGGAACTGCAAGCTGGGGATAACAGTTTTCCAGTGAACGTGAAGGAGAAGGACATTGAACTGCTGCCCATGCAAGCCGGTCTCAGAGGACACGTAGCAACTATTCACCTCACACCTGGCAATGCATTCGTTTTAAAAAAAAAAAAAAAAAATAAGCCCAAAACCACTAAGGCAGGGCTATGTTTCTCACCTGCATAGATGTCATCCTTTCCTGACTGGAACCCTTGGCTTCTTTGTGAAGCCTTTGGTTTCATTACCGGGTAGCGGAGGTTTGTTATCAGTCCTTGATTTGGCTTGTCGTAAGTGTATATTGAATCCTTCAATATTCTGAAGATCCTCTCTGGAACACCTTCAGAAGTCTGCAGAGAAAGGAAAGAAACATTTGTCTGCAGCTGCTCTTCGCATGCAGTCCCCAAAAATGAAAGGAATGACAGGTTGCTTCTTCTTTCCCAAGGAGCTGTTTTGGAAGCAGACTGGGTGACAGAGTCTGGTACCAGCCTTTGGCCACCAGGGACACCTGCTTGGTGGTGTGCTCTAGGCCCTAAGTGTCACCTCCCTCACCCGCTTGATTTTTTTTTTTTTTTTTTTTTTTAAAGGGAGAAGAGCAGTTTAAAATCTGGGCTCAGGGGTGTGTTGCAGAGGGATGGTGTTACCGACTTCCCCCTGGCGTCAGAGCGCAACGTTCTCTAGGTTATCTACTTTAGTCTTCTAGTGCACCACACTGGTGTGGATGTCAATGAATAAAGTCTGTGTTGAACTTGTATAAGGAAAAACGGAAAAAAAGAATAAGCCAATAAATGCCATCATTATTTTAAAGAAAGATGAGAAGGTAATTTTGCTTATGTCTCCAATAGAAAAGAACCACTGAACAATGACCCCCCTTCCTTCTCTACTCAGTGGGCAGAGATGACAAGAGTTCCTCCCTCTCCTTTCTCCCAAGGTAAACAGTGTCACATTGAGTGCCATGTAGATTAACTTGCATTTCTGAATGGAACCATAACTCCCCTTGGCACCACTCCAAGCAGAGAGACGAACTGAGCAGCTCAGACATGGATGTGTATGAGTATTCAAGGGTCCTGGCCTGACACCAACATCAGTGACATTTTCTTGATCTATCCTTTAATAGACTGAGATCTTTGTCAGTCAAAGTTCAGGCAGCTTACCAGAAAACCAACTACAGTCCTCATGTGTTAACAACATTTAGACTGTCAAAGGAAGAATGCTCAAATTTTAAATTCATCCTTCGTTTGCAGAGAACAGCTGCAGAAACTGAATGCCTAACACAAGCTAGCGCAACAACACAGAAACGTAGAGAAGGAAAGAGAACACCCAACCGCCTGTTCTACTGGTTATTTTCTCCAATACAGGAGAAACAACCACCAACTCTGGAGAACAAACAGGTCAGGGTTATTGGTCCCACAAAAACGAGCATAAGAAATACTAAGGCAATTCCCCAGAGTCCAGTAACTCTCTTGCCCTCAAGCCAGGGTCGTGCCACAAAAACAAAACTCTTACCAAAGATTTCATCTTAGCTTGAACAGGTAAGTTGTGATGACGGAGATTCGCCAGGAGTCCTAAACATGGTATCATTACCTCATCTTCTGTGGTTTGACTGAAAAGTCCAGGAAGTCAAACAAAGACTTTTAATTAAAGCATCCAGAAATTAGTTACCAGAATTTGGGGGTTGAGGGTGGGGTGCTTGGGGGACTCTATTTTGTTGCCGTGGCGGTGGGGAGGGGAGTGTGGTATTGTTTTGTTTTTTAACTAGACACCATTCTGCCAAGCCAAGCAAAATTCAGATTGCAATCCCCATAGTGTGGGCAGTTTTTAACTGAGCACATCTGGGAAAAAAAAAAAAAAAAAAAGGTCTATCAGAGACCAGCACTATCAAAGGTCCTTTATTGCAGGTGCTTTTAAGAGTCACTAGATCTCTTACAAGGACCCTTGCACAAAAGTCATTTTAATGTAACATAAGTCTGTTCCTAATGACGAGCATGACTTTTCCCCTGGGTCTTCTCTTTGACAGCTCCCTGGGATATGCAGGTGGGCTAAGAGGCCAGTTAATATCCAGTCACTGAAAGTCCCACAACCACTGCATTTGACAGGCTGTAACAACATGGTTTGCAAAGAAAAACCTCTGTTTAGCTTGGAGTAAAAATGCCACAGGTCACTCTGGAGACCAGGTTAGTGCAATATGCTAATGGCCTTCAGAAAGTTTAGAAACTTAGCCAGGTGTTTCCCATGAGAGAAGGTAACTGAGTGCACACTTACACATGATGCATTAGAAATGAAATTAATTCATTGACGTTGGCACCAGCACAAAAGACCTGAACATTGTAAGTTACCCTCTGCAGCAACTGGATACTCTGAGGAAATTAAAAGCTGTTCACATGTGTCTTTCCTATAGCATCGCACTCAAGAATGTTACAAATTAGAAAGCTGAAAGGACAAATAAAAAGACATCACGACTGAATTCATTTTCAGACCCTGTGACGTTAACACGACAACTACACAAGCTGCTGTGAGCACACAGGGTCGTGTCCTGACACTCCGAGGTACTTATTAAAAGCCCAAACAGATGGATAAGGTTTTCTTTTGACAGAGGCATTACCTTTGTAGCCCATCCATTTCTCCCCTTTGCTTCATCAGCACGTTCTCCATTCTGTCAGCGAGAAAGGGGCTTTGTCCTGTTGAAAGATCCACAAGTTTTGCCAAAATGCAAAAAGCGCTTTGCAGCCTCTTCAGAAAGTATGTTTAGTGCAGGGGTGTCAAACTCATTTGTAGCAAATGCATTTTTAGGACTGTATAAATGTAGGAGTAGTCGCATTTCTAGAGTCCTAAAATTACGTTTGGCCCTTTGAAGGCAACCGCGAGGCTGATGTGCCCCCCAGTGAAAATGAGTTTGACACCCCCGGCTTAGAGGAAAACACGTTTGCTGTGAAGACAGTCGACAGATCTAATGGTAGTTAAGTCTTTCCTACAGCATCCTTTCAGCACGCAACGTAATTGAGTTAATATAATGCTAATATGCACAATTATGACAATAATCACAGCACAGGATAGCAGCTGAAACCAAACCTCATTATATAAGCATGTGACATAAGAAATTCAAGGTCTTAGTCCTGCATCTACTTGGTGACTACAAAACCTCTCCCACTGACTGGCAAGTCACCTGGATCTCTTAGTCTTCTCCTACTCCAAGTGCTTTGACAAATACACAAACTGGGACAAAAGTGTCCTTCACTGGATGCCTGACTCATTTTCCACAGATCAGGGGCAACACAACTGCTGGCAAATTCATTTTCCGTTTTCCCTCTCAGAAAAGAGATGTCACGACACGTAGCCAGCAAGTACTTGCTGAAATCTCAAAGCCACATATGAGGAAACCTGTGCATATTTTAAAAAAAAAAAAAAAAAAGGAGGTCTTCCCCACCTTTACTGGTCAATGCACAGAAAGGACACGTGAACATTGGTGAAGATGGGCTGTGAGATGGGCTGTGAGATATTATGTGTAAGGTAATAATGTGTAATAAGCTCTGCACTTGACTCCTATAACTCAGCTCGCACTGGCACAGCCCCTTGCACTCACTGGCACTGAGCAGAGGGCAGCAGGCACACGTGCCCTGCAGACCTTCGATGAGAACTGGCAGCCACAGCTCTCGTTTCACTCCTTCACAACTGCCTGTCAAAGAATTGATTAGACAAAACCGACTCCAAGCTTGTCTCATGAACAGTAGGAGAAAGAACTAAATACCTCAGCTGGAAAATAATTCTGGAAAATAAGCTCTCCAGCAGCCATTTCTCGAAATCATTTCAAAAACAGAGGCTTTTGGGTTTGGTTTTGGTTTATTTTTGCTTGGTTTGTTGGTTGGATTTGTTTGTCTGGTTTTGTTAGGTTTGGGGTTTTTTGTTTTGTTTCAATTGGAGCAGGTGAGAAGCTCAAGCTCGATTAAAGAGAGAGTACAAAGAACTCTCTGCAGCCTTAAAATCCTGTCATACTGGCCTCGTATGGCAAACAACATACACAGCTAAGACCGACACACTATTTCAGAAGAGTTATTACATGCATGCCGCATAACAGATACCATATAAGAGTAGACAAATAGAGTTAAGCATTAGTTCCTGTTACCTGTAATATGAATGGGTCACTGAGATGAGCAGAGCCTCGATGAACCACTCCTGCCAGCACGTGGTCACATTGTAGGTATCCTGAAGAGCTTCTCTAGTCTCGCTCTCTAAGACTGGAATTTAAGAATTATTAACAAAAAACCCCTGTCAAACAGCAAAAGCAGCTGTTGCATTAGCTACCAATCTGAGCAGAAGCCCAAGTCATTGACCAGTTTTTCACATCTGTTTCACAAACAACTACAAATAAATCACAGCTCCTACGCACTTGAAGAATCTGGACCTGTCTTGTCATCGCTTTCCCAGAGCAAAGAGCATACCCCCCTCCCCTCTTCCCCCCTTCCTACCCCTCTGCACACCACCTCCAGCCCCGCTACAACCCCACCTGCCCCCCGCCCAAACACATCCCCCCCCACGCCCACCCCACCCCTCGCCTGACAGAGCCCAAGACCTCCCGCTGCTGACAGCTACCTGCTCGGGGCCTGGGAGCAAGCGTCACCCAAATGGAACAACCGGCCCAGGCCCACCCACGGGAGACTCTGGGGCGCAAACCAGATGCAAACTCTTCCGTCCTTCCTTCCTTCCTTCCTGCCTTGGCCCTAAGTGTCACCTCCCTCACCCACTTGTTGGGTTTTATTCCGAAAAAAAAAAGAGTGGTTTAAAATCTGGGCTCGGGTGTGTTGAAGAGGGACAGCGTTAGCGACTTTCCCCTGGGGACAGAGTGCAAGGTTAGTGGCAACCTGTTTGGTTCTCACTTCAAAGCTTCTCTTTCGACGCCTAGGTGAGAAGCAGAAGCCAAAGGTTCTGCCAAGGATGGGCACTGTCGAGCAAAAGACATCTGCAGAGGCAAGCCCGGAGGACGGCGCTCCTAAGCAGAGGAAGGGCCTTGTCGCAAGCTGCGTTTGAACGTGCCCGTTGGTGCTGCTGGACTGGATTCCTTCCAGGGCACAGTCCCCCAGGGATCCGTACAGAGACTTGGCCACACTGGTCACTTGAGGAGGGTGACAGACGGTAAGCGCACAAATCATCTGGAGTCACAGCCAGGGTCCTGCTAGTGGTGAGGACAAGTGAACAGGGCTTGATTCTCTTGGTTTTTCGGCATCCTGCATCTTGCCTTCTGCCCGGGGTGGGCTAGGTGCCACTGCCTCTGCGGACTTGCTCTGGCTGGGACGGAGTTGACTCTTGTTAGTGGCAGCCGGCCTAGCACCGTGTTTGGCAGGGGTGGCTAAAGCGGTGTTGCTTACTGCAGCTGTGGTGTGGCTGTTGCTGCGAGTGCGGGCCTCCCGGAGCCGTGAGGTTGTCTCTTTTTCCTGCAGCGCTGAGGCTGGGGGTGTGCAAGAGGTTGGGAGGGTGGAGAGCAGGAGAGCGTCTGGGAAGTGGCCAAAGGGCCGTCCCCTGCTGTAGGCCAGCTGCGCCCACAGGCCTGGTGTTCCTTGCTGCTGGTGCTGCTGCTGCCTTTGTGGTGCAGGTCAGGGTTTCTGGGCGCATGCATGATTTGGGGTGGGCTTGAGGGTGGGCGGGAGGGCAGCAGGCCAAAGGGCTCCCCTCCTGCTGTGCTGCCTGGGTGTCCCTGGCTGTGTGTCTACCGGGGGCCGGGGAAGCAAGAGCAAGAGGGCCAAGCGGGCGGCAGGCAGCGCAGGCTGGTGAGCGGCAAGGAGGAAAGGCCAAGGGCTTTGGGCGTCTGGTGCCGGGCCAGGTGGGGCTGAGGCGAGGGCATCTTTTCTACTAATGTCTATTCGTGATCCATAAACCTCACTTACTGAATCATCTGCTCCCTGTAGCGTAATTAGCAAAGGGTTGCACTGCAGAGACTCACATCCCGGGAGAGATTGCCCTTTGGATAGGGTAAGTTTTCTTTTTCATTCTATAACCATTCATTGCTCACTGTCCATCCCCCAAACTCTGTGGTCCAGATAACACTGTACCAGGAGGGGCAATGAGAGACAGCAACAAAAACTATGCACTTATTTAAATCATCCTTAGACTCGGTCCCCTTGGACACATGTTTCTTTTCATAACTCAATTCCCTTTAGCTCTGTACATCCCCACAGCTATGGATCTGGCAAGCGTCTACTCAAATTGTTAGGGAACCTTCAGTTTCAGTGACGTTCACGTTAAGTAACCCATTTGTAAATTCTACATAATACAGGATTAGTAATCCCCAAAAGTTTCATTTCATTTTCATCTCTGTATCTTTAGTTGAAGTGGGTCGTCAGTTGTCAGTACTTGCCACTCCTCACTGTCCTTTGGAGGTCTGATTGGCTCTTTAATCCACGTGTAATGAGTCCACCCTTTCTCAGCTGGTCGCACCACTGTCTCGGTGATCAGCAGAACTTGAAATGCGCCTTCCCAATCTGGCTGAAGCTTAGCGTCTTTCCAGGATTTGACCAGGACCTGCTGTCCAGGCTGAAACTTGTGAGCTGCAGACTCTAAAGGCAGAGTTTGTGCCAGAAGCCCTTGGTGCCTGAGAGAAGACAGAAAAGACAACCCGAGCATACAGTTTTTGAGAAACAAATCCTTAGTTTCAAACCGTGGGGGTCCATCCGTTATTTCGCTTTTGCTACCACTGCCCCCGTGGCAGTGCTAAGAGGGAAGGCTTCTCCCCACCTGGTAAGATGATCAAACACTAGTAAGTTTTTAATTCAGCCAACTGCAGGTAATTCTGTGAAATCAACTTGTATATTTTGGAAGGGTCATAAACTTGGCCTTCAACCTCCTGCAGGCTTCTTCCTAAGTGCCTTTTCATTTACTTTTTTACAAACCACACATCATTCACAAATTTGCTTGGCTATAGTATAAATTCCAGTACACCCATATTTTTATAACACTATGGCACCCATTACTTGTTTTCCTCATTAACTCTCTTGATGTAAAATTGCTAATACCTTCCTCATGGTTTGCTTATTTAACATTTCTCTACCCTCTGGGAGTACGCATTTCCCATTCTGTTCCCTGGCTTCCAACTCTTGGAGGACTTCTTTTTATCTTTCATTGAAAACTGGAATTTCTTGTGGGGCCAGGACCTCGGGCGTGAGATAAAACCTGAAGCAGTAACTAAGTTAAGGCTGCTTCTCAGGCCATTTCATCTGCTAACCAACTTCCCCTGACACAAAAAGAGTTGCCCCTCTGATGTCCATTAACATGTACTACAGCCACTTCTATTGGTGACATCAGATTCCATAACACTTGTCCAACTAGTTCTTCATGAACCAATTCTTTACCTTTGCTATTAATTAGACCCCATTCTTCCCAAATTTTCCCAAAGGTGTGCACTTCTCCAAATGCGTATCTAGAACCATTACGGATGGTACCTTCTTTTCCTTCTAACATTTGCAGTGCCTGACTGACGGCTTGTGGCTGGCATGTTTGAGCTGACCAGTTATTAGGCAACCTTCCCGTTTCTCTTATTTCACCATTCACACCTTCAACGATGGCACACCCATTGTGTCTCTTCCCCTGAATTACCCTTGAAGACCCATCTATGAAGAGGTGCAGCCCATTGCCACCTCTCCATAGGAAAGCAGCAGGGTTTAATTTCCTGCTTTCTCCCACCAGAAGAGCAGTTGCTGCTGCAGCTTGCACACACTCTGGCCAACCTCGAGACACTGGGTCTAAGAGCTTAGATCAGTGTGCCACTGCTTGTCGCTTCCCCCCCAGCCCACTTGCTGCTGGAGCAGCGTGAGAGGCAGAACAGGCCTCCACTCTGTGCAAGCATTGCTCAACAATAACAAAAACATCTCTGTATTATCAACACTGTTTTAAGCATCAATCAAAAACATAGTCCCATACCAGGTACCACAAAGAAAATTAACTCCAGCCCAGCCAAAACCAACACAAACTTCCAGGTAATACAATATCTTTCAAATTTTCTCCTTGTCACCCCCCAGGCAGTAACTGTGTTTCCACACCCAGAGCCTGTAAAAGGTTTCTCTCTAATATAGAAGCTGGGGAATCTTCCCCTAATATATTCCTTCCCCATACGCTTTTAATTCTTATTATCACAAATAGGAATTTATTCATAATTGTCTCTCCTTCCTCCCTGCTACCCCATTTATTACAACTCCGTCTTCAGTTCTGGATCTTTTTAGGGGAGAATTTAGAAGGGACATGGGAGCTTCTGTTTCTGCTAAAAACTAGACCTCATTACCAATTACCACCATTACTTTACCAATTACATGCTCTTTTCCAATTTAAACGTTTCCCCACAAACAAACAAACAAACAAACAAACAAACAAAAAAACACCAAAAAAAAAAGCCACCACAACACCAAAAACATTTTCAGCCCCTCTGATTTTCCAAAGTGTATTGAGTTTTCTTCCTTTAGTCATTTCCAACAGTTGCCGCCCTAGGGGTAAATATCCCAGATTTCCACAATAATAGCATCCCATTTTCTCTCATTCTCTCACTTTTTTCACTGACTTTGGTCTAAATCTTCTGCGGTTTTGTTTTGTTTTGTTCTTTTCCCTTCCAGTCTTTCACTTGCAACCAATCAGTCTGCTTCAACTTTTCGCTTCAGTTCCCGACCATCATACACAAACACGACCACACTCAGATTTTTTGCAAATTCTTCCTGCCAACCTGGCACATGCTCTCGGAAATACTTCCGTAGATCCACAAACACACTTGCTACCAGTCCACAAAGCTTTCCAAAAATCTTCCCCAGTCGGTGCTCCCCTGGCTTCTGTCTACATTCCTGCACTTCAGTTCAGTTTACTCTTATCTCCTCAAAAGCTCAAAAGCTTTTATCAGATTTTTAAACACCGTTTGGCAATTATCTCCATTTGTTTGATTATTATCATCTCAATTAGAATCACCTTGGGGCCAGGTAGTCTCCCACTGCCTGTGGGGTTAGTTCCACATTCTTTTAAATGATGTTTCTGGACAGACCAACTCTCTCAATAACAGGATAACATCGGCTCAGAATGGATTCTAGCCCCGCCCCCCCCCAAAAAAATTAGAAAATCATGATGCTCATCGATCCCCATCTTCCCTTCAGAGTTTGATTTCCTCACATAATCAAATCCCCAGAGTGCCAGGGGGTGCATCCGTGTAACACTGGAACACTGGAGGGCATTCACATGTACATCCCCCCCTTCGCACTTGCTCCCCTACACACACATACGCACGCACATCTGCTGCTGGCTGCACTGCAAAATAACTTTAGCAATCCCAGGGTAAAGCCCAGCAAAAGCAGTAAGGACAAGAAAGACAGTTGGGGAGGTAATCAAGAGGTGATACAGAGAGCAGAGACCAGCTCTGCAAGCACCTTAGTTAAATTACTCCCAACTGCAGCTAAAATTCTTTCTCTAGGTTTTTATACTCGTTTTCGACCATCCTCTTTATGGTGGTCATATGCCAAATCATCCTATACGTACCAGTAATTCATTTGTCCAGGACATCTGTTTTCTAGGTGTTTTTTAGTTACAGTTGGCCAGTCTCCTCAATATAAGGTCATTGCATGCTTTTCTTGAAAACCTTGCTGTACCATAAGTATTTTCCCAATTTTGCAATACCTCGGCCAAGGGCGTCCCCTTCTCTATGCCGAGTTTTATTTCCCATCACTAAGAAAATTCAGAGACACGCTTCCGTTGAGTCACGAGGTTCAGAGGGAGCCCCTTGCTTTCTAATCTCCTTCAGAGAGGAGTTTAGGTGCGGCTGGATCCCATCCTAGTCTCAGACTTGGTCAACGGTTTACGTCTAAAGGATATTTTCCCATTCCCAAGAGAGACTCGAACACTGCTTTTATGTGCACTTGACACTGATCAGGCCACACACTTTGCACTCAAAAACATACTGCAGAAAGGGAGGGACTCGCACCCACCCTGGTGTGGAGGAAGATTTAAAGGCCCTACAGTTTTTTTTACATACCAATTTAGATCTTTGCATAGCCAATTGTCATTGGATCCGTATTTTGGCCAGAATATCACTCTATTAAGGGCTATTTTGTCCAGACAAAACACAATACTTTATCATTTTCTATTTATCCTTCCTTTTTGTACACCACACGTTTCCCCGGTACCTTAACATCCTCCCTAAAGGACTGGACGGAGGAATGTCACCATTTTTCCTTTCTATTTCCCATTCTGAGTCTCGAGGCTTCTCCTTGCGCCTCGTCCCTCCTCTCAGAATGCCCCCGACCACCAAGGTAGTACTTAACAGTCTGTTTTCTTACCTTGGTCCACGCACAAAGTTGCTCGCTCGCTCGTATCGTGCTTCCCGCTTTTTCCTTTCTCCTTTCGCCTATGGTTTGCGGGGATCCGCCTTCGTCCCCACAGCCCTGCAGTTTCTGTCTGTCTGTCCGTCCTGGAATCCCCACCGACCATCCAGAAGGCCATTGAAATCAACGGGGCACGCCTTCCCGTCCACTGGCGATAGGGACCCCCGAGATGACGACGTCGAGTCTCGGACGAGCCCCCAGACTTGTAGGAAAGCATCATCTTGCCAACAGAATAGGCTCAGGCAGGATCTCTCGGCAAAGCACGTTTTATTAAGGCTTTTGCGAAACGGGCCGTTCTACCTAAAAGTAGGCACACGCAATAGGGCAAAAAGCTTATACGCCCCCACAAATGCCAGCTGCAAATTCCCTGCCCTGTTCCCCAGGGGTTGGGTACTGCAGGCTTTCCGGACTGCCCGCCGCCTGCCTCAGTTTCCAGGACTCATTCATCTCATGCTAAGAAGGCCCTTCCCCTGCTGGATCTATTGCAAAGGTGGGTTCCTGGCTCTTGGGTTAGCCTTCCCTCTAGCTGCACTTGTTTTTGAAATGCAGGAATGAGTTTGCATTGCAGCATGAGTTGGAAGAGAGTTGGTTTGTGGGAAGGATTCCCAGTGTGATGTGTGTCAATCCTTCCCCCCTCGCTGGGTGAGGTGGCAGCTGAGTTGCAAAAGCAACATTCCTTCTTGAAGGGCTCCTTCCTTGCAGGGCTGAGGCAGAGGCGAGAGAGCGAGGCAGGTGCACGGCGGGGGGGCCGTGGGGGGGGCGGTTTGTCGGTGGGAAAAGCGGGGATCGAACCAGGGACCCATTTGACCAATCCGCGGGTCCGGCGCCCTGGCCGCTCCGCCAGCGCGATCCCACGGCCGTGGAACGCACGGCGCCCCCTATAGGCCGCAGAGCGGCCTGCGCGGCGGCTAAAGGCCGGGGGGGCGGTGGGCGGGGTGGGGATGGAAGTGGGTGCCCTGCGGACCAGCGTCCCGCGACCTGGCCGCTCCTCTACCGCCATCCCCACCGCCGGGGGACGCCACAGCTCCCCCTACAAACCTCCGCCCGCCCGCTAAGCTCGGCCCATGCCGGGGGGCACCCACCGACTCGCTGCCTCCCACCACCACGCTGCAACCCCACCTGCCCCCCGCCCAATCACACACCCCCCCACCCGCCCCTCGCCTGACAGAGCCCAAGACCTCCCGCTGCTGACAGCTACCTGCTCGCGGCCCTAGCGGCAGCGCACGCCGCTCTGCGGCCTATAGGGGGCGCCGTGCGTTCCACGGCCGTGGGATCGCGCTGGCGGAGCGGCCAGGGCGCCGGACCCGCGGATTGGTCAAATGGGTCCCTGGTTCGATCCCCGCTTTTCCCACCGACAGACCCCCACCCCCCACGGCCCCCCCCCCCGCGCACCTGCCTCGCTCTCTCGCCTCTGCCTCAGCCCTGCAAGGAGCTATTGAAGGACGAAGGTTGTTTTTACAACTGGTTTGGCACCTGAGCTCAGCGGGGGAAAGGATTGAGAGGTATCAGACTATGAATCACAGAATCACAGAATGTTAGGGATTGGAAGGGACCTCAGAAGATCGTCTAGTCCAATCCCCCCGCCAGAGCAGGAACACCTAGATGAGGTTACACAGGAATGTGTCCAGGTGGCTTTTGAATGTCTCCAGAGGAGGAGACTCCTCAGCCTCCCTGGGCAGCCCGTTCCAGTGCTCTGCCAGCCTCACTGAGAAGAAGTTTCTTCTCCTATTTAAGTGGAACCTCCTGTGTTGCAGTTTGTACCCATTGCCCCATGTCTTATCATTGGTTGTCAGTGAGAAGAGCCTGGCTCCATCCTCGTGACACTCACCCTTTACATATTTACAAACATTAATGAGGTCACCCCTCAGTCTCCTCTTCTCCAAACTAAAGAGACACAGCTCCCTCAGCCTTTCCTCAGTAGGGAGATGCTCCACTCCCTTAATCAACTTTGTCGCCCTGCGCTGGACTCTCTCCAGCAGTTCCCTGTCCTTCTTGAACTGAGGGGCCCAGAACTGGACACAATATTCCAGATGCGGTCTCACCAGGGTAGAGTAGAGGGGCAGGAGAACCTCTTTCAACCTACTAACTACCCTCCTTCTAATACACCCCAGGATGTCATTGGCCTTCTTGGCCACAAGGGCACAGTGCTGGCTCATGGTCATCGTGCCGTCCACCGGGACCCCCAGGTCCCTTTCACTGCTCTCTGACAGGTCATTCCCCGACTTATACTAGTACCTGGGGTTCTTCTTGCCCAGATGCAAGACTCTACACTTGCGCTTGTTATATTTCATTCATGTTTTCCCCGCCCAACTCTCCAGCCTGTCCAGCTCTCGCTGGATGGCAGCACAGCCTTCTGGCGTGTCAGCCACTCCTCCCAGCTTGGTGTCATCAGCAAACTTGCTGACAGTCACTCTATTCCCTCATCCAAGTCATTGATGAATATATTGAATAGTACTGGCCCCAGTACCGACCCTTGAGGGACTCCACAGGCCTCCAACTAGACTCTGCCCCGTTGATCACGACTCTCTGGCTTCTTTCCTTCAGCCAGTTCACAGTCCACATCGCTACCCGATCGTCCAGACCACACTTCCTCAGTTTAGCTGGGAGGATGCTGTGGGAGACCGTGTCAAATGCTTCACTGAAATCAAGACAGACCACATCCACTGCTTTACCATCATCTGTCCACCCGGTTATGTCCTCATAAAAGTCTATGAGGTTGGTCAAGCACAACTTCCCTTTGGTGAAGCCATGTTGACTGCCCCTAATGACCCCCTTATCCCTGATATGCCTTGAGATGGCACCAAGGATAAGTCGTTCCATCAGTTTCCCAGGGATGGAGGTGACGCTGACCGGTCCATAGTCACCCGGGTCCTCCTTCTTGCCCTTTTTGAAGACTGGAATGACATTTGCTTTCCTCCAGCCCTCAGGCACCCCTCCCGTTTCCCATGACTTAGCAAAGATGACGGAGAGTGGCCTAGCAATGATCAGCCAGCTCCCTCAGCACCCGCGGGTGCATCCCACCTGGAGCCATGGATTTATGGATGTCCAGATTGCTTAATCGGTCCCTAACCCAGGCCCTCAGCCTTCCCTAGCCTGGAAGCACCAACACCCATGAAGGAGCGAGCTGTGGGCAATGTCCTGCTTTGCCTTCAGCGTCTCTCGCAATGTTAACTTGCAAATTTGTAGTGGATGAGGGTGTGGAACTGCAAGCTGGGGATAACAGTTTTCCAGTGAACGTGAAGGAGAAGGACATTGAACTGCTGCCCATGCAAGCCGGTCTCAGAGGACACGTAGCAACTATTCACCTCACACCTGGCAATGCATTCGTTTTAAAAAAAAAAAAAAAAAATAAGCCCAAAACCACTAAGGCAGGGCTATGTTTCTCACCTGCATAGATGTCATCCTTTCCTGACTGGAACCCTTGGCTTCTTTGTGAAGCCTTTGGTTTCATTACCGGGTAGCGGAGGTTTGTTATCAGTCCTTGATTTGGCTTGTCGTAAGTGTATATTGAATCCTTCAATATTCTGAAGATCCTCTCTGGAACACCTTCAGAAGTCTGCAGAGAAAGGAAAGAAACATTTGTCTGCAGCTGCTCTTCGCATGCAGTCCCCAAAAATGAAAGGAATGACAGGTTGCTTCTTCTTTCCCAAGGAGCTGTTTTGGAAGCAGACTGGGTGACAGAGTCTGGTACCAGCCTTTGGCCACCAGGGACACCTGCTTGGTGGTGTGCTCTAGGCCCTAAGTGTCACCTCCCTCACCCGCTTGATTTTTTTTTTTTTTTTTTTTTTTTAAAGGGAGAAGAGCAGTTTAAAATCTGGGCTCAGGGGTGTGTTGCAGAGGGATGGTGTTACCGACTTCCCCCTGGCGTCAGAGCGCAACGTTCTCTAGGTTATCTACTTTAGTCTTCTAGTGCACCACACTGGTGTGGATGTCAATGAATAAAGTCTGTGTTGAACTTGTATAAGGAAAAACGGAAAAAAAGAATAAGCCAATAAATGCCATCATTATTTTAAAGAAAGATGAGAAGGTAATTTTGCTTATGTCTCCAATAGAAAAGAACCACTGAACAATGACCCCCCTTCCTTCTCTACTCAGTGGGCAGAGATGACAAGAGTTCCTCCCTCTCCTTTCTCCCAAGGTAAACAGTGTCACATTCAGTGCCATGTAGATTAACTTGCATTTCTGAATGGAACCATAACTCCCCTTGGCACCACTCCAAGCAGAGAGACGAACTGAGCAGCTCAGACATGGATGTGTATGAGTATTCAAGGGTCCTGGCCTGACACCAACATCAGTGACATTTTCTTGATCTATCCTTTAATAGACTGAGATCTTTGTCGGTCAAAGTTCAGGCAGCTTACCAGAAAACCAACTACAGTCCTCATGTGTTAACAACATTTAGACTGTCAAAGGAAGAATGCTCAAATTTTAAATTCATCCTTCGTTTGCAGAGAACAGCTGCAGAAACTGAATGCCTAACACAAGCTAGCGCAACAACACAGAAACGTAGAGAAGGAAAGAGAACACCCAACCGCCTGTTCTACTGGTTATTTTCTCCAATACAGGAGAAACAACCACCAACTCTGGAGAACAAACAGGTCAGGGTTATTGGTCCCACAAAAACGAGCATAAGAAATACTAAGGCAATTCCCCAGAGTCCAGTAACTCTCTTGCCCTCAAGCCAGGGTCGTGCCACAAAAGCAAAACTCTTACCAAAGATTTCATCTTAGCTTGAACAGGTAAGTTGTGATGACGGAGATTCGCCAGGAGTCCTAAACATGGTATCATTACCTCATCTTCTGTGGTTTGACTGAAAAGTCCAGGAAGTCAAACAAAGACTTTTAATTAAAGCATCCAGAAATTAGTTACCAGAATTTGGGGGTTGAGGGTGGGGTGCTTGGGGGACTCTATTTTGTTGCCGTGGCGGTGGGGAGGGGAGTGTGGTATTGTTTTGTTTTTTAACTAGACACCATTCTGCCAAGCCAAGCAAAATTCAGATTGCAATCCCCATAGTGTGGGCAGTTTTTAACTGAGCACATCTGGGGAAAAAAAAAAAAAAAAAGGTCTATCAGAGACCAGCACTATCAAAGGTCCTTTATTGCAGGTGCTTTTAAGAGTCACTAGATCTCTTACAAGGACCCTTGCACAAAAGTCATTTTAATGTAACATAAGTCTGTTCCTAATGACGAGCATGACTTTTCCCCTGGGTCTACTCTTTGACAGCTCCCTGGGATATGCAGGTGGGCTAAGAGGCCAGTTAATATCCAGTCACTGAAAGTCCCACAACCACTGCATTTGACAGGCTGTAACAACATGGTTTGCTAAGAAAAACCTCTGTTTAGCTTGGAGTAAAAATGCCACAGGTCACTCTGGAGACCAGGTTAGTGCAATATGCTAATGGCCTTCAGAAAGTTTAGAAACTTAGCCAGGTGTTTCCCATGAGAGAAGGTAACTGAGTGCACACTTACACATGATGCATTAGAAATGAAATTAATTCATTGACGTTGGCACCAGCACAAAAGACCTGAACATTGTAAGTTACCCTCTGCAGCAACTGGATACTCTGAGGAAATTAAAAGCTGTTCACATGTGTCTTTCCTATAGCATCGCACTCAAGAATGTTACAAATTAGAAAGCTGAAAGGACAAATAAAAAGACATCACGACTGAATTCATTTTCAGACCCTGTGACGTTAACACGACAACTACACAAGCTGCTGTGAGCACACAGGGTCGTGTCCTGACACTCCGAGGTACTTATTAAAAGCCCAAACAGATGGATAAGGTTTTCTTTTGACAGAGGCATTACCTTTGTAGCCCATCCATTTCTCCCCTTTGCTTCATCAGCACGTTCTCCATTCTGTCAGCGAGAAAGGGGCTTTGTCCTGTTGAAAGATCCACAAGTTTTGCCAAAATGCAAAAAGCGCTTTGCAGCCTCTTCAGAAAGTATGTTTAGTGCAGGGGTGTCAAACTCATTTGTAGCAAATGCATTTTTAGGACTGTATAAATGTAGGAGTAGTCGCATTTCTAGAGTCCTAAAATTACGTTTGGCCCTTTGAAGGCAACCGCGAGGCTGATGTGCCCCCCAGTGAAAATGAGTTTGACACCCCCGGCTTAGAGGAAAACACGTTTGCTGTGAAGACAGTCGACAGATCTAATGGTAGTTAAGTCTTTCCTACAGCATCCTTTCAGCACGCAACGTAATTGAGTTAATATAATGCTAATATGCACAATTATGACAATAATCACAGCACAGGATAGCAGCTGAAACCAAACCTCATTATATAAGCATGTGACATAAGAAATTCAAGGTCTTAGTCCTGCATCTACTTGGTGACTACGAAACCTCTCCCACTGACTGGCAAGTCACCTGGATCTCTTAGTCTTCTCCTACTCCAAGTGCTTTGACAAATACACAAACTGGGACAAAAGTGTCCTTCACTGGATGCCTGACTCATTTTCCACAGATCAGGGGCAACACAACTGCTGGCAAATTCATTTTCTGTTTTCCCTCTCAGAAAAGAGATGTCACAACACG
This sequence comes from Columba livia, assembly GCF_036013475.1. Lineage (NCBI taxonomy): Eukaryota > Metazoa > Chordata > Aves > Columbiformes > Columbidae > Columba > Columba livia. The sequence continues at coordinate 1,182,953 of NW_027043810.1, forward strand.
TAGCCAGCAAGTACTTGCTGAAATCTCAAAGCCACATATGAGGAAACCTGTGCATATTTTAAAAAAAAAAAAAAAAAAGAGGAGGTCTTCCCCACCTTTACTGGTCAATGCACAGAAAGGACACGTGAACATTGGTGAAGATGGGCTGTGAGATGGGCTGTGAGATATTATGTGTAAGGTAATAATGTGTAATAAGCTCTGCACTTGACTCCTATAACTCAGCTCGCACTGGCACAGCCCCTTGCACTCACTGGCACTGAGCAGAGGGCAGCAGGCACACGTGCCCTGCAGACCTTCGATGAGAACTGGCAGCCACAGCTCTCGTTTCACTCCTTCACAACTGCCTGTCAAAGAATTGATTAGACAAAACCGACTCCAAGCTTGTCTCATGAACAGTAGGAGAAAGAACTAAATACCTCAGCTGGAAAATAATTCTGGAAAACAAGCTCTCCAGCAGCCATTTCTCGAAATCATTTCAAAAACAGAGGCTTTTGGGTTTGGTTTTGGTTTATTTTTGCTTGGTTTGTTGGTTGGATTTGTTTGTCTGGTTTTGTTAGGTTTGGGGTTTTTTGTTTTGTTTCAATTGGAGCAGGTGAGAAGCTCAAGCTCGATTAAAGAGAGAGTACAAAGAACTCTCTGCAGCCTTAAAATCCTGTCATACTGGCCTCGTATGGCAAACAACATACACAGCTAAGACCGACACACTATTTCAGAAGAGTTATTACATGCATGCCGCATAACAGATACCATATAAGAGTAGACAAATAGAGTTAAGCATTAGTTCCTGTTACCTGTAATATGAATGGGTCACTGAGATGAGCAGAGCCTCGATGAACCACTCCTGCCAGCACGTGGTCACATTGTAGGTATCCTGAAGAGCTTCTCTAGTCTCGCTCTCTAAGACTGGAATTTAAGAATTATTAACAAAAAACCCCTGTCAAACAGCAAAAGCAGCTGTTGCATTAGCTACCAATCTGAGCAGAAGCCCAAGTCATTGACCAGTTTTTCACATCTGTTTCACAAACAACTACAAATAAATCACAGCTCCTACGCACTTGAAGAATCTGGACCTGTCTTGTCATCGCTTTCCCAGAGCAAAGAGCATACCCCCCTCCCCTCTTCCCCCCTTCCTACCCCTCTGCACACCACCTCCAGCCCCGCTACAACCCCACCTGCCCCCCACCCAAACACATCCCCCCCCACGCCCACCCCACCCCTCGCCTGACAGAGCCCAAGACCTCCCGCTGCTGACAGCTACCTGCTCGGGGCCTGGGAGCAAGCGTCACCCAAATGGAACAACCGGCCCAGGCCCACCCACGGGAGACTCTGGGGCGCAAACCAGATGCAAACTCTTCCGTCCTTCCTTCCTTCCTTCCTGCCTTGGCCCTAAGTGTCACCTCCCTCACCCACTTGTTGGGTTTTATTCCGAAAAAAAAAAGAGTGGTTTAAAATCTGGGCTCGGGTGTGTTGAAGAGGGACAGCGTTAGCGACTTTCCCCTGGGGACAGAGTGCAAGGTTAGTGGCAACCTGTTTGGTTCTCACTTCAAAGCTTCTCTTTCGACGCCTAGGTGAGAAGCAGAAGCCAAAGGTTCTGCCAAGGATGGGCACTGTCGAGCAAAAGACATCTGCAGAGGCAAGCCCGGAGGACGGCGCTCCTAAGCAGAGGAAGGGCCTTGTCGCAAGCTGCGTTTGAACGTGCCCGTTGGTGCTGCTGGACTGGATTCCTTCCAGGGCACAGTCCCCCAGGGATCCGTACAGAGACTTGGCCACACTGGTCACTTGAGGAGGGTGACAGACGGTAAGCGCACAAATCATCTGGAGTCACAGCCAGGGTCCTGCTAGTGGTGAGGACAAGTGAACAGGGCTTGATTCTCTTGGTTTTTCGGCATCCTGCATCTTGCCTTCTGCCCGGGGTGGGCTAGGTGCCACTGCCTCTGCGGACTTGCTCTGGCTGGGACGGAGTTGACTCTTGTTAGTGGCAGCCGGCCTAGCACCGTGTTTGGCAGGGGTGGCTAAAGCGGTGTTGCTTACTGCAGCTGTGGTGTGGCTGTTGCTGCGAGTGCGGGCCTCCCGGAGCCGTGAGGTTGTCTCTTTTTCCTGCAGCGCTGAGGCTGGGGGTGTGCAAGAGGTTGGGAGGGTGGAGAGCAGGAGAGCGTCCGGGAAGTGGCCAAAGGGCCGTCCCCTGCTGTAGGCCAGCTGCGCCCACAGGCTTGGTGTTCCTTGCTGCTGGTGCTGCTGCTGCTGCCTTTGTGGTGCAGGTCAGGGTTTCTGGGCGCATGCATGATTTGGGGTGGGCTTGGGGGTGGGCAGGAGGGCAGCAGGCCAAAGGGCTCCCCTCCTGCTGTGCTGCCTGGGTGTCCCTGGCTGTGTGTCTGCCGGGGGCCGGGGAAGCAAGAGCAAGAGGGCCAAGCGGGCGGCAGGCAGCGCAGGCTGGTGAGCGGCAAGGAGGAAAGGCCAAGGGCTTTGGGCGTCTGGTGCCGGGCCAGGTGGGGCTGAGGCGAGGGCATCTTTTCTACTAATGTCTATTCGTGATCCATAAACCTCACTTACTGAATCATCTGCTCCCTGTAGCGTAATTAGCAAAGGGTTGCACTGCAGAGACTCACATCCCGGGAGAGATTGCCCTTTGGATAGGGTAAGTTTTCTTTTTCATTCTATAACCATTCATTGCTCACTGTCCATCCCCCAAACTCTGTGGTCCAGATAACACTGTACCAGGAGGGGCAATGAGAGACAGCAACAAAAACTATGCACTTATTTAAATCATCCTTAGACTCGGTCCCCTTGGACACATGTTTGTTTTCATAACTCAATTCCCTTTAGCTCTGTACATCCCCACAGCTATGGATCTGGCAAGCGTCTACTCAAATTGTTAGGGAACCTTCAGTTTCAGTGACGTTCACGTTAAGTAACCCATTTGTAAATTCTACATAATACAGGATTAGTAATCCCCAAAAGTTTCATTTCATTTTCATCTCTGTATCTTTAGTTGAAGTGGGTCGTCAGTTGTCAGTACTTGCCACTCCTCACTGTCCTTTGGAGGTCTGATTGGCTCTTTAATCCACGTGTAATGAGTCCACCCTTTCTCAGCTGGTCGCACCACTGTCTCGGTGATCAGCAGAACTTGAAATGCGCCTTCCCAATCTGGCTGAAGCTTAGCGTCTTTCCAGGATTTGACCAGGACCTGCTGTCCAGGCTGAAACTTGTGAGCTGCAGACTCTAAAGGCAGAGTTTGTGCCAGAAGCCCTTGGTGCCTGAGAGAAGACAGAAAAGACAACCCGAGCATACAGTTTTTGAGAAACAAATCCTTAGTTTCAAACCGTGGGGGTCCATCCGTTATTTCGCTTTTGCTACCACTGCCCCCGTGGCAGTGCTAAGAGGGAAGGCTTCTCCCCACCTGGTAAGATGATCAAACACTAGTAAGTTTTTAATTCAGCCAACTGCAGGTAATTCTGTGAAATCAACTTGTATATTTTGGAAGGGTCATAAACTTGGCCTTCAACCTCCTGCAGGCTGCTTCCTAAGTGCCTTTTCATTTACTTTTTTACAAACCACACATCATTCACAAATTTGCTTGGCTATAGTATAAATTCCAGTACACCCATATTTTTATAACACTATGGCACCCATTACTTGTTTTCCTCATTAACTCTCTTGATGTAAAATTGCTAATACCTTCCTCATGGTTTGCTTATTTAACATTTCTCTACCCTCTGGGAGTACGCATTTCCCATTCTGTTCCCTGGCTTCCAACTCTTGGAGGACTTCTTTTTATCTTTCATTGAAAACTGGAATTTCTTGTGGGGCCAGGACCTCGGGCGTGAGATAAAACCTGAAGCAATAAATAAGTTAAGGCTGCTTCTCAGGCCATTTCATCTGCTAACCAACTTCCCCGACACAAAAAGAGTTGCCCCTCTGATGTCCATTAACATGTACTACAGCCACTTCTATTGGTGACATCAGATTCCATAACACTTGTCCAACTAGTTCTTCATGAACCAATTCTTTACCTTTGCTATTAATTAGACCCCATTCTTCCCAAATTTTCCCAAAGGTGTGCACTTCTCCAAATGCGTATCTAGAACCATTACGGATGGTACCTTCTTTTCCTTCTAACATTTGCAGTGCCTGACTGACGGCTTGTGGCTGGCATGTTTGAGCTGACCAGTTATTAGGCAACCTTCCCGTTTCTCTTATTTCACCATTCACACCTTCAACGATGGCACACCCATTGTGTCTCTTCCCCTGAATTACCCTTGAAGACCCATCTATGAAGAGGTGCAGCCCATTGCCACCTCTCCATAGGAAAGCAGCAGGGTTTAATTTCCTGCTTTCTCCCACCAGAAGAGCAGTTGCTGCTGCAGCTTGCACACACTCTGGCCAACCTCGAGACACTGGGTCTAAGAGCTTAGATCAGTGTGCCACTGCTTGTCGCTTCCCCCCCAGCCCACTTGCTGCTGGAGCAGCGTGAGAGGCAGAACAGGCCTCCACTCTGTGCAAGCATTGCTCAACAATAACAAAAACATCTCTGTATTATCAACACTGTTTTAAGCATCAATCAAAAACATAGTCCCATACTAGGTACCACAAAGAAAATTAACTCCAGCCCAGCCAAAACCAACACAAACTTCCAGGTAATACAATATCTTTCAAATTTTCTCCTTGTCACCCCCCAGGCAGTAACTGTGTTTCCACACCCAGAGCCTGTAAAAGGTTTCTCTCTAATATAGAAGCTGGGGAATCTTCCCCTAATATATTCCTTCCCCATACGCTTTTAATTCTTATTATCACAAATAGGAATTTATTCATAATTGTCTCTCCTTCCTCCCTGCTACCCCATTTATTACAACTCCGTCTTCAGTTCTGGATCTTTTTAGGGGAGAATTTAGAAGGGACATGGGAGCTTCTGTTTCTGCTAAAAACTAGACCTCATTACCAATTACCACCATTACTTTACCAATTACATGCTCTTTTCCAATTTAAACGTTTCCCCACAAAAAAACAAACAAACAAACAAACAAAAAAAAAAACACCAAAAAAAAAAGCCACCACAACACCAAAAACATTTTCAGCCCCTCTGATTTTCCAAAGTGTATTGAGTTTTCTTCCTTTAGTCATTTCCAACAGTTGCCGCCCTAGGGGTAAATATCCCAGATTTCCACAATAATAGCATCCCATTTTCTCTCATTCTCTCACTTTTTTCACTGACTTTGGTCTAAATCTTCTGCGGTTTTGTTTTGTTTTGTTCTTTTCCCTTCCAGTCTTTCACTTGCAACCAATCAGTCTGCTTCAACTTTTCGCTTCAGTTCCCGACCATCATACACAAACACGACCACACTCAGATTTTTTGCAAATTCTTCCTGCCAACCTGGCACATGCTCTCGGAAATACTTCCGTAGATCCACAAACACACTTGCTACCAGTCCACAAAGCTTTCCAAAAATCTTCCCCAGTCGGTGCTCCCCTGGCTTCTGTCTACATTCCTGCACTTCAGTTCAGTTTACTCTTATCTCCTCAAAAGCTCAAAAGCTTTTATCAGATTTTTAACCACCGTTTGGCAATTATCTCCATTTGTTTGATTATTATCATCTCAATTAGAATCACCTTGGGGCCAGGTAGTCTCCCACTGCCTGTGGGGTTAGTTCCACATTCTTTTAAATGATGTTTCTGGACAGACCAACTCTCTCAATAACAGGATAACATCGGCTCAGAATGGATTCTAGCCCCGCCCCCCCCCAAAAAAATTAGAAAATCATGATGCTCATCGATCCCCATCTTCCCTTCAGAGTTTGATTTCCTCACATAATCAAATCCCCAGAGTGCCAGGGGGTGCATCCGTGTAACACTGGAACACTGGAGGGCATTCACATGTACATCCCCCCCTTCGCACTTGCTCCCCTACACACACATACGCACGCACATCTGCTGCTGGCTGCACTGCAAAATAACTTTAGCAATCCCAGGGTAAAGCCCAGCAAAAGCAGTAAGGACAAGAAAGACAGTTGGGGAGGTAATCAAGAGGTGATACAGAGAGCAGAGACCAGCTCTGCAAGCACCTTAGTTAAATTACTCCCAACTGCAGCTAAAATTCTTTCTCTAGGTTTTTATACTCGTTTTCGACCATCCTCTTTATGGTGGTCATATGCCAAATCATCCTATACGTACCAGTAATTCATTTGTCCAGGACATCTGTTTTCTAGGTGTTTTTTAGTTACAGTTGGCCAGTCTCCTCAATATAAGGTCATTGCATGCTTTTCTTGAAAACCTTGCTGTACCATAAGTATTTTCCCAATTTTGCAATACCTCGGCCAAGGGCGTCCCCTTCTCTATGCCGAGTTTTATTTCCCATCACTAAGAAAATTCAGAGACACGCTTCCGTTGAGTCACGAGGTTCAGAGGGAGCCCCTTGCTTTCTAATCTCCTTCAGAGAGGAGTTTAGGTGCGGCTGGATCCCATCCTAGTCTCAGACTTGGTCAACGGTTTACGTCTAAAGGATATTTTCCCATTCCCAAGAGAGACTCGAACACTGCTTTTATGTGCACTTGACACTGATCAGGCCACACACTTTGCACTCAAAAACATACTGCAGAAAGGGAGGGACTCGCACCCACCCTGGTGTGGAGGAAGATTTAAAGGCCCTACAGTTTTTTTTACATACCAATTTAGATCTTTGCATAGCCAATTGTCATTGGATCCGTATTTTGGCCAGAATATCACTCTATTAAGGGCTATTTTGTCCAGACAAAACACAATACTTTATCATTTTCTATTTATCCTTCCTTTTTGTACACCACACGTTTCCCCGGTACCTTAACATCCTCCCTAAAGGACTGGACGGAGGAATGTCACCATTTTTCCTTTCTATTTCCCATTCTGAGTCTCGAGGCTTCTCCTTGCGCCTCGTCCCTCCTCTCAGAATGCCCCCGACCACCAAGGTAGTACTTAACAGTCTGTTTTCTTACCTTGGTCCACGCACAAAGTTGCCCGCTCGCTCGTATCGTGCTTCCCGCTTTTTCCTTTCTCCTTTCGCCTATGGTTTGCGGGGATCCGCCTTCGTCCCCACAGCCCTGCAGTTTCTGTCTGTCCGTCCGTCCTGGAATCCCCACCGACCATCCAGAAGGCCATTGAAATCAACGGGGCACGCCTTCCCGTCCACTGGCGATAGGGACCCCCGAGATGACGACGTCGAGTCTCGGACGAGCCCCCAGACTTGTAGGAAACCATCATCTTGCCAACAGAATAGGCTCAGGCAGGATCTCTCGGCAAAGCACGTTTTATTAAGGCTTTTGCGAAACGGGCCGTTCTACCTAAAAGTAGGCACACGCAATAGGGCAAAAAGCTTCTACGCCCCCACAAATGCCAGCTGCAAATTCCCTGCCCTGTTCCCCAGGGGTTGGGTACTGCAGGCTTTCCGGACTGCCCGCCGCCTGCCTCAGTTTCCAGGACTCATTCATCTCATGCTAAGAAGGCCCTTCCCCTGCTGGATCTATTGCAAAGGTGGGTTCCTGGCTCTTGGGTTAGCCTTCCCTCTAGCTGCACTTGTTTTTGAAATGCAGGAATGAGTTTGCATTGCAGCATGAGTTGGAAGAGAGTTGGTTTGTGGGAAGGATTCCCAGTGTGATGTGTGTCAATCCTTCCCCCCTCGCTGGGTGAGGTGGCAGCTGAGTTGCAAAAGCAACATTCCTTCTCGAAGGGCTCCTTCCTTGCAGGGCTGAGGCAGAGGCGAGAGAGCGAGGCAGGTGCACGGCGGGGGGGCCGTGGGGGGGGCGGTTTGTCGGTGGGAAAAGCGGGGATCGAACCAGGGACCCATTTGACCAATCCGCGGGTCCGGCGCCCTGGCCGCTCCGCCAGCGCGATCCCACGGCCGTGGAACGCACGGCGCCCCCTATAGGCCGCAGAGCGGCCTGCGCGGCGGCTAAAGGCCGGGGGGGCGGTGGGCGGGGTGGGGATGGAAGTGGGTGCCCTGCGGACCAGCGTCCCGCGACCTGGCCGCTCCTCTACCGCCATCCCCACCGCCGGGGGACGCCACAGCTCCCCCTACAAACCTCCGCCCGCCCGCTAAGCTCGGCCCATGCCGGGGGGCACCCACCGACTCGCTGCCTCCCACCACCACGCTGCAACCCCACCTGCCCCCCGCCCAATCACACACCCCCCCACCCGCCCCTCGCCTGACAGAGCCCAAGACCTCCCGCTGCTGACAGCTACCTGCTCGCGGCCCTAGCGGCAGCGCACGCCGCTCTGCGGCCTATAGGGGGCGCCGTGCGTTCCACGGCCGTGGGATCGCGCTGGCGGAGCGGCCAGGGCGCCGGACCCGCGGATTGGTCAAATGGGTCCCTGGTTCGATCCCCGCTTTTCCCACCGACAGACCCCCACCCCCCACGGCCCCCCCCCCCGCGCACCTGCCTCGCTCTCTCGCCTCTGCCTCAGCCCTGCAAGGAGCTATTGAAGGACGAAGGTTGTTTTTACAACTGGTTTGGCACCTGAGCTCAGCGGGGGAAAGGATTGAGAGGTATCAGACTATGAATCACAGAATCACAGAATGTTAGGGATTGGAAGGGACCTCAGAAGATCGTCTAGTCCAATCCCCCCGCCAGAGCAGGAACACCTAGATGAGGTTACACAGGAATGTGTCCAGGTGGCTTTTGAATGTCTCCAGAGGAGGAGACTCCTCAGCCTCCCTGGGCAGCCCGTTCCAGTGCTCTGCCAGCCTCACTGAGAAGAAGTTTCTTCTCCTATTTAAGTGGAACCTCCTGTGTTGCAGTTTGTACCCATTGCCCCATGTCTTATCATTGGTTGTCAGTGAGAAGAGCCTGGCTCCATCCTCGTGACACTCACCCTTTACATATTTACAAACATTAATGAGGTCACCCCTCAGTCTCCTCTTCTCCAAACTAAAGAGACACAGCTCCCTCAGCCTTTCCTCAGTAGGGAGATGCTCCACTCCCTTAATCAACTTTGTCGCCCTGCGCTGGACTCTCTCCAGCAGTTCCCTGTCCTTCTTGAACTGAGGGGCCCAGAACTGGACACAATATTCCAGATGCGGTCTCACCAGGGTAGAGTAGAGGGGCAGGAGAACCTCTTTCAACCTACTAACTACCCTCCTTCTAATACACCCCAGGATGTCATTGGCCTTCTTGGCCACAAGGGCACAGTGCTGGCTCATGGTCATCGTGCCGTCCACCGGGACCCCCAGGTCCCTTTCACTGCTCTCTGACAGGTCATTCCCCGACTTATACTAGTACCTGGGGTTCTTCTTGCCCAGATGCAAGACTCTACACTTGTGCTTGTTATATTTCATTCATGTTTTCCCCGCCCAACTCTCCAGCCTGTCCAGCTCTCGCTGGATGGCAGCACAGCCTTCTGGCGTGTCAGCCACTCCTCCCAGCTTGGTGTCATCAGCAAACTTGCTGACAGTCACTCTATTCCCTCATCCAAGTCATTGATGAATATATTGAATAGTACTGGCCCCAGTACCGACCCTTGAGGGACTCCACAGGCCTCCAACTAGACTCTGCCCCGTTGATCACGACTCTCTGGCTTCTTTCCTTCAGCCAGTTCACAGTCCACATCGCTACCCGATCGTCCAGACCACACTTCCTCAGTTTAGCTGGGAGGATGCTGTGGGAGACCGTGTCAAATGCTTCACTGAAATCAAGACAGACCACATCCACTGCTTTACCATCATCTGTCCACCCGGTTATGTCCTCATAAAAGTCTATGAGGTTGGTCAAGCACAACTTCCCTTTGGTGAAGCCATGTTGACTGCCCCTAATGACCCCCTTATCCCTGATATGCCTTGAGATGGCACCAAGGATAAGTCGTTCCATCAGTTTCCCAGGGATGGAGGTGACGCTGACCGGTCCATAGTTACCCGGGTCCTCCTTCTTGCCCTTTTTGAAGACTGGAATGACATTTGCTTTCCTCCAGCCCTCAGGCACCCCTCCCGTTTCCCATGACTTAGCAAAGATGACGGAGAGTGGCCTAGCAATGATCAGCCAGCTCCCTCAGCACCCGCGGGTGCATCCCACCTGGAGCCATGGATTTATGGATGTCCAGATTGCTTAATCGGTCCCTAACCCAGGCCCTCAGCCTTCCCTAGCCTGGAAGCACCAACACCCATGAAGGAGCGAGCTGTGGGCAATGTCCTGCTTTGCCTTCAGCGTCTCTCGCAATGTTAACTTGCAAATTTGTAGTGGATGAGGGTGTGGAACTGCAAGCTGGGGATAACAGTTTTCCAGTGAATGTGAAGGAGAAGGACATTGAACTGCTGCCCATGCAAGCTGGTCTCAGAGGACACGTAGCAACTATTCACCTCACACCTGGCAATGCATTCGTTTTTTAAAAAAAAAAATAAGCCCAAAACCACTAAGGCAGGGCTATGTTTCTCACCTGCATAGATGTCATCCTTTCCTGACTGGAACCCTTGGCTTCTTTGTGAAGCCTTTGGTTTCATTACCGGGTAGCGGAGGTTTGTTATCAGTCCTTGATTTGGCTTGTCGTAAGTGTATATTGAATCCTTCAATATTCTGAAGATCCTCTCTGGAACACCTTCAGAAGTCTGCAGAGAAAGGAAAGAAACATTTGTCTGCAGCTGCTCTTCGCATGCAGTCCCCAAAAATGAAAGGAATGACAGGTTGCTTCTTCTTTCCCAAGGAGCTGTTTTGGAAGCAGACTGGGTGACAGAGTCTGGTACCAGCCTTTGGCCACCAGGGACACCTGCTTGGTGGTGTGCTCTAGGCCCTAAGTGTCACCTCCCTCACCCGCTTGATTTTTTTTTTTTTTTTTTTTTTTTTTTAAAGGGAGAAGAGCAGTTTAAAATCTGGGCTCAGGGGTGTGTTGCAGAGGGATGGTGTTACCGACTTCCCCCTGGCGTCAGAGCGCAACGTTCTCTAGGTTATCTACTTTAGTCTTCTAGTGCACCACACTGGTGTGGATGTCAATGACTAAAGTCTGTGTTGAACTTGTATAAGGAAAAACGGAAAAAAAGAATAAGCCAATAAACGCCATCATTATTTTAAAGAAAGATGAGAAGGTAATTTTGCTTATGTCTCCAATAGAAAAGAACCACTGAACAATGACCCCCCTTCCTTCTCTACTCAGTGGGCAGAGATGACAAGAGTTCCTCCTTCTCCTTCCCTCTCCTTTCTCCCAAGGTAAACAGTGTCACATTCAGTGCCATGTAGATTAACTTGCATTTCTGAATTGAACCATAACTCCCCTTGGCACCACTCCAAGCAGAGAGACGAACTGAGCAGCTCAGACATGGATGTGTATGAGTATTCAAGGGTCCTGGCCTGACACCAACATCAGTGACATTTTCTTGATCTATCCTTTAATAGACTGAGATCTTTGTCGGTCAAAGTTCAGGCAGCTTACCAGAAAACCAACTACAGTCCTCATGTGTTAACAACATTTAGACTGTCAAAGGAAGAATGCTCAAATTTTAAATTCATCCTTCGTTTGCAGAGAACAGCTGCAGAAACTGAATGCCTAACACAAGCTAGCGCAACAACACAGAAACGTAGAGAAGGAAAGAGAACACCCAACCGCCTGTTCTACTGGTTATTTTCTCCAATACAGGAGAAACAACCACCAACTCTGGAGAACAAACAGGTCAGGGTTATTGGTCCCACAAAAACGAGCATAAGAAATACTAAGGCAATTCCCCAGAGTCCAGTAACTCTCTTGCCCTCAAGCCAGGGTCGTGCCACAAAAACAAAACTCTTACCAAAGATTTCATCTTAGCTTGAACAGGTAAGTTGTGATGACGGAGATTCGCCAGGAGTCCTAAACATGGTATCATTACCTCATCTTCTGTGGTTTGACTGAAAAGTCCAGGAAGTCAAACAAAGACTTTTAATTAAAGCATCCAGAAATTAGTTACCAGAATTTGGGGGTTGAGGGTGGGGTGCTTGGGGGACTCTATTTTGTTGCCGTGGCGGTGGGGAGGGGAGTGTGGTATTGTTTTGTTTTTTAACTAGACACCATTCTGCCAAGCCAAGCAAAATTCAGATTGCAATCCCCATAGTGTGGGCAGTTTTTAACTGAGCACATCTGGGAAAAAAAAAAAAAAAAAAGGTCTATCAGAGACCAGCACTATCAAAGGTCCTTTATTGCAGGTGCTTTTAAGAGTCACTAGATCTCTTACAAGGACCCTTGCACAAAAGTCATTTTAATGTAACATAAGTCTGTTCCTAATGACGAGCATGACTTTTCCCCTGGGTCTTCTCTTTGACAGCTCCCTGGGATATGCAGGTGGGCTAAGAGGCCAGTTAATATCCAGTCACTGAAAGTCCCACAACCACTGCATTTGACAGGCTGTAACAACATGGTTTGCAAAGAAAAACCTCTGTTTAGCTTGGAGTAAAAATGCCACAGGTCACTCTGGAGACCAGGTTAGTGCAATATGCTAATGGCCTTCAGAAAGTTTAGAAACTTAGCCAGGTGTTTCCCATGAGAGAAGGTAACTGAGTGCACACTTACACATGATGCATTAGAAATGAAATTAATTCATTGACGTTGGCACCAGCACAAAAGACCTGAACATTGTAAGTTACCCTCTGCAGCAACTGGATACTCTGAGGAAATTAAAAGCTGTTCACATGTGTCTTTCCTATAGCATCGCACTCAAGAATGTTACAAATTAGAAAGCTGAAAGGACAAATAAAAAGACATCACGACTGAATTCATTTTCAGACCCTGTGACGTTAACACGACAACTACACAAGCTGCTGTGAGCACACAGGGTCGTGTCCTGACACTCCGAGGTACTTATTAAAAGCCCAAACAGATGGATAAGGTTTTCTTTTGACAGAGGCATTACCTTTGTAGCCCATCCATTTCTCCCCTTTGCTTCATCAGCACGTTCTCCATTCTGTCAGCGAGAAAGGGGCTTTGTCCTGTTGAAAGATCCACAAGTTTTGCCAAAATGCAAAAAGCGCTTTGCAGCCTCTTCAGAAAGTATGTTTAGTGCAGGGGTGTCAAACTCATTTGTAGCAAATGCATTTTTAGGACTGTATAAATGTAGGAGTAGTCGCATTTCTAGAGTCCTAAAATTACGTTTGGCCCTTTGAAGGCAACCGCGAGGCTGATGTGCCCCCCAGTGAAAATGAGTTTGACACCCCCGGCTTAGAGGAAAACACGTTTGCTGTGAAGACAGTCGACAGATCTAATGGTAGTTAAGTCTTTCCTACAGCATCCTTTCAGCACGCAACGTAATTGAGTTAATATAATGCTAATATGCACAATTATGACAATAATCACAGCACAGGATAGCAGCTGAAACCAAACCTCATTATATAAGCATGTGACATAAGAAATTCAAGGTCTTAGTCCTGCATCTACTTGGTGACTACAAAACCTCTCCCACTGACTGGCAAGTCACCTGGATCTCTTAGTCTTCTCCTACTCCAAGTGCTTTGACAAATACACAAACTGGGACAAAAGTGTCCTTCACTGGATGCCTGACTCATTTTCCACAGATCAGGGGCAACACAACTGCTGGCAAATTCATTTTCCGTTTTCCCTCTCAGAAAAGAGATGTCACGACACGTAGCCAGCAAGTACTTGCTGAAATCTCAAAGCCACATATGAGGAAACCTGTGCATATTTTAAAAAAAAAAAAAAAAAAGGAGGTCTTCCCCACCTTTACTGGTCAATGCACAGAAAGGACACGTGAACATTGGTGAAGATGGGCTGTGAGATGGGCTGTGAGATATTATGTGTAAGGTAATAATGTGTAATAAGCTCTGCACTTGACTCCTATAACTCAGCTCGCACTGGCACAGCCCCTTGCACTCACTGGCACTGAGCAGAGGGCAGCAGGCACACGTGCCCTGCAGACCTTCGATGAGAACTGGCAGCCACAGCTCTCGTTTCACTCCTTCACAACTGCCTGTCAAAGAATTGATTAGACAAAACCGACTCCAAGCTTGTCTCATGAACAGTAGGAGAAAGAACTAAATACCTCAGCTGGAAAATAATTCTGGAAAATAAGCTCTCCAGCAGCCATTTCTCGAAATCATTTCAAAAACAGAGGCTTTTGGGTTTGGTTTTGGTTTATTTTTGCTTGGTTTGTTGGTTGGATTTGTTTGTCTGGTTTTGTTAGGTTTGGGGTTTTTTGTTTTGTTTCAATTGGAGCAGGTGAGAAGCTCAAGCTCGATTAAAGAGAGAGTACAAAGAACTCTCTGCAGCCTTAAAATCCTGTCATACTGGCCTCGTATGGCAAACAACATACACAGCTAAGACCGACACACTATTTCAGAAGAGTTATTACATGCATGCCGCATAACAGATACCATATAAGAGTAGACAAATAGAGTTAAGCATTAGTTCCTGTTACCTGTAATATGAATGGGTCACTGAGATGAGCAGAGCCTCGATGAACCACTCCTGCCAGCACGTGGTCACATTGTAGGTATCCTGAAGAGCTTCTCTAGTCTCGCTCTCTAAGACTGGAATTTAAGAATTATTAACAAAAAACCCCTGTCAAACAGCAAAAGCAGCTGTTGCATTAGCTACCAATCTGAGCAGAAGCCCAAGTCATTGACCAGTTTTTCACATCTGTTTCACAAACAACTACAAATAAATCACAGCTCCTACGCACTTGAAGAATCTGGACCTGTCTTGTCATCGCTTTCCCAGAGCAAAGAGCATACCCCCCTCCCCTCTTCCCCCCTTCCTACCCCTCTGCACACCACCTCCAGCCCCGCTACAACCCCACCTGCCCCCCGCCCAAACACATCCCCCCCCACGCCCACCCCACCCCTCGCCTGACAGAGCCCAAGACCTCCCGCTGCTGACAGCTACCTGCTCAGGGCCTGGGAGCAAGCGTCACCCAAATGGAACAACCGGCCCAGGCCCACCCACGGGAGACTCTGGGGCGCAAACCAGATGCAAACTCTTCCGTCCTTCCTTCCTTCCTTCCTGCCTTGGCCCTAAGTGTCACCTCCCTCACCCACTTGTTGGGTTTTATTCCGAAAAAAAAAAGAGTGGTTTAAAATCTGGGCTCGGGTGTGTTGAAGAGGGACAGCGTTAGCGACTTTCCCCTGGGGACAGAGTGCAAGGTTAGTGGCAACCTGTTTGGTTCTCACTTCAAAGCTTCTCTTTCGACGCCTAGGTGAGAAGCAGAAGCCAAAGGTTCTGCCAAGGATGGGCACTGTCGAGCAAAAGACATCTGCAGAGGCAAGCCCGGAGGACGGCGCTCCTAAGCAGAGGAAGGGCCTTGTCGCAAGCTGCGTTTGAACGTGCCCGTTGGTGCTGCTGGACTGGATTCCTTCCAGGGCACAGTCCCCCAGGGATCCGTACAGAGACTTGGCCACACTGGTCACTTGAGGAGGGTGACAGACGGTAAGCGCACAAATCATCTGGAGTCACAGCCAGGGTCCTGCTAGTGGTGAGGACAAGTGAACAGGGCTTGATTCTCTTGGTTTTTCGGCATCCTGCATCTTGCCTTCTGCCCGGGGTGGGCTAGGTGCCACTGCCTCTGCGGACTTGCTCTGGCTGGGACGGAGTTGACTCTTGTTAGTGGCAGCCGGCCTAGCACCGTGTTTGGCAGGGGTGGCTAAAGCGGTGTTGCTTACTGCAGCTGTGGTGTGGCTGTTGCTGCGAGTGCGGGCCTCCCGGAGCCGTGAGGTTGTCTCTTTTTCCTGCAGCGCCGAGGCTGGGGGTGTGCAAGAGGTTGGGAGGGTGGAGAGCAGGAGAGCGTCCGGGAAGTGGCCAAAGGGCCGTCCCCTGCTGTAGGCCAGCTGCGCCCACAGGCCTGGTGTTCCTTGCTGCTGGTGCTGCTGCTGCCTTTGTGGTGCAGGTCAGGGTTTCTGGGCGCATGCATGATTTGGGGTGGGCTTGAGGGTGGGCGGGAGGGCAGCAGGCCAAAGGGCTCCCCTCCTGCTGTGCTGCCTGGGTGTCCCTGGCTGTGTGTCTGCCGGGGGCCGGGGAAGCAAGAGCAAGAGGGCCAAGCGGGCGGCAGGCAGCGCAGGCTGGTGAGCGGCAAGGAGGAAAGGCCAAGGGCTTTGGGCGTCTGGTGCCGGGCCAGGTGGGGCTGAGGCGAGGGCATCTTTTCTACTAATGTCTATTCGTGATCCATAAACCTCACTTACTGAATCATCTGCTCCCTGTAGCGTAATTAGCAAAGGGTTGCACTGCAGAGACTCACATCCCGGGAGAGATTGCCCTTTGGATAGGGTAAGTTTTCTTTTTCATTCTATAACCATTCATTGCTCACTGTCCATCCCCCAAACTCTGTGGTCCAGATAACACTGTACCAGGAGGGGCAATGAGAGACAGCAACAAAAACTATGCACTTATTTAAATCATCCTTAGACTCGGTCCCCTTGGACACATGTTTGTTTTCATAACTCAATTCCCTTTAGCTCTGTACATCCCCACAGCTATGGATCTGGCAAGCGTCTACTCAGATTGTTAGGGAACCTTCAGTTTCAGTGACGTTCACGTTAAGTAACCCATTTGTAAATTCTACATAATACAGGATTAGTAATCCCCAAAAGTTTCATTTCATTTTCATCTCTGTATCTTTAGTTGAAGTGGGTCGTCAGTTGTCAGTACTTGCCACTCCTCACTGTCCTTTGGAGGTCTGATTGGCTCTTTAATCCACGTGTAATGAGTCCACCCTTTCTCAGCTGGTCGCACCACTGTCTCGTTGATCAGCAGAACTTGAAATGCGCCTTCCCAATCTGGCTGAAGCTTAGCGTCTTTCCAGGATTTGACCAGGACCTGCTGTCCAGGCTGAAACTTGTGAGCTGCAGACTCTAAAGGCAGAGTTTGTGCCAGAAGCCCTTGGTGCCTGAGAGAAGACAGAAAAGACAACCCGAGCATACAGTTTTTGAGAAACAAATCCTTAGTTTCAAACCGTGGGGGTCCATCCGTTATTTCGCTTTTGCTACCACTGCCCCCGTGGCAGTGCTAAGAGGGAAGGCTTCTCCCCACCTGGTAAGATGATCAAACACTAGTAAGTTTTTAATTCAGCCAACTGCAGGTAATTCTGTGAAATCAACTTGTATATTTTGGAAGGGTCATAAACTTGGCCTTCA